>NC_132919.1:29005446-30256946 GCF_047675955.1 Chlorocebus sabaeus | reverse complement strand
CAATATGTCATATGAAACTAAGATAATAATATCTGGAAAGCAAAGTATGTTTTTTCTTTAACTTATTGGAGTGACTTATAGTTAGAATTTTCTCATTAAGTGAGAGAAAATGAATTGTATGTTACCTGAATTGTTTTTGAGAAGAGGGCCTTGCTCTGTCGCCCAGGTCAGGTTGCAGTGGTGATCCTCCCACCTTGGCCTCCCAAAGTGCTGGGATTACAGGCTTGAGCCACCATGCCTGGCCTGTTATCTGAGGTCTTTAAAATAAAAATCCAGGTGCAGTGGATCACTCCTGTAATCTCAGCATTTTGGGAGGCCAAGGTGGTAGGATTGCTTGAAGCGAGGAGTTCAAGACCAGCTTGGGCAACATAACAAGCTCTCGTCTCTACAAAAAGTAAAAAGTAAAATTAGCCAAGTGTGGTGGCCTGCGCCTATAAGATCAGCTGCTCAGAAGACTGAGGCAGGAGGATCACCTGAGCCCAGGAGTTCAAGGCTGCAGTGAGCCAGGATCATGCCACTGCACTCCGGCCTGTGAACAGAGTGAGACCCTGTCTCGGAAATAAAAGAAGAAAAAATCTAGTGTCTGTATAGACAACCTGTTTGTCTTCATAATATATTTGACGTGAAGATTTTCCTGTCATATCCCCTAGAATATGGGTTCTTAATCAGAGATCTGTAGATTTAGGGCAGTGTTTCTCAAATTGTGGGCTGCAGAATTACAGGTGTGCTTGGAAAAAATGAGAACTCCATCCATACACTCCTTTAGGCCCTCCTGTCATTTTCTGGTTCAGTAGGTCTGGGATGGAACTCTGCAGTCTGAATTATAACAAGTAGCCTACATGATTCTTCTGCAAATGAGGTTTCATAATCACTGCTTCAGGCAAGCCATGGTTTGGCTCTGAGGGAATTTGTAAACTTCTGAAATTGAATAATTTTTTAGGGTATAGATTATTTATTTTGGGGGGAAGAGGCTTTATTTTTTCTTCTCTTTCAATAAATTTGAAAGGAAGAGTCTTTATAAACCTCTCATTTAGATTCACAAAGAGCACTGTCATTCAAAAAGGATTAAGTCATTGTCCCAGCTCTGCCTCCTACAGGCCTCTTGGGTTTTTAAATAATTCTTGGTTTTCTTTTAGCAAAATGAGGACATTTTATCCATGAGGTTTTTGTTTGTTTGTTTGTTTGTATTGTGGCTTTTCATTTTTATTTAGAGACAGGGTCTCACTCTGTCACCCAAGCTAGGGTGCAGTGGTGCAGTCACAGCTTACTGCAGCCTCGACCCCCTGGGCTCAGGTGATCCTCCCACCTCAGCCTCCTAAGTATCTGGGACTACAGACATGTGCCACCATGCCCAGCTAATTTTTGTATCATTTGTAAAGACAGGGTTTCTCCATGTTATCCAAGCTTGTCTCAAACTCCTGGGCTCAAGTGATCCTCCTGCCTTAGCCTCTCAAAGTGCAAGGATCATAGGTGTGAGCCACTGCACCTGACCATGGCTTGCTTTTTTTTTTTTTTTTTTTTGGGAGATGGAGTCTCACTCTGTTGCCCAGGCTGGAGTGCAACGGTGCAATCTCAGCTCACTACAGCCTTCGCCTCCTGGGTTCAACCGATTCTCCTGCCTCAGCGTCCGAAGTAGCTGGGATTACAGGCACGCACCACCAGTGGGCTCAGCTAATTTTTTTGTATTTTTAGTAGAGACAGGGTTTCACCATGTTAGGCTGGTCTTGAACTCCTGACCTCGTGATCCACCTGCCTCGGCCTCCCACAGTGCTGGGATTACAGGCATGAGCCACCGTGCCCGGCTGACCATGGCTTTTTAATCTACCATTTCTTTGCTGCTTTTCAGTAAAATGAATTTTAATCCCCTCATAATTAAACAGTTTTTAGTATTGAAACATACAATTTTTCAAGAACACCTTTTATGGATAATAATAATTTATAACTTTTTATCGAGTATAACAATGTGCTGTTTATTTTACCCACTGTAGTACCTAGTTTATTTTACTTTATCCTCACAGCAACTCCATGAAGTAACTATTATTTATTTCTTTTTTTTGAGATGGAGTCTCACTGTGCTGCCCAGCTGGAGTGCAGTGATGCAATCTTTGCTCACTGCAACCTCCATCTCCCAGGTTCAAGCAATTCTCCTGCCTCAGCCTCCCAAGTAGCTGGGATTACAGGCCCGCACTTCCATGTCCAGCTAATTTTTGTATTTTTAGTAGATACAGGGTTTCACCACATTGGCCAGGCTGGTCTCGAACTCCTGTCCTCAAATGATCTGCCCTCCTTGGCCTCCCAAAGTGCTGGGATTACAGGCGTGAGGCACTGCGCCCAGCCGAAATAACTATTATTATGCTCATTTGACAAATAAGGAAATTGAGGCATAGAGTACTTAATTAACATAACCAAATTGACATAATTTATCAATGATGAAACCAAGATTTGGCTTATTCTATCTGACTTGAAGGGCAGTTCTGTGTACTTCTGCCTGTTTGTGCAAATCAATCACATTTGGTTTATCAGTGAATAGAAGATGTATATATACAATGGAATACTATTCAACCTTAAAAGAGAAGGAAGGCCGGGCGCGGTGGCTCAAGCCTGTAATCCCAGCACTTTGGGAGGCCGAGACGGGCGGATCACGAGGTCAGGAGATCGAGACCATCCTGGCTAACCCGGTGAAACCCCGTCTCTACTAAAAAAATACAAAAAAAACTAGCCGGGCGAGGTGGCGGGCGCCTGTAGTCCCAGCTACTTAGGAGGCTGAGGCAGGAGAATGGCGTGAACCCGGGAGGCGGAGCTTGCAGTGAGCCGAGATCCAGCCACTGCACTCCAGCCTGGGCGACAGAGCGAGACTCCGTCTCAAAAAAAAAAAAAAAAAAGAGAGAGAGAAGGAAATTCTGTCATTTGTGACAGCATGGATGAACCTGAAGGACCTCATCCTAAGTCAAAGAAGCCAGATACAGAAATAAACATATTACATGATCTTATTTATATGTAGAATCTAAAAAGGTCGAAATCATAGAAGCAGAAAGTAGAATGGTGCTTGCTAGGGATGGAGCTGGGGATGGGGAGATGTTGGTCAAAGGGTACAAAGTTTCAGTTATTTAATATGCATAAATTCTAGAGATCTCAAGTACAGGATAGGGACAATAGTTAATAATACCGTAGTGTGGCTGAGCGCAGTGGCTCACGCCTGTAATCCCAGCACTTTGGGAGGCCGAGGCGGGTGGATCACGAGGTCAGGAGATCAAGACCAGCCTGGCTAATGCGGTGAAACCCCGTCTCTACTAAAAATACAAAAAATTAGCCAGGTGTGGTGGTGAGCGCCTGTAGTCCCAGCTACTCTGGAGGCTGAGGCAGGAGAATGGCATGAATCCGGGAGGTGGAGCTTGCAGTGAGCAGAGATTGTACAACTGCACTCCAGCCTGGGTGACAGAGCGAGACTCTGTCTAAAAAAAAAAAAAATGCTGTCGTGTATACTTGGAATGTGTTAGGAGAGATCATAAGTGTTCTCACCACACAGAAAGGTCACCATGTAAAGAGATGGACATGTTAATTAGCTTGACTACAATAACAGTTCACTATGTATATGTGTATCAAAATATCACACCTTAAATATATATAATTTCAATTAGTCTTTTTTTTACTAAATTGAAGATGATGGTTATATAGTGCTTTTAGATTATTGTGAATTATACCTATGGATTAGCCTTTTTTAAAGATTCTGATTTTGAGTATTTTGTTATTTCTTTTTAGATCAAAGAAAGTGCATCACAGACAAGAGATGTTCTCAAACAGCATTTTAATGATTTAAAGGGAACCCTTGGAAAGCTCCTGGATGAGCGATTGGTGACCCTTTTGCAAGAGGTGGACACCATTGAACAGGAGACCATTAAACCACTAGATGACTGCCAGAAGCTCATAGAACACGGAGTCAACACTGCAGAAGACTTAGTCCGAGAAGGTGGGAGACCAGGGATCCTGTTACATTAGTGCATTAGTACATTTTCACACTGCTGATAAAGACATACCTGAGACTGGGCAATTTACAAAAGAAAGAGGTTTAATGAACTTACAGTTCCATGTGGCTGGGGATCATGGCAGAAGGTGAAAGTCACGTCTCACATAGCGGCAGACAAGAGAAGAGAATGAGAGCCAAGCGAAAGGGGTTGCCTCTTAAAATACCATTAGATCTCATGAAAGTTATTCACTACTGAGAATAGTATGGGAGAAACTGCCCCCATGGTTCAATTATCTCCCATCGGGTCCCTCCTGCAACACATGGGAATTATGGGAGTACAATTCAAGATAAGATTTGTGTGGGGACACAGAGCCAAACCGTATCACATACTAAATGTGGTTCGTTCAGATTGACATTTTGCAGATTCCTTAGGATAGCAACAGGCTTCTTGCCAGCTGTGGGGTTCTTAGAATGTTCTTACCTAGAGGCAGTTTGTAATATAGGATGACAGATATACAGTTAGGCATCCAATGGCAAGTGCAGTTGAAGTGTTAGTTATAATTAGTTATAAAACAAGAAAGAATAAATGATATGGGGCACATTGAGATGTTTTGATATAGGCATGCAGTGTGTAATAATCACATTGTGGAAAATGGGGCATCCATCCTCTCAAGCATTTATCCTCTGTGTTACAAACAATCAAATTATACTTTTTTTTTTTTTTTTGACACAGGGGTCTTGCTCTGTTGCCCAGGCTGGAGTGCAGTGGCGCTATCGGGGCTCACTGCAGTCTTGACCTCCCTGGCTCAGGTGATCCTCCCACCTCAGCCTCCCAAATAGTTGGGATTACAGGCACGTGCCACCATGCCTGGCTAATTTTTGTATTTTTGGTAGAGACAGGGTTTCGCCATGTTGCCCAGTCTGGTCTTGAATTCCCGGTCTCAAGCAGTCTTCTAATCTTGGCCTCCCAAAGTGCTGGGATTACAGGTGAGAGCCACCACAATTATAGTCTCCACTGTTCTGCTTAAAAAGTTAAGAAAAGTGATTGGTGTTTACTCCTATCTTCAGCCAATTGAGTCATGCCCTGCTGCCTTCCTTTCTTCATTCTACTCACCTTCCTTCAACAGAGATCTTTGTCAGGCACATAACATAAACAAGGGGGCCAGATGCAGTGGCTCACGCCTGTAATCCCAGCACTTTCGGAGGCTGAAGCAAGTGGATCACTTGAGGTCAGGAGTTTAAGACCAGCCTGGGCAATAGCCTGTCTCTACAAAAAAAAATAAAATAAAATTAGCTGGGCATGGTGGTATGCACCTGGAGTCCCAACTACTTAGGAGGCCGAGGTGGGAGGATCGCTTGAGGCCAGGAGATTAACGCTGCAGTGAGCCGTGATTGCACCACTGCACTCCAGCCTGGGTGACAGTGAGACCTTGTCCCAAAAAATATAAAATAAGAGTATGAATAGAAGCCAGGTGCAGTGACTCACGCCTGTAATCCCAGCACTTTGGGAGGTCGAGGCGGGCAGATCATGAGGTCAGGAGATCAAGACCATCCTGGCCAACATGGTGAAACCCCGTCTCTAGTGAAAATACAGAAATAGCTGGCCATGGCAACGTGTGCCTGTAGTCCCAGCTACTCAGGAGGCTGAGGCAGGAGAATTGCTTGAACCCAGGAGGTAGAGGTTGCAGTTAGCTGAGATCGTGCCACTGCACTCCAGCCTGGGTGACAGAGTGAGACTCCCTCTCAAAAAAAAGAAAAGAATAAAATAGGTGAGAGTTCTTTCCTTTGGGATTCAGAGCCCAGTGAAAGAGAGATACATGCTGAGAGAGATCTAAGACCTTATTGGAGCACAAAGGAGGAAGTTCTTAACTTTGTCTGGAATAGTATAGGATAGCTTTCTGTAGGAGGAGTTCCACAGAGGCTATCAAGCAGACATAGGAAAAAGAGGAGGTAACAGCATGATTCCAAGCAGAAGCAACATCATCATAAATTAAGTGAATGGCATTTTCAAGGATCAGTTGAAGCTTTTTTTGTTTTTGTTTTTTTTTGAGACAGTCTCGCTCTGTCGCCCAGGCTGGAGTGCAGTGGCGTGATCTCTGCTCACTGCAAGCTCCGCCTCCCAGGTTCATGCCATTCTCCTGCCTCAGCCTCCCGAGTAGCTGGGACTACAGGCGCCCACCACCACGCCTGGCTAATTGTTTGTATTTTTAGTAGAGACAGGATTTCACCGTGTTAGCCAGGCTGGTCTTGATCTCCTGACCTCGTGATCCACCCACCTCTGTTGAAGCATTTTAAGCAGCAGAGTGACATGATCACATGTGCATTAAAAAAAAATGATCCGCCTATGTTTTGGAGACTGTGTTAGAGATTGTAAGACTAGAGGGAAAACAGACTGATTAAAAAGTTATTAAAGGCCGAGGCTAGGCTAACACCTATAACCCCAGCACTTTGGGATGTCAAGACGGGAGGATCATTTGAGGTCAGGAGTTTGAGACTAGCCGGGCCAACATGGTAATACCCCATCTCTACTAAAAATACAAAAATTGGCCAGGCGTGGTGGCAGGTACCTGTAATTCCAGTTACTCGGGAGGCTGAGGCAGGAGAATCGCTTGAACCTGGGAGACAGAGGTTGCAGTGAGCCAAGATTGCAACACTACGCTCCCAAAGTGCTGGGATTACAGGCATGGGCCACTGTTTTAAAAAAAATTAGCTGGCCGGAGGCCGGGCGCGGTGGCTCAAGCCTGTAATCCCAGCACTTTGGGAGGCCGAGACGGGCGGATCACGAGGTCAGGAGATCGAAACCATCCTGGCTAACTCGGTGAAACCCCGTCTCTACTAAAAAATACAAAAAAAAAACTGGCCGGGCGTGGTGGCGGGCGTCTGTAGTCCCAGCTACTCGGGAGGCTGAGGCAGGAGAATGGCGAGAACCCGGGAGGCGGAGCTTGCAGTGAGCTGAGATCCGGCCACTGCACTCCAGCCTGGGCGACAGAGCGAGACTCCGTCTCAAAAAAAAAAAAAAAAAAAATTAGCTGGCCGGGCGCAGGGCTCAAGCCTGTAATCCCAGCACTTTGGGAGGCCAAGACGGGCGGATCACGAGGTCAGGAGATCGAGACCATCCTGGCTAACACGGTGAAACCCTGTCTCTACTAAAAAATACAAAAAACTAGCCGGGTGAGGTGGCGGGCGCCTGTGGTCCCAGCTACTCGGGAGGCTGAGGCAGGAAAATGGCGTAAACCCAGGAGGCGGAGCTTGCAGTGAGCTGAGATCCGGTCACTGCACCCCAGCCTGGGCGACAGAGCAAGGGTCCCTCTCAAAAAAAAAAAAAAGGCTGGGCGCGGTGGCTCACGCCTGTAATCCCAGCACTTTGGGAGGCCGAGGCGGGCAGATCACAAGGTCAGGAGATCGAGACCATGGTGAAATCCCGTCTCTACTAAAAAATAGAAAAAAATTAGCCGGGCGCAGTGGCGGGCGCCTGTAGTCCCAGCTACTCGGGAGGCTGAGGCAGGAGAATGGCATGAACCCGGGAGGCGGAGCTTGAGGTGAGCCGAGATTGCGCCCCTGCACTCCAGCCTGGGCGACAGAGCGAGACTCCGTCTCAAAAAAATAAAAATAATTAAAATAAAATAAAAATTAGCCAGGCGGGCTGAGCACAGTGGCTCACGGCTATAATCCCAGCACTTTGGGAAGCCGAGGCGGGTGGATCACGAGGTCAGGAGATCGAGACCATCCTGGCTAACACGGTGAAGCCCCGTCTCTACTAAAAATACAAGAAATTAGCTGGGCGTGGTGGCAGGCGCCTGTAGTCCAAGCTACTTGGGAGGCTGAGGCAGGAGAATGGCGTGAACCCAGGAGGCGGAGATTGCAGTGAGCTGAGATTGCGCCATGGCACTCTAGCCTGGGCAACAGAGCAAGACTCTGTCTCAAAAAGAAAAAAAAAATTAGCCAGGCATAGTGGCATACACCAACTATTGTCCCAACTATTCAGGAGGCTGAGGTGGGAGGAGAGCTTGAGCTATGATTGCACCACTGCACTCCAGCCTGGGCAACAGAGCAAGACCCTGTCTCTTAAAAATAAAAACAAAAAAAAAAGATTTTTTTTCCCCAGAAATGGAATTATTGATGATTTTACTGAGCAGTGACTGTTGTCTGCAGATGATTACGTACATATGTGATGGAGGGGAAAGGGAAGGATTTGTGATGGCAAAAATCAGCCTACTTTTGGATTCTGAATAAATGGTGGTGCTGTTTTTGACACAGTAAATGAAGGAGGAGGTGGGTGCTTAGTACATAGTCAGGCATTTGGCTTGGGCATGGTGAGTTTGAGGTGCTTAAGATGGAAATATGGGTATGATTCTTAGGAGAGAGATCATACCAGGAGATGTCAGTATGGCAGTTAATGGTATATATATCAAATATGAATCCATTGGAATAAGTACAATCATCAAGGGACACCGTGTAATGTGAGAAGAGCAGGTGAAAGAGATTAGAACACTAAGGGGCACCAACATTTAAAGGTCATTTGAGGAAAAAGGAGCTGGGGAAGGAGACTGAATTCCATCCCTTCTGCAGAATGAGTGCTGGGAGTGTGGGAAAAAAGTGTGGATGATTCACAAGGCTGTTACTCCACCTGGAAGTTAATCTTCTTTTGGTCCCACTTAGAATATAGTACGAGTGTTATCTTGACATTGCTAGTTACATTTTTGTCTTATCTTCAATGAGAAGTGTTTATTTGCCACTGACCATAACAGTGCTTTTGAGAAAATTCTAGCAGTACCATGGAATGTCTTTCCTTGGTGGCTTTGCATTTGGAAACAAACCCAGAAGCAGTGCAGCATGGGCCAGGAGTGTATACTCATCCCCTGAGGACTGATCATTTGTTTTTATTTTAGAGGCCGGGTGCGGTGGCTCAAGCCTGTAATCCCAGCACTTTGGGAGGCTGAGACGGGCGGATCACGAGGTCAGGAGATCGAGACCATCCTGGCTAACACGGTGAAACCCCGTCTCTACTAAAAAAAATACAAAAAACTAGCCGGGTGAGGTGGCGGGCGCCTGTAGTCCCAGCTACTCCGGAGGCTGAGGCAGGAGAATGGCGTAAACCCGGGAGGCGGAGCTTGCAGTGAGCTGAGATCCGGCCACTGCAGTCCAGCCCGGGCTACAGAGCAAGACTCCGTCTCAAAAAAAAAAAAAAAAAAAAAAGAAGATAAATCCTGGCCGGGCACAGTGGCTCATGCCTGTAATCACAACACTTTGGGAGGCTGAGGTGGGCGGATCATCTAAGATTAGGAGTTCGAGACCAGCCTGGCCAACATGGTGAAACCCTGTCTCTACTAAAAATACAAAAATTAGCCGGGCATGGTGGTGGGCGCCTGTAATCCCAGCTACCCAGGAGGCTGAGGCAAGAGGTTGCAGTGAGCCAAAATTGCACCATTACACTCCAGCCTGGGCGACAAGAGTGAGATTCCGTCTCAAAAAAAAAAAAAGATAAATCCTAGCTGGGCATAGTGGCACATTCCTGTAGTCCTAGCTACTTGGGAGGCTGAGGCGGGAGGATCCCCTGAGCCCAGGAGTTTGAGGCTGTAGTGAGCTGTAATTACACATCACACTCCAGCCTGGGTGACAGAGTCAGACTCTGTCTCAAAAAGAAAAAATCCTTTGGAGCAGTGTGATTGTTACAGCATTTGATACTTGAATATTTTTGTATGTCCAAAATTTAATTTAATTATTTATTTATTTTTGAGAGGGAGCCTTGCACTG
The DNA here is from genome assembly GCF_047675955.1 of Chlorocebus sabaeus. NCBI lineage: Eukaryota > Metazoa > Chordata > Mammalia > Primates > Cercopithecidae > Chlorocebus > Chlorocebus sabaeus. The sequence continues at coordinate 30,247,228 of NC_132919.1, read as the reverse complement.
TTGCCTGGGCTGGAGTGCAGTGGCACGATCTTGGCTTGCTGCAGCCTCCGCCTCATGGGTTCAAGCGATTCTCCTGCCTCAGCCTTCCGAGTAGCTGGGATTATAGGCACCCACTGCCACGCCCAGCTAATTTTTTGTATTTTTAATAGAGACAGAGTTTCACCTGTTGCCCTGGCTGGTCTAGAACTCCTGACCTCGTGATTCGCCCACCTTGGCCTCCCAAAGTGTTGGGATTACAAGCGTGAGCCACCATGCCTGGCCTATGTTTTTTTTTTTTTGAGACGGAGTCTCGCTCTGTCACCCAGGCTGGAGTGCAGTGACGCAATCTCGGCTCACCTCAAGCTCCGCCTCCCGGGTTCCCCCATTCTCCTGCCTCAGCCTCCTGAGTAGCTGGGACTACAGGCGCCCACCACCTCGCCCGGCTAATTTTTTGTATTTTTAGTAGAGACGGGGTTTCACCGTGGTCTCGATCTCCTGACCTTGTGATCCGCCCGCCTCGGCCTCCCAAAATGCTGGGATTACAGGCGTGAGCCATCGCGCCCGGCCGCCTGGCCTATGTTTTTTAATTTAAAAAAATTATTATACATCCCAGCAGCGGAAGGAAACTTCAGGAATATTTTTAATGTCAAACTCTTTCCAGTTCTCCTGAGGGATAGAAACTTATTTATGGAATTTTGAGAATTGTATTTATTTATTTATTTTTGAGACAGAGTCTCACATATTGCCCAGGCTGGAGTGCAGTGACGCGATCTTGGCTCACTGCAACCTCCACCTCCCAGGTTCAAGCAATTCTAGTGCTTCAGCCTCCTTAGTAGCTGGGACTACAGGAGCGTGCCACTATGCCCAGCTACTTTTTGTATTTTTAGTAGAGATGGGGTTTCACCATGCTGGCCAAGCTAGTCTTGAACTCCCAACCCAAGGTGACCAGCCAGCCTCAGCCTGCCAAAGTGCTGAGATTACAGGCATGAGCCACAGTACCCGGCCATGTCTCTGTTTTTCTTTTGGTGAAGGAGAAGGACATATGGTCTCAAGAAACTTGAGTAACTACAGGGCACATTCAGATGGAAAAGAGTTATGACAGTGTTCTTCAGGGCTGTGGAAGGACATAGAAGTTGGTCATTTTCATATCATATGCCTCTATGTAACTTTTTTTTTTTTTTTTTTGAGACAGAGTCTCGCTCTGTCGCCCAGGCTGGAGTGCAGTGGCGTGATTTCGACTCACTGCAACCTCCACATCCCAGATTCAAGCGATTCTCCTGCCTCAGCCTCCTGAGTAGCTGGGAGTACAGGTGCCCACCGCCACACCCGACTAATTTTTGTATTTTTAGTAGAGACGTGGTTTCACCATGTTGGCCAGGATGATCTCGATCTCCTGACCTTGTGATCTACCCACCTTGGCCTCCCAAAGTGCTGGGATTACAGGCGTGAGCCGCCGCACCTGGCCTGAAATTTTCTGTTTATTATTCTGTTGAATAATTTGTTTTTGTTTTTGTTTTTTTGTTTTTTTTTTTTTTTTTGAGACGGAGTCTCGCTCTGTCGCCCAGGCTGGAGTGCAGTGGTCGGATCTCAGCTCACTGCAAGCTCCGCCTCCCGAGTTCATGCCATTCTCCTGCCTCAGCCTCCCGAGTAGCTGAGACTACAGGCGCCCGCCACCTCGCCCGGCTAGTTTTTTTGTAGTTTTAGTAGAGACGGGGTTTCACCGTGTTAGCCAGGATGGTCTCGATCTTCTGACCTCGTGATCCGCCCGTCTCGGCCTCCCAAAGTGCTGGGATTACAGGCGTGAGCCACCGCGCCCGGCCACTGTTGAATAATTTGTAATCTGATGTATGATACTCTTTTAGGAAAACATAGATGCATCATTTGGCTTTTCAAGCCCTATGCCCAGCCTGGGCAACATAGTGGGACCTCATCTCTACCAAAAAAAAAAAAACAAAATAGCTGGGCATGGTGGCGTGCAGCTGTGGTCACAGCTACTTGGGAGGCTGAGATGGGAGGATTGCTTGAGCCCAGAAGTTCGAGGCTGCAGTGAGTTATGATCCTACCACTGCACTCCTACCTGAGTGACAGAACGTGACCCAGTCTCAAAAACAAACAAACAAAAAAACACAACCCTATCACCTATTGCTCCTCTCAGGGCAGTATTTTATACTGGCTCCTATTGAAGTTCATAATGATTCTATAGGAGAGATGGGAAGAAGTCCCTGGGCTTTCTGGTTTGCCTAAAATTGGTTGATTTCCTTGTATAGAGCAGATAGATTTTTCATCTCTGGCAAAATGTTGTCACTCTGTATCCCTTTTCCTCTTGGATTTGATCTTAGAGTCACTTCTAAAATAGTTTCTACTTTAACTTTTTGGGAATTTGACTGTGGCATCATTTAAGAACTGTTTTCAAGAACACTAGAGACCCACCCAGACATGAGTTGTGTTGATTACTTTATATGTGACCATTTTCACTGTTCCAGTTCTCTTATTCTTGATTGTAGGTGAGATTGCCATGCTTGGTGGTGTGGGAGAAGAGAATGAGAAACTGTGGAGCTTTACCAAAAAGGCCTCGCACATTCAGTTGGACAGGTAAAAGAGTTGTGCCATTTGGACTTACTTTTAAGCATTTAAACTATGTCTGCTTTTTTCCGCCCTCTGTTCAAGATTCTGATTAAGGGAAATAGAAAATATATATTTCAAGGTTTTCAGGCTGGGCATGGTGGTTTACACCTGTAATCCCAGCATGTTGGGAGGCCAAGGCAGGCAGATCGCTTGAGGCCAGGAGTTTGAGACCAGCCTGGCCAACTTGTTGAAACCCCGTCTCTACTGAAAATACAAAAATTAGGCGGGCATGGTGGCGCATGCCTGTAATCCAGCTACTTGGGGAGGCTGAGACAGGAGAATTGCTTGAACCCTGGAGGCAGATGTTGCAGTGAGCCAAGATTGCACCACTACACTCCATATTGGGCAACAGAGCAAGACTCCATCTCAAAATAAATATAAAATAAAATAAAAAATTATCCAGGTGTGGTGGCATGAGTAGTAGTCCCAGCTACTCAGGAGGCTGAGGCAGGAGAATCGCTTGAATCGGGGAGGTGGAGGTTGCAGTGAGCTTAGTTCGCACCACAGCGCTCCAGCCTAGGGTGGGGGACAGAGTGAGACTCTGAGGGAAAAAAAAAAAAAAGCGTTTCACTGCCCATTACCACTGTTACTAATGAAATAGTTGTGATTGTAATCCTTGGTATAGTATTACTACAGATTTTTTCAATCCAATGTGTAAAAGAATTGTTAAATTTTAGAAATTCTCAATGTATTGTTGAAACGGAGTCATATTCCAGTAAACCAGATCGTTTGGCATAAAATGGACAGTTATGATCCTACCAATTTTCTGTCTTGCTTATATTTATTTGAAAAGAGAATCTTTGGGTAACATCTTGCAAATCCCCTACTGCCATAAGAATTACTTACTGGGGGCTTCAGGATCTTTCAAGCTTGTGACTGCTCTAAAATTTTTTTTTTTTAACTTTTTAAAACAGTTTTATTAAGATATAAATTCATAGACCATACAATTCACCCATTTGACATATGCAATTCAGTGGTTTTTATTATATTCATGGAATTGTGTAACCACCACTACAATCAATTTTTTTTTATTTCTTGTATTTTTTAACTCTCAGAGGTCTCATAACACATGAGCTTTGTTTCCTCAGCTTACCAGAAGTACCTTTACTGGTTGATGTGCCTTGTTTATCTGCTCAGTTGGATGACTCAATTCTTAACATAGTGAAAGACCACATTTTTAAGCATGGAACAGTAGCATCTCGCCCACCAGTACAGATAGAAGAACTAATAGAGAAACCTGGAGGCATCATTGTACGATGGTGTAAGGTATGTAATTCAGAATTCTAGAAATAACTTCCACATTATGGGTTTGAGATTTGAGGGCCTTTCAGATTTTTTCATTGACTACTTTTAAATACATTCTTTTCTTCCCAAACAAAAATCTCTTTTACTTTACAGTAAAATGAAGTCATAGGGAACACTGAGATAGTTCTTCCAGTTTTATTTTTATTTATTTATTTTTTTGAGACAGAGTTTCGCTCTTTTGCCCAGGCTGGAGTGAAGTGGCGTGGCGTGATCTCGGCTGATTGCAACCTCCATGCCCTTCCCCGCCTGCCGCTTCCCCCAGGTTCAAGCCATTCTCCTGCTTCAGCCTCCTGAATAGCTGGGATTATAGGCCCCTGCCACCACACCTGGCTAATTTTTGTATTTTTTGTAGAGACGAGGTTTCACCATGTTGGCTAGGCTGGTCTTGAACTCCTGACCTCAGGTGATCCACTCGCCTCGGCCACCCAAAGTGCTGGGATTGTAGGTGTGAGCCACCATGCCTGGCCTTTTTTATTGAAATGAAGCCTTGCTCTGTTGCCCATGCTGGAGTGCAGCGATGCAACCTTGGCTCACTGCAACCTCCACACCATTCCCTCTCCCCACCCACCCAGGTTCAGTAGCTAGGACTACCGGCACTACACCCAGCTAATTTTCTGTATTTTTTTTTTTTTTTGAGACAGAGTCTTGCTCTGTCGCCCAGGCTGGAGTGCAGTGGCCGGATCTCAGCTCACTGCAAGCTCTGCCTCCCGGGTTTATGCCATTCTCCTGCCTCAGCCTCCCAAGTAACTGGGACTACAGGTGCACGCCACCTCGCCTGGCTAGTTTTTTGTGTTTTTTAGTAGAGATGGGGTTTCACCGTGTTAGCCAGGATGGTCTCGATCTCCTGACCTCGTGATCTGCCCGCCTCGGCCTCCCAAAGTGCTGGGATTACAGGCTTGAGCCACCACGCCCGGCCTAATTTTTTGTATTTTTAATCGAGACACGGTTTTGCCATGTTGGCCTCGAACTCCTTAAATCTCAAGTGATCTACCCACCTTGGCCTCCCAAAGTGCTGGGATTACAGGCATGAGCCACTGTGCCTGGCTGACATTTTCTTTTTTTTTTTTTTTTCTTTTGAGACGGAGTTTCATTCTTGTTGCTCAGGCTGGAGTGCAATGGCATGATCTTGGCTCATCACAACCTCCGCCTCCCAGGTTCAAGCGATCCTCCTGCCTCAGCCTCCTGAGTAGCTGGGATTAAGGCATGCGCCACCACGCCTGATTAAGTTTGTATTTTTAGTAGAGATGGGGTTCCTCCGTGTTGGTCAGACTGGTCTCAAACTCCTGACCTCAGGTGATCCACCTGCCTTGGTCTCCCAAAGTGCTGGGATTACAAGTGTGAGCCACCGTGCCCAGCCAAGATTTTCTTAAAAGGAATTTTTTTTTTTTTTTTTGTAAACATGCTGTTATTTCATAACAGGACTCTTTTTCCATTTTTATTAATTTTCCTATCAGTGGACCTAGTTATTTCCAGGTTTTTGCTATAAGTATTTTTACTTGTGTTTCCTTATGAACATATGTGAAGTTTGTAAAATATTAGTATTTACCTAGCTGTAAAATTATGAGGTCTTCTTAGAGTATTGGGTCCATACACTAATAGGTAATAACAAACTTTCCACAAGATGATTGTATCAATTTAGCCTTCCAAACAGTATATGAGTTTCTGTTATTCCATATCTTGACCAATAATTGGCATTGTGAGACTTTATATTTTTGCCTAAATGTACCTTGTTGTGGTTTTATTTATTTATTTGTTTGTTTTTGAGACAGGGTCTTACTCTGTCACCCAGGCTGGAGTACGGTGGCACAATCATGTCTCACTCCAGTCTCAACCTCCTGGGCTCAAGTGATCCTCCTGCCTCAGTCCTCAAGTAACTGGGACATCAGGCATGTGCTTCCATACCCAGCTAAGTTTTGTAATTTTTTGTAGAGATGGAGTTTTGCCATGTTGCCCAGGCTGGCCTCAAATTCCTGGGCTCAAGTGCTCCATCCGCTTCGGCCTCCCAAAGTCTTAGGATTATAGGCATGAGCCACCATGTCTGGCCTTGTTGTGGTTTTAGATTGTATTTGCCATATTACAAATTAGGTTGAATATTTATAATTTATATTTTTGGCTATTTATATGTCTTCTCCTATAGAATACTTACTTATATCTTTTACCCATTTTTCTGTTGGTGGCTAATTAACATACAGAATATATGCAGGACCCCTAAAAATTAATGGGGATTCTGTATACTCTATGTTAATTATGTCTTGGTTATTATGAATGATGTATGGTTTTGGGAAACGTATCATTGAATCTTGAATGTTTTATCTTTGCATTGATTAAAAAACATGCCATTTCTTCAAAGGAGGCAGACTTTTTTATATCAGTCTGGGAAATGTAGAACACATGGTTCAATAAAGAAAAGAAGGGTGCTCAGGCGCAGTGACTCACGCCTGTAATCCTAGCACTTTGAGAGGCTGAGACGGGAAGATTGCTTAAGCTCAGGAATTAAAGATCTGAGATATGGTGAAAACCCATCTCTACAAAAAATACAGAAAACTAGCCGGACATGGTGGTGTGCACCAGAAGTCCCAGCCAGCTAGTTAGGGGGTTGAAGGAGGAGGATGGCTTGAACCCAGGGTATGGAGGCTGCAATAAGCCGAGATCATGCCATTGCACTCCAGCCTGGGTGACAAAGTGAGACCCTGCCTCAAAAAAAAAAAAAAAAAGCGATAATGATGTGATGGCATATTTTCTATGGCCTTCCCAAGAATACCCCATATTCAGCACGTGGGCCTGGCTGCTTGGTCCAAAATGGCTCCATTCAAAGTTTTTAAGCAGTGATGGCTGAGAGAAGTCATTTTCTGTTTCTCAGCTAACATAAAGCTTTTCTCCTTAGGTGGATGACGACTTTACAGCCCAAGATTACAGGCTCCAGTTTCGTAAATGTACTTCAAATCATTTTGAGGATGTATATGTAGGTTCTGAAACTGAATTCATAGTATTGCACATAGACCCCAACGTTGATTATCAGTTCAGAGTCTGTGCCCGAGGAGATGGCCGACAGGAGTGGAGTCCTTGGAGTGTTCCCCAAATAGGTCATTCCACATTGGTGCCTCATGGTATGCTGCTAACCTTTTCTCTCCTGAAGCCTAACTGTATATTAGAATACCTGTATTCTGTGCTAAGGGCAGCACACTGACAACCAGCTATTCTAAGCATAGATCCTGAATTGATAAGAACAACATGCACCTTGTATTTTACTCAGATTACCTCATGCGATTTTTGTTTTCATCAGTTCTTCAGAGACCAAAAAAAAAATGCTGGACCAGATTTTTAGCCTCACTAAAAACCAAAGATTGAAAATATTGTGTAGGACACTGATACTCCTTTTTATTCGTCTTCTTTTTTTTATATTTTACTTTTATTTAGTTAGTTTTTTTTGAGACAAGATCTCACCTCTGTCGCCCAGGCTGGCGTGTGGTGGTGCAATCATGCAGCCTGACCTCTGGATCCTTCTGCCTCAGCCTCCCAAGTAGCCAGGACCACCTGCATGCACCACCATACCTGGCTAATTTTTTTTTTTTTTTTTTTTTGTAGAGACCAGGTCTTGCTATGTTGCCCAGGCTGGTCTCAAATTCCTGGGCTCAAGCAGTCCTCTTGCCGTGGCCTCCCAAAGTCCTGGGATTATAGGCGTGAGCCACTGTGCCCATCTGATGCTGATTTTCCAAACCCTCAAGAAATACCGGCCGGGCGCGGTGGCTCAAGCCTGTAATCCCAGCACTTTGGGAGGCCGAGACGGGCGGATCACGAGGTCAGGAGATCGAGACCATCCTGGCTAACACGGTGAAACCCCGTCTCTACTAAAAAATACAAAAAAACTAGCCGGGCGAGATTGCGGGCGCCTGTAGTCCCAGCTACTCGGGAGGCTGAGGCAGGAGAATGGCGTAAACCCGGGAGGCGGAGCTTGCAGTGAGCTGAGATCCGGCCACTGCACTCCAGCCTGGGCGACAGAGCAAGACTCCGTCTCAAAAAAAAAAAAAAAAAAAAAAAAAAAGAAATACCTGGAGAGACATTTTCTTAAAAGTCTGATTTCAGGGCCAGGCGTGGTGGCTCAAGCCTGTAATCCCAGCACTTTGGGAGGCCAAGGCAGGTGGATCACAAGATTAGGAGATCGAGACCATCCTGGCTAACACGGTGAAACCCCGTCTCTACTAAAAATACAAAAAGTTAGACAGGCGTGGTGGCGGGCGCCTGTAATCCCAGCTACTGGGGAGGCTGAAGCAGGAGAATGAATGAACTCGGGAGATGGAGCTTGCAGTGAGCCGAGATCGCGCCACTGCATTCCAGCCTGGGTGACAGAGCGAGACTCAAAAAAAAGTCTTATGATTTGAAATTGATCTCTCTCCTGCATTCTTGTTTAGAAGATTTAGACTCATTTATTAATTAGATTTTTATCAGGTTGAAATAAGTTCAAGCAATTATGCTTGAACTATGATTTTATTAGATAAGAGATAACACTTATTTGATTTATTATGTCAGAATTATGCAGGAATATACTAAAATCTTTTTTGTAGTTTGTGGGACTGATCATGATACCCTGTTAACAGAATCTTTTATTTTATTGAACTTGACCATGGTCCCTAAGAGTAGTCTCCCATTTCCACGTTTTATTTAACATGTCTGTATTGAAGATATCCCTCAAGAGATTCTAACAGTTTTCAATATTTTTGCTTTTAAAAAGAGTGGACAGCTGGTTTTGAGGGATACAGTCTGAGCAGTCGAAGAAATATAGCACTCCGGAACGATTCTGAATCATCAGGTGTTCTCTACTCCAGAGCTCCGACTTATTTCTGTGGACAGACATTAACATTCAGGCAAGTAGATATTAAAACATCTTACCTGCTTCAGGAAGCAGAGTGAAGTGCACAGCATACATGAGCTTTGAATTTAAAACATCCTGAATTTATTCCATCATTTATAGGCAGTGTTACTGTGGGAAGGCTTCTTTATATCCTGCAGCTGTAGTTTTCTCATCTGTATTCATAGGGTTATTACGTAGATTAACTGGGAAATGTATATAAAATGCTTGATATTTAATATGTTTATATCTCTCTTCTTCTTGGTAAGTAGAGGTAAGTAGAATATCTCTCAAAAGTCAATCTTAGGCTGGGCACGGTGGTTCACACCTGTAATCCCAGCATTTTGGGAGGCCGAGGCGGGTGGATTACCTGAGGTTGAGAGTTCGAGATCAGCCTGATCAACATGGAGAAACCCCGTCTCTAGTAAAAATACAAAATTAGCCGGGCATGGTGGCACGTATGCCTGTAATCCCAGCTACTCGGGAGGCTGAGGCACGTGAATCGCTTGAACCCAGGAGGCTGAGGTTGCAGTGAGCCGAGATCATGCCATTGCACTCCAGCCTGGGCAACAAGAATGAAACTCTGTCTCAAACACACACACTCACACACACAATTAAAAAGTCAATCTTAAAAATTTAGAGGCCAAGAGGCCGGATGCAGTGGCTCACGCTTGTAATCCCAACACTTTGGGAAGCCAAGGCGGACGGATCACTTGTGGTCAGGAGTTCGAGGCCGGCCTGACCAACATGGTGAAACCCCGTCTTTACTAAAAATACAAATATTAGGCCAGGCGCAGTGGCTCACACCTGTAATCCCAGCACTTTGGGAGGGTGAGGCGGGTGGATCACAAGCTTAGGAGATCAAGACCATCCTGGCCAACATGGTGAATCCCCATCTCTACTAAAAATACAAAAATTAGCTGTGTGTGGTAGCACACGCCTATAATCCCAGCAACTAGGGAGGGTGAGGCAGGAGACTCACTTGAACCCGGGAGGCAAAAGTTGCAGTGAGCCACTGTACTTCAGCCTGGCAACAGGGTGAAATTCCGTCTCAAAAAAAAAAAAAAAAAAAATTAGCCAGGTGTGGTGGCGTACACCTATAATAACAGCTACTCAGGAGGCTGAGGCATGAGAATTGCTTGAACCTGGGAGGCGGAGGTTACAGTGAGCTGAGATCGCGCCACTGTACTCCAGCCTGGGTGACAGTGAGACTCCATCTCAAAAAAAAAAAAAAAAAGCACGGGCCGGTCACGGTGGCTCATGCCTGTAATCCCAGCACTTTGGGAGGGCGAGGTGGGCAGATCACAAGGTCAGGAGATCGAGACCATCCTGGCCAACATAGTGAAACCCTGTCTCTACTAAAAATACTAAAAATTAACTGGGTGTGGTGGCGGGCGCCTGTAGTCCCAGCTACTTGGGAGGCCGAGGCAGGAGAGTCACTTGAAGCCGGGAGGCGGAGGTTGCAGTGAGCAGAGATTGTGGCACTGCTCTCCAGCCTGGGTGACAGTGTGAGATTCCCGCTCAAAGAAAAAAGCAAAAAATTTACCGGCCAAGAATTTATTTTGTCCTTTGTGAGTCATTAACAGCAAGTCTTTGTAAGAGACAATGCTGTAAACATATTATGTATATGCTACTCTGTAAAGTAAAACTGAAAGCAAGCCTCCCTTACCACTGATTAATGTTGTTTCTCTACCCATTTCTTTCTGTAATGGAAAAGTTTCTTTTTTTTGTTTTCATGTTATCTGAAATGTATTCTTTATAGTCACGTTTCTAAATAGCTCTTTGTAGAAACCATAGACCAGTTTTGACTTAGAGAAGTAAAGTTTGGCTGATTTTCACCATACTCACCTTAGTGTAACAAGCTCTTCTCTAAGTTTTAAGTCTTGAGATGGGATTTTATTGTGAATGCTTGACCCAAGTTCCTCTTGTTCTCAGGGCCTTATTATTTAAGGCATGGAGAATATCTGAATATTTTATTTAAGCCAATGTTGCTGTATTCCTCTCCAGCTAAGTAATTTGAATTCTCAGCAGTTGTCAGAATATACTAGTTTATGTTTTGTCTAATTTTTGACACCTCTTCTCACCCCTTAATGAAGAATGACTCAGTAACCAGAAAAATACCAACAAAGAGAGAGAGAGAAAAAAAAAGACGAATACCTAAAATATATTGAATTATTCCCCAGGTAATCATGAGTTTTCTGTACCCGTTCTCTGCTTATGTCCCTTGTTTACAGAAGCACTTCCATTAGTGACTCTCCTGAGAACAAGGTATTTCTGTGCAATGACAGAGCTTCCTACCTTGATAAATTCAGGCCAGATATCTCAGACTGCAATAATGATGATGATGATAATAATTGCAGTTAATGGCCGGGCGCGGTGGCTCACGCCTGTAATCCCAGCACTTTGGGAGGCTGAGGCAGGCAGATCACGAGGTCAGGAGATCGAGACCATCCTGGCTAACACGGTGAAACCCCTTCTCTACTAAAAATGCAAAAATAAATTAGCCAGGCATGGTGGCAGGCACCTGTAGTCCCAGCTACTCAGGAGGCTGAGGCAGGAGAATGGCGTGAACCTGGGAGGCAGAGCTTGCAGTGAGCCGAGATCGCACCACTGCACTCCAGCTTGGGCAACAGAGCGAGACTCTGTCTTGAAAATAATAATAATAATTGCAGTTAATATTTAAACAATATTTACTGTGTGTCATGTACTGTCTTAAGTATTTTACTTGTATTAACTCATTTGATTTTCATAGAAACCCAGTGAGATAGACGTATTTATTTTAGGGATGAGGAAACTGAGGCACAGAGAAGTTATTTACCCAGTGTCACACAGCTAGTAAATGCCAAAACTAGGGTTTAAATCCAGGCAGTTCAACTCCAGACTGGTCTGTATTGCTTCTTTTTCATCTTTTTCATGGGAGAGTTAATATGATTCTAGTTGGTATTGAAGTCTACAGTTTCTCCATTACTGTGTCCTTAGCTCTTTAACTTTTACCTCTGATGACCTTTTACCCCTTGATCTGATGCTCTCCTGCTTTTTAAATTCTTCCTCCTTGGACACATGGTAATGTCTGATGGATTGCATAGTTAGGTTTATTTCTTAGGTCATTCAGTAAATATTTATTAAGACATTGGAACTTATACAAATTGATTTAAATTCACCTCTGCTGACCATACTGTGAAAGACACAGTAGGTCTCAATAAACTCTTAGTCTGTCTGGCCTCTCCTAGAGATGCATCCCCGGGCCCCACTTGGCAGGGTGATTAACTGAAATTCAGTTAAACTCAGTATGATCGTAGCCAGCCTTTTGCATTTTTGTCATTTTTTTCTTTTGACTGGGGAATGAAATGTTTTCTCCCCTTGTTTAAAGGAATTTCAGGCATCAACAATGAAGCCAGAGATGTGAATGTGAAGGGAGTCCGTGCATAAGGGAGGAGCAAGTGGGTGTACTTGAATCAAGAGACATAGTATTTAGTTTTTTGAGGGTGCTTAGGGCCTAGTAATTAGAAGGGAGCTTATACTCTTGAAGGCACTATTTTGTTATTTATCCCAGTCAGTCCCTGCTGAAGTTTCTGGAAGGCTTAGAGCTGCTGAAGCCAGAGAAACCTGTGATACTGGCTGGACTGTGACAGTCTCTAGACCCACTCTCATTAGATGCCCAGGTCTGCTAGCAACCCCCTCCTTCCAGATCTCCCTGACTTCCTATGTAAACATTCCTGCTCTTTCCTTCTAAGATTTTCTGATTTTTTTTTTTAAGGTTTATTTTTCTTTCTTTCTTTCTGTTTTTTTGGAGACAGAATCTCGTTCTGTTGCCCAGGCTGGAATGCAATGGCACGATCTCGGCTCACTGCAACCTCCACCTCTCAGGTCCAAGCGACCCTCTCACCTCAGCCTCCTGAGTAGCTGGGACTACAGGCGCCCGTCACCACGCCTGCGTAATTTTTTGTATTTTTATAGAGACAGAGTTTCACCATGTTACCCAGGATGGTCTCAATCTCCTGACCTCGTGATCCACCCTTCTTGGCCTCCCAAAGTGCTGGGATTACAGGCGTGAGCCACTGCACTGGACCTATTTTCTTTCTCACTCCCCTCCCCAGTTCTCCCCTTCTTTTTAAGACAAGGCCTCGCTGTGTTGCCCAGGTTGAAGTGCAGTGGTGCAATCTCAGCTCACTGCAACCTCCACCTCACAGGTTCAAGCGACCCTCTCACCTCAGCCTCCTGAGCAGCTGGGATTACAGGAGACACTACCACACCCAGCTAATTTTTGTATTTTTTGTAGATACGGGGTTTCACCATGTTGCTTAGGGTGGTCTCAAACCCCTGAGCTCAAGTGATCTGCTCACCACAGCTTCCCACAGTGCTGGGATTACAGGCGTGAGCCACTGCACCTGGCCCTGATTTTTTTTTTTTTGGAAGACAGACTCTGACTCTGATGCCCAGGCTGGAGTGCAGTGGCACAATCTTGACTCACTGCAACTTCCACCTCTCAGGTTCAAGTGATTCTCCTACCTCAGCCTCCCAAGTAGCTGGGATTACAGGCGTGTGCCACCATGCCCAGCTAATTTTTTTGTTGTTGTTAGTAGAGATGGGGTTTCATCATATTGGCCAGATTGGTGTCGAACTCCTGACCTCAAGTAATCTGCCCACCTCGGCCTCCCAAAGTACTGGAATTACAGGTATGAGGCACTGCGCCCAGCCGATCTTATTTTTTAACCATATTTTTACTTTCTCTTTACCACTGCTTTTCTCTAAAAAAGAGAGAAAGCTACAAAAATTAGCTGGGTTTGGTGCTGTGCACCTGTAATCCCAGCTATTCGGGAGACTGAGGCAGAATGGACTGAACCTGAGAGGTAGAGGTTGCAGTGAGCAGAAATCGCGCCACTGCACCTCAGCCTGGGCGACAGAGCAAGACTTCATCTCAAAAAAAAAAGAGAGAGAGAGAAAGCCTGCCGTTACAAGTGGCATGCGCCTGTAGTCCTGGCTACTTGGAAGCCTGAGGTGGAAGGATCTCTTGAGCCCAGGAGGCAGAGGCTGCAGTGAGCCCAAGATTGTGCCACTGCACTCCAGCCTGGGTGACAGTGACACCCTGTCTCTAAAAAAAGAGGGAAGGTGCTTTAGGTGCTAACGGCCTTCTTTAATCCTAATAGTCTAGGAGGTAGGCTATTACTGTCTTTCTTTTACAGAGAAAAAACGAAAGCAGAGAGACTAAGTGGCTTGTCAGGATTCAAATCCTGGCAGTCTAACTCCAGTCTGTGCTCTTAACCACTGTGTTACCTACCTCTCACTACTAACGTTAGGTGGGCAATCAAAGGAATAATAAGGCTATTCTTCATTAACTTTTTCCTTCAAAGGACATTAAAAAGTTGATGTTGGCTGGGCACGGTGGCTCAAGCCTGTAATCCCAGCACTTTGGGAGGCCGAGATGGGCGGATCACGAGGTCAGGAGATTGAGACCATCCTGGCTAACACGGTGAAACCCCGTCTCTACTAAAAAATACAAAAAACAAGCCAGGCGAGGTGGCGGGCGCCTGTAGTCCCAGCTACTCGGGAGGCTGAGGCAGGAGAATGGTGTAAACCCAGGAGGCGGAGCTTGCAGTGAGCTGAGATCCGGCCACTGCACTCCAGCCTGGGCGACAGAGCGAGACTCCGTCTCAAAAAAAAAAAAAAGTTGATGTTCCAGTTACCTATTGTTGTGTAAGTACTTCATAACTTAGTGGCTTAGAACCATAGGCATTTGTTTTGCTCAGGAAACTGCAGTTTGGGCAGAACTTGGTGAAGACAGCTCATTTATATTTCATGTGGTATTAGGTAGAGTAGTTCAACTAGGGATGACTAGTCCTCTAGTCTGCTTCAAAGATGGCTCACTCACATGGCTGGCAGATTGGTTCTGATTCTTTGTTCCTCTCCATGTGGGCGTCTCCGTGGCTGTTTGGGTTTTCTTACATCATGGTAACTGGACTCCAAGAATGAGCATGTTAAGAGATAGGAAGTATAAGATGCCAGTTTTTTTTAAACCTGGGACTGGAAACTGATTTAGTATTACTTATATCATATCCTTTTTTTTTTTTTTTTTTTTTGAAACGGAGTCTCATTCTGCTGCCCAGGCTGGAATGCAATGGCACGATCTCGGCTCATTGCAGCCTCCACCTCTCAGGTTTACGTGGTTCTCCTGCCTCAGCCTCCTGAGTAGCTGGGATTACAGGGGCCTGCCACCATGCTCGGCTAATTTTTGTATTTTTAGTAGAGATGGGGTTTCACCATGTTGGCCAGGCTGGTTTCAAACCTCTGACCTCAGGTGATCTGTCTGTGTTGGCCTCCCAAAGTGCTAGGATTACAGTTATGAGCCACCGCACCCAGTCAAAACTACTTTTTTTTTTGGAGATGAAGTCTTGCTTGCCCAGGCTGGAGTGCAGTGGCGCGATCTGGACTCACTGCAACCTCTGCCTCCCAGGTTCAAGCGATTCTCCTGCCTCAGCCTCCTTGGGATTACAGGCGCCTGCTACCACGCCTGGCTAATTTTTGTATTTTTAGTAGAGATGGGGTTTCACCATGTTGGCCAGGCTGGTCTCGATCTCCTGACCTCATGATCCACCCACCTCCGCCTCCCAAAGTGCTGCAGGCATGAGCCACTGTACCTGGCCCAAAACTACTTTTCTAAAATGTAAGGACAGTTCTCCTGATTAACTTCAATCTTTTCTTTTTGCATGAAGCTGATTGTTTTGTACAACCCTTATTCCACTCAGGCGGTATTTATAGTACCTGCTATTGTAGGGAATGCAAAGTTTAAGAGAAAAAGAAACAGCAGAACCTTTGGCTCAATAGCAAATAAGCAGTTTGTAAATGAATGTAAGAAAGATTCAGACTGCGGTGGAATATAGAAGAAGGAAAGGTTACTTCTAGATCAACAATTGGTGAAGTCTTTATCTCAAGTAGAGCTGGAAAGTACAGTTGCTGGGGCCAGAAAAGCAGGAACCAAAGTTATGGAGGTAGAGAAAATGCATGGCTGGGCACAGTGGCTCGTGCCTGTAATCCTAGCACTTTGGGAGGCCAAGGCAGGCAGATCATGAGGTCAGGAGATCGAGACCATCCTAGCCAGCATGGTAGAACCCCGTCTCTCCTAAAAATACAAAAATTAGCTGGGTATGGTGGTGCACACCTGTAATCCCAGCTATCTGGGAGGCTGAGGCAGGAGAAAGGCATGAACTCACAAGGCAGAGATTGCAGTGAGCCGAGATCGCACCTCTGTACTCCAGCCTGGCAACAGAGTGAGACTCCGTCTCAAAAAAAAAAAAAATGCAGAGAACACCAAGAACTGAGTCTGGATGGGGTTAATAGAGACAGGGAGTATAGTTGAAGAGAAACCTGGAAAAGTAGGATGTTGCCTGGTGCAGTGGCTCACGCCTGTAATCCCAGCACTTTGGTAGGCTGAGGCGGGCGGATCACGAGGTCAGGAGATCAAGACCACCCTGGCTAACACGGTGAAACCCCGTCTCTACTAAAAAATAGAAAAAATTAACTGGGCATGGTGGCACGCACCTGTAGTACCAGCTACTCAGGAGGCTGAGGCAGGAGAATCGCTTGGACCCGGGAGGCGGAGGTTGCAGTGAGCTGAGATCACACCACTGCACTCCAACCTGAGCGACGCAGCAAGACTCCGTCTCTAAAAAAAAAAAAAAAGTAAGAAAGAAAAGTAGGATGTTGTTTTGGACAGGCTGTGTATATTTCTTGTTTAATTCCTGAAGGAAATACCTCTTTTGGAGGTCACCTGTGCCCACTTATAAGGGGGACATTTGATATCACATACAGAAATTATTTTTTTTTTCATTTTGCCCAGCTAAGGTGCCATGACAGAGATCATTATTTTTCCTTGACAAAAGGCTCAATAGCCTCACCAAGTAAAACTAAATCAGTTTTCATAGTTTCAAGGGTCATCCTATGTATGTGACTTCTCATGCATTCATAAAGTTAAACTATGCAAAATAATATCAGCCAGATGGATTTTTTGAGCCCTACTACGTGTCAGTTCCAAGTACTTAACTAAGTTAATGCTTGTAAATCCTTATTACAGTCTCATGAGTCAGACATGTTTTTTAGATGCGGAGACAGACATAAAACGATTAAGCAACCAGACCATGCTGCGTGGCTCAGGCCTGTAATCCTAGTGGTTTGGGAGGCCAAGATGGAAGGATTGCTTGACGCCAGGAGTTTGAGACCAGCCTGGTCTCTGTGTCTGCGCCACTACCTTGCTCCCGGCTCCTCACATAATGGGCGGGCCCATCCCCTCTGGGTCGGACTTCCTCTGGGCCCACTCTTGGCTGGAGACCAGGGACTTGAAGGTAGTTAAGACATGTCTTGCCCCGGAGGGCTTCCCAGCATGGTAGGGGAAATGGGATCCCACTAGTGAGACACTGTCTCTACAAAAAATTAAAAATTAATAACTAGGTGTGGAGGCTGCCTGTAATCCCAGTACTTTGGGAGGCCAAAGTAGGAGGATCGCTTGAGCTGGGGTGTTCGAGACCAGCCTGGGCTACACAGTGAGACCTTATCTGTATTGGGAAAAAAAGAAAAAGAAAAATTTAAAAAATTGAGCAACTAGGCCGGGCGCGGTGGCACACACCTGTAATCCCAGCACTGGGAGGCCAAGGCGGGTGGATCATGAGGTCTGGAGTTTGAGACCAGCCTGGCCAGTATGGTGAAACCTCATCTCTACTAAAAATACAAAAACTAGCCAGGTGTGGTAGCGTGCGCCTGTGTAATCCCAGCTACTCGGGAGACTGAGGCAAGAGAATCGCTTGAACCCAGGAGGCAGAGGTCGCAGTTAGCTGAGATCACGCCACTGCACTCCAGCCTGAGTGACAGAGTGAGACTCTGTCTCAAATAAAACATAAATAAATAAAAATAAACAACTTGTCTGAGGTTACACAGATCATGAATAGTGATGCTGAGATTCAAATCTTAACCATCTGGACTGTTTGGACTCTGTTTTGACTCTGAGTGAGATGAGAGGCCATTGGAGGATACTGAGCAAATGAATGACATGATCTGACATTTTGCAAGTCATTTTAGTTGCTGTGTGAAAAATAGCCTGTAAAGAGGTACAAATACAGGTGGGGAGACTAGTTAGGAAGCTATGTAATAATCTTGGTGAGACCCAATGGTGGCTCGGACCAGAATGGAGCAGTGGAAGTAATGGTAAGTGGTCGGAATTTGGGTATGTTTTTTGTTTGTTTGAGAGAGTCTCACTCTGTCACCCAGGCTGGAGTGCAGTGGCACGATCTCAGCTCACTGCAACCTCTGGGTCCTGGGTTCAAGTGATTCTCCTGCCTCACCCTCCCTAGAAACTGGGATTACAGGGATATGCCACCATGCTTGGCTAAGTTTTGTATTTTTAGTAGAGACAGGGTTTCACCATGTTGCTCAGGCTGATCTTGAACTCCTGAGCTGCCCACCTCAGCCTTCCAGAGTGCTGGAATTACAGGTATGAGCCACTGCTTCCGATCAGAATCTGGATATGTTTGGAAGGAAGAGCTGACAGGATTTACTGACAAGATTGTAGGATGTGAGAAAGAAAAGAGTCAAGTATGACCTCAGGGTTTTTGGACTAAGTAACTGGATGGATAGAATTGCCATTTACTGAAGTATGTAAGGGTGGTCCTTCTTGAAATTTTGTCTGGGTAGGTGGGAAATAGTATCTCATTGTATTTGTTATTTTCCCCAGTTTTCAGTGAGGTCATAAATCTTTTCATGAATTTCTTGGCCATACTGGTTTGCATGTCTATGAATTGCCTGACTATATACTTGGCCTGTTTTTCTTTTGGATCGTTTCCCATTCATTTATTGATTGTCATATGTTACAACATGGATAAACTTTGAGGACATAATGCTAAGTGAAATAAGCCAGTCACAGAAGGACAAATACGGCATGATTCCACTTACATGAAGTATCTAAAGTAGTCAAACTCATAGAAAGAGGAAATTGAATGGTGCTTGTAAGAGGTTTATAAAATTCTCCACTTACTGATAATAGCTATATTCTGCAACATTGCATCAAATCCTTGTTTTTTAAAGAGACGGGGTCTCGCTGTGTTGTCCAGGCTGACTTTAAACCCTGAGTCTCGAGTGATCTACTTCAGCCTTCTGAGTAGCTGGAACTACAGGCATGCACCACTGTGCCTAGCAAAATTCTAGA
Organism: Chlorocebus sabaeus; assembly: GCF_047675955.1. Classification (NCBI taxonomy): domain Eukaryota; kingdom Metazoa; phylum Chordata; class Mammalia; order Primates; family Cercopithecidae; genus Chlorocebus; species Chlorocebus sabaeus. Next base: position 30,228,284 of record NC_132919.1, on the reverse strand, counting down.
CTTCTTTGAGGTCATTTTTGTCCAGATTTCTTCTCAAAATAATTGTCCAGGATATTAAAAATATAGACCCTTCTGTACTTCTTTATTAATAATTTTCATAAAACAGGCTGAGATTACAGGCATGAACCACCCCACCTGGCCTGCACATTTGAAAGAATAGCTATCAGGTTGGGCACGGTGACTCACACCTGTAATCCTAGCACTTCCGGAGCCACAGTCTCAGCACTTTAGGAGGCTGAGGTGGGTGGATTGCTTGAGCCCAGGAGTTTGAAACCAACCTGGGCAGCGTAGTGAGACCCCATCTCTATAAAAATTCAAAAAATTTAAAAAGAATAGCTATCTCTCCCAGTGTTTATGGACTAGCATTGTGCTGGGAAAGTCTCTGTATGATCAGTCACCTTCACCAGTCAGCCCAACTGGATGTTCTGGGGGCCTCTGAAACTTTTTTAGCAGGTATGATTTCTCTGGGCCTCTGCCTGCATTTTCTATATTCAAGAGGCTAGGTGGTTTCTTTTTCGGAAGTTTGTAATTTCTTGCTCCTTCTGGTGTCTGTGGCACTACAAGTTCTTTGGTTCTATAGCAGCAAGCTACCCCACTCTCATCTTCAGTGGCCACCAGGTGTCCAAAGTAGCTGGCTCCCTCTCAGTTCAAGTCTTGTGAGAAAGCTACCAGTCCCTCAGGCACTCTTCTGAAAAGCTAGAGAGCCTGATGCACATTACGCTATCTCGCTCTCCTGATACTGAAACTTCAAGTTGTGCCCCTTCTCCAGATCTTGTTGACCTCATCGAGTCATGCTGGCTGCAGCAAGCTGTAGCCCACCTCTTTTCCTTGTTCTCAGCAACCTTCAGGGATCCAAAATTTGCCAGCTCCATCAGTTCTCCAAGAGAGGCAAGACAAACAAGTCTCATCCAGCCCTCTGGAGAGCCGGAACGCCAGTCGCCATGCTCTGCTATTCTCCCTCCCTCCTGAGGGAGAAGTCATAAGCTCAGGTGTTCTGGCCTGGCCCTGAGTTGTGCTGGCTTGGGGGAGGGGTTAATGGGGAAAATCAAAATTATTCTTACCTGTGTCAGTTTGTTCTGTTTGGCTTTGTGCTTGTCTGGGGTACAGCAACTTTTTTTTTTTCTTTTTTTCTTTTTTTTCTTGAGACAGAGTCTCGCTCTGTTGCCCAGGTTGGAGTATAGTGGCATGATCCTGGCTCACTGCAACCTCCGCCTCCTGGGTTCAAGCGAATCTCCTGCCTCAGCCTCCTGAGTAGCTAGGAATACAGGCGCCCACCACCACCCTCGGCTGATTTTTGTATTTTCAGTAGAGACGGGGTTTCACCATATTGGCCAGGCTGATTTTGAACTCCTGACTTCAAATGATCCGCCCACCTCAGCCTCCCAAAGTGCTGGGATTACAGGCGTGAGCCACCATGCCCAGCCGGGTACTGCACTTTTTAACTAGATTTTGGAATTCTCATGAAAGTATTTGGGTTTGTATATGTTAAATCGGTGTTTCTGTGGGAGAACAAGGGCTGAGACTTCCTCTTGACGTCTTCCTCCTCCCCATAAAACTTTTTTTTTTTTTGAGACGGAGTCTCACTCTGTCACCCAGGTTGGTGTACAGTGGCGCGATCTCAGCTCACTGCAACCTCCGCCTCTCGGATTCATGCTATTCTCCTGCCTCAGCCTCCCAAGTAGCTGGGACTACAGGTGCCCGCCACCACGCCCGGCTAATTTTTTGTATTTTTAGTAGAGACGGGGTTTCACCATGTTGGCCAGGATGGTCTCAATCTCCTGACCTTGTGATCTGCCCGCCTCAGCCTCCCAAAGTGCTGGGATTACAGGCGTGAGCCACCGCGCCTGGCCCCTCCTCCCATACTCCTTTAGACTGCTCAGATGTGAAATAACTTCAGAAACCTACCCAAATATTTATTATGATCCTGCATGTTTGCCATTTCACAATCAATGACATTTTGAGGCCACATTGACTATAAATAATCACATCTGTCTTTGGAAAAGCCGCATTCTGTTTCACACTATTTTTTTTTTTTTTCTCCTTGCAAAGTTGGCTTTCTGGATGGAGAGAATGGTATGTCGGCAATAGGGATCTGTATATTTCCTATTTCAAGAGCACACGAATTATCAGCATCTGAAATGAAAACACAAAAGGAAAAGCTTAAACTTGCCACATAGAAAGTTCTTCAAGCTTGAATAGTGTCTTCATAACCCTAATGGGTTTTTTTTAGGATTATAATAGTTCTTTTTAAATGCTTTATATACTTAACAAACAGTAATCAAATCATTGCAGATTCTCATATGCAAGATTTAGGTGCTGGCAGCAATAGTTACATAAATTATAATGTCAACTATGACAAATTATGTGTCTGGAGCTAGAATATAAAATAGAAATGTGCCATCATGGCTACAAATGGTTAAGAATATAGATTCTAGGCCGGGCAAGGTGGCTCACTCCTGTAATCCCCGCACTTTGGGAGGCCAAGGAGAGTGAATCACCTGAGGTCAGGAGTTCCAAGACCAGCCTGAGCAACATGGTGAAACCCCGTCTCTACTAAAAATACAAAATTAGGCCAGGCGCAGTGGCTCTAATCCCAGGACTTTGGGAGGCCGAGGCAGGTGGATCACCTGAGGTCAGGAGTTTGAGACCAGCCTGACCAACATGGTGAAACCTCGTCTCTACTAAAAATACAAAATTAGCCGGGCTTGGTGGTGCATCCGTGTAATCCCAGCTACTCAGGAGGCTGATGCAGGAGAATGGGTTGAACCCAGGGAGGCAGAGGTTGCAGTGAGCTAAGATCGCGCCATTGCACTCCAGCCTGGGTAACAAGAATAAAACTCCGTTTCGAAGATATAGATAGGTAGGTAGGTAGATAGATAGATTGATTGATTGATTCTAGAGTCAGAATGCCTGGGTTTGAGTCCTAGTTCCACCAGCCATCATCCAGGTAATCAGGGTCAAGTTATTTAGCCATTTTTAATCTTTTTTTCTTTTCGTGCCTCATTTTCCTCACCTATAAAATGGGTATGTTAAAAATAGCACCTACTAGCTGGGCGCAGTGGCTCACACCTGTAATCCCAGCACTTTGGGAGGCCGAGGTGGGGGGATCACAAGGTCAGGAGTTCAAGACCAGCTTGGCCAAGATGGTGAAATCCCATCTCTATTAAAAATACTAAACTTAGCTGGGTGTGGTGGTGGGTGCCTGTAATCCTAGCTACTTGGGAGGCTGAGGCAGAGAATTGGTTGAACCCTGGAGACGGAGGTAGCAGTGAGCCAAGATCGTGCCACTGCACTTCAGCCTGGGTGACAGAGCAAGACTCCGTCTCAAAAAAAAAAAAAAAATAATAATAATAATAGCGTCTACCTCATAGGTTGCTGTGAGAATGATAGATAGATATAAAATAATTTAAAAAGTGCCTAGATGGGCCGGGCGCGGTGGCTCAAGCCTGTAATCCCAGCACTTTGGGAGGCCAAGGCGGGCGGATCAAGAGGTCAGGAGATCGAGACCATCCTGGCTCACATGGTGAAACCCTGTCTATACTAAAAAAGATACAAAAAATTAGCCGGGCGTGGTGGTGGGCGCCTGTAGTCCCAGCTACTTGGGAGGCTGAGGCAGGAGAATAGCGTGAACCCGGGAGGCGGAGCTCACAGTGAGCAGAGACCGTGTGCCACTGCACTCCAGCCTGGGCAACAGAGCAAGACTCCGTCTCAAAAAAAAAAAAAAAAAAAAAAAAAAGTGCCTAGAGTACAGCAAGAACTCAATCATGGTTGCTGTTACTATTTAGAAAAAAACAGTTGTAGTGAGATTGCTCTTTTTAAGCTAGTGGCTGTTAGGTATCATTCATGTTATATTTTAAAAGTATGAAATGACCTTTCTACTTCATTTACAGAGTTGAAACTGTGGGACAACCAGACAGAAGAGACAGCATAGGAGTGTGTGCAGAAAAACAGGATGGATATGACTCTCTGCAGCGGGATCAAGCTGTGTGCATTAGTACAAATGGTAAGAGATAAATAACTGTCATTCTCTTGGAAATATATGAATTATTGTAGTAATATATGAATCTGTTCCAGTTTCATACATTTATAGTAGGAGATGAGAAAATTTAGGTATTTTTCTTTTTTTTTTTTATTTTTCTTTTTTTTTATTTTGAAGTCTCACTCCATCACCCAGGCTGGAGTACAGTGGCATGATCATAGCTTGCTGCAGTCTCAAATTCTTGGGCCCAAGCCATCCTCCCTCCTCAGCCTCCTGAGTAGCCGGCACTCCAGGTGCATGCCACCGTGCCTGGCTAATTTTTTTTATTTTTACTTTTGTAAAGATAAGTTGTTGCCCTGGTGGGTCTTGACTCCTGATTTCCAACAATCCTCCCACCTTGGCCTCCCAAAGTGTTGGGATTACAGGTGTGAGTCACCGTGGCTGGCTGAAAGTTTTGGTCTTAATGACATAATTTATGTGACTACTATGTACCAGGCATTGTTCTAAACTCTCTACAAACAATAAATCATTCAGTCTACATCCCTAGTGCTCTTTAAAAATCACCAGACAGAGGCCGGGCATGATGGCTGACGCCTCTAATCCCAGCACTTTGGGAGGCTGAGGCTGACGAATCACGAGGTCAGGAGTTCGAGACCAGCCCGACCAACATAGTGAAACCCTGTCTCTACTAAAAATGCAAAAAATTAGCAGGGTGTGGTGGTGTGAGCCTGTAATCTTAGCTACTTGGGAGGCTGAGGCAGGAGAATCGCTTGAACCCAGGAGGCAGAGATTTCAGCGAACCGAGATCGTGCTACTGCACACCAAGCTAGGCGACAGTGTGAGACTCCGTCTCAAAAAAAGAAAGAAAAAAAAAATTCACTGGCAAGACATGCTAATATTTTGTGTTGTTGGCACGGTGGCTCACGTCTGTAATCCTAGCACTTTGGGAGGCCGAGGTGGGTGGATCACGAGGTGAAGAGGTCAAGACCATTCTGGCCAACATGGTGAAACCCCATCTCTACTAAAAATACAAAAATTAGCTGGGCCTGGTGGCCAATACCTGTAATCCCAGAGGCTCAGGCAGGAGAATTGCTTAAATCCAGGAGGTGGAGGTTGCAGTGAGTCCAGATCATGCCACTGCACTCCAGCCTGGGCAACAAGAGTGAAACTCTACCTCCCAAAAAAAAAAAAAAAGTGTTGGTGAGTCAAGAATTTGGTAGAACAAGATTCTTTCTTGTTTATTCCATAAGAAACAGTCTTGCTATTTCACAGGAGGTAATTTTGTAACTGTCAAGTTTCTTTTCATGACATTGATATGGGCAGCTCATAGTCTGCTGGAAGAGTAGAGCCCTGGACAGAACTCTAAAATCTGTGTCTAGTTGGCATTCCAGATTTTTTTAGTCTGAATTAGGAAATGAGCTATGTTACCAGTAATCCAGAAACTATTTCAGATCTCTTAGTTACTGCTTACATGTAAATGACTCTTTACCTTAACATTTTAGGTGCAGTTTTTGTCAATGGAAAAGAAATGACGAATCAGTTACCCGCAGTTACTTCTGGGTCCACTGTCACATTTGACATTGAAGCCGTGACTCTAGGAACCTGCAATAATAATGAAGGTGGGCACTTCAAGCTTCGAGTAACTATAAGTTCAAATAACAGAGAAGTGGTTTTTGATTGGTTACTTGATCAGTCATGTGGTTCTCTTTACTTTGGATGCTCATTTTTCTATCCTGGATGGAAAGTGTTAGTGTTTTAGATGTTTGGGTGCTTGGCTTTTGTTTTCAGGGTTTAACATAGCTGTCCTCAGCCCAGCATAGTTGTAATTCCTTTAAAAAAAAAAAAAAAAGGTTGAATTCATCTCTAACTTAGGCCATTGGAAATGGAAAGTGTTTACTGGATTCATTTTGTAATATTTTAGCAAAAAGAGACTTGAATGTTGTGGACAAAATCATATAATTCAGTCATTTTTATTTTTACCATACTGTTAAATATCACATCACAGTAAAAATCAAATTGGTTTTACAAGTATGAGAAAATATAGAAAGTTCTATACCCTTCCACTCTACTTCTTAAAGTGTTTATTAGACCAGGAAAACTTAATGTAATATTATTTTTTAAATCATCATAAAGGATCCAAGTCCATGTAACTCTTTAGAATAAAACAAGAGGAATAGATCAGATAGAAGAAGCTGTGTAATGTATTAATACATCCACTCATGTGCTGTCCACATGAATGTGTTGACTGTGCTTTCCATGTTCGGGTATTTGTAAGCAGTGTAGAATTTTATCCCATCTTCAATAATCTTTAAGTCCCCAAAACATTATAGTGTTTTCTTTTTTTTTGAGACGGAGTCTCGCTCTTGTCGCCCAGGCTGGAGTGCAGTAGAGTGATCTCAGCTCATTGCAACCTCTGTCTCCCGGGGTCAAGTGATCCTCCTGCCTCAGCCTCCTGAGCAGCTGGAATTACAGGCGTCTGCCATCACGCCCGGCTAATTTTTGTATTTTTAGTAGAAACGGGGTTTCACCATGTTGGCCACGTTGGTTTCAAACTCTTGACCTCAGGTGATCCACCCGCCTCAGCCTCCCAAAGTGCTAGGATTATATGCGTAAGCCACTGCACCAGGCCAATTTTTGTATTTTTTAAATGCTTGACCAAGTGTCTATAATAGGCAAGTAGTACCTTTTGTTCTTTCATTGCAATTTGATTCAGTATAGGCTACAGTATTTTTACAGGGTAAAACTACTTATGGAAGTAGTATGCACAGCAGTGTTAGCCATTTCATATGTATGTAACATGCACATGTGTGTATCCAACCTGCCTGTGACGTGCATTTTACTCTTTGCAGAGTATGAGCTGCAGTCCAGTTTAATGTCAGTTTGATAAGTGGTCTCTTAGCAGACCAAAAAAATACAGGATAAATACTTAACCTATTTTTTTTGAAAACTTAAATTTGTGTGTAAAATATTTATTTGAAGGACTTTAATATGTAAAAATAATTGTCTTGCTATGCCAGCCGCTACGGATTTTATTTTAATGTGAATTATTTTTTTCATTTTTACCAGTAGTGAAAAAGTAGAAAAGCAAGTATGATATTTTTGTAAGATAATTTATTTGGGGATTCATGTTCCCTGTTAGGCAATCATGACCTTTTCTCCTTGTCTTTTTATGTATAAGTAAGTAGAATTTCACTTGTTTAGGGATTAAGAAGATGTTCTAGAATGTACATACCTTGTCCAGCCATCAGAATCAAAATAAAAAACTAAAAAAGTTCAGTGTGTGTACTTTTTTCTTCTGTGAGATTTGGTGAATCCAGTTTTAACCTACTTTTCATTATAAGGGAAAACAGGCTTCTTGTGACTACAGTCATTTTAATAAAACATTGTAACTTGTGAAAGGTTACATGTACTTTCTTCTTGTACTTTCTTTTAAAAAACTTTTTAAAATTATTTTTTGTAGAGAATGAGGGTCTTGCTTTGTTGTCCAGGCTGGTCTCAAACTCTTGGCCTCAAGCAGTCCTCCCCAGCCTTGGCCTCCCAAAGTGCTGCGATTATAGGCATGAGTGGCCACACCTAGCTGGTTACTTGTACTTTCCTATATTCTGTGTCTGATACTGAGCATCTTGCCTGACACGATGTGTGCAGAAAGAATGTTGGATCGAATGAGGATAGATGAGTCATTTTCTCCAGATATCTTCATCTCATTCCTTTAATTCGTCAAATATTTCTTGAATGTATTTGTTTCTTAGCCTCTCTAGGGAAGTGACATCTTAATTTATGCCTATACAATCTGCCTGTTCACAGGAGTGCCTTAAACCTAATTTGAGACAGGAGTGGTAATATTTGGAACTCTGAAACTAATTTTTCTTTTTTGAGACAGAATCTCACTTTGTTGCCCAGGCTGGGGTACAGTGGTGCAATCTTGGCTCACTGCAACCTCCGCCTCCTGGGTTCAACGGATTTCCCTGCCTCGGCCTCCCAAGTAGCTGGCATTACACGTGTGCACCACCACACCTGGCTAATTTTTATACTTTTAGTGGAGATGGGGTTTTGCCATGTTGGCCAGGCTGATCTTGAACACCTGGCCTCAAGTGATCCTACCGCCTTGGCCTTCCAAAGTGCTGGGATTACAGCCGTGAGCCACTGTGTCTGGCCTTGAAACTAATTTAAATACTGATTTTCTTGAACTGTGAGGATTTTTTTTTTTTTTTTTTTTTGAGTGAACTCATTGGCTGGGTGTGTTGGCTCACGCCTATAATCCCAGCACTTTGGGAGGCCGAGGTGGGTGGATCACCTGAGGTCAGGAGTTTGAGACCAGCCTGGCCAACCTGGTGAAACCCCATCTCTACTAAAAATACAAAAATTAGCTGGGCATGGTGGTGGATGCCTGTAATCCCAGCTACTGGGGAGGCTGAGGCAGGAGAATAACTTGAACCCAGGAGGTGGGGGTTACGGTGAGCTGAGATCATGCCATTGCAGCCCAGCCTGGGCAACAAGAGTGAAACTTTGTCTCAAAAAAAAAAAAAAAAAAGAAGAAGAACTCATTCTGTTCAAATAAGTAAGGGAACCTAGTATTCCAAAACTGTGTGCTTGGAGAGAAGAGTTTGTGTGATGATATGATCATAAGAATTGATTTGGCCGGGCGTGGTGGCTCACGCCTGTAATCCCAGCACTTTGGGAGGCCGAGGCGAGTAGATCACGAGGTCAGGAGATCGAGACCATCCTGGCTAACACGGTGAAACCCCGTCTCTACTAAAAAAAAAAATACAAAAATTAGCCGGGCGTGGTGGCAGGTGCCTGTAGTCCCAGCTACTCGGGAGGCTGAGGCAGCAGAATGGCATGAACCCGGGAAGCAGAGCTTGCAGTGAGCCAAGATTGCGCCACTGCACTCCAGCCTGGGGGACAGAGCGAGACTCCGTCTAAAAAAAAAAAAAGAATTGATTTTTTGGCTGGGCATGGTGGCTTATGCCTAGCCATTTTTTATCCACTTAAAAAAAAAAAGAAATTTGGGTGTGGTGGCTTACACCTGTAATCCCAGCACTTTGGGAGGCCTAGACTGGCAGATCACCTGAAGTCAGGAGTTTGAGATCAGCCTGACCAACATGGTGAAACCCCGTCTCTACTAAAATTACAAAAATTAGCTGGATGTGATGGCGCACACTTGTAGTCCCAGCTACATGGGAGGCTGAGGTGGGAAAATTGCTTGAACTCAGGAGGTGGAGGCTGTAGTCAGCCAAGATCTTGCCACTGCACTCCAGCCAGGACAACAGCGAGACAATGTCTCAAAAAATAAAATAAAAATTTAGCCAGGTGTGGTGGTGCCCACCTGTAGTTCCAAAGCTACTCAGGAGACTGAGGTGGGAGAATCACTTGAGCCTGGGAATTTGAGGTTGCAGTGAGCCTAGGCAACATTGGTAGAACCCATCTCTTAATAAATAAACACAGGCCGGGCGCGGTGGCTCAAGCCTGTAATCCCAGCACTTTGGGAGGCCGAGGTGGGTGGATCACGAGGTCAGGAGATCGAGACCATCCTGGCTAACACGGTGAAACCCCATCTCTACTAAAAATACAAAAAAAAAAATTAGCCGGGCGTGGTGGCAGGCGCCTGTAGTCCCAGCTACTCGGGAGGCTGAGGCAGGAGAATGGCGTGAACCCAGGAGGCGGAGCTTGCAGTGAGCCGAGATAGTGCCACTGCACTCCAGCCTGGGCGACAGAGCAAGACTCCGCCTCAAAAATAAATAAATAAATAAATAAATAAATAAATAAATAAATAAATAAATAAACAAACACAAAGAAATAGAGCAAATAGATAGATAACAAAAGCAAAATCCCCTGGATAATATCTACAATAAGACTAGGTGACCACTTACCCCCTCAAATTCTAAAATACAAGCTAGTGAAGACGAACTACAAACAGATGCAAGACCTGCATGATCTCAGTGTCTGTGCAGGACAAAGAAGGCGCAAAGCCTGACAGATGTGAGAACAGGGGAAACCCCATATCATCAACTGGAACTCCTGGAAAGCACCATGGAACAATTGAAAAGTAGCAGCTGAAACTCAAGAAATTTGTTTCCTTCCAATACCAGATGAGTGCAAGTGGGCCATGGTAAGAGTGTTCAGGGGTGCTTAAGATCACTCTCAGATTCGATGACTTGCCAGGACTCACAGAACTCAGAAAAGCTGTTACGCTCATGGTTACTATTTAGTAAAGCAAAAAGACACAGATTCAAATTAGCAAGTTTGGCCGGGCCTGCTGGCTCACACCTGTAATCCCGGTACTTTGGGAGGCCAAGGTGTGGAGGATTGCTTGAGGCCAGGAGGTCAAGACCAACCTGGGCAACATGATGAGACCCCCATTTCTACCAAAAAAATTTTTTTAATTAGCTAGGCATAGCCAGGCATTAGCCGGCTACTCAGGAGGCTAAGGTGGAAGGATCACTTGAGTTCAGCAGTTTGAGGCTACAGCGAGCTACATTTGCCACTATACTCCAGCCTGGGTGACAGAGCAAAATCCTGTCTATTAAAAATAAACGGCTGGGCGCAGTGGCTCACGCCTGTAATCCCAGCACTTTGGGAGGCCGAGATTGGCAGATCACGAGGTCAGGAGATCGAGACCATCCTGGCTAACATGGTGAAACCCCATCTCTACTAAAAATACAAAAAAATTAGCCAGGTGTGGTGGCGGGCACCTGTAGTCCCAGCTACTCGGGAGGCTGAGGCAGGAGAATGGCATGAACCTGGGAGGTGGAATTTGCAGTGAGCTGAGATCGGGCCACTGCACTACAGCCTGGGCGACAGAACGAGATTCCGTCTTATAAATAAATAAATAAATAAATAAATAAAATCTGGGTGCTGTGGCTCACGCCTGTAATCCCAGCCCTTTGGGAGGCTGAGGCAGGTGGATAAAAATACAAAAAATTAGCCGGGCATGGTGGCCGGTGCCTGTAATCCCAGCTACTCAGGAGGCTGAGGTAGGAGAATCACTTGAACCCAGGAGGCAGAGGTTGCAGTGAGCTGAGATCACACCACGTACTCCAGCCTGCATTACAGAGCGAGGCTCTGTGTCAAAAAATAATAATAATAAATAAAATAAGCAATGGAAAAAGACACGCAGGGCAGGGGCCTGGAGAGACCAGGCACAAGCTTCCATTTATTCTCTCCCAGTGGAATCATGTGGACAGTACTTAGCTGCTCTTCAACAGTGTGTGACAGTTTGAACAGAATATTATCTATCAGGGAACTTCACCTAAGTCTTGGTTTTTATCAGCAGCCTGGGGGTATGGGGGCATGGCTGTCCCCCTGTGTGGCTCACCTTAGTCCTCAGCCTTGCCTGAGCTGAGGCTGATACCATAAGGCTCAAGGCCCCCAGGTAAACAAGGACAAGCTTATCAGGCAGGATATTGCCAAGGCCTACCCTTTCTTTAGGATCTGAAGGGTGTGGCCAACCCAGACCTGCTACTTAACCCTTTGCTGCACAGTAAGAAAATCTGAAGGACCTGGAGTGGTCCAGCTCTTATGGATTCTCAAAAGTGACGTGCTAGACTGTTCTAGGATAGGCTCCAATAATGAGGAAAAATTGAAGGGAGGAGAATTAAAATTGAGGATAATCAGCCAGGCATGGTGGCTCAAGCCTGTAATCCCAGCATTTTGGGAGGCCAAGGTGGGTGGATCACGAGGTCAGGAGTTCAAGACCAGCCTGACCAACATAGTGAAACCCCATGCCTACTAAAAATACAAAAATTAGTCAGGTGTGGTGGCGAGTGCCTGTAGTCCCAGCTACTTGGGAGGCTGAGGCAGGAGAACTGCTTGAACCCGGGAGTCGGAGGTTGTAGTGAGCTGAGATTGCACCACTGTACTCCAGCACTCCAGCCTGGGTGACACAGCGAGACTCTGTCTCAAAAAAAAAAAAAAAAAAAAAAAAATTGAGGATAATACCTGACGGGAGATACTGTGATCAGGAAGGTGGTTTTCCAAGGGCAAGGCTTATTCATTAGACTTTAGATGTATGGACCCCTGCGATTTACCCAAATGTGGAAATTTGAATGTACAGTTTGTGGTAGTGAAGGGGCTATGTGCTCTCCCACTAAAAATTAAAAAAAAAAAACAAAAACATTGAACGGAATAGATTCGAGATGAAGGAAAGAAAAATCAAACCCAAAGTTGGGGAGAGGAATAGATAGAGACTAGAAATCCCAGAGGCCAGGCACAGTGGCTCACACCTGTAACCCCAGCACTTTGAGAGGCCAAGACAGGAGGATCACTTGAGCCCAGGAGTTCCAGACCAGCCAAGGCAACATGGTGAAACCTCATCTCTACCAACATTTTAAAAACTAGCCAGATATGCTGGTGCACACCTGTGATCCCAGCTGAGGCTGGAGGATCACTTGAGCCCATGAGGCAGAGGTTGCAGTGAGCCATGATTGTGCCACTGCACTCCAGCCTGGGCGACAAAGTGAGACCCTATCTCAAAAAATAAATAAATGTAGAAACATAAAAAGGGTTCAAGAGAAGGTAGTGAATATTGAAGACAGTAAAGATAAATATACAGATAACAAAAGTCCTCAAAGAAGAAAACCAAAAACAGGAAAATAGAATAAATGTCAAAAACTATAACTCAATAAAGCTTTTTGGAAATATAAAAAGATTTGAAAGTATATATTGAAAGAGCACACTGTATACCTAAAAAGTATCAACCCAGAGCAACCAACATCAGGTTATATCTTAGTAAAAGTATTGGGTTTTAGAGAAAAAAAACAACAGTCTAGGCATCCAAGAAAAAGAGCATGTGACTTATAAGGGAATGAAAATTAGATTATAATAAGAATTCTGACAGCACTGCTTTATGCCAGAAGAAAATGGAGTAACATAAATTTAAGAACATTTATTTCCTACCTCTGTCCTCTGAAAAAGTACAAACAATGACCAACTCTAGCAATGAATATCCTTAGTGATCAGATTATATTCTTTTTTTTTTTTTTTTTTTTTTTTTTTCCAGACAGAGTCTCACTCTGTCCCCCAGGCTTGAGTGAAGTGGCATGATCTCAGCTTACTGCAAACTCCCCCTCCCAAGTTCAAGCGATTCTCCTGCCTTAGCCTCCCAAGTAGCTGGGACGTGCCACCACACACAGCTAGTTTTTTTGTTTTGTTTAGTTTTCTGTTTTGTTTTGTTGTTGTTATTGTTGTCATCGTTGGGTTTTTCTTGAGACAGAGTCTTGCTCTGTTGCCCAGGTTGGAGTGGAGTGCAGGGCACAATCTTTGCTCACCGCAACCTCTGCCTCCCAGGTTCAAGCGATTCTGCTGCCTCAGCCTCCTATGTATCAGTTATTACAGGCACGTGCCACCATGCCCGGCTAATTTTTTGTATTTTTAGTAGAGAGGGGGTTTCTCCATGTTGGTCAGGCTGGTCTCTTGAACTCCCGACCTCAGGTGATCCACCCGCCTCGGCCTCCCAAAGTGCTGGGATTATAGGTGTGAGCTACTGCACATGGCCTATTATTTTTATTTTTTTAAATATTATTAAATTGGCCAGGCATCGTGGCTCACACCTGTAATCCCAGCACTTTGGGAGGCCGAGGCGGGTAGATGACAAAGTCAGGAGTTCAAGACCAGCCTGGCCAAGATGGTGAAACCCTGTCTCTACTAAAAATACAAAAATTAGCTGGGCGTGGTGGCTGGCACATGCCTGTAATCCCAGCTACTCTGGAGGCTGAGGCAGGAGAATCACTTGAACCTGGGAGGCAGAGGTTGCAGTGAGCCGAGATTGAGCCACTGCACTTCAGCCTGGCAACAGAGCGAGACTCCGTCTCAAAATAAATAAATAAATAAATAAATAAAATAAAAAATAAAATAGGCCAGGCATGGTGGCTCACACCTGTAATCCCAGCACTTTGGGAGGCCAATGCCGGTGGATCATGAGGTCAGGCGTTCGAGACCAGCCTGACCAACATAGTAAAACCCCATCTCTACTAAAAATAGAAAAATTAGCCAGGCGTGGTGGCACGTGCCTGTAATCCCAGCCACTCGGGAGACTGAGGCAGGAGAATCGCTTGAATCCAGGAGGCAGAGGTTGTGGTGAGGCAAGATCGTGCCACTGCACTCCAGCTTGGGCAACAGAGCAAGACTGTCTCAATAAATAAATAAATAAATATTGTTTTTAAAATTTAGCTGTTCCAATTCTTTTCCCTCTTCATGTATATTTTAGACTAATCTTGTCTCCATCTATAAAAACTATTTCTGGGACCGGGCACGGTGGCTCATGCCTGTAATCCTAGCACTTTGGGAGGCTGAGGTGGGCAGATCATGAGGTCAGGAGATCGAGACCATCCTGGCTAACATGGTGAAACCCCATCTCTACTCAAAATACAAAAAATTAGCCGGGCGTGGTAATGGGCGCCTGTAGTCCCAGCTACTCGGGAGACTGAGGCAGGAGAATGGCGTGAACCCAAGAGGTGGAGCTTGCAGTGAGCCGAGATCACACCACTGCACTCCAGCCTGGGCGACAGAGCGAGACTCCGTCTCCAAAAAAAAAAAAAAAGAGAAAAAAAAGAAGTTAGATGATTCTATTGCAAAGGCAGACCTAGAAGTAACTACTCCAAAGCAAATAAAAGTTGGTCTGCATAGTAAATAATAAATAAATAAAGTGAGATGGGGTCTTACTATGTTGTTCAGGTTGGTCTGGAACACCTGGGCTCAAGTGATCATCCCATCTTGGCCTCCCAAAGTGCTGGGATGTGAGCTGTCATCCCCAACTGATCTTTTTTTTTTTTTTTTTTTGAGACGGAGTCTCGCTCTGTGGCCCAGGCTGGAGTGCAGTGGCCGGATCTCAGCTCACTGCAAGCTCCGCCTCCCGGGTTTAAGCCATTCTCCTGCCTCAGCCTCCCGAGTAGCTGGGACTACAGGCGCCCGCCACCTCGCCCGGCTAGTTTTTTGTATTTTTAGTAGAGACAGGGTTTCACCGTGTTAGCCAGGATGGTCTTGATCTCCTGACCTCGTGATCCGCCCGTCTCGGCCTCCCAAAGTGCTGGGATTACAGGCTTGAGCCACCGTGCCCGGCCGAAATCATATTTTTCTACTTTTATCTATCTCTATGGTGAATTACACTGACTGATTTTCTAATGATAAACCCCACTTGGTCAGGATGTATTATCCACTTTATTTATTGATTAGATTTGTGATTAATTTATTAAGGATTCATATGTTTATTTTCTTGAGGAATACTACTTTGTAACCTTCTTTTTTTTTCTTTTTTCTTTTTTTCTTTTTTGAGACGGAGTCTTGCTCTGTCGCCCAGGCTGGAGTGCAGTGGCCAGATCTCAGCTCAGTGCAAGCTCCGCCTCCCGGGTTCACGCCATTCTCCTGCCTCAGCCTCCCTAGTAGCTGGGACTACAGGTGCTCGCCACCTCGCCCGGCTAATTTTTGTATTTTTAGTAGAGACGGGGTTTCACCGTATTAGCCAGGATGGTCTTGATCTCCTGACCTCGTGATTCGCCTGCCTCAGCCTCCCAAAGTGCTGGGATTACAGGCGTGAGCCACCGCACCTGGCCCCCAACTGATTTTTTAAAAATAAATCTAAATTTATTCTATTGAAAAAACTCATTTATTCTGAATTTATTTTTGTATTATCTGTCCTTTATAAAATGAAAGTGACAGTAGATGGCATGTTTGTCTGTGAATCTTCTTATATGAAATAAAAAGTTAAAAATTTTATAAATATATATTACTGGTCTGTGAAATCCAAACATGTGGGACCTACTTAGTATCCTACATTTCTTGATATATGGGTGTCTGATACTTTTGAACTAAGACTAGTATTTTCTTTTTTTTTTTTTTTTTTTTTGAGACAGAGTCTCACTCTGTCCCCCAGGCTGGAGTGCAGTGGCACGATCTCGGCTCACTGCAAGCTCCGTCTCCTGGGTTCAGGCCATTCTCCTGCCTCAGCCTCCCGAGTAGCTGGGACTATAGGCGCCTGCCACCGCACCCGGCTAATTTTTTGTATTTTTAGTAGAGATGGGGTTTCACCGTGGTCTCGATCTCCTGACCTTGTGATCCGTCCGCCTCGGCCTCCCAAAGTGCTGGGATTACAGGCGTGAGCCACCGCGCCCGGCCGAGTACTTTCTTTTTAAAATACAAAAACCATATTCAGTGAAAGTAATCTAACAAATGCTTCTATTCCATAAAATTTAATGTCAATTAAAAAAACTTGGTCGGGTGTGCTGGCCCAAGCCTGTAATTCCAGCATTCGGGAGACCAAGGTGGGTAGATCACTTAAGGTCAGGAATTCAAGACCAGACTAAGCAACATGGTGAAACCCCATCTCTACCAAAAAAAAAAAAAAAAAAAACAACATAAAATTAGCCAGGCATGGTGGTGGGTGTCTGTAGTCCCAACTACTTGGGAGGCTGAGACAGGAGAATCGCTTGAATCGGGGAGGTAGAGGTTGCCGTGAGCCGAGATCGCACCACTGCACTTCAGCCTGGGGGACAGAGCAAGACTCTGTCTCAAAATAAATAAATAAATAAAATTGAATTTAAAAATTGACCTTTTCTATGCCACTTCTATGCAGCAATCTTATATAAGGCAATATTAGGAAAAGTGTGTTTTCGTAGAATTAGACTGTGTTTATATAATCTTAACAGATGTCCATATTCTTAAAGTATCTTAAGGAAGAAGGGGCGAGCTTATACTATGTAGCATTTGAGTTCTATTCTGAGGTGGGAGTGGAGGGTTGAGGTAGACCAAGCAGTTTGGTTATAGGGACAGGAATGGTGATGCTAAACCAAGAGCCAGTTATTGTTCTAAGTACCTTGCTGAGCAAGGCACCTGTAATACCATTTTACAGTTGAAGAAACAAATTTGGCATGGTTAAGTAACTTTCTGAGTTATATATAAGGTTGCAAGCACAACCAAAGCTGGGATTCAAATCCATACCTAATTCCAAAGCCCATAATTCTTCCCTGTACTACACTATGTCCAGCACACAAGTCTGATATTAGACATTATGGAATATAATTTACTAAAACATAAATGAAAATCTCCCTCACTAGAATTTAAGATTCATGACGATGACAACGGTATCTGGCTTATTTATCTTTGTATCCCCATGCCTAATGTATGAGCCATATTAGATGCTAAGTAAGTCTTTAAAGAATAAATAAGGCTCTGTAATCCTAACTACCCATATAGCAACGATGATCCTTCCCCTACAAGGTCTGACAGAAGAATCTACTCCCCAAACAAGAAGAGAAATAGGTATAATTTAGACAACCCACTTGGTAGAAAATCTTAGTTGAATTAGTAAAGAAAGGAGCTAAGATTTATTAGTCCCATTACATTCTAGGTATTTCAGGCAATTCATAAATTTACATGTCAAGGCCGGGCGCGGTGGCTCAAGCCTGTAAACCCAGCACTTTGGGAGGCCGAGACGGGCGGATCACGAGGTCAGAAGATCGAGACTATCCTGGCTAACACGGTGAAACCCCGTCTCTATTAAGAAATACAAAAAACTAGCTGGGCGAGGTGGCGGGCGCCTGTAGTCCCAGCTATTTGGGAGGCTGAGGCCGGAGAATGGCGTGAACCCGGGAGGCAGAGCTTGCAGTGAGCTGAGATCCGGCCACTGCACTTTAGCCTGGGCGACAGAGCGAGACTCTATCTCAAAAAAAAAAAAAAAAACAGATTGAGCCAGGTACAGTGGCTCATGCCTACAATCCCAGTACTTTGGGAGGTCGAGGCAGGAGGACTGCTGGAGCCCAGGAGTTTGAGCCCAGCCTGGACAACATAGCGAGACTCACTCTATCTGTGTGTGTGTGTGTGTATATATATATATATATATAAACGGAGTCTCCGTCTGTCACCTAGGCTGGAGTGCAGTGGCGCAGTCTTGGCTCACTGCAACCTCCACCTCCCAAGCTCAAGCAATTCTCCTGTCTTAGCCTCCCCAGTGAGATTATAGGCACCCACCACCATGCCCGGCTAATTTTTGTATTTTTAGTAGAGATAGGGTTCCATTATGTTGGCCAGGCTGGTCTTGAATTCCTGACCTCAGGTGGATACACTCACCTCAGCCCCCCAAACTACTGGGATTACAGGTGTGACCCACTGTGCCCGGTCTACATAACTTTTTTTTTTTTTTCCAAAAAAACGAACACACACACCAGAGTGCATACTGTGAACTTAAGTTCTGGCATATCCTGGTAGTTGTTTGTTGAAGGGAAGACTACATACAATTTCATCTTTAGATGAATAGAGGAATTTAAATCAGGGCTTTTTTTCTTTCTTTTTTTACTGCTAACAGGGGAAAACATCGATGTCTGCTTTAACATGGTATCTGGTATAATTATACTAGGAGCAACATACTATAACTTTAACAAGCAGAAAATATAAACTGAGTGAGCCCAGCACAGTGGCTCACACCTGTAATTCAGGCACTTTGGGAGGCCGAGGCAGGTGGATCACTTGAGGTCAGGAGTTCGAGACCAGCCTGTCCAACATGGTGAAACTCTCTCTCTACTAAAAATACAAAAATTAGGCGGGCGTGGTGGTGGGTGCCTATAATCTCACTGGGGAGGCTAAGACAGGAGAATCGCTTGAGCTTGGGAGGTGGAGGTTGCAGTGAGCCAAGGTTGTGCCACTGCATTCCAGCCTTGCCCAGCAGTACGACTCTTGTCTCAAAAAGCAAAAAAATAAAATAAAAAATAAAAAAAAGGACCAGAAAAGGGTTCTGTGAACTGATGTCAATGTGGAACAAACACCAAAACAGAAGTACAGTACAGAATAATTTATGGCATACTACCATTTTTATTATTAAAAATTGAAAAATACCCATATTTGAGTTGTAGAGTATAATATCTAAAAGTATACACAAAAACAGTTGCTTTTATGGAGGACAGTGAATTGGAGAAAAGGACAAATGGGAGGGAGGCTTTTCACTGTGTCTGTTTTTTTGAGTCTCCCTCTGTTGCCCAGGCTGGAATGCAGTGCACCTCCCAGGTTCCAGTGATTCTCCTGCCTCAGCCTCCCAAGTAGCTAAGATTTCAGGTATGCACCACCATGCCCGGCTAATTTTTGATATTTCTAGTAGAGGCAGGGTTTTGATAAGTTGGCCAAGCTGGTCTGGAACTCCCAGCCCCAAATGATCCACCCGTAGGCCTACCAACGTGCTGCGATTACAGGCATAAGCCACTGCACCCAGCCCTTTCTGATGCTTTTAAAAATTGCTAAATAGTATACTGTACACTTATATGGATGTATGAAAATTTAACCAGTCCCCTACTGATTTGTCTAATCTATTTTTAACAGTGGTGACAATTTGTCAATTTATATTCTAGTTCACACGTAGGATAAATTCCTAAAAATTGAGTTATTAGGGCAAAGGTTATCTGCATTGCGATTTTAACAGAAAGCACCAGATTGCTTTCTCTAGAGGTTGTACCAATTTATTTTCCGGCCATAAATGTGTTGAGTGTCTGTTTCTCCTTTTCTTCTGAACAGTGACATCTGCCAACTTCCATCTTGATGAAACCGTCTGTGTTCTTAATCCATCTTTTCCTGCTTTTTCTGTTTTTTTTTTTTTTTTGGAGACAGAATTTCAGTCTTGTTGTCCAGGCTGGAGTGCAGTGGTGCGATCTTGGCTCACCGCAACCTCCACCTCCCAGGTTCAAGTGATTCTCCTGCCTCAGCCTCCCCAGTAGCTGGGATTACAGGTGCCCGCCACAACGCCCAGCTAATTTTGTATTTTTAGTAGAGATGGAGTTTCACCATATAGGCCAGGTTGGTCTCGAACTCCTGACCTCGGTGATCCACCGTGCCCAGCCAATTTTCCTATATTTTAATAAAGATGGAGTTTCCTCACTATGTTGTCTAGCCTGATCTCAAAACACCTCCTCCCACCTCAGCCTCCCAAAGTGCTGGAATTACAGGCATGAACCAGTATGCCAGGCCCCAAAATAGTTTTCAAAAATTTCCTTTCACATTCAGTATTTAATCAGTATTTAAATAATTTTAGAAATTATTTACTGAAGCAGTATCTAATATTCAGTATACTTTTTTTTTTTTTTGAGACAGAGTCTCACTCTGTCACCCAGGATGGAGTGCATGGCATGAACAAGGCTCACAGCAGCCTCAACCTCCCAGGCTGAAGTGATCTTCTCACCTCAGACTCTGGAGTAGCTGAGACTACAGGTGTGCACCACCACACTCAGCTAATTTTTTCCTTTTCTCTTTTGGAGACAGAGTCTTGCTCTGTTGCCCAGGCTGGAGTACAATGGTGCGATCTCTGCTCACAACCTCTGCCTCCTACTTTCAAACGATTCTCCTGCCTCAGACTCCCGAGTAGCTGGGATTACAGGCGCATGCCACCATGCCCAGCTAATTTTTTTATTTTTAGTAGAGACAGGGTTTCACTATGTTGGCCAGGCTGGTCTTGACCTCCTGACCTTGTGATGCACCCACCTCAGCCTCCCGAAGCATTGGGATTACAGGTGTGAGCCACCGTACCTGGCCTCTATGAGCTTTCTAATTACCAAGATAAATTTTTTCACTTAAAAGAAAAAAATCCACAACCAAAGATGCATAGCTATGTGGGTGACTAATAATTGACATTACTCTGAACTAAAAGTTTTAAAATATTTATGTAATACCATAAATGACATACTAGTTGTAACTGATGAAAGCAGGATTTCACATTAAGATTTTCCTAATTTCTTATTAGCTCTGACTCATCTGAGGCTGAATTCTTACTATGCTATCTAAACCAAAATTTTAATGTACATGTTAACAATGCATAATAACAAAAAACCCCAAAACAGAATACAGCTTTTATATTATTGAACTTTATGTACAAAATCATTTGATTTCAAATAAACATTTAATGTAAAAACAAATGTTCTTTTAAACTGAATTTTTTTTACATCTACTGTACCATTCAAATGCTTTATCATCTTACATGATTTCTTCAAAATCTGTTATCAAGGGTACATATAGAAAAGCACTTTTTTTTTATAAATAGAAACAAAGGGATTTTTTCAGCTTTTACGATGACATAAAAAGTTTACTCAACAGAAGTAATTTTATTACTATTTGGGGGAGGGAATCACCAACTTTTTGTGCAAACAATGCTAGCCTTCTTTTAAGCATTAAGAGCATAACTGCTTAAGAAATGACATAAGCAATAATTCTACACCTACATCTCCCCTAAAATAATCTATTTTTTTTTTTTACATATGTGCACAGCTTTAGCAAATTAAAGCCCGAGATAAATGCTCGAGATCTACTATCCAGAGGCAAAATCAGAGTTTACTAAAACTCATCATTTGGAGAGCTTACCAATCAAGGAATCTGTAATGAAAGCTGCAGTTTCCCTCTTTCCTATTTTTTTTTTAAACACAAAAATCAATGACTAAGAACTTAATACTGGATGACAAATCACATCCACACTATTCGTTAAATAGCCTCACAGTTAAACACATCTTAAAGACCAATCAAATCAGTATTTACATTTTATAAATTTCTGAAGACACCATTAGAAAGCTTATATATCCCTTCATTAAACAAAATAGGGAACTGCATCTGATGGTGGTGGAATGAAATTTTAAAATTAAAAATACCTGTATTTACAGCAGCATTGATCCTTTATAAATAAAGAATATGAAAATGCAATATCTTTAAGGATAATAAAAAATTGAGGTGATGTTACTCAACCACAGTGCTCGGAGTTGGAATAAAACCTATTGGTGCTTGTTAATGTGCCAGTAGTGAATCCACTTTCTGTTGGAGAAAATCCAACTGCAAATATGTGCATGAAACACATATAACACAGGGCAAAATTGCTCAAAATGATTCAAGTCAGCTTATCTGTATTGGATATTCTATTCATGAAACACATTACAAAGACATCCTTGCAAAGAAATAAAAGGCATAACAGTTTTAAGAACATTTCTCCCCTTATAAGTGACATTTTAAAATCTCAAGCGTGTTCTTCCCTTGGTTTGCAATCCTAATTTAAAGATATGAACAGCTGAATTTTCCATGTGATTATCTAATTAAAAAAGAAAAACCAAAACAAGCAAAATGTTCAAGTTAAAAAAAAAACATACTGAGTGAGCAATGCACTAAAATTATCCACATGAAAACAAAATGGTCAGTAATCTTATAAACCAACATGGCATTTCACTGTCAACAATGTGAAAATTTATTATCTTCTCAAACAGGCATAAGATGAAGAAGTGCTATTTTTTAATTGTAAAATGAACTTATGTAATGTAAAATATCTCACATTATAATTTTTCATTCTGAATTGATAAATGATTTCAAAAACAAGGATCTAAGTTTGACTGCAAATAGTAATGCAATATAATTTCATAAAAATCCTTCAATTTCTATTTTTCTTTTCTGTAGTTGATATATGAAGACCACTTCAATTTCTAAAAAAGGGAACCATTCCAATCTTCCCTCCCCAAGAAAATGTCTCACAATTACAAAGTAGAAAAACAGCCAATCATAAATGCAAAAAAATTCTAATTTACATATGAAATAATTTCTAGATTATCAATTCAACATATTTGATGACAACTGTTGAATTTAAAAATACTTTCTTTGAGATATTGCTTTTCATGCTTAAACTAGAGAATGTTTTAATGATATCAATGAAAGTGATATACATGTAATGCTGCATAATGAAGTGAAGTAGAACCCTGATACAAATATCCTTGTTGAAATCATTTACTTCATCTAACAGTGCCTGTTTGGAACCTATGATTACAAACAAAAACATAATTCTTCTTAGAGGATGAATTCCCTAAAATGTAATTTCAGTGTTTGTCCATAACATGGGGTTAGATCTTTTCAGAGTTTTTGTTTTTTGCTCTGTTTTGAAACCCCTGAGACACTATCTGTTTCCAAAGCTTTCTCTTTTGAGTTAATTTCACTAAATCCATTTGCTGTCCCATTTTGTTCTTCAGTTATTTCTTCGTTTGCAGGGGAAGCAGATTCCCCCTTTTCTAATTTTTGCTGCATTTCACGGAGCTTGGTAACAGCTTTATCTATTGACATTATGCTAATAAGATTAAAGTCATGCATGCTGACTAGATGAAGCATGAAGTTTCGACATAAATTCTTCTTAATTATTTTCTGTCCATAATTTTCTACAAACAGCATACAGGCATGATTCATTTGATTGTCAGCAATAAACCTATTTAATAAAAACAGAAAATCAATAGCAATACAAGGCATTTTTGTCAAATGCAATAGTGATAACCATTATAAGAAGACTATATCCAATTCCAGTAAATAAAAGATGATAAAAGAAGTGGTAAAACTATAGAGAAACTGAGCCTTAATCATCTGAATGAGCTTACCATTTTAGAAATTTCAAGAGATTTAATCTAAGTTAAGCTTAAACAGGTGCCATTAGAACAGTAGATATAATTTCTGTTCTTCAATTACATAAGCAGTCTTAAAAGCATAAAATACTTGGGTGGGTCGGGTAATTATGCCTGTAATTCCAGCACTTTGAGAGGCCGAGGTGGGCGGATCACGAGGTCAGGAGATTGAGACCATCCTGGCTAACACAGTGAAACCCCGTCTCTACCAAAAATACAAAAAATTAGCTGGGCGTGGTGGCGGGTGCCTGTAGTCCCAGCTGCTCGGGAGGCTGAGGCAGGAGAATGGCATGAACTTGCAAGGCGGTGCTTGCAGTGAGTCGAGATCGCACCACTGCACTCCAACCTGGGCAACAGAGAGAGACTCTGTCTCAAAAAAAAAAAAAAAAAAAAAAAATTTAGTAGACACAAGGTCTCACTATGTTGCCCAGGTTGGTCTTTAGTTCCTCAATTCCAGTGATCCTCCTGCCTTGGCATCCTAAAGTGCCAGCATTGTAAGTGTGAGCCACCACACCAAGCCAGAAACATACTTTTAGCTGCAAAGGAATAAGAAACAAAAATTATTCTCCTTTCACCTCTATGAAATGGTAAACAAACCCAAAAAGCCTCATGTTTTATTCTGAAAAATTAACTAATTGTTAAAAATTGTGGTAATAACTGTGGTAATTTTCAGGATTTCCAGACATGTAACACATGCCAATAAAAGGCATGAAAATTGGGTCATTAAATGAACCTCCAGCTCTGTCTTGCCTTCTGCTGCTCCCTGGTCATGGGTCCCACCAACGTGGATTTTTTTTTTTTTTTTTTTTTTTTTTTTGAGACAGGGTCTCACTCTGTTGCCCAGGCTGGAGTGCAGTGGTGCAATCTTGGCTCACTGTAATTTCCACTTTCCAGGTTCTTCAAGCGATTCTAGTGCCTCAGCCTCCCGAGTAAGTGGGATTACAGGCGTGTGACAACACACCCAGCTAATTTTTGTATGTTTAGTGGAGACAGGGTTTCACCATATTGGCCAGGTTGGTCTCAAACTTCTGACCTCAAGTGATCCACCCACCCTGGCCTCTCAGAGTGCTGGGATTACAGGCGTGAGCCACCACGCCCAGCTCTATAAGATGTTTTGAGTGTGAATGAGTCAACCCTGATAAGAGTTTGCAAGCATAGGAGAAACACTACTATGAGAGTTAGGATGGGCACCAGTGATTTCTGAGGAAGGTCTATGATGATGACACCCTTTTCTACAGACACCAGGGTTGTAGCAGTCTGTTCCTCTTGAAAGGTGATGGAATCACAACCCTGATACATAATTTGCAATGACTCACATCTCTGCAACAAGTTCTAAAGATAAGGCCCAGTTTTTGCCCTGATTTTATTAATCTAATGAATATAGTATTAATTCACTGTTAAAAATAATACCAAAAGGAACGTCTTTGTACCTAAAAAAAACCTGCCAAACCAAAAAACATTGGACTAGAATAAGATTTGGGACACATATACACTGATTGAATTTTAGATTTCTAGAATGGAAAACAGCAAAAGACCATAAAGAATAAAATATTTAAATTAATTTAGAAATACCCTACCCATGCTTCATGACATGGAGATTCCAGAGTTTCATCACTTCTTTCTCTCCTTCATTAACATCAGAAAATTCTTCAATTTGCTGGGGAAAAGAAAGAAAAACACCTATTAAACACAGAATAAATATAACATACTTTAAGAAAAATTTGTGAGTATGTCAAAAACAATGTTTTGGAACCAAAAATACCACAACATATTTATACAGCAAAGTGGCAACATTTCTTAAAATTGACTTCTATTTAAGTAGTCATTTTATTGTATTTTATTCATTTATTTAGAGACAGAGTCTTGCTCTGTCACCCAGGCTGAAGTACAGTGGCACGATCTCAGCTCACTTAAACCTTGACCTCCCGGGTTCAAGCGATTCTCCTGTCTCAGCCTCCCAAGCAGCTGCGATCACAAGCACATGCTACCATGCCCAGCTAACTGTTGTATTTTCTATTAGTAGAGAAGGGGTTTGCCATGTTGGCGAGGCTGGTCTCAAACTCCTGACCTCAGGTGATCAGCCCAACTCACCAAAGTGTTGGGATTACAGGCGTGAGCCAGCACACCTGCCATCATTTAAAAAGCGAAAAGTAGCCGGGTGCGGTGGCTCACGCCTGTAATCCCAGCACTTAGGGAGGCCGAGGTGGGCGGATCACAAAGTCAAGAGATCAAGACCATCCTGGCTAACACGGTGAAACCCCGTCTCTACTAAAAAAAAAATACAAAAAATTAGCCGGGCGTGATGGCAGGCGCCTGTAGTCCCAGCTACTCGGAAGGCTGAGGCAGGAGAATGGCGTGATCCCGGGAGGTGGAGCTTGCAGTGAGCCGAGATCATGCCACTCCACTCCAGCCTGGGCGACAGAGGAGACTCTGTCTCAGAAAATAAATAAATAAATAAATAAGTAAGCAAATAAATGAAAAGGGAAAGGTTAAATTACGATTACCTATAAATATAGAAATGAAAACACAAAATACAAATTTACTTGAAGAAAATCCATCTTCCCTTTAACTTGGTAACTTTTTTGTTTTGAGACAGGGTCTCACTCTATCACCCAGGCTGGAGTGCAGTGGTATAATCCTGGCTCACTGCAACCTCCACCTCCTGGGGTTAAGCGACTCTCCTGCTTCAGCCTCCTGAGTAGCTGGGACTACAAGTGTGTGCCACCATACCCAGCTAATTTTTTGTATTTTTAGTAGAGACCGGGTTTCACCATGTTGTCGACTGGTCTTGAAATCCTGAACTCAGGCAATCTGACTGCCTCCAAAAGTGCTAGGATTACAGGCATGAGTGACCACCCCCAGCCTAACTTGGTTAACTTTTAAAGTGACAATTTAAAAAATTGTACATTTCTGGATTCCTTAATTTTTTAAAAAAAGAGTTCCTTTACACTGAAAGTCTAGTTCATATTAAGCAATTTTCAAAACAAATTAATATTTCAAGACAATTGCCAATAAAGACAGTAATAATAATTACTGTAATGGTTTTTTCTCTTAGCCATTCAGGATCCTTTTCATCTTCACTATCTACTTCCATTTCTTGTGGACGGAGAGGTAAGCAAGTATCACTATGGAAATACAGACGATTGTGGCCACTACTATATGTTCTTTGCTGTTCTACTTCTCCATCTTCAGATTCAAGAAATTCAGACATGCTTGCTTTTGTTCGTTTTGGCCTAATGAAAAGAAATAAATGTTGATTTATGATCTCTACATGTATACCATCTAACCGCAGACTAGGAGTTGAGATCTCTGATAATCTGCAATCATCATCATTTTATAAAACTAACCACAAAACAACAGTATTAGAGGCACAGCCCCAATAGTTATTTTCTTTCGGTACATAATGTAAATCAAACCTATTACATATTAATTCAAACACAGTTTTAAAACTATCTTTCTGTGTGTGAAAAGTTATAGTTAAAAAGGAGGAAAAAGAAATGAAGTGCTAGTTAGGGCCCATTCAGATAGGAATATGCATATAAAATTCTAGATGTCAAAACTGTATATTCTAACTCATGTATATTCAAACTCATGTATATTCACAAAGCAGAAAAGTCCTAACACTGGTTACATACACCTGCCTTAAAATTTTTTTCAGTTTTACTAAGATTAAAAACTCCCCCTTTGTAATTTTATTTATTACTATTATTATTATTTGAGATGAAGTTTCGCTTTTGTTGCCAGGCTGCAGCGCAATGGCGCGACCTCGGCTCACTGCAACTTCAACCTCCCAGGTTCAAGCAATTCTCCAGAAACTTCTACTGACAAAATTCTTTAATCTCACTAACCACTGCAGCAGCAGTGACATTCACATTATTAAAACTTAAGGATAAAGTTCAAAGAAAAAGTGAGAAAACCTCTGTAGAAATAGGAGCTATCAAGTGTTATAAAGCAGTTAACAACCCCACAGACACCTAATACTGAAAAGTAATTTCCACCTAACTAGTAGCTTCGTCTGGCTCCTTTCTTCCTCCAACATCAGTAAAAATCAGAGCTTAAACTTTTGGTATATGCCCTTTTTACCCACCTGCACACAAGAATGTGTGTGATAGGTGTTCTCTTAACTGGTCCGTTGCGACTAAAAGCAAATCCAGGTTGGCGATGAATATCCTGAGGATTTCCTGCATAGGAGCCATCATAACACTCATTGATAGAAACATCTATCCTAGCACCTTTTGGATGATACTGCAACAAAAATGTCAAAAAATATTAATTATCCTATCCTAAATATCCCTCCAATTTAATTAAAAGAATCTGTGGGTTCTTAATATTTAGAAAACTAAAATAGGCCAGGCACACCAGCATGGTAAACAGGCAGTCAGAAGACCTGGGGTCAACAAAATGTGTTAAAATCTTAACTATGTCATTTATTTCTTGGTTGAGCAAGAATAAGAAAATTATTTAATTCAAAGAGTTGGTTGAGGATTTTGTGAGTCAATTAAGACACACTACACAAACATTAATTATAATTCCAAATATATGTCAACTCTGAATCATTCACGGTAATCCACATATACAGCAATCTATCAAATACAGAAATTTGTTATTTTTATACAAAGTGCAATTTTTGAAAGTCAAGCTGTCTTGTACTTAATGCGTATTTTTTCCCTTTTTTAATTTTTAAAATTTTTGTGGGTACACAGGTGTATATATTTGTGGGGTACAAGAGATGTTCTTAATACAAATTGAGAAAATATGAAAAATTACTCACAACATAGTTGAAGATAAATCTGCTATGGCAGAGTTTAAGATGCTTGAGTAAACTATAAAGTTTGCGGCAGTTCAGAGTGCACCAAGGGCAATGCAGGTCATCTCTTGCTTCAGTTTGTTGCCTTGTATTGTTGTTATAGAGAAACTAAAAACAATTAAAAAAAATTAAAAAAAATAAGCAAATCTCCAATTTATGCATAACAAGATATTTTGTTTAAACATCACTTCTAAAAATAGTTTTAAAAATTTAAAAGGAAAATCAAATTAGAGATATTCTCTTCAATTAAATATACCCAGTGAGGCGAGGTTACTCATGACTGTTAATCCCAGCATTTTGGGAGGCCAAGGCAGACATTGTCAAATGTATCGCTTGGAGCTCAAGATAAGCCTGGGCAACATAGTAAAACCTCGTCTCCATAAAAACTACAAAAATTAGCCGGGAGTGATGGCGTGTGCTTGTAATCAGTTACTCGGGAGGCTGAGCTGTAAGAATCTGGTTGAACCCAAGAGGCAGAGGTTGCAGTGAGCTGAGATTGCACCACTGCACTCCAGCCTGGGCAACAAAGTAAGACCCTGTCTCAAATAAATAAATAAATAAAATAAAAATAAAAAATATTCATGTTTGACAAACAACAAATACATTTCATAATTAATTTAAGAAGGGTCAGCTATGTTTACCTGATAAAATATTCTTAATTTCTGTCGGTTTTCATTTGGAGTATCCTTTTCTTTTCTTGTTTGCAGATCTGTAGTCAATGACTCTTTAACAGCTGAAAACATACACTTTTATATTCAATAAAAACACTGCTTTTGAAAAGCAAAATAACATACCTCACAAAAACTATTAAATACTAAAGGTTTCACAGAATTCTACTTGTGGTATTTAAATACATTTCTGTTATTTCCCTCAACTGATGACTGTGGGAATAATACCCATAATCAGCATCCCTAATCTGATGTTAAGATCTGTTGGCAGGACATATTTTTTTCCTCAAAAAGCACCTCCGGCCCGGCGCGGTGGCTCATGCCTGTAATCCCAGCACATTGGGAGGCCAAGGCAGGCGGATCATGAGGTCAGGAGTTAGAGACCAGCCTGCCCAACATGGCGAAACCCCCGTCTCTACTAAAGACACAAAAAATTAGCCGGGCGTGGTGGTGGGCACCTGCAATCCTAGCTGCTCAGGAGGCGGAAGCAGGAGAATTGCTTGAACCCGGGAGGTGGAGGTTGCAGTGAGCTGAGACCACACCACTGCACTTCAGCCTGGGTGACAAAAGCGAAACTCTGTCTCCAAAAACAAAAACAAAAAACCACCTCCTATGTCCTAAACAATTATAAAAGTAACTCCAAGTAATTATATGTCATTACCATGATGTTTTAAGCACTTTGAGGTCAGAGTGTGGTTGTGTTTTTTTTGCTGTTGAGACAGAGATTCACTTTGTTGCCCAGGCTGGCGTGCAGTGGCGCAATCTCAGCTCACTGCAACCTCCACCTCCTGGGTTCAAGCAAGTCTCGTGCCTCAGCCTCCTGAGTAGCTGGGATTACAGGTACCTGCCACCACACCCGGCTGATTGCTTGTATTTTAGTAGAGACAGGGTTTCACCATGTTGCCCAGGCTGGTCTCGAACTCCTGAGCTCAGGCAATCTGCTCTTCTCGGCCTCCAAAAGCGCTAGGATTACAGATGTGAGTCAGCATGTCCAGCCCAGAGTGTGGTTTTAATTGGTGTTTGTATTCTCAGAGCCCAGGTGTGAGCAGACACTAAGTGGTTTATCAGAAAGTTATACTTAGTATATTAAAATTATTTCAGGCCGGGCACGGTGGCTCATGTCTGCATTCCCAGCACTTTGGGAAGCTGAGGCGGGCGTACTGCCTGAGGTCAGAAGTTTGAGACCAGCCTGGCCAACATGGTGAAACGCCATCTCTACTAAAAAAAAATATACATATAAAAACTAGCCAGGCATGGTGGCACATGCCTGTAGTCCCAGCTACTTGGGAGGCTGAGGCAGGAGAATTGCTTGAACCCAGGAGGCAGAGGGTGCAGTGAGCTGAGGTCACGCCACTGCACTCCAGCACGGGTGACAGAGCAAGACTCCGTCTCCAAAAGAAAAAAAAAAAAAGGGGTATTTATATTTCCTTACATAATTAATAATTAGGTATAATTTGTATATAACTTTTTCTTAGTTTCAATGTAATCTTTTACCTATTTCACTGGCTTCTGAGTATTCTGAGAAGTGCCCACACTACAGTTTACTTGGAAAACCTTTCCCCTGACACAGGCCACTTATTTTATTTATATTTTTTATTTTTTATAAGCGACAGGGTGTCACTATGTTGCCCAGGCTGGTCTTGAACTCCTGGGCTTCAAGCAATCCACCCACCCTGGTCTCCCAAAGTGCTGGGATTACAGTTGTCAGCCACTGCGCCTGGCCCCATTTCCTGTATCTCTTTAATCTGACCATTACTGTGACCTGCACACAATGAGTGTACATGAGTGGTCAAAGGACAACTTAAGCCTTCTGCCTTCTTTAAAAAGGCAGATAAAGACACACAAGTGCTCTCAGGTCAAGGAAAATGTTCCTACTGGACAGATACAAAAACGAGAGAACTTGGCCAGGCGCAGTGGCTCAAGTCTGTAGTCCCAGTACTGTGGGACGCTGAGGGAGGTAGAGTGCTTGAGCTCAGGAGTTTGAGACCAGCGTGGGTGACAGCAAAATCCCATCTCTACCAAAAAATACAAAAATTAACATGGTGTGGTGGCACGAGCCTGTAGTCCTATCTGTATGGAGGGCTAAGGTGGGAGGATCTGTTGAGCCTGGGAGGCAGTTGCTGAGATGGCACCACTGCACCCCAGCCAGGGTGAGAGAGAGAGACCCTGTCTCAAAAAAAAAAAAAAGTAAAATAAAAATGATAGAACACTGCAACTTGGGCCTTAAACTCAGCAGAAAGTTAACTCTATTTGTAAATGTTTTTTCCTCTTAAAAACTGGCTGGGCATGATGGCTCATGCCTGTAATCCCAGCACTTTGGGAGGCCAAGATGGGTGGATCACCTGAGGTCAGTAGTTTGAGACCAGTCTGGCCAACATGATGAAACCCTGTCTCTACTAAAAATACAAAAATTAGCTGGGCATGGTGGTGTGTGCCTGTAATCTCAGCTACTCGGGAGGCTGAGGCAGGAGAATTCCTGAAACCAGGAGGCTAAGGTTGTTCTGAGCCAAGATCATGCCACTGCACTGCAGCCTGGGTGCGGTGGCTCACACCTGTAATTCCCAGCACTTAGGCAGGAGGCCCAGGTGAGCGGATCACGAGGTCAGGAGATCGACACCATCCTGGCTAACACGGTGAAACCCCATCTCTACTAAAAATACAAAAAAATAGGCCAGGTATGGTGGCTCATGCCCGGCCTAATTTTTTGGGAGGCCGAGGCAGGCAGATCATGAGCTTAGGAGATCGAGACTATCCTGGCTAAAATGGTGAAACTCCGTCTCTATTAAAAATACAAAAAAAAAAAATTTTTAGCCAGGCATGGTGGCCAGCGCCTATAGTCCCAGCTACTCTGGAGGCTGAGGCAGAAGACTGCATGATCCCGGGAGGTGGAGCTTGGAGTGAGCTAAGATTGCACCACTGCACTCCAGCCTGGGCAAGAAAGCAAGACTCCAATTAAAAAAAAAAAAAAAAAAAAATCAAAACAAAAAAAACAAAAACAAACAGAAAAACTTACATGTGAGCTATAAAAAACATAGTTACTGGGCTGGGCTCGATGGCTCATGCCTGTAATCCCAGCACTTTTGGAGGCAAAGGCGGGCGGATCACAAGGTCAGGAGATAGAGATCATCCTGGCTAACGAGGTGAAACCCCGTCTCTACTAAAAATACAAAAAAAAACAAAAAAAAAAAACAAAAAAGTAGCTGGGCGTGGTGACGGGCGCCTGTAATCCCAGCTACTCAGGAGGTTGAGGCAGGAGAATGGCATGAACCAGGGAGGCAGAGCTTGCAGTAAGCCGAGATTGTGCCACTGCACTCCAGTCTGGGCCACAGAACTAGACTCCATCTCAAAACAAAACAAAACAAAACAAAACAAAGTTCCAAAGCTCTTTATAGTTGTGATTCCAAAATCTTAAAAGCTAATCTGAAAACCAATAGTTTTCTTGTAAGTTTCTGGTAAATTTGTTTAGTGGAAAAACTTGCCCTAAGTTAACATGAGGATTCCACTTCAAGATGTTATATATGACATCTATACCATGTACCATATCACGCTTCTATAAATTTCTTTTTTTTCAATTCAAATTTCTAGGCACACTTGGCACAAAGGTTCTGGATGAAGAATTTTTACTACTACTTCAACACAAAACTTTACACTTAAGATAGGAGAACCCTAATTTACCATGATTCGTAACTTACCTAATAAGCCAAATAGTATTTCCAAACGACTAATCACATAGAGGCCAGGAGAGGTGGCTCTCGTCTGTAATCCCAGCACTTTGAGAGGCTGAGGCGGGCAGATCATGAGGTCAGGAGATGGAGACCATCCTGGCTAACATGGTGAAACCTCATCTCTACTTCTTTAATTTACTGACTTACTATTATTTTTTGTGAGACGGAGTATTGCTCTGTCGCCCAGACTGGAGTGCAGTGGCACAATCTCAGCTCACTGCAAACTGTGCCTCCCGGGTTCACGCCATTCTCATGCCTCAGCCTCTTGAGTACTGGGACTACGGGTGGCCACCACCACGCCTGGCTAATTTTTTTTTGTATTTTTAGTAGGGACGGGGTTTCATCGTGTTAGCCAGGATGGTCTCAATCTCATGACCTTGTGATCCGCCTGCCTTGGTCTCCCAAAGAGCTGGGATTACAGGTGTGAGCCACTGCGCCCGGCCAACCCTGTCTCTACTAAAACTACAAAAAATTAGCCAGCTGTGGTGGCATGTGCCTGTAGTCACAGCTACTTGGGAGGCTGAGGCAGGAGAATCATTTGAATCCACAAGGCAGAGGTTGCAGTGAGCCAAAATCGCGCCACTGTACTCCTGCCTGGGTAACAGAGCAAGACTCTGTCTCAAAAAAAAAAAAAAAAAAAAAAAAAAAAAGAAGAAGAATCACATAAAGCAAAACACAAGTGAATTAATCTAAAGCATGAGACCGAACCCTGCAAACCATTATTTTGATTGTAATGTTTTCTTACCAATAGTTTGAGTAGGTTTAACTGAACCAGGTTTGTTTTCCTGATGGAGACTCTCTGAATTTCTAGTGGCAAGAGGTTTGGCAATAGGAGCTGTAGATTTATCATTGGTCTCTCCTGTCCAACGAAGAGTGAACTGCAACGTAGGTCCCTGAGAAAATGTTTCAAATGGAGGCAGCCTCTAAAAAATAAAAAACATGCAAAGACTGGAGACTCAGATAATGAATTCAAATAAATTGTAGAAATAAACAAAAATCATTGTAAGTCAATGTGGATTTGCCTTAATAGATTTGTCTTGAAAATCCAAATGCTGACTGAGATGGCTAGGCAAACAAAGTAAACGTATGGAGCAGACACTGTAGAACTTGAACTGGAAAGCACGGGCTACCTAAAAGAGGCGACCACTGATTAGCAACGGGTGAATTGTTGCCATGTGAAAACACTGGTCCAGCACAGCCAGATTTTCAGATTTTTCCAAAGAAGTCAGAAATCGAAATTTTCATGGGAAAACTTCTCATTTATGTTGTTGCTAACCAGTTCAAAATGTCTTTTTTTTTTTTGAGATGGAGTTTCACTCTTGTTGCCCAGGCTGGTGTGCAATTGGCATGGTCTCAGCTCATTGCAACCTCCGCCTCCCAGGTTCAAGGGATTCTCCTGTCTCAGCCTCCCAAGTAGCTGGGATTACAGGCGCCCGCCATCACACCCGGCTAATTTTTTGTGTGTGTGTTTTTAGTAGAGACAGGGTTTCACCATCTTGGTCAGGCTGGTTTTGAACTCCTGACCTCAGGTGATTCGCCCACCTCGGCCTCCCAAAGTGCTGGGGTTACAGGCGTGAGCCACCGCGCCCGGCCTTGAAGTCTTAAAAACAAAATTGTGGTACCCAAAGCCCACCAGCATGTAAACTTTGCTCTTAGGTGACCAATTTACTTTTTTTCCTTGTAAATCGAAGAGTTTTTCAATTAGCAATTTTCTTTGACTTCTCTCAGTTTCACTGACAAAGACTGCCAGTGCTTCTCTTCTTTGATTTTAGGACACTAAGCTATTGAAAATAGCTAACTTTTAGCCATCTGATCGAATCACTCACGCATCCTCAAGAATTTACCTATTAAGCTGATGATCCCAAATTGGTTCTCCATTCTTATCCTTATACTTGAACTCTAAACTCGTATCTCCAACTGCTGTTTGGACATTGCCAATTGATCTCAATGTCACCTTGAACTAAACCATGTTTAGAAGTGTAACCATTATCTTTTCTTCTAAAACACACTTTCCTTCTCACGTTATTTTTGTTCCTGTCATTATCATCTTACCAGTGACCCTACGCTAAAAATTTTGGAATTATATTTGACTCCTATTCTTTCATTTCTCAGGTAATTACCATGTCCTTTTCGAAATGTCTATCATTTCTTCCTCGTCCTTCAAGGATCACACACACAAAAGAACCTTTGTATAGATCAGTATTGCCTTACTACCAGAGTATCGCAATTGTTCTCCTTGCTTCTGAATTTTACTTTCCTATTCAAAATATAGGAGAGATCAAATAATATTCTCAAAGACTGCTTTCATGATATTCTCTTTTATAAAACCTTCAAAGAGCTTCAATTTATTTTACTGCCACAGGGGCCTAAACTCCTTCTATATCGTTATTACAAAGTAATCCTCTTAAAACTATTTACACTAGAGGGCTGGGCGCAATGTCACGCCTGTAATCCCAGCACTTTGGGAGGCTGAGGCAGGCAATCACGAGGTCAGGAATTCGAGACCATCCTGGACAACATGGTGAAACCCCGTCTCTACTAAAATACAAAAAATCAGCTGGGCATGGTGGCGGGTGCCTGTAATCCCAGCTACTCAAGAGACTGAGGCAGGAGAATTGCTTGAACTCAAGAGGCGGAGGTTGCCGTGAGCCAAAATCACGCCACTGCACTCCAGCCTGGCGACAGAGCAAGACTCCGTCTCAAAAAAAAAAAAAAAAAAAAAAAGGCCAGACACGGTGGCTCACACCTGTAGCACTTTGGGAAGCCAAGGCGGATGGAACACAAGGTCAGGAGTTCGAGACCAGCCTGGCCAATATGGTGAAACCGCATCTCTACTAAAAAAAAAACTCAGCCAGGCATGGTGGTGCGTGCCTGTAATCCCAGCTACTCCGGAGGCTGAGGCTGAAGAATTGCTTGAACCCGGGAGGCGGAGGTTGCAGTGAGCCGAGATCATGCCACTGCACTCCAGCCTGGGTGACAGAGTGAAACTCCGTCTCAAAAAAAAAAAAAAAAAAAACCCAAAACCAACAACAACAACAAAAAAACTACCACCAACAAAAACCCTTCATATATATAATCCTTATAGTCTCATGAATAAAAACATACTTTAAAACAAGAAATTTAAAATGAAAAAGATCATAAAGATAAATCCATACAGAAAACCCAAACACTATAGACAAAAATTATTTGAAATCTCATCACCTGGAGTTAACCACTATTATAAATTTTAGAAAGGGGAAAAAAAATATATATATATATATACACATATACACACACATACTTATGTAAAAATTTAATATGGAAATCTTGTCAAACTATCATCCTTTTTAATGGCTTTTTAGATTGAATGTGTTTGTTTCATTATTTTAAAAATGCTGAGAAAATCTGTTACCCGTATCTTTTGTTAACAAGTTTACTACCTTGTGACAAAAATATAAAATTTTAAATTGTTAAAGACTATATATACAATTGTAACTTTATATATATTGCCATTCTGCCCTATAGTAAGACTGTATCAACCTTTTTTTTTTTTCTGAGATAGAGTCTTGCTCTGTCTCCCAGGATAAAGTGAAGTGGCACAATCTCAGCTCACTGAAACCTCTGCTTCCTGGGTTCAAGTAATACACCTCCGAAGCCTCCCAAGTTGCTGGGACTATAAGCATCTGCCACCACACCCGGCTAATTTTTGTGTTTTTGGTAGAGATGGGGTTTGACCATGTTGGCCAGGCTGGTGTCAAACTCGTAACCTCAGGGGATCCATCTGCCTAGGCCTCCCAAAGTGCTGGGATTACAGGCATGAGCCACTGAGCCCGGCCCCAACTTACTCTTACATCAATATATTATTTGAGAGTATTTGTGTCCTCACATCCCTAAAACACTAGAAACTGTCAAACTTTTTAATCTGTGTCAAACTGTCAAAAGTAGTATCTCTGCATTTGCATGCCTTTGAACACTAATAATGCTGAGTATTGCTTTAAAGGTTTGCTGGCCATCTATATATATTTTCTAAGAACTGCGTGATATTCCTGACACATATTTCTTATTACACTGCGTATCTTTTTCTTGTTTAATAATTCACAATATTATGTATTCATAATATTAGCATTTTGTGTTACAAATATTTCCCCCATTCCATAATTTGTTTGTAACTTTAGATTTTTTGCAATATAAAAATGACTAATTTTAACCAGGCAATTTTTACTTTATGCTTTCTTACTTTTAAATCATCCTTAGAAGGGTCTTCCTCACTGCAATATATTAACATTCACCTATTTTTTTTTTCTATGCTTATTAATGTTCATTTTTACATGTTTATGAGCCTTCCGGAATGTATTAGGTCTAAGACTATTTCCAGATGACTGGAGAAGAGTTGTCACAATTAATGAACAGTTTCTCTTTCTCACAGAGCTATACCACCGCCTTTATCATAAACTACATTTCAAATATACATCAAACTATTTCAGGACTATGCCTGAATGACATGCTTGTCTATTCCTATGCTTATATCATAGGGTTTAAGTTCTCTTAACTTTACGGTATATTCTACTGTATATTGTATATCATACTAAAACTGGTAAGTAAAAATTCTCAAAATATTTTTCTAAAATTTCCCTTAGTATTACTAAACACTTAGCCTTCTAGATTAACTTGGAACTAATTTTATGGCTTAAAAAAATCCTTATGAGATTTTGCATTGGATGGTACACTGACTTAACATATTTAGAAATAAAGGACATTATTATAGTTTTGAATCTACCTATTTAAGAAATGTATGGATTCCTCTTTATCTCTTAAAAGAGTTATTTTAAGTATGCTTAATCTAAATTCTGCAGACTTCTTAACAAATGTATTACTAGTCATCCCTTATTACCTGCCATTACAATAAATGGAATTTAAAATAGCCATTAACATTTATTGAGCACTTATTGTATGCCAGGCACTGTTCTAAATATTTTATTATTTCATCTAATCCATCAATTCTATGTCTCGTTTTATAGGTGAAAAAACTGAGACATGGATAAATAACTTGCCAAACGCCACATAGCTAGGAGCAGAGATTTGAATCAGGCAGTCTGGCTCTAAAGAATGATGCCTTCCGTGTGGCTGGGCGCAGTGGCTCACACCTGTAATCCCAGTGCTTTGGGAGGCTGAAGCGGGCGGATCACAAGGTCAGGAGTTCGAGACCAGCCTGGCCAACATGGTCAAACTCCGTCTCTACTAAAAACACAAAAACTTAGCCAGGCGTGGTGGCACGCGCCTGTGATCACAGCTACTCGGGAGGCTGAGACAGGGAAATCGCTTGAACCTGGGAGGCAGAGGTTGCAGTGAGCCGAGACCATGCCACTGCACTCCAGCCTGGGCAACAGAGCAAGACTCTGCCTCAAAAAAAAAAAAAAAAAAAAAAGGATGATGCCTTCCATTAAATGCTCTGACTAGATCATTTGATCATTTACTTGTGATTTTTAAAGAATAAAAAACAAAGGACTTTACTTCCAACATGAATTAGCATTTGGGGAGGAAAACATCAATCAAAAATGGGAGTTCATAACTATAACGTGCTCAACCTTCTAAGTAGTCCATACCTTCCCATCAAGAATAGTCTCCCATGTTGCTCTTTTCTTGCTTATTGGACATTCTTCCATTTCCTGCATGGCTACTTCATATTCCCCATCTAAAAGCTGTAAGCGCCTGTTAGACAAACACATATACTTTAAAGTAACCTGTGTTATTACTATAAGTACACAAATTCTACATCTTTAGATTTATACTAAAAGCATTTATTAAATTTATAAACTAGCTTACATACCCGACAAGATTTTAAAATACAGCTACACTCCAGTCCTGATGAAAGCAATTTTAATGATGTACACTAAAAACTGGATTAATAGGGATTCATTACTGTAGCTACTCAGATATAACTCTAAACACATAAAGTATAATATGCTTAAGGTCTCAAAACCTGGTACGTTGTCAACATTAAATATAAAGCATATGTACAGGCTTTATTTATTTATTTATTTATTTATCTATTTATTTGAGATGGAGTCTTGGTCTGTTGCCCAGGCTGGAGTGCAGTGGTGCAATCTCCGCTCACCGCAATCTCTGCTGCCCAGTTCGAGCAATTCTCCTGCCTCAGCTTCCCGAGTAGCTGGGATTACAGGCGCATGCCAACATGACCGGCTAATTTTTGTATTTTTAGTAGAGACGGGGTTTCACCATCTTGGCCAGGCTGGTCTTAAACTCCTGCCCTCGTGATACACCCACCTCGGCCTCCCAAAGTGCTGGGATTACAGGTGTGAACCACCACGCCCGGCCCAAGCTTTATATTTTTAAAAATAGGAGAACAGTGTTACAATGCTTGTCTTAGGGAAACACTAAGAATTCTATTACTTTTAACTACTGTAATTGTTTGAACTAGAATCCTTTACTTTTATACTTGACCAGTAAACTGATGATTATGACAAATCTGGTAACTATAGAATTCTGGGGGCACCTGGCACATATAGGTGCTCAATAAATATTTCATGGAACACTAATTGAATCAAATAATTCAAATATATTCACACAATATAGTTTTAAGGTGTACATACATGTCTATGTATAATTTATTTTTTCCATACTTTAAACACTAGTAACCACTACTACTCTAAACACCATTCTTCAACCATGCTCAGTAATTAACTGTATATGTCAAGAATGTGGCTTCTCTTCATCACTCTTAGAGAAATTCTATTAGGTAAAAACAGCTGACATTTATTGAGTGTTCACTATGTGCCAGGCACTATTATAAAGATTTTACATGGTTCATTTAATCTTCCCAACAATGCTATGAACTACGTACTACTATTCCATTGCCAGAAGAGAAAACTGAGGCAAGAAAAGGTTAAATAACTTGCCTTAATGAAACCATAAATAGCCAGAGCTAGCAAATGAATCCAGGTGTCTGTCTCTAAAGTCTCTTAAAACCAAATAATTGAGACTTAAGAATTTTTGTCTTTTCTCTATGCTGTACAACTTAAATTTAGTCAACTTCAATAGTACATATCGGCAAAGCCATTCAACTATTTTAAAAACTAATTTATTCAAATAGGCAATAAATTCATATATCTCTAAATCAAAACAGAGCTTCCTTATGCTTTTACACAGATACATACTATTTCATTTTATGGGTGTACATTTGATAGTTACAATCCAATGCACTCTATCTGTAATGTACGTGGAGACCTTTCCCCCAGTCTCATTAAGTGCTTTATCAACAGTTTTTTGGTCTCTGTCAATCTGGTAAGTGAAAACATGCATCTCAGTGTACTTTTAATTCAGATATTTTATCGTTTAAATTGTTTAAGAACCATATATATCTATTTTGGTAAACTTATTGTTTCCTTTGCCCATTCCTCTATTGGGCAGTGGTCTTTTAAAATTAGTATGACTTTTTACATTCAAGAATGAGACATCTACCTATAAAACGAGTTGAAAATAATTTCTCCCCGTCTTGTCATTTCCATTTTGACTTTGGTTATGGTGGCTTTTTTGTTTTCTGAAGAAGTTTTTGATTTTTATTTTGTTCAACCTTGCATTCTTTTCCTATATGGCTTTTGAATTTTCGTTATTATTTCAAGGAATTAACTGGATTTTTTTTTTTTTTTTTTTTTTTTAAAGACAGTCTCGCTCTGTCACCCAGGCTAGAGTGCAGTGGCACAATCATAGCTCACTAAAGCCTCAGACCCCTGGGCTCAAGCGATTCTCCCACCTTGGTCTTCCAAAGTACTAAGATTACAAGTGTGAGCCACTGTACCCAGCCCTCTGTGAGATTTTAAAAACAATTTTTACATATCTAACACGCAGATTTTGGCTTAAAAATACTATTCTTCTATAAAGAATCATGCATGACTCCTTGAAGAAATCACAATTTCAGAGCAGAGGTAAGAAAAGGAGAAGGTAGGCCGGGTGCAGTGGCTCATGCCCGTAATCCCCACACTTTGGGAGGCTGAGGTGGGGGGATCACCTGAGGTAAGGAGTTCCAGACCAGCCTGACCAACATGGAGAAACCTCGTCTCTACTAGAAATACAAAATTAGCCGGGCATGGTGGTGCATGCCTGTAATTCCAGCTACTCAGGAGGCTGAGGCCGGAGAATCGCTTGAACCTGGGAGGCAGAGGTAGTGGTGAGCTGAGATCGTGCCTTTGTACTCCAGCCTGGGCAACAAGAGCGAAACTCTGTCTCAAAAAAAAAAAAAGGAGAAGGAATTCTGGTATATCTTACTATTTTAGAAAATCAGGAAAAACTAGCAGCAACAAAACAGGACACAGAAGCCTACTTAGAAGGGTTCCTCCTGACTAAATATGAGACAATTTGAGCATTAAAATAACAGTATCAACAAATTAAAACTAGTTGAATAAAAATAGAATTTGTTACTCCATACTGATTTTAAAATATCAAAGCTGGGAAAAGGAATGCTCTTTTTTTAAAATTTATATATTTCTTTTTTTTTCTTTTTAGGGACAAGGTCTTGCTATGTTCAGCCCAAGCTGGTCTCAAACTCCTGGGCTCAAATAATCTTCCCATGTTGGACTTATAAAGTGTTAGGGTTACAGGAGTCAGCCACTATGCTTGCCTGTTTTTATATATATATATATTTTAGGGTTGGTCAAGTGAAGCAGTAGGAGCAGAGAAGGAACGCTCTTCTTTATATAAAAATGCAAACTAATAAATGTGGAAGAAATGTTAGAAAATTGCCATTTCCCAACTGCCAAAGGAACAATTTATTGAAGCAAAAATAATCAATCGATGCTAAAACTATTGGGTGAAAGGCTATGGGAAGAAAATGGATATTTACTCAGCTTCATGTATTAGTGTAAGAATTATATGTTAATTTATATAAAAGGGGAAAAAAGTACTGTTACAATGGAGAAATACTGTGAACAGCATCTTAACCGAGTGATCAAACCTAATATTACCTTTGGTCTGTGACATAGTACATAAAGAACACATCACTCATTAGAATCCCTGCCAAAAATGTTTAACCTGAAGCTAATCATGAGGAAATCATCACAGAAGTTAAAAATGAGATACATTCTGCAAAACTACAGCCCTATACTGGGGGAAAAATGTCACAAAAGGTAGTGGGAAAGTGTAGGGGACCATTCCAAATTGAAGGAGACTAAAGAACTATGACAACTAGCTATAGAATCGGGGTGGGGACAGGACAAATTATAAAGGACTTTATTGAGGTCAACTGGGGAGATAGTATGGTATTTGTATTTTAATTTTCCTCATAAGTGTATGGTGGTTATACCAGAAAATGTCTTTGTTCTTAGGAGATACATGCAACAGAGTTTATAAATGAGAAATAAAGCAAAACCTGCAAACTGTTCAGCACAAAAACAAAATATAAACTTTCAAATAAACCATGTGGTAAAATGTTAACAATCTAGATGAAGCGTATGTGGATATTAAATGACTACAGTATTCTTTAAACTTTCCTATAGGTTTGATTTTTTTTTTTTTTTTTTTTTTTTTGAGATGGAGTCTCGCTGTCGCCAGGCTGGAGTGCAGTGGCGTGATCTCAACTCACTGCAACCTCCACCTCCTGGATTCAAGCGATTCTCCTGCCTCAGCCTCCTGAGTAGGTGGGACTACAGGAGTGCACCACCACGCCCAGCTAATTTTTGTATTTTTAGTAGAGATGGGGCTTCACCATATTGGCCAGGATGGTCTCAAACTTTTGACCTCGTGATCTGCCCGCCTCAGCTCCCAAAGTGCTGGGATTACAGGCGTGAGCCACCACGTCCAGGTAAATATTTTCAAAATAAGCTGCTGGGTGGAAATTCTCTCAGTTTCTTCTTGGCACTTTTTCTTTAAAATAAAAGCATTATCTTTTTCTTACAAGAAATGTGTTAATGTATGTGTCAGGTACAGTGAATAAAAAAGAAAACAGAACATACCCCATGGTGCCTAAAATAGAACAATTAACAGCACTAATGAAGTCCAATGTGCCTCATTCTAACTGTTTGCCCCCGCAGACATGACCCCTATTTTCTAGTACATTTATGGTTTTATTGTTTTCCATTCAAATCTTCGATCCACAATAAAATTTCTGACATTAAAAAGATACTGGGCTGGGCGCAGAGGCTCACGCTTATAATCCCAGCACTTTGGGAGGCTAAGATGGGCGGATCACGAAGTCAGGAGATCGAGACCATCCTGGCTAACACACAGTGAAGCCCCATCTCTACTAAAAATATGA
The DNA here is from genome assembly GCF_047675955.1 of Chlorocebus sabaeus. Lineage (NCBI taxonomy): Eukaryota > Metazoa > Chordata > Mammalia > Primates > Cercopithecidae > Chlorocebus > Chlorocebus sabaeus. Next base: position 30,185,483 of record NC_132919.1, on the reverse strand, counting down.
AAAAATTAGCCGGGCTTGGTGGTGGGTGCCTGTAGTCCCAGCTACTTGGGAGGCTGAGGCGGGAGAATGGCATGAACCCGGGAGGCAGAGCTTGCAGTGAGCCAAAATCACGCCACTGCACTCCAGCCTGGGCGACAGAGCGAGACTCCGTCTCCAAAAAAAAAAAAAAAAAAAAACAGACACTGGCCGGGCTCACGCCTGTAATCCCAGCACTTTGAGATGCTGAGGCAGGTGGATGATCTGAGGTCAGGAGCCTGAGACCAGCCTGGCCAACATGGTGAAACCCCATCTCTACTAAAAATACAAAAATTAGCCAGGTGTGGTGGTGGGTGCCTGTAATCTCAGCTATTCAGGAGGCTGAGGCAGGTGAATCGCTTGAACCGAGGAGACAGAGGTTGCAGTGAGCCAAGATCACACCACTGAACTCCAGCCTGGGTGACAGAGCGAGCGTCCGTCTCAAAATAAATAAATAATAAACAACAGGAGGAATGGCCTACTTTTCCTGGTTCTTTGTCCTATACTTGACAATAAACTGTTAACTACCAGCAAGCAGCCTGGTACAAGAAATGATGGCATAGGTTTCTTCCTCCAATCCTGAAAAACAAATGCTGGATTTGCTTCCTAAACATTTTTTCACTGGTGATATTTTCACTAAAATATTTCGTTTCCAAACAGAAATTGCATAAATTATTATAAGCCTGTTTCTTGCCATCCTGTACCAAATGCACAGAGGTACACAATGATTATACATGATTTTCTTTCTTTCTTTTTTCTTGAGACAGTCTTGCTGTGTCACCCAGGCTGGAGTGCAGTGGTGCGATCTTGGCTCACTGTAATCTCTGCCTTGTGGGTTCAAGCGATTCTCCTGCTTCAGCCTCTGGAGTAGCTGGGATTACAGACACACACCACTGTGCCCGGCTAATTTTTTATTTTTAGTAGAGACAGGGTTTCACCATCTTGGCCAGGCTGATCTCGAACTCCTGACCTTGTGATCCACCCACCTCGGCCTCCCAAAGTGCTGGGATTTCAGGCGTGAGCCACCGCACCTGGCCTTCTTTCTTTTTTAAAAAAAAATGGGGTCTCGCCTAGGCGTGGTGGCTCATGCCTGTAATCCCAGCACTTTGGGAGGCCAAGGTAGACAGATCACGACGTCAGGAGACTGACACCATTCTAACACGGTGAAACCCCGTCTCTACTGAAAATACAAAAAATCAGCTGGGCGTGGAGGCACGGACCTGTAGTCCCAGCTACTTGGGAGGCTGAGGCAGGAGAACTGCCTGAACCCAGGGGGCAGAGGGGTTGCAATGGGCAAAAAAAAAAAAGATGGGATCTCACTTTGTCACTGAGGCTGGAGTACAGTGGCATGATCATAGCTCATTGCTGCCTTCAACTCCTGGGCTCAAACAATCCTCCCATCTTAGTCTCCTATGTAGCTGGACCTATAGGTGCATACCACCATGACCAGCTCCTCTTCCTTAATTTTTAATAAACACATAACCCCAAGATTTATGTAGGGCCCAGTCCATTTAAGACTCTTCTCTAATACTACCTCCTCCCAGAGGATATCTCTATAAATAGTAACCATTTATTCTCTATTTTTCTTCACAACATTCATCACTAAGTGACATTAGTTGATTTTTTGGGTGGTGGTCTGTTTCCTCAACTAAAAGTTAAGCTCCATGATGAAGACAGGGATTTTGTTGCCTTCTCAACATCTGGAACAGTGTCTGGCAAAGAGCAGACACTCAGAAAATATTTGCCAAATAAGTAAGCTTAACTGAGCTATCTATCCAAATAGTTCCTTAACAGTGTTTATTCTTTTCTATGAAATAGACAAAAATTCAGTGTTTGCAAATTTGTTTTTTCATCCATAATAAAAAGAAACGAAAGCAATGAAATAATCACTATAAATAATTATATTCTGCGTCAGAATGAAAATATTTCCAGAACATTGTGGGAGCCTCACTTGTTCATCAACATTACCTGTTTTTATCAAATACTGTCATTTGTGCAACAAATGTCTTTTCCCCATCCTCACGATTTCGTTTTCTTCTGGCTGGAAGCTCTTCATTGACATCTAAATTTAACAAACATTTCTCATAAATCAAGTATTAGAACAAAAATGTGTTATTTATGAGATATGGTGCCTTAAATAAAACATGCCACATTTATCCCAAATGAGGTACAAATTACACTAAAGTTGCAATAATATACAGACTATTTTTTGCATTTTTACTATATGTTCTTTTTAACACTCACAACATTAACCTCACATCTTTGCAAATGCTAATGTTTCTATTGAGAATTATCTTTGCTAGGCAAATTCCTTCTCACTCATGGTAACTCTCCAAAAACTTCAAATACTTCAAGAGTCAGACTATTTCTTCCAAGGTGGTTCTCTGCTGAACTTCACATAAACCTGTATTATGCCACTTATCATTTTGCTACAATGACTTATTTCATGTCTATTTCCCTACACTAGGTTGTGAGACTCTGGAGGATAGGACTGAATGTTTTAATCATCTTCAATTAAATCAGATCATCCCCAGCACCTATGTGTTTGTTGAATGAATACCTCAAAGATGAATTCACAATTGTTGGAAGAACAGAGGGATGGGTAGGGGGATAAATATGCAACAAGTATAAAAAAAAGTTCATTGTTGAATCTAAGAGGTAAGTAGATAGGTGTTCACTATAAAACACTTCTCATTGTCCTTTATGTTTGAAAATTTGCACAACAAAATACTGAGGTGGAAGTGAATTCACTGCTTGCTTTAAGACTCAGCACCATGACTATCATGAAGAAACACTGGTACAATCATTTTCAGTGACCATCTTAACCTCCAGTGATAAAATCTAGTAAAAAAAATTACCAATATTTTCATTGGTTTCTCCATTAATCATTCCATTAAACTCTCTTCTTCCTGGACGAGTCACTCTAAATAGCAACGAGTAAGACTTCACCATATGGCTGTTACTAGGTTCAAATTCATTACTGGAAACTGCAAGGGACGGGAAATTTCCAGGTTTTGTTTGATTGAGGTCAGGATTCAAAGGCACCTGCTTTTTACCTGTGGGAACTTGCCTTATTGGACAACTTACATCCTGCAAAGGTAAAGATTATTAAATTATATTTATTTGTACATAAGCAGTAAGATTTATAATAAAACTTCTAATCATAGCTATAGGAAACAATGGGAGATAGACCATGATCACCAAATGGAATGTTAAAATTCTAGCCATAGTTCTGAAAATTGTGAAGCAAAAATAAAAATTTGCAATACTTATATTCCAAAATATTAAAGCAACTGACATTTTCTCCAACATAATAAAATTATAATGACACAGTATATCTAATATTTAGCTAACAGTGATCTCAAACAGTTGTATATTAGAAATATAGAATTAAAAGCATGCTACATATCTCTGGTAAGGCTTTTTAACAACAACAAAAAAACCATGTCAAAATGTTAAACTCATGTACGTTTATCAAATCTCTTAAATGTTCTATTTTAACATGACAATGACTAATAGGACCATTAGAAATAAACAAATGACTAATAATCCCATGGTCAACAGCTACATTATTAAACAGTAAATCCGTATAGTTAAAATATGTTGTTTAACAGAAAGGATCATCATCCTTAAAAGAAAGAAAAACAAAACTGGTTTTATTTACCAATGATCATATTCTGAGTAATAACCTGTTATTGTATGATTAGTTACACTGAAAATGCACACTAGAAAAACTGGAAGGATCAGAAGACCTTTATGACAGTATCTTACAGCAGCTACTTCTTTTAAAATAGACTACATACAGTCTAAAAAATTTTCTATTTTATAAGACTATAAAGTGAAAACTTTGAAATCTCACCCACCCCCAGGTCTTACGCTCTGGAGATGACTAATACTAGCAGTTGGCTGTGTACATTCTTCCAGGAAAATGTTTACCCCGATACTTTTTTTGAACATAAGAATGACTGTATTTATATTCGTATCTTATTCTAAGTAATGTATCTTGGATTTTCATATCATCACTTGTTGTAACGTGTATGGAGGTTAGGTAGGAGTAAGGAGTGATATTTCCCTTTTTTTTTTTTGAGACAAGTCTCAAAAAACAAAACAAAACAAAAAAAAAAAACAAACGCTGGAGTGCAGTGGTGCGAACTCGGCTCACTGCAAGCTCCGCCTCCAGGGTTCACCCCATTCTCCTGCCTCACCCTCCCAAGTAGCTGGGACTACAGGTGCCCATCACCAAACCCAGCTAATTTTTTGTATTTTTAGTAGAGACTGGGTTTCACCGTGTTAGCCACTCGATCTCCTGACCTCGTGATTCGCCCGCCTTGGCCTCCTGGATGCTGGGATTACAGGTGTGAGCCACCACACCTGGCAAGGAGTGATATTTCCTAACTTTACATATATATGTTTTTTCTTGAGACAGTTTCACTCTGTCGCGCAGGCTGGAGCTCAGTGGTGCAATCATGGCTCCCTGTAGCCTCGACTTACTGGGCTCAAGCAATCCTCCCGAGTAGCTGGGACTACAGGCACACGCCATCATGCCTAGCTCATTTTTGTATTTTTGGTAGAGACAAGGTTTTGCCATGTTGCCCAGGATGCTTGAACTCCTGGGTTCAAGCAATCTGCCCACTTCTACCTCCCTAAGTGCTGGGATTATAGGTATGAGCTACGGCAACCGGCCTTTACATAAACTTTTAAAAATAAAGTTCCACTGCTGCCTCCGAGGCGCCTTAGTCTACTCCCTCCCAATGTTTGAGGCCCTTATGGCCTATGGTCTTGGAAGAATATCAGTACTGGGACCCTGGACCCAGACCAGATCCCACTCCTCTTGAAACACTCAGGGACTTGAGGCAACTAAAGGTAGATCTGTTGGCTTTGATCCATTGACCAGGAAACATCATAACACTTGTTTCTATGGTGAAATAACTTCACCTTATAAAAATGTGAAGCAATGTATTAATAAGCGAATGGCTAATAACACTGACAATAAAATTTCTTTGCCTGAGAGCAGTGTTAAAAAGGATAATCTTGTGGAAAAAAACTCTCTCTTAGCCCTTATCTAAAATATCAATGGGTACAAATAGCTAAGAAATACACTAAGAGACTGAAATGGTAGAAAAGCAACTGAATTTATGCCAAATGCTAAAACAGTTTCTCCATTTCCAGACTCCTATAGTGTCGGCCGGGCGCGGTGGCTCAAGCCTGTAATCCCAGCACTTTGGGAGGCCGAGACGGGCGGATCACTAGGTCAGGAGATCGATACCATCCTGGCTAACACAGTGAAACCCCATCTCTACTAAAAAAAAAAAAAAAATACAAAAAACTAGCCAGGCGTGGTGGCGGGCGCCTGTAGTCCCAGTTACTCGGGAGGCTGAGGCGGGAGAATGGCATAAACCCGGGAGGCGGAGCCTGCAGTGAGCTGAGATCTGGTCACTGCACTCCAGCCTGGGCGACAGGGTGAGACTCCGTCTCAAAAAAAAAAAAAAAAAAAAAAAGACAAAGTGTTGTACAGACACTTATTAAAAGACTAGAAAAACTACACAGATATGCGAGTTGGCAAAAGAGGTTATCAGTTTTATAATTAGGCCATCAACATATTTCTTAAGCTTTCAAAATTTAAAACTCAGCTTTAAAATACAATATATATGCATAAAGATGTCCAATTAAGCAAATTATTCCATTTAATCTACCAATATCATTTTACTGACATTACCTTTCTTTTTTTGTGGCAAACTTTCACAAGCAGGACTTCCAGGGTAACAGAATTTTGTTCATTTTCTGAGTTTTGTGATGGCTTATCTAAATAGAAAATCAGCATTTTAAAATATATTTAAAAAATATATAAACACAGTATTCATTTTGTTAGTAAGTCAGGGAATTTAAAACAGATTTCCCATAAGACTTCTCAAAAGTTCACTCATTCTTTTTTCCTCAAATCAGTTCTAAACTTACAGCGAACTCTTTAAAAGCCTTTATATATAGTCTAAATAAACCATTCACAAGACAAATATTGTCCTATATGCTGTAATTTTTTTCCTGTTAGATATAGGTTTTGCTCTGTTACCCAAGGTACAGTGCAGTGGCACAATCACAGCTCACTGCAATCACAAGCTCCTGGAATCAAGTGATCCTCACACGTCAGCACGTTAGCCTCCTGTGTACCTGGGATTACAGGCGTGAGCCACCATGCCCAGGCTGTAAGTATAAAAAATATTCACTGGTCAGGCATAATGGCTCATGCCTGTAATCCCAACACTTTGGGAGGCCAAGGCAAGAATATCACTTGAGGCCAAGAGTTCAAGACTGGCCTGAGCAATACAGAGACCTCGTCTCTACAAAATGTCAAAAAATTAGCTGGGTGTGATGATGGGTGGCATGTGCCTGTAGTCCTAGCTACTTCAGAGGCTAGGTGGAAGGATCTCTTGAGCCAAGGAGTTCGAGGCTGCAATGAGCTATGACCCTGTCACTGCCCTCTAGTCTGGGTGAAACAGTGAGATCCTGTCTCTAAAAAAAATCTATACATTTCTATGTTTTTATATATATATGTGTGTGTGTGTGTGTGTGTGTGTATATACAGACTCGCTGTCACCCAGGCTGGAGTGCAGTAGGGCGATCTTGGCTCACTGAAACCTCTGTCTCCCAGGTTAAAGTGATCCTCCCATCTCAGTCTCCCGAGCAGCTGGGACTACAGGTGCGCACCACCACATCCAGCTGATTTTTTAAATTTTTAGTACAGATGGGGTTTCACCATGTTGGCTAGGCTGGTCTTGAACTCCTGACCTCAAGTGATCCACCCGCCTTGGCCTCCCAAAGTGCTGGGATTAACAGGTGTGAGCCACCACATCTGGCCATTATTTACTGAATATTTCTCATTTGAAGATTTAATATCTTTGTTTTTCAGACAAGGGTCTGGTTATGCTGCCCAGGCTGGTCTCAAACTTCTGGGCTCAAGTGATCCTCCCATTTTAGCCTCCTAAGTAGCTGAGACTACAGGCACATGCAACTGGGCCGGCTTGAAGATTGAACATTTATGATAATACACTGCTAGTCAAATGTAATTTTGACAAATACAGTTAAAGCTTCTTGGCAGAAAGAATAAATGAAACTAGTTGCAGAAGGGCCGGGTGTAGCGGCTCACACCTGTAATCCCAGGTGGCCGAGGTGGGCGAATCACTTAAGGCCAGGAGTTTGAGACCAGACTGGCCAACATGCTGAAATGAAATCCTGTCTCTATTAAACATATAAAAATTAGGGGCCGGGTTCGGTGGCTCAGCCTATTGTAATCCCAGCACTTTGGGGGGCCGAGGCGTGCAAATCACCTGAGGTTGGGAGTTCAAGAGATCAGCCTGACCAACATGAAGAAACCCCATCTCTACTAAAAATACAAAAAATTAGCCAGGCATGGTAGTGCATGCCTGTAATACCAGCTACTCTGGAGACTGAGGCAAGAGAATTTTTTTTTTTTTTTTTTGAGATGGAGTCTCGCTCTGTCGCCCAGGCTGGAGTGCAGTGGCGCAATCTGGGCTCACTGCAAGCTCTGCCTCCCGGGTTCACACCATTCTCCTGCCTCAGCCTCTCGAGTAGCTGGGACTACAGGCGTCCGCCACCGCACCTGGCTGATTTTTTTTTGTATTTTTAGTAGAGACGGGGTTTCACCGTGTTAGCCAGGATAGTCTCGATCTCCTGACCTCGTGATCCGCCCGTCTCGGCCTCCCAAAGTGCTGGGATTACAGGCGTGAGCCACCGCGCCCAGCCGAGGCAAGAGAATTGCTTGAACTGTGAGGTGGAGGTTGTGGTGAGCTGAGATCGTGCCACTGCACTCCAGCATGGGCAACAAAAGCAAAACTCTGTTTCAGAAAAAAAAAAAAAAAAATTTGGCTAGTGTGGTGGCACCCGCCTATAATCCCAGATACTTGGGAGGCTGAGGCATGAGAATCACTTGAACCTGGAGGCAGAGGCTGCAGTGATCTGAGATCAAACCACTGCACCCCAGCCTGAGTGACAGAGGAATTATTTTCTGGAAATAGAGATATTGACAGAGTTCACTATCTTATTTACATCAATATCAAGAAAAATAAAAACAAAGTAAAACTGAGCAATCTTTGAACTTTATATATTTTGTCATGTAGATAGGAAAAAAGCTTAATCTGACTACTTCCCAAAAATTTCAGTGATGGGTAAACTATGTGTTCTATACAGGTCCCTGAGAACAAAGGGCTAATGAATGTATAAAATTAAATTAAAATTATAAGCTTCTGAAGAATTAAAGTCTAGACATGTCAGAAGCACCACAGAAAACAAAATAGGATGACTAGAAATAAGGACTACAAGCACACCATTACAAATAATTGAAGGAAATCAAAAACAGTAATGCTACCCAGGTTACTTCTATATAAAAAATAGACCAGCCGGGCGCGGTGGCTCAAGCCTGTAATCCCAGCACTTAGGGAGGCCGAGACGGGCGGATCACGAGGTCAGGAGATCGAGACCATCCTGGCTAACACGGTGAAACCCCGTCTCTACTAAAAATACAAAAAAAACTAGCCGGGCGCGGTGGCGGGCGCCTGTAGTCCCAGCTACTCCGGAGGCTGAGGCAGGAGAATGGCGTAAACCCGGGAGGCGGAGCTTGCAGTGAGCTGAGATCCGGCCACTGCACTCCAGCCCGGGCTACAGAGCAAGACTCCGTCTCAAAAAAATAAAAAAATTTAAAAAAAATTAAAAAAAAAAAATAAAAAATAGACCAGATCTAAGGTAAAAACTAGAAATTATATTAGCTGCTAATACAAATATGAGATTTCAAATTTCTTACACAAAAACCCTAAAGCCAGTCTCAGTGGCTCACACCCATAATCCCAGCACTTTGGGAGACTGAGGTGAGAGAATCACTTGAGCCCAGGAGTTTGAGACCAGCCTGGGAAATGTAGTGAGATTCCATCTTAACAAAAAAAATTTTTTTAATTAGCCAGGCATGGTGGGGATGCTTGTAGTTCTAGCTGCTCAGGAGGCTGAGGCAGGAGGATCACTTGAGCCCAGGAGTTGATCACACCACTGCACTCCAGCCTGGGCGACATGAGCAAAACCCTGTTTCAAAAAAAAAAAAACACACAAAACCCAGAGAGTCATTTAAAAATGGTTATATAAAAGCAGTCTGACAATTGGCAAGGTTGTCTTTTGTCTTTTTCAGATAGGGTCTCACTCTGTCAGTCAGACTGGAGTACAGTGGTGTGATCTTGGCTCACTGCAGCCTCAACCTCCAAGATTCAAACAATCCTCCCACCTCAGCCCCCTGAGTAGCTGAGACTACACAATAGCTAGGACTATAGGCATGTGCCACTGTGCCCAGTTAATCTTTTTTTTACTTCTTATAGATAGGTTCTCCCTGTGTTGCCCAGGCAAGCCTCAAGCAATTCTTCTATCTCAGCCTCCCAAGGTGTTGACATTATAGCTGTGAGCCACCATGCCCAGCCTAATATTTGGGACTTTTTGGAGACAGGGTCTCACTCTGTTGCCCAGCCTGGAGCAGAGTTGTGCAATCATAGCTCACTGTAACCTTGAATTCCTGAGCTTACGCAACCCTGCCACCTTGGACTTCCAAGTACCTAGAACTACAGGACATACCATTATACCTGGCTAATTTTTGTACAGATGGGGTCTGTGTTGCCCAGGCTGGTCTTGAACTCCTGGCCTCAAGTCATCTTCCGGCCTCAGCCTCCCAAAATGCTGAGATTACAGACATGAGTCACCATGCCAGGCCTCATTTTCAATCTTTGTTTCTTACTAAACAATACCAAGACAACCAAACTGGCATGTTTCTAATAATGGTTTTATTCCACTGCATAATAATAAAAAGATATACAGTATACACAGACTTATGATGGACAAGCTGATAAGTATTTTTCCCTTTTTTTTCCCTGGAGATACAGTCTGGCTCTGTCACCCAGGCTGGAGTACAGTGACGCAATCTCGGCTCACTGCAACCTCCGACTCCTGAGTTCAAGCAATTCTTCTGCCTAAGTCTCCCAAGTAGCTGGGATTACAGGCGCCCACCACCACACCCAGCTAATTTTTGTATTTTTAGTAGAGATGGGGTTTCACCATATTGGCCAGGCTGGTCTTGAACTCGTGACCTCATGATACACCCACCTCAGCCTCACAAAATGCTGGGATTACAGGCGTGAGCCACTGCACCCGGCCGTATATTTCCATTTTTAAAATAACTCTAGGCCGGGCGCGGTGGCTCACGCCTGTAATCCCAGCACTTTGGGAGGCCGAGGCAGGCAGATCACGAGGTCAGGAAATCGAGACCATCCTGACTAACATGGTGAAACCCCATCTCTACTAAAAATACAAAAAATTAGCCGGAAGTGGTGGCGGGTGCCTGTAGTCCCAGCTACTTGAGAGGCTGAGGCAGGAGAATGGTGTGAACCTGGGAGGCGGAGCTTGCAGTGGGTCGAGACCGCGCCACTGCACTCCAGTCTAGGCGACAGAGCAAGACTCTGTCTCAAAAAAACAAACAACAAAACAAAACAAAAAAACAACTCTAATTCTTTCCAGCATGCTTTGAGCTTTTACTGGAGTAATATACTATGTAATTTCCTTTGAATAATATCTAAAATATTAATATATGCCATTGGTAATAGAGGTTATTTCAGTTGTTTTACTGTCTTTTTAAAACATGACGCAATATCATTAATTCAAAATCTTTATGCATAAAAGGTTCTACTGAGGAGATTCTTTACCTATTGAAGTTCTAAGACAATTTGTTAAAATCTTCATCATTAGCCAGGCGTGGTGGCTCGCACCCCCTTGGGAGGCCAAGGCAGGTGGATCACGAGGTCAGGAGTTCAAGACCAGCCTGGCCAGCATGGTGAGACCCTGTCTCTACTAAAAATACAAAAAATTAGCGGGGCATGGGGCGTGTGCCTGTAATCCCAGCTACTCGGGAGGCTGAGGCAGGAGAATCACTTGAACCCAGGAGGTGGAGGCTGCAGTGAGCCGAGATCACACCATTGCACTCCAGCCTGGACAACAGAGTAAGACTCTGTCCCTCCCGAAAAAAAAAATTTTCATCATTAGCCTTTATAACTTAAAGCTCAAAAACATCAGAATCAACATTTGTTTTCCATTAAACATAATTTTATAAATTTACACTCAGAAGCCCCACTTTTTTTTACATTCACAAAGGTATCTTGCTATTAAAATGCCACTTAATTACTTTTAAGTACATACCATTTTTGTGGAAGAAACCAGTAAATGTAAGCTGCAAATGAGCTGACAAGCTAAAAAAAAAAAAAAAAAAAAAAAAAAAAAGGAAAATATTTTATCATTTTAATGCTCTGTAGTAAAATAACCTAGACTTTAAAATATAACATTGAAATCAAAGTTACTTCAGCTCATTTATAAATATTTGTACTCAATTGTTATTCAGGCCCATGACTCTATGCTTTCCCTGAAATATGACATCCAAAAATGTGTCTATACACCTAACAAAACATAAGCATCAAAAAACCGCTCACAACTCACAAAAAATAAAACCACAAAAACACCAGAGCAAGGCAGAAAAAATCAGACCACTAAGTTAGAGGCCAGGTAATTTACTGTGTTTTAGTGTTCTACCTATAAAACGATAGCAGGTATGCCTTCCCACCTTCAAAAAAGGAATTTTGGAAGGTTTTTGGAATTCTTTTTGTTTTGTTTTAATGAAGTTTTAATCAATGACTTCATCAAAAGGAAATTTTGAAAAGGGTAGCTAAATCCACACAAAAAAATTTGAATATTCTGAAGCTATGGAAATTCAACCTTCCCAATAAAAATGATATAGAACCATTACTTTACACTTCAAGTAGCAATGAAATACACAATTACAAATCTGATATAGATGTATAATTTACTGTTTCAATATATCATTTTCACTGTTAGTTTTAGAAGCTATGGAAAAGTAAAAGAAAGCATGAACTAGAACTAGTGCTCCTTCTATTTTCACAAATATTAACAACAGAAAAAACTGTAAGGATGGGATAAAATAAACAGAAGCATCAATAAGCTTTTGAAGTATCTTTAAACTGTAAAACAGAATATAGTTGTTGATCAGGAGACATTCATAAGTTTCCTGAGCATAGTTTCCACAGTGTGACTTGTATAGATACCAGATTATGGAGGGCTATACAGAACAGATGGTGGGGAAATGAAAGTAGTACTGATACCTTATTTAAGGCATTTACTAATGGGCACTAAAGACTAGTAAAGAGCATATATATATATGTATTTTTTAAATGATGGTGACAATCTAGGCATTTTTGTAATCACATGGGAACAGTTACAGAAAGACACTGCACCAAGAGAGTACTAAGGAGCAAGTAATGACTGGAAATAAGGACATATTATGAAGAGGTTAGCCTTGTAAATTTGACCAGGACTTCTCTTTCTTTTTTTTTGATGAAGTTTCCCTCTTCTCGCTCAGGTTGGAGTGCAATGGCGCAATCTCAGCTCACTGCAACCTCCGCCTCCCGAGTTCAAGCGATTCTCCTGCCTCAGCCTCCCAAGTAGCTGGGATTACAGGCGTGAACTACTGAGCCCGGCTGGACTCCTCTTTTTCTAAGATAGAAAAATAAGAGGCAAATAAGTAAGACATTTCCATGGAAGATGGGGGCTATCTCCATCTACTTAGTGAAATAGGCCATGAAACGGTCTGCTAAAAAAACTACAGGGTGGGCTGGGCACAGTGGCTCATGTCTGTAATCCCGGCACTCTGGGAGGCTGAGGCAGGGGATTACCAGCTCAGGAGTTCAAGGCCAGCCTGGCCAGTATAGTGAAACCCCGTCTCTACTAAAAATACAAAAATTAGCCGGGCATGGTGGCACGTGGCTGTAGTCTCAACTACTAGGGAGGCTGAGGCAGGAGAATCGCTTGAACCTGGGAGGCAGAGATTACAGTGAGCCGAGACTGCGCCATTGCACTCCAGCTTGGGCGACAGGGGGAGACTCCGTCTCAAAAACAAAACAAAACAAAACAAACAAAAAAAACAAAAAAACCCTACAGAGTTGGGGTTTTAAAGGGCATTTCTAGAACAGTAGTACAGAAAGTATGGTGAGGGCCTGGTGCAGTGGCTCACAATTGTAATCCCAGCATTTTGGGAGGCCAAGGCAGGAGGATCACGAGGTCAGAAGATCAAGACCATCCTGGCTAACACAGTGAAACCCAATCTCTACTAAAAATACAAATATTAGCAAGCATGGTGGCATGCGCCTGTAATCCCAGCTACTCGGGAGGCTGAGACAGGAGAATCACTTGAGCTCAGGAGGCAGAGGTTGCAGTGAGCCGAGACTGCATCACTGCACTCCAGCCTGGGCAACAGAGCAAGACTCCATCTAAAAAAAACCAAAAAACAAAAAACACAAACAAACAAACAAAAAAAAGTATGCTATCAGTAGAGGACAAAATTATTATGGAAGAGTAGAACTATAAGGGTCCAAGCAGAGTTAGAAAGCACAGGGCTGGCGCCTATGGCCATACCACCCTGAACGTGCTGAATCTCGGAAGCTAAGCAGGGTTGGGCCTGGCTGGTACTTGGATGGGAGAAAGCAAAAATATGAAGTTAAAAACTGAGAACGGCCGGGCACGGTGGCTCATGCCTATAATCCTAGCACTTTGGGAGGCCGAGGTGGGTGAATCATGAGATCAGGAGTTCAAGACCAGCTTGGCCAACATGGTGAAACCCCGTCTCTACTAAAAATACAAAAAAAAATTAGCCAGGCGCAGTGGCAGGAGCCTGTAATCCCAGCTACTCAGGAGGCTGAGGCAGGAGAATCGATTGAACTTGGAGGGCGGAGGTAGCAGTGAGCCCAGATCGCGCCATTGCACTCCAGCCTGGGCGACAGAACGAGACTCCGTCTCAAAAAAAACCAAAAAAACAAAAAAACTAAGAACCACCACCACAACTTAAGTATCAGCCAAGCATGGTGACTCATGCCTGTAATCCTAGTACTTTGGGATATGAGGCGGGTAGATCACGAGGTCAGGAGATCAAGACCATCCTGGCCAACACGGTGAAATCCCGCCTGTACTAAAAATACAAAATTAGCGTAGTCCCAGGTACTTGGGAGGCTGAGGCAGGAGAATTGTTTGAACCCAGGAGGTGAGGGTTGCAGTGAGCCGACATTGCGCCACTGCACTCCAGCCTGGGCAACACAGCCAGACTCTGTCTCAAAAAAAAAAAAAACCGTAAAAACCTATTCTGTATAAACAATTCATATATTATAAACATTTTTACATGAATCAGGTAATTTCTACATGCCATTTTACTAAAAAGACAGCATTATCCTAGAAAAAGTTCCATAAATACTACCTTACTATAGCAGAATTAGCTAAAAGCCAAAATATAAGTGAAAGAGGAACTACAATTCTCACATTAGAAGATAATCCATTAGTCACAACAAATCTATCCTACTCTTCATTGCGTCAATTAAACCTACATACTAAGATCAGATTAACTTTTTTTTTTTTTTTTTGAGACGGAGTCTCGCTCTGTCGCCCAGGCTGGAGCGCAGTGGCCGGATCTCAGCTCACTGCAAGCTCCGCCTCCCAGGTTTACGCCATTCTCCTGCCTCAGCCTCCCGAGTAGCTGGGACTACAGGCACCCGCCACCTCGCCCGGCTACTTTTTTGTATTTTTTAGTAGAGACAGGGTTTCACCGTGTTAGCCACGATGGTCTTCATCTCCTGACCTCGTGAACCACCCGTCTCGGCCTCCCAAAGTGCTAGGATTACAGGCTTGAGCCACCGCGCCCGGCCCAGATTAACTTTCTTAAGAATCTATCTTTTTTTTTTTTTTAAATCTATCATTCCTTTCTGCACATCTACTGAGACCCCAAATACCAAATCTTTGGTCTAACTGCTGAAATGGTTCCCATTTCTTGTTCTATGAAAGCCTTACATATAAAGATAGAATAGAATTTATAAGAGTCAGAAAATCCAAGTTTGAATTCTGGTGCCACTTATTCGCTGTAGTCTGTTATCTTATAAAACGAGGATATTTTCTCTCACAGTGTGAGGCTTCGGATTTTGTTTTTGCTTTCAGTCAGGGTCTCACTGTGTCACCCAGACTGGTGTGCAACGGCACAATCTAGGCTCACTGCAACTTCCAACTTCCAGGCTCAAACGATCCTCCCACCTCAGTCTCCAAGAGTAGCTGGGACTACAGGCATGCACCATCACGCCTGGCTAATTTTTGCATGTTTGTGGAGTCAGGGTTATGCATATTGCCTAGGCTGGTCTCAAACTCCTGAGATCAAGAGATCCACCTGCCTCAGCCTCCCAAAGTGCTGAGATTACAGGTGTGAGTCACTGCGTGCCTGGCCTAAGGTTTTTTTGTTGTTGCTGTTTTTTTTTTTTTTTTGAGACGGAGTCTCGGTCTGTCGCCCAGGCTGGAGTGCAGTGGCGCCATCCCGGCTCACTGCAAGCTCCGCCTCCCGGGTTCACGCCATTTTCCTGCCTCAGCCTCCCGAGTAGCTGGGACTACAGGCGCCGCCACCTCGCCCGGCTAGTTTTTTTGTATTTTTCAGTAGAGACGGGGTTTCACCGTGTTAGCCAGGATGGTCTCGATCTCCTGACCTCGTGATCCGCCCGTCTCGGCCTCCCAAAGTGCTGGGATTACAGGCTTGAGCCACCGCGCCCGGCCTTTTTTTTTTTTTTTTTTTAAGGTTTTAATTCAATTAATTTTTTTTTCTTTTAGAGACAGGGTCTCACTATGTTGCCCAGGCTGGTAATGAACTCCTGGGCACAAGTGATCATCCCACCTCAGCCTCCCAAAGTGCTGCGATTATAGGCATGAGCCACTGTGCCCAGTCAGGCTTGCAGAAAGTAATAAAGTAACCAGCAAAATACTCTCTCCCTCTTCTACAAAGACCCTAAACCCAACCAATCAAGAGCTAAATGACCACTTTATCCCTTTACAAGCACTCCTATTTACCACTTTTTAGTCACTATTTTTCCATACACATCTTTTTATTAGTGTCCCTAGCATCTAGCAGTGTCTTACAGAAAGTCACCCAACAAATTTTTTTTAATAAGATAATGTCCTAGAGTAACACAAATGTAAAGGTCTGGAATCAAGGCCCATTACATTGCAGTACTATTAGTATTATTTACATTATTTTTCTGAGAAGTGTGAGGGTAAGCTCCAACTATGAAATGCCAGAAAGATCTTACATTTATTTACTCCAGAGTATATTTTAAATCAGTGTTACTCAAAATGTGGTCTACAAACTGAGGTCACTAGGAAAAATGTTACCATTCTACAACAACTCAAGAAATTGAGAATAATACTAAAAACACACTGAAAATTAAAAACAAATAAACAAAATGATCTTTCACCACAGATGATTTGAAACAGTTTTAAATGGTACATTATACCTTACATAGGATAGCATGTATAACCAGCTTTTTCTGTTTTGTTTTTCATTTGAGATGGAGTCTCACTGTCGCACAGACTGGAGTGCAATGGCGTGATCTCAGCTCACCGCAACCTCCGCCACCCAGGTTCAAGCAACTCTCCTGCCTCAGTTTCTGAGTAGCTGGGATTACAGGTGCCCGCCACCATGCTGGGTTAATTTTCCTATTTTTAGTAGAGATGAGGTTTCACTATGTCGGCCAGGCTGGTCTGGAACTACTGACCCGCCTCGGCGTCCCAGTGCTAGGATTACAGGTATCAGTACTGTCCCCAGCCAACCAGCCATTATTATACTAGTGTTTCTTTGTGAGAAAGAATTTTTTTTTTTTTTTGAGACGAAGTCTCGTTCCGTCACCCAGGCTGGAGTTCAATGGCGTGATCTCGGCTTACTGCAACTTCTGCCTCCCGGGGTTCAAGCCATTCTCCTGTCTCAGCCTCCTGAATAGCTGGGACTCAGGCACACGTTGCCATGCCCAGCTAATTTTCTGTGTTTTTTAGAGGAGAGGTTTCGTTGTATTGCCCAGGTTGGTCTCAACCTCCTGAGCTCCGGCAATCTGCCTGCCTTGGCTTCCCAACGTACCAGGATTACAGGCGTGAGCCACCACGCCCAGACTTTTGAGAAATAATTCTAAATTTCAATTAACCAATTTTAAAAGGTAGCTTTGGGGCTGGGCACGGTTTGTAATCCCAGCACTTTGGGAAGGAGGTGGGGAGATCACTTGAGGTCAGGAGTTGGAGACCAGCCTGGCCAACATGGTGAAACCTTGTCTCTACTAAAAATACAAAAAATTAGCCGGGCATGGTGACACCCACGTGTAATCCCAGTTACTCAGGAGGCTGAGGCAGGAGAATAGCTTGAACCTGGGAGGTGGAGGCTGCAGTGAGCCAAGATCACGCCACTGCACTCTAGCCTGAGTGACAAGAGCAAGTCTCAAAAATAAATAAATAAATAAATAAATAAATAAATGTAACATTGGGAATGTGACTTGCTATGCATGATTTCCCCTTCCCCACCTAAAAGTAAACACTCTGGCTGGACGCAGTGGCTCACACCTGTAATCCCAGCACTTTGGGGAGGCTGAGGCAGGCAGATCACGAGGTCAGGAGTTCGAGACCCATCTGACCAACATGGTGAAACCCTGTCTCTACTAAAAACACAAAAATTAGCCGGGCATGGAGGCGGGCACCTGTAATCCCAGCTACTCAGGAGGTTGAGGCAGGAGAATCGCTTGAACCCGGGAGTCGGAGGTTGCAGTGAGCTGAGATTGCATCACTGCACGCCAGCTTGGGCAACAGAGTGAGACTCCGTCTCAAATAAAAAATTAAACACTCTGATATGTACCTAGAATAAAGTGTACCAATGATTCCTTCCATAGGTGGTTTCTTTCAAGGAAAAGGGCAAAGTTTTCTCTCTCCCTTCCCTCTCCCCTCTCTTGTGGCTACTTTGTCCACATCTTAATTGGTTAGGCTGGACCAGATGAACGGGAGGAAAAGAAACATGTAAGACTCGTCAGGATTATTTGGTTTTAGGCCACAAAAAATCTAGTTTTAGATGACCAGAATAATATATAAGAAACTTAGTTCATCCATGTGATGTGTTCCCTCTATCTTCTCAGGAAGACACATGATAACAAGAAATCAGGTAGAGAATTTGAAATTTTGAGATGCAAATTTCAGCACTCCAAGCACAAACATCTGACAGTCCTGATACAGTCTACAGAAAATGATGCTAAGCTAATTCATAAGAGACTGACACTTTGAAATATAATTCAAGGAAGAGCCTCCCATTTTAAGAACAGCCAGATTCCACAGAGGAACTAGTTTTTATAACAAGAGGAGACCAAGATTAGGGCCTCTAATTTATATATGTGAATCTGCTAGCGGCAGGTATAAGGCTTCATTTTAAGGGCAGTATTACCTCAAAACAGGACAAGTCTAATAATCTACTTGGTTTCTATAGCTAGATGTTAGCTATTCAACTTTTGTTATATACATTTTATCCTATGATATGTAAAGCTGAGAACCTCATGTCTACATCAAGTCTAATATTCTGAAACCCAGGATCTCAAAATATAGGGGGTTAGAAGCACTTTGTAATGAGAAGATAAAGGTGAATGGTGGATGATGTGTATCTATTAATCATAAATGGATCACTCTGCAGAAGTACTGAAGAAAACAAAGGAATTACTACAAAACCAAAAATTATACAAGGAATATTTTTAAAATTTGTTCTTGAATATTCAAATTTTTAAGAATCAGATATGCTCAAGTGGCAACTGATGAGGCACCTTTAAGAGTAAGTATGCAAAAAGAAATGTGTATAGCCCAGGTTCTGAAAAAAGAACAAAAACTCAAGACTGAAAAGACAACAATTTCAAAACAACTTCAAAACTTACAATCAAGGGAAAGTGCATTAAAAAAAAAAAAAGGGAAAACATCAGATCTTATTAATGGTGGGAAAGACACACAACCAACCTAAGAGGTAGTCTACAGATTTTATTTATTTATTTATTTTGAGATGGAGTCACACTTTGTAGCCCAGGCTGGAGTGCAGTGGAGCAATATCTGCTCACTGCAACCTCTGCCTGCTGAGTTCAAGCAATTCTCCTGCATCAGCCTCCCAAGTAGACGAAATTACAGGTGCACACCGCCATGCCCAGCTATTCATTTATTTATTTATTTATTTATTTATTTATTTATTTATTTATTTATTTATTTTTGAGACAGAGTTTCACTCTGTAGCCAGGCTGGAGTGTAGCAGTGTAATCTCGGCTCACTGCAACCTCTGCCTCCCAGGTTCAAGCAATTCTCCTGCCTCAGCCTCCCAAGTAGCTAAGAATATAGGCACATGCCACCATGTCCAGCTAATTTTTGTATTTTTAGTAGAGACGGGGTTTCACCATGTTGGCCAGGATAGTCTCGAACTCTTGACCTCATGATCTGCCCATTGCAACCTCCCAAAATGCTGGGATTACAGGCATGAGCCACCGCACCCGGCCTAATTTTTTGTATTTTTAGTAACGATGTGGTTTCACCACATTGGTCAAGCTGGTCTCGAACTCCTGACCTCAAGTGAACCGCCTGCCTCGACTTCCCAAAGTGCTGGGATATAGGCGTGAGTCACCATGCCTGGCCAACCTAAAGATTTTAAAATGCGGCTAAATGTACAAAATAGGGTAGGAAAAAATCATTAATATGATAGTTCTCTTTAAAATAATTTAATAGGTCCGATGCAGTGGCTCACGCCTGTAATCCCAACACTTTAAGAGGACAAAGTGGGCAGATCACTTGAACTCAGTAGTCCGAGGTCACGCTGGGCCATATGGTGAAACCTCATCTCTACAAAAGTACTGTGAGTACACATAAGGTGAGCCAGGACCAGGCGCAGTGGCTCATGCCTGTAATCCCAGCACTTTGGGAGGCTGAGGCCGGTGAATAACTTGAGGTCAAGAGTTCGAGACCAGCCTGGCCAACATGGTGAAATGCCATCTCCACCAAAAATACAAAAACTGGCTGGGGCCAGTGGCTCATGGCTGTAAGCTCAGCATTTTGGGAGGCAGAGGTGAACAGATGACCTGAGGTCAGGAGTTCGAGACCAGCCTGCCCTACCAGGCAAAACCCTATCTCTACTAAAAATGCAAAAAAATTAGGTGGGCGTGGTGACGGGCGCCTGTAATCCTGGCTACTCGGGAGGCTGAGGCAGGAGAATAGCTTGAACCTGGGAGGCGGAAGTTGCAGGGAGCCAAGATCATGCCACTGTACTCCAGCCTGGGCAAGAAGAGAGAAACTCTGTATCAAAAAAAAAAAAAAAAGAATTTAAAAATTATGCGGGGGGCCAGGTGCGGTGGCTTAAGCCTGTAATCCCAGCACTTTGGGAGGCCGAGACGGGCAGATCACGAGGTCAGGAGATCAAGACCATCCTGGCTAACACAGTGAAACCCTGTCTCTATGAAAAAATACAAAAAGCTAGCCGGGCGAGGTGGCGGGCGCCTGTAGTCCCAGTTACTCGGGAGGCTGAGGTAGGAAAATGGTGTAAACCCGGGAGGAGGAGCTTGCAGTGAGCTGAGATCCGGCCACTGCACTCCAGCCCGGGCGACAGAGCAAGATTCCGTCTCAAAAAAAAAAAAAAAAAAAAAAAAAACTTATGCGGGTATAGGGCCACATGCCTGTAATCCCAGCTACTCAGGAGGCTGAGGCAGGAGAATTACATGAACTTAGGAGGTGGAGGTTGCAGTGAGCAGAGATTACACCACTGCACTCCAGCCCGGGCAACAAAGCAAGACTCCATCTCGAAGGAAAAAAAAAAAAAACAATGTAGCCGTAGCAAGGTAGTACCAGCTAATCAAGAGGCTGAGGCGAGAGGATCTCTTCATCCCAGGAGGTTGAGACTGCAGTGAGCCATAATCATGCCACTGCACTCCAGCCTGGGCAATAGAGCAAGACTCTATCTCAAAAATAATAATAATAACGATAGTAATAAAAATAAGACCAGGCACGCTGGCACAGGTCTGTAATCCCAGAACTTTGGGAGGCTGAGGTGGGTGGATCACTTGAGGACAGGAATTCAAGACCAGACTGGCTAACATAGTAAAATCCAGTCTCTACTAAAAATACAAACATTAGCTGGGCGTGGTGGCACACATCTGTAACCCCAGCTACCTGGGCGGCTGAGGCATGAGAATCCCTTGAACCTGGGAGGCAGAGGTTGCAGTGATCCGAGATGGCGACATTGCTGAGCCATAGACTGAGACTGTCTCAAAAATATATATATACACACACACACACACGTATATACTCTATATGTATACGTATATATATTCTATATACTATATTCTACATGTAGAATATACATAGAATATATATGTAGAATATACATAGAATATAGTACATAGAATATATATACATATATGGAGAGAAAATACTCTATATATACGTGTGTATATATATATAGAGAGAGAGAATAAAATAAATAATTTAATAACTTTTTTACACACCACAATACTAGGTGAGAAGTGTAATAATAGCTGAGGTGGGTGGGGAGGGTTTTCTGTGATATCTTGAGGTTCTGAAGTGACCAAAGAGCAGCATCCTGCTCCTGGAACTCAGATTACAATCCTAATCATCATATGTACTGGTCTGATGTTAGAAGAAACAGAAGAATGCAAAAACAGTAACTATATATATTTAAAAATGGACTGGGTGCGGTGGTTCATGCCTGTAATTCCAGCAGTTTGGGAGGCTGAGGCGGGGGAATCACGAGGTCAGACTGAGACCATCCTGGCCAACATGGTGAAACTCCATCTCTACTAAAATACAAAACATTAGCCAGGCATGGTGGCGCATGCCTGTAGTCCCAGCTACTCTGGAGGCTGAGGCAGGGGAATCGCTTGAACCCGGGAGGCAGAGGTTGCAGTGAGTCCAGACTGCTGGCGACAGAATGAGACTCCCTCTCAAAAAAATAATAATGGCCAGGTGCAGTGGCTCACGCCTGTAATCCCAGCACTTTGGGAGGCCAAGGCGGGCAGATCACGAGGTCAGGAGATTGAGATCATCCTGGTTAACACGGTGAAACCCTATCTCTACTAAAAAATACAAAAAATTAGCCAGGCGTGGTGGCGGGTGCCTGTAGTCCCAGCTACTCAGGAGGCTGACGCAGGAGAATGGTGTGAACCCGGGAAGGAGGAGCTTGCAGTGGTCCGAGATCGCACCACTGCACTCCAGCCTGGGTGACAGAGCGAGACTGGTCTCAAAAAAAAAATAAAATAGGCCGGGCGCGGTGGCTCACACCTGTAATCCCAGCACTTTGGGAGGCCGAGGTGGGCGGACCACAAGGTCAGGAGATCGAGACCATGGTGAAACACCGTCTCTACTAAAAAATAGAAAAAAAATAGCCGGGCGCAGTGGCGGGCGCCTGTAGTCCCAGCTACTCGGGAGGCTGAGGCAGGAGAATGGCGTGAACCTGGGAGGCGGAGCTTGCAGTGAGCCGAGATTGCGCCACTGCACTCCAGCCTGGGCGACAGAGCGAGACTCCGTCTCAAAAAAAAATAAATAAATAAAAAATAAAATAAAATAAAATAAAATAAATAATAATAATAATATATAATTTTAAAAACAAAAGGCTGGCTGTAGTGGTTCACACCTGTAATCTCAACGCTTTGAGAGGCTGAGGCAAGAGGACTGTTTGAGGCCAGGAGTTTTTGAGATCATCTTGGGCAACATGACAAGACAATGGATCTCTACAAAAAGTTTGGTCACAATTGCAATCCAGCCTAGGTGATAAGAGTGAGACCTTGTCTCCTAAAAAAACTTTTTAAACAAAACAAAATAAGTGGAGCATGGTAGCATGTGCCTGTAGTCCCAGTTACTCAGGAGGCTAAGGTAGGAGGGTCCCTTGAGCCCAGGAGTTCATGGCTGTAACTGAGCCATGATCACACCACTATACTGCCACCTCAGCGACAGGGAAAATCCTCATCTCTAAAAAGTAAAATAAAAAATAAAGTAAGACAATGGAGCCTGGAAGTTTGAGGATGCAGTAAGCTATGAATGCATCACTGCACTCCTGTGTGGGTGACAATACAAGACCCCATCTCTCAGAGAAAAAAAAAGACCCAACGACTTTCTTGAGACCAACATCCTTAAATTACCTTGAAGACAATGGACTATCTGGCTCAGGCCATCTGCTCCAGCCTCTCCTCATACCATTCTCCTTGCTCTTTCTACACAGCTACTTTGGCATCAAATGCTGTATATGTAATATTCCCTTCAACTAGAACCACCTATTTGTTCACCCTCCCACCCCATTTTACTTCTGCACACTTCTTTCAAATCTCGGCTTATTTCTTCAAAGATGCCTTCCCTGATCATCATTATTCCCAAATCTAACACCTCAAATGAAAGCTGGTTCTCCTGTTTTATACACTCAATAGTTTTCTTATGCTTTTCTTTCCCAGCACTTATTTCCCATTTATTATATGATTATGTCTTTCTCTCCTAAACACTAAGCTCCATAAAGGCAGGGTCTTCATCCATTTTGTTCACCATTATATACCCGAGTGCTGAGTATAGTGCCTAGGACATTGCACACTACAGAAATGAAACGCACACACAAAAATATAGATCCAGGCCTTATTGTAAAAATAAATGCTTAAAAAGGGGAAGGTTTAGAAAAGGAAGATTACTAATTCAAAAGCTTAGGTTGCATCAAAAACAAAAAGTCAGCTGGGCATGGTGGCTCACGCTTGTAATCCCAGCACTTTGGGAGTCCAAGCAGGCAGAACATGAGGTTAGGAGTTCGAGACCAGTCTGACCAACATGGTGAAACCCCGTCTCTACCAAAAATACAAAAATTTACTGGGCGTGGTGGCATGTGCCTGTAATCCCAGCTACTCAGGAGGCTGAGGCAGGAGAATCGCTTGAACCCAGGAGGTGGAGGTTGCAGTGAGCCAAGACAGCATCACTGCACTCTTGCCTGGGCAACAGGGCAAGACTCAATCTCAAAAAAAAAAAAAAAATTAAGGCTGCATGGGGGCTCATTCCTGTAATCTCAGCACTTCAGAATATCAAGGTGGGAGGATCACTTGAGGACAGGAGTTTGAAAGTGGCCTGGGCAAGATGGTGAGACCCTGACTCTACAAAAATTCAAAAAATTAGTGAGGTGCGATAGTACACGCCTGTAGTCCCAGCTACTCAGGAGGCTGAGGCAGGAGGATCCCTTTAGTCCACGAATTCAATCCATCAGTGACCCATCATTGTGCCACTACACTCCAGCCTGGGTGACAAAGAACGACCTTCTCTGAAAAAGTAAAAATAAGGCAAGGTATGGTGGCTCACACCTTTAATCCCAGCAATTTGGGAGGTCGAGGTGGGTGGATCACCTGAGGTCAGGAGTTTGAGACCGGCCTGGCCAATAGGTGAAATCCTGTCTCTACTTAAAAAAAAAAAAAAAATTAGCTGGGTGTGGTGGCAGATGCCTGTTATCTCAGCTACTCGGGAGGTTGAGGCTCAAGAACTGCTTGAACCTGGGAGGCGGGGGTTGCAGTAAGCCAAGCAAGATTGTGCCACGACATTCCTGCCTGGGTGACAGAGCAAGACTTTGTCTCAAAAAATAAAAATGAAATAAAAATACATGTTTGAAAATAACCCTAATAAAAGTTCTAATTCAGGTATCTTTTGAGGGGATTTTTCTCCAGCTACTAACAGAAGACCAGGAACAGAAGAAGAATAAGGGCAAGAAAGAAGTGACACTTTGCTTCATTTGGCCCTGGTAAACACTCTGAAGCAACTCAGATTTTAAAATCTTTTCATGATGCATTTTAGTCCATGGAGATGCACTCAGCACTCAAGAGCTGTTACCAGAGAATTCCAACATTAGGGATGGGCACAGTGGCACATGCCTGTAATCCCAGCACTTTGGAAGCCCACGGAAGGCAGATCACTTGAGGTTAGGAGTTCAAGACCAGCCTGACCAACATGGTAAAACCCCGTTTCTACCAAAAATACAAAAATTAGTTGGGCTTGGTGGTGGGCGCCTATAAACCCAGCTACTCAGGAGGATGAAGCATGAGAATCGCTGGAACCTGGGAGGAGGAGGTTGCAGTAAGCCGAGATTGCGCTACTGCACTCCAGCCTGAGTGACAAAGCTAGATTCCATCTCAAAAAAACAGCAACAAAAAAAGATAATTCCAAAATTGGTAGGATTGACAGCCTAAGAATCCCTAGAATCCTGCTAGCATCTACAACCACACAAAGGCAAGAGATTTATTCTAATCAGTCATAGTGCTTGGTCAAAATCCATGAAAAATTCAAAACTGGAGTACCAGAAACAAGAGCTGGAAAGGATATAAGGCATTATTATCAGACCTTCTATAAAGAAAATAAAGGCCAGGCGTGGTGGCTCACGACCTGTTAATACCAGAACTTTGGGAAGCCAATCCAAAAGGATCACTTGAGGCCACGAGTTTGAGACCAGCCTGGGCAACATAGCAAGATCCCATATCTACAAAAATTTAAAAATTAGCCAGGCATGGTGGCACGCACCTGTAGTTCTAGCTATGCATGAGGCTAAGACTGGAGGATGGTTTGAGGCCAGGAGTTAAGAGGCTGCAGTGGGCAGCCACTTGCACCCCAGCCTGGGCAACAGAGCAAGGCCCTGTCTCTTAGAAAAAGAAAGATGGGCACAGTGGCTCACGCCTGTAATCCCAACACTTTGAGAGGCCAAGGTGGGAGGATCACTTGAGGTCAGGAGTTTGACACCAGCCTAGCTAACACAGTGAAAACCTGTCTCTACTAAAAATACGAAAATGAGTCAGATGTGGTAGGGCATGCATATAATCCCAGCTACTAGGGAGGCTGCGGCAGGAGAACTGCTTGAACCTGGGGGACGAGGTTGCAGTGAGCCAAGATCGCACCACTACACTCCAG
Organism: Chlorocebus sabaeus; assembly: GCF_047675955.1. Lineage (NCBI taxonomy): Eukaryota > Metazoa > Chordata > Mammalia > Primates > Cercopithecidae > Chlorocebus > Chlorocebus sabaeus. The sequence continues at coordinate 30,159,599 of NC_132919.1, read as the reverse complement.
CCTGGGCGACAGTGTGAGACTATCTCAAAAAAAAAAAAAAAAGGTCGGGCGCGGTGGCTCAAGCCTATAATCGCAGCACTTTGGGAGGCCGAGACGGGCAGATCACGAGGTCAGGAGATCGAGACCATCCTGGCTAACATGGTGAAACCCCGTCTCTACTAAAAAATACAAAAAAAAACCAGCCGGGCAAGGTGGCGGGCGCTTGTAGTCCCAGCTACATGGGAGGCTGAGGCAGGAGAATGGCGTAAACTTGGGAGGCGGAGCTTGCAGTGAGCTGAGATCCGCCCACTGCACTCCAGCCTGGTAGACAGAGCGAGACTCCATCTCAAAAAAAAAAAAAGGGCTGGGCGTGGTGGCTCACACCTGTAATCCCGGCACTTTGGGAGGCCGAGATGGGCGGATCATGAGGTTAGGAGATCAAGACCATCCTGGCTAACATGGAGATAACCCATCTCGACTAAAAATACAAAAAATTAGCTGGGCATGGTGGCAAGCGCCTGTAGTCCCAGCTACTCGGGAGGCTGAGGCAGGAAAATGGCGTGAACCTGGGAGGCGAAGCTTGCAGCAAGCTGAGATGGCATCACTGCACTCCAGCCTAGGTGACAAAGTGAGACTCTGTCTCAAAAAAAAAAAAAATAAGTAACCATCATTTAACAGCCCATGTTTTTCTATCAGCTCCTTCCACTAACAAGTTTCTGCAAGTGACTTAAGACAACTCGGCTGGGCGCGGTGGCTCAAGCCTGTAATCCCAGCACTTTGGGAGGCCGAGACGGGTGGATCACGAGGTCAGGAGATCGAGATCATCCTGGCTGACACGGTGAAACCCCGTCTCTACTAAAAAATACAAAAAACTAGCCGGGTGAGGTGGCGGGCACCTGTAGTCCCAGCTACTCGGGAGGCTGAGGCAGGAGAATGGCGTGAACCCGGTTGGCGGACCTTGCAGTGAGCTGAGATCTGGCCACTGCACTCCAGCCTGGGCCTCAGAGCGAGACTCCGTCTCAAAAAAAAAAAAAAAAAAAAAGACAACTGTAGGTCTAAAATACAAAAGACCCTGAAACACTAACTTCTTTTGAACCGATAATGCTATCTTGGTTTAGTTTATAAATTACTACAAATGCCATAATCAGCTCAGAAATGTACTTGACTGAACTAACTTTTGGGCTATACTACTATGGTATTTGTATCTATCTTGATACCCTTTGAACTCTGAGGAATGAAATACATTGGGCTTGGGAACATACATACTATAACTTTGGCAGTGCTAAAAGAACATGAATTCTAGTGGAAGACTCCCAGACTACAGCTGTACAGATCCAGGATCGAGTCAAACTGAAATAGTACAAAGAATATAAATGGAGGAGAGATACTCTTGTGTATGATTTAAGATATTAACTTCTATTAACTAATGTTATGGAACAACAAAGATTAATCATTTTTTTTCTTTTTTTGAGACACAGTCGCACTCTTGCCCAGGCTGGAGTGCAGTAGTACGATCTGAGTTCACGGCAACCTCTGCCTCCTAGGTTCAAGGGATTCTCCTTCCTTAGTCACCCAACTAGCTGGAATTACAGGTGTACACTACCTCGCCTGGCTGATTTTTGTATTTTTTTTTAGAGAAAGGGTTATGCCATGTTGGCCAGGGTGGTCTCAAATTCCTGGCCTCAAGTGATCCACCCACCTCAGCCACCAAAGTGCTGGGATTACAGGTGTGAGCCACCATGCCCAGTCTGTGTTATCTTTTAAGAATTTGACAATAGATTTTAGAAGCAAATATTTATACTGCTAGCATCATATACTGGTGTCTAGGGTCCTTCTTACAACCCTGTGTGATAGGTTTAGGAGAAAAATAAGATTACCTTAATTTGAGATAAGAAATAGATTAAACGAGGCTGGGCGCAGTGGCTCACGCCTATAATTCCAGCATTTTGGGAGGTGGGCGGATCACCTGAGGTCAGGAGTTAAAGAAAAAATTAGCTGGGTGTGGTGGCAGGCACCTGTAATCCCTGCTACTTGGGAGGATGAGGCAGGAGAATCCAGCAGACAGAGGGTGCAGTGAGTGGAGATGACGCCATTGCACTCCAGCCTGTGCAAGGAGAGCAAACCTCCATTTCAAAACAAATAAATAAATAAATACAAACATTGGCCAGGCTTGGTGGCTCATACCTGTAATCCCAGCACTTTGGGAGGCCAAGGCAGGCGGATCATTTGAGGTCAGGAGTTCAAGACCAGCCTGGCCAACATGGAGAAACTCTGTCTCTACTAAAAATACAAAATTAGGTGGGTGTGGTGGTGCACGTCTGTATTCCCAGCTATTCAGGAGGCTGAGACAGGTGAATCGCTTGAGCCCGGGAGGTGGAGGCTGTAGAGAGCCAAGATCGCACCACTGCACTCCAGCCTCAGTGAGAGGGAGACCTGGTCTCAAAAAAAAAAAAAAAAGGCTGGGTGTGGTAGCAGGCGCCTGTAAGCCTAGGTACTTGGGAGGCTGAGGCAGGAGAATTACTTGAACCCAAGAGGTGGCAGTTGCAGTGAGCCGAGATAGCACCACTGCACAACTCCATCTCAAAAAAAAAAAAAAAAAAAGAAATAGATTAAAGAAAGTTAATAATGTAGAGTCTTAGCGGTAAACTTAAAATGACACACTTTCTTAATTCATCTTAGTGCCTCTGGGAGACATTCATAAGAATTCTGAGAGGCTGAAATGGCCAATTCACTGGTCCTAGCTAGACCCTAAAGACTGAAAAAGTTCTCTTCCAAAACTACGAGCAGGAATTTATGTAACCCTCTGATGTTAATCTTTTAGTTGCTATTGAACCCACCATGTCAAAAGGAACAAAATTACTGGGGAAACAATTGTTCAGAGAGAACTGAACAGTATGTATCTCTTATACACTCTTAGGGAAGCTCTGTAATATTTTTCAAACCCAATGTCACAATGAGATAGTAATAGGGTTTAGTAGTGAAGGTAAACCTTGATGAGGAAGATGAAGAAAAGGGTCAAGTGTTCTTGCTACTGGGTCATGCTTCCTTCTCACTTGAACCCTGAAATGACTATAGGGCAAACTTTTAATGTGGTCAGGAGAAAAGAAGCAGGGAGGTCAGACCAGGATCTTACTACAGTCTGTATTTTAAGTAAAAAAGGCCCTGAGGATCCCAAGAGCTCTGTCTAGGGTGGGTGACCAGACAAGAATCTGGAATATAAATGCTAGTAAAGAAAAATGTGCATGCACTGGGAATATTCTCAGTTCTATCTTATAGGGTCCTCCCCGGGCATTAACAGATATAACAGGTAACAACAATTCATGATCTCGGCTTCTAGAATGGACTATCACAGTTTATCTACAAGTCAGGATTGCCTAGACATGGAAATATAAATTATACTTCAACCCCACAAGATTGCAGGATATAAAATAAAAACTAACGTTTTACAACTCAAGTAAAAAAATCACCTCATTCCAAAGCCAAACTTAAAATATAAGTGACTGAAAAAAAGGAAGTCTTTTTTTTTTGAGACGGAGTCTCGCTCTATCGCCCAGACTGGAGTGCAGTGGCCGGATCTCAGCTCACTGCAAGCTCCGCCTCCTGGGTTTACGTCATTCTCCTGCCTCAGCCTCCCATGTAGCTGGGACTACAGGCGCCTGCCACCTCGCCCGGCTAGTTTTTTGTATTTTTTCGTAGAGACGGGGTTTCACCGTGTTAGCCAGGATGGTCTCGATCTCCTGACCTCGTGATCTGCCCGTCTCAGCCTCCCAAAGTGCTGAGATTACAGGCTTGAGCCACCGTGCCCGGCCAAAAGGAAGTCTTTTACCAGTCAACAGAACAATGGAAAAACAATGAGATGCATAATTGATGCATCACTGAGTGTATATCCTATCTAAATTGGTAAGCTACAATTTAAAACTTTAGAAGGAAAAGAAAAATACATTGTGACAAATTTTCCAACTCTATTTTTTCAAAAATCTAGTAATTTTAGTTCTGCATTCTCTCCATTGGTAGTTCATGAATGAACAAACACCACCCAAACTGCTATTTCTCTTTAGAATATTCGATTTTCTATCAAAAACATCAAAAAACAAACAGTTTACATATCAAAAAATAAATAGAAGCATACTATCTAGAGTAGACAGATATTAGACTAGTCAGAACATTCAGGGATTAGTTCTAGGTATGTATTTGATAACGTACAACAAGTAGATTCTGTCCAAATGTTCCAGTTTCTGAAACTATGTGAAAAACATATTTCAAATATGAAATGAAAGTTATGAATATGTTGCCTGACAGATTTAAATAAGAAAAAGATGGAAAAAAAGAGAACCCCTCTCATATTTGAGAATAACTTACAAGATATGAGATATTGTGAAGTCCCTGCCACAGTACCTAGCACATATACATAAATATGAGTAGCCCTCTTTAAATGAGGTGGTACAGTTAAGACCAACAGCAGAAGTCAGAGGTTTCACTCAAAATGGAATAAACTGGTAATAAAGACAAACAATAATAAATACAACTACACTGGAGGTATTCAAGCCAAAGCTTAAGGATTCTCTGCCAGGAATGCTACAGAAATTAATTCCTGACTTGTGTGTGTGTTTGGACCAAACTGACCACTAAGATTCCTTCTAACTCCTTATATCAAGGTGATCACTAGGAAAATGATCACTGTAATTTTTCCTCTTTCCTAAAGCATATCACTTAATGTAAACTGATAGGTTATCTTACCTATGAGATTCTTGCTCTCCTTTCATTTTCTCTACTTTTGATAACATATCATCAACTTTAAATGTTTTCCTGGAAGAAACAGATAAACAAAATAATCACTTCTCAACTGGGAAAAAGAAACAAATTATACTTTATTGTCACTCTAATAGGCAAGATGGAAATCAGATTTTGATTATTTTTAGTAAGATAAATTATGGATAATTAGCCATAACAATGAATACTATGGAGACCGTGTATAATACCAGCAGACGAGCCTTCAAGCCCCATCTAAAACGCTAACTTGTTTTCATTTTTTTCCCAATTATTCCCAAACCAGTGATTTCTCCTTACCCATGGTACTTGGTTTATGTTTATTTTGACACTTGGTTTTCATTCAGTTTCCTACATGTAAAACTCATGTAAATATTTTATTTATCCTACTAGATTATACGCTCCTGAAGGGCAGTGACAGTTTTCCTTCAAGGAAAGCTATGTAGTGCTGGCATAGTGCCTTATATGTGGTAGATATTCAAGTATCTGTTGAATTGAGCCAAACAAATATAAATTACGTGTATTCTGAAACACTTAATACATATACTAAGCAACACAACAAATATGGACTAGCATCATCACATAAAAAAAGAAATATTCTATAAAATATATTTGAAGTTCATTAAGGTATCCTCAAAGATTATCAGCAAAGCCTAAAGCTCAATGATATGTCATATTAAAGAGATGGTTATTGACATCATGAAAAATTTTTGAAGTTATGGAACGATCATCCATCGAATCATAATAAAATTATTAGCTTTTAACCTGACAAATTTAAGAGAAAAAAGTTATTTCCCGAAAAACAGAAACTTAAGTATAATCTCTCAAAGCAATTAAAGAATGAATGGATTGTAAAACAAGCCTCATCTTAGCTCTTAAGGTGGTCTATGATATGTTCTAGAGAGAGTCTAAAAAGCTATACCCATATATAATTTAATTAGAAAAAAATGTTTCTCTTTATATTCATATAGTCCCTTCCTATTTAGAACTTGAAAAGTCAAATGTATTCCACATCAATTTATTACTTTATAATGCTTGAATGCAGACACCAAAAATTACGAATAATCTCATTCCTCAAAAAGAACTATATATATATATTTTTTTTTTTGAGATGGAGTTTCACTCGTTGCCCAGGCTGCAGTACAATGGCGTGATCTCAGGTCAATACAACCTCCACCTCCCAAGTTCAGGCAATTCTCCTGCCTCAGCCTCAGCTGGGATTACAGGCATGCGCCACCACGCCCAGCTAATTTTCGCATTTTTAGTAGAGACAGGGTTTCAGCATGTTGGTCAGGCTGGTCTTGAACTCCTGACCTCAGGTGATCCATCCATCCCCACCTCCCAAAGTGCTGGGATTAAAGGCGTGCGCCACCACACCTGGCCAAAAAAGAGCATTTATTGTAGTCAACTACTGTAAAAATTCACAGTAGAGAAATATTAATGTAAATATATTATAGTAAAATATTGATATTAGAGCAGAACTGATACAATCTATATTTCAAGTGAATAAGAAGAGCCTCCATAGCGAAGATCTTAAGGGAAAAAAAGCTTCTCTCTTTACCTTTACAGTTACTGAAAACTTCAATAGTAAAGTTTCATCCAATAGTGTACAGTAAGAAGTGCTTTCTGAAGGATGGCAATATATTTTCAATCTCCACAGATAAGAGAAAAAAGAAAAATAAAGGACTCTTTTAAGCTAGTTGCAAAGAGCTATTCAGTATAAATACTGAAAGTTACTATTGAGGAGGGCCATGAAATTACTGAAAACTTTTCAGAATGTTTATGTAATGATTAAGAAATTCTGTCTGCGGAAAAAGACTAAGTTCTAAGGTTCATCTCTTCTACCTTTATGAAGTTGTATACAGAAGAAGTGAATAGAATTGAATATTAACAACCATTTGAAACAGATAAATCACAAAAGCAACCCAGCCTTCCTTAGGAAAAAACAAAACAAAACCAACCTCATAAGCAACTATACAAAAGCCGCTCCTCCCCCAACACCAAGTATTTCTGCTCTTTAGAAAGGTAAAGTTACTGTAGGTCAGATTTAACAAAGGAAATAATTATCAAAAGGTCATCGAAAAGGAGAATATTTAAAAATTCAAGAAATCTCAGAAAATTTTCTTGGGCGAGTTCAGAAACAGATTACACGAAATCTAGCAAAACAGATTCAATAAATGATGCCCTTTTCCTCACCTATATTTCTACTTTGTTGGGGCAGTGTTCGCCTATAAAAGTTGAATACTCCTAGAAAGAGTAAAGCATAAGCTGACTTTAATAAATATACCAGAATTAATATCATGACTGAGAGTATGACTTTAAAGGGAGTGATATGTTTATTCCAACAATGGATATTATGTTGCTGTAATCGTAAAAAAGGAGTTCTGAAAACATTTTGAGAAAAGACGACAATCACTGGGCTAAATCTGCCACCTTCCAAAGTCACCAACTACGCTGAAGACAACAGTATATGAGTTGGGTTATAATTTCTTAATAATTAGTCCTAATAAGTCATATATATAAGATCAGGCATCTAACAAGATGATTAACGGATTCCCATACTTTTTTTTTTTTTTGAGACAGTCTCCCACTACTGCCCAGGCTAGAGTGCACTGACACATTCATAGCAACCCTTGAACTTCTGGGCTCAAGTGATCCTCCTGCCCCAGCCTACTGAGTATTCAGGACTACAGTCATGAGCCACCACACCCAACTACTTTTTAAAATTTTTTGTAGAGATAGGGTCTCGCTATGTTGCCAGGGCTGGCCTATAACTCTCACCTTTAAATGTAAACTTGTTTACTTGATATGCTCAAATAAATATAATCTTGCACCTAGGACAAAAAACTTGCATTCGTAAATACATATGGTTAAGTACTAAAAGTTACACAAGTGATCCTCCCAACTCAGTCTCCCAAAATGCTGAAATTACAGGTCTGAACCACCATGCCCAGCCTATTCCTATGCATTTCTGTAGGAACTAAACTAGATGGGACTTAAATGTTTCTTGGCTGGCAGACTGCTTAAAAATTCCCCAAAGACTTTTTTTTTTAACCTAAAGGGCAATAAGTAAGAAAATCAGTTTTTACCTAACTAAGCTTTTAAAATTATCTCTACCCATGCAGACAACAGAAACATATCCTGCAATGGGACAAATTAGTAAACATGACAGGAAAATGGAACTTAGATTTTAAATGTGTACTTTTTAGCAGGAGGCACTGGTTCACGCCCGTAATCCCAGCACTTTGGGAGGCCGAGGTGGGCAGATCACCTGAGGTCGGGAGTTCGAGACCAGCCTGACCAACATGGAGAAACCCCGTATCTCCTAAAAATACAAAATTAGCTGGGCGTGGTGGTGCATGCCTGTAATCCCAGCTACTCAGGAGGCCGAGGAAGAAGAATCACTTAAACCTGGGAGGCGGAGGTTGCAGTGAGCCAAGATCGCACCATTGCACTCCAGCCTGGGGTACAAGAGCGAAACTCCGTCTCAAAAATACTACTAATAATAATAAAATGAATGTGTACTTTTTAATCTATGAATGCAAACTTATTTTACAATAATTTAATCACTTTTTAAATTAAGATCAGGTTGCATCTTAGACAGCAACTCAACTGACCTTCTATATTAAAAATGTTTTGATGGCCAGGCGCGGTGGCTCACGACTGTAATCCCAGCATTTTGGGAGGCCAAGGCAGGCGGATCATGAGGTCAGGAGTTCGAGACCAACCTGACGAACATGGTGAAACCCTGTCTCTACTAAAAATACAAAAATTAGCTGGGCGTAGTGGCACACCCCTGTAATCCCAGCTACTCAGGAGGCTCAGGCAGGAGAATTGCTTGAACTTGGGAGGCAGAGATTGCAGTGAGCCGAAATTGCGCCACGGCACGCCAGCCTGGGTGACAGAGCAAGACTCTGTCTCCAAAAAAAAAAAGGTTTGATGAAACAAAAAAGTTAATCAAATTCTACTAGTTTTATAGAATAAATCAAGGCTGGGGAAACTATGGACCATGGCCAAATCTGGCCTTTTGCCTGTTTTTGCGCAGCTCAGAAGGTAAGAATAGTTTTTATAGATAAACATTAGCAATTGATTTGATTATAGAAAACACTAACTCTGAACCCCAATTAAGCTAAGTGTTATCTCCGCTACCCTCACAAAAATAAAAAATAAAATTCTACATTTCTCATTAGTAGGCCTGTATTAAGAAATGTTCTATCTTATACCGTTGTATTTTTATCAATGAAAGATTTATGGATTGACATTTTGGACTGAAATTTTAAAAATTTGTAAATATTTTCTTTCTTTTTATATTAAGTACCTACATAATATCCTCAATTTTGCATCCTGGCTGCAAAGCCTAAAATAATTACTGTGTTTACTGGTCCTTTACAGAAAAAGCATGCTGAATGCTGGCAGAGATCAAATAATGAAGTAGACAGGTAAAGGGTGGACAAAACTAATTCTATAACCTAATTCATCACCTCCTTTTTAGGTGCTTAGCAATTTTCACCTATTAATTGCAATGCAAACTTGCTCATGCGCTCTCTCTACTCAGAAAGATTGCCAAAAGACAAATAATTTTAACACTTCAATCTTCAAAATACAAGTAGATGTATTTACAAAATTCAACCATGTCTTGCTATAGAAATGTAGTAGTAATAAACAGTAGCAGTCCACCAAAGAGCTTAGTTTCAAACTCTAACGAGGTAACCTGATGATTTTACTAGAACTATAACAACAATACCAAATGCTTAATAGAATTCTCGCCTTTAAACATAAACTTGTTCACTTGATACGCTCAAATATAATCTTACACCTAGGACAAAAAACTTGCATTGAAAATTACATATGGTTAAGTAGTACATGTTACACAGCAAAAATAAGCTGTCTCCCACCTCCAGACCCCACTTTAAAATCTAATGATTAAGACTTCATTGTTTTTAAAAAACCTTCATCCTATTGATTTCAAAAGTGTTTCCCCTTCAGTAAGACCACCACCAAGGCCGGGCGCTGTGGCTCAGGCCTGTAATCCCAGCACTTCGGGAGGCTGAGGTGGGTGGATCACCTGAGGTCAGGAGTTCAAGACCAGCCTGGCCAACATGGTAAAACCCCGACTCAATGAAAAATACAAAAAATTAGCCAGGCGTGGTGGTGGCTGCCTGTAATCTCAGCTACTTGGGAGCATGAGACAAGATAATCCCTTGAACCCAGGAGGCAGAGGTTGCAGTGAGGCAAGATTGCGCCATTGCACTCCAGCCTGGGCAACAAGAGTGAAACTGTCTCCAAAAAAAGAGAAAAGAATACCACCAAAGATATAAAATGAGATTTTCTGAACCTACCACTATAGGAGCTAATTCAAATTACACATAATAATCAAAAATTAACTTAAATTTTATATAACAAATATAGTTACCCTGAGCCCTTTGGTAAATATTTAAATCTTCAACTTCTATCAAACTTGAAAATAACCAGTGGAGGCCGGGCACAGTGGCTCACGCCTGTCATCTCAGCACTTTGGGAGGCCGAGGCGGGCAGCTCATGAGGTTAGGAGTTTGAGACCAGCTTGGCCAACATAGTAAAACCCTATCTCTACTAAAAATACAAAAAATTAGCTGGGAGTGGTGGCGGGAGCCTATAATTCCAGCTACTCAGGAGGCTGAGGCAGGAGAATTGCCTGAATCCGGGAAGCGGAGGTTGCAGTGAGCCAAGATAGCACCACTGCACTCCAGCCTGGGCAACAAGAGCGAAACTCCATCACAAAAAAAGAGAAGGCCAGGCTGGGCATGGTGGCTCACTCCTGTAATCCCAGCACTTTGGGAGGCCGAGGAGGGCGGATCACGAGGTCAGGAGATCGAGACCATCCTGGCTAACACAGAGAAACCCCATCTCTACTAGAAACACAAAAAATTAGCCGAGCAAGGTGGTATGCGCCTGTAGTCCCAGCTACTCTGGAGTCTGAGGCATGAGAATCTCTTGAATCTGGGAGGCGGAGGTTGCAGTGAGCCGAGATTGCGCCACTGCACTATAGCCTGGGAGACAGAGAGAGACTCCATTTCCAAAAAAAAAAAAAAGGGCCGGGAGCGGTGGCTCATGCCTGTAATCCCTGTAATCCCAGCACTTTGGGAGGCCAAGGCAGGCAGATCACCTGAGGTCAGGAGTTCGAGACCAGCCTGGCCAACATGGGGAAACCCCCATCTCTACTAAAAATATAAAAATTAGCTGGGTGTGGTGGGAGGCACCTGTAATCCCAGCTACTTGGGAAGCTGAGGCAGGAGAATCTTTTGAACCCAGGAGGCGGAGGTTGCAGTGAGCCGGGATTGCACCACTGCACTCCAGCCTGGGGGAAAAGAGTGAGACTTCTCTCTCAAAATAAAAAACCAAAAACACAATGGCACAATCTCGGCTCACTGCAACCTCCGCCTCCCAGGCTCAAGCAATTCTCCTGCCTCAGCCTCCCCAGTAACTGAGATTACAGGCACACACCACCACACCCGGCTAGGCTAATTTTTGTTTTAGTAGAGATGGGGTTTTGCCATGTTGGCCAAACTGGTCTCGAACTCCTGACCTCAAGTGATCCGCCCGACTTGGCCTCCCGAAGTGCTGCGATTACAGGCGTGAACCACCACACGCAGCCTCATTTCTATTAGGAAAAAAAAAAAATTAATAATAACCTGAGACTTACAAAGATGAAACTATTGAAAACCACTGTGCAACCAATTCAACCAGTCACTCTCTTACTTCAGTTTTCATGTTAAATCTTTAGTTACAGTACTTTATTTTTGTTCTTTTTTTTAATTTTGAGAAATACTTTAAAATAAAACATGCTTTGATCAGCTTGAAATAAGATTCATAAAATGTACCTTTTGATGTTTGTTCTGGAGTTTCGATGAGACATGTAAGTAAGAGTTCTGTGCAAAAATATTGGCTACAAAAAGAGTTTTAAAAATGTTAAAATTGAATACAGATGCAGTTATAAGAGAGAAATAATATTGATGAATTTTGTTGACTACTTACTGCTATGAGATTCCGAGTTCGAAGAAATCTATAGATCTGTGTTGGCTCTAGGTAAAAGAAAACAAAATCCAAACATGATATAAACTTACTTATCAGAAAAATATCAACCTAGACCATGTTATAATCAATATAAACTAATCATCTGCTATGGAAATCATGCACTAAATATTTATGTATTTATTTATTTATTGAGACTTTGAGACGGAGTCTCGCTTTGACGCCCAGGCTGGAGTGCAGTGGCACGATCTCGGCTCACTGCAAGCTCCGCCTCCCGGGTTCACGCCATTTTCCTGCCTCAGCCTCCAAGTAGCTGGGACTACAGGCGCGCGCGCACTACCACGCCCGGCTAATTTTTTGTATTTTTAGTAGAGACGGGGTTTCACCGTGTTAGCCAGAATGGTCTCGATCTCCTGACCTCGGGATCTGCCCGCCTTGGCCTCACAAAGGGCTGGGATTACAGGCGTGAGCCACCGCGCCCGGCACACTAAATATTTATATCGCACTAAATATTTACATCAAGAAAGTTAGTATGCACATCAATGGCATACATTCACAAAGTTCATCTACACTTTTTATACTGAGGGTTCTCTACAATATTTTTCTTAAGCCTTTCTAAGATAGTCATTGTTAATGGGCAGAACTGAAGAGAAGTAGTTGTACTCATTTAACTTAGCTAATTTAAACTATAACCGATTTCCTTCCAAAAATCAGCTGCAATAGGTAGCTGGAGTCAACAAAAGAACTACTGATTGATGCCAAGCAAGATGAAAATTTCACTTTTTAAATGATCACTTAAAAAATTTGTAGTCAGCCAAAACAGACTCCTAATACATCCTAATACAGATATGATGACATCCTAATACAGATCCAGACATTCCTAATACAGGTTCAATGAAAGTTAGTCAAGGTATTTTTTTTCTTTTTTTGAAAAGGGATCTTGATATGTTGCCCAGGCTGGTCTCGAACTTCTGGGCTCAAGATCGATCCTCCAGCCTCAGCCTCCAGAGTAGCTAGGATTACAGGTGGGATCCACTGCACTCAAAAGTCAGTCAATATTGAAATAAATCTCGGACACAAACTGCAGCAAAAATTCTCAATAAATATTCCTAATTATAATTTAAAGTTGTATCTATTTTGTCCAATGTAAATATTACTTCAATGTATGTTTTACACAATTGACAGATTCCCAAAACAGTCTTTCCAACGCTTAAAATGAGCTAAATTTCAAATTAGTTAAAATGTAATTTGTTATACAGGACTTAAGTCGATGAAAAATACATACATATACCAACCATATCAGTTACATTAATGACCTATTAGTACCACGTTAGGTCATTATACAGCAGTATCAAAATAAACCAAATAGGAATAACTATGTGAATAATTACATTAGAGTATTTAAACTTTCCAGTAAACAACTTCAAGTTGTTTTATGACCAGATCTAGCTCTTAATGACACTTGACTTCTCTGAGGTGGACTCATCAGAACTCAAATAGTTAAAACTTTCTTGGAGGATTTATCTTCTCTTAACATTCAGAAGAAACTTTTAAAATTTCCACCTAAATCTTCAATTGGTTAGTTTTATTTTAAATTAACTAAAGGGAGATGAGATACTTTAGAAGGGGTACAAACAAGTATCATTGTCACCACTCCCCTTCAGTTCTCCATCCTATTTCCAACTAAAGCCTCTCCAGATATTTCAAAGTATATTAAGAAATATAATATGTGAATAATGTGAATCTCTCTGAAGCAGGTTCAATATTCGTTTTGATAAAAACTGAAATTCCTTCTATTAAGTTCCAATTAGAATTTCATGAAGCACTAATGAGAGAGAAAGAAGGAAGGGTATTAAACAACGTAATACATCTTTCCAAGCACAGCTGATACCATGCCCTTAACATATGCCACAGTGAAATTGTAAATAAGGACACTGGGCGGTAGAGCCAAGTTTATTCAAGTTTCTGTAAGATTACTCAGCTATTAAAGATCACCCAAATTATAACACACAAAAGCAAAAAAAGGAAACCAATCAGGATATAACATTGCTTAAAGAACAATCAGGATTATTTACAGTCACGATGTTTTTAATAAATTCTATTGTTTGTTTCCAGACACCTTGCTCTCCTTTCCAAATAAGTCAGTTTCACCTTCCAGACAGACCTTAGAAACAGAAATTGACCTAAGAAAATGTTCCGTAAATCGAGTATAAAATACAGAATTCCGGGGTCGTCTCCAGAGAAGATGCTTGACCACTCTCTGGCTCAGCTTACATATCCACAAAATGGGAGGATAGATTTGAAGGGTTTTAAGCATCCAAAGGTGCCATGTGAACCTGCAGCACCAAGTTAGCGCGAAAGCATTTCAGACTAAAGACAATTTCTTCGGTTCGACTGCATTCATCCCTTCACAGGCTTCATTTTGCCCCTCAAAAGCTACAACCGAAACCCCTGTATTTCTAGAGTCCGAAAGGCATGAAAGAAAACAAGAACTAATCTCACACGGATGTGACTGCGGCTCAGTTCAATTGCTACCTCCTCATCTAAAAGCCGCCTGCTCTGAACGTGGGGCCCGTCCCGAGCCTCTTGCGTCAATCTTGGGGGAGTCAAAAACCTACTCGGACCCTCTTTTCCAGCTCTCCCAAGGCCCTAGACTCCGGATCCCCTGGAGACGTAATCCCCGAAAGGGGGACACCCCCTCAATTCCTCCCTCCACTCACACACAAGTGGACTCCCGAGGAGGAAGGGGGCCCAGCAGAGTGTCCCATCCCCGGTGTTGGCAGAGTGGGTCTTCCTGCCCTCAAAGCCTCGCACACACTCACTCTCAAAGGCCTGGAGGAAAAGCTCGTGGTCAGCCTGGACATGCTCCATTTTCGGCTTCTTCACCGGTAACACCGCGGCCCCCGCCGCTGCCGCCGCGGAGGAGGAGGAGGAGGCCGAGTAACTGCCGCCGCCTCCACAGCCCCCGCCGCCGGATTTGCCGCCCGAAGCCGTCGCCGCCGCCACCGCCGCCGAACCCCCGAAGCCGCCTCCCCCGGACCCCGCGCTGGGCCCCGAGCCGCCCCCTCCCCCACCGCCGTGCTTCTGAGGCGCCATCGCGGTTCCTGCCTCCTCCCCCCGCCAGCTACCCGCCGGGCGGCCCCGGAGAGTAAGCGCCTGCAATACCAACCGCTCGCCCCAGCAGGCTCCGGCGGACCGAGGGGGGAAGGAGGAGAGAGGGGAGGAGAGGGGAAGGGAAGGGAGGAGGAGAGGAGGGAAGGAGGGAGGAAAAAAAAAGTGTCTCCTCAGAGCCCCGCTCCGCTCCGGAGGCCGCTCACCCTACCCTGGCCTCGCTCCGCCCACTTCCCCCGCCCGGCGCTCTGATTGGCCGGCGGGAGCGCGCGCCGCTGGGCCGCCCAGCCCGTTGGCCCGCGGATTCCCCCGTCAGTCACGCGGAGGTGCTTCTCGCGGAGGCGCGGCTTGGTTGGCCCGTGCGCGCTGCCGATCGCGGGCCCGGCCGCCTCTTTGAACTGAATTCGCGGGAAAATTAGGGGTCGGAGCGGCCTTCCTGCTGGCCCGGTGCATTGTGGGGAGAGAGGGACCCAGCGAGCGGTTTAGGGAGCCGTTTCTCGCCTTCTGAGCGTCGTCAGTCACCGCTCCCAGGGGGTTAGAGGACCCCTGAAGAGAAGCAGGCCTCCAAGAAACTGGTAGCGAGGAGCCTGTTAAATGAACTGAGATCTTTTACATATCAGCGAGTCTCTAACTTCCCAAGAAGGGACCTGCCTGGGGGGTTGGTGTGACCCTGGTCGGGGTCGCTTCTCAGTTGAGGGGCTCCTGGGGCGAGGATCGCGTCCCCTGTCCCCTCGACGCCATGTGCCCCAAGCCATCCATGGCCGAATCCCACCCTGCACAAGCCTAGGCGTTGTGGCTGCTGCTGTCGGAGGCGACTGAGCTCCACCAAAGGGAGTGACTTACATCGCTGTAGGGATGCTCTATAGACAAGGAAAACTATTTTCTGTAGATGCCATGAGGCTTCAGGGTCACTACCGAGATCCTGAGGGGAAGATCTCGTGATGGGAGCAAAGTCTAGATCCTTAGTTTTTTGCCCCCAGACACCGTAAGAGCGGTCAGAGCAGTAAACTGGCTGAAAAGTACGTACATACACTCTTCTTGAGGATCTATACTTTTTCAGGTCAGAAAGCTGAGAAGGAATCCGGTGTTTTGCAGATCTTGCTTTTTTTTTTTTTTTTTTTTTTTTTTGAGACGGAGCCTCGCTCTGTCGCCCAGGCTGGAGTGCAGTGGCGCGATTTTGGCTCACTACAACCTGCGCCTCCTGGGTTCAAGCGATTCTCCTGCCTTGGCCTCCCGAGTAGCTGGGATTACAGGCGCCCGCCACCACGCCCGGCTAATTTTTTGTGTTTTTAGTAGAGGCGGGGTTTCACCATATTGGCCAGGCTGGTCTCGATCTCCTGACCTCGTGATCCGCCCGCCTCGGCCTCCCAAAGTGCTGGTATTACAGGCGTGAGCTACCGCGCCCGGTCAGGTCTTTCTTTAAATGATAGAGGCATAGGCCCATTTCAGTCTTCTGGCACAGATTGGTTTGGAGTTGAGCTAATATTCTTAAAGATTTGACGGCCGGGCGCGGTGGCTCAAGCCTGTAATCCCAGCACTTTGGGAGGCCGAGATGGGTGGATCACGAGGTCAGGAGATCGAGACCATCCTGGTTAACACGGTGAAACCCCATCTCTACTAAAAATACAAAAAAATTAGCCGGGCGTGGTGGCAGTTAGCCGGGCGTGGTGGCAGGCGCCTGTAGTCCCAGCTACTCGGGAGGCTGAGGCAGGAGAATGGCGTGAACCCAGGAGGCGGAGCTTGCAGTGAGCCGAGATAGTGCCACTGCACTCCAGCCTGGGCGACAGAGCGAGACATCGCCTCAAAAAAAAAAAAAAAAAAGATTTGAATTTCAGGTTGGAAAAGATCTCTAAGGATGTTCTTCCAATTTACATCCTATTGTTTTTGAAATTAAGTTAAATTAAAATTTCAAAAATCCCAATCTATAAACATTTGCTCAACAGCATTTTTCAGATGTCTACTTGGGTTCTCTATAGTTAACTGCAAAACACTGTTTACAAAATAAGTGTCTTTGGAATGGTTATTCAAGTTGTTTACAAAACTAGTTGCCTTTGTAATGATTAAATATTTAAAGTACAGGTTTTATCAAAGCCTTTGTTACTTAAGAAAGTGACCTCTACAAATGATGTATATAGTATTTGGCATTTCAAGAACACATCCGAAATTAGGTATACCTTCTCACCTGAAATAAGGAATGCCTGTTGGTAAGGACAAGCTATATTTTATATTCAGACAAAAAGTTCAGAATTCCCTTTTGTTTATTACACTATTCTCTGTACTCCTTTTTTTTTTTTTTTTTTTTGGAGACGGAGTCTCGCTCTGTCACCTAGGCTGGAGTGCAAGGCCGCGATCTCGTCTCACTGCAACCTTCGCCTCCCGAGAGAAATATCAGTCATTTCTCTTGGTAACAAAGCCACAGGCACTTCTAACACTACTATGATTTGTCACCTATTAGTAGTTGAAGGAGATGCTAAATTCTAGCTAGAGGTTAGTGCAAATAAATATGTATTTTTTTTCTCATTCAAGTTCTCAGACTTCCTGAAGCCTGTTCAAGTTAAGAAACTTTGTGTTATAGCAGCAAATCTTTTTCTTTCTACTTCACTGTTAAGCTCTTCGGGCACGGATGAGGGATGCTTTGGTAGCTGAGGTGTTTATCACTGTGCCTGGCATAGAATTGGGATTCATCCAGCGAGTCTTGATGAATAAGGTTGGACACAAGTGCACAAATATAAATTTGGATAGTAATGACTGAGTGCTTACTATGTGTCAGGCAGTATTTTAAGTTTTTACAAGCTTAACTCATGCAATTCTCACGCCAATCCTCTGAGGTAGACACTTATTAATATATCCATTTCATAGATGAGGAAATAACCGCAAGACTTGTTAAGAAGCTTGCACAAACTGGGATTTTAACCCAGGCAGTGTCTCTGGAGCCCTCATGCTTTATTATCACGCCAGAAAAATAAAGAGTTTTGTTTTTGTTGTTGTTGTTGTTGTTGTTGTTTTGAGACGGAGTCTCGGAGTCTCGCTATGTTGCCAGGCTAGAGTGCAGTGGCGCAATCTTGGCTCATATGTCATTTCTAAGTCAAGAAAGATCAGTAGGCCGGGTGCAGTGGCTCACGCCCGTAATCCCAGCACTTTGGGAGGCTAAGGCGGATCACAAGATTGAGATCATCCTGACCAACAAAGTGAAACCCCGTCTCTACTAAAATACAAAAAATTAGCTGGGCATGGTGGTGCGCGCCTGTAGTCCCAGCTACTGGGGAGGCTGAGGCAAGGAAATCATTTGAACCCAGGAGGCAGAGGTCACAGTGAGCTGAGATCATGCCACTGCACTCCAGCCTGGTGACAGAGCAAAACTCCGTCTCAAAAAAAAAAAAAAAAAATCAGTAAATATTGCCTCTGATGTACTGGAATGAATAATCATCAGTATGAATGCACTTGACTTAAAATAACGAAAGTATCAAGCTTCCCTTTTACTTGTACAGTGTCCTTCTATCCTCCACTCATCCTCATTTCCTTAAAATTTAGGGCTGAGACTATTAAAATAAGTCAACAAGGCCAGGCTCAGTGGCTCTCACCTGTAATCTCAGCACTTTGAGAGGCCAAGGTGGGCAGATCACAAAGACAGGAGTTCGAGACCAGAATGGCCAATATGATGAAACCCTGTCTCTACTAAAAATACAAAAATTAGCTGGGCATGGTGGCGGGTGCCTCTAACCCCAGCTACTCAGGAGGCTGAGGCATGAGAATTGCTGGGTGTGGTGGCAAGCACCTGTAGTCCTGGCTACTCGGGAGGCTGAGGCAGGAGAATCGCTTGAGCCCGAAAGGCAGAGGTTGCAGTGAACCAAGATCATGCCACTGCACTTCAGCCTAGACGACAGAGTGAGATTCTGTCTTTAAAAAAAAAAAAAAAAAAAAAGTCAACAAACGCTGTATCAGGAAAAAAGATTTGTCTTGTTGAGGAAACTGACACGTTATATTAGTTGATAAGTTCTTAATGAAATAGAATCAAATTTGATTTTTTCAAAGAAAGAATGTCAACTGGTGATTGATTATCTGAATAGGAAAAAAAGAAAAAGAAATAAAAATAAGTAAAAGGCCAGGTATGTTGGCTCACACCTGGAATCCCAGCACTTTGGGAGGCCAAGTCAGGTGGATTATCTAAGGTCCTGAGTTTGAGACTAGCCTGGCCAACATGGTGAAACCCCATCTCTAGTAAAAATACAAAAATCAGCCAGGCATGGTGGTGCATGCCTGTAATCACAGCTACTTAGGAGGCTGAGGCAGGAGAATCTTTTGATCCCAGGAGGCAGCAGTTGCAGTGAGCTGAGGTCGTGCCACTGTACTCCAGCCTGGGCAATACAGCAAGACTCCATCTCAAAAATAATAATAATAATAATAATAATAAGTTAAAAAAAAAAAGGTCTCTAAGATAAAAATAGTAATGACCTGCCTAATAAAAGATAGTTTGAAGGAACAGTTTCAACAGTCTTGTTCAACTCTTAAAACCAAAAGTTTACTCATTTTTGTTTTCTTTGTATAGGAAAGAAAAGCATGAGAACTATGGAACATTCACTGTATATTATAGGGTTTTCATAATAAACCACTGATTTGTGTATGTGTGTTTATCTAGAGTTAACGAGATATAATAAGGATGTTAGTAAGCCATAGTTAGAACTCCTGGGACAAGAAGAAACTTGACACTAATAACCTGGGGAAGAAAAAAAACCACCTGTGCCAAAGTGGAAATATCTAAACCTGAATTTTGGGAGGCCTATGTCTGGAAAAAAACTATTACGGTTGTTTTTCAGACTACGGGACAAGTTGTTTTACATTTAACTTTAAACAAATGTGAAGTAAGTTGCCATTTATTGAGGAACCTGTCCATACAACAATCATAAACAGTAATGTTAGTTACTATTAGTATTAGTCAACCCCCTCAAATACTTCTCACTGAATCTCAAAGATATTAAGTAACTCCCCCACCATTACACCATACCACAAAGGAGAGAGCTGGAGTTTAAACCCAGCTATAGGGGACTCAAAACCCCTCGTTTTCCAGTATGACTAAACTATCCAAGCTGTCTTTCTGGAACCCCAGAGTTTCAGGAAGCTACCCTCAGGAAGAAGAGGAGGCTGCAATATGGTGGGCTCTGCATTCCTATTTGCTTTCATCTGAAATTTTCTACTTGTGCCTGTTTTATAATTTGTTTGAAGATAATGGTTCTACTTGATAAAAAGAATTTTTTTGAAAACCACTACAGTATACTATGCTGTCTTCCAAAGTCTGATAATGAGAAATAACCAGCTAAAATGGCACCAACCCCGTCTCTACTAAAAATACAAAAAATTAGCCAGGCTTGGTGGCGGACGCCTGTAGTCCCAGCTACTCGGGAGGCTGAGGCAGGAGAATGGTGTGAATCCAGGAGGTGGAGCTTGCAATGAGCCTAAGCTGAGATCGCGCCACTGCACTCCAGCCTGGATGACAGAGTGAGATTCTGTCTCAAAAAAAAAGAAAAAAAAAAAACAAACCTGGCCGAGTGCGGTGGCTCTCGCCTGTAATCCCAGCACTTTGGGAGGCCGAGGTCAAGGTGGGCAGATCACGAGGTCAGGAGATCAAGAACATCCTGGCTAATACAGTGAAACCCTGTCTCTATTAAAATACAAAAAATTAGCCGGGCGTGGTGGCAGGCACTTGTAATCCCAGCTACTCTGGAGGCTAAGGCAGAGGAATCGCTTGAACCTGGGAGGCGGAAGTTGCAGTGAGCTGAGATTGCGCCACAGTGTCACTGCACTCCAGCTTTGGTGAGAGAGCGAGACTCTGTCTCAAAAAATAAATTAATTAATTCAATAAAATAAAAAATAAAAACCTATAAGATTAATGAAGATTACTTTGTTTCATGGTAATGAAATGCAGATGAAAAAGATCATTCTGGTCCGGTGCGGTGGCTCACGCCTGTAATCCCAGCATTTTGGGAGGCCCAGGCAGGCATATCACTACAGGTCAGGAGTTCAAGACCAGCCTGACCAACATGGATAAACCCCGTCTCTACTAAAAGTACAAAATTAGCCAGGCGTGATGGCGCATGCCTGTAATCCCAGCTACTGGGGAGGCTGAGGCAGGAGAATTGCTTGAACCCAGGAGGCAGAGGTTGCAGTGAGCCAAGATCACAACATTGCACGCCAGCCTGGGCAACAAGAGCAAAACTCCATCTCAAAAAAAGAAAAAGAAAATGAAAAAGATAATTCTGTAAATATCTCATGCATGCCCTGCCCAGAAAAAAAAATATTAGTTTTGCTGATAATACCACTAAACTTTGTGTGAACTTATGTTTTCTTCATTTTCTAGGGAAAAAAACAGCATTATTATGTCATTGTACTTCATAAATCATGTCAACATGATCATTAGGGTCAACCTGTCAGGTATTATCATCACTTCTTTTTTTTTCTTTTTGAGACTGAGTCTGACTGTCACTCAGGCTGGAGTACAGTGGTGTGATCTTGGCTCACTGCAACCTCCGCCTCCCAGGTTTGAGTGATTCTCCTGCCTCAGCCTCCCGAATAGCTGGGATTACAGGCATGCGCCACCAGGCCTGGCTAATTTTGTATTTTTTAGTACAGACGGGGTTTTACCATGTTAGTCAGGCTGGTCTTGAACTTCTGACCTCAGGTGATCCACCCACCTCAGCCTACCAAAGTGCTGGGATTCAGGCATGTGCCACCCTACCCAGCCATCACTTCTATAATACTACTATAGTCTGATTTCCATTCAAAGTTTATAAATTAACCTTTATTTTGCAATTGCTAATTTACTACTTTTTTTTTTTTTTTTTTTGAGACAGTCTTGTTCTGTTGCCTAGGCTGGACTGCAGTCGCGCGATCTCGGCTCACTGCAAACTCTTGCCTCCTGGGTTCACATTATTCTCCTGCCTCAGCCTCCAGAGTAGCTGGGACTACAGGCGCCCACCACCACGCCTGGCTAATTTTTTTGTATTTTTAGTAGAGACGGGGTTTCACCGTGTTAGCCATGATGGTCTCGATCTCCTGACCTCGTGATCCGCCCACCTCGGCCTACCAATATGCTGGGATTATAGGCGTGAGCCACTGGGTCCAGTCACTAATTTACTACTGTTAAGTAGAACAAATTAAGAGATGCAGACTTTTATTTTTAGCTATTTGTTGTTATTACACATACTGTTCTTATTTTCATAATACAATTTTATTTATTTATTTATTTATTTTTAGACAGAGTCTCATTCTGTTGCCCAGGCTGGAGTGCACTGCAGCCTGGGCAACAAGAGCTAAACTCTGTCTCAGAACAACAACAACCACCACCACCACAACAACAACAAAACATATTTAGGGCCGGGCACCGTGGCTTAGGCCTGTAAACCCAGCACTTTGGGAGGCTGAGGCGGGCAGATCACAATGTCAGGAGTTCGAGACCAGCCTGGCCAACATAGTGAAACCCCGTCTCTACTAAAAATACAAAAATTAGCCAGGCTTGATGGCACATGCCTGTAGTCCCAGGTACTCGGGAGGCCGAGGCAGGAGAATCGCTTGAAGCCAGGAGGCAGAGATTGC
Organism: Chlorocebus sabaeus; assembly: GCF_047675955.1. Lineage (NCBI taxonomy): Eukaryota > Metazoa > Chordata > Mammalia > Primates > Cercopithecidae > Chlorocebus > Chlorocebus sabaeus. The sequence goes on along the minus strand of NC_132919.1, from coordinate 30,137,144 downwards.
TGTGAGTGGAGATCACTCCACTGCACTCTAGCCTGGGCTACAGAGCCAGACTCTGTCTCAAAAAGAAAACAAAAAACTTATTTAGGGTTTAGAAGTACAGATTTCCTAAAGGCATATATTATGTAGTGCTGAAGTCTAAACTTTAATGTAGGTTCTTGTTAAAGTTACCTCAGTTCTTTAATTCTGAGAACTCACAGACATCACTTTCCAGTGTGCAATACGAAAGTTAAATTCACTTTTTTCTTTTACACCAAAGTTAAATTTATACCAATGTTATTTTTCTATAGAATTATAATTTTTTTTCTTTTTTTTGAGATGGAGTTTCGCTGGGTTGCCAGGCTGGAGTGCAGCGACACAATCTTAGCTCACTGCAATCTCTGCCTCCCGGGTTCCAGCAATTCTCCTGTCTCAGCCTCTGGAGTAGCTAGGATTACAGGCTCGCACCACCATGCCCAGCTAATTTTTGTATTTTTAGTAGAGACAGGGTTTTACCATGTTGGCCAGGATGGTCTTGACTTCCTGACCGTGTGATCCACCTGCGTTGGCCTCCCAAAGTGCTGAGATTACAGGCGTGTGCCATGGCACCCAGCCTAGAATTATAAGTTTTATAAAGCTTGGGTTCCATTTTTTATTTCTGAATTATCCAAAAACAAAAGACAAACGCTGTTATCTTCTAATGGGTGAAAAAAAGGGTTACAAATTTAGCTCAAAACATGTCAAGTGATATAGAAGAGTTCCTGGTAGCCGGGCGCGGTGGCTCACGCCTGTAATCCCAGCACTTTGGGAGGCCGAGGCGGGCGGATCACAAGGTCAGGAGATCGAGACCACGGTGAAACCCCGTCTCTACTAAAAATACAAAAAACTAGCCGGGCGAGGTGGCGGGCGCCTGTAGTCCAGCTACTCGGGAGGCTGAGGCAGGAGAATGGCGTGAACCCGGGAGGCGGAGCTTGCAGTGAGCCGAGATCACGGCCACTGCACTCCAGCCTGGGCGACAGAGCAAGACTCCGTCTCAAAAAAAAAAAAAAAAAAAGAAGAGTTCCTGGTAAGAAAATATACAACATTTAGGAAGTGAAACAAAATTAAAAACTAAACTTTACATTACACTTACCATGTAGTAATTTAAAAGTTATCTTTTTTTTTTTTTTTTTGAGACGGAGTTTCATTCTTTTTGCCCTGGCTGGAGTGCAATGGCGCCATCTCGGCTCACTGCAACCTCTGCCTCCCGGGTTCAAGTGATTCTCCTGCCTCAGCCTCTCAAGCAGCTGGGATTACAGGCACATGCCACCATACCAGGCTAATTTTTTGTATCTTTAGTAGAGATGGGGTTTCACCACATTGGCCAGGATGGTCTCGAACTCCTGACCTCAGGTGACCCACCCACTTTGACCTCGCAAAGTGCTGGGATTATAGGCATGAGCCACCACGTCCAGCCTTGTTTGATGTTTTTCTAATGATTAGAGTTGAGTTATAGGTTTTATGGAGAGAGATCACAAAAGTGAAGTACCATTGTCATCATACCATATCCAGGGTATTTGGTATCCATATGATTGTCATTATTGACATTAATCTTGATCACCTGGCAACATTTGTCAACCGTCTCCATATTTTTCTCTCCTGTACTCTTTGGAAGCAAGTCCCCAAGTGTAGCACTACACTCAAGGTGTGGTAATAGTGCTTGTGGTGGTGAATTAAGTTCTATCACCTTGATAGCTAAGTATCTGTATGAATAAATTATAATTCTTTTGTGAAGTGGATATTTATCTTCTCTTCCATTTCTGTATTTATTCAATACTTTATATCAGTGTGGATTCATGGATATTTATTTTATACTTTGGAGTATAATCTAATATTATCTTTTTAATTTTTTTTTTTTTTTTTGAGACAGGGTCTAGCTCTGTGGCTCAGGCTGGAGTGCAGTGGTGCGATCTTGGCTCACTGCAACCTCTGCCTCTCAGGTTCAAGTGATTCTCCTGCCTCAATCTCCAGAATAGCTAGAATTACAGGCACCTGCCACCACACCCAGCTAATTTTTTTGTTTGTTTTTGCTTGAGACAGTTTTGCTCTTGGTCCCCAGGCCGGAGTGCAATGGCACAATCTCAGCTCACCACAAACTGCCTCCCAGGTGCAAGCGATTCTCCTTACTCAGCCTCCTGAGTAGCTGGGATTACAGGCATGTGCCACCATGTCCCGCTAATTTTGTATTTTTAGTAGAGACGGGGTTTCTCCATGTTGGTCAGACTGGTCTCGAACTCCCAACCTGAGGTTATCTGCCCACCTCAGCCTCCCAGAGTGCTGGGATTACTGAGCCACCGCGCCCAGCTAATTTTTTTTTTTTTTTTTTTTTTTTTTTGGTATTTTTGTAGAGACAGGGTTTCACCACATTGGCCAGGCTGCTGCCTAGGCCTCCCAAAGTGCTGGGATTACAGACATGAGCCACCATGCCCAGACTCTTTTTTATTTTGATATTCAGATGGTTACTACTGTGGCCACTGGGAGATCTTTTAGTTAGCTCCTGTGCCACGCTGACATGCCTTCATCATTGAGGCTTTAAGCACTTTTCTACTTTCTAGTACTACAAATACACCAGCCGCATCTTGTATAATCCCTACTCCAATCCTTGAGGAGCCATTTCTCCAAAGAGTCCTAGTTCCTTTATTGGAGAAAGATATTGTGCCCAGAATTGGTTCCCTCCAGTGGGTTCTTGGTCCCGCCAACTTCAAGAACCAAACCGCAGACCCTTGCGGTCAGTGTTACAGTTCTTAAAGATGGTGTGTCCAGAGTTTGTTCCTTCAGATGTTCAGATGTGTCTGGAATGTCTTCCTCCTGGTGGGTTCGTGCTCTTGCTGACTTCAGGCGTGAAGCCACAGACCTTCACAGTGAGTGTTACAGCTCTTAAAAGTAGTGCATCCGGCCGGGCGCGGTGGCTCAAGCCTGTAATCCCAGCACTTTGGGAGGCTGAGAGGGGCGGATCACGAGGTCAGGAGATCGAGACCATCATGGCTAACACGGTGAAACCTGGTCTCTACTAAAAATACAAAAAACTAGCTGGGCTAGGTGGCGGGGGCCTGTAGTCCCAGCTACTCGGGAGGCTGAGGCAGGGGAATGGCTTGAACCCGGGAGGCAGAGCTTGCAGTGAGCTGAGATCCGGCCACTGCACTCCAGCCTGGGCGACAGAGCGAGACTCCGTCTCAAAAAAAAAAAAAAAAAAAGTAGTGCATCCGAGGTTGGTTGGTCCTCCTGGTGGGTTGGTGGCTTCATTGGCTTCAGGAGTGAAGCTGCAGACCTTCTCAGTGACTGCTGGCACTCATAAAGGTAGTATGGACCCAAAGAGTGAGCAGCAGCAAGATTTATTGCAAGAGCAAAAGGACAACACTTCCACAGGAGGGAAGGGGACCAGAGCAGGTTGTCCCTGAGCAGGTGGCCTGCTTTTACTCCCTTATTTGGCCCCACCCACATCCTGCTGATTGGTCCATTTTACAGAGTGTTGATTGGTCCGTTTCACAGAGTGCTGATTGGTGTGTTTACAATCCTTTAGCTAGACACAAAAGTTCTCCAAGTCCCCACCCAATTAGCTAGACACAGAGCACTGATTGGTGTGTTTAAAAAACTTTGGCTAGACACAGAGTGGTGATTGGTGTGTTTACAATCTAGCTAGACAGAAAAGTTCTCCAAGTGCCCAGCTGACCCAGAAGCCCTGCCAGCTTCAGTATTAGAAACCTAGATGTAGGCCGGGCGCGGTGGCTCAAGCCTGTAATCCCAGCACTTTGGGAGGCCGAGACGGGCGGATCACGAGGTCAGGAGATGGAGACCATCCTGGCTAACGCAGTGAAACCCCGTCTCTACTAAAAAAAATACAAAAAACTAGCCGGGCGAGGTGGCGGCGCCTGTAGTCCCAGCTACTCGGGAGGCTGAGGCGGGAGAATGGCGCAAACCCGGGAGGCGGAGCTTGCAGTGAGCTGAGATCCGGCCACTGCACTCCAGTCTGGGCGACAGCGCGAGACTCCCTCTCAAAAAAAAAAAAAGAAACCTAGATGTGAGGGCAGGAGTGGTGACTCATGCCTGTAATCCCAGCACTTTGGAGGGCCAAGGGGAGCAGATCACTTAAGGTCAGGAGTTTGAGACTCACCTGGCCAACATGGTGAAACCCCATCTCTACTCAAAATACAAAGTTAGCCGGGTGTGGTGGCACATACCTGTAATCCCACCTACTCCAGAGGCTGAGGCAGGAGAATCACTTGAACCCGGGAGGCAGAGGTTGCAGTGAGCCGAGATCATACCACTGCACTCCAGCCTGGGCAACAGAGTGAAGTAGTGTCTCAAAATAGAAAAAAAAAAAAAAAAAAAAAAAAATTACATGACCAGGCACGGTGGCTCACGTCTGTAATCCCAGCACTTTGGGAGGTTGAGGCGGGTGGATCATGAGGTCAGGAAATCAAGACCATCCTAGCTAACACGATGAAACCCCAACTCTACCAAAAGTACAAAAAATTATCAGGGCGTGGTGGCGGGCACCTGTAGTCCCAGCTACTTGGGAAGGTGAGGCAGGAGAACGGCGTGAACCAGGGAGGTGGAGCTTGCAGTGAACAGAGATCACGCCACTGCACTCCAGCCTGAGCAACAGAGCGAGACTCCATCTCAAAAAAAAAAAAAAATTTAAAAAGAAACCAAGGCCTGGTGCAATGACTCATCTCAAAAAAAAAAAAAGAAAGAAAGAAACCAAGATGTGGTTGCTGGGTATACTCATTGCTTCTGGGGTGTCAGTGCTTCTAGGCTCTCCAGTAGACAGAGCTAAAATATATGTATGTATACTAACCCATATATACACACAAATCTATAATTATTTCTGTAAATATCCATCTCTATAGTAAGCTAAACATGAGTTGTAGTAATCCAGTAGCCTTTTTCTTTTTTTTTTTTTTTTTGAGATAGACTCTCAGTATGGTGACTAGGCTGGCCTCAAACCCTGGGCTCAAGGGATCCTCCTGCCTCACTCAGGCTCCTGTGGTGCACTGCCACCATGCCCAGATGTGGTCTTTGGTTTTTTGATGAGAGTAATCATATTCTTTTTCAATCTGTCTCTTTTTTTCCAGAGTACTTACTCCAGTGGATCCAAGTTTGTGCAGTTAATATAATTACTCATGTGTTTAACAATTGTTGCCACATTTTATTTTATTTTATTTTATTTTATTTTATTTTATTTTATTTTATTTATGTATTAGTGTTGAGACAGAGTCTCACTCTGTCGCCCAGACTGGATCGCAGTGGCACGATCTCAGATCACTGCAACCTCCACTTCCCAGGCTCAAGCGATTCTCCTACCTTAGCCTCCTGAGTAACTTGGATTACAGGCATGCACCACCATGGCACGCCTGTAATTTTTGTATTTCTAGTAGAGACGGGGTTTCACTATGTTCTCAAGGCTGGTCTTGAACTCCTGATCTCAAATGATCCACCTGCCTTGGCCTCCCAAAGTGGCCTCCCAAAGTGGCCTCCCAAAGTGCTGGGATTACAGGCATGAGCCACTGTGCCTCGCCCTGTTGCCACATTTTAGTGAGGAAGAACTAATTTCATTTTCCCAGGAACCTTGAAATGTTAGGGAGGTAAGAGATGACAACCAAATCCTAGAGGAAAAGGAAAGCTGGAACCAGGTGCCATGGCTCATGCCTATGGGAGGCCAAGTCAGGAGGATCACTTGAAACCAGGAGTTTGAGACCAGCCTGAACAACACAGCAGGACCCTCCCTTCCTTCCTCCCTCCCTCCCTCCCTCCCTCCCTCTCTCTCTCTCTCTTTCCTTCTTTTTTTTTTTTTTTTGAGACAGAGTCTTACTCTGTTGCCCAGGCTAGAGTGCAGTGGTGCAGTCTCGGCTCACTGCAACCTCTGCCTCCAGGGTTCAAGTGCTTCTCCTGCCTCAGCCTCCCGAGTAGCTGGGATTACAGGTGCATGCCACCACACCCGGCTAATTTTTATTTTTAATAGAGAGGGGTTTCTCCATGTTGGTCAGGCTGGTCTCAAATTTCTGACCTCAGGTGATCTGCCCGCCTTGGCCTCCCAAAATGCTGGAATTACAGGTGTGAGACACTCATTTCTACAAAAAATAAAAGAAGACTGGGTGCAGTGGCTCATGTCTGTAGTCTCAGCTACTTGGGAGGCTGAGGTGGGAGAATCTCTGGAGCCCAGGAAGTCAAGGCTGCAGTGAGCCGTTATCACTCCATTGCACTCTAGCCTATATGATGGAGCAAGACCCTATCTCAAAAAAAAAAAATTAAATTAAATTAAAATAAAACAAAAAATAAAGGAAAGGGGGCACTGCTCATTGCCCTTCCCAACAAATGTTGTTGAAAGAGGAGATGAGGGGCCAGGTGCCACGGCTCATACCTGTAATCCTAGTACTTTGAGAGGCTGAGATGGGCGGATCACCTGAGGTCGGGAGTTCGAGACCAGCCTTCAACATGGTGAAACCCTATCCCTACTAAAAATACAAAAACTAGCTGGGCGTGGTGGCGCATACCTGTAATCCCAAATACTTGGGAGGCTGAGGCAGGAGAATCACTTGAACCAGGAGGCGGAAGTTGCAGTGAGCTGAGATTGCCCCCACTGCACTCCAGCTTGAGCAAAAAAGTAACACTCCATCTCAGGGAAAAAAAAGATAAGAAAATCATATGAGCCCAGGAGTTTGAGGCTACAGTGAGCCATGACTGTACTACTGTGTTCCAGCCTGGGTGACAGAGTGAGACCAAGATAAAAAAAAAAAAAAAGCACAGTTCCCTTTTCCTCATTAGAAGCTACTTTTCATTTCTTATAAATCTTTAAATTTTACTAATGTGTGTTAGTGGAAGAAAAAAGAACAGAATACGTCATGAATAGACATTGAGTTCACCATAAAACTTCCAAACAGAATTGGGGAACTTGTTATATTCTGTAACTCTGTTACATCAAGAGTTTTTCAGAGAAGTATGACTTGTAATAAATAGTTTGGAAATCTGAGTCTTAGAGACCTTTTCAAGAGCCTAAGCAACTGCCTCCTCCTTCAAAGAACACTAAGATGGAGCATTCTGCAAGTAAATAAATATCCCTAATTTCTCAGATAAAGGCATTGCAAAATGACTGCTTCCTAACTTCTTAACTCCTTCCATTCCTGGCCATACTGCTCTTCAGTCATACTAGTTTCAGCATTATTCCATGAACGTTTTCTACATTTTCTTAATAAGCCTAGAATACTTTCATTTCCTCATCAAAGCTCTACTTATTCATTGCTTTAACTCAGATGTTATCTCTGACATGAAAATATCTTCTCAATCTTCCCAGATAGAATGAATTACCTGTAATGTATGTGCTTGTCTCTTCCATTAGCTAATGAAGGTTGGAAATGCATCTAATTCATCTGTGCATCTCCAGAGCGCATTGTAGAATAGGCATTCAATAAATGTTTGTCAACTAATTGACAGAGGAATTCGCATATTGACAAAAAGTTGTTTCAGATACTGTTTGGTGAACTTTAGAACTTGCTCCTAGGTAAATGTTTGAAAAATTTAGAGAAGACACTGCAGTGGGAGCCCAGATACCTCTCAGCCACCATCTACATAGTCTTAGAAAAATCACTTCAGGGCCAGGCACGGTGTCTCACGCCTGTAGTCCCATAAATTTAGGAGGCCGAGGCAGATGGATCACTTGAGGTCAGAAGTTCGAGACCACCCTGGCCAACATGGTGAAACCCCATCTCTACTAAAAATACAAAAATTAGCTGGGCGTGGTGGTGCACGCCTGTAGTCCCAGCTACTCAGGAGGCTAAGGCAGGAGAATCATTTGAACCTAGCAGGCAGAGGTTGCAGTGAGCCAAGATCCCACCACTGCACTCCAGCCTGGCGATGGGGCAAGATTCCGTTTAAAAAAAAAAAAAAAAGTTGGCACTTAACTGTATAAACTAGCAGTTTTTTCTGAGGACATATCTTGTAGATTAAAAACAAATTGGCCGGGCGCGGTGGCTCAAGCCTGTAATCCCAGCACTTTGGGAGGCCGAGACGGGCGGACCACGAGGTCAGGAGATCGAGACCATCCTGGCTAACACGGTGAAACCTCGTCTCTACTAAAAAAATACAAAAACCTAGCTGGGCGAGGTGGCGGGCGCCTGTAGTCCCAGCTACTCGGGAGGCTGAGGCAGAAGAATGGCATAAACCCGGGAGGAGGAGCTTGCAGTGAGCTGAGATCCGGCCACTGCACTCCAGCTTGGGTGACAGAGCGAGACTCCGTCTCAAAAAAAAAAAACAACAAAATTGACTAGCAGTCTTTGAAATGAACACTATACTTTACCTTTATGGCTTGTATTGAGAAAAGTATATAATGCTTAATAAAATAAAAACCCCAGCTGGGTGTGGTGGCTCATGCCTATAATCCCAGCACTTTGGGAGGCCCAGGCAGGCAGATCACCTGAGGTTGGAAGTTCGAGACCAGTCTGACCAACATGGAAAAACCCCGTCTCTACTAAAAATACAAAATTAGCTGGGCATGGTGGCGCATGCTGTAATCCCAGCTACTTGGGAGGTTGAGGCAGGAGAATCACTTGAACCAAGGAGGCAGACATTGCAGTGAGCCGATATCGCACCATTGCACTCCAGCCTGGGCAATAAGAGCAAAACTCCGTCTCAAAATAAAATGAAATAAAATAAAAACCCCGACCCACTAGAAGACCTAAAAGACAAGGGAAGACATGCTAGGTTTTTCCACGGCAGATTCCTCCAGGCAGAATTAGTCATTTGCAAGGCATTCCTATAATAGTTTGTGCATATATTTTTCATGTTCTTATCACATTGAGTAATACATACTTAAGTTTCTCCTACTACACCATGGAGTGCTTTAAAGAAAAGAAATGGCCAGGCGTGGTGGATCACGCCTATAATCCCAGCACTTTGGGAGGCCAAGGCGGGCGGAGGAGTTCAAGACCAGCCTGGCCAACATGGTGTAACTCCGTCTCCACTAAAAACACAAAAATTAGCCGGGCGTGGTGGCACATGCCTGTGATCCCAGCTACTCAGGAGACTGAGGCAGGAGACCTGCTTGAACCTGGGAGGCAGAAGTTGCAGTGAGCCAAGACCAGGCCATTGTACTGCAGGCTGGGTGACAGAGTGAGACTCCATCTCAAAAAAAAAAAAAAAAGAAAAAAGAAAACAAATGTATATTACTCATCCTTGTATCCTCAGCAGCTTGCTTAAGACCTTGCCCATAGCAGATACCTAATCAATATTTGTTTGATGAACTAATAAGAAAGGTGGAATGTGAATTGAGCCTTGAGGGTTTCAGTAAGCAGAGAAGCAATAGAAAGCTTTACTCAAGGGAGTGACAAGATCAGAACTGCGTTTGGAAGATTATCTGATTTACTTTTTTTTTTTTTTGAGACGGAGTCTTGCTCTGTCACCCAGGCTGGAGTACAGTGGCACCATCTTGGCTCACTGCAACCTCCACCTCCTGGCTTCAAGCCATTCTCCTGCCTCAGCCTCCCCAGTAGCTGGGATTACAGGCACACACCACCATGCCCAGTTAATTTTTGTATTTTTAGCAGAGACAGGGTTTCACCATATTGGCCAGGCTGGGCTTGAACTCTTGACCTCATGATCTGCCCACCTCGGCCTCCCAAAGTGCTGGGATTACAGGCATGAGCTACCATGCCTGACCCCTAATTTACTTTTATTACATTAGAGACCATGAATTTTTTTTTTTTTTTTTTTTTTTGAGATGGAGTCTCGCTCTGTCACCCAGGCTGGAGTGCAGTGGCGCAATCTCGGCTCACTGCAAGCTCCACCTCCCAGGTTCACGCCATTCTCCTGCCTCAGCCTCCCAAGTAGCTGGGACTACAGGTGCCCGCCACCATGCCAGGCTAATTTTTTGTATTTTTAGTAGAGACGGGGTTTCACTGTGTTAGCCAGGATGGTCTCGATCTCCTGACTTCATGATCTGCCCGCCTTAGCCTCCCAAAGTGCTGGGATTACAAGCGTGAGCCGCCACACCTGGCCGACCCTGATTATTTTGAAGCAATAGTTTATAAGAGCTGGCTCAAACCAGCCTGGTATGACTGGGCGATTGAGTAAGACTTGTCTCAAAAAACAAACAAACAAACAAAAAAGGTATACAGTTATGTTCTTTTGTAAGGAAGGATTTCCTTAGACTTCTCAGCAATAACACAGAAATGAGAAGACAAGTCACAGTTCTAAGGAAAAATGGAGTCCAACCTAGAATTATGTAACCAGACAAATTATCACATACAGAATCAACTGTTGAATTTTTATAAAATTTTAAAAGCCAGTTGTTAAAACACTGTCACTGTTAAATTATTATGTAGTTACAATTAAATCAATTATATTAAAAACCAAAATAAATAATCAAAACTCATTACTTCCAAATTATTATTATTATTATTGGAGACGGAGCTTCACTGTTGTTGTCTAGACTGGAGGGCAATGGCATGATCTTGGCTCCCTGCAACCTCCACCTCCCGGGTTCAAGCAATTCTCCTGCCTCAGCCTCCCGAGTAGCTGGGATTACAGGCACCCGCCACCGTGGTCGGCTAATTTTTGTATTTTGAGTAGAGACAGGGTTTCACCATGTTGGCCAGGCTCATCTCAAACTCCTGACCTCAGGTGATCCGCCCACCTCGGCCTCCCAAAGTGCTGGGATTACAAATGTGAGCCACTGCGTCCAGCCCCAAATTATTTTTCTACATTTTATTGTTATCTATGCACTTGAGATTATTTACGTGTATTCTATCTATATGGTGGGAATGCTAATATGCTACTGTGCATCTCTTCCGGATTCCACCTTCAGTGATATAATGTTAGTAGCTTGAAAGCAGCCATGATGGAAATATTTGCACTATCAAAATGGGCAAACACTGCAAATCAAGGCTTTCTTCCCCCTGCTTCTGAGAGTTGGTTGTTAGAAATGTACTAGCACATCGGCCGGGTGAGGTGGCTCACGCTTGTAATCCCAGTACTTTGGGAGGCCGAGGTGGGCGGATCACGAGGTCAGGAGATCGAGACCATCCTGGCTAACACAGTGAAACCCCGTCTCTACTAAAAATACAAAAAATTAGCTGGGCGAGGTGGCAGGCACCTGTAGTCCCAGCTACTCTGGAGGCTGAGGCAGAAGAATGGCATGAACCCGGGAGGCGGAGCTTGCAGTGAGCCGAGATTGCGCCACTGCACTCCAGCCTGGGAGACAGAACGAGGCTTCATCTCAAAAAAAAAAAAAGTAATGTATTAGCACATCATTGTTTTTTGTTTTTTGGGTTTTTTTTTTGAGACAGAGTCTCACTTTTGTTGCCCAGACTGGAGTGCAATGGCACAATCTCGAGTCACCACAACCTCGGCCTCCTGGGTTCAAGCAATTCTCCTGCCTCAGCCTCCCGAGTTGCTGGGATTACAGGCATGGGCCACCATGCCCGACTAATTTTCATATCTTTAGTAGTGGTGGAGTTTCTCCATGTTGGTCAGGCTGGTCTTGAACTCCCAACCTCAGTTGATCCACCCACCTCAGCCTCCCAGAGTGCTGGGATTACAGGCATGAGCCACTGCTCCCGGCCTAGCATACTATTGTTTAGAAGGCAACATTGATCGGGCTGGGCGTGGTGGCTCAAGCCTGTAATCCCAGCATTTTGGGAGGCCGAGACGGGTGGATCCCGAGGTCAGGAGATCGAGACCATCCTGGCTAACGTGGTGAAACCCCATCTCTACTAAAAAATACAAAAAACTAGCCAGGCGCGGTGGCGGGCACCTGTAGTCCCAGCTACTCGGGAGGCTGAGGTAGGAGAATGGCGTAAACCCGGGAGGCGGAGCTTGCAGTGAGCTGAGATCTGGCCACTGCACACCAGCCTGGGTGACAGAGCGAGACTCCGTCTCAAAAAAAAAAAAAAAAAGAAGGCAACATTGATCAAAGGGCAATGAAAAGTCTGGAAAATAGAGTTGAGGAAATTTGCAGACAGTGGGGGAAAAAAGAAAGATAAGTGTGAAAGAAAAGATGAGAGAATTAGACTTACTTGGATATTCCAAAATACAAAAGTAACAGGAATTTAAGAAAGAAAGAACAAAGATGGATGGGGTGGAGCACGGTGGGGTACGAGTGTCTGGAGGTAGAAGATAGGAGTAATGCAAGAGGAATAAAGCAAAAAAAAAATTCCAGAACTGAGGGCAACAGTTTCTAAATTGAAAGGGCTCTCTGTCTGGCACAATGAATGAAAATGCACATTAAAGCATGGCATGTCACTTGCATTTTCTTTTTCTGTTTTTGTTTTTGAGATGGAGTTTTGCTTTTGTCATTCAGGCTGGGGTCCAATGGCATGCTCTTGGCTCACTGCAACCACCTCTTCCCAGGTGCAAGCGATTCTCCTGCCTCAGCCTCCTGAGTAGCTGGGATTATAGGTGCCTGCCACCGCGTCCGGCTAATTTTTGTAGTTTTAGTAGAAACGGGGCTTCACCATGTTGGCCAGGCTGGTCTCAAAGTCCTGACCTCAGGTCATCTACCTGCCTTGGCCTCCCAAAGTGCTGGGATTACAGGCGTGAGCCACCATGCCTGGCCTGTCACTTGCATTTTCAAAACATCAAAGATAGAAGATCCTCAAAGCTTCCAGAATTAATAATAAAAATAGGGTCATACAAAAGGTATACAGTTGTGTTAGCTGGGTGCAGTGGCAGGCGCGTGTAATCCCAGCTACTCGGGATGCTGAGGCAGGAGAATCGCTTGAACCCAGGCAGCAGAGGTTGCAACGAGCTGAGATCGTGCTCCTGCACTCCAGCCTGGGCGACTGAGTGAGACTTGTCTCAAAAAACAAACAAACAAAGAAACAAAAAAGGTACACAGTTATGTTCTTTTGTAAGTAAGGATTTCCTTAGACTTCTCAGTAATACAGAAATTAGAAGACAAGTCATACTTCTAAGGAAAAATGGATTCCAACTTAGAATTATGTAACCAGACAAATTATCACATTAATCAAGTGAGATCAAATAAAGATATATTTCACCCAGGAGGCTGAGACAGGAGGATGGCTTGAGGCCAGGAGTTTGAGGCTGCAGTGGCTATGCTGGTGCCTGTGAATAGCCACTGCATTCCAGCCTGGGCAACATAGCAATACTTTGTCCTTTAAAAAAAAAAAAAAAAGGTATTTTCAGGCATGCAACATCTCAAAAAATTTTCCCCTTCACCACACCCTTTGTCAGAAAGCTACTGGAGGACATATTCTACCAAAGTGAGGGAGAAAAACAAACATGGAATCCAGGACAAAGGGGACTCACAGAAAGAGGTAAAGAAAATTCCCAGGATGATGAAGAAGGGAATTCCCAGAACAGCTGTGCAGTTTGTCTAGAGAGCAACAGTTAAGATTCGCATGGAAGGAATATTTCCAAGAAAAAACAAAATAAATGTATTATCTGATGAGTTTGAGTGAACGGAGCCTATCGGTTCTGGCAAAGCATTTGGGGGTGGGGGGATTAATGATGGGTACATAGTAGCCTTAACAAACTGTTAAGACAATCACTAACCCCAAGGAAAAGAAAAAAAAAAAAAAAAGTCTGATAAGAAAGGAGATATGGCCGGGGACGATGGCTCACGCCTGTAATCCCAGCACTTTGGGAGGCCGAGGCGGGCAGATCACTTGAGGTCAGGAGTTCGAGACCAGCCTGGCCAACATGGTGAAAACCCATTTCTACTAAAAATACAAAAATTAGCCGGGTGTGCTGCTGAACCCCTGTAATCCCAGCTACTCAGGAGGCTGAGGCAGGAGAATCGTTTGAACCCGGGAGGCGCAGGTTGTGGTGAGCCAAGATCCAGCTACTGCAATCCAGCCTGGAGAACAAAGCAAGACTCCGTCTCAAAAAAAAAAAAAAGGCCGGGCGCGGTGGCTCAAGCCTGTAATCCCAGCACTTTGGGAGGCCGAGACGGGCGGATCACGAGGTCAGGAGTTCGAGACCATCCTGGCTAACACGGTGAAACCCCGTCTCTACTAAAAAATACAAAAAACTAGCCGGGCGAGGTGGCGGGCGCCTGTAGTCCCAGCTACTCGGGAGGCTGAGGCAGGAGAATGGCGTGGACCCGGGAGGCGGAGCTTGCAGTGAGCTGAGATCCGGCCACTGCACTCCAGCCTGGGTGACAGAGCGAGACTCCGTCTCAAAAAAAAAAAAAAAAAAAAAAAAAAAGGAAATGTAATCATAGTATATTACACAAACGAACTGGGAAAAGTATTTTCTTTATCTTTTTTTTTTGGAGATCGAGTTTCGCTCTTGTTGCCCAGGCTGGAGTGAAGCGGCGCAATCTCGACTCACCGCAACCTCTGCCTGCCAGGTTCAAGCGATTCTCCCGCCTCAGCCTCCCTGAGTAGCTGGGATCACAGGCATAGCGCCACCACATCCGGCTAATTTTGTATTTTTAGTAGAGACGGGGTTTCTCCATGTTGGTCCGGCTGGTCTCAAACTCCTGACCTCAGACGATCCGCCCGCCTCAGCCTCACAAAGTGTTGGGATTACAGGCTTGAGCCACCGCGTTTGGCCGGGAAAATTATTTTCAAACTCATAATAACATAAATTCAAAATCGGTTTAGCCCACAATTTGGGAAGGTTAGGGGATGAGTGTGTGTAGGGACGCGGCAGGCAGAGTTGGTGAGAGGCCAAAAAGAGGATGATACCACACTTAGTGGGAAACAGACCCTCCACCATAAAGATAAAGGAGATCGCCCTCAGAAACTGCTCAAGTCCTGGACCCTCTCAGATGCATAATGGAGTGAGAAAGGGGGTCAGGAGGAAGGAGTGGAGAGGGTTAGTGGCGGGGGGTTGTTTGGAGCAAGGCTTCTGTGTTGTGACCCCTTCCCTCTTTGGAGGAAGGGGCATGGAGTGCTCCCCTCAAATCAGAGCTCCAGGAGGGGCCTTGGAACGGTAACGCGCGAGCTGGGAAACCTGAAGCCCTGGTGCCCTCCCCACGAAAGCCAGAGGCCGGCTGTGACCTGGGCCGGATTCCCTTCCTGTGGACAGGGAGGCCAACTCCTTGCCTGGGGACAGGACAAGGTTGTGGGGTTGGTCTGGAGCTGCAGGCATGGAGTTACCGCGGTGAGGGAGGCCTGCTTCGGCGGCCCAGAGGCCGGACAGGGGCGCGGGGACCCGGCTGCATCGGCGGCGGTCGTCCTTTCCGCGGCAGCTGCTGCCGCCCTGTCGAGCGCCCGCAGGAAACCTCCAGAAAGCCCCGGGCAGGGCAGCGCCCACTTCCATCTGCCGCCCGCCCGGGGTCCCGGCCGCTCCGCCAAACAAGTAGAGAGTCCTGACGCTCCCAGCCCCGACCTGGGTCCTCGCCCTGCGACTCCCACTCCTGTCCCAGTCCCCTACCACACGGACCTCGGCCCCAACCACGACGGTCACCTCGGACCCCGGCTCTCGCTCCCCGACCCTCGCTCTCTGACAAGGAGTCTGGGGCGAGGGCGTGGAGCCGCGGGCGGCGGGAGGCGACCGCTCAGCCGCGGTGCAGGGTCCCGGGGGTGGGGGTCGCTGAGCCCGGGCCGGGCTGGCTGGGGCTGCGCAGCCCAGCGTGCACGCCGCGGGCGAAAGCCTGTGCCCCACCTAGAGCGGAGCCAGCGGCATGTGCACCTAGGCCAAAGAGGTGACCCCGGGAATGAAATCTAAGGAACAGAAGGAGTTAACTGTAGAGTGGCGTTTTGGTTACATCGTACTTAAATCTGTGCCACACACCAGTTAAACCGGTTATTTAGAAAGATGGCGGGAAACCAGTAGAAATACCTGAAAAAAAATACCACATGATTGCACTGGAAAGTTACAATTCCAGAGAGGGGATGCATGGGGGAGGGGAATGCCATTTTTCTTTACAAGTCTTAGAGTGCTGTTTGGGTTTTAAAACTAATTAATTAAAATTTTCGCCGGGCGCGGTGGCTCAAGCCTGTAATCCCAGCACTTTGGGAGGCTGAGACGGGCGCATCACGAGGTCAGGAGATCGAGACCCTCCTGGCTAAAACGGTGAAACCCCGTCTCTACTAAAAAATACAAAAAAACTAGCCGGGCGAGGCGGCGGGCGCCTGTAGTCCCAGCTACTTGGGAGGCTGAGGCAGGAGAATGGCCTGAACCCGGGAGGCGGAGCTTGCAGTGAGCTGAGATCTGGCCACTACACTCCAGCCTGGGCGACAGAGCGAGATTCTGTCTCAAAAAAAAAAAAAAAAAAAAAAAAAAAATTTTCCTGGTGGGGCGCGGTGGCCCACGCCTGTAATCCCAGCATTTGGGAGGTCGAGGTGGGCGGATCACCTGAGATCAGGAGTTCGAGACCAGCGCGGCCAACATGGTGCATTTTGTAAAAATGCAAAAATTAGCTGGGAATGGTGGCGGGAACCTGTAAGCTCAACTACTTCGGAGGCTGTGGAGGGAAAATGGCTTGAACCCGGGAGGCGTAGGTTACAGCGAGCCGAGATCCCGCCACTGTACTCCCACCTGGGCGACAGAGTGAGACCGTGTCTCTAAATAAATAAATAATAAAATAAAATTTTATTTAAAAAAGAACCGTAGTGACCTTTAGTTACCCCGAATCCTAGATTTCCCAGCAGGCTCCCCAATTCACTGGCTGTGAGCTCTTGGTCAAGCCATTTTGTCCTTTGGAGCCTTGGTTTGCTTATCTGTTAAATGACACTAGTAACACCCAACCAGAGTTGCTGTAAGGATTAGTGACAAGTTCCACGAAGTGCTTTGTCAGGGCCTGCGGTGGGCACAAACCAGCTGTTCAATGAACCTTATGAATGAAGTTATTTTAAATGAATAAGGGGGTTTGTAGCCAAAAGTGGCCTCTTGCCTACAATACCTGTGTGCTTAAGGGCTGGAGTTTATGTGATCCAATTTGAATGTGGGTTTTAGAGCAGACCAAGACTGTAAAGGAAAGCAATAATAGAACTATTTGTGTGAACCACTTGAGGGCTTTTTAAATGTTAATTGGTACCTGGATAGCTCCCAGGTTGTGGACTCTTGAAGTGAGATGCAGAGAAAAGGGGGTGGAACTTGCAAAAGAGAGAATATGCTATATTTATTATCTCATTAGCAAATAGAAAAATTAGGGAAATGATTCACTTTACAAAAAGGGTTCCTTACATGAAAAATGGATCACAAGCCCCTTAAGAGGGAGTCATCTCTGGTGCTTAAAAACAATTTATAAGAGAAAAGCTTAGATATTTCAGTCATTTGCTGTGAAGTGACAATCAGAAGTTAAGGTAAAGGAAATGTTCATCTTAATATCCCACTGAACCCTAAAAAGTTGATGGAACTAGGATTTGAATCAGTTTGATTCTGAAGCCTATTTTAACTTTTTTTTTTTGGTCTCCATTAAAATGTTTTATTTAAATAGAAATTACAGGCCAGGCGCGGTGGCTCATACCTGTAATCCCAGCACTTTGGGAGGCCGAGGTGGGGAGATAACCTGAGGTCAGGAATTCAAGACCAGCCTGACCAACAAGTAAAAATACAAAATTAGCTGGGCGTGGTGGTACATGCCTGTAATCCTTGCTACTCAGGAGGCTGAGGCAGGAGAATCACTTGAACCTGGGAGGTGGAGGTTGCGGTGAGCTGAGATAGCGCGACTGCACTCCAGCCTGGGCAACAAAAGTGAAACGCTGTCCCCAAAAATAATAATAATAGGCCGGGCGCAGTGGCTCATACCTGTAATCCCAGAACTTTGGGAGGCTAAGGCAGGTGAATCACGAGGGTAAGAGACCCAGATATCCTGGCCAACATGGTGAAACTCTATCTCTACTAAAAATACAAACATTAACTGGGTGTGGTGGCGCATGCCTGTAGTCCCAGTTACTTGGGAGTCTGAGGCAGGAGAATCTTGAACCTGGGAGGCAGAGGTTGCAATGAGCCGAGATCATGCCACTGCACTCCAACCTGGTGACGGAGTGAGACTCCATCTCAAAAAAAAATTAATTAATAAATAAATATTACAAAAATGATATGCCTTTGTTATATTACTCAACGATATAGCAAGGTATAAAGTCCTTTTTCCATTTCCCAGAGTTTATCAATCTGAATGATTTGGTGGGCAATCCTCCAATCTTTTTTTTTTTGAGATGGAGTCTTACTCTTTGTCCCGGCTGGAGTGCAGTGGTGAGATCTCGGCTCACTGCAATCTCCTTCTCCAAGGGTTCAAGCAATTCTCCTGCCTCAGCCCCCCCCCGCAGTGGCTGGAATCACAGGCGCCTGCCCCCACACCCTGCTAATTTTTGTATTTTTAGTAGAGAGGGAGTCTCACCATCTTGGCTAGGCTAGTCTTGAACTCCTGACCTGGTGATCCACCGCCCCCCCACTGCCAGGTCTCTCAAAGTGCTGGGATTACATGCGTGAGCCACTGTGCCCAGCTGCTTTTTTTTTTTTTTTAATGACACATACACATATTTAAAATGGATTATTCAATATACTGTTCTGCAACTTGCCTTTTTTTTTTTTGAGATGGAGTCTGGCTCTGTCACCCAGGCTGGAGTGCAGTGGTGCAATCTCGGCTTACTGCAAGCTCCGCTCCCGGCTTCACGCCGTTCTCCTGCCTCAGCCTCCCGAGTAGCTGGGACTACAGGCGCCTGCCACCACGCCTGGCTAATTTTTTGTATTTTTAGTAGAGACAGAGTTTCACCGTGTTAGCCAGGATGGTCTCGATCTCCTGACCTCGTGATCCGCCCGCCTCGGCCTCCCAAAGTGCTGGGATTACAGGCGTGAGCCACAGCGCCCGGCCTGCAACTTACCTTTCTAAAATTTAGCAACGTAAAATAAGCCTATTTCCATCCCATTAGATATACACACTCCTTACTTTCTTTAATGGTTGCATAGTATACCATTGCATGGATGTACTATAATTTATTTAACCACTTTTCTTATACATCATTTGGGATCTTTCAAATTTTTTGCTCTTATCAACATTGCTTCAGTGACCATTCTTATATATGTTTGTGCACTTCTGTTAGTATTTCTGTACAATAGATTTGTAAATGTTAGAATTATTGGGCCTTAAAGTATGTATGTTTAAAATAGTGGTAGATACTGCCAAAGTATACTTAAAATAAAGCTGGTGGTCTTAACCGTTATGCCGCACTGCCCCTCAAGCAAAGTAGTGAATACATTTTAAAATAGCTGGCTTCCTTTGTGGTGGTGGCAGCTGTGTGGGCTCATAGGGGTGAGCTTCTCATGGAGAAGGAAAAAGAGAAAGACTGTGAACAAGTCTTTGAAGCAGAAAGCCTTTTTCCTTAGATATTTTGTGTTTATCCAAGACAATGGTGTTAACTGAAACTGTGCAGGTTAACTTTGGGTTTGTGGCCCTCTTGTGGTTCGTAAATTCTCACTATTCAAAAGAACATGGTATTTTAATTTCTTTTAAATTCTCACTATTCAAAATACAAGGTATTTGAATTTCTTTCTTTCTTTCTTTCTTTTTTTT
The DNA here is from genome assembly GCF_047675955.1 of Chlorocebus sabaeus. Taxonomy (NCBI): domain Eukaryota; kingdom Metazoa; phylum Chordata; class Mammalia; order Primates; family Cercopithecidae; genus Chlorocebus; species Chlorocebus sabaeus. Next base: position 30,117,709 of record NC_132919.1, on the reverse strand, counting down.
TTTTTGAGACGGAATCTCACTCTGTCACCCAGGCTGGAGTGCAGCGGCGCGATATCGGCTCACTGCAACCTCCGCTTCCCAGGTTTAAGCGATTCTCCTGCCTCAGCCTCCTGAGTAGCTGGGATTACAGATGTGTGCAACCATGCCTGGCTAATTTTTGTATTTTTATTAGAGACAGGGTTTCGTCATGTTGCTCTGGCTGGTCTCAATCTCTTGACCTCGTGATCTGCCTGCCTCGGCCTCCCAAAGTACTGGGATTACAGCATGAGCCACTGTGCCCGGCCGGTATTAGAATTTCTAACAGTATATTACTTTTGTGATAATATAAATAAATAATTGTTAAAAGTGGCTGTATGATCTGTTGCTGTAAATCCAGAGTTTCGAACTTGTTTAAAGCAAGGTGCATTCACACTGTAAGTGTATTCTAGCTTGCCTTTAAAGGAGAACCAAATGGCTGCAAAGAGCACACTCCTTTGTGTTTCCTAATAAGTGTTCAAAGCTCCAAGGGTCGATCACCTTAGGCTTTGAAGAATATCGCCAACGTATCATTTGGCAGAAAATATGAAAATGAAATACCCTGGCTCTTCTAGATGTGACAGCAATTATGTAAACTAAGAATGGCATTTTTGTTAGGTTTTGGGAGTTGTAAAGAACAGAGACACTCCCTTAAGACGCCTCAAGCAACTTGGCATTATTGTAAATTGATACAGAGAATAACAAGAAGCACAAAGCTTCAATAGAATTGGATTCGAAACAGCTCAAATGAGACCTTAACTGCAGTTTGTGGATCCTCACTCCAGGGCGCTCTTATTAATGTGATTCATTGACTCTCCATTTTTTCTTAAGTACTGTGTTCCTTTTTCCTGTACTTTGTCCTGTATATCATTTCTATACTTCATAGTTTCTACATACTCATACTTATTGCTTCCTTACATCTTTGCCTTGTCAAGCTCCTCAATCTGCAACTAATGGTAATTCAGAGTCCAGAGAGGGAGAGTTAGATTAGTTCAGTTCATCTTTTCATACCAGGGAACATTATAGGATTTTGGCCAAACAGTGGATTGGTTGCCCTTGAGCCAAGAGCTTACCTGTGATCCAATCAATAGTGGCAAATTGCCCAGGATCAAGTGGTCAGAATAAAGTAGCTGTAGGTTCATCAGTTTCCTTCAGGAAGCGTTTTGGGCATATTAGACACTGGGATTCTTATAATAGGTGGTGTGCTAAATGTCCAGTAGTTTCTTTTCAGAGAATGTTTATTGAGTACATACCTAATGTTTTCCAATGCTAGGTTTCGGGGAATTCAAGGATAAATAAAGTACCCACGGAAGTCACAGTATCACAAAATACAGACATATGGATTCAAGAAATGTTATAACCAGTCTGGCCAACATGGTGAAACCCCATCTCTACTAAAAATGCAAAAATTAACTGGGTGTGGTGGCAGGCTGGAATCCTAGCTTCTTGGGAGGTTGAGACAGGAGAATTGCTTGAACCCAGGAGATAGAGGTTGCAGTGAGCCGAGATCGCACCACTGCACTCCAGCCCGGGCTACAGAGCAAGATTCCATCTCAAAAAAAATCACAAACAAACAAAAAACCCACAAATGTTGTAATAGGCAGTGGCTCATGCCTGTAATCCCAGCACTTTGAGAGGCTGAGGCGGGCAGATCACCTCAGGTCAGGAGTTCGAGACTAGCCTGGCCAACAGGGTGGAACCCCATCTCTATAAAAATACAAAAATTAGCCAGGCATGGTGATGCATGCCTGTAACCCAAATATTCAGGCAGCTGAGGCAGGAGAATTGCTTGAACCTCAGAGGCAGAAGCTGCAGTGAGCTGATATCAAACCACTGTACTCCAGCCTGGGCAACAGAACGAGACACCATCTCAAAAAAAAAAAAAAAAAAAGTTATAATACAAGCTAAATAGTACTGTAAAATTATACAAATATACATTCAAAAATTTCAGTTCTGGCCAGGCTCAGAGGTTCAGCCTGTAATCCCAGCACTTTGGGAGGCTGAGGTGGGTGGATCATCTGAGCTCAGGAGTTTGAGACCAGCCTGGCCAACGTGGTGAAACCCATCTCTACTAAAAATACAAAAATTAGCTAGGCATGGTGGCAGGTGCCTGTAATCCCAGCTACTCGGGAGGCTGAGGCAGGAGAATTGCTTGAACCCAGGAGATGGAGGCTATTGTGAGCCAAGATCATGCCATTGCACTCCAGCCTGGGTGACAACAGCAAAAATCCCTCTCAAAAAAAAAAAAAAAAAAAAAGGCCAGGCGCGGTGGCTCATGCCCTATAATCTGAACACTCTGAGAGGCTGAGGTGGGCAGATCATGAGGTCAGGAGATCGAGACCATTCTGGCTAACATGGTAAAACCCCGTCTCTATTAAAAATACAAAAAAGTAGCCGGGCATGGTGGTGGGTGCCTGTAGTCCCAGCTACTCGGGAAGCTGAGGCAGGAGAATGGCGTGAACCTGGGAGGCGGAGCTTGCAGTGAGCCAAGATTGCACCGCTGCACTCCAGCCTGGGCGACAGAGCGAGACTCCATCTCAAAAAAAAAAAAAAAATTCAGTTTCATGGAGCTTATGCTTTAATGTACATATGAGGAGAGACAATAAACACTATTATAGTATGTTAGATGGTGATCAGTGATATGGAGAAACAAAAAGTAGGAATGTAGAATAAGAAGTATTGAGGTGAGGGGCTGCAATTGGTAATAGGAGAGGTCTCCCTGAGAGAGTGACATTTGAGAATAATCTGAAGGAGGTGAGGGAATGAGCCATAAATTTATCTGGGGAAGAGAATTCCAGGCAGGGAACAGCCAGGGCAAAGGCCCTGCATTGCCATGTTGAAGGGATACCAAAGAGGCTAGTGGATCTGGAGTGGAGGGAGCAAGGGATCAGAGTGGGAAATAAGGTAAGATCTGGCAGGAGTGTGGTGCTGGGACCAGATCATATGGGAACTTTTCTGCAAATGAAAAGGTTGTTTTTTTTTTTTTTTTTTTTTTTTTTGAGACAGCATTTCACTCTTGTTTTCCAGGCTGGAGTGCAATGGTGCAATCTTGACTCACTGCCAACTCTGCCTCTCGGGTTCAAGCGATTCTCCTGCCTCAGCCTCCCAAGTAGCTGGGATTATAGGCATGTGCCACCATGCCTGGCTAATTTTGTATTTTTAGTGGAGACGGGGTTTCTCCATGTTTATCAGGCTGGTCTCGAACTCCCGACCTCAGGTGATCTGCCCGCCTCGGCCTCCCAAAGTGCTGGGATTACAGGAGTGAGCCACTGCACCTGGCCATGAAAAGGTTTTAGTTTTTGCTTTGAGTGAGTCAACCACAGCAGGGCTTTAAGCAAGAGAATGCTGTCCTCTGACATATTTTAACAAAATAATTTTGGCTGCTGTGTTAAGAATAGACTTAAAGGGGCCAGAGTGAAAGCAGGAAGACCAGTTGAAGACTACTGGAATAATCCAGGTGAAAGATTATGGTGGCTTGAACTAGGGTGACAGCAGTAGCTGTGATGAGGAGTGGTCATATTTTGGCTATATTTTGTACAGCAGAGAGGATCGCGGATTAATTAAATATAGAGTCAGGGACAACTCCAAGGCTTTTGGGCTGAGAAACTGGAAGAACGGAGTTGCTTTTCACTGAGATGGGGAAGATTATGGAAGAAGATTTGTGGGAGAGCATCAGGCACTTGTTTTTAGACATACTAATTTTGGAATGCCTGTAAGCTCTCCAAGTGCAGATGTTGAGTAGGCAGTTGGATATACTGGCATGAGTCTGGAGTTCAGGGAACAGTTATGGATTGGCGCTACTAATGTATCTGGAAGTTATATAGGTCAGTGTTGTCCAACATGGCAGCCACTAACTACATGTGACAATTTAAATTTAAATTCATTAAGTGAAATTAAAACTTCAGTTCTTGGCTGGGTGCAGTGGCTCACGCCTGCAATTCCAGCACTTTGGGAAGCTGCGGTAGACGGATTACTTGAGGTCAAGAGTTTGAGACCAGCTCAGCCAACTTGGTCATGGAAACCCCATCTCCACTAAAAATACAAAAATTAGCTGAGTGTGGTGTTGGGTGTCTGTAATCCTAGCTACCCAGGAGGCTAAGGCAGGGGAATCACTTGAACTCGGGAGGCAGAGGTTGCCGTGAGCCGAGATCACACCACTGCACTCCAGCCTGGGCAACAGAGTGAGATTCTGCCAAAAAAAAAAAAAAAAAATTCAGTTATCAGTTGCTCTAGCCACATTTCAAGTACTCCATAGCCACATGTAGCTAGTGCCTACTGTATTTACTGTATTGGACAGTGCAGATGTGGGACACTTTCATTATTACACAAAATTCTATTGAACAGCACTGATGTAGATGACATTTGAAGTCATGAGTCTGGAAAAGATCACTTACACAATTAATAAAGGGAAAAAGAGAATCAAAGACTGAACCCTTTATGTTTCTGTACTTAAATATACAAATTGGTGGTGAGGGTGGGATGATGAGGTGGTAAGGGCATGCTTCCTTTTTAATTTTTTTTTTTAAATGAGCTGTGCTTGCTAAGTGGATAAGGGGGCAAAAGACATTCCAGGCAAAGGGAATAGTGTGTGTTAATAGAGGTATAAAATGGTATGATTGGGGAACTGTAAGAATGCTGGCATTTCTGGAGCAAAGCCACATTATTTTGGTATAGTTACACACACACACACACACACACACACACACCCAACTCCAAACCTCTTCTTTGCTTCAACACTTTGAGACTGAGTATGTGGTGCTGAGGCTAATCAGTTTAGGTCTAATTGGAAGGCAGAATGAGAAGGGGAAAAAGAATTTTCCTTGTCACTTGTAAATTGTGAATGGGAACAGATGTAAGAATTAAGTTTAGAGAAACAAATACTGCCTCCTAACAAGTTTTTTCAGTGATAGAAATCAAATGTGATAGTCATTTTTAATTTTAGGAAGTCTTGTTCTAATAAGATCTAAAAGTTATTTAAGCTGGAACCGGATTTCTATCTGGACTGGGGCAAACTGAAGTTAAGTTGATGTAGCTAATCAGCTATGGCTTTGATGAGACGTATTCACACACACAACAATCGCCAGGCCCCATTCTGGATGGCCAATCATTTCAGAACATGTTTTTTCAAGATGTCAGTTTGTTTTAATAGTAGGTTGTTATACCCAAACTACCATATTCTTAGTTTTCCTTTTTTGTATTTTTTTTTTTTTCAAGTTTACAAAAAGCAGTAACTTAAGCCACAGGGAAAAAAGCACAAAACTGTTTTTCACCAATTAAAAGGAACCCTTTCTATTTACATGTGTTTTAAACTAAAATAGCCTTAAAAAAGGTAAAGATTCCATTAGAATAAAAAAAGCTGAAAAGTAGAATCTATTAAAATCTTGCGTTATCATTCAATGCTCTTTGCAGTTAAAGATCATGTCATTATTTCCATTATACTTACCTCCTATTTTTCTGGGCTTATTAGCCTGGCTGTAGAAACTTGCTCCAGTTGAAATTTGGCAAGCTGACAAGGCTGCGTGCCAGAAGTAATTTACTATCCAGTGCGGTTTGCGAAGTAAAAGACGCTATAAATAATAGAAAAATAAATGAAAAGTTACTGGTTCCAAATATTTTAATGTGTGTAATGTGTGTCACCTCAAATTTTTCAGCTTTTTGTTGTCAACGTGAGATAACATGAAAGGTTTGAAAAGTACAGATGCTTTGCACTTGCATCAAACTGAGGGCTCTGATGTTCTTAGGCATCAAAGACCAGTCTGCGTCTATCACTTCTCTGACTTTGAAGTCTACGAGGGCTCTCTGTATGGGAGAATCAGGCAGGGTACTTAGAACAAGGCAAGGGGAGGGGATTCCAGGTGCCTTGCCTCTTATTATGGCTCGAACTAGGTACTTCCCTTTATCAAATAATAATAATGAAAAAAAAAAAAAAACAAAAACCATGGAGCTGTCTGAGAACTTCAAATGTGACAATGTGAACATTCCAAGGAACAGTTCAAGTTTACTTTGAAGTTTACATTTAAGTACTTTGAAGGCAAGAACAGAAATTTTAACTTAATTTACAAACATCTGGCAGACTTCTTTTTTTTTTTTTTTTTTTTTTTGAGGCGGAGTCTCGCTCTGTCGCCCAGGCTGGAGTGCAGTGGCCGGATCTCAGCTCACTGCAAGCTCCGCCTCCCGGGTTCACGCCATTCTCCTGCCTCAAGACTCCCGAGTAGCTGGGACTACAGGCGCCCGCCACCATGCCCGGCTAGATTTTTGTATTTTTTAGTAGAGACGGGGTTTCACCAGGTTAGCCAGGATGGTCTTGATCTCCTGACCTCGTGATCCACCCGTCTCGGCCTCCCAAAGTGCTGGGATTACAGGCTTGAGCCACCGCACCCGGCCTGGCAGACTTCTTAAAAGATTCTTTTGGCACCTTGAGACCCCTCTCATTTTCCAGACTGGCTTGTGAGCACCACAGTGGGGACCAAGCGTTTCTCCAAACCATGGGGTGATCAGGGTACATCTTTCTGTGATCAATCTTACAATCTGGAAAAAAAAAAAAATTTATATTAGAGCAAATACTAACATATCATGGGCTAGAATGCAAAATTATCATAAACTCTTTTGGAAAGGGAAAAATACATCGATCATTTGAGTTTCAATATTTCTGACCCTGCCACACACATAGAAATAACAATTGAAGCTCTTGAAGAGAATGACACGTTCAAAGAGTGAGTCTGGTAAGTAATTTTTTCTTAATTGAAGTGTAACTTCCATAAAGTGTAGATCTTTTTTTTTTTGGAGATGGAATCTCGATCGGTCGCCCAGGCTGGAGTGTAGTGGCACGGTGGCTCATGCCTATAATCCCAGCACTGCAACCACCTCCTGGGTTCAAGCGATTCTCCTGCCTCAGCCCCCTGAGTAGCTGGGATTACAGGCGTGTGCCACCATACATGGTTAATTTTTATATTTGTAGTAGAGACGGGGTTTCACCATGTTGGTCAGGCTGGTCTCAAACTCCTGACCTCAGGTGATCCACTGGCCTCGGGCTCCCAAAGTGCTGGGATTACAGGCGTGAGTCAGTGAGCCTGGCCAGGATTTTGAGACATTGTGGGCTTTATGCAGTTTCTTCTTCTGTCTTGGGCTTTCTCCAGTAAGTACTTTTTTTTTTTTGAGGAGGATTTTCGCCTTGTTGCCTAGGCGGGAGTGCAGTGGTACAATCTCAGGTACTATATCTCTTTTTGAGGGCTTCTTCTTAGTTGATATTTCAAAATATTTATGTGATGCTATTAGGTGAGTTAATACATAAAGGACTTTGGCCAGGCGCAGTGGCTTATGCCTATAATCCCAGAATTTTGGGGGGCCAAGGCGGGTGGATCACCTGAGGTCAGAAGTGCAAGACCAGCCTGGTCAACACGGTGAAGCCCCGTCTGTACTAAATATACAAAAATTAGCCAGGCGTGGTGGTGGGCGCCTGTAGTCTCAGCTACTTGGGAGGCTGAGGCAGGACAATCACTTGAACCTGGGAGACCGAGGTTGCAGTAAGCTGAGATCATGCCATTGTGCTCCAGCCTGGGCAAAAAGAGTGAAACTTCGTCTCAAAAAAAAAAACACAAAAAACCATAAAGGACTTAGACCAGTGCAATAGTAGCTGGGCACACAATAAGCCGTATGTAATGACAGCTTTTTTTTTTTTTTTGAGACAGAGTCTTGGGGTTTCACCATGCTGGCTATGCTGGTCTCGAACTCCTGACATTGTGATCCACCGACCTCAGCCTCCCAAAGTGCTGGGATTACAGGCGTAAGCCACTGCGCCGGGCCAATGACAGCTATTATTATGAGATGCGGAAGTGAAAAGGCTTTGTCATTTCCATCATAATTATTTTTTTTTGAGACAGATTCTCATTCTGTTGCCCAGGTTGGAGTGCAGTGGCACGATCTCGACTCACTGCAGTCTCTGCCTCCCAGGTTCAAGTGATTCTTGTGCCTCAGCCTCCCAAGTATCCACCATGGTGGCATGTGTCACCATGCCCGGCTATATATATATATATATTCTTTTTTTTTTTGAGACGGAGTCTCGCTCTGTCTCCCAGGCTGGAGTACAGTGGCGCGATCTCAGCTGACTGCAACCTCCGCCTCCCAGGTTCAAGTGATTCTCCTACCTTTGCCTCCTGAGTAGCTGGGATTACAGATGCCTGCCACCACACCCAGTGAATTTTTGTATTTTTAGTAGAGACAGGGTTTTGCTATGTTGGCCAGGCTGGTTTTTTGTACTTTTAGTAGAGAAGGGGTTTTGCCATGTTGGCCAGGCTGGTCTCAAACTCTTGGCCTGAAGCAATCCACCTGCCTTGGCCTCCCAAAGTAGTGGGATTACAGGCATAAGCCACCGCACCAGGCCCATCGTAATATTTTTTTTTTGTTTGTCTGTTTGTTTTTTGAGACGGAGTCTCGCTCTGTCTCCCAGGCTGGAGTGTAGTGGCATGATCTCGGCTCACTACAAATTCCGCCTCCCAGGTTTGAGCAATTTTCCTGCCTCAGCCTCCAGAGTAGCTGGGATTATAGGCACCCACCACCATGCCCAGCTAATTTCTGTATTTTTAGTAGCGGGGGTGTTTCCCCATGTTGGCCAGGCTGGTTGCAAACTCCTGGCCTCAGCTGATCCGCCTGCCTCGGCCTCCCAAACATCATAATAACTCTTTTTTTTTTTTTTTTTTTTTACCCGAGACGGAGTGTCGGTATGTTGCCCAGGCTGGAGTGCAGTAGCGCGATCTCGGCTCACTGCAACTTCCGCCTTCCGGTTTAAACTATTCTCCTGCCTCAGCCGCCTGAGTAGCTGGGACTACAGGCACGTGCCACCACGCCTGGCTAATTTTGTATTTTTAGTAGAGATGAGGTTTCACCATGTTGGCCAGGCTGGTCTCAAATTCCTGATCTTGTGATCCACCTGCCTCCACCTCCCAAAGTGCTGGGATTACAGATGTGAGCCACCCCGCCCCGCCTAGCTTTTATATTTACCTTCAAGAATTATTATGATGGGCCGGGCGCATCAACAACAACAAGAATATATATGTAAAAGCTAAATTTCGGCCAGGCGTGTTGGCTCACGCCTATAATCCCATCACTTTGGGAAGCCGAGGTGGGTGGATCACCTGAGGTTAGGAGTTTGAGACCAGCTTGGCCAACATAGTGAAACTCCATCTCTACTGAAAAGACAATAATTAGCTGGTCGTGGTGGCGGATGCCTGTAATCCCAGCTACTCGGGAGGCTGAGGCAGGAGAATCACTAGAATCTGGGAGGCTGAAGTTGCAGTGAGCCGAGATCATGCCACTGCACTCTAGCCCGGGTAACAAGAGCGAAACTCCATCCTTCCCACAAAAAAAAAAAAAAGCTAAATGTCAAAATAAGGGAGGATTGCTGGGTGTGGTGGCTCATGCCTGTAATCCCAGAATTTTGAGAAGTGGAAACAAGAGGATCACTTGAGGCCAGGAGTTCAAGACCCATGGTGACAATACAGTGTTTGTTTACAAAAACAAAACACTATCCTAGGCAACATAGTGAGACCCCTGTCTCTACAAAAAAGAGAAAAGCAAAATTAGCCAGGTGTGGTAGGGCACACTTGTAGCCCCAGCTACTTAGGAGGCAGGGGTGGGAGGATTGCTGGAGCCCAGGAGGTTGAGGCTGCAGTGAGCTGTGGTCACACTACTACACTCCTGCCTGGGTAACATAGTGAGACCCTGTCTCAAAACGAAACAAAAACATAATTGGCCGGGCATGGTGGCTCATGCCTGTCATGCCAGCTACTCGGGGAATCGCTTGAACCCAGGAGGTGGAAGTTGCAGTGAGCCGAGATCCCACCACTGCCCTCCCCACTAGGCAACAGAGAGGCTCTGTCTTTTTTTTTTTTTTTTTTTTTTTTTTGAGGCGGAGTTGGTCTGTCCCCAGGCTGGAGTGCAGTGGTGGGATCTTGGCTCACTGCAACCACCGCCTCCCGGGTTCAAGTAACTCTCCTGCCTCAGCCTCCCTAGTAGCTGGGACTACAGGCACGTGCCGCCAGGTCCGGCTAATTTTTTTGTATTTTTAGTAGAGACGGGGTTTCTCCATGTTGGCCAGGCTGGCCTTGAATACCTGACCTCAGGATATCCGCCGGCCTCGGCCTCCTAGAGTGCTGTGATGACAGGCATGAGCCACTGCGCCTGGCCAGCGAGGCTGTCTTAAAAACAACAACAAAACAAAATAAAGGAGGAGCATATTTATAGTTAGTTTGATTTAAAAATTGGGCGAGCACGGTGGCTTACACCTGGAGTCCCAGCACTTTGGGATGCTGAGGCGGGTGGATCACGAGGTCAGGAGATTGAGACCATCCTGGCCAACATGATGAAACCCCATCTCTAAGAAAAACACAAAAATTAGCTGGGTGCGGTGGCACGTGCCTGTAGTCCCAGCTACTCCGGAGGCTAAGGCAGGAGAATCGCTTGAATCAGGAAGTTGGAGGTTGTGATGAGCCGAGATCATGTCACTGCACTCCAGCCTGGCGACAGAGCAAGATTCTGTCTCTTAAAAAACAAACAAACAAACAAAAAACAAAACCACATGGTTAATTTGTCAAGGCCTCTATCAAATTTACTTTGAAATGATTACAGTCTGTCAGAGCTTGCTGACTTCCTTGTACCTAAAGAAATTTAGCAAGTGCCTTTTCTTAGTGTCATGCATTTATTAACTGAGTACTTATTATATGGTAGGCACTGCTATAAGCTATAGAGTATCTATCCAGCCAAATAGGAAAAAATTCCCTGCCCACATAGAGTTCACTATCTAGTGTCATCTCCACTCTTACTGTTAACACAGTCCCAGAGATTTTTCTTTTACAAATAAATTCTCTCTTTGTCTTACATTCATGATTTCCTTCCACTTCTCTCATGTCTTACAGCTGAAGGATTCAAGAAATGGTGTAGCACAAGCCAACCCTCGTCTCAGTTCTGAGATGAGTGGGGTAAAATGTGAAAGGAAAGAAAGAAATGAAAGGCACAGAGGTGGAACATCGTTTTGCTGGGCCCATTCTCCTTTCATAAATCACACACAGGATCACAGTGCTAATGTAAATGTTGAAATAAGCAGGTCTAGCAAGAACTGCTGCTTTGGCTTTTTATATCCAGAACTAAAAAAGAACTGAACCATGTAGTTATCATTTGAGGTTTACTAACTATACCAGCAATATTGCCTCCAAGCTGTGTTGCCTGGTGGTTCTCTTAGAAATGCTAAGTTGCCTGGGCAATGGTTTAAGGAGGGTATCTATACCTTAGTGATTTATTTTGGTAATTCCCACACTTTTCAATACAAAAATCTGCTTTTCTAGAAAGAATTTATAGTGTCTGATATTCACCTAGGGGCATACATTTTTAAAGCTATTACTTACAAAGCCAAGATATTGATTTAAATAATAAACAATTCTATGATTTATTTATTTAGAGAGGGAGTTTCACTCTTGTTGCCCAAGCTGGAGTGCAATGGCGCGATCTCGGCCTCCCGGGTTCAAGCGATTCTCCTTCCTCAGCCTCCCGAGTAGCTGGGATTACAGGCGCATGCCAGCAAGCTCGGCTAATTTTTTTTTTACAATTTTTAGTAGAAATGGGGTTTCACCATGTTAGCCAGGATGGTCTCGAACTCCTGACCTCAGGTGATCCGCTCGCCTGAGCCTCCTAAAGTGCTGGGATTACAGGCGTGAGCCATCGCGACCGGCTTTCAAAAATGTTTAATTGTAAAATATCCCCCTTTGCTTTTTTTTTGTTGTTCTTGGTGTTGGGAAGTCAGGACGTGGAATGGGAGCACAATGAAAATAGACAATATTCTGCAGAAAATGCATCTTGTGTCCCTTTTAGGCTTTGGTAGCCCACCTCTCCATACCCGGAGACTTTTTTCCCGATCGCAGCCCCGCCTCCCGTCTAGCCCCGCCCTTCAACTCCTGTCCGCTAGAGTTGTCCGGCCCAAGACCGGGGGGATTCTCGCTGCAATCCCACAATCGGCCGCAGGGAGGGGACAGTGGCTGTAGAAACCGAAGGGCCTTCCCCTACGGCGGAGGCGGCGGAAGCGGAAAAGGCGGGACCTAAGGAGCACGTTACGTCCGGACGCGTAGGTGGTGGGGCTGGATCTTCGAACCTGAAATCCGGAGCTTCGTACTCGTGTTCGCTGTTGAGGAGCTCCCCACGGGGTTGTAGAGTTTGGACCTCATGGCAGAGATAATTCAGGAGCGCATAGAAGATCGGCTCCCGGAATTGGAACAGCTGGAGCGCATTGGACTGTTCAGTCATGCGGAGATTAAGTGAGAGAGGGTTGAGGAGAGGGAAGAGCTAAGGCGGCCTGAGGGGAGGTTGGGAGTATGTGGCAGGGGCCAGGTGTGGGGACGCTCGACCTGTGTTTATTTTTCCTAACGTGGCGGAAGCCCATTTCCCGTTTTCGGTGATGTCCAGAATTTTTCATTCGTTGCAAGGTTATCCTTCCGTCTACTTACCCATCCGACATATTGACAAGCCTTTCATGGAGCCGGGTTTTAGGGTCGTAACGGTGATTAAACCAAGGATTCCTGCTCATTAGGAGCTAATTGGGCTGTGTGTGGCGGGGGAGACAGACAAATTAAATATTTTGATAACAGTGTACTGTAAGGTGATTGCAGTAGCTTGTGCTGCTGTAGGGATGGGAACAGAGTGCAGCGGGAGTGAATAAGTTTCTAACTAGACTTGAAGGTTGGGACCGTTGAAATCAGTTTCATATGCTACTCCAGAGCTTCACTACAGCGCCTAGCACATAGTAGACATTCAGTTGCGTGTTAAAATTATGTTTAATAGTTTTTAATGGTTTCTGTGATTGTTGCTTTGTTTCGCAACGTCTGAATGTAGTAATGCGACTCAGAGCTTCAAAGTAAGCATTCGTTCCTGAAATACAGAACATAGCAGTGTGGATGCTTAGAAAGTGCTCAGTAAATGTTGTTGTTACCATTACTAAAGACACCTGTCTTGCATATCTTGCATTAAATTCTCCTAAAGTGTGCTTGTCATGTGTTCTCTCCTTAGCTAAGGACTCTGAATCTTCTCCCCTAAGTCCTTCGTAGTAATAAACCTTTTAAGGCAGACACAATTTAGAGTTTTTAAAAAATTTACATGTTGAGAACTCAGAAATAAGAGGAATTTCGGAAAGAGATTTATTATTAAAATCAAAGTGACCTGAACTCGGTGTAAAAGAAGCCTTTATTAATGCCAGCCAGACACTTTGGGAGGCCGAGGCGGGCGGATCACGTGAGATCAGGAGTTCGAGACCAGCCTGGCCAATATCGTGAAACCCCATCTCTACTAAAAATACAAAAATTAGCCGAGCGTGGTGGCGGGCGCCTGTAGTCCCAGCTACTCAGGTGGCTAAGGCAGGAGAATCGCTTGAACCCAGGAGGCGGAAGTTGCAGTGAGCTGTGATCATGCCACTGCACTCCAGTCTGGGTGGACAGAGCGAGGCACTGTCTCAAAAAAAAAGAAAAAGAAAGAAGAAAAAAATACCATGCATAAATGGTATAAAGTTCTTAATTATATTTGCTTTGCTGGTGGGAATGTCATTGGTTTTGGGAGTTGATTAAGATGATTTTCCTGAAAGTTTAAAAATACATCCCAAGAACACAAAAGTAATTGTGTAAGAGAATACTTTTTTTTCCTTTTTTTTTTGAGACGGAGTCTGGCTCTGTCACCAGGCTGGAGTGCAGTGGCACGATCTCGGCTTACTGCAACCTCCACCTCCCAGGTTCAAGCAATTTTCCTGCCTCAGTTTCCCGAGTAGCTGGGACTACAGGCGTGCACCACCACGCCCAGCTAACTTTTGTATTTTTAGCAGAGATGGAGTTTTACCATGTTGGCCAGGGTGGTCTTAATCTCTTGACCTCGTGATCTACCTACCTCAGCCTCCCAAAGTGCTGGGATTCCAGGCGTGAGCCACTGAGCCCGGCCGATGTATTTTCTTATGAAAGATAACTCTAGGAATTTTGAATTTTGAAAAACGTGTTTTAAATATATTCAGAATAAAGTTAAACATTTAATTTTTGCAGTTTTCAAGTGAAGTTTAAATGGTTTTCTCCTCAGGGCTATCATTAAGAAGGCTTCTGATCTAGAGTACAAAATCCAGAGAAGAACCCTTTTCAAGGAAGACTTTATCAATTATGTTCAAGTAAGTGTGTAATTAATAATTTTTTTTTTTTTTTTTTTTGGTGAGATGGGGTCTCACTTTGTCACCCAGGTTGGAGTGCAGTGCTGTGAATGGTGTGATCTTTGCTCACTGCAACCTCTGCCTTCCAGGCTCAAGCAATTCTCCTACCTCAGCCTCCTGGGTAGCTGGGACCACAGGTGCATACTACCTTGCCTGGCTAATTTTTTATACTTTTTGGTAGACACTGGGTTTTGCCATGTTGCCCAGGCTGGTCTGGAATTCCTGAGCTTAAGGGATCCACGCCTTGGCCTCTCAAAGTGCTGGGCTTACAGGTGTGAACCACAATGCCCGGCCAATAATTAATAATTTTATTACTTTTTTTTGAGGCAGGGTCTCACCTTTCACTCAGGCTGAAGTCCAGTGGTCCCATCATGGCTCAGTGTAGCTTCCACGTCCTGGGCTGGAGCCATCCTCCCACCTCAGCCTCTGGCGTAGCTGGGACTACAGGTGTGTGACACTATGTGTGGCTAGTTTTTGTGTTTTTTGTAGAGACGGGGTTTTGGCATGTTTCCCACGCCCAAAATGCTGGGATTACAAGTGTTTGTGAGCCACCGGGCCTAGTCTTTCTTTTTTTTTGTTTTGTTTTTGAGACAAGAGTCTTGCTTTTTCGTCCAGGCTGGAGTTCAGTGGTGTGATCTTGGCTCACTGCAACCACCACCTCCCAGGTTCTAGTGGTTCTTAAGTCTCAGCCTCCCCAGTAGCTGGGATTACAGGCATGTGGCACCACGCCCAGCTACTTTTAGTAGAGACTGGGTTTTGCCATGTTGGCCAGTCTGGTCTCGAACTCCTGGCCTCAAGCAGTCCACCTGCATTGGCCTCCCAAAGTGAGTGCTATGATTACAGGTATGAGGCACCATGCCCGGCCCTAGCCTTACTTTAATCCCTTCACAAATTGATTGATTGGTTGATTGATTGAGATGGAGTCTCTCTGTGTTACCCAGGCTGGAGTGCAGTTGCGCAGTCTCTGCTCACTGCAACCTCTGCCTCCTGGCTTCAAGTGATTCTCCTGCCTCAGCCTCCCGTCCTTTCACAAATTTAAAATCAGTTCTAGAATGATTAGCTTAACATCAATTTTTTTTTTTTTTTGAGATGGAGTTTCGCTCTTGTTGCCCGGGTTGGAGTGCAGTGGTGTGATCTCAACTCACTGCAACCTCCGCCTCCCGGGTTTAAGCAGTTCTGTGCCTCAACCTCCTGAGTAGCTAGGATTACAGGTGCATGCCACCACGCCAGGCTAATTTTTGTATTTTTAGTAGAGACAGGGTTTCACCATCTTGACCAGGGTGGTCTTGAACTCCTGATCTCGTGATCCACCCACCTCGGCCTCCCAAAGTGCTAGGATTACAGGTGGGAGCCACCGCGCCCGGCCAACATCAATTTTTAAATAATTTTTAGGCTGGGCGCGGTGACTCACACCTGTAATCCCAGCACTTTGGGAGGCCACGGAAGGCGGATCACTTGAGGTCAGAAGTTCAAGACCAGCCTGACCAACATGGTGAAACCCCGTCTCTACTAAAAATACAAAAATTAGCTGGGCATGGTGGTAGGTGCCTGTAATCCCGGCTACTCAGGAGGCTGAGGCAGGAGAATCGCTTGAACTTGGGAGGTGGAGGTTGCAGGAGCTGAGATTGCGCCATTGAAGTCCAACCTGGGCAACAGAGTGAGACTCTGTCTCAAAAAAAAAAAAATTATTTTTTTCTAAAGTTCCAGAAAGGTGCATTAGGTAGATATTTCTGACAGGAGTAACATTGGGAATAGCATTACTCCACTAAGACTTTAGTCCTTGCCAAACTGAACTTACTTTTCCCCTCTCTTTCTCTCTTTTCATTTTCTTTCTTTTTTTTTTTCTCTACTGGGTTTGTAGATCAGAGATTGTCAGAGACATAGTGTGTATCAGGACTTCAGCAAGAGATTTGCCTCTTGGTGGGCAAGATAGAGGAGAGTGAATTTGATGATTGTAGAGAATTGAAAAGTTACTACTTGTTTATCTGTTGTCTGTCCACTTGGAAAGAGGTGTGCTGCAAGATTTTTTCATCTTGTAAATGCATAGAAGGTTTGAATAAAGATAAATCATGTCAGATCAATTTTCCAATGGGGGAGAATAGCTAATATGTTGGATGATGAAATCAGGATTCAGAAAGAACCAATAACAAGGTGAAATGTTTATAAGACTAGAAGTTTTGGGTGGGCACAGTGGCTTATGCTGTAATCCCAGCACTTTGGGAGACTGAGGTGGGCAGATCACCTGAGGTCAGGAGTTCGAGATCAGCCTGGCCAACATGGGGAAACCTCGTCTCTGCTAAAAAAGCAAAAATTACCTGGGTATGGTGGTGGGCGCCTGTAATCCTAGCTACTCAGGAGGCTGAGGCAGGAGAAACGCTTGAACCCAGGAGGTGGAGGTTGCAGTGAGCTAAGATTGTGCCATTGCACTCCCAGCCTGGGCGACAAGAGTGAAACTCCATCTCAAAAAAAAAAAAAAAAAAAGACTAGAAGTTTTGAGCTTAGATTTCAAAAGACAGCTGAACAAATGATATATGAACCTTGGCTAAGCTATTGTTTTTGGAAGAGGTCCTATAAGTAGGTTGCTCACTCAAAATGAGTCAAGACCATATTATGTCAAAAATACAATTTTTTTTTTTTTCAAGTAATACACTCACTCTTGCCCAGGCTGGAGTGCAATGGTGCGAGCATCACTCATTGCAGCCTCGAACTTCTAGGCTCAGGTGATCCTCCTGCCTCAGCCTCCCAAGTAGGTAGGATTACAGGCTTGTGCCAGATGGCTGGCTAATTTTCTTATTTTTTGTAGAGATAGGGTCTCTTTATGTTGCCCAGGCTGGTCTTGAACTCCTGGGCTCAAGTGATCCTCCTGCCTTGACCTACCAGAGTGTTGGGATTACAGGCTTGAGCCAGTGTGCCCAGCCAAAAGATTTCTTAAAGCTAAATGAGACCGTGAAAGCACAAACCATAGGAGAAAAGATTGATTGATTTGTGTTCAAAATACAAATTTCCAGAGGGGCGTGGCGGCTCACTGTAAGACAGGCAGATCGCTTGAACTGAGGAGTTCAAGACCAGCCTAGGCAACATGGCAAACCCCATCTCTACAAAAAAATACAAAAATTAGCTGGGCATGGTGGTGCACGCCTGTAGTCCTAGCTACTCTGGAGGTTGAGGTGGGAGGATCAGTTGAACCTGGGAGGTGGAAGCTGTAGCGAGCCATGATGGTGCCATTGCACTTCAGTCTGGGTGATAGAGACCCTGTCTCAAAAAAAAAAAAAAAAAAATTTCTGTGCAAAAAAGACACTACAAATAATGTGAAAATACAAGCCACAAAATGTGAGAAAATATTTGCAGCACATAATTGGAACTACATATACGCATGTATAAAGAACTGTAAATCGAGAAGAGAATGACAACTGAAAAGAAAAATGGGCAAATCATGTGAACGTGAAAGTCACAAAGGGGAAACATCACTTGTAGTTAAACTTATGAAAAGATGTCAGCCTCATCAGTAATTATTTAAATAAAGATTAAAACCAGGTGTAGGGTCCGGGCACAGTAGCTCACGCCTGTAATCCTAGCGCTTTGGGAGGCCGAGGCGGGTGGATTACTTGAGGTTGGGAGTTGGAGATCAGCCTGGTCAACATGGTGGAACCCCATCTCTACTAAAAATACAAAAATTAGCCAGGCGTAGTAGCACATGCCTGTAATCCCAGCTACTGGGGAGGCCGAGGCCAGAAAATTGCTTGAACCTGGGAGGCGGAGGTTGCAGTGAGCCTAGATTTTGCCACTGCACTTCAGCCTTGGTGACAGAGCGAGACTCCATCTCAAAAAAACAAACAAAAAAATTCAGGACTGCTTTATAGTCCTGCTTTTTAGGACTGCTTTATATTCATCATAAGAGCGAATCTTTTTTTTGTTTTGTTTTGAGATGGAGTCTCCTTCTGTCACCCAGGCTGAAGTGCAGTGGCATAATCTCGGCTCACTGCAACCTCCGCCTCCTGAGTGTTTGTTTTTTTGTCTCAAATAAACAAACAAAAAACAATGAAAAACCTATGGATTGATAGATGTAGCATGATACCGTTTATGTAAAATTTAAAAGCATTCAAGACATCATAATAAAGTTCAAAATCATGTTTGGGAATGATAACCAAGTCAAGGTAATTCCTGCCTCTGGAGAGGGAGAAGAGTAGAATCAGAGATGGGTACATAGGTGGCTTCATTTTTATACTGTTTTATTTCTAAAAAAGATTTGAAGCAAATGTAGTGCAATGTAAGTTTTGATGTAGCTGTATTGTAGCTGCATGGGGTGTTTTATAAGCTTGAAATATTTCATGGAGTAATTTTTAAGTGAAGCATATAATTATAAGCTTGTTAATTATTTTAAGTTTTATAGCTAAGTAAATTTTAAGTGAATTCTAGACATTTATTGTAAATTATGCTTATGTGATAACACATTATTTTTTATTTATATTCTTGAGTTTTGTTTTATGACTAAATTTCCAGTATGTAAAAGGTTTTAGATTTTCTAGCTTCTAATTTTTTTGTATGTTTTTCTTTCATAGTATGAAATTAATCTTTTGGAGCTGATCCAGAGAAGAAGAACAGTAAGTAGAAGATTTTCTAGAAGTTGGAAAAAAATACAGAACTAAGCAGTATGACTGGCGGTATAGTTAGGACTTGTGTTTGGGAGACAGTGTGGATAAAACTGTGTGGTGATATGCCTGTAATGGATATTTGTAATTATTTGTTTGCTTCATCAGTACCATTCAGTGGTCAAGTAGGAATGCTGTGTTGGACAAATGTGATTAAGCTGAGGCTTTGTTTTTTATGTCCCCCTTTAGCGCATTGGATATTCATTTAAGAAGGATGAGATTGAGAATTCTATTGTACACCGGGTACAAGGTGTTTTCCAGCGTGCCTCAGCAAAATGGAAAGTAAGTGATCAGGCCATCCTTAACTTTATGAGATGTGAAGATAAGTATTATCCATATTGTATTAGGAATTCAACTGCAGTTTTCTATTTTTATCTTGGGTATCTTTATACTTATTCTAATGATGGTATCATTGCTCAAAACATTTTTTGAGCCACTTAGCAAACCAGTAAGAAAATTGATCTTATTACCTTATAGTTATTCTGTGAGGACAGTGCTGAAAATAGTGTATTTGATACATTACAAAGGATTGGAAATTTGGGAGATACTTGTATATATCTGTAAGTACACTGAAGACTTAGAGCCTGAAGATAAATGGTTATGTAGGGGCAATACCTCAGAAACTTGATTTTTTTTCTTTTCTTTTTTTTTTTTTTTGAGATAAGGTCTCACTGTGTTGCCCAGGCTAGAGTACGGTGGAGTGATCTCAGTTCACTGCAACCTCTGCCTCCCAGGCTCAAATGATTCTCCCACCTCAGCCTCCCCAGTAGCTGGGATCACAGGCACATGCCACCATGCCTGGCTAATTTTTGTATTTTTGGTAGACACAGGGTTTCGTCATGTTGCTCAGGCTGGTCTTGAACTCCTGGGCTCTAGTGATCTGCCCACCTTAGCCTCCCAAAGTGCTGGGATTACAGGAGTCTTTGGGATTGGATATATTATGTGAGAAGTATTTTGGATTCTTGGGAATGACAAATTTTATATTGCTACCACAGATTGAGATCCTTTAAGAACTGCATTAAACAAATTGGATAGATAACAAAGTTTTTTTGGGGCATTGTGAGTGGGAGTTGGGGGAAAGATTGAATTATCATAGTTAAGAGATCTGAGCCTTTGTGAGGGAAAGCCAGATAGGATGAGAGGGGATTGGATTTTCTGAAATCTGCTTTTTTTTTTTGGGATGGAGTCTTTTTCTGTCGCCCAGGCTAGAGTGCAGTGGTATGATCTGTGATCTTGGCTCACTACAAACTCTGCCTCTCAGGTTGAAGTAATTCTCCTGCCTCAGCCTCCCCAGTACCTAGGACTACAGGCACAAGCCGCCATGCCTGGCTAATTTTTGTATTTTTAGTAGGGTTTTGCCATCTTGTCCAGGCTGGTCTCAAACTCCTGACCTCAGGTGATCCACCTGCCTCAGCCTCCAAAAGTGCTGGGATTATAGGCCTGAGCCATTTGCGCCTGGCTTTTTTTTTTTTTTTGAGATGGAGTCTTGCTCCGTCACCCAGGCTGGAGTACAGTGGCACAATCTCGGCAGCTCACTGTAACCTTCACCTCCGAGGTTCAAGTGATTCTTCTGCCTCAGCCTGCCTAGTAGCTGGGATTACAGGCACATACCACCACACTTGGCTAATTTTTTTTTTTTTTTTTTTTTGAGATGGAGCCTCCCTCTGTTGCCCAGGCTGGAGTGCAGGGGCACGATCTCCGCCTCCTGGGTTCAAGCGATTCTTGTGTCTCAGCTTCCCGAGTAGCTGGGATTACAGGGTCTGCACCACGCCCGGCTAATTTTTTTGTATTTTTAGTAGAGACGGGATTTCACCATATTGGCTAGGCTGGTTTTGAACTCCCAACCTCAAGTGATCCACCCGCCTCGGCCTCCTAATAATCTTTGTAATTTTGTTGAGGTGGGGTTTCACCATGTTGGCCAGGCTGGTTTCGATCTCCTGACCTCAAGTGATCCGCCCACTTTGGCCTCACAAAGTGTTGGGATTACAGGCGTGAGCCACTGCACCCAACCTGAAATCAGCTTGTTTTTAGCAAAGCTAATTAATGTGAAGGTGTATTATATGTAAAGGTCAAGTTCGGGCAGCTTACTACATTGCTTTTCTTGCAGGATGATGTTCAACTTTGGCTCTCCTATGTGGTTTTTTGTAAGAAGTGGGTAAGTAAAGCCATACATGTCTTGCTTCCTCTGGCCATATTTTTGTTAACTGCCCTTTAAGCTTCATGTCAGATGTTTTTTCCTGAAGTGTAGGGTTAACAAATGAAAAAAGAACCCAAGAAGGCGGAACATCAATATAACATTGGATATCTAAATGACTCTTAATAGTTTCCAAGTCAATTGAACAGAATATAATTTTTACATGTATTTGTTCAATACAGCTTATTTTTTAAAAAGAGATATTTAAAGTGTTCAGTGGTTTAATTGAGGTAGAAAATTATGAGGGTCTGTGTTCGTTTGTATGTCCCTAGCAATAGCATGTCATGCTTCATTGGATTTTACAGTCAGTAAAGTTAGGGTTCACATTACTTAGTGAGTAAGAGCAATGATTTATCTGTGCAGGAAGTAGAAATATTTTCCTTTTTTACAGGCTGCTAAAACTCAACTTAGCAAGGTATTCTCTGCCATGTTGGCGATTCATTCCAACAAGCCAGGTATGGTGAAATCTTTGTCAATTTTTCTACATTTTATTTAGACTCAAGCCATTTTGCATTTTATTTCACTTGATGAATCTTAAGAGATTATTTTGAGGACTTGAGCTTAGGCAGTTGGTCTCAGCAGTTTTTGTTACTGACATAGCTGCCTCATAGTTGACCCCTGCCTACTATATACTAGTTGCTGTCCTAGGTGTGGTATCTGCAGGCAAGAAGGACTGTGTTTATTTTTTTTCTTGAGACGGAGTCTCGCTCTGTCACCCAGGCAGGAGGGCAGTGGGACAATCTCGGCTCACTGCAACCTCCGCCTCCCGGGTTCAAGCAGTTCTCCTGCCTCAGCCTCCTGAGTAGCTGGGATTACAGGCGTCTGCCACCACGCCCAGCTAATTTTTGTATTTTTAGTAGAGATGGAGTTTCACCATGTTAGTCAGGCTGGTCTTGAACCCCTGACCTCGTGATCCACCCACCTTGGCCTCCCAAAGTGCTGGGATTACAGGTGTGAGCCACCGTGCCCGTCCAGACTGTATTTCTTTTTAGATGATGGCAAAATAAACTTTTGAATCCTTTGAGGGACATTTTATTTGGAGGCAGTCAAATCTGAGGAATTTTAGAAGCTTAAAGGGGAAAATATCAATATAAATTTTAGAAGAGTGCTGGTACAGAGTAGACTCATGTTTTGTAAAAGAAATATTTCTCTTGTGAATAATGTATAAATGGTCTAGTTGATAGTGGAGGGGCCTCAGTACCTATTCTCAGGGTATTTGGCTTAATCAGACATCTTACACCACACAAGACTCAAATAGACGACATTTGCTACCAGTTTATTCAGAAATATAGCAGGATAGCCTTAGGTATGTTTTTTCTGCAGAATGCTCTTAGCAGAATGCAGGTAGCCTCTGGTTCCTAAGGTGACTGTTCAGGTATGAGGAGATGAGATCATATCAGTGGGTAGGGGATCCACTCTGGCTTAGAAGCCCCATGGATGGGCATGGCTTCTACAGATCCTAGAAAGGTCATGCTCAATTTTAGGAGTTACATGTTCAAGAAAGCTCAAAGGAATTTCTTGCCACCATTGCTGACCCTCCTATTCCAAGTGTGGTTACCAGCCAGGCGTCATTTTTAACAAAAGCAATCTTGCTTGTTAAGATAGCTGACCTTTGTTAATTTTCTAGGGAAATAGCTAGAATGTTAACTCAGGGTTAATTTCCCATGTAGAAGGATAAAGGATTTTAAAGAAAATTATGAATTAGAATTTATTTTTTATTTTTTTGAGACAGAGTCTTGCCTCTATTGCCCAGGCTTCGGTGCAGTGGTATGATCTCGGCTCTCTGAAACCTCTGTCTCCTGGGTTCAAGTGATTCTCATGCCTCAGCCTCCTAAGTAGTTGGGATTACAGATGTGCACTACCACGCCCGGCTAATTTTTGTATTTAGTACAGGTGGGGTTTTGCCACGTTGGCTAGACTGGTCTCGAATTCCTGACTTCAAACGATCTGCTCACCTCAGCCTCCCAAAGTGCTGGGATTACAGGAGTAAGCCACTGTTCCTGGCCCTAGAATTTCTCTAAATATTGAAAAAAGAGCAAAAAATAATTCATTCATTGTAAGATAAGCAGTTTTTTCTGGCCTTTTTTTTTGAGATGGAATCTTTCTCTGTCGCCTAGGCTGGGGTGCAGTGGTGTGACCTCAGCTCACTGCAACCTCCACCTCCCAGGTTAAAGTGACTCTTCTGCCTCAGCCTCCCTAATAGCTGGGACTACAGGAGGGTGCCACCACATCCGGCTAATTTTTTGTATTTTTTAGTAGAAACAAGGATTCATCATGTTGGCTAGGCTGGTCTCAAACTCCTGACCTCAAGTGATCTGCCTGCCTCAGCCTCCCAAAGTGCTGGGATTATAGGTGTGAGCCACTGCGCCTGGCCTTTTTCTGGCATTTTACTACCTTTAAAATTTGTATGTGGGCCAGGCACGGTGGCTCATGTCTATAATTCCAGCACTTTGGGAAGCCGAGGCAGGCAGATCATTTGAGATCAGGAGTTTGAGACCAGCCTGGGCAACATGGTGAAAACATGTCTCTACAAAAACTACAAAATTTAGCTGGGCATGATGGTGTGTGCCCGTGGTCCCAGCTACTTGAGGGGTAAGGTGGGATCCTGGGAGGTAGAGACTGCAGTGAGCTGTGTTTGTGCCACTGCAGCCTGAGCAACAGAGCGAGACCCTGTCTCAAAAAAAAAAAAAAAAAAAAATTGTATGTGACTTATAATAATGTCCTTCGATCTGATGAAATATAGTAACAGACACTTAGGTACTCATCCTCTAAATTAACGTTTGTTATCATTTACTTATTTGCTTCAGAGTACTGTTTCCAATTTTAGATAATGTAAACAAGCTTTGCAGTTAGAAACAGTCTGTCGGAACTGCATCCCCTTTTGTTAAGGGTTTTTTAAAAAAATTGTTTGAGTAGGCTAGGCGCGGTGGCTCATGCCTATAATCCCAGCACTTTGGGAGGCCAAGGGGGGCGGATCACGAGGTCAGGAGATCGAGACCATCCTGGCTAACACGGTGAAACCCTGTCTCTACTAAAAATACAAAAAAGAATTGGCCGGGCATGGTTGTGGGCTCCTGTAGTCCCAGCTACTCAGGAAGCTGAGGCAGGAGAATGGCATGAACCTGGGAAGCGGAGCTTGCAGTGAGTCAAGATCGCACCACTGCACTTCAGCTGGGCGACAGAGTGAGACTCCATCTTAAAAAAAAAAATGTGAGTATTAAAATTGAATCATTTGATTCTTTTCTTGTCTGACTTGATTAATTTATTGAAATGAAATCTGATGTTTTTTCACTTACAGCTTTGTGGATTATGGCAGCCAAATGGGAAATGGAAGATCGATTGTCTTCAGAAAGCGCAAGGCAACTCTTTCTTCGGGCACTGCGCTTTCATCCAGAGTGTGCAAAACTTTATAAAGAAGTAAGTGTGTGTGCACATAGGATGAGATGGTGATGTCTCAGTTTGGTCCTCTGGAGACATATATTGTTTTTTTTCTCCTGGATTCAAGCAATTCTTATACCTCAGCCTCCTGAGTAGCTGAGATTACAGATTCCCGCTACCACACCCGGCTATGTTTTGTATTTTTAGT
This sequence comes from Chlorocebus sabaeus, assembly GCF_047675955.1. Lineage (NCBI taxonomy): Eukaryota > Metazoa > Chordata > Mammalia > Primates > Cercopithecidae > Chlorocebus > Chlorocebus sabaeus. The sequence goes on along the minus strand of NC_132919.1, from coordinate 30,093,047 downwards.
AGTGACGGGGTTTTGCCTTGTTGGCCAGGCTGGTCATACATACACACACACACACACATATTTTTTTTTGAGATAGTGTCTCGCTCTGTTGGCCAAGCTAGAGTGCAGTGGCGCAGTCTTGGCTCACTGCAAGCTCTGCCTCCCAGGTTCACGCCATTCTCCTGCCTCAGCCTCCCGAGTAGCTGGGACTACGGGTGCCCGCCACCATGCCCAGCTAATTTTTTGTATTTTTTAGTAGAGATGGGGTTTCACCGTGTTAACCAGGATGGTCTCGATCTCCTCACCTCGTGATCTGCCTGCCTTGGCCTCCCAAAGTTCTGGGATTACAGGCGTGAGCCACTGTTCCCGGCCCGTGTATTCTTTATTAAATAAAAAAGGCTTCAATTTATGGAGGCTAGGAATAAGTGTGGAGGTGTGGGTAAGGAAAAGCCTCTTTTTTTTTTTCTGGAGACGGAGTTTCGCTCTGTTGCCCAGGCTGGAGTGCAGTGGCCCAGTCTTGGCTCATTGCAACCTCTACCTCCTGGGTTCAAGCGATTCTCCTGCCTCAGCCTCCCGAGTAGCTGGGATCACAGAGGCCCCTCATCACATCTGGCTAATTTTTGTATTTTTAGTAGAGATGGGGTTTTGCCCTGTTGGGCAGGCTAGTCTCGAACTACTGACCTCAGGTGATCCACCCACCTCAGCCTCCCAAAGTGGTGGGATTACAGACGTGAGCCACCATGCCCGGCCAGGGAAAAACGTCTTTTTATTTTTTGGCCAGTGGTAGGTGTTGACACTGCAGCTTCTAAGTTAGTTGAGAGGTTAGAACCCCCACCTCCTTCCTGTGGTTGGAAGGAATAGGGAACTAGACTCAAACATTTTTTTATTTGGGAGCCAGATTTAGCCTCTTTATACTTTCGTTTTTATTTTTTTTCTTTTTCCCCTTGTTCCCTTGGTTCTCCAAAGAAGCCCTCTTCTGGCTTCTTTGCCTTGTCTTCCTCTCTTCTCCACGTTCTTTCTGTCTCCTTTTCTTGAGATAAGATACTTGGCACTACTTCCTTTCTCTCTTCGGGGACTTACTCCCTTATGGACGGTGCCCTAGAACATTTGAGGGCCAAGCTTTAGATGAAAATCCCAAATAATAGAAAGGATGTATTGGAAGCTGCACTGTTTGAGTCATTTGTCAGGATAAAAGAGAAACTGCTATTTAATTATTATTTTTTTTGAGACGGAGTCTCACTCTGTCACTCAGGTAGGAGTTCAATGGTGTGTTCTTGGCTCACTGCAGCCTCCGCCTCTGGTGTTCAAACTATTCTCCTGCCTCAGCCCCTGAAGTAGCTGGGATTATAGGTGTGCGCCACCATGCCCCACTGATTTTTGTATTTTTTTTAGTAGAGATGGGGTTTCACAATGTTGGGCAGGCTGGTCTCAAACTCCTGACCTCAAGTGATCCGCCCACCTCGGCCTCCCAAAGTGTTGGGATTACAGGCATGCCCAGCCTGCTATTTAATTCTTAAATGAAAATTAAGGCTGGATGTGGTGGCTCATGCCTTTAATCCCAGCACTTTGGGAGGCTGAGGCAGGAGGATCACTTGAGGTCAGTTGTTTGAGGCCAGGCAGCAACGTAGCAAGACCCTGTCTCTCCGAAAAATAAAAATAAAAAAATTACCTGAGTGTGATGGGATGTGCCTCTAATCCTAGCTATTCAGGAGGCTGAGGCAAGTGGATCACTTGAGCACAGGAATTCGTGGACGAAATGAGCTGTGATCACCACTGCGCTGCAGCCTGGGTGACAGAGCAAGACCCTGTCTCAAAAAAATTTAAAAAAGCAACCGGGCGCGGTGGCTCAAGCCTGTAATCCCAGCACTTTGGGAGGCCGAGACGGGCGGATCACGAGGTCAGGAGATCGAGACCATCCTGGCTAACCCGGTGAAACCCCATCTCTACTAAAAAAAATACAAAAAACTAGCCGGGCGAGATGGCGGGCACCTGTAATCCCAGCTACTCGGGAGGCTGAGGCAGGAGAATGGCGTAAACCTGGGAGGTGGAGCTTGCAGTGAGCTGAGATCCGGCCACGGCACTCCAGCCTGGGCCACAGAGCGAGACTCCGTCTCAAAAAAAAAAAAAAAAATTTAAAAAAGCATCTCCAAGGATTTTCAGTTTATTTTCCTTCTGTAGTACTTTAGGATGGAGCTGATGCATGCGGAAAAACTGAGGAAAGAGAAGGAAGAATTTGAAAAAGCCAGTATGGATGTGGTAAGGTTCTAATTATTTTATTCTCACTTGCTAACAATGTATAGCATTTTGAGCCTACTTAGGAGTAAGAGAAAATATTTGGAATATATTTTTCTTTTCTTTTTTTTTTTTTTTGAGATGGAGTCTTGTTCTGCCAAACAGGCTGGAGTACAGTGGCACCATCTTGGCTCACTGCAAGCTCTGCCTCCCGGTTCAAGCTTCAATGTTTAATGTTGTTACATTTTGAAACTTCCAGATGAGTTAGTGTTAATTATAAGTGGACTTAGGAAAGTGAAGCTTTATGGTATTAAAATAGATATTTGGACTAATTAATGTGGTCCTCAAAATTGTTACTTGCAGAATAGCCAAATGCTATTCTTTAACACTGTATGATCTCATAAAGTGATATATTAATGGATTCAAGGAGCTTGAGAAAGGTTGTGAAATGTGTGGTTTCCTGGCCTTCTTTCTTTCCCTTTTTATATAATTTTTTATGTGACAGAATAATTAAAAGATTTAGAATGTTAGAGCTGAGAAGAAACTTTGCTATTGTCTGTTCTTGTGGTATCCAGCTTAGAACTTTTTTCTCAGACGGAGTCTTGCTCTTGTTGCCTAGGGTGGAGTGCAATGGCACGATCTCGGCTCACTGCAACCTCTGCCTCCCGGGTTCAAGTGATTCTCTTGCCTTAGCCTTCTGAGTAGCTGGGATTACAGGCGCCCGCCACCATGCCTGGCTAATTTTTGTATTTTTAGTAGAGATGGGGTTTCACCATGTTGGCCAGGCTGGTCTTGAACTCCTGACCTCAAGTGATCCACCCGCCTCAGCTTCCTAAAGTGCTGGGATTGTAGGCACGAGCCACTGCGCCAGGCCAGGACTTTTTTATTCAAATAAAATGTTACACAGAAGCGCAAATAAAACATGTAAAATCTGACCTGTTTTGGTCCAAGTGGAGAGTGAGGCCTTAAGCTGTGTGATCTTGCCACCACTCTTGGAGCCTGAAAGAACACAGTTGGAAGATCAGTGATCTTGTTCAAGCTGCACACTTTACAAGTGAGGGAACTGGCCTGGAGAGAGAGACATGATTTGCCAGTGGTCATATGGCACAGATAGTCTAGGATTGTTAATTTTCGTCCTAGTGCTTTTCCTCCTTGTACTACCTATTAAGTTACGTTTGATATAACACTCTTTAGGAGCATCCTGATTATTCTGAAGAAATCCTTAAGGGTGAGTTGGCACGGATCATCTACAAAAATTCTGTAAGCATAATTAAAGGTAGGTATCTTTTGAACATTATTTTTGGTAGGAAAGTGAAACATTCTTTTCCTATTGAAGATCTTTACCTAGTTTTGAAATTTTCCAGTAGAATGTATGTAAAACTCTGTAGGAATAGTGTCCTGTTTCTTTCAGAAAATACTTATTTTTCCTAGGCTATAATTGAACATTTCAGTAACTTATTTACTTATTTTTTGAGATGGAGTCTCGATCTGTTGCCCTGGCTGGAGTGCAGTGGGGCAGTCTCGGCTCACCACAGCCTCCGCCTCCTGTGTTCAAGTGATTCTCCTGCCTCAGCCTCACAAGTAGCTGGGACTATAGGCGCGCACCACCCTGCCTGGCTAATTTTTGTATTTTTAGGAGAGACATGGTTTCACTATGTTGGCCAGGCTGGTCTTGTACTCCTGACTTCGTGATCTGCCCCCCTCGGCCTCTCAAAAAAGTGCTGGGATTACAGGCGTGAGCCACCACGCCCGGCATAAGTCTCTTTTTTAAATTTATATTCTACTCCTATTTTTTTTCCTTAAATTTCAATAGATTTGGGCCAGGTGCGGTGGCTCATGCCTGTAATCCCAGCACTTTGGGAGGTCGAGGCAGGTGGATCACCTGAGGTCAGGAGTTTATGACTAGCCTGACCAACAAGGTGAAACCCCGTTTCTACTAAAAATACAAAAATTAACTGGGTGTGGTGGTGGGCGCCTATAATCCCAGCTACTTAGGAGGCTGAGGCAGGAGAATCACTTGAACCTGGGAGGTGGAGGTTGCAGTGACTGAGCTGAAAGAGCGCCTAGGCAACAGAGCGAGACTTCATCTCACAAAAATAAAAATGTCAGTAGGTTTTTGGGGAACAGGTTTAGTGGTGATTTTTGAGATTTTGGTGCACCCATTAGCGAGCAGTGTACACTGTACCCAGTGTGTAGTCATTTATCCTTCCATTTATTTTTTTTTGAGACAGGGTCTCACTCTGTCACCCACGCAGGAGTGCAGTGGTACAATCATGGCTCACTGTAGTCTCGACTTCATGGGCTCAGGCGATTCTCCCACTTCAGCCTCCTGAGTAGCTAGGCATGGACTTCTATGCCTGGCTAATTTTTGTGCTTTTAGTAGAGATGAGGTTTCACTGTGTTGTCCAGGCTAGTCTTGAACTCCTGAGCTCAAGTGATCTTCCTGCTTTGGCCTCCCAAAGTGATGGCATTACTGGCATGAGCCATTGCACCCAGCCTCAGTAAGTTCTCATGGAGTAATTAAATAATGTGGGGAGTTGAAAATTAGTTCTTGTTTTATGAATACTTCAAAGATATTAACAATAGCTTTGCTTGAGTAGGTGAGGGACCCTGAGGTGAGGGGACTATGGGATGACTTTTCTTCTATTTTGTTCTGTTTCTCATTTAAAAAACAAAAAGATTAACTGTAGTACATGAGAAGAATGCTACTTTTAAAGTAAAGTGACTCTTACTGGCAATAAACTTCTCCTTCCTTGCTTTTTAAATTTAGGTGCAGAATTTCACGTGTCACTGCTTTCAATTGCACAGCTATTTGACTTTGCCAAAGAGCTACAAAAAGAGATTTATGATGAGTAAGTAACATTAGTAGAAAGGTGAATATATCTATTTCTGATCTTGAGATTAAGGGTTTGAGGTTGGATATTTAGTAGAAGAGAAAGAAGATACCACACTAAATCCCTGGAATAAAAGCTAATATTAGCCAGGTGCAGTGGCTCACAACTGTAATCCCAGCACTTTGGGAGGTTGAGGTGGGTGGATCACTAGAGATCAGGAGTTCGAAACCAGCCTGAACAACATGGTGAAACCCTGTCACTACTAAAAATAAAAAATTAGCTGGGTGTGGTGGTGCATGCCTGTAATCCCAGCTACTTGGGAGGCTGAGTCAGGTGAGACTCGCTTGAACCTGGGAGGCGGAGGTTGCAGTGAGCCAAGATTCCACAATTGCACTCCAGCCTGGGTGACAAGAGCAAAACTCCATCTCAAAAAAAAAAAAAAAAGAAACCAAAAAAAACAACCTAATATCATATTATGTTAAAAAATTTTTTTCGGCCGGGCGCGGTGGCTCAAGCATGTAATCCCAGGACTTTGGGAGGCCGAGACGGGCGGATCACGAGGTCAGGAGATCGAGACCATCCTGGCTAACACGGTGAAACCCCGTCTCTACTAAAAAGTACAAAAAACTAGCCGGGCGAGGTGGCGGGCGCCTGTAGTCCCAGCTACTCCGGAGGCTGAGGCAGGAGAATGGCGTAAACCCGGGAGGAGGAGCTTGCGGTGAGCAGAGATCCGGCCACTGCACTCCAGCCTGGGTGACAGAGCCAGACTCCGTCTCAAAAAAAAAAAAAAAAAAATTTTTTCCTGGCCCAGTGCGGTAGCTCACACTTTGGGATCCCAGCATTTTGGGAGACCAAGGCAGGTGGATCACTTCAGCTCAGGAGTTTGAGAGCAGCCTGGGCAACATAGTGAAACCCTGTCTCTACAAAAATAAGCTAGGTATGGTGGTGCATTCTTGTAGTCTTAGCTACTCTGGAGGCTGAGGTGGGAAGATCACCTGAGTCCGGGAGGTTGAGGCTGGAGTGAGCTGCGATCCTGCCACTGCACTCCTGTCTGGGTCACAGAGTGAGACTGTGTCTCAGAAGAAAAAAAGTATCTTCCTGATTAAGTTCTTTGATTCACTTATTGGGGGAAATAGTTTATTCAATAAAAAAAAAAATCTAAAGCTTATATAAAATTGTAAATTCTATTTTCCTGGCATTTATCCATAAAATGGGAGTTATATGTTTATAGTTGAGTGCTGGTAATTCTTTTTATTTCTTTATTATATTTTTATTTATTTACATTTTTAATTATAGAGATGAGGTCTCACTATGTTGCCCAGGTTGGTCTTGAACTCCTGAGCTCAAGTGATCCTCCTGCGTTAGCCTCCCAAAGTGCAAGGATTACAGATGTGAGCCATTACACATGGCTGGTAATTTTATTCTTTAATGTCTGATTATATGGTTTAACAATTATTTGTAAGCTTTGGCAACATGGTGAGACCTTGTTTTTACCAAAAATAACAATAAAATTAGCTGGGTATGGTGTTGTGTGCCTGTAGTCCCAGCTACTTGCAGGACTGAGGTGGGAGGATCCCTTGAGCCTGTGAGGTTGAGGCTGCCGTGAGCTGTTATTGCGTCACCGCACCCCAGCCTGGGTGACAGAGTGAGACCATTAAAATTTTTAACGAAAAAAAATTATTTGTAGCCTACCTTGTGGGTACTTGCGTTCTTTGGTAGCACCTCTTCCTTTGACAGGAGGAGAAATAGAACTTGAATCAGTTTGTTGTTTGGGTATCTTCAGGGTTTTGAGAGAGGAATAGGTTGTGCTTTTTCTGTGTTATTTAGAAAATGAAGAACCTTGGGCTGGGCACGGTGGCTCACACCTGTAATCTCAGCACTTTTGGAGGCCAAGGTGGGCGGATCACCTGAGATCAAGAGATTGAGACCATCCTGGCCAACATGTGAAACCCCGTCTCTACTGAAAATACAAAAATTAGCTTGGTGTGGTGGCATGCACCTGTAATCCTAGCTACTTGGGAGGCTGAGGCAGGAGAATCACTTGAACCTGGGAGGTGGAGGTTGCAGTGAGCCGAGATCATGCCACTGCACTCCATCCTGGTGACGGAGCAAGACTCTGTCTCCAAAAAAAAAAAAGCTGGGTGCAGTGGCTCTTGCCTGTAATCCCAGCATTTGGGAATGCCGAGGTGGGCGGATCACCTGAGGTCAGGAGTTTGAAACCGGTCTGGCCAACATGGTGAAACCCCACCTCTACTAAAAATACAAAAATTAGCTGGATGTGGTGTCACATGCCTGTAATCCCAGGTGCTCGGGAGGCTGAGGCAGGAGAATCGCTTGAACCCAGGAGGCGGAGGTTATAGTGAACTGAGATTGTGCCCACTACACTCAAGCTTGGGCAACAAGAGAGAAACTCTGTCTGAAAACACACACGCACTGAAAATGAAGAGCTCAGATATAATGAAGTTCTTTAGGTTGGGCACAGGGGCTGTAATGTCAACATTTTGGGATGGACGATTGCTTGAGCCCCCAGGAGTTGGAGACTATCCTGGGCAACATGGCAAAACTCTGTACAATAAAACTACCAAAATTAGCTGGGTATGGTGGCATGCACTTACAGTACCAGCTACATGGGAGGCTGAGGTGGGAGGATCACCTGAGCCTGGGAGGTGGAGGCTGCAGTGAGCCATGATGGCACCACTGCACTCCAGCCTGGGTGACAGACCCTATCTCAAAAACAAAAACAAGTTCTTCAGGTCTCTTGGAGTCTTGTGTTGTCACAGATAACTGCTGATTTGAGTTTGAGAGCTAACTTGAAAGTTAGCATTTGTGAATGATACCTGAAATATTCTGAAACTCAATAAATGTGGACAACTCTGGCCAGGTGCAGTGGCTCACACCTGTAATCCCACCCAGCACTTTGGGAGGCTGAGGCAGGAGGATCACTTGAGGTCAAGAGTTCGAGACCAGTCTGGCCAACATGGTGAAAACTTACCTCTCACAAAAAAAATACAAAAATTAGCCAGGTGTGGTGGTGTGCATCTGTAATTCTAGCTCCTTGGGAGGCTGAGGCAGGAGAATTGCTTGAATCTGGGAGGTGGGGGTTACAGTGAGCTGAGATCACGCCACTGCACTCCAGCCTTGGTGACAGTGAGATTCTGGCTCAATAAACAACAACAGAAAAAAAAGGTGGGACAATTCTGATCCATTGACAAAATTTCTACAATGAGTGAAGATATTCTGGAGAGCCTGTTGGAAAATAGTTTTTTTCGTTTGTTTGTTTTTTTTTTTTTGAGACACAGTCTCGCTCTGTCACCCAGGCTGGAGTGCAGTGGCCGGATCTCAGCTCACTGCAAGCTCTGCCTCCCAGGTTTATGCCATTCTCCTGCCTCAGCCTCCCGAGTAGCTGGGACTACAGGCGCCTGCCACCTCGCCCGTCTAGTTTTTTGTATTTTTTAGTAGAGACGGGGTTTCACCGTGTTAGCCAGGATGGTCTCAATCTCCTGACCTCGTAATCCGCCCGTCTCGGCCTCCCAAAGTGCTGGGATCACAGGCTTGAGCCACCGTGCCTGGCCTGGTGTTTTTTTTTTTTTTTTTATGAGATAGAGTCTTGCTTTGTCACCCAGGCTGGAGTGATGTGATCTTGGCTCACTGCAACTTCCGCTTCATGGGTTCAAGCAATTCTCCTGTCTCGGCCTCTCTAGTAGCTGAGACTACAGTCACATACCACCATGCCCAGCTTATTTTTGTATTTTTAGTAGGGATGGGGTTTCACCATATTGGTCAGGCTGGTCTCGAACTCCTGACCTCAGGTGATCCACCCACCTTGGACTCCCAAAGTTCTGATCTCCAAAAGGCGTGAGCCACTGGGCCCGGCCTGGGAAATAGTTTTTATGGTACTGCAGTTGTTACAGGGATGTCCTGTGTAGATTTTTAAAGCATAGGTAACTGTTTCTCTGATACTCTGAGTTAGTTTCTTGTTGTGGGATAGATACAGGTAAGTTGTATTTTTCAGCCTTCAGACTCTACACACAGATGATCCTCTCACTTGGGATTATGTGGCAAGGCGAGAATTAGAGATCGAGTCACAGACAGGAGAAGAGCAGCCCACAACGAAACAAGCCAAAGCAGTGGAGGTTGGCCGGAAGGAGGAGAGATGCTGTGCTGTATATGAAGAGGCAGTGAAGACTCTGCCAACAGGTGAACTTCACCAAACCATGGTGTGATAGAGAAGGAATAGTACCCCGAGTGTGAAACTTAAGCTCCCATTCCCATTGCCAAAATCAATATTGGGGATCTCTCTATAGTACAGTTACGATGTGCCTGACTTTCTGTTTTTTTTTTTATTTTGGGAGACGGAGTCTCGTTCTGTCACCCAGGCTGGAGTTCAGTGGCTTGATCGAGGCTCACTGCAACCTCTGCCTCCCTTCAAGCAATTCTTCTGCCTCAGCCTCCCGAGTAGCTGGGACTACAGGTGCCTGCCACCATGCCCAGCTAATTTTTTTGTATTTTAGTAGAGACGGGGTTTCACCGTGTTGCTCAGGCTGGTCTTGAACACCTGAGCTCAGGTGATCCACTCGCCTTGGCTTCCCAAAGTGCTAGGATTACAGGATTATAGGTGTGAGCTACCGCGTCTGGCTTTTTTTTTTTTTTTTTTTTTTTGAGACAAAGTCTCACTCTTGCCCAAGCTGGAGTACAATGTCACAATCTGGGCTCACTGCAACCTCTGCCTCCTGGGCTCAAGCGATTCTCCTGCGTCATCCTCCCGAGTAGCTGGGATTACAGGCATGTGCCACAATGCCCGGCTAATTTTTGTATTTTCAGTACAGATGGAGTTTCACCATGTTGGCCAGGCTGGTCTTGAACTCCTGATCTTAGGTGATTTGCCCGCTTTGGCCTCCTAAAGTGCTGGGATTACACATGTGAGCCACCGCATTTGGCCGTGTCTGGCTTTCTAACTTGGTCTTTGTCTGATGGTAATGGAGCTTTTATGACCTTCCTCCATAGTAGTGGTATTTATGTTCATTTATTTTGGGGGAAACTTAGGAAATAATTCCTAAGATTCTTAAATTATTACTCCTTAATTACCTTTTTTTTTTTTTTTTTTTTTTTTTTTTTGAGACAGGGTCCTGCTGTGTCACCCAGGCTGGGGTGCAGTGGCACGATTGCAGCTCACTCCAACCTCTGCCTCCTGGGTTGAAGCAATCCTCCCACCTCCGCCCCGAGTAGTTGGGTCTACAGGCACGTGCCACCACGCCAGGCCAATTTTAATGTATTTTTTGTAGAGATGAAGTTTCGTCACATTGCCCAGGCTGGTCTTGAACTGCTGGAATCAAGCGATCTGCACGCCTCGGCCTCCCAAAGTGCTAGGATTACTGACGTCCTTAATTATTTATTTATTTTTTCTTTTTGAGACAGAGTCTCACTCTGTGACATGATCTCGGGTTACTGCAACCTTTTCCTCCCAGGTTTAAGCAATTCTCCTGCCTCAGCCTCCTGAGTAGCTGGGATTACAGGTGCATGCCACCATGCCCCACTGATTTTTGTATTTTTAGTAGAGATGAGGTTTCACCATGTTGGCCAGGCTGGTCTTGAACTCCTGACCTCAAGTGATCTGCCTGCCTCAGCCTCAAGGTGATGGGATTACAGGCATGAACCACTGTGTCCAGCCCTTAATTATCTTTTGATAGTGATTCAATTTTTATTTTGTAATAATGTAGAATAAAGGCAGAGGGGATATATAACCTAGATAAGGCTTTCAATTTTTTTGTTTAAGCTGTGAGGTGTTTTATTGGTTGTAGTCAAAATAACACTTTTTAAAATCAGGCTAATTTAAACTCTTCTTCAGAAGAGAGTTTTCCCCTCGAAGAAAAGATGTATCATGACTGTTTTTTTCCTTCTCTTTTAATAACTTTGATGTGATGAATGTTGAACTAAGTGATCTGATCAACATAATCTTTGACTTTTCCAGAGGCCATGTGGAAGTGTTACATCACCTTTTGCTTGGAAAGATTTACTAAGAAGTCAAATAGTGGGTTCCTTAGAGGGAAGGTGAGGTTGTTACATGGTTACATGGTTACAGTGGTTGACTAGATAGTGACTGTCTTCTGAAAGAAGAACAGAAGCACAGCTCTTTTGGTGTCTGGCATAGCTTCTGAAAACTTGTATGCTTAGCCACTCTCTCTCTCCTTGTGGGCGACGTGTTATTCTAAAGGTCTGAGTCTGGTTTGTTGCCAGGTTAGGAGGGGCTCTCATGTGACTGGGCTCTGTTCGGTGCAGCTGCCTAGTGCATCTATTCATAAGTGAAAGCACCATGCAGGAGCAAGTCAGCTTTGAATTCTTAGAAATGCGCAAAACTGCTTTTGTTCATGTCAGAGGCCAGAGGCCTCTGCTGGGATCTTTGTAATGAACTGAGGGATTTTTCTGTTTTCAGAGGTTGGAAAGAACCATGACTTCATTCAGGAAGGCACATGAACTGAAGCTTCTGTCAGAATGCCAATACAAGCAGTTGGTAAGGACGTGGAGAAAATATTTTCTGCCAGTTACAAATACCTTATTCCAGTTGTTTTGTGCCACAGTCATATTTTAAATATATATAGTCTTAAGATGAAGGCCATTCGGGAGTTTGGTATGTAAAGTGTGTTTATATGTGTTTGCCAGTATTTGGCATATGCTAAAAATGAAATCTGTACTAGCAAAGGGAGGAATATTATATAATGAAAAACACTTAGAACAAGAGTCATGATTTGGGTTTGTTTTACCACCCATTCCTTTTTTTTGAGACAAGTGTCTCACTCTCTTTCCCCAGGCTGGAGCACAGTGGCGCGATCTCAGCTCACTACAACCTCTGCCTCTTGAGTTCAAGTGATTCTTCTGCCTCAGCCTCCCAAGTAGCTGGGATCACAGGTGCATGCCACCACACCGGGCTAATTTTTGTATTTTGGTAGAGATGGGGTTTTACCATCTTAGCCAGGCTGGTCTCTTAACTCCTGACCTCAAGTGATCCACCTGCCTCGGCCTCCCAAAGTGCTGGGACTACAGGCGTGAGCCATCACGCCTGGCCAAATTTTTGTGTTTTTAGTAGAGACGGAGTTTCACTATGTTGGCCAGGCTGGTCTTGAACTCCTGACCTCAAGCGATCTCTGACTGCCTCAGCCTCCCAAAGTGCTGAGATTACAGGTGTGATCCACTGCTCCTGGCTGTGCCTGGTTTTCTAACTTGGTCTTTCAGGCATGAGCCACCATGCCCAGCCTAGATGATTCATTTTTCGTCAGAAGAAACGTATCAAACCATTTCATCTCTTAGATTGGAGGCTCTATGGTTGGTAGGGAGTGTACCTGATTTGCTCACTATTGAATCTAGCATATATAGTGTGCAATAAAAATGCTTGCTGAGTGTACTGATTATATACTGCCATTTAATGTTTCACACATTTGTACAATTGGATTGGTTTTAGGTTTTTTTTTTTCTCTTTTTCAAATAATCTAGATATAAGCATTTTGAACAGGTAAGATTTCCTTTCATTCGTGTATTTTTTGGCCCACATTTGTTAATGTAAAAGTCCCAAATTGAAGCATTGAGCACTTTCATGACTCTTGCTACAAACTGTCAAATTGAATTTCAGAAAAATTGCATTAGTTTATGTTATGTCCAACTCTGAATGAATATACCTGTTTCTTTGACACACCACAAATACTGATTTTGTATTTATTAAGTTTTAAAAAATTTTTTGGAGACAGAGTCTTGCTCTGTCACCAGCCTGGAGTGTAGGCATGATCTCGGCCCACTGCAACTTCCTCCTCCCAGGTTTAAGTGATTCTCCCACCTCATCCTCCTGAGTAGCTGGGATTACAGGCGTGTGCCAACACACTTGGCTAATTTTTGTATTTTTAGTAGAGACAAGGTTTCACCATGTTGGTCAAGCTGGTCTCGAGGTCTTGACCTCAGGTGATCCACCTGTCTCGGCCTCCGAAAGTGCTGGGGTTACAGGCGTAAGCCACTGAGCCTGGCCTATTTGTTAATTTTCATCCTCTGTTGGGTGAGCATGTGTTCTGGAATAGTGAACTGTTTTGTTTTTATTTATTTATTATTTTTTTGAGATGGAGTTTTGTTGCCTAGGCTGGAGTGCAATGGCACGATCTCGGCTCACCTCAACCTCTGCCTCCTGGATTCAAGTGATTCACCTGACTCAGCTTCCCGAGTAGCTGGAATTATAAGCATGCACTACCATGCCTGGCTAATTTTGTATTTTTAGTAGCGACAGGGTTTTTCCATGTTGGTCAGGCTGGTGTCGAACTCCTGACCTTAGGTGATCTGCCTGCCTCAGCCTCCCAAAGTGCTGGGATTACAGGCGTGAGCCACCGTGCCCGGCCATGAACTGTTTTATTAAAAACTTATGCCGGGCATGGTGGCTCATGCCTGTAATCCCAGCACTTTGGGAGGCCAAGGCAGGCAGATCATCTGAGGTCAGGAGTTCGAGACCAGCCTGGCCAACGTGGTGAAACCCCATCTCTACTAAAATACAAAAAATTAGCCGGGTGTGGCAGCAGGTGCCTGTCATCCCAGCTACTTGGGAGGCTGAGGCAGGAGAATTGCTTGAACCTGGGAGGTGGAGGTTGCAGTGAGTGGAGATCATTGCGCCACTGCATTCCAGGCTGGGCTACAGAGTGAGACTCTGTCTCCAAAAAAAAAAAAACAACACCTAACTTACAGTCTAAATTATTTATGTTCTCTGGTTTTTACGTCTTCCCTGTTTTTGGATAACCCTCATGGGTATCATGGGTAGGAGCAGTGAAAAGAGGAGAAATTCTAAATTGTTCACTTTGCACCTGTTTACAGCCATGGAAAATTTGTTTTGATACCTATAAATTATCACATAGCTCTTTTCCTTTCTTTTGTTTTTTTTTTTTTTTTTGAAATGAAGTCTTGCTCTGTCGCCGAGGTTGGAGTGCAGTGGCGTGATCTCAGCTTACTGCAATCTCCCTCCTGGGTTCAAGCGATTCTCCTATTTCAGCCTCCTGAGTAGCTGGGATTACAGACGCCTACCGCCACAACCAGATAATTTTTGTATTTTTAGTGGAGACGGGGTTCACCATGTTGGCCAGGATGGTCTCGATCTCTTGACCTTATGATCTGCCTGCCTCGGCCTCCCAAAGTGCTGGGGTTACAGGTGTGAGCCACCATGCGTGGCCTCTTTTTTATTTTAAATTGTAGTGGAAAGGTTGGTGAAATTCTTGCCTCAAATGAGGTGTTTGTTTCCATTTATATAGATTGTTTGGGTTTCAGTAATTAATTTACCAGTCATCCTTCGTCTTGTCTAGATTGTTTCGTTGCTGTGTCATAAATTCCTGAGGGAAGCTCTGGAAGTGGCAGTAGCTGGAACTGAATTGTTTAGAGACTCTGGGACAATGTGGCAGCTGAAGCTGCGGGTGCTGATCGAGTCAAAGAGTCCTGACACAGCCATGCTTTTTGAAGAAGCCTTTGTGCACCTGAAACCCCAGGTCAGTGAGCTGGATCTTTTGTATTCATTATATTTGGGAAACCTTTTAAGACTAGCCAGAGCTCATTTGGAATGTACTTGTCTATTGAGAGCCAATTCTAGAGTGGCATTTGTTATTAAGTGGTGATGGTTCATAGGTTAAGAGTAGAAGAACTTGCCTGTATTTAATATCCTTTATTTGAAAGTTGACCAAATTATATAAAACTTCCTATTCTATTTAGGAATAGAATGGTATTTCCTATAAAGTTAGAAGTACCAGTAGAATATTAATGTCACTTGCTGAATATAAGCCCAACTTTTTTTTTTTTTTTGGGATGGAGTCTTGCTCTGTTGCCCAGGCTGGAGTACAGTGGTGTGATCTCAGCTCACTGCAGTCTCCACCTCCCAGGTTCAAGCAATTCTCCTGCCTCAGCCTCCCGAGTAGCTGGGACTACAGGTGCGTGCCATCACACCCGGCTAATATTTTCTATTTTAGTAGAGACAGGATTTCTCCATGTTGGCCAGGCTGGTCTGGAACTCCTAGCCTCAAGTGATCTGCCCTCCTGGGCCTCCCAAAGTGCTGAGATTATAGGCGTGAGCCATGGTGTATGGCCAGATTCACTTTGCAGTGAATTTTTTGTGTTAGTAGGAAAAATGTATTCCAGAAGATAAAGTAGGAAAAAAACTACTGCTCACTTGGTGTTGTTTTCTTTTTCCTTTTTTTTTTTTGAGATGAAGTCTTGTTCTCATGCCCAGGCTGGAGTGCATTGGTGCAATCTTGGCTCACTGCAACCTCCGCCTCCTAGGTTCAAGCGATTCTCCTGCCTCAGCCTCCCAAGTAGCTGGGATTAGAAGCGCCTGCCACCATGCTCAGCTAATTTTTGTATTTTTAGTAGAGAGAGGGTTTTGCCATGTTGGCCAGGCTAATCTTGAACTCCTGGCCTCAAGTGAGCTGCCTGCCTCCGTCTTCAAAGTTCTGGGATTACAAACGTGCACCACCATGCCTAACCTTTGCTGCTCATTTGTATGTATCTCTGGGACGTGAATGAAGATCAGATAGTTCAGCCTAGATTAGTTCTTGTGGGTCTTAGACAGCAGAGACATGACCTGGGTAGCTGTGGATCTAACTGTGTGGGCTGTTAATTGCTTACTTAACTAAAAGATGATTGATGATAACTACATGAAATATTTCCCAATAGAAAGGAACTAAAATTCATAGAAGAGCGTTGCTCCGAGTGACTTGGTCAGAAGGCTGACTGTGTTCTGGCATGCCATTCCTGCTGGGCAATGAGAATTCTGTCACAACAAGAACTGTTTGGGAATGAATCCCTATTTTACATGTCGATTATCTTAGGAGGAACCTGCCTTTTTAACTAGTTTTCAGAGCATAGGACTAAACTGTCATTTTATAGCTTTAAAAAAATTGATACATAATATTTTACATATTTATAGGGTACATGCGATGTTTTGTTATATGCTATTTTCTAACATTTTTTAAACTGGGAGTAGGTTTGTCTGCCATTGTGGATTTCCTGGGCAGAGTGGAGTGAAGGTGCCAAAAGCCAAGAAGACACTGAGGCAGTCTTTAAGGTATAGGCACCGTGTTCCAAGTCTCGTGGTGTGGGGAATGGCAGAAGGTTCCCTGGTTGGCCAGCTCTAGTGTTGCAGGTGCGCCTAAAGCACTATGGAGTGGCCTCAGGTGGTTCTGGGAAAATCTGTTTTGATACCTGTAAGTTTTCTCACATAGCTTCTTTTTTCTTTTAAATTGTAGAAAGCTCTCTTAGCTGTCATAGGTGCCGACTCAGTAACCCTGAAGAATAAGTACCTGGATTGGGCTTATCGAAGTGGTGGCTACAGAAAGGCCAGAGCTGTGTTTAAAAGGTACTCACAGACGTTCATAGTTGTTGCTGGTCTCTGCACCCCGTACTCAGCCGCTCATACCCAGATTATTTGTATCACAAATAGCATCTGAGGGAGTAATCCAATACACTTTTTCTTTTTTTTCTCTTTTTTGGATGGAGTCTCAGGCTGGGCGTGGTGGCTCACGCCTGTAATCCCAGCACTTTGGGAGGGCGAGGCGAGTGGATCACCTGAGGTCAGGAGTTCAAGACCAGCCTGACCAAAATGGAGAAACCCCGTCTCTACTAAAAATACAAAATTAGCCAGGCATGGTAGTACATGCCTGTAACCCCAGCTACTTGGGAGGCTGAGACAGGAGAATAGTTAAAACCCAAAAGGCGGAGGTTGCGGTGAGCTGAGATTGAGCCATTGCACTCCAGCCTGGGCAACAAGAGCGAAACTCCGTCTCCAAACAAACAAACAGACAAAAAAAAGATGGAGTCGCATGTCTCGCTCTATTTCCCAGACTGGAGTGCAGTGGCACAATCTCGGCTCACTGCAATCTCCGCCTCCTGCATTCAAGTGATTCTCCTGCCTCAGCTTCCCAAGTAGCTGGGATTACAGACGCCTGTCACCACGCCTAGCTAATTTTTAACTTTTAGATTTTAAAGACAAGGTTTCACTGTGTTGACCAGGCTGGTCTCAAACTCCTGACCTCAGGTGATCTGCCTGCATCAGCCTCCCCAAAGTACAGGGATTACAGGCATGAGGCACTGCACCTGACCCAATACACTGTTTCATTTTCCTTTTTTTTGTTTGTTTGTGTTTTTGAGACAGAGTTTCACTCTTGTCACCCAGGCTGGAGTACAGTGGCAAGATCTCAGCTCACTGCAATGTCCACTTCCCGGGTTTAAGGGATTCTTCTGCCTTAGCCTCCTGAGTAGCTGGGATTACAGATGTGTGACACCATGCCTGGCTAAATTTTGTAATTTAGTAGTGACAGGGTTTCATCATGTTGGCCAGGCTGCTCTCGAACTCTGGTCTCAAGTGATTTGCTTGTCTTGGCCTCTCAAAGTGCTGGGATTGCAAGCATGAGCCAGTGCATTCGGCTTCCAATAAACTTTTTCAAAAAGTAAAGTTTCTTTTTCTTTTTTGAGACAGGTTCTCACTCTGTCACCCAGGTTAGAGTGCAGTGGCATAAGCATGGCTCACTGAAGCCTTGAGCTTCTGGGCTCAAGCAGTCCTCCCACCTCAGCCTCCCAAATGTCTGGGTTTACAGGAATGTACCACCATGTCCAGCTAACTTAAAACATTTTTTTTTGTAGAGACTGAGTCTCACAGCATTGTTCAGCCTGGTCTCAAACTCCTGGGCTCAAGTCCTCCTGCTTCAGCCTCCCAAAGTATTAGGATTATAAGTGTAAGCCACCATGCTTGGCCTTCTTTTTCTTTTTTTCAAACAATAAAAGCAGTTCATTGTGGTGGGGGAAAACATAACCATGATAATTTATTATATCATCAAAGGAAAAATTACTGTTAACATATAATTTTAAAATTTGTTTTTATGTAGTTGAGATTATAGTGTAACTGTAATTTTATTTACGATTAAAAAAATTTTTTTTTTTTTTTTGAGATGAAGTCTCGCTCTGCTGCCCAGACTAGAGTGCAGTGGTATAGTCTCGGCTCACTGCAACTTCTGCCTCCCGGGTTCAAGTGATTCTCCTGCCTCAACCTCCCAAGTAGCTGGGATTACAGGCATGTGCCATGACGCCTGGCTAATTTTTTATATTTTTAGTAGATATGGGTTTTTGCCTTTTTGCCATGTTGGCCAGGCTGGTCTCAAACTCCTGACCTTTGGTGACCCACCTGCCTCGGCCTCCCAACGTGCTGGGATTACAGGTGTGAGTCACGGTGCCCGGCCTAAATATTTTTTTTTCTTTGAGACAGAGTCTTGTTCTGTTGCCCAGGCTGAGTGTAGTGGCCCCATCTTGGCTCACTGCAAACTCTGCCTCCCTGGTTCAAGCAATTCTTGTGCCTTAGCTTCCCAAGTAGCTAGGACTGCATGTGTTGCACCACCACACCCAGGTAGTTTTTTTATTTTTAGTAGAGATGGAGTTTTACTGTGTTGCCCAGGCTGGTCTTGAACTCCTGGGCCCAAGCAGTCTGCCCAGCTGAGTCTCCCAAAGTGCTGGGATTACAGGCATGAGTTACCATGCCTGGCCATGCCCAGCTAATTCTTAAATTTTTTTGTAGAGTCGGGGTCTTGCTTTGTTGCTTAAACTGATCTTGACCTTATGGCTTCCAGTGATCTTCCTGCCTTGGCCTCCCAAAGGCCTGGGATTGTAGGTGTGAGGCACTGTGCCCAGCCAAAAATTTTTTATAAACATCATTTATTAAACATAGCCATGTGAGCTGGGCACGCTGGGTCAAGGCCTGTAATCTCAGGACTTTGGGAGACTGAGACAAGAGGATTGCTTGAGCCCAAGCGTTTGAGACCAGCCTGGGCAACACAGTGAGACTTCATTTCTATTAAAAGTTAAAAGAAAAAAAGTTGGGTGTCGTGGCATGTGCCTGTGATTTTTGCTCCTTGGGAAGCTGAAGTGGGAGGATCACTTGAGTCCAGGTGGTTGAGGCTGTAGTGAGCCATGTTTGTGCTACTACATTCCAGCTTTGGTGATAGAGTGAGAACCTATCTCAAAACAAAAACAAAAACAGGCCAGGTGTGGTGGCTCACATCTGTAATCCCAGCACTTTGTGGGGCCAAGGCAGGCGGATCATGAGGTCAGGCGATCAAGACCATCCTGGCTAACACAGTGAAACCCCCATCTCTATTAAAATTAAAAAAAAATTAGCTGGACGTGGTGGTGGGCGTCTGTAGTCCCAGCTACTCGGGAGGCTGAGGCAGGAGAATGGCGTGAACCTGGGAGGCAGAGCTTGCAGCGAGCCTATACCATGCCACTGCACTCCAGCCTGGGCGATAGAGCGAGACTCCATCTCAAAAACAAAACAAAAACAACAACAGAAACAAAAAATCCCGAAACAAAACAAATATAATAGCTGTATTGAAGGCAGCCAACATACATATGAAAAAATGCTCAAGATGACTAACCCTTAGAGAAATGCAAATCAAAACCACAATGAGATACCATCTCACTAGTCAGAATGGCTATTATTAAAAAGTCATAAAATTATAGATATTGGCAAGGCTGCAGGAAAAACCTTATACTCTGTTGGTGGGAATGTAAATTAGTTCAGCTCCTGTGGAAATCAGCTGGAGATTTCTGGAAGAACTTAAAACAAATCTACCATTCATCTCAGCAATTCCATTACTAGGTATATACCCAAAGGAAAACAATTCTCCCAAAGAGACGTGTCCTCATATGTTCATCACAGCACTATTCACAATAGTAAGGACATGGAATCAACCCAGGTGCTTATGGACAGTTGATTGGAAAAAGACAGTGTGGCACATATACTCTATGGAATACTGTGCAGCCATAAAAAGGAACAAAATCATGTTCTTGGCAGTAGCCTGGATACAGCTAGAGGCCATTGTCCTCAGCAGGTTATCACAGGAACAGAAAACCAAATACCACATGTTCTTACTTAAAATTATAGCTAAACATTGGGTACACGTGGACATAAAGACAAATAGTAGACACTACAGGGTGGGGGAAGGAGGGTAGGAGAAACGGAGGAAAGGGCTGAAAATCTACCTATCGATTACTATGCTCATTATCTAGGTTATGGGGTCAGTTTACCCCAAACCTCAGTGTCACACAATATACCCACATAGCAAACCTGCACATGTACTCCCCTGAATCTAAAATAAAAGTTGAAATTAAAATAATACATGGCTGATGGTTCAGGCACTGTGGCTCACACCTGTAATCCCAGTGCTTTAGGAGGCCGAGGTGGGAGAATTGCTTGAGCCCAGGAGTTTGAGGCTTCAGTGAGCTATGATTGTGCCACTACATTCCAGCCTGGGCAACAGAGGGAGAGCCTGTCTCAAAAAATAAAAAAAAATAAAGAGGCCAGGCATGGTGGCTCATGCCATTCCTGTAATCCCAGCACTCTGGGAAGCCAAGGCTGAGGTGGGAGGATTGCTTGGGCCCAGGAGTTGAAGACCAGCCTGGGCAACATAGCGAGACCCTTTCTCTACTACAAATGAAAAACAATTAGCCAGACACGGTTTTTACCTATGGTCTCACTATTCCGAAGGCTGAGGCGGGAGTACTGCTTGAGCCCAGGAATTCTAGGCCAAAGTGAGTTATGATCTCAACACTGTACTCTAGCCTGGGTGACAGAAGTAGACTTTATCTAAAAGGGGAAAAAAAAAAAAAAAAAAAAGAGAGAAAGCTATATGATATACTGCTCGGTGGATGCAGTATAACTTTTTTTTTTTTTTTTTTTTTTGGAGACAGAGTCTCACTCTGTTGCCCAGGTTGGAGTGTAATGGCTTGATCTCAGCTCACTGCAACCTCCGCCTCCCAGGTTCAAGTGATTCTCCTGCCTCAGCCTCCCAAGTAGCTGGGATTATAGGTGCCTGCCACCACACCCAGCTAATTTTTGTATTTTTGGTAGAGACAGGGTTTCACCATGTTGGTCAGGCTGGTCTTGAACTCCTGACCTCAGGTGATCTACCCGCCTTGGCCTCAGAAAGTGCTGGGATTACAGGCGTGAGCCACCGTGCCCAGCCGTGGATGCAATATAACTTTTTTGGCCACAGTAATACTGTTTTGATGAATATTTCTGCACAAATATTTGTACATATTAGAAATCATTTCCTTAGAATATATTCCTAGAAATGGAATTACTGATTTCCCAAAAGACTTTGACATGTAGTTGAGGGAACTTGAAAACTCTACAATTGAGAAAGAAGAGTACAGTAAGTAATACAATTGAGAAAGAAGAGTACAGTAAGAAAGAAAATTGAACCAGGCATGGTGGCTCACACCTGTGATTCCAGCACTTTGGAAGGCTGAGGCGGGAGGATTGCTTGAGCCCGGGAGTTTGAGACTAGCCTGAGAAACCTAGTGAGACCTCTTCTCTACAAAAAATTTGAAAAATAAGCTGTGTGTGGTTTTGTATACCTGTAGTCACAGCTACTGTAGAGGCTAAGGCAGGAGGATTGCTTGAGCCTGGGAATTCAGGGCTGCAGTGAGCTATGATTGCAACATTGCACTCCTGCACTCCAGCCTGGGTGACAAAGTGAGACTCTGTCTCAAGAAAGAAAAAAAAAAGAACTAAGAACTGGGTATGAAGAGAAAGTGGTCATTGAATTGTGAGAGTGACTGGCCATCAGGTCAAGTCCTTGCATTGATGTGAAGTCAAGTCTTTATTAAACCATGTGTTGTGGCGGCACTGGTCTGGGTATTTACATTTATGAGATGTAAGAGGCTTTTTGTCATTGCCGAAGATAACATTTTCTCTTTCCTTTTTAGTTTACAGGAGAGCCGTCCATTTTCAGTTGACTTTTTCAGGAAAATGATTCAGTTTGAAAAGGAGCAAGTAAGTATTCTGTTTCAGCATGTCTTGTCTGGGAAAATGGATAAGTGGTTACTAATCTATCGGACTTTTTTTTTTTTTTCCCTGAGGCAGAGTCTCACACTGTCGCCAGGCTGGAGTGCAGTGGCGCAATCTTGGCTCACCACAACCTCCATCTCCCAGGTTCAGGCGATTCTCCTGCCTCAGCCTCCTGAGTAGCTGGGACTACAGGCGTGCGCCACCAGGCCCAGCCAATTATTGTATTTTTAGTAGAGATGGGGTTTTACCATGTTGGCCAGGATGGTCTCTATCTGTTGACCTCGTGATCTGCCTGCTTCTGCCTCCCAAAGTGTTGGGATTACAGGTGTGAGCCACTGTGCCCGGCCTGGGAGTGTTTTGTTATGTAAAAAGCTCTCATTATAATACAGTATAAATTTCTGATCCCTTGGTCTAACCCCTTTTCCATAGAGCTGGTTTAGGATTGATAATCAAGCAAAGAGAAAGTACGTGTTTGGAGGATAGAAAACTTAGATACTACTTTTTTTTTGAGATAGAGTCCTACTCTTGCCCAGGCTGGGGTGGAATGATGTGATCTTGGCTCACTGCAAACTCTGCATCCTGGGTTCAAGCGATTCTCCTGCCACACCCTCCCGAGTAGCTGGGATTACAGGCACATGCCGCCACGCCCGGCTAAATTTGTATTTTCAGTAGAGACAGAGTTTCGCCATGTTGGCCAAGCTGGTCTCAAACTCCTGACTTCAGGTGATCCCTCAGCCTCCCAAAGTGCTGGAATTATAGGCATGAGCCACTGCGCCCGGCAAGCCAAGTATCTGTTCTTATTCTACTGTATAAGACAGTTTTATAGTACAGGAGATAGTCTAGCCTAATATTTAATAGCCAGGCTTTGGATTTATAACATGATAGTTATGTGCCTTGAGCAAGTCACTTAATTCTAAGCTTCCCATCCTCATCTGTAAAGGTTATTATACCTGTTTCAGGGGTATGAGAGTTGTAAGGCCAAATGGGATACTGGATAGAAAGGATGTTGCATAATTCCGTGCACATATGAGCCGTTAAACAGGTGTGATCTGTTTTTCGTGCATGTCTAAAATATGAGGTTAAATTGACTTTTTTTTTTTTTTTTTTTTTTTTTGGAGACAGAGTCTCACTGTCTGTTGCCTAGGTTGGAGTGCAGTGGCATAATCTTGGCTCACTGCAACCTCCACGTCCCAGGTTCAAGCGATTCTCCTGCTTCAGCCTCCTGAGTAGCTGGGATTACAAGCTCCTGCCACTGCACCTGGCTAAGTTTTTTTTTTTTTTTTTGAGACAGAGTCTCGCTCTGTTGCCCAGGCTGGAGTGCAGTGGCACACTCTTGGCTCACTACAGCCTCCCAGATTTAAGCAGTTGTCCTGCCTCAGCCTTTTGAGTAGCTAGGATTACAGGCATGCACCACCATGCCTGGCTAAGTTTTGTATTTTTAGTAGGGACAGAGTTTCACCATGTTGGCCAGGCTGGTCTCAAACCCCTGACCCTGTGATCTGCCCGCCTCGGGCTCCCAAAGTGCTGGGATTACAGGCGTGAGCCACCGCGCCTGGCAAGAATACTTTTTCTTTTTTTTGAGACAGAGTCTCGCTCTCTCACCCAGGCTGGAGTGCAGTGGCACCATCTCGGCTCACTACAAGCTCTGCCTCCCGGGTTCACACCATTCTCCTGCCTCAGCCTCCTGAGTAGCTGGGACTCCAGGCGCCCACCACCGCACCCAGCTAATTTTTTGTATTTTTAGTGGAGACAGGGTTTCACTGTGTTAGCCAGGATGGTCTTGATCTCCTAACCTTGTGATCCGCCTGCCTTGGTGTCCCAAAGTGCTGGCATTACAGGCGTGAGCCATGGCGCCCGGCAAGAATACATTTTAAAAATAGGTGGAGAATGAGCAGTTTTTGGTTGTAAAGTTAGTTACAGCTATTCTGCTAGGTACATAATTCATCAGCATTTTAATCTAATACTTATAGTTGTGCTAAGATATTATGCTTGTTTTATAGGTGAGGAAGTGTTTAAGGTCAAAGGGTTTAAAAACTTGCTGAAGGTTATATAACTAGTATTTATTTTAAGTGGATATAGCAAATAAGTACCAGAGCCCAGATATTCAAAAGGAAGAAATCCTTACTTAAAACAATTAGAACCTTCGCTGTTTCTTTAATTCCCACTCGTTCCTCAAGACTTTCAAATACTGTTTTCTGTGAAGCTGCCCATGTCCCCCACTTTTTTCTAATAGCGCTTTTTTCCATGCTACTACAGCAAAGTGCTTTTATGTTTCACGTGTACTTCACTCTGTTGAGTGGTTTTGATTTTTTCCTGGAAAAGTTGAGAGCCAAGTTGTGTTCATGTTAAACTCTTCCCCTTCAAATACCTGAGAGACAATAGCTGCTTAACAATATGGTTGGAATGAATTTGTTATGTTATAAATCAGGCTTTTGAGGCAAGATTGTCTATCTTTGTCAGGAATCCTGCAATATGGCGAACATAAGAGAATATTATGAGAGGGCTTTGAGAGAATTTGGATCCACAGATTCTGGTAAGTAAACCCTTAATTTGTGACCAATTAGTATGGTTAGAACAGTATTTCTTGGCTGAGTACAGTGGTTCATGCCTGTAATCCCAGCACTTTGGGAGGCCAAGGCAGGCAGATCACCTGAGGTCAGGAGTTTGAGACCAGCCTGGCCAGTATGGTGAAACCCTGTCTCTACTAAAATACAAATTAGCCAGACATGGTGGTGCGCACCTGTAATCCCAGCCTGGGGAGGCTGAGGCAGGAGAATTGCTTGAGCCTGGGAGATGGAGGTTGCAGTGAGCTGAGATTGCGCCATTGCACTCCAGTGTGGGCAACAACAGTGAAACTCCATCTCAAAAATAAACAAACAAAAGTGTTTTCTTAGTTTTTTTTGCATCATAACCCTCTTTTAAAATAAAACTTGTTTCCTTCCTCTACCTCCTCAGTTGCTTTGTGTATACTAATTTTGTTTATCATTTCAAGATCATAAGTTCAGGGGTCCATGGGTCGTCTGTTAAGAACTCTGGATTTCTCAGAAGTCTGAGACCAGCCTGGGCAACATTATTTAGACCCCCATCTCTACAAACAAACAAGAAAAAGTAGCTGCGTATGGTAGTGCATGCCTGTGGTCCCAGCTACACAGGAGGCTGAGGTGTGAGGGTTGTTTGGACCCCAGGAGGTTGAGTCTCAATGACCGTGATGCCACCACTGTACTCCAGCCTGGGTGATACAATGAGACCCTGTCTCAAAACCAGAAACCAAAAACACCCCCTCTGGATTAGAGAAAGATTTGCATGGTTTTGTTCTCTTAAAAAAATGTATTTAGAGTTACATGAAAGGGGTAAACGTGAGATGCTAATTGGCATCTGTTATTGACTGTCTCCACATTGCCCTCATTTGTAGGACTTGTATAACGTACTTCTGGGTACAGGTATGTCATGTAAAATCTGTGGACTTTATTTATGAACTCATAAACATTGATTTGTTTATTTTTATTTTGTTTTGAGTCGGTGTCTCACTCTGTCACCTAGGCTGGAGTGCAGTGGCACAATCTCGGCTCACTGCAACCTCTGCCTCCCAGGTTCAAGCGATTCTCGTGCCTCTGCCTCCCAAGTAGCTGGGAGTACAGGCACGCGTGCCACCATGCCCGGCTAATTTTTGTATTTTCAGTTGAGATGGAGTTTTGCCATGCTGGCTAGGCTGGTCTTGAACTCTTGACCTCAGGTGATCCTCTTGCCTTGGCCTCCCAAAGTGCTGGGATTACAGGTATGAGCAACTATGCCTAGCCAAAAAGTTTAGTATTTTTGAGTTAATTAAATAAAACAGACTTTTATGATTGATGTGAAGGTTTTCTACTGGGGAAAAAAAAAAAAAAACCTGGCAAGGTGCAGTGTCTCACACCTGTAATCCCAGCACTTTGGAAGGCCAAGGTAGAAGGATTGCTTTAGCCCAGGAGTTCAAGACTAGCCTGGGCAATATGGTGAAACCCTCTTTCTACAAAATATTAAAAAATTAGCCAAATATGGTGGTGTGCCTGTGGTCCCAGCTGCCCTGGAGGCTGAGGCAGGAGGGTCACTTGAACTCAGGAAGTTGAGACTATAGTAAGCCATGTTCTCACCACTACGTTCTAGCCTGGGCAACACAGTGAGACCCTGTCTCAAAAAAAACAAACCAAAATCTGCCACTATAGTTTAAAGAAGCTAAGAGAGGTATTGTTAAACAAAGCATCCTAGGGAAGTAACAGTGGGAAGTTAAGTTTCTTAGAAATCTTGAGTTGAATTGATATTTAATAAGGTTACCTAATAACACTCCTGTCAGTTATCTAATTTTATGTTTTGTTTTTTTTTTTAAAGATCTTTGGATGGATTATATGAAAGAAGAATTGAACCACGCCCTTGGTAGACCTGAGAACTGTGGACAGATCTACTGGCGAGCGATGAAAATGTTGCAGGGAGAGTCAGCAGAGGCATTTGTAGCTAAACATGCTATGCATCAGACTGGCCATTTGTGAAGAGGAAGAATACAGCCTGCTTTGTGAAACAGTATTGCAAGCAAGCCCTGTGGGCAAATTTGTATTATGAGTCCATCTGTAATTTGCTCAGTGATGGCAGACAAGATGGCTGTCTGGTTTTGAGACACACTTTATTTTATGTTAACTTGTTAATCTTTTTTAAAAATTAAAAATTTTTTATGATTGAGACAGGATCTTGCTCTGTTGCCCTGGCTGGTCTTGACTTCCTGGACTCAAGTGACCTTCTCACCTCAGACTCCTGAGTAGCTGGAATTATAGGTGTATGACACCATGCTCAGCTTGATGTGCTAATATCTGATTCTGGGAAAGAGAACTGCTGATTTAATGTTGAGGCCCGATCTACCACAGGTCCTAAATGTTCCCCAAAATATATGGAAAGCATACGACTGTGTGTTTTTTTTTTTTTATTATCTGGGGTCAAGCACTAGTATCTCTAATCTCGATTTAAGAGCCAGTTAAAATGAAGGAGAAAGTGGCCGGGTGTGGTGGCTCACACCTGTAATCCCAGCACTTTGGGAAGGCTGAGGCAGGCAAATCATCTGAGGTCAGGAGTTTGAGACCAGCCTGGCCAACGTGGTGAAACACCATCTGTACAGAAAATACAAAAAATAGCCGGGCGTGGTGTTGGGCGCCTGTAATCCCAGCTACTTGGGAGGCTGAGGCAGGAGAATCGCTTGAACCTGGGAGGCGGAGGTTGCAGTGATCCGAGATCATGCCATTGCACTCCAGCCTGGGCAAGAAGAGCAAACTCCTTCTCGAGAAAAAAAAGGAGAAGGTACAGTTTTGTTAGTTTATTCTCATTATAAAAGATAAGTGGTATGCATTTGTTCTGGAAAATATGGAGGAAATAGAATAGTGTGGCAAAAAAAATCAAAGCATCCTGTAATCTAGAGTTAAACTCAGTAATTGGATTTCCTTTATCAGAATTGGATTTATACTCTTAGATTATTTATCCATTCATTCAAGAAATATTTGAGTGCCCATTATGTGCAGGAAAGAAGGGAGGCCTTTGGGGATAGAAGTGGGGGTTGCAGAAACAGCTGAATGTCCTAAGAAAGTTGATTGGATCAGCAGCAAAGGAATTGCTGGATGTTGGGAAAATTTGTCCTTCAAGAAGGTGAAAACCATAAAAAAGTGTCTTCTGTCTTCTGGAACTGATGATCAGAGAAGTGTTTGCAATTGAGGTGATCCACCAACAAAAGAAGGGAAGGGGTAGGGAATAGATTCAAGTGCAGAGAAGCCTTAGCGGTGAGGAGTGGAAGGCAGGCTTGGAGCAAAAAAATAAAAACATTCCAGGAGCAGGATGTAACTGTTTGAATTGTATCCTGTAGCTTAATACCATGTCACTGGGAGAAGCTTTCAGTGTGGCTTATTGTTAGTTTCGCTTAGTATTGTTTTTCTGTGTCATTAAATAGCCTTAAAAACATTTAATGAATTCATAACATTACATTGTAAAAATAAGCCATAATGTATTTTACTAATCCTCTGGTTGGACTGTCTTTTTTTGTTTGTTTGTTTGAGATGCAGTCTTGCTCTGTTGCCCAGGCTGGAGTGCAGTGGCCCTATCTCGGCTCACTGCAACTTCCACCTCCTGGGTTCAAGTGGTTCTGGCTCAGCCTCCCGAGCAGCTGGGTGGGACTACAGCCCACCACACCCAGCTAATTTTTGTATTTTTAGTAGAGAGGGGGTTTCACCATATTGGCCAGGCTGGTTGCGAACTCCTGACCTCATGATCCACCCGTCTTGGTCTCCCAAAGTGTTGGAATTACAGGCGTGAGCCACCGAGCGCGGCCTAGACTGTCATTTCTAATTTTTAAAAAAATTATATAAATGCTGTTGATGAAGATTCTTGTCAATCTTTGTTCACATCCCTGGCTATTTCTTTAGGAGATTGACATCTGACAGTGGAATTACTGGATCAAAGGATACTGCTTTTAGAGAATATTGATATGTATTGCTGGTTTGCTCCTTCTTTCAAGCAATAGATGAAAGTGTCAATACCCTTACCTGGACTGGTGTAATTATATTTTTTATTTTTACCATTTTATAGGTGAAATGTCATATATCATTGTTTCAACATACTTTTCTTTGATATTAGTGAAGTTAGTGTATTTTATGTTTCTCATCTTTTTACATCCTTAGACTATTTTAAACACTTTTTTCTTACTAATTTATGAGTTCATTTTTTTTAATTGGACAAGGTCTTGCTCTGTCATCTAGGCTACAGTGCAGTGGTGTGATCATGGCTCACTACAGCCTTAAATTCTGGGCTCAAGAGATCCTCCTGCCTCAGCCTCCTGAGTAGCTGGGACTACAGGCACACACCACCACGCCTGGTTAATTAAAAAATTTTTTTGTAGAGACTGGTCTCACTATGTTGCCAGGGCTGGTCTCTTAAAGGGTTGGCCTCAAGCAATCCTACCTCAACCTCCCAAAGTCCTGGTATTACAGGCATAAGCCATTCATTGTGCCTGGGCAGAGTTTTTAAAAACATATTAAGTATATTAATATCTTGTTTCTAAAATGTTGCAAATAATTTTACCCCCAGCTTTTCTTGTGGCAATTTTTTTTTTTTTTTTTTTTTTTTTTTTTTCCCCCTGAGACAGAGTCTTGCTCTGTGGCCCAGGCTGGAGTGCAGGGGTATGATCTTACTGCAACCTCTGCCTCCTAGGTTCAAGCAGTTCTCCCTGCCTCAGCCTCCCAAGTAGCTGGGATTATATAAGTGCCCACCTTTTGTGGCAATTTTTGATACCCAGAGGTATTTTGTGTGTGTGCGCGCGCGCGTGTGTGTGTGTGAGATATCTGTTTTTACAATGCTTCGAAAGCTCTTCCTGGTGCTGAGAAGACTCTTTTCCCCCAAGCAGTTAATTAATTTTTCCAACACTATTTGGCCAGTTACGTTTCTCTCTGCTGATTTGTGATGTTACCTTTATTATAAGTTAAATTTCTATGAGTATTAGAGTCTACTTTAGAATATTTTTATTTTGAGCTTTTGTACTGTTTTCTTTTTGTGTGTGTGTGGTTTTTTTTTTTTTTGACCAAGTCTCTCTCTGTCGCCCAGAGTGGAGTGCCGTGGGACAATCTCTGCTCACTGCAACCTCCACCTCCTGGGCTCAAGGGATTCTCCTGCCTCAGCCTCCCGAGTAGCTGAGATTATAGGTGTGCGCCACCATGCCTGGCTAATTTTTGTATTTTTGGTAGAGATGGGATTTCACCATGTTGGCCAGGAGAGCCTTGAACTGACCTCAAGTAATACGCCTGCCTCAGCCTCCGAAAGTGCTGAGATTACAGGAGTGAGCCACCGCGGCCAGCCTGTTTTCTTGTCATTTGTTATAAAATAAGAAAAAATTCCTCTTTTTCCTGTCCCTTAAGTCCTGGGATGTTTAACCTTCTAAATCTTATTTGGCACTTTAATTTTACAGAAGAGATATGTGTTGTAAATAGAGTGGGGAGCAAAGAGGATAGTGGTAGTCTCCTTAACACAAAGCTATATAAAGGTGGTCACCTGGGCTCATCACGTCCCTGTATCTGATTCTCACTCTTGCAGGTTATGAAAACGCATCTAGCTAGTACACCTAGAGTTGTTGCACTGTTAGAAACAGTAGCTCCTAGGCAGATGTAGCAATTTAAATTTATTAGAATTATTCAATTTATTCATATTGGCCACATTTTAAGTGCTCAGTAGGCATATGGTTACTATATTGGACAGCACAGATAGTAGAACTTTTCACCATTAATGAAGGTTCTATTGGACACTGCTGACCTAGAGGCAGTTAGCCTTGGGGATACTGACTCCTGCGTAGAAACATCTACAGAGAGAAAAATAATAATACCGAATATTGTGTGTCAGTTTTATGCTAAATTTTTTCAAATGCCTTTTGTGTTGTACAAACAACACAGTCTTTGAGGGGGATGAAGGAAGAGGGTCTCATGTCCTGATGTTGACGTGATTAGCACGCCTTGAGCTGGTTTGTTATTAGAGGTTAGGCACTGTGGGGAAGGCAGGGAAGGCTGTCTTTCCAATTGGGTTGTTCCCAGCTCAGGCCCTGCCTATCCCCAGAAGCCACCTTTCGAGGCAAAATGGGAAATAATTAGGTTGTTGAGTATCAGGCGTTGAGCATGGAAATACAGGAACCCGAATGTTCAGGATTATTATGAGTAAGCGTCGTGGCCTCTCTTCTGTGTCCACCGCACATTGCAGTTTGTGTCTTATCCTGGTTTCTCTAATGGATTATCTTCAAAGACGATCATTATCTCAAGGTGGAGGTCACTAGGTTGCTGATGTGTCTTACCCACGCGGGGTTTTGAAGCTGGAGCACACCCCGAGTGGCTGCGTAGGGTACACTTGGCGTTTCACACCCAGCTAGTCGTCCAGGCTGGGATCTGCACCGCGAGGAGTTTCCAAAATCAGTCCCCAAGATTGTTTCAGATTTCGCGCTGGCAGGCAGGGGCGGGCTCCGCGAGGCCGCAGGCCCCACCCCCTGCGCCGCACCGCCCCCGCTTCCTCGTGACCCCCCGGCGCCCCGCCCTCTTGGCCGGGACCCTGATTGGCCCCTAGGCGGTGGATCCTCGGGCTGGCAGCCGACAGGCGCGCGTCACGTGGCCCACGGCGTCCAGGGCGCCGAGCCGCGGGCAGCCGGGCATGGACCCTCAGGCCGCCAGGGCCCAGGCACGGCGGGCCGCGGAGCCGTCTCGGGGCCCGCCGCTGCCTAGCGCGCAGGAGGCGCCCCCCAGCCCGGAGGTAAGCGCCGCGTGGGGGCCGGGAGCAACAGCCAGCCGCATCCTGGGGCGGGAAGTCGCGGGGCCGGGCTGGGCGGGGAAGCGCCGCGGGGCCGGGGAAGCGCCTCTGGCCGGCCTCGGGCCGCCCCGCGACCTGGAGCGCTGTTTGGCCTCGCGTTCGAGCTGAAAACTGCCAGGCCGAAGGGCCGCGGGGCTGCGGGGCGGGGAACGCCGAGGGCGTGGGTGGGCGCGCCGGGTCAGTGGGGAAAGCTGTCCGCTCGCTGGGCGCCGCTGCGAATTTGGTAAATGGGAGGTGACGCTGGTGACCGAGACCCGGGGCCCGCTGCCAGGAGCCTGGGCGAGGGCCAGGTGAGAGCGGCGAGGAGAGGGACTTGACTTTACAGACCTGTGGACCTCTGTGCGTTGGGGGGGTTGCCCGCTAACCCTGAACCCCAGATGATGTCACATGCGCACTCCCTCTTCTCCTTATTGAAACCAAAAAGGCCCTGTTTGACGCAGGGTTTCCAGAAACTTGCTAAACAGCACCCGGTTTTCTCGAGAACGTTACAGACCGTTATTACAGTCATTACCTGCCCTTGTTTACTGTCAGTACCGGCTAGGTGCTGAGGTAGGAACCCTCTGTTAGGGCTGTTTGCCCAGCCTAGCATAGTGCCTGGCACAGGAGATAGACATGCTGACTGGATGAATGATGCCTCAAAGATGGTATTTAGCCAAAGTAAGATATGAAAACTGCAGCGACACTTATACAGAAAATTACTTTGTGGTGCAGAATAGAATGGGACTAATTTTGTCTGGGCATAGTAGGAAAGGATCAAGGTGAGAGGCTGGTGGTGTCTGCAGAGGCGTGGAGATGAGAAAGTGCAGGGCACATGACCTGGAGTTGGGTCTCAGAGCATGCAGAGAACTATGCTCAACAAGTTGATGGGAGTTGGGGACGTGGGGACGTGCGAATGCCATGGCTAATTTTGCGCTCCCTCAGTGGAGGGCTGTTGAAGATTTAGAGCAGAGTAGTGATTAATTCTGTAAGGCTGGGCCAGATGGCTGGATGGGAAGGTGGTTAGGAGGCTGTGGCAGTGGTTTAGGCGAGAGGTCTGAATTCTCCTTGGGCGGCAGTGATTAGAAGTTGTCACTAAAGGGAGTGGAATTCAATTATTAAACCCGGACATAACTAGATAATGAATGCTGATTGGAGCAGGTGCCAAGTGCAGTTTAGATGTAGCAGAAAAGATGAATTTAAATTCAAGAAATGTTACATTCTTGCCACATGCCAGGTGTTTTCATAAATGGTATCTCATCATAAGTCCCCTGCAGGGTCAGAACAGTCACCCCCAATTTCTGGAGAAGAAAACTCAGGCACGGTAATTGAAGTGATGTGTTCAAGGTCACAGTCTAAATGGATGGCAGAGCTGGGATCAAAATCAAGTCTTTTTATGCAGGCAGGGAACATTTCGTGATTCATTAGAAAGAGGTCTTGGAGGTCATAGGGTTTCAGGAATTTCTGAGTAGTGGGAGCAGAGAAGCATTTGGTTGGACGTGCGGGAAGATTTTCAGTTAGATTAGAAATACTGCCTTCAGTGCTCAGCATTGCAGAGGAGCTATAAAGCTTCCCCCACCTCAATGTGTCGGTGAGGAAACAAAATTCGATAGAGTTGTTTGCTAACTATAAAGTTGTTAAGTACCTGAAAAGGTAAAACGTATACCTGGGGGTGGCAACCGCAGGGAAGAGCTACCAACCTATGGCTGGAGGAACAAAGAGATGAAGTTGATTAAAATTTAAAAGCTTAGAGGAAAGGCTCTGTAGAGCTGAAATTCCAACCTTTAAGGAGGAGGCATTGCCTCTCAGCTGATGTAGGGGGTCTGTGAGCTTGGAGGAGAGTCCTGGGATCCAGACCTCTAAAGAGAAGGTGCAGTGATAAGGCTGGCTCTGCAAGAGTTCACAGAACTGTATACTGGATTCTGTGGCCGATATAGGAAGGCATTCCTGCTGCCATGGTGAAGTGTCATAAGGTGATGCCAACGTGAATAGGAAGGAACAATGCCCGTCTCCTTCCAGCCTTGAGCAGTTTAACAGGGCAAAGCAGAAATGTGGGTGGCAGAGTCCCAGCCCTGCGTCACCGAGGGGAGGATGGAAGAATGGGTGGGGTTGAGGTGCAATAGCTGAATACTGGGCATACCCCAGATACCCAAGTCCTTGGTAAGCATTTCTTCTTCCTGCAGGCTGGCTTTGCTACAGCTGACCACTCCAGTCAGGAGAGAGAGACTGAGAAGGCTATGGATCGACTAGGCAAGTAGATGGCAGAGGCGGTGGAAGCTGGGGAGACCAAGGACGTGAGGAGAGGGATAGTCCCTCTGTCTCATCTACCTTTTCTTTTAGCCAGTCCTCTCTGCTGCTTGGTGGCCTCTGCCCAGGGTTGAACAGTACCCTCCTTTGGAGGCCTTGCTTGGAGCTTCCTTAAGGGAAGTCCTGGACTTTCCTTACGTTCAAACCCATCCTTCTACCGAGAGAAACAGCTTGAAACGGTGAAAATAGTACAGCAGTCTCCCCTTATTCCTAGGGGATACATTCTAAGACCCTCCCCCCCCCCAGTGGATGCTGAAACTGCTTTTTTTCCCCCTATATATACTATTTCTGATATAGTTTAATTTATAAATTATGCATATGTGATTAATAACCATATTAATATAGAACAATTATGCCAATATACTGAAAGTTATGTGAATGTGTTCTCTCTCAAAATATCTTTTTTTTTTTTTTGAAATGGAGTCTTGCTCTGTCACCAGGCTGGAGTACAGTGGCACAATCTCAGCTCACTGCAACCTCTGCCTCTCAGGTTAAAGCAATTCTCCTGCCTCAGCCTCCCGAGTAGCTGGAACTACAGGCATGTGCCACCACACCCAGCTAATTTTTGTATTTTTAGTAGCTATGGGGTTTCACCATGTTGTCCAGGCTGGTCTAGAACTCCTGATCTCAAGTGATCCGCCCACCTAGGCCTCCCAAAGTGCTGGGATTACAGGCATGAGCCACTGTGCCCGGCCCCCTGCCTTTTTTTTTTTTTTTTTTGAGAGGGAGTTTCACTCTTGTTGCCCAGGCTGGAGCACAGTGGCACAATCTTGGCTCACTACAGTCTCTACCTCCTGGATTCAAGCATTCTCCTGCCTCAGCCTCCCAAGTAGCTGGATTACAGGCATATGCCACCATGCCCGGCTGATCTTTGTATTTTTAGTAGAGATGGGGTTTCACCATGTTGGCCAGGCTGGTCTTGAGCTCCTGACCTCACGTGACCCTTCTGCCTCAGCCTCTCAAAGTGCTGGGATAACAGGTGTGAGCTGCCGTGCGGCCCCTTTTTTTTCTTTTTTTCTTTTTTTTTTTTTTTTTTTGAGATGGAGTCTCACTCTGTCACCCAGGCTCACTGCAACCTCCGTCTCCTGGGTTCAAGTGATTCTCATGCCTCAGCCTCCTGAGTAGCTGGGATTACAGGCGCGCACAACGGCGCCTGGCTAATTTTTGTATTTATTTATTGTTTGAGACAGAGTCTCGCTCTGTCTCCCAGGCAGTGGTGCGATCTCGGCTCACTGCAAGCTCCGCCTCCCAGGTTCATGCCATTCTCCTGCCTCAGCCTCCCGAGTAGCTGGGACCACAGGCACCTGCCACCATGCCTGGCTAATTTTTTGTGTTTTTAGTAGAGACATGGTTTCAGGATGGTCTCGATCTCCTGACCTTGTGATCTGCCTGCCTTGACCTCCCAAAGTGCTGGGACTACAGGCGTGAGCCACCACGCCCGGCCTAATTTTTGTATTTTTAGTGGAGAGGGGCTTTCACTGTGTTGGCCAGGCTGGTCTCGAACTCCTGACCTCAGGTGATCTGCCCACCTCGGCCTCCCAAAGTGTTGGGATTACAGGTGTGAGCCACCACGCCTGGCCTTTTTTTTTTCCTTTTAAGTAACTCTCACAACAACCCTATCTTCATTTTACAGATGTGGAAATTGAGGCACAGAATAGTTAAATAAAAACAATTTAAAAATTGTGGTAAAAGATACCTAACATAAATTTACCATTTAACCATTTTACAGCATATAATTCAGTGGCCTTTTAGCACAATGGCAGTGTTGTGCAACCATCACCAGTACCTAGTTCCAGAATCTTTTCATCACCCTAAAAGGAAACCCTGTGCTCACCAAGTAGTCATTCTCCATTCCTTCCTTCCCTGAGCTCTTGGCAACCACTACTTTGCTTTCTGTCTCTGTGGATTTATCTATTCTTGATAGGCAAATGTGAGTTGCCTGTAAATGGAATCATAACAACATGTGCCTTTTGTGTATGGCTTCTTCCACTTAGCGTGTTTTCAAGGTGCATCCATGCCGTAGCATGTATCAGCACTGCATTCCTTTTTATGGCTGAAGAATTCCATCATACGCATATACCACATTTTGTTTTCCCATTCATCCATTGATGGACATTTGTGTTGTTTCTCCCTTTTGGTGATTGTAAGTAGTGCTGCTGTCAGTATCCTTGTTTTATTTGAACACCTGTTTTCAGTTCTTTTGGGTATATGTTTAGGACTGGGATTGCTGGGTCATATGGTAATTCTATATTTATGTTATGGAACTAGTTAAGTAAATTTCAGCTCAGTCACACTTTTTTTTTTTTTTTTTTTTTTTGAGACAGGGTCTCACTCTGTGCAATGGCACGATCTTGGCTCACTGCAGCCTCCGCCTCCCAGGCTCAAGCGATCCTCCCACCTCAGCCTCCTGAGTAGCTGGGATTACAGGTGAATGCCACTGCACCCAGCTAAATTTTTTGAAGTTTTTGTAGAGACAAGGTTTTGCCACATTGTTCAGGCTGGTCTTGAACTTCTGAGCTCAAGCAATCTGCCTACCTCGGCCTCCCAAAGTGCTAGGTTTACAGGGGTGAGCTACCGCGCCCTACCCAGTCCCATGTTTAGTACTTGGCAAAACAGGGATTTGAAACCAGGCAGTCTGGCTTTAGACCCCTTGCTCTGAACTATCACTTTATTGCTTATCACTGTTACTGTTGTTCCAGTATTAAGAGCATGGCTGTTTTAGGCTGATTGCCTTCTCTCCTGGGACCTGGCATCACCAAAGCACTGTGCTCGGAAATCCATTATCTTTCCCCAGTCTTTCCTCTCTTATTGTGAGACCTTTTGAAAATGTACCTTCCAGCTTCCCCACTGTCAGAAGGAGGCACTAGGTGCTGCCCATTGTAACTGTACAGGTTCTGGTCTGTCTGCAGTGCCCCTGCTCTCCTTTGTCCCTGTGCTCACCTCTGACATGCTCTTTGAGGCTAAAGGGAGGAATAAAAGAGCAAAAACTGCCGGGCACGGTGGCTTACGTCTGTAATCCCAGCACTTTGGGAGGCTGAGGCGGATGGATCACAAGGTCAGGAGTTCAAGACCAGCCTGGCCAAGATGGTGAAACCCCATCTCTACTAAAAATACAAAAAAATTAACTGGGCATGGTGGCGGGCACCTGTAATCCCAGCTTCTCAGGAGGCCGAGGCAGATAATTGCTTGAACCTGGGAGGTAGAGGTTGCAGTGAACACTGCGCTCCAACCTGGGCTACAGAGTGAGACTGTCTCAAAAAAAAAAAAAAAAAAAAAGAGCAAAAACTTAATTCAAGCTTGTATTGTGAAAGCGTATTATTTATCAGAGGCCCTTTGCCTCAATGACAGACATGCAAACCACCTGAAAATGTTAACTGTCCCTAGCTCTCTTTGTAAATTAAAGGACCTGGCAATTAATGGTCTTGTATAAGACAAAACATCTTATTGAAAATAAGTTATCAGGTCTTTTAAAAACATACACAGAAGAGCATTGTTTAAAAAGTGCTCAGGTGGCTAAAGAAGACTCCGTGCATTTGCTTTACTACCTTCATAGTAAGTCTGCCCAAAATTGACTGAGCACACAGCAGGTCTTCTTTGGTTTGTCACTAAGGCCATCTTCTCTTTGTCGATTTAGCCCGTGGAGCACAGAGCGTCCCTAATGACAGTCCTGCCCGGGGTGAGGGCACCCATTCTGAAGAGGAAGGTTTTGCCATGGATGAGGAGGACTCTGATGGAGAACTGAATACCTGGGAGCTGTCAGAAGGGACAAACTGTCCACCCAAGGAACAGCCTGGTGATATTTTTAATGAGGACTGGGACTTGGAGTTGAAAGCAGATCAAGGGAATCCATATGGTAGGTGTGGAGTCTCTGGGGGTCCTGAACCAGGCCTTCTCAGACACACCTGTCAGACTAGCCCTGAAGGCAGACAGTTTGGAACAGGGGTCCACATGTATTAGCTTAGGCTGGTATCTGTTACAGGTCTGCAATTTCTGTGACACCTCTTTTCTATTGAAAAAATACATTTGACTTCGTAGTGTATCACTGTTTTAACATCAAAACTGTCACTCTCTGCAAAAATGTCTGCTATGAATTGAGCAGCTGCAGATAGAAGTGCTGTGTTATCCAGTTTGCTTCCTCTCCACTGCTAAGAACCCTTGTCTGAGAAGCACAGCTTCTCAGCTGTTCAGAATGAATGCATTTACAATTCTTCAGGAAAGGAGAACTGTGTGTGTTTTTAAACAAAATAAGTGCAAGGATCTGTCCCCTAGACATACTTTGTGGCTGTCCATTTTTACCTTCCTTCCTTCCCTCCTTCCTTCCCTTAATCTGTCTTTTAAAACTGCCTGCAGATGCTGACGACATCCAGGAGAGCATTTCTCAAGAGCTCAAACCTTGGGTGTGCTGTGCCCCACAAGGAGACATGATCTATGACCCCAGCTGGCACCATCCGCCTCCACTGATACCCCATTATTCCAAGATGGTCTTTGAAACAGGACAGTTTGACGATGCTGAAGATTGAGTGTGGAGCTTTCTGCCTTGTAGGTGGGCAGGCCTCCACGTCAAGATCTCTTTTCCTGTCTTGGAGGTGCAAAGTCGTATCTGAGAAAACGTTCTCAGTGATCCCTAGTCTGCAGTACACAGACTAGTTCTTTATTGAACAGTGTTCAATAAGGCCCCGTCGTTCTCCCCAGTCTGTTGTTGTTACTAATGGGCTCCTCCTTGGAATGTGTGTGTGTTTGTGTCAAGAGGAGTTGTGTTCTTTGTAAATAAAGGTTAAAAAAAGAAACTGGTATGCTTCGTTTGCTTTTTTCCCATTTATTTATGGAGACAGTCTCACTGTGTCAGCCAGGCTGGAGTGCAGTAGTGCAAACTTGGCTCATTGGAACCTCCACCTCCTGGGTTTAAGCGATTTTTGTGCCTCAGCCTCCCTAGTAGCTGGGACTGTAGGTGCATGCCACCACACCCGGCTAATTTTTTGTGTTTTTAGTAGAGACAGG
This sequence comes from Chlorocebus sabaeus, assembly GCF_047675955.1. NCBI lineage: Eukaryota > Metazoa > Chordata > Mammalia > Primates > Cercopithecidae > Chlorocebus > Chlorocebus sabaeus. The sequence goes on along the minus strand of NC_132919.1, from coordinate 30,054,545 downwards.
GTTTCACCACGTTGGCCAATCTCGTCTCGAATTCCTGGCCTCAAGTGATCCACCCACCTTGGCCTCCCAAAGTGCTGGGATTACAGGTGTGAGACACCATGCCCAGCCTTCACTCCTTCATTTAAAGTCCCTGAATGACGTTTTAAAGATTCAAACGCTTGGAGGCTTAAAACTACTTTGTGAAAGAAAAATTAGTTTTGCTTCTGTAGATCTGGCACTGTTGACCAAGGATTGAAATCCAAGAGACGTTGGTGATTTTGTAGCTGATTGTTTTCCTGTTGGTAGAAAATGGAACATTTACTTAGTTAACAGGCTTTTCCCTAGGCTGAAAACTAAATGGGAAATTAGTTAAACCAGCAATTGCATAATCCTTAATTGACACTAAACTCAGTTTTCCATTTAACATTTTAATCCTTACTTACGTGAAGTCTCTTAAAAATTTCCCTCATTTTGGCTGGGCACGGTGGCTCACACCTGTAATCCTAGCACTTTGGGAGGCTGAGGTGGGCGGATCACCTGAGATCAGGAGTTCAAGACTAGCTGGCCAACACGGAGAAACCCTGTCTCTACTAAACAAAAATTAGCCAGGTGTCATGGTGCACACCTGTAATCCCAGCTACTTGGGAGGCTGAGGCAGGAGAATTGCTTGAATCTGGGAGGCAGAGGTCTCGGTGAGCCGAGATGACGCCGTTGCGCTCCAGCCTGGACAACAAGAGTGAAACTCCATCTCCAAAACAAAACAAAAATACCCCCAACTTTACCTCATTTGAGGGATAAGGAATGCAAGATTCAAAATGTTTTGACCAGGCCGGACACGTGGCTCACGCCTGTAATCCCAGCACTTTGGGAGGCTGAGGCGGGCGTATCACCTGAGGTCAGGAGTTGGAGACCAGCCTGGCCAACACGGTGAAACCCCGTCTCTACTAAAAATACAAAAATTAGCCAGGTGTGGTAGTGGGTGCCTGTAATCCCAGCTATTTTGGAAACTGAAGCAGGAGAATAGCTCGAACCTGGGAGGCAAAGGTTGCCGTGAGCCATGATCATGCCACTGCACTCCAGCCTGGGCAACAGGGCAAGACTCCGTCTCAAAAAAAAAAAAAAAAAAAAATGTTTTGACCTCTTCAAGATCACACAGTGAGCAGCAGAACTGGGACCTAGATGCACATGTGACTCTGAGGTCCATTTTTGGCCCTGTGTGTGTGAGAAGATAGCACCATCTGGGGTCATGCCTTGGCAGGTCTGGGATCCATTAGAGTAAGTCACCTTTGTGTCTGACGGACTCAGGGATTGTTTCTTCCTGCCTCCTTACTGAAGCTGACTCAAGAAAAGCTTTTATATGTGAAATTTTAGTATACTCCTTAGCAGTTAATTGAGCATTTAACCATATAAACATTTTCAAAGGCCCCACAAGGTGTGTGAACAAGGCAGAACCTTGTGAGGGAATGCAGTGGCTTTGGCAGTGAGGGGAGTCATGGCCAAGGCTGTCGTAGGGAGGAAAAAAATGCCCCTTCCACTGTCTTTGTTAAAAGGGCAGTTGTAGATCATATCACCACACCCCCTTTTCTTCCTCCTTGCAAGGTCATAGATGATGAGACCATGAGTATGTCTGACATGAAAAGGTAAACTTGAGAAACAGAGCCAAGAGATATTAGGGGCTTGAGGAGGATGGCAGAATTGCTGAAATGTCATGTTATTGAAAGGTTGTGTTGGCCCATGTGTGAGCAGGAGTTATGAGGCAGCTGAAACTATGAGTAAAGGCAGAAGTTGTGAGTTGGGGTATTATATATATAGGGGGGCGGGAGGGAGAGAAGGAAAAAATAGTATGAAGAACATATGTGCATGAGTAGCTAAGTAAAGAAAATTCACACAGCGTTGCTGCTGTGATCCGTGGAGGAGTTGTGAATCTAGGCCTGTTTTGCTATTTATTTATTATTTATTTATTTATTTATGAGACGGAGTCTCACTCTGTTGCCCAAGCTGGAGTGCAGTGGCATGGCCTCGGCTCAGTGCAAGCTCTGCCTCCTGGGCTCACGCTGTTCTCCTGCCTCAGCCTCCTGAGTATCTGGGACTATAGGCGCCCGCCACCATGCCTGAATAATTTTTTGTATTTTTAGTAGAGACGAGGTTTCACCCTGTTAGCCAGGATGGTCTCGATCTCCTGACCTCGTGATCCACCCACCTCTGCCTCCCAAAGTGCTGGGATCGCAGGTGTGAGCCACTGCGCCCAGCCATTTATTTATTTATTTATAGATGGAGTTTCACTTTTGTTGCCCAGGCTGGAGTGCAGTGGCACTATTTCGGCTCACTGCAACCTCTGCCTCCTGGGTTCAAGCGATTCTCCTTCCTAAGCCTCCCAAATATCTGGGATTACAGGTGTCCATCACCACACCTGGCTAATTTTTGTATTTTTAGTAGAGATGGGGTTTCGCTATGTTGGCCAGGCTGGTCTTGAACTCCTGACCTCAGGTGATCTGCCTGCCTCAGCTTCCCAAAGTGCTGGGATTACAGGCATGAGCCACTGTGCCTGGCCCAATTGTTCTGCTTTGAATATTATTCTGGTACCCTACCATTGGGTGATTCATCAAGGTAAAGAAGATGTAGAATATTGGTTATCTCAAGGAGATGAAGTGGGAATAAGAAAAAAAAGTGAAATGGAAAAATACTAATGATATAAGACGTGAAAAGATGGACTTTCAAACTACTTTCATAATATTGCATGTATGAAATAATTGCATGTATACGTATAAAGATTAGAAGGTAAGATGGAGAATTGGAAACAATTTGATTAAATGATGGAAGTGTAGATAATTTTGCTTTTACATTTTTGTTATTTTAAGATTTTGCAATTAGGTGTTTTTTTTTTTTTTGAGACAGAGTCTTGCTTTGTCGCCTAGGGTGGAGTGCAGTGGCCGAATCTCAGCTCACTGCAAGCTCCGCCTCCCGGGTTTATGCCATTCTCCTGCCTCAGCCTCCCGAGTAGCTGGGACTACAGGCGCCCGCCACCTCGCCCAGCTAGTTTTTTGTATTTTTTGGTAGAGACGGGGTTTCACCGAGTTAGCCAGGATGGTCTCGATCTCCTGACCTCGTGATCCGCCCGTCTCGGCCTCCCAAAGTGCTGGGATTACAGGCTTGAGCCACCGCGCCCGGCCCTAGGTGTTATTTTTAAACCTTTCAATAGTTTTTAGGGAACAGGTGGTTTTTGGTTACATAGATAAGTTATTTAGTGGTGATTTCTGAGGTTTTGGTGCGCTCATTACCAAGCAGTGTACACTGTACCCAGTGTGTAGTCTCTTACCCCTCACCCCCCTGCAGTTAGGTATTTAAACAAGACTTTATTTTTTTTATTTTTAGTTTTTGAGACAGGTTGTTGCTCTGTCGCTCAGGCTGGAGTGCAGCGGCATGATCTTGGCAGTTCACCGCAACCTCTGCCTCCTGAGTTCAAGAGATTCTTCTGCCTCAGCCTCCCAAGTAGCTGGGATTACAGGCATGTGCCACCACACACTACTCATTTTTGTATTTTTAGTAGAGACAGGGTTTCACCATGTTGGCCAGGCTGCTCTTGAACTCCTGACCTCATACGATCCGCCTACCTTGACCTCCCAAAGTGCTGATATTACAGGAGTGAGCCACTGCACCCGGCCAAGACCTCAGTCATAAGTGTCCTCTGTCTAGGCTTCCCTGTTCTTGCTGACAAACATCACAATACTTACCTTACTCTACTGTGCTCATTGGCTCACGGGTCTGCCTCCCTCTTTAGGCCAAGAGCTCTTTGAGGGCAGGACTTTAGCCCAAGAGCTTTTTGAGGGCAGGACTATGACTTACTCAACATCCCTGTTTCACACATACTGGGCATGGGGCCCAGCATGAAAACGCTCAGTGAATATCACTACAAATTCCTTTACCTTCAGTCATGATGCAGTATTTGCCTTGACTGTATTTAGGGTTGCCTGATAACATCCCAGGCTGATGATGAAAAAAGAGCAAGGCATTTGAAGAACCTTTAAAAAGTCTTTGTGTTAAATTGGATTTGGATTTAATTATAATTCCTTATCTATGAACTTTTTTCTTTTTTTCTTGAGACTGAGTCTCATTCTGTTGCCCATGCTGGAGTGCAGCGGCACGATCTTGGCTCACTGCAACTTCCGCCTCTCAGGTTCAAGCAATTCTCTGCCCTAGCCTTCTGAGTAGCTGGGATTATAGGCGCCCACCACCATGCCCAGCTAATTTTTTTTTTTTTTTTTTTGTATTTTTAGTAGATACAGGGTTTCACCATCTTGGCCAGGCTGGTCTTGAACTCCTGACCTCATGAACCACCCGCCTTGGCCTCCCAAAGTGCTGGGATTACAGGCGAGAGCCACTACGCCTGGCCTAATTTACTATTTTTAGAAACAGTGTATGGGGATAGAATGGAGAGAAATGTCCAGAAGCGGTGTGTTTGCAACTGTGCTTTAATCTGAAAGCCTTCAATCAGTGACCAAGTAAATTTTGTTCTCTAAAAACTAGTGTACGTATGATAAGACAAATGAGTTTGTAATGCAAAGTATGGCCAGGCATGGTGGCTCACCCTTGTAATCCCAGCACTTTGGGAGGCCGAGGCGGGTGGATATCCTGAGCCCAGGAGTTTGAGACCAGCCTGGGCAACATGGTGAAACCCCATCTCTACCAAAAATACAGAACAACAACAACAAAAAAAAATCAGCTGGGCATGGTGGTGCACACCTGTAGTCCCAGCTACTTGGGAGGCTGAGGTGGGAGGATCGCTTGAGCCCAAGAGGCAGAGGTTGTAGTGAGCTGAGGTTGTGCCACTGCACTCCAGCCTGGGTGACAGAATGAGATCCCATCTCAAAACAAACAAACCCCAAAACCAAAGTATTTATTTGATAAACAACAAATCATGATTATTAAAAAAATCAATAAAAAGAAAATATCACAATGATTTCTAACCAGTGTCCTATATTGAAGAATTGTAATTTTAGGTACTCAGTAAAATGAAAAATCTTTTATTTATCTGAACCTCTACTGAGCTGAGAAGTCTCAATCTGAGAATGGGGGAAAACATAGATGTTGCTTAGTTTGGCCTTGTGCCATCTGCAGAAATCCTCTGTGCCTACTTCTAGTCGCAGGGATCTCACTACCTCAGAAGGATCCCCTGTGTTAGCCCCTGTGTTAGCCTCTGGCTAGTGTTTGTTAGAAAAGTCTTCAGTGTAGGCCGGGCATGGTGGCTCACGCCTGTAATTCTAGCATTTTGGGAGGCCGAGGTGGGTGGACCACCTGAGGTCAGGAATTCGAGACCAGCCTGGCCAACATGACAAAAATCCACCTCTACTAAAACTACAAAAATTAGCCTGGCACAGTGGTGCACACCTGTAATCCAAGCTACTAGGAAGACTGAGACGTGAGAATCGCTTGAACCTGGGAGGTAGAGATTATAGTGAGCCGAGATCTCACCACTGCACTCTGGCCTACGTGACAGAGCCAGACTCCGTCTCAAAAAAAAAAAAAAAAAAAAAAAAAAAAAGAAAAGAAAAAAAGGAAAGTCCTCAGTGTGCTGAGCTGAAGTCTACCCATTTGGTTCTGGCCTACTCTGTGGTCTGACACTCTTTCAAATATTGGAAATTAGCCATCTTGTCCTCTCTCTAGCTTTTTGTTTTCCAGGCTAAACAGTCAACAGGCGGTTGCATATACATGTGTAGAATCAGAGGGAGAGGGATGCTGGAGGTGCGAATTTGATAATTGTTGAGGTCTCAGTAGGTGTTACAACACTGAGAGAGGTTGAGGGTGTTCAGCGAGGGCACGCGGAGAGAGAAGGGGGTCGAGGACAGAACTCTGGGGAGCAATGGCAGTGAAAGGGTAGGTGGAAGGATCTGGCCACAAAGGCAGGCTGTGGCCGCAGAGGAGAAGGAAGACCAGGTGGGTGGAGGTGCCTTTCAAGCTAAATCTAATAATAATAAGATTTTTAAGGAAGAGGGAGCGGCCAACTTTGATAGAAAGAGGCCAAGTAAGATGAAGGCTAAAAGGGGTATTTTGGGATGTGGAAATTAGGAAGTACTCACATGATGTCATGACTGGGGAGGGGGAACAGGTACACTGTGGGCTGAAATGGGATGTGTGTGGCCACCTGAGCTGCTGCCTTTGTTATCATTGCTTCTCTTGACTGGGGAAATGGTGACTTCTGGCCAGCTCCTCTCAGAATGTCAGACTGAGAAGAGACAGTGATGGGAGAGAAAAGGAAGGAATAGGAGGAGGACAAAGGTCGACAGAGGCTATTGAGAAATAAGGTACTAAGGGCCTGTTAGGAGGAACAAAAGAGAACTTTTTTTCTGACTTTTCTTTCAAACAATATTGTTCATCAAGGAAGAAACCACAGCTGACCACAGCCAAAATCTTGAGTGATGGGAGAGGAAATGTGTGTGGATCAAACGTCTGGATGATCATTTGAGATGTGTATTTGGCTTTCCCTCCTTCATTCCCCTCTCCATGCAAGCAGGCAGTTGGCTGTCTGTCATTGCCTGAGTGGAGTCATGCGGCAGAGTCTAAAGCAGCCAAGAAATCTTTCTGGCTTTTATTTTACAAAATGGATTTACTGATTTGTTTTTTGGTAAGGAGGCAAAGGGGTTTTGGGCCAACAGACTGTGCATCTTGAAGAAATTTGGAAGAAAATAATTTTCCCCAGGACCCCCCGACCCCAGCAACAAAAAAATCTCTTGGGTTGTGAGATATGGTAGAGAAGAGGGCCGGGCGCGGTGGCTCAAGCCTGTAATCCCAGCACTTTGGGAGGCCGAGACGGGCGGATCACGAGGTCAGGAGATCGAGACCATCCTGGCTAACACGGTGAAACCCCGTCTCTACTAAAAAAAATACAAAAAAAAACTAGCTGGGCGAGGTGGCGGGTGCCTGTAGTCCCAGCTATTTGGGAGGCTGAGGCAGGAGAATGGCGTGAACCCGGGAGGCGGAGCTTGCAGTGAGCTGAGATCCGGCCACTGCACTCCAGCCCGGGCAACAGAGCGAGACTCCGTCTCAAAAAAAAAAAAAAAAAAAAAAAAAAAAGAAGAGAGAAGAGAGAGATGGGGGAATGCTAAGGGCAGGTGGAACAGGAGCCCTGCTTCTTGGAGTGTCCCTGGGGAGCTAGGTCCTCAGAGAGTGATAGATGTTAGTGCTTGTAGGCAGTTGGGACTGTCTTGCAATGTCCAGGCCTTGGCCGGGCACGGTGGTTCACGCCTGTAATCCCAGCACTTTGGGAGGCTGAGGCGGGTGGATCACTTGAGGTCAGGAGTTCAAGACCAGCCTGGCCAGCATGGTGAAACCCCGTTTCTACCACAAATACAGAAATTAGCTGGGTGTGGTGGTGGGCGCCTGTAATCCCAGCTACTTGGGAGGCTGAGGCAGGAGAAATGTTTGAACCTGGGAGGCAAAGGTTGCAATGAGCAGTGAGCCGAGATCACACCACTGCACTCCAGCCTGGATGACAGAGCAAGGCTCTGTTTTTAAAAAAAAAAAAAAAGATGCCCAGGCCTTAAGCATTCTGAGAAGCTGATGGACCTGGAGGGCCCAGGGAAGACTTCTGAAGATGGACGGCAGATAACCTGATGCCTACCCCCACTTACCTCCTTGGCATAACTCCAAGTAAATGAAGAGAACCCAGAAGGCTTGGATGGAAGCTCGGGGTCAGAAATTAGGATCATTAGAAGGACAGAATTGCTTCTTGTGAACCCCCAAGATGCAAGAGATGCCAAGCTGCAGAAGCCTGGATGTGAGTGTTACAGTTTGGTCCTGGGGGCATCATCGACTAGGTCAAGATGATGTATTTACGGTATCATCATTGGTTGATTAATACCAGAGGGCTAATACTTTTTGGTTTTATTTGCTATTTTGATGAAAAACTTGCAATTTCCGTACTGTACTGGAACCAACAGAATTGTGCTGTTCACAATTTGTATAGGTAGTTTTATGGGTGGGTTTTTTTTTTTTTTTTTTGAGAGAGTCTCGCTCTGTTGCCCAGGCTGGAGTGCAGTGGCGGGTTCTCAGCTCAATGCAACCTCTGCCTACCGGGTTCAAGTGATTCTCCTGCCTCAGCCTCCCAAGTAGCTGGGACTACAGGTGCCTCCACCCCATGCCTGGCTAATTTTTGTATTTTTAGTAGAGACAGAATTTCACCATATCAGCCAGGCTGGTCTTGAACTCCTGATCTCAGGCAATCCGCCTGCCTCGGCCTCCGAAAGTGCTGGGATTACAGGCGTGAGCCACCGCACCCAGCCAATTTTTGTATTTTTAGTAAAGACTGGGTTTTGCCATGTTGGCCAAGCTGGTCTTGAACTCCTGGCCTCAGGTGATCCGCCCGCCTTGGCCTCCCAAAGTGCAGGGATTACAGGCGTAAGGCATTGCATCCAGCCAGTTTTGTGTATTTTTGATGGCTCCCACTTGTTTCTGTCTGTTTTATGGCTTTTTTCCTTTTGGGAAATTCTGGGGCAATGTAGCCTTTCATCCCGGCCTCAACTTAGTTTGGTGCTTTGTTTCCAGTGGGGTTGGTGGTCATAAGACCTCTGGAGGGTGTGGTGGGTGGTGCTTCCCCAGGTTTTACTCTCCACACTTGTGTGCCTGGGCTAAGACGAGCCTTTCCAGAGAGGCTTTCTTTGTCTTCTCCGAAGCAGATTGTGTAGAGGCTGCAGAGACCACACTCTCTGTGTCCAGAAGCAACCGGCTGGATTCAGCAAAGCCCTGCTGCTGCCTTGAGGAAATCTGAGACTGCCTCCTTGGGAGATGGAAGTAAACTCATGGGCTGAGTAAATATCTTGGTGCTGCACTGCCCTTGGTTTTCCGGAGTTTGCATTCTTGGGCCCAGCTTTTCACAGGATGGTTGGAATATGGAGAAAGAAAAAATAACCCTGGCTGTGGCCCATCTGGATTCTGCCTCCCAGTTTTCCCAGAACAGATTTTCCACCCAAATAAATGAGAAGGATGGAATGGAGGACTCTGCGTGTGTGTGTGTGTGTGTGTGTGTGTGTGCACTCCTGAGTGTGGCAGGCCAAGGAGAAGAACCACCGGGTAGAGGGAAGAGAAGTTGGAGGGTGGAATAGGAAGGCAGGAGGCAGGGCTGGCTCCCACTTTGTTGACTTAACAAGTCTGGCCGCAAAGCCAAGGCCTTTGGAAAGAACGGCCTCCCTGCTTTGGGCAGTTTTCCAGGACTGAGCTAGATCCTGCCTTGTTTATGGGCAGGACAGTTCAGTTGGATTCCTGCGCACCAAGGTTTGGAGAATGTCACCAGGATCTGCCCTTTGTGATGGCCCATGGAGTAAAGCATGACCATGGTTTTACAAGAAGATACTTCCTCTCACCTCACAGGGTTTTCTGGTCCTTCTCGCCTTTGAGTCAGAAAGAGAAATTTTCCCTGGAGGTACGCTCCACGTTGTAACCTTTGCAAGGTGCAGTGGGTTTTCCTATTCTTTCCTTTTTTTCTGGATAGGTGGTTTTTATTTCAAAAACAATCTCCTCTGACACCCTCTCATTAGCTGTTGAAGAAATGTGGCAGATATAAGTTAGAGCCGTGCATTTGGCTGCTCCAGGCAGGCGCCTGAATTTCTCTGGGCTGCTGTCTGTGGCCTTATCCTGTTTGTCCAGCAGGTGACAGTAAAGACCCACTGACTTCGCTGTCTCCGTACGACCCACCTTCTCCTCTGTCTCCGGTGCAACCCACATCAGGGGCTTTGGAGGAGAGGCTGAGGCTGGTTCAGCGTTACCTTCCTGTTAGTTGGCTTCCTGCTGGCTGGGAAACCCACCTGTGAATCCTCAGTATTTACTCCGGATTTACAGCTGAGTGTTCTCAGAAGCGGTTACTGTGAAACCTGGGGTCAGGGTCATCATCATTACCCCCAGCACCTGCCTGGATCTGGCACGTGGTAGGCGTTTCACAGATGCCTGCCATCATCAGCCAGAATGTGTGCATATGGGAAGGAAGGTGGAAGGCATTGTACTGCGTCCCTCTGCCGGGTCACATGCTAGGTGTTTTCCTTCTGAAGTAGGGTTTATAATTCCCACTTCAGAAACAGAAATTGAGGCTCAGGGAGGTGAAATAACTGACCAAAGGTCACAAATATAGGATGTGACCCAAGTCAGCTGACTCCAAGTTTTCAGCCTTGTATGCTTGCTGTACTGAGGTGGGAAACATTTAGATTCAGCAAGAGTCTAGGATGAATTTAGTTTCAGAAAAGCAAGGGAATTTAGTGTAGGTGTGATCTTTATTCATTAACGTATTTCTGGGCACCTGCCATATGCTGTGTACTGAGGAGGAAGAGGTAGAGGCTGTAGTTCCTGCTTTCATGGAACTCAGAGTGGAGTGGGGAGGCAATGGCACACAGGTCATTACAACACCATCCATGAACTATGGAAAGGGTAAGCCCAGGGTGTGGGGGAACCCAGAAGGGGTAGGGGGATAAAGGAGACCCTTCAAAGGAGACAGTCTCTCAACTGAATTTTTTTTTTTTTTTTTTGAGACAGTCTTTCTCTGTTGCCCAGGCTGGAGTGCAGTGGCATGATCTCGACTCACTGCAACCTCTGCCTCCTGGTTCAAGTGAGTCTCCTGCCTCAGCCTCCCGTGTAGCTGGGATTAGAGGCTCCTGCCACCACGCCCAGCTAATTTTTGTATTTTTAGTAGAGATGGGGTTTCACCATGTTGGCCAGGCTGGTCTCGAACTCCTGACCTCAAGAGATCCGCCTGCCGTGGCCTCCCAAAGTGCTGGAATTACAGGCTTGAGCTACTGCACCAGACTCAGCTGAATTCTTGAGGACTTGCTGGGCAAGTAGTGGTGGGGGTGTCATCTAGGCAGAGAGAGCTGTGTGTGCAAAGATCCCAGGTGTGAGAGGAGTTGAAGTGTTCGGGGGAACTGGCAAGGGAGGTGGTGAGGGATGGAGTCTGGTAATCACAGGGCCTTGAAAGTCATGCTGAGGGGCTTGAAAGGTTTTTAACAGGCATGTGACATGGGCAGATTTTCGTTTTTGGAAGATTCTTCTAGTTTCTGGTAGGGAGTGGCAGGGAAAGGCTGAGACTGAAGGCAGGGAGGCCAGGCTGGGGGCTATAGTCTAGCAAGAGAGGATGGTGACCTAAACTAGGGTAATGGCTATGGAGATGGAAGGAAGTGTACAGATCGGAACTATTTATAGAAGGTAGAGCTGACAGGAGTGGGGATAGATTGCCTGTGAGGGGAGGGCGAGGGAGAGAGAAGAGTCTGGGATGACCTTGAGGTCCTGGGTTGAGCAACCAGGTGGATGGAATAACCTCTTAAGTGTGAATGATCTTTATAATTCATATGCACTTGCTTTCTTTTTCTTTTCTTTTCTTTTCTTTTCTTTTCTTTTCTGAGGTGAAGTCTTGCTCTGTCGCCCAGGTTGGAGTGCAGTGGCGCGATCTTGGCTCACTGCAAGCTCCGCCTCCCAGGTCAAGGAATTCTTCTACCTCAGCCTCCCCAGTAGCTGGGATTATAAGCACGCACCACCACACCAGGCTAATTTTTGTATTTTTAGCAGAGATGGGGTTTCACCATATTGGCCAGGCTGGAGGCTGGTCTCGTACTCCTGACCTTGTGATCCGCCTGCCTCGGCCTCCCAAAATGCTGGGATTATAGGCGTGAGCCACCGTGCCCAGACTCATATGCACTTTCACATCCACTCTTTCAAGAGGATGGTGCTCCATGTTCCAGATGTACCACTGCATTCTCAGCGTTTGGAAGACTTGCCTTCACCTCCAGGATAGTGTAGTCCTGAGCCTTGACCTTGTCCAGGTCTGGCCCCTAGGTTCCTGTTTTTCCTATGCTGTCCTCTCTCCCAGGGCAGATGCTCAGGGAATGGCCCTCTTCTTGCACAGGGTGCCTGGAGTGGACACTCTGCTCGCCTCCCCCATATTCATTCCCCTTCTCTGGGTGACCATACCTTTCCCACGCAGCCCATGAGCTTTGGGAAAGCTAATCCCACCCCTGCACATAAGGGCAGGGCATAGGGCTCAGGACTCAGCTAATTCTCATAATTGCAGTCCTTGTCCTCCGTATTCATTTCCTAGGCCTGCCATAACAAATTACCACAAATTTGGCAGCTTAAGACAACAGAAATGTATTCTCCCATAGTTCTGGAGGGCAAAAATCTGAAATCAGGGTATTGGCAGGGCTGTGCTCCCTCCAGAGGTTCCAGGGGAGTCTGTTTATTGCCTCTTCCAGCTCCTGATGGCTGCTGGCCCTCCTTGGCTTATGGCTGCTTCCAATCACTGCTTCATATTTATGTGGCTTTCCCCTCTGTCTTCTCCTCCCTCTCTCTCTTTTTTTTTGAGACTGAGTCTTGCTCTGTCACCCAGGCTGGAGTGCAGTGGTGTGATCTTGGTTCAGTACAACCTCCACCTCCCAGGTTCAAGCAATTCTCCTGCCCCAGCCTCCCGAGTAGCTGGGATTACAGGCACCCGCCACCGTGGTTGGCTAATGGTGCCCACCACCATTCCTGGGTAATTTTTGTATTTTTAGTAGAGACGCGGTTTCACCACGTTGGCCAGGCTGGTCTCGAACTCCTGACCTTGTGATCTACCTGCCTCGGCCTCCCAAAGTGCTGGGATTACGAGCATGAGCCACCGCACCTGGCCTCCTCTATCTCTTATAAGGATACTTGTCACTGGATTTAGGGCCCACTTGGGTAATCCAGGACGATTTCGTCTCAAGACTCTTAATTACACTCGGAAAAACGCTTTTCCCAAACCAGGTCACATTCACAGGTTCCAGGGGTTAGGAAGTAGACATAATTTTGGGAAGGGGTTGTATTAGTCCCTTCTCGCACTGCTAAAAAGAACTGCTGGAGACTGGGTAGTTTATAAGGAAAGAGGTTTAGTTGAACTGCAGGGCTGGGGAGGCCTCAGGAAACTTACGGTCACAGTGGAAGGGGAAGCAAACACTCCTTCACATGGCTGCAGGAAGGAGAAGTGCCGAGCAAAAAGGGAGAAAAGCCCCTTATAAAACTATCAGATCTCGTGAGAACTCACTATCATGAGAACAGCATGAGGGTAACTGCCCCATGATTAAATCACCTCCTACTGGGTCCCTTTCATGGTACGTGGGGATTATGGGAACTAAAATTCAAGATGAGATTGGGGTGGGGACACAGCCAAACCATATCAGGATGCCATCCAAATGTCTACGGCCTTTGTGGATGGCAAAATAGGACAAAATTGGGACTGTGATGACACTGTTGAGCCCCTATCAACCAATCCAGAAGACTGCCTGCTTCAGGGCTTCAAGTTCTATAACTCAATAAATCTTCCTTATTGCTTTAAGTCACTTCAACACAATCTGCCGCGCCCCCATCACTAGCTGCTGAATGTGTCCTACTGATACACTGTGCCCACCCGGGGTCCTGCATGCAGGCAGTGAGGTGTGGTGGAGATGGGAATTCTTCTTGGTTGGGCTCTATTGCGGACACTCCATGTGTCCTTGGGCAAACCACAGCTTTGCTGAGCATCAGTTTGAATGTATAAATAGATCCTTGTCCTTGCAAAAGGCTCTTCAAAATGGAAGCCACTGTGATTTCTGTTGTATGGCTTCTGTGTTCCAAGAGAGACGTAACAGGACTGGAAAAGGGCCAGACAATGGAATGATGAAGGGCTTTTACCATGAGGGCAAGCTCCGCAATTAGAATTCTCCAGCTGGAAAAGATGGAGGCTGAGCAGGCAGTGTAATTAAATCCTTTTCTATGGTACAGCATATCCACAAGGCGGACCAGACTCACCAATTCCAGAATCCATATATATATATATATGTCAGATATAGCAGCACAGCCATTATCTATACACACACACACACCCCCCCCCCGTATACATTACCTCTTTTCTTGGAATGCAGAAGCCATACAACAGAAACCACAGTGGCTTCCATTTTATATATATATATGGGTGTGTGTGTGTGTGTGTGTGTGTGTGTGTGTATGTGTGTGTGTATAGTCTATACAAAGAGAGGCATTTGTGAAAGTTTGAGAAGTCGTTTTAGGGCAAACAATAGAAAGCGCCGTGTTCCATGGTGGAGCTGAGCTCAAGGCACTCGGGCAGCCTGGTGTAGTACACCTGGAATCCAGGAGAACTTGGCTCCACCTCTGGCTTCAGTTGTGTGATGGTGAGCAAACCCCTCTTCTCCCTGAGTCTGAGATTGTGCGTTGGTAAATTGGGGGTAATAATCTTGGTAACAAACCAGAAGTGAGCTGCCACAGATGCCCACTGCTCTACCTGCCCGCCACCACAGGCAGCCCTGTGCCTCTGCCTCCTGCTGGTCCTCTCGATGGCCAGTCGAGGATCTCCCCACTTAGGCGTGAGGCCTCATCCCCTCTCGTTGCTCAAGGACTGCTCAAGCGATTCTCCCGTCTTTCCCACATCACCCATTTGCCCCTCTCTACTAGATTACTCTCACATACACAAAAACACTATGATTTCTTCCATCTTAAAACCACCCTCCCTTGAGTCCACTGTGCCTCTAGCTGCTGCCCACGTTCACAGCTCCACTCTGCAGCAAAACTCCCTGGAAGAATCGTCTCTACTCATTGTCTCTTATGGCTCAATGAATCTTTACAAAATGAAGGTACCTATGGAAGGACCACCCAGATTTAAAAAAAATACTACCAGTTCCCCAGAAATCCAGTCCCCCTCTCCATCACTTACACCTCTTTATACTCTAAGGTAACTACTATCCTGATTTATGACACCATGGATTCGTTTTATCTTACTTTATTGTAAAATACACGTAAACATTACCATTTTAACCATTTTAAAATGCACAACTCAGCGGCATTTAGTACATTCACAGTATTGAGCACCTATGACCACTCCCTAGTCACAGAACATTTTCATCACTTCAAAAGGGAAGCCCATATCCATTAGCAGTCACTCTCCGTTCCCCATTGGCCTCAGCCCCTGGCAACCACTCATGTTCTTTTTTTTATCTCTATGGAGCTGCCATTCTGGATATTTGATATAAATGGAATCATGTAATATGTGACCTTTTGTGTCTGACTTCTTTCACTCTGCATAGTGTTTTCAAAGTTCATTCATTTGTAGCATGTATCAATACTTCATTCTTCTTTTATTTTTGTTTTGAGATGGAGTCTTACTCTGTCACCCAGGCTGGACGGAGTGCGGTGGTGCAATCTCAGCTCACTGCAGCCTCTGCCTCCTGGGTTCAAGTAATTCTCTTGCCTCAGCCTCCCTGAGTAGCTGGAATTACTGGTGCCTGCCACCAAGCCCAGCTAATTTTTTTTTTTTTTGTATTTTAAGAAGAGATGGGGTTTCACTGTGTTGTCCAGGCTGGTCTTGAACTCCTGACCTCAAGTGATCCACCTGCCTTGGCCTCCCAAAGTGCTGGGATTACAGGTGTGAACCACCACGCCTGGCCTCAATATTTCATTCTTTTTTATGGCTGAATAATATTCCATCATATGGCTATACCATATTTTGTTTATTTATTTATTTTTATTTTTTGTAGAGACGGGTTTTCACCGTGATTCCCAGGCTGGTCTCAAACTCCTGAGCTCAAGTGATCCACCTGCCTCGGCCTCCTGAAATGCTGGGATTACAGGTGTGAGCCACCACAACTGATCTCTATTGTGTATTCCAAAGTAGCTAGAAGAGAGGACAATATTATACTCCCTAATATGAGATCAGGAGGTCAGGAGTTCGAGGCCAGCCTAGACAACATGGCAAAAACCCATCTCTACAAAAATATACAAAAAAAAAAAAAAAAATAGCTGCACATGGTTGTGTGTGCCTGCAGTCCCAACTACTCAAGAGGGTGAGGTGGGAGGATTGGTTGAGGGTGGGAAGTTGAGGCTGCAGTGAGCTGTGATTGTGCCACTGCACTCCAGCTAGGTGACAGAGTGAGAACCTGTCTCAAAAAAAAAAAAAAAAGAAATAGACAATAGATAGTTGTTAACTATAGTCACTCTGCTTTGCTGTCAAACAACAGAACTTAACACCTTTTCCTAACTATTTGTTTGTAGCCATTAACCTGCCTCTTTTCTCCCCCATCAATATGATACTGTCTAATGTGAGATTTATCCACATTATTGCAGAGAGCAGTAGTTTTCCCACTTTCATTGCAGGGTAATACATCATTATGTGAGTATATTACCATTTACTAATCTATTTTTGATGGGTTATTTCCAGTTTGCGGTTATTATGAAGAATGCTATGAATGTTTTTGTTCATGACTTCTGGTGAACATATGTATGGACTGCTATTAGAAATATACCTAGGAAGGGAATTGCTGGGTCATAGATTATAAACATGTTCAGTTTTAGTACATACTGCCAAAGGGTTCTCTTGAACCAATTTTCACTCCCATAAGAAAACTGTGGGCAGTCGGGTGCAGTGGTTCATGCCTGTAATCCCAGCCCTTTGGGAGGCTGAGGCAGGCCGATCACGAGGTCAGGAGTTCGAGATCAACTTGATCAACATGGTGAAACCCAGTCTCTAATAAAAATACAAAAATTAGCTGGGCATGGTGGTGGGTGCCTGTAATCCCAGCTACTCTAGAGGCTGTGGCAGGAGAATCACTTGAACCTGAGAAGCAGAGATTGCAGTAAGCCGAGATCGCATCATTGCACTCCAGCCTGGGTGACAGAGCAAGACTCTGTCAAAGAAAAAAAAAAAGAAAAAAAAAAGAAAAAAAAAAGTGTGTGGGCCGGGTGCAGTGGCTTACGCCTGTAATTCCAACACTTTGGGAGGCTGAGGCAGGCAGATCACTTGAGGCTAGGAGTTCAGGACCAGCCTGGTCAACATGATGAAACCCTGTCTCTACTAAAGATACAAAAATTATCCAGGCATGGTGGTGGGCACCTGTAATCCCAGCTACTTGGGAGGCTGAGGCATGACAGTTGCTTGAACCTGGGCGGCAGAGGTTGCAGTGAGCTGAAATTGTGCCACTGCACTCCAGCCTGGGCCATAGAAAAAGATTTTGTCTCAAAAAACAAAAACAAAAACAAAAGTGTGTGAAAGTTTCAGTTGCTCTGCATCTTTGCCAACACACAGTATTTCATTTTTTTTTTTTTTTAAATTTAAAAATATCTGATGGCTGGCGATTTTCTAAGTTTACTTGAGGCCAACTCTCACCTCTTCCATTCCACCAAGACTGCTCTTGCCAACGGTCAGTGCTCAGTCATCGTCTCGTTTGACCTACCACCTTGACAGTTTCGAGGAGTGCTGGTCAAGTATTTTGTAGGACAGCCTGCTATTGGGATTTTGTCTGCTTTTCCCACCGCAAGACTGGATACTTGATGTCTATTACTGTATGCTAAATAAGATGCTCAGTTCTGATTCAGAGATAAAGCCTAGGTTCTTTTCTTTTTATTTTTGAGATGGAGTCTCGCTCTGTTGCTCAGGCTGGAGTGCAGTGGTGCCATCTGGGCTCCTGGGCTCACTGAACTTCCAGTTCCAAGTGATTCTCCTGCCTCAGCCTCCCGAGTAGCTGAGATCACAGGCACGCACCACCATGGCTGGCTCATTTTTTTTTTTCTTAGCAGAAACAGGGTTTCACCATGTTAACCAGGTTGGTCTTGAACCCCTGACCTCAGGTGATCCACCCGCCTTGGCCTCCCAAAGTGCGGGGATTACAGTTGTGAGCCACCGTGCCCAGCAAAGCCTAGGTTCTTAGCTTGCGCTCACTGAACAGCCTTGCATACGCCCTCCTTGTCTCGGTTCCCTCAGTGTGGCTTCCAGGGCCCCACACTCTCTCGGTTTTCCTTTAACTACAGCAGCTGCCCCTTTTCACCCCCTATTCTGGTTTCTCTTCTCTCTGACTTCTCTCTGTTGGTTGTGCTTCAGGGCTCGGCCTTTAACTCTTTTCTCTATATTCACTCTGCTGGTGAGCTCCTGCAGCCTCATGGCTTTAAATACCATCCATATGCCAACATCTCCCAAATTTACACCCGTAGTCTGGAATTCTCTCCTTAATTCCATATATATATATATTTTATTTTTCTTTTTTGAGACTGGGTTTCAGTGTGTCACCCAGGCTGGAGAGCAGTGGCATGATCACAGCTCACTGAAGCCTTGACCTCTCAGGCTCAAGCAATCCTCCCTCCTCAGCCTCTGAGTAGCTGGGACTACAGACTCATGCCAGTATGCCCAGCTAATTTTTGTTTGTTTTTTTTTTGGTAGAGACAGGGTTTTGCCGTGTGGCCCAGACTGGTTTTGAACTCCTGAGCTCGAATGATCCTCCTGGTTTGGCCTCCCAAAATGCTGGGATTACAGGCATATGCCACTGGGCCCAGTCAATTCCATATATCTAACTGCTGACTTGGCATTTCCCCTTGAATGTTTAATAGCTCAAATTTGGCCAGGCGTGGTGGCTCACACCTGTAATCCCAGCACTTTGGGAGGCCGAGGTGGGTGAATCATGAGATCAGGAGTTCAAGACCACACTGGCCAAGATGGTGAAACCCTGTCTCTACTAAAAATACAAAAATTAGCTAGGTGCAGTGGTGGCAGGCGCCTGCAATCCTACTACTCGGGAAGCTGAGGCAGGAGAATTGCTTGACCCTGGGGGACAGAGGTTGCAGTGAGCTGAGATTGCGCCACTGCACTCCAGCCTGGGCAACAGAGTAATACTCTGTCTCAAACAAAAACAGAAACAAAAACAAAAACAAAACCCCTCAAATTCGGCAAGTCTAAAATGTACCTTCTTTTTTTTTTTTTTTTTTTTTGAGATGGAGTCTTGCTCTGTTCCCAGGCTGGAGTGCAATGGCATGATTTCTCAGCTCACTGCAACCTCTGCCTCCCGGGTTCAAGTGATTCTCCTGTCTCAGCCTCTCAAGTAGCTGGGATTACTGGCATGTGCCACCATGCCCGGCTAACTTTGTATTTTTTTTTTGAAATGGAGTCCTGCTCTGTCGCCCAGGCTGGCATGCAGTGGTATAATCTCGGCTCACTGCAAGCTCTGCCTCCCGGGTTCATGCCATTCTCCTGCCCCAGCCTCCCGAATGGCTGGGACTACAGGAGTGTGCCCCCACGCCTGGCTAGGTTTTTTTTGTATTTTTAGTAAAGACAGGGTTTCGCCATGTTAGCCAGGATGGTCTCCATCTCCTGACCTCCTGATCCACCCACCTCGGCCTCCCAAAGTGCCGGGATTACAGGCAGAGCCACCGTTCCCGGCCTAATTTTGTATTTTTAGTAGAGATGGGGTTTTTCCATGTTGGTCAGGCTGGTCTCGAACTGCTGACTTCAGGCGATCCTCCTGCCTCGACCTCCCAAAATGCTGGTGAAGCCAACTGGGCTTCTGGGTCTTGTGTGGACTTGGAGATCTTTTCTGTCTAGCTACAGGATTGTAAACACACCAATCAGTACTCTGTGTCTAGCTAAAGTTTTGTGAACGAACCAGTCAGCACTCTGTAAAAATGGACCAATCAGCACTCTGTAAAACGGACCAATCAGTGCTCTGTAAAATGGACCTATCAGCAGGATGTGGGCGGGGCCAAATAAAGGAATAAAAGCTGGCCACCCAAGCCAGCAATGGCAAGCCACTTGGTCTCCTTCTGCAGTGTGGTGGCTTTGTTGTTTTCCTCTTAGGCTAAATGTTGCTGTTGCTCACTGTTTGGCTCCATGCTACTTTTATGAGCTGTAACACTGTGGAGGTCTGCAGCTTCACTCGTGAAGTGGGCAAGACCACGAACCCACAGGGAGAAACAACTCCGGAGGTGCCACCTTGAGAGCTGTGACGTTCACTGCGAAGGTCTGCCCTTCACTCCTGAAGTCAGCTAGACCACGAATCCACCGGAAGGAACAAATAACTCTGGACCCGCCACCTTTAAGAGCTGTTAACACTCACTGCGAAGGTCAGCTGCTTTGCTCCTGAAGTCAGCAAGATCATGAACCCACCAGAAGGAAGAAACTCCGGATACATCTGAACGTCTGAAGGAATAAACTCTGGACACACCGTCTTTAAGAACTGTGACCCTCAGCCGGGCTCGGTGGCTCAAACCTGTAATCCCAGCACTTTGGGAGGCCGAGACAGGTGGATCACGAGGTCAGGAGATCGAGACCATCCTGGCTAACACGGTGGAACCCTGTCTCTATGAAAAAATACAAAAAACTAGCCCGGCAAGGTGGTGGGCGCCTGTGGTCCCAGTTACTCGGGAGGCTGAGGCAGGAGAATGGCGTGAACCCGGGAGGCGGAGCTTGCAGTGAGCTGAGATCTGGCCGCTGCACTCTAGCCTGGGCGACAGAGCGAGACTGTCTCAAAAAACACAACAAAAAAACTGTGACCCTCACTGCGAGGGTCTGTGGCTTCATACTTGAAGTCAGCGAGACCAAGAACCCACCTGCGGGAATCAATTCTGGACACACTGGGATTACAGGCGTGGGCCACCATGACTGGACCCCCATTTTTCATACCTTACATCCAGGGTCGGGAACCGATTTGTTTCTGCCTTTCAACACATCCAAATACAATCTCATCCTTTTGTTGCTATCATCCTTGCCAGAGCCACTATTAATTTTCACCTGGATCACTGGAATAGCTTCCTATTTGGTCTTCTGCTTCCATTCATGTATTCTTAGCAGAGAAGCCAGGGTGATGCTTTTATGATGTAGGATTGCACCAATTTGCACTCCCACAGGAAGTGTGTGAAAGTTCTTCGTTAGATCTTCTTCCCTTGCTCAAACTCGTCCAGTGGCTGCATATTTCTTAGGAGTCCACGTTTTTACGATGGCACACCAGGCTTTGTACAACTGGGTCGTCTTTTACTTACGTGACTTCCATCTCTTACCTCTGCTTGGCTCTCCACAACTCCACAGCTTTTTCGTGTTTGTGGGGTGAGCCAGGCATGACCCTGCCTTCGGGCCTTTGTGGTGGCTATTGCTGCTGCCTGCCTGGAATGCTCCCTCACAGTCTTGTGTCTAACTCCCTTTTCTCCGTAAAGCCTTGCTTAACTGGCTTGAGGGTTTTTGCCTGGTATCTGTGAATTTAAACATAAGATCTGGCTTGTGGTTTACATAAGGGTAAACACTTTTTTTTCTCCCCCGTATGCTTTCAAAATTTGACATGGGCCATTTTCCTTGCTCTTTTGTGGGACATGTGTCTGTTTGTAGTCTGCCCTTATTTATATTGGAGATGCGGCCCAGCTTTATAGGCGGGCTCTCCTGTTTCATCTCCAGCCTGGTGGGCTGGGGTTTGTTTCCTCTTTTCATGCACTCTATGGGGGATTAAGAGTTGAAGCGCACGACCACTTGGCTTTGATACATTTCCTCAGGGAGAAAGCCAGCTTTCACATCCTCTCTGGGTTCCTGCTTTCCCTTCTTTCTTGGCCTATACCTGTTTTTTAACCCTTTTGGGAGCTCATTTGGTGCCTTTATCGGACTGAAAACATTTTACCAGCATTGTTAATGTTTTCAGCAGGAAACAGCGCCCAGTCTGTTTCATTGCCAGAAACAGAAGTCCATTAAATACTGCTTTAGGAAGGCAGCATGTTACAGGAGAAAATGCCAGGCAGGGCACAGGAGCCCCGGGTCCCCATCCCAGCTCAGCCTCAACCAGCTGTGATCTTAGACAAGTCACGTGGACCCCCGGGCTCAGTTTCTTACCTGGTGAAGCAAGGGCTGGGGGATAGGGTAACCTCATGGGTTCAGTGATTTTATGTTAGGGTTAGTGTTTCTCTGTTTTAATGTAGCTCCTGACTGTGTGAGACAAAATCTCCCAGTTCAGGTGGCTATTTTGTGTTTTCTCAGTGACTTACCAGGCCCTGGTTCAGGGGAAGAGATGGCAGATACAGAATATCAAAGGTAAGAAATAGAAAATAAAGAACAGCTAATTAATTCCTCCCAGATCTCGAGGAGGGAGGAGCACAGAAGAGCTGACATCATGCATGAGACAAAGGCCACTGTTCATGGGTGGGTAGGTGGGTGGGGACAAGAGTATGGGCATGGTAAGTCTGTGGGTGAGGGTCTGTCACTGGGCAGGGAGCTATAACCCAGGCTCCTGGAAAGGAGGCCCTGAAGACAGGCTCAGGGCCTGGCCAAAGAGTTTCACCCAACACTCCCCCACCTGCCCCTCCCCTTAGTTTTGTTTCTTCTCTCTCTCTCTCTTTTTTTTTTTTTTTTGAGCGGAGTTTCACTCTTGTTGCCCAGGCTGGAGCCCAGTGGCACGATTTCGGTTCGCTGCAACCTCTGCCACCCGGATTCAAGCGATTCACCCGCCTCAGCCTCCCTAGTAGCTGGAATTACAAGCATGAGCCACCACGCTCTGCTAATTTTTGTATTTTTAGTAGAGACGGAGTTTCACCATGTTGGCCAGGCTGGTCTCAAACTCCTGACCTCAGGTGATCCACTCACCCACCTCCGCCCCCCAAAGTGCTGGGATTACAGCCGTGAGCCACCGTGCCTGGCCCTCCCCTTAGTTCTTTAGTTCTTAGTCTCTTTTAGCTTTCATTTGAAATATATGTATATATAAAATAATATATAAATACAATCTATTCATTAAAATTATATCCGTATATCCATATGTAATTTTAATGAATATGAATTTTAATAAATAGGAATATTTTAATGAATGAATTATAAAATTATCTTTAACATAATTTTCATGATTTTTTTCTGAAAATCTAAAGTAAAATATATTTATTAAAATTATATATATTAGGCTGGGCGTGGTGGCTCATGCCTGTAGTCCCAACACTTTGGGAGGCTGAGGCAGGCAGATCACTTGAGGTCAGGCATTTGTGACCAGCCTGGCCAACATGGTGAAACCCTGTCTCTACTAAAAATACAAAATTAGCTGGGCATGGTGGTGCGCACCTGTAGTCTCAGCTACTCAGGAGGCTGAGGTGGGAGGATCACTTGAGCCTAGGTGGCAGAGGTTGCAGTGAGCTGAGATCATGCCACTGCACTCCAGCCTGAGCAACAGAGCGAGACATTGTGCCCCCCCCCAAAATTATATATATCCATATATAATTTTAATGAATAGATTTTATTTTAGATTTTCAGAAAAATTGAGAAGATAGCTCCACAACAGTGTGAATGTGTGTAATGCCTGGAACTGTGCACTTGAAAGTGATTAAAATGGAAAATTTTATGTTATATATGTTTTGCCATTGTTTTCAAAAATCAGACAAAAAAGCCAGGCACAGTGGCTCATGTCTATAATTCTAGCACTTTGGGAGGCTGAGGCAGGAGGATTGCTTGAGCCCAGGAGTTTGAGACTGGTCAGGGCAACATAGTGAGACCCCATCTCTACAAAAAGTAAAAACATTAGCTGGGCGTGGTGGCACGTACCTGCAGTTGCAGCTACTTTGGGAGGGTGATGTGGGAGGATTGCTTGAGCCTGAGACTGCAGTGAACCATGATTGCGCCACTGGACTCCAGCCTGGGCAACAGACCAAGACCCTGTCTCAAAAAAAAAAAAAAAAAAAAAAATCATCAGACAAAACAATGAAGAAAAGTCTCAGAAACTACTACACAGAGTTCCCATATGCCCTACACCAATTTCCTCTATTATTAACATCTTACATTAGTATAATACATTGGTTAGAATTAATGCACCAAGAATGATACATTATGATTAACTAGAGTCCATGGTTTATTTAGATTTCCTTACATTTTACCTGGTCTCTTTTCACTTTCAGGATCCTGTCCAGGATACCTCGTTACAATTAGTTGTATCCCTTTAGCCTTCTTGGTGGTTTCTCAGACTTTTTTTGATTGGTTATTTTGTTTTGTTTGATTTTTAAAATTTAGGCCGGGTGCGGTGGCTCACACCTGTAATCCCAGCACTTTGGGAGGTTGAGGCAGGCGGATCACTTTAGGTCAGGAGTTTGAGACCAGCCTGGCCAACAGGGTGAAACCCCGTCTCTAATAAAAATACAAAAATTAGCCATGTGTGGTGGCGTGTGCCTGTAATCCCAGCTACTTGGGAGGCTGAGGCATTAGAATCACTTGAACATGGGAGGTGGAGGTTGCAGTGAACTGAGATGGCGCCACTGCACTCCAGCCTGGGTGACAGAGCGAGACCCTGTCTCAAAAAAAAAAAAAAAAAAATGGTAAAACGTGTGTAACATAAAATTTACCATTTTAACAATTTTTAAGCGTAGAGTTCAGTGGCACATCCACATTGTGTAAAGCCATCACCACATCCATCTCCAGAACTTTTTCATCATCTCCAATTGAAACTTGGTACCCATCAAACACTCCTGTTTCCTCCTGCCCCTCCTGTGGTAAGCATGCCTCTTCTGTCTTTGACTATTCTAGGTACCCTATGTAAGTGGAATCATTACAGATTTGTTCTCTTCTTCTTCTTCTTGTATTTGTTGACCTTGACAATTTTGAGGAGTCCTGGCCAGATATTTTGTTAAGATTTCCCACTATTGGGATTTGTCTGTTTTTCTCACAACAAGACCTATGCTTGATGTCTATTTATTACTGTCTGCCAAGTAAGATGCTAAGTGCTGGGGTTTCAGAGACAAAGCCTAGGTTCTCAGCTTATGCTCATTTTGCAGATGGGAACTTGACTCTCAGAGAGTTTTAGTTACTTGCCCAGGGTCACATAGTCAATAAATGGCAAAGATGGGATTTGAACTTATCCTTCTGATTTAGACCTGCACCTTCTCCTCCACACTCCTTTTATGCAGGCCAATCAGAGCCGGTGCCCCTACCCTCCTCTTGGACCATTCACAATCAGTGGGGCTGGTTGGAGCCAGGCAGGTACTGGGTGCTGGGCCACCTCCATGG
This sequence comes from Chlorocebus sabaeus, assembly GCF_047675955.1. Classification (NCBI taxonomy): domain Eukaryota; kingdom Metazoa; phylum Chordata; class Mammalia; order Primates; family Cercopithecidae; genus Chlorocebus; species Chlorocebus sabaeus. The sequence goes on along the minus strand of NC_132919.1, from coordinate 30,029,827 downwards.
AGCAGGCAGTAGCTCTCCACTGAGATTTTTCTTAAATTTTTTAAAAATTTATTTCTGAGACAGGGTCTCCCTCTGTCACCCAGGCTGGAGTGCAGGGGCACTCTCATGGCTCAATGCAGCCTCAGCTTCCCTGGCTCACGTGATCCTCCCGAGTTGCTGGGACTACAGGCGCATGCCACCACACCCAGCTAATTTTTGTATTTTTCATAGAGATGGTGTTTTGCCATGTTTCCCAGGCTGGTCTTGAACTCTTGGGCCCAAGCAATCCTCCCACCTAGGTCTCCCAAAGTGCTGGGATTATAGGTGTGAGCCACTGTGCCTGGTCTTCCTTAAAAAAAAAAACAAACTTAAAACATTTTTTTTCCTTAATTTTAAACAATTTGAAACATTTTATACATACATGAGTGTATATAGCACATGGGGTCAGTTTAAAGGATAATAATAAAAATAAATGCCCGTGTTCCCAGCACCTAACCGAACAATTCCATGTTTCCAATACTTTCTAAACCCCCCTGGATGCTTCCCTCCCCTTAAAAGTTCCACCTTTTCCCCTTGTCCCTGGCAGGTCATCACCATCCTGAATTTTTTGTCTGTCAGTCTCTTGTTTTTCTCTATGGTTTTACCACATAGGCATACGCTGCATAAGTCAATATGTTGTTTAGTCTGGAGAGATTGTTGGGCTTCTATTGAATGAGATCACAATGCGTATGTTATGTTATGATTTGGCTTTTTCAGTCAACATTGTGTTTATGGGATTCATTCATTCAGTTGTAGCTTATTCATTTTCACCACTATGTAGTATTTCATTGTATGAATATGGTCTGTATTTTTAAATCCATTCTCATGGCCATGGAGGTTTGGGCTGTTTGCAGTTTTTGTCTTTATAAGCAGTGCTGCTAAGAACATTCTGCGGCCCATGTGGTGGGAGAGTTTCTACAGCTGTGTTACAAAGAGTGGATTTACTGGATCATAGAGTATGTGTGTTCCAGATGATACCAAACTGTTTTCCAAAGGCTTGGGTCCATCTCCGCTCCCACCAGACGTGTATGAGGGTCCTCGCCTCTCCATATCCTCAGAGCCATCTTTGGTGCTGGTCTGTCTTTCACCTCAGCTATGTCCACATCTTAGAGGCCCTTGGCCGTACTCAGCACTCAGGCCTTAGTTGGCTTCTGGCCTGAGTATCTCTGGTTTAGTCACTTGGACTTCCTGCTTCCCTGAGTGTTTAAGCCCGTGCTTCTATTGTTGGCTCCAGCCCTGGCTCCAGATTCTGGGTTCCGGTAGGGCTCTGTGTCTCCAGAGTGGTCAAGGAAGTTAGACCCAAGCAAGGTGGCACTGGAATTTTCCATCATGCAGGAGATGGTGTCTTCCCATCCCCTGACCTTCTTCCCGCCCTGAGAACCAGTAATCCTTAAGAGAGCTTTAAAGTTTTTTTTTTTTGAGGCCTTTTGGCAGGTGAACACCAGAACTGTCAGTACTGGCAGGAGGACGTGACATCTGTGCTGGCCCTAGGCCAGGTCACATGGATGTCTCTGTACAGAGCCAGCTCATCCGGCCCCAGGCCTCAGGTGCATGGGTATGCACAGAGCCAGGCCCCACCCAGTTCAGGATAGCCCCAGAGCCCACTCCTTTTGCCTTCACCTTCCTATCAGATGCTCCTATTTTTTTAAAAAAAATTTATTTATTTGTAAAGATGAGGGTCTCATTAGGTGTCCCAGGCTGGTCTCAAACTCCTGGCCTCAAGCAGTCTTCCCACTTCAGCCTTCCAAAGTGCTGGGATGATAGGCATGAGCTGCTGTGGCTGGCCCAGATGCTCCTTTTTCTGATGGTGGCTGCACCAGGGATGGTGCCCTGTGTCCCAGACTCAGTTTCTGGGTTTTCCTTGTCTTGGTAACCATGACAGCATAGTGGCTACCAACAGAGACCAACCTAGGTTTGAATCCCAGTTCTACTTCTGACTAACTTTGGCATCTAGTACTGGTAACGTGACTTCCCTTAGCTGCTGTTTCCCCATTGTAAAATGAGGATACCGTCTACATCTACAGGATTATTGAATGAGAAGATGTGCACGGAGTGTCAGCACCCTTCCTGGCCCACCCAGGACCCCAAGAACTGTTTTGGGTGGTTATTGTGATGTGGTGGACCTGGGTTTCAGTCCTGATGCTGTCACCTCTGAGTTGTGTCATTTAGCCTGTCTGGGCCTCAGTTTTCCCATTTGCAGATGGTAGTAAGGATTTTTACTTCATTTGGCTCATTGATCTAAAATATGTAAAGGGCACAATGTTGCTCAATAAATATTAGCGACTGTTATTACATGAGATGCAAGGACTTACTTTTTTTTCTGAAAGGAAATAGGTGACATAGAGAAGACTCATTTTCTGTAGAATACTCCAGACTTCACATTTTCAAGTATTTATAAACATTATTATTTGAAAAAAGAATACATGATAAACATTTTGGAGACGAGAAAAGGAGCGGGAAAACTCACTTGCGATCCCACCACCTGAGTGCAGGCACTGTGAGCAAGCGTGTTGCTGCACTTCCTTCCAGAGTTCCCACATGCATTTTATTAAGTGGTCATAATTACAGGATATATGCAGTTTTGTATTCTTTTTCTTCTACTTAGCGGCGTATCGTAAACATTACCCCATGTGGCTACATGTTATTGGCAATTGTGATTTTTTTTTTTATGGCTGCATACCATCCTTAATTAAGACCTTTATGAATAAAGTTCTCCAGCATTTCACGTTTTTTCCTGAGGATGGATTCCAGAAGTCAAGTTACTGGGTCAGACGGTGTAAACACTTTTTATAGCTTCAGATTTGTATAGCCAAATTGCTTTCCAAAAGGGTGGTATCAATTTGCAATGTAGTAACGCCTGTAAATGCTCATCCAACTGCATATTTATTGGTATTGGGTATTATAAATACAGTTTTTTTGGGGGTGGGGGCTGACTTATGTGCTATGTCTTGTCTTTATCAGCAGCAGTTGCCAAACCAGAAAAAAGTTAAAAGGAGTTGAGAAACTGCAACAAACTTCATTAGTGCAGAATCATGGTGTTGAAAAAGACCTTGAGCAGAATACTAACTTTTTCTTCCCCCTGATTTTTACCATCTGCCACTGAACTATACAGGTGGATGTATATTATATTTTAATTTAGCATAATTTTAAAAAAGTTAATTTTTTTCCTTTACAAGAGTAAAATGTGCAAGCCTGGACAATATGGCAAAACCCCTTCTCTACAAAAAAATAGAAAATTAGCTGGGTGTGGTGGCATGTGCCTGTAGTCCTAGATACTTGGGAGGCTGAGATGGGAGGACAACTTGAGCCTGGGAGGCAGAGGTTGCTGTGAGCTGTGTTTGTGCCACTGTACTCCAGTCTGGGTGACAGAGTAAGACCCTGACTCAAACAAACAAACAAAAAAAGTAAAATGTGATTAGTAAAGACATGTTGGAAACTATAGAAAAAGTTGGAAATATATGCAATCACTGATCATCCCAAGGCTAACATTTTGGTACATATCCTCATTTTCTTCCAATGTGTTTTCTTTGTTTTTTGAAACAGAGTCTTTGTTGCCCAGGCTGGAGTGCAGTGGCGCAATCTCAGCTCACTGCAATCTCTGCCTCCTGGGTTCAAGTGATTCTCCCGCCTCAGCCTCCTGAGTAGTTGGGATTACAGGTGCATGCCACCACACCTGACTAATTTTTGTATTTTTAGTAGAGTTGGGATTTCACCATGGTGGCCAGGCTGCTTTCGAACTCCTGGCCTCAAGTGATCCACCTGCCTTGGCCTCCCAAAGTGCTGGGATTACAGGTGTGAGCCACCTTGCCCAGCCCTCTTCCAATGTTTCATCTCCAAACATTTTTCTCCTTTCATATAGCTGTGACTATACTATATAAACAATTTTCATTTTATCTTTTTTCATTTAACATAAAAATACAGGTATTTAATTATAAGCACATATAGATATCCTTTTGACAGCCCATGTATTTTGTTATTTTCATTTTCTTTTTGGAAAGAAAATTTTACCCATGATTTTAAAAAATTCAAATAGTGCGGAGTGAACAATGAAAAGTCTCCTTCCCACCCTTGGCTTCAGTAATTCTCCCGTAAGAGACTGTGGTCACCATTTCCTTGGGGCTCCGGAGATGTTCTATGCAAATACAAACAGAAGCGAGCTTTTCTACACAAATAAATATTGGAACACCATTCATCTTGCTTTGCACCTTGCTTTCTTGTCTTTCTCACTTAATATATTTTAGACACCATCCCACACGGTTTTAACATGGATTTTCTTTTTAATAGTTAATAGTATATATTGTGTGGATGTACCATAACGTATTATCCAGTCCTTGCTTTTGTTTCTATAGACCATGTTGCAAGTAACAGTCTTGCCCTTTAGGCACATGTGTGAGTAGTCTCTGTAGGATAAGTTCCTAGCACTGAAATTTTGCTAGGTCAGCAAATGCATTTTAAAATATACATTTTATATTTTGGAAGACACTGTCAGATTGCCTTCTGTAGAAGTGGTACTGATTTAAACTCGACCCAATAATGTATAAAAGTGCCTGTTTCTCCGTACCAATAGAGGGTAAACAACGTCTTTGATCTTTGACAAACTGAAAGGTAAAACTGGAATTCCTGTTTGGTTTTAATGTAAGTTTTTCTTATAGGAAAGACTGAATAGACTGGGCGCGGTGGCTCACGCCTGTAATCCCAGTACTTTGGGAGGCCAAGGTGGGCGGATCAGGAGGTCAGGAGATCGAGACCATCCTGGCTAGCACAGTGAAACCCCATCTCTATTAAAAATACAAAAAAATTAGCCAGGTGTGGTGGCAGGCGCCTGTAGTCCCAGCTACTCAGGAGGCTGAGGCAGGAGAATGGCGTGATCCTGGGAGGCGAAGCTTCCAGTGAGCTGAAATTGCACCGCCGCACTCCAGCCTGAGTGAGACTCCGTCTCAAAAAAAGAAAGAAAGAAAAAACAAAAACCCAAGCGTGGTAGTGCACACCCTGTAATCCCAGCTACTCAGGAGGCTGAGGCTGGATGATTGCTTGAAATCAGGATGTGGAGGTTGCAGTGAGCCAAGATCATGCCACTGCACTCCAGCCTGGGCAACAGAGCAAGACTCCATCTCAGGAGAAAAAAAAAAAAAGGCTGAATAATCTTTCAAAGCCACTTACATTTTGATTTCTGTGAACTGACTAGACATCGTTCTTAACTGCTGAGAAATAGCCCATGGCTATTTTGAGATTTATCAAAATGTATCTAATAATTCTTTTATGTTGTTTCAAAACTTTCACTGTTATCAATAGTACCTAGTGTCATCTTTTTGCATATATTTTCTATCTGCTACAGTTTTTTTGGATCCTTTTCTTTCTTTCTTTCTTTTTCCTTCTTTCCGTCTTTCTTTCTTTCTTTTTTCTTTTTTTTTTTTTTTGAGAGTCTCACTCTGACTTGTCCAGGCTGGAATGCAGTGGCACAATCTCAGCTCACTGCAATCACTGCCTCCCAGGTTCAAGCGATTCTCCTGTCTCAGCCTCCCGAGTAGCTGGGACTACAGGAGTGTGCCACTACACCTGGCTAATTTTGTATTTTTAGTGGAGGCGGGGTTTCACCATGTTGGCCAGGCTGGTCTCGAACTCCTGACCTCAGGTGATCCACCCACCTTGGTCTGGATTTTTTTTTTTTTTTAATTTGTTTTTGGAGACGGAGTTTTGCTCTGACACCCAGGCTAGAGTGCAGTGGCACAATCTCAGTTCACTGCAACCTCTGTCTCCCGGGTTCAAGCGATTCTCCTGCCTCAGCCTCCCGAGTTGCTGGGACTACAGGTGTGTGCCACCACTTCTGGCTCATTTTTGTATTTTTGGTAGAGACGGAGTTTCCATGCTAGCCAGGCTGGTCTAAAAACTCCTGATCTCAGGTAATCCACCCGCCTCGGCCTCCCAAAGTGCTGGGATTACAGGCGTAAGCCACCGCGCCCAGCCCATTTTCTCAGAACAGATTCTTAGAAATGAAATTTGTCCGTCAAATGGTATTGGAATTTTAAAGACACAATTGCTTAAATTGCTCTTGGAAAGACTTACACTTCTTTACAACTCCACCAACGACATATATGTGTACTTAATTCCCTTTCCATTGCCATTTTTTTTTTACCATATTTAAAAAAAAATCTCCCAGGATGCAGCTTCTGTAGATTTATTCTGTCTTCTAATCCAGTATTAACCTAATTTTTAAAGCCAGGAGACTTTTCCCCCTTTGTATTGCAAAACAAATCCTTCCTGTCAAATTGAGGCCTGACTTTATTCTGGAAGAACTTAGAAGTTCTGCATCAGAGATGCTGATGTCTATTTTCCTTCCTTTGTAAAGTCCCATGGCCAAGTTTGTATGAATCATTATAGAAAAAAAAAAAAAAAAGATTGCCATTGTTCCAACAAGTGCTCAAATGCTTCTCAACTGGATTACCAACTGGAATAGATTACCTATGGCCATGGAGGTGTGGGGCGGCACAGGTGTCAGGCTCTGACTAGGAAGGTGCTGTCTGATTCACTCTCACTGGGATGTGGCAAAGTCAGCAAGGGTGACACTGGGGAAGGGTCTTGTGTGCTGGGCTGTATCAGAACGGGTGTTACCTGAAATCATAGATACTTGTTCATATCTGCTCGATATCTCTTTCTTCTTCTCACGAGAGGGTCTTCTTTCTTCCCTTCAAACTGCTGTATCATGAGCTAGCCCTGACCTACCAGAATCCCCTTTCCTCTTGGCTGCAGTGACTGACTCATGGGTGGGTGTGACCAAGGAATGACCAGTCCCGGTCCTTCCTGAGATTTGACATATGTATGCTGAGAGAAAGAAACTTAGTTTTCCCGTGAAGTTTGGTAATGGGGGATGATTTAGGTCTAAGCTGTTGGTGGTCTCGCTCTGTTTTTTTGAGACAGGGTTTGGCTTTGTCACCCAGGCTGGAGTGCTGTGGCATGATCACAGCTCACTGCAACCTCCACCTTCCAGGCTCAAGTGATCCTCCCATCTCAGCCTCCCAAGCAGCTAGGACTACAGGTGTGTGCCACCACGCCCAACTAACTTTTGTATTTTGTTTTGGTAGAGACAGGGTTTCACCATGTTGCCTAGGCTGGTCTCGAACTCCTGAGCTCAAGCCATCCACCCACCTTGGTCTCTCAAAGTGTTGGGATTACAGGCGTGAGCCACTGTGCCTGGCTGGTCTCTTTTCCTCCATGTGGAAAAAGCTGCCTGCAGTAGAAGCCTGGGAATATGAAACTAAGAAAAGGCACACAGGTGAGGCAGGAGAGGGGGAAGGGGATGGTCTTTATGCCCGTCATTTGAGTACTCATCGACCTGGATTTCCTTCTGCACTTATAATGGAAGAACTCTGGTGCGCCAGGGGAGGCCAGAGAACTTCACGTCTGAGATGAGCACAGCGAATTGTAGAGAGGGAACCAAGGGTTGGTACTAGGAGAAAATATCCCTGTCAGATTCAAACATCTCAGATATTTGAAGTGACAGGATGAGGCAAGGTAAGAACTGGTGCTGGGAATATGAGAAGCAAGTCAGGAAGTATAAAGACAGGGAAGAGAAAGGAGTCGATTATATTCATCTGGGCACAGGATGATCTCGAGCCAGGTTGGCAGTGGAATGGTGAGGAATGGTGAGGAATGCTTGCAAGGAGAATTGCAGTGGAAGAATTGATAGGACTTGGTGACTGGTTGGCTAGCTGTATTAGTCGGCTTAGCTGGCCATCACAAAATACCACAGACTAGGTGGCTTAAATTATAGAAATTCATTTTCTCATGGTTCTGAAGGTTTGGAAAGTCCAACATTAAGGTGCCAGCAGAGTTGGTTTCTGCTGATGTCTCAGCTTGCACATGGTGCCTTCTCACTGTGTCCTCACACGGCTTTTTCTCAGTGCTTGTGTGGAGAGAGATCACTGGTGTCTCTTCCTCTTCTTATAAGGACACCAGTTGTGTGGTATTAGGTCCCACCCCTATGATCTCATTAACCCTCATGTACCTCCTTAAAGGCGGTCTCTCCAAATGCAGTTACATTAGTGGTTAGTGCTTCAACCTATGAATTTGTGGGAAGACACAAGTCAACCCCTGACACTAACAAAGTAGGAATAAATTTTTGGGGTAGAATGATTAATTTGTTTGAGTTTATTTTTCTCTCGTGTCTTAAAAAGATATTTGTAACCATAGGTACATGTGATTTAAAAAACTCTCTTCTTTTCATTTATCAGTATATTGTAAGCATTTTCCCATATGGCTAGGTAGCTTTTTTTTCTTTTGAGATGGAGTCTCACTCTGTTGCCCAGGCTGGAGTGCAGTGGTGCAACCTTGGCTCACTGCAACCTCCACCTCCCAGGTTCAGTCGATTCTCCTGCCTCAGCCTGCCAAGCAGCTGGGATTACAGATGCATGCCACCATGCTGGCTTATTTTTGCATTTTTAGTAGAGACAGGTTTTGACCATGTTGGCCAGGCTGGTCTCGAACTCCTGACCTCAAGTGATCCTCCCGCCTCGGCCCCTGAAGTGAGGGATTATAGGCATGAGCCACCACGCCCAGTCATATTGCTATGTAGTTCTTATAACTATCATTTTTTTTCCCTAACTGCTGCTTCTGGAGCAGGGCTGCCCCGCAGGCAGTGTGACCAGGGAATCCTATAACTATCATTTGTAAAGGCTGCAATGCCTTTGTGGTGGTACCCTAGTATTATTCCGAGTCTGTCTTCCTTCCTTCCTTCCTTCCTTCCTTCCTTCCTTCCTTCCTTCCTTCCTTCCTTCCTTCCTTCCTTCCTTCCTTCCTTCCTCCCTCCCTCCCTCTCTCCCTCCCTTCCTCCCTTCCTCCCTTCCTCCCTTCCTTCTGTCCCTCTCTCCCTCCCTCCCTCCCTCCCTCCTTCCTTCCTTCCTTTCTTTCATTTCTGAGACAGAGTGTTGCACTGTCGCCCAGGCTGGAGTGCAGTGGTGAGACTTTGGCTCACTGTACTCTGCGTCTTGGGTTCAAGTGATTCTTGTGTCTCGGCCTCCCTAGTAGCTGGAATTACAGGTGCCTGCCACCGCGTCTGGCTAAGTTTTGTATTTTTAGTAGAGACAGGGTTTCACCATGTTGGCCAGGCTGGCCTCAAACCTTGACTTCAAGTGATCCACCCGCTTCAGCCTCCCAAAGTGCTAGGATTACAGGTGTGAGCCACCAGGCCTGGCCTCTGGTCTTTATCTTAACTAGTTTCCCTCGACTAGGCAACCAGCTGTGAGCCCATTCCATCCGTCTTTTCCCAGCTCTTGTAATCATCCTTTCTTCCCTATCTTGACTGCCAACAGCCTGCCTTAAGGCCAGATCATTGCATGCTGGGCACTTCCTCACTGGCCCACTGTCACCCTGCCCCTAGTTGTGCTCCTTCCATTCACCTGGCACAGAGGAGACGAAGCTTAAGGCTGTGCTTTTCATGTCACTCCTCTGCCCTTAAAATGAATGGGATGATGAACCCCAAACTCGTTGGTTCGGTGGGGCACAGTGGTGCATGCCTGTAATCCCAGCACTTTGGGAGGCCAAGGTAGGTAGATTGCTTCAGCCCAGGAGTCTGAGGGCTGGGGAACATAGTGAGACCTTGTCTCTGCAAAAAATTGAAAAATTAGTTGGGCATGGTGGTGTGCACTTGTGGTCCCAGCTACTCAGGAGGCTGAGGTGGGAGGATTGCTTGAGCCTAGGAGGTCAAGGCTGCAGTGGGCTATGGTCACGCCATGGCACTCAAGCCTGGGCAGCAGAGCAAGACCCTGTTTCAAAGAAAAAAAAAATATATATATATATAAAAGAAACAATATGTAAAGTTCTGTAATTCACATTACTGAAATTGGAAAAATAGTCAATATGACCAAACTTAATCATAATTGTGTCTGGATGTTCTATAAATGGATCAGTGATGTTTGAATAAATATAATAAAAACGGGCCGGGCACGGTGGCTCAAGCCTGTAATCCCAGCACTTTGGGAGGCCGAGACGGGCGGATCACGAGGTCAGGAGATCGAGACCATCCTGGCTAACACAGTGAAACCCCGTCTCTACTAAAAAATACAAAACACCAGCCGGGCGAGGTGGCGGCGCCTGTAGTCCCAGCTACTCGGGAGGCTGAGACAGGAGAATGGCGGGAACCCGGGAGGCGGAGCTTGCAGTGAGCTGAGATCCGGCCACTGCACTCCAGCCTGGGCGGCAGAGCAAGACTCCGTCTCAAAAAAAAAAAAAAAAAAAAAAATATATATATATATATATATAATAAAAACATAAAAAATTAAAATTGTTTTAATATGTGTTTTCAAAAGTTAATTTTGAATATTTTATTTTATTTTATTTTTTTGAGACAGAGTTCCGCTCTTGTCTCCCAGCCTTGAGTGCAACGGCACAATCTCAGCTCACTGCACCTCTGCCTCCTGGGTTCAAGTGATTCTCCTGCCTCAGCCTCCCCAGTAACTGGGATTACAGGTGTGCATCACCATGCCTGGTTAATTTTTGTATTTTTAGTAGAGATGGGGTTTTACCATGTTGTCTAGGCTGGTCTTGAACTCCTGACCTCACATGATCCACCTGCCTCAGCCTCCCAAAGTGCTGGGATTACAGGCGTGAGCCACCATGCCCAGCTTTAATTTTGAATATTTTAGAAGAAAGTATATTAAAATTAAAAGATATCCAGGAAGCTCCACATTTATTTAGGTTTCTTCAATGATTTTCAAAAGGATTTTATAATTTTCTCCATAAATCACTTTTGTTAGATTTACTCATTTCAGTTTATCTTTTTAGCATGATTATCTTTTTTTTATTTTCAAGGAATGGGGTCTTGGTATGTTGCCCAGGCTGTACTCAAATTCCTGGGCTTAAGCAATCTTCCCACCTCAGCCGCCTCAGTAAAGACAAGGGCAGGTGTCACTGTGCCCAACCGATGATTATCTTTTTAAAAATTACTTTGTAATTTGTTGCTGGTTATAGAAATTCATTGACTGTTGTATATTAATTTTCTTATTCAGCAACTTACTAAACTCTTTTATTAAAGCTAATAATTTCTCTATAGATTTTTGTGTTTTCTATGTAGCCCAATCATATAAATGAATAATGAGTATTCTTTTCTAATTCTTATGCCTTTATTTTTCTTCTCTTCATCCAATATAATGTTGAATAAAAATGTTATAAGCAGGCACTCTTTTCTGTGGTCTTAAAGGGAGAGTATTCAATGCTTCACCATTAAATGAGATTTCTGCATTTTTAAATTGTCATTGGAGAAAGTAGTCTGTAGGATACCAGTATATCAATCCTTTGAAATTTTTTGAGACCTGAATGTAATTAAATTTCTTAAATGTTCCATGTATTTCTGAGAAATGTATATTCTAAAATAGATGGGTGCAGTGATTTATATCATTTTAAAAAGTTAAACATCCTATATATAAGAAAACTTCCAAACTGTTTTCTAAAGAGGTTGCACCATTTTACACACCCACCAGCATCATATGAAAGTTTCAGTTTTTCCATATCATTGCCAACACTTGGAATAGCTATTATTGTTATTATTATTATTATTTTTTGAGATGTAGTATCACTCTGCCGCCCAGGCTGGAGTGCAGTGGCGTGATCTTGGCTCACTGCAACCTCTGCCTCTCAGGTTCGAGCAATTCTCTGTTTCAGTCTCCTGAGTAGCTAAGATTACAGGTGCCCGCCACCATGCCCAGCTCATCTTTTTGTATTTTTAGTAGAGACGGGGTTTTACCATCTTGCCAGGTTGGTCTTGAACTCCTGACTTTGTGATCCACCTGCCTCGGCCTCCCAAAGTGCTGGGATTATAGGCGTGAGCCACCATGCCCGGCTTGAAATAGTATTTTTAATGTTAGTCATTCTAGTGGTGTGTGTGGTATCTCATGGTGGTTTATTTGAATTTGCCTAATGACAAATGATGTTGAACCTCTTCTCATGGGCTTGTTTGCCATCTGTATATCTTCTTTGGTGACGTGTCTGTTCAAATCTCTTGCCCATTTTCTTTCTCTCTCTCTTTTTTTTTTTGAGATGGAGTCTCGCTTTGTCGCCCAGGCTGGAGTGCAGTGGCGTGGCAAGCTCCGCCTCCTGGGTTCACGCCATTCCCCTGCCTTGGCCTCCCAAATAGCTGGGACTATAGGCATGTGCCATCACGCCCGGCTAATTTTTTGTATTTTTAGTAGAGACGGGGTTTCACTATGTTAACCAGGATGGTCTTGATCTCCTGACCTCGTGATCCACCTGCCTCGGCCTTCCAAAGTGCTGGGATTACAGGCATGAGCCACCGTGCCCAGCCTCTCTTGCCCATTTTCTAACTAATTGTTTGTCTTATTACTGAGTTACAAGAGTTCTTTATTCTAGATATAAAAATTTTGTCAAATATATGCTTTGTAATATTTTTTCCTGGTCTTACCTCCTACTGTGGCAATAGGACTAGTTCAGGAACCATCAATGACATGTGAGTGGAAGTGATACGTGTGACTCTTCGGTCAACTTTTAAGAAATAATGAAGATTTTCCACTTTTTTGTTATCTTTACATTAGCTATAAACAGGCCCCAGGGGACAGTAGAGCCACAGGAAGGAGCCTGTGTCCCTTAAACCCCACATGGAGAAAAGCTGCCTGTCCACCAGGGCTGCTGAAACTAACAGTAGTGAGAAATAACATTTCTATTGTGTTAAGACACTGACATTCTGGAGTCTATGTGTTAGTCTATGTGGAGACTAAAAATAAATTTCTAGGCAGGGCACGAGGGCTCACGCTTGTAATCCCAGCACTTTGGGAGGCCGAGGTGGGTGGATCACTTGAGGTCAGGAGTTTGAAACCAGCCTGGCGAAACCCCCGTCTCAACAATTGTCTGGGCATGGCGGTATGTGCCTGTAATCGCAGCTACTTGGGAGGCTGAGGCACGAGAATCACTTGAACCCAGGAGGCGGAGGCTGCAGTGAGCTGAGATTGTGCCACTGCACTCCAGCTTGAGTGACAGAGTGAGACTCTGTCTCTAAATAAATAAATAAATTTCTAATCACACTGATATATGTGACTTCTGTTCAATGCATTTTTGTTTCAAGAGATCATCTGAAGCAATTTCCAGAATTTGTTCTTCTAACCAGATCAATTTATTAGTTAAGGAATGATGATAATCTAGTTTGGGGAAATACATATTTAAACATTTTATTAAGTCTTTCAAGTGTTTCTTTGTAAATTTTTTTTTTTTTTTTTTGAGACAGGATCTTGCTCTGTCATCCAGGCTGGAGTGCAGTGGCACGAACATGGCTCACTGCAGCCTCCACCTTCTGGGCTCAAGTGATTCTCCTGTCTCAGCCTGCTGTGTAGCTGGGGCCACAGGTACGTGCTACCATAGCTGGCTAATTTTTTGATTTTTTTCATAGGTACAGTGTCCCACTATGTTGCCCAGGCTGGTCTTGAACTCTTGGGCTCAACTGATCCTCCTGCCTCGGCCTCCCAAAGTGCTAGGAGTACAGGTGTGAGCCACTGCACCCACCCTCCTTTATAATGTTAAAATAATTTCAGTGAGTTCTTTTTCTTTTTTTTTGAGACTGAGTCTTGCTCTGTCACCCAGGCTGGAGTGCAGTGGTGCCATCACTGCTCACTGCAACCTCCACCTCCTAGGTTCAAGGAATTCTCCTGGCTCAGCCTCCCAAGTAGCAGGGATTACAGGCGCCCGCCACAACACGCAGCTAATTTTTGTATTTTTAGTAGGGATGGGGTTTCACCATGTTGGCCTGGCTGGTCTTGAGCTCCTGACCTCAAGTGATCTTCCTGCCTTGGCCTCCCAAAGTGCTGGGATTACAGGTGCAAGCCACCACGCCTTGCCCATTTCAGTGAGTTCTTCTAATGAGTTCACAACCAGGTTCATGGTGGAAATGTTCTCAGTATTTGTTCATGGGTTGGTTCAATGAAGTTGCTTCTGGAGCCTTAGGAGGGCTGTGGCAGATGGAGCCTCCATCTAGTGAGCACACACTCCATCTGGTTAGCACTTCATATAGATTTTTCTCTCAGCCCTTGTCATACCATCAAGAGGTCGAAAATAGAATTCCCATTGTAAAGCTAGGGAAACCAAGGCTCGAGAGAACTGAAGTTTCTTGTATAAGGCTGTACCAAGACTCAAACCTGGGTGTGTCCAGTTCCAGACTTGCCCTCTGCTATCCTGATGGGAGTGAGACTGAACTAGAGGCTATAGTTCTGCCTCATTTTCCCCCAGGTACCTGGTCCTAGGCTCCTCACAGGGGGGCCTCAGCCATCAGCCAGATGCTTCTCAGGCCAAGGGCCTGGGGCTGCCTCAACAACCAGTTCCTTCTTCCTTGTGGACTCCATTCTGAAGGAGCCATGGGGGGGTGGTAGAGCCTCAGCATGGAGGGACCGTGCACCTGTGCATGGGTGCACAATGTCCCCACGCCAGGATAAAGGAAACAGACAGCCATTAGCTTTCTCTTTTCCAAGCCTCCTCTCCCACCACCACCATGCCATGGCTGCCCTGCCTTCACATCTACCAGAGAGTTGGAGGCTTCCCACCCTGGGGGAAGCACAGCTGAATGTCTGGAGAAGAATCACAGAGTCCATTTTGCTCCTGTGCATTGCCAAGGGGGCATCTGGATTTGGGGGACTTGTCTTCAGAAGGCATAGGGTTTATACGTGATGATTACAAGTAGGTTAAAAACATAAGGAAGAAATGAGGTTATGAGGTTCTTTATTAATTTTCAAAATTTTCTGTCATGTGACTTTTATGAGTCCGTTTTCATGCTGCTGATAAAGACATACCTGAGACTGGGCAATTTACAAAAGAAAGAGGTTTATTGGACTTACAGTTCCACTTGGCTGGGGAAGCCTCACAATGATGGCGGAAGGTGAAAGTCACGTCTCACATGGCAGCAGAGAAGAGAAGAGAGCTTGTGCAGGGAAGCTTTTCTTTTGTCTTTTTTGAGTTTTTTTTTTTTTTGTCTTTTTTGAGATGGAGTCTTGCTCTGTTGCCCAGGCTGGAGTGCAGTGGCACAATCTTGGCTCACTGCAAGCTCCACCTCCTGGGTTTGAGTGATTCTCCTGCCTCAGCCTCCCAAGTAGCTGGGATGACAGGCATGTGCCACCATGCCTGGGTAATTTTTGTATTTTTAGTAGAGATGGGGTTTCACCATGTTGGCCAGGCTGGTCTCGATCTCCTGAACTCAGGTGATCCACTCGCCTTGGCCTCCCAAAGTGGTGGGATTACAGGTGTGAGCCACTGTGCCTGGCCTCCTTTTTAAAACCATCAGATCTCATGAGACTTACTCACTACTGAGAACAGTATGGGAGAAACCACCCCCATGGTTCAATTATCTCCCACCAGGTCCCTCCCACAATGGGAATTATGGGAGTACAATTCAAGGTGAGATTTGGGTGGGGACGCAGAACCAAACCATATCATGACTTTCTTATTTTTATAATTGAATTTATAAAAATTGCAATGAATTTCACAAGTTGCTTCTCCATATGAGAAATACCTTTTGTAGCTCAGCTTTATTTCCTGCATGTGTTTCAAATAATAATATTGTTTTGAGACCAGGTGCAGTGGCTTATGCCTGTAATCACAGCACTTTAGGAGGCCAAGGCAGAAGGATCACTTGAGCTCAGGAATTTGAGGCCAACCTGGGCAACATGGAGAAACCCTTATTCTACCAACTGCCCCCCTCCAAATCAAAAAACAACAAAAATTAGCCAGGTGTGGTGGCCCAGCTACTCAGGAGGCTGAGGTGGGAGGCTCGCTTGAGCCTGGGGAGGTAGAGGTTGCAGTGGGTTGAGATTGTGCCACTGCACTGCAGCCTGGGTAACAGAGCAAGACACTGTCTCAATAATAATAATATTAATAATAATGCTGCATTGTAAGGAGGCTTTTAAAAATTATTTTAAAATTTTTGGTAAAATATGCATAACGTAAAATGTACCATTTTAACCGCCCCCTCCCTTTTTTTGAGACAGACTCTTGCTCTGTCGCTCAGACTGGAGTGCAGTGGCATGATCCCAGCTCACTGCAACTTCCGCCTCCCAAGTTCAAGTGATTCTCTTACCTCAGCCTCTCGAGTGGCTGAGATTTCAGGCGCCCGCTACCATGTCTGGCTAATTTTTTTTCTATTTTTAGTAGAAACGGGGTTTCACCATGTTAGCCAGGCTGATCTTGAACTCCTGACCTCAGGTGATCTGCCCACGTTGGCCTCCCAAACTGCTGGGATTACAGGCGTGAACCACCACGCTTGGCCCATTTTAATAATTTTTTTTATTTTTTTTTTGAGATGGAGTCTCAATCTGTCACCAGGCTGGAGTGCAGTGGCCCGATCTCAGTTCACTGCAAGCTCCGCCTCCTGGGTTCAAGCGATTCTCCTGCCTCAGCCTCCCGAGTAGCTGGGACTACAGGCGCTCGCCAGCACACCCAGCTAATTTTTGTATTTTTAGTAGAGTCGGGGTTTCACCACGTTGGCCAGGATGGTTTCAATCTCTTGACCTCGTGATCCTCCCACCTCTGCCTCCCAAAGTGGTGGGATTACAGGCATGAACCACGGCCTTAATCATTTTTAAGTGTACAGTTGAGTGGCATTAAGTACATTCACATAGTTGTACAACCATCACCACTGTTCATCTCCATAACTTTTCTTATCATCCCAAACTGCAACTTTATCCCATCTGACACTAACTTCCCTTTTCCTCCTCCCCTAGTCCTTGGCAACCTCTATTCTACTTTCTATCTCTATGAATCTGACTATGTGAGGTTCCTCATGTAAATGGAAACATACCATTTGTCCTTTTTTGTCTGGCTCATTTCACTTGATGCAATGTCCTCAAGCTCCATCTATGTTGTAGTGTGTGTCAACATGCATCCTTCCTCAGGCCAAACACAATATCACTGTGTGTACATAGCATATTTTGTTTATCTAATAAACATTTGGATTGTTTCTACTTTTTGGCTACTGGGGATAATGCTGCTAAGAACATGGGCATACAAAGATATTTGACTCCTTGCTTTCCATTATTTTGGGTATATACCTACAAGAGGAATTATTGCCAAAGAGCTTTTTAGAATTCATTCTGGGGACTTTCCCAGGTCATTATTTTGAATTTCTTCAGCTATGGCCACTATCTGTCTTTTGAATGTAGATTCGATTTTTAGAAACTCCCAGCACAAAATGGAATGAGAGGGCTTACCCACACTGCATCTTCTAATAAAGCAGTGCGAAGAAGGAAGGACACATAACTTCCTTTCCAGAGGAAGGAAATTGAGGCTGAGAGAGGGTAAGGGTCTGCCCAGTGTGCAGGGTTGGAGTAATAGGGCTGGGGTTCAAGCTCCGGTCTGTCTGAATGCAAAGCCTATGCTTGGTCGTTGACCATGTTCTTTCTCTTGGAAGCAATTTGTTGAGCTACTAAGTTGGGGAATATAATTTTAGATTAAAAAGTGTTATTATGGTGACTGATTTAAAAATATTCATTATGTATTTTTCTCTTCAAAAAGAAAATTATCATTTTTAAAAATTTGAGATATAAAGAAAAGCAGAAAGAAACAAGTTACCCATGTTTCCACCACTGTTCATCAATTATATCTCCCTATAAAATGTTTGATTCTTGGCTGGGCATGGTGTCTCATGCCTGTAATCCCAGTACTTTGGGAGTCTGAGGCAGGTGGATCACGAGGTCATGAGTTTGAGACCAGCCTGGCCAACATGGTGAAACTCCATCTCTACTAAAAAACCAAAATACAAATTTAGCCAGGTGTGGTGGCAGGCACCTGTAATCCCAGCTACTTGGGAGGCTGAGGCAGGAGAATCGCTTGAACCCGGGAGGTGGAGGTTGCAGTGAGCCGAGAACGCGCCACTGCACTCCAGCCTGGGCAACAAAAGTGAGACTCTGTCTCAAAAAAAAAAAAAAAGTTTGATTGCATTCCCCCAGTTCAGCTGGGCATGGTATTCACTTGATCACTCCAGGCCAAGAATAGACAAGCATTTAGTAACCTTAGGAAGCTGTGCCTTTTCACTTACAAAGGCTTACATTGGCAGACGGGAAGAGGCAACGTGGGAGCCATGGAAGAGCATTGCTGGGATCTCCTTTCAAGAACGAACTTGCCATTCAGCTGCAAGGAATGAGGTTAGCGGATAGCCAGCAGCTGCAGCACCTTTGGGATCCTCCACAGCAGCAATTTGTTTTTTGTAGAGATGAGGTCTCACTGTTTTGCCCAGGCTGGTCTCAAACTCCTAGCGTCAAGCGATCCTCCTACCTCAGCCTTCTAAAGCTGGGATTAGGCCGGGTGCGGTGGCTCACACCTATAATCCTAGCAGTTTGGGAGGCTGAGGCAGATGGATCACTTGAGGCCTAGGAGTTCAAGACCAGCCTGGCCAACATGGTGTAAACACCCTCTCTACTAAAAATACAAAAATTAGGCCAGGCACAGTGGCTCACGCCTTTAATCCTAGCATTTTGAGAGGTTGAGGTGGGTGGATCACCTGAGGTCAGGAGTTCGAGACCAGCCTGGCCAACATGGTGAAACCCTCTCTCTACTAAAAAAAATTACAGGCATGGTGGCATGTGCCTGTAATCTCAGCTACCCAGGAGGCTGAGGCAGGAGAATCACTGGAACCCGGGAGGCGGAGCTTGCAGTGAGCCGAGGTCATGCCATTGCACTCCAGCCTGGGCAACAGAGCGAGACTCTGTCCCACAAAAAAAAAAAAAAAAAAAAAAAAAAATTAGCTAGGTGTGGCAGCGGGCACCTGTAATCCCAGCTACTCAGAAGGCTGAGGCAGGAGAATTGCTTGATGCTGGGAGGTAGAGGTTGCAATGAGCTGAGATTGTGCCACTGCACTCTGGCCTGGATGACACAGCGAGACTGTCTCAAAAAAAAAAAAAAAAGAAAGAAAAGAAAACCAACCAAACAACCAACCAACCAAATAAATAAAGTGCTGGGATTATAGGGTGAGCCACCACATTCAACCAGTAGCAGCATTTGAGCTGAGGTCTCTCTCTTCCCAGGCAGCTCCCAAGCCAATGGCTGAACATGGCCAGGGGCACTAGAGCCTCATCATTTCTGCCCAATGTGGGAGTCTTCCACTGGGCATTTTGCTTCACTCCCCCATCGGGCTGCCGGAAGCTTTGGAAATTCTGTATTCTACCCTATTTTTCTTCCTCCCCTCTTTCTTTTCACAGGATCAGATCTGCATTGCACTTGGAATGCTTTCCCTGCACAGACCTACATCATCCACCCCCTTATCTTTTGTAGTTATTGCCCCCCAATAAATCTTTTCCTCCTCACTCCATCTCAGCAGCTGCTTCCTGGAGGACCCAGATTGACACAGGCAGTGACTATTGAGAAAATCCATGCATGTTTCTGAGCTTTGATTTAATCTTCGAAAGGTTAAGCTTAGAGTTTCCACATCAAATAATGTTCAACATGCCATCCATTTTGAACTTATTACAGAGCATTAAAATATTGACAAGAATTGTGTTTTCTGAGTATTTTACCTAATCAAATAATCTTGTGTTTGTATTTATTTACTTGTGTAAAATATTTTAAGAAGTACAAAAATGGGCTAGGCACGGTGGCTCACACCTGTAATCCCAGCACTTTGGGAGGCTGAGGTGGGTGGATCACGAGGTCAGGAGATCAAGACCGTCCTGGCTAACGTGGTGAAACTCCATCGCTACTAAAAATACAAAAAATTAGCCAGGCGTTGTGGCGGGCGCCTGTAGTCCCAGTTACTCGGGAGGCTGAGGCAGGAGAATGGAGTGAACCCAGGAAGTGGAGCTTGCAGTGAGCTGAGATCGTGCCACTGCACTCCAGCCTGGGCGACAGAGTGAGACTCCGTCTCAAACAACAACAACAACAACAACAACACTGGGTACAGTGGCTCACACCTGTAATCCCAGCACTTTGGGAGGCTGAGTTGGGGAGATCACTTAAGCTCAGTTTGAGACCAGCCTAGGCAACATAGTGAGACCTCATCTCTATTAAAAATTAAAAAAAATTAGCTGGACATTGTTGTGCCCGCCTGTAGCCCCAGATACTCAGGAGGCTGAGGCAGGAAGATCACTTGAGGCCAGGAGATTGAGGCTGCAATGATATGTGATCTCGCCACTGCAACTCCAACCTGGGTGACAGAGCGAGACCATGTCTCAACAACGACAACAAAAAAACACAAAACAAAAAAAGAGTTGCTAATAAAATAATGCATTTTATTTATCTGACTATACTTGAAAATGCAATAGACCAGTGGTCCCCAATCTTTTTGGCATCAGGGACTGGTTTTGTGGAAGACAATTTTTCCATGGATCGGGGGTGGGAGAGATGGTTTTGGTATGATTCAAGCACACTACATTTATTGTACACTTTTTTTTAAAAGACAGAGTCTCGCTCTGTCACCCAGGCTATAGTGCAGTGGCGTGATCTGGGCTCACTGCAAGCTCCGCCTCCTGGGTTCACGCCATTCTCCTGCCTCAGCCTCCCGAGTAGCTGGGACTACAGGCGCCCGCCATCACGCCTGGCTAATTTTTTGTATTTTTAGTAGAGACGGGGTTTCACCGTGTTAGCCAAGATGGTCTCAATCTCCTGACCTCATGATCCGCCTGTCTTGGCCTCCCAAAGTGCTGGAATTACAGGCGTGAGTCACTGTGCCCAGCCTTTTTTTTTTTTTTTTTTTTTTTTTTTTTTTAGACAGAGTCTTGCTCTGTCACCCAGGCAAGAGTGCAGTGGCGCAGTCTTGGCTCACTGCAACCTCTGCCTCCCGGGTTCAAGCGTTTCTCCTGCCTTAGCCTCCAGAGTAGCTGGGATTACAGGCATCCGCCACCACACCTGGTTAATTTTTGTATTTTTCAGTAGAGACGGGGTTTCACTATGTTGGCTAGGCTGGTCCCGAACTCCTGACCTTGTGATCCCCCTGCTTTGGCCTCCCAAAGTGCTGGGATTACAGGCGTGAGCCACTGCACCTGGCCTGTTGTGCACTTGTTTTCTTGCAACTGGATGGTCCCATCTGGAGGTGATGGGAGACGGTGACAGATCATAAGGCATTAGATTCTCATAAGGAATGAGCAAGCTAGATCCCTGACATGTGCAGTTTACAACAGGGTTTGCACTCCTAGGAGAATCTAATGCCACCACTGATCTGACAGGAGGCAGAGCTCAAACAGTAATGCGACCCATGGAGAGCAGCTGGGAATACAGATGAAGCTTCACGGGCTTGCTTGCCTGACGCTTACTGCCTGCCGTGCACCTGGTATCATGGCGTGGGTGGGGTGGGGACCCCTGCAACAGACTGTTTCTAGGTAGCAGTGGCAGCTGTGCATCTCACCTCCCATGGTCAGGAAGGCCACTCTGGTTGTAGTCAAGTGTGTATTCACTGGAGTCTCTTCCTTTCCATGTAGCTCTAGTTGTGTTTTTTTAAATTTTATTTATTTATTTTTTTTGAGACAAGGTCTCACTCTGCCGCCCAGGCTGGAGTGTGATGGCGCGATCATAGCTCACTACAGCTTCCACTTCCTGGGTTCAAGTGATCCTCCCACCTCAGCCTCCTGAATAGCTGAGACTACAGGCACACATCACCACACCCGGCTAATTTTATTTATTTTTTTGTAGACATGAGGTCTCACTATATTACCCAGGTTGGTCTTGAACTCCTGGCCTCAAGTGCTACCCACCTCCCCCACCACCACCCTTTTCCACCTTGGCCTCCCAAAGTGTTGGGATTACAGATGTGAGCCACCACACCTGGCTTCCTGGTTCTGACAATAAAGGACCTGTCTCAGGCCGAGGGAAGCGTTTTCACCCTGACAACAGCCTGATGTTTGAGGTTGTGTCTGTGACTTCTGCAGGTGCCTGCTGGGAGGCAGGGCTCCCCGCTCCTTCTCCTATCAGTTCCCTGGGGCTTGGGTCTACAACCACAGAGACCACAGCCCTGGCCATTCTCCTGGAAGGCCCATTTACTTCCCTGATACAGAAGTCCTCACACTCCTTCCTCCTTCCATGCCCCAGTTGGCTCAAGAGCTTATCTCAGCCTAGGTCTGGGCTTCTTCACCTGGCTGCCCATTCACTAATGCCCTGGCTGCATGCCTGACCACTTAAGTCAGACCAGGTGGTAACAAGGTGCGGTGTCTCACACCTGTAATCCCAGCACTTTGGGGGGCTGAGGCGGCGGATCACGAGGTCAGGAGATCGAGACCATCCTAGCTAACACGGTGAAACCCTGTTTCTACTAAAAATACAAAAAATTAGCTGGGCATGGTGGCAGGCACCTGTAGCCCCAGCTACTCGGGAGGCTGAGGCAGGAGAATGGCATGAACTTGGGAGGTGGAGTTGCAGTGAACCGAGATCACACCACTGCACTCCAGCCTGGGCGACAGAGTGAGACTCCGTCACAAACAAACAAACAAAGAAACAAACAAATAAAACAAGGTGCAGCCCAGCCTGAGAATTGCTGGCTTGGCCAAACCTGTTCCCCTGATGGAGGAGAAATGAAAGCAGCTCATGCTGTAAACATTGCATCAGGCCCATTTCACTGGCAGCACCACTGCCCTGAGGACAGGGGGTTCCCGCTAATCTTGTTCCACTCTGCAGTGCCTGCCATAGTTACTTCCATGGAGTAGAGGCACACAGTCTTGTTCTCAGTAAAATAATATTGATTTTTAAATTAAATTAAATTAATTATTTTTGAGATGGAGTTTTGCTCTTGTTGCCCGGGATGGAGTGCAATGGTGTGATCTGGGCTCACCGCAACCTCTGCCTTTTGGGTTCAGGCAATTCTCCTGCCTCAGCCTCCCAAGTAGCTGGGATTACAGGCATGCGCCACCACACCTGGCTAATTTTGTACTTTTAGTAGAGACGGGCTTTCACCATGTTGGTCAGGCTGGTCTCGAACTCCCGACCTCAGGTGATCCACCCACCTCAGCCTCCCAAAGTGTTGGGATTACAGGCATGAGCCACCACATCCAGCCAATATTGATTTGTAAAATACAGGTCCATTGTATTTAGTCCTCCCCACACTCCCACCCAAACCTTCAGATGAGCCAAACGCTTGGAATTTGGGGTTGAAAAAAACAGGATCAAGATTTGTCTTTGATAGCAAATGGCAATGTTCCTTCACTCTTATGAGGCTGAGATTTTCCATCTGAAAATGGGACTAGAACTGTTGCTGATTGATCCTCCTTTAGTGGGGGCCTGGAACAGTGCTAAGACTTGACATTCATCAAATCCAGTTCTCTCCACAGCCGTGGAATGACTATTTACTTTATTTGCATGTGTTTTTTCTCATTATACCATCATACTCTAAGATGGGAGGCCTGTTGCCAGGGCTACCAGATGTAGGGCATTATGCCATTTTAGTTTTTAGTTTTAACGTTTTAGTCCTATCCCTATTTGGTTAAATTTCTCTGTGTTCCAGGCTGTTCTAGGCTTCTCACTTTGTGGTCACAAAAAATAAATATGTTGAACTTTCTCTCTTATTTTCTCTGTTTCTTTAGTTTTCTATAGTTTCTTCTGGATCTTTTTTTTTTTTTTTTTTTTTGAGACAGAGTCTCACTCTATTGCCCAGGCTGGAGTGCAGTGGCCGGATCTCGGCTCACTGCAAGCTCTGCCTCCCAGGTTCACGCCATTTTCCTGCCTCAGCCTCCTGAGTAGCTGAGACTACAGGCGCTCGCCACCTTGCCCGGCTAGTTTTTTGCATTTTTTAAGTAGAGACGGGGTTTCACCGTGTTAGCCAGGATGGTCTCGATCTCCTGACCTCGTGATCCGCTTGTCTCGGCCTCCCAAAGTGCTGGGATTACAGGCTTGAGCCACCGCACCCGGCCCTGGATCTTTACCTTGAATTTGCTAACTTCACATTCTATTTCTGTTGACTTATTCCGAGAGCCTCCCCTCCCCAAGTATAACAAATGAATTGCTGCTTCTGAGCAATACCGGCACCCAACACCTACCTCCAGGTTGCATTGAGGAGTAACAGATAACAAGCGGAAGCACCAGGCACACTGTAAATACTCACACAAATGAGCTGTGATTACGTAAACGACAGTCCTCCTGTGTGGTGTGAGCTATGATAGCAGGAAGTACAAAGTACACTGAAAATGCTCAGTAAACTGAGACAGGTTGAACAGTGACTGGTCATTACTACCGTGGGTCTGAGAATCCTGCGTCTCTGCCTAATGCCTTTATTTACTTATTCACCAAACAGTTATTGAGATCAGCCATGGCTGTTTGTCATACAGCTGTCCAGTGTATTTTTTTTTTTTTTAAATTTGTAGTTAACTTTAAAATTTTCATTGTGGTAAAACACATATAACAAAATATAGCATTTTAACCACTTTCTTTTTTTTTTTTTTTGAGATAGGATCTCACTCTGTCCACCCAGGCTGGAGTGCAGTGGTGCGACGACAGCTCACTGCAGCCTTGACCTCCCTGGTCCCAGGTGATCTTCCTACCTCAGCCTCGTGAGTAGCT
The DNA here is from genome assembly GCF_047675955.1 of Chlorocebus sabaeus. Taxonomy (NCBI): domain Eukaryota; kingdom Metazoa; phylum Chordata; class Mammalia; order Primates; family Cercopithecidae; genus Chlorocebus; species Chlorocebus sabaeus. The sequence continues at coordinate 30,005,362 of NC_132919.1, read as the reverse complement.
GGAACTACAGGCGACTGCCACCACACTTTGCTAATTTTTTTTATTTTCTTTTTTTTGAGATAGAGTTTCGCTCTGCTGCCCAGGCTGGAGTGCAGTGGCGCGATCTTGGCTCGCTGCAACCTCCACCTTCTGGGTTCAAGCTATTCTCCTACCTCAGTCTCCCAAGTAGCTAGGATTACAGGTGCAATCACGCCTGTGCCACCATGCCTAATTTTTTTTTTTTTTTTTAGATGGAGTCTTGCTCTGTGGCCCAGGCTGGAGTGCAGTGGCGCTATCTCGGCTCACTGCAAGCTCTGCCTCCCAGGTTCACGCCATTCTCTGGCTTCAGCCTCCCAAGTAGCTGGGACCACAGGTCCCCGCCACCATGCCCGGCTAATTTTTTCTTTGTATTTTTAGTAGAGACGGGTTTCACCCTGTTAGCCAGGATGGTCTCGATCTCCTTACCTCGTGATCTGCCCTCCTCAGCTCCCCAGAGTGCTGGGATTACAGGTGTGAGCCACCGCGCCCGGCCTCCCCTGGCTAATTTTCTGTATTTTTAGTAGAGACAGGGTTTCACCATGTTGGCCAGAGTGGTCTTGAACTCCTGACCTCAGGCGATCCACCCACATCGGTCTCCCAAAGTGCTAGGATTACAGGCAGGAGCCACTGCGGCTGGCCTAATTTTTTGTAGAGACAGGGGTCACCATGTTGCCCAGGCTGATCTCCAATTCCTGAACTCAAGCGGGATCCTCCTGCCTAAGCCTCCCAAAGTGCTGGGATTGCAGGAGTGAGCCACCACACCTGATCTTTCTTAACCATTTTGAAGTGGTATTGCATACAGTCACACAGTTTTGCTACCATCACCACCATGAACTCTTTTTACCTTGAAATGCCCTTTTGAATTGTCTTTCTCTTTCCAGGGAAGTTCCTCTTATGTCTTATGAGGAAGTCAGAACTCAAGTTCCCAGCCTGCCCTGGGGCTGGGACTTAGACCTGGGCCAGACTCCACCAATCAGATGCTTCCATACAGACCTTGGTGCAGGTGGGAACCACAGGGAGAAACAGGCTGTGACTGGAGCCGCCATGTTTATTGGTGTGGATGGCAACAAGGGTGTCCAGCTGTTGGTGGTGACTGTTAGTGGTAGCAAGTTCACGTTCCTGGTGCAGACATGAAATCAGCGCTGGCTACAGTAGTGATTGCAGTAGGACCAGGTTCCTGCCACTTAGTGCTTGGCTTAGTGATAGTTTCCTTATCAGACCATGGGTGTTACTTTCTGGATGTTTCATCTCCAGTCTGCTCTTAAATAAATTTCTTTTTTTGCTTAACCAGCTAGGCAGTAAAACCATGCCAGTCCTTTTCATCAGAAGGACTACAGAGAACAGAGAAACCAGGTTTGTTTAGATCCTCCTGCTGTTGGATGCTGTTGGCAGAGCCACATTGCCCTTGATCCCTCTTCCAATGAGCTTGTCAAGCCCCAGCTCTTTCCTTGTCTCTCCTTGACTTCAGTACAGATGGGGAGGGCTCTGGGATGCAATGAGCTCCCCCTTATTGTTGGGGTCCTTGGGAGAGAAGTCATTTTCAGAAACTGGTGCCGGAAGAAGGGAGCCCTGGTGCCTGGCCTGTGTGGAGGTTGGCTCCTGGTTATTTTCTTCTTCATCTACAGAATGTTTGCATGGACACAAGGCTTACCGTAGCCACTCGCTTTTCTTTTCTGTTAAAGCTTTCTGCTGGCTTTTCAATACTGTTTCTCTGGAGAGCAAATTTCAATATGGTTTCTTTGTTGAGAGGCACATTTGAGGATGGGAGGCAGGTTTTTCTCTTTCTGGTGAGAGGTACAGAGAAAAAACATCATTCAAGATTCCCCAGAGTTCCTTTCTGATCCGTGAGGTCCCAAATACCCTTGTGCCTCAGCTTTCCCTCTGCAGGATTGGGCTTGGTTTCTAGGTTCATGCATCATATGATTATTGAGCTGTTTTTCTCTGCTAGGATCATTCTGGAGACACAAATACGAGTAACAGATTTGGCCTTCAGAACTCATAGCCTAGTGGAAGTGCACAAATAGATCCAAGCCTCAGCTAGTAGCTACTGAAAAAACTTATTTAATATTCATATTATCATCATTTAAGCCTCATCTTGCTTGTCCTCTCCTCTCTGAGTATTTTTGGGATTCTCTAGAGGATGCTTATGTGTTCAGCTGTTCCGCCCTGGTTGTCACTTGCCACCCCTGCCATCCTGGACAGACTATGGGTCAGTGGGCATGGCATAGAGCCCAGCTGACCTCTGCCCAGTTGGTCTCTCTCCCACTTCTGCAGATAAATTGAGATGAGTTTCTTTCCCTTTTAGGTGAAAACTTGCAGCCCCAGTCTTGTATATTCTGGGATGACTTCTTCCCAGGATGATCGAGAGTGGGGATGTCTACTCCCCATATGGGAACAACCCACTCCCTGCTTGGTGTGTTTTTGCACTCAGAGCACAACATGATTATACCTCAAGACTCGGTGATCCAGCCTCAGTCTCAGCAGCCTTATCTTGAACAGCATCTTGGGGATGTGAATGGTGCGGTCTGGGCAGTGCTGCACTGAAGTCTGGCTCACGTTCTTTCTATAGGCTCTTCTCCAGCTCTAGGTAAAGACTAGGCCTGCCTCAGAGTCTCATCTCCTGTGGGTGTTGCCTACATAAGACTATACATCTTTCTAAGTGGAAGAAATGGTTTTCTAGCACAGGACACTCCAAAGCCATGCCTACTCCAAGAAGCATTTTCTACTTATACAGATAACCTTCCCTGGCACCTGTGGACTCATTTGGTTCCCAGGACCCCAGCTGTTTCCACTATCTCCATAGCTACAGGAACATTTGCTTTACATCTTCACAAGAAAGAGTCACACAGAGCGAATTTTTCCTAAAATAAAAGGCTATCTTCTCCCAGGGGTTAATTCAACTCTTGTAAAAGAGAGGCCTGCTTGAAGCTTTGAAAATATAGGCTCTTTCTCACTCCTAGCCTATTGAGGTCTCAAGGATCTTGGGAAGAGCTTTTAGTTAGTGTGGTTTTTGTTTGTTTGTTTGTCTGAGACAGGATCTTGTTCTGTTGCCCAGGCTAGAGTGCAATAGCCCAATCATAGCTCACTGCAGCCTCGGCCTCCCAGGCTCAAACGATCCTCCTACCTCAGACTTTCAAGTAGCCGGGACTATAGGAGTGCACCACCACACCTGGATAATTTTTTTATTTTTTGTAGAGATGGGGGTCTCACTACATTCCCCAGGCTAGTCTTGAACTCTTGGGATCAAGCAATCCTCCTGCTTTGGCCCCCCAAAGTGTTGGGATTACAGGCATGAGCCACTGTGCATAGCCTTAGGGTTTAATCTCAGAGTGTCCCATGCTTCTCTTCATTATGGACCAAATTGTGTCTTTTTCAAATCCATATGTTGAAGTCCCAACCCCCAGTACTTCAAAATGTCACTGTATTTCGAGTTAGGGTCTTTAAAGAGGTAATTAAGTTCAAATGCTGCCATGAGGGTGGGCCCTAAACAAGCGTGATTAGTGTCCTTATAAGAAAAGGAGATTGGCCGGGTGTGGTGGCTTGCGCCTGTAATCCCAGCACTTTGGGAGGCTGAGACGGGCGGATCATGAGGTCAGGAGATTGAGACCATCCTGGCTAACACAGTGAAACCCCATCTCTACTAAAAATACAAAAAAATTAGCTGGGTGTGGTGGCGGGTGCCTGTAGTCCCAGCTACTCAGGAGGCTGAGGCAGGGGAATGGCGTGAACCTGGGTGGCGGAGCTGCAGTGAGCCGACATGGCGCCACTGCACTCCAGCCGGGCAACAGAATGAGACTCCGTCTCAAAAAAGAAAAAAAAAAAAAAAAAAAAGGGAGCTGAGGACACAGAAGAACAGAGGAAAGACCATGTGAAGCAGAGGAAGACGATGGCCATCTGCAAGCCAAGAGGGGAGGTCCCAGAAGAAACCAACCCTGCTGGCACCTTGATCTCAGACTTCCAGCCTCTGGAATTGTGAGAAAATAAATTTCTGTTGTTGAAGTCACCTAATCTGTGGTACTTTGTTGTGGCAGCCCTAGCACACCAGTATGTCTTCCCCTTCAGCTGTCTTTGCAAAAGCCTTTCCCCTAGTATTAATAAATACCATGCAAGTCTTTAAAAAAAAATTTTTTTTTATGGAGTCTTGTTCTGTTGCCCAGGCTGGAGTGCACTGACGTGATCTCAGCTCACTGCAACCTCCACCTCCTGGGTTCAAATGATTCTCCTGCTTCAGCCTCCGATGTAGCTGGGATTACAGGCACCTCCCACCATGCCTGGCTAATTTTTTTTTGTATTTTTAATAGAGACACGATTTCACCATGTTGGCCAGGCTGCTCTTGAACTCCTGACCTCAAAGCGCTGGGATTACAGGGATAAGCCACCACGCCTGGCCTGTGCAGGTCCTAAGACCTAACATGCATGCGCCTGCAAATGGGCCTTGTGGACTGGACTGGTTTAGAGAATCTAGAAGGGAGCACACTACATTTGCACCCATTCTTTATCTGGGAGGACATCTCTGTCAGGTGTGTGGCCTCAGGAGGGACATGAAGTGGTGATGAGGACAGAAGGGGACACTGTTCTTGCCAGTCATAGAAACTGCATCCACCCTGGTCATGGATGACAAGGATATTCATCTCTCACATCTGCAAGACAGGTCCCAAATCAGATATTCTGAAGCTGTGCCGTCCAGTACAGGAACATCAGCCATATGCAGCTACTGGGCACTTGACTTGTGACTTGTCTGAATTGCAATACGCTGTGATTGCAAAATACATAAAGACTTAGGTGAAAAAAAGCAAAAATCTTATTAATTTTTATAGTGATTATACACTGAAATAATATTTTGGATATACTGAGTTAAATAAATATATCTTTAAAATCCATTTCACCTGATTCTTTTTACTTTTTTACTGTGGCTACTAGAACATTTACACTTATGGAAGTGGCTTGTACTATATTCCTTCTGGACACTGCTGCTATAAAGAGGGCATGAGCCTAGCCAGCCAGTTGCCAGCCAGCTCCCCAGAGGGTCACAGGCAGTCAACACATGCATAAGACTTAGAGTAAAGGTTTGAGACCTGGTCCTTGCCTTTGAGGGGAATCCAAGTCTCTAGTCCCTGTTGAAGGAATACCCAGGTGGATGCCCAGCTTGTATTCTTTTTTTTTCTAAATCCCTTTTGCTGTGTACCCAGTATATCTCTCTCTCTCTTTTTTTTTTTTTTTTCCTTTTTTTTTTTTTGAGATGGAGTCTTGCACTGTCACCCAGGCTGGAATGCAGTGGTGCAATCTTGGCTCACTGCGACCTCCGCCTCCTGGGTTCAAGTAACTCTCCTGCCTCAGCCTCCCAAGTAGCTGGGATTGATTATAGGCTCCTGCCACCACACCCGGTTGATTTTTTGTATTTTTAGTAGAGACAAGGTTTCACCATATTGGTCAGGCTGGTCTCGAACTCCCTGACCTCAAGTGATCCACCTGCCTCGGCCTTCCAGAGTGCTGGGATTAAAAGCATGAACCACTGCGCCTGGCCTGTATCTTATTTCTATTTGATGACGACCCGTGAACCCTGCTCTTGCCTGTTTACATTTTTGTTCTTTTGGTGGCTGTGATCATTAGCTACTCTCAGAGCTCTGACCTCTGCCCTGTGGCCTGTTATTGTTCCTGCCTCCCTCTCCCTTGGCTGGGGATTCCAAGAACAGACTTCTGGCTCCTTCTCCCAGGCTCTCTTGGGCCCAGGACTGCCCTATAGGCTCATGCCCCACCCCCCCAGTCTGTCTCCACTAGACTCCATCTAGGACCCCAGGGAGCTGGACTCAGGTCACCTGGGGCTCATAGAGCTTTTGTTCAGGATACGAGACGTTGACCTCAGCCTGTGGGACTGGGAGAGAAGGCCAGGAAAAAGTGGGAGCCCCCTTCCTTGCAGGAACCTGTGATCTATTTTGAATTAATCCCATAAAGAAACAAATGCAGGATCCAGCATCCCCAATGAGACTCTAGTTAGCCACCTGTTGACCTTGTGTACGTAGCAATGTCAAGCTGCTGTTCAGCACAGATAACTCAACTTTCATGTGATGCATTCCTGAGGCCCAGGGGAAATATTGTAAATACTGGGAATGTGTGAATTGAGGAAATTGAATTAAGAAATATAAATCGGGCCGGTTGTGGTGGCTCATGCCTGTAATCCCAGCACTTTGGTAGGCCAACGGGGGTGGATCACTTGAGGTCAGGAGTTCGAGACCAGCCTGGCCAAAATGCTGAAATGTTGTCTCTACTAAAATTACAAAAATGAGCCGGGGCTGGGCACGGTGGGTCACGCCTATAATCCCAGCACTTTGGGTGACCAAGGCAGGAGGATCACCTGAGGTTGGGAGTTTGAGACCAGCCTGACCAACATGGAGAAACCCCATCTCTACTAAAAATACAAAAATTAGCCAGGCGTGGTGGCGCATACCTGTAATCCCAGCTACTCAGGAGGCTGAGGCAGGAGAATTGCTTGAACCCAGGAGGCAGAGGTTGTGCTGAGCCAAAATCGTGCCATTTCATTCCAGCCTGGGCAACAAGAGTGAAACTCCATCTCAAAAACAAAAAACAAATCAAAAATTCAGCCGGGCATGGTGGTGCACACCTGTAATCCCAGCTACTCGGGAGTCTGAGGCATGAGAATCACTTGAACCTGGGAGGTGGAGGTTGCAGTGAGCCGAGATTGTGTCACTGCACTCCAGCCTGGATGACAGAGCGAGACTTCGCCTCAAAAAAAAAAAAAAAAAAAAAATATATATATATAGAGAGAGAGAGAGAAAGAGAGAGAGAAAATGTGGAAATAACAGTTAAAGGGGGCCAGATTCTTTTGGTGGTCACTTGGGAGAGCCATGAAGACAAAGGAAGAACAGGGTCCTTTTACACTCCTGCCTGGGACTCTCCAAACCCACTCTGCTCCTGGGCTCTGGGCCACACTGTCTCTCAGCTTTGGACCCTCCCAGACATGCTTTTTGCCCTTCTGTCTCCTACCTTTGCTCACACCATTTCCTTCTCCTGGGATGCCTTTCTATCCCATGTCTGCTCATGCAAATATACACATCCCCCCTTTAAGTCCAAGTTCAGACATTACTTATCCTTGAAGCAGCCCCTGATTAATAACCAGAGTTATGTGCCCTTTAGGGAACGCCCTGTTTCTGCTTCCCTCGCATCTGCTCCCTTCCCCTCTTTGGCCTTGTATTGTGTTTGTTGCTTTCCACCTCTCCTCCTAGACTGGAGGACGTAACCTGGGACAGGATCATGCTTGATCCTTGTCTCTGCCCTATAGGGCCCTGTAGGGTCAAGTGCAGTGTCTGACCCCAATGCCTGCATGTTTATTGTCAGCACTGACCTCTATTATGGCACTTCTCACTCTGTGTATCTGTTTACATGTCTTTCGGCCCTGATAAACCGTAAGCCTCCATTGAGGGCCTTACCAGGTGCAAGTGACTAGGGTTGCAAAGATAAATTCACCGCAGTCCCAGACCTCCAGGACAGCTCCCACTAGAAGAACAAGTACTTGCCAGCATTATTATAAATGGGCCAGCAGCTGCATGTCCAGGGACAGTGAGGAACAAAGGGCAGAGTTTGGTGGTGCTTTTCAAGAGTCAGCTCAGAGCAGGGTCTTGAAAGATGAGCAGAGTTGTGGGCCCAGAGATTCTTGGGGAGGATCTGGAGATTGTTTGCATGGTGAGGTGGACCGGCCCATGTAGTTGGAAAATGCAGACTTACGTCTCACCAACCTCTATCCCAGGTATTAGCAATCTTTGCTGTGGAACATATATGCAGAAAATGTTTGTTGACCAACTCCTAAGTGACTGACGAAATGAACTCTTCAATTCTTTAAGGGTGGAGAATCATCATTACTCATTTTTCTTCTGGTTAATTTTGTTTGTTTATTTATTTGCTTACTTATGATGGAGTCTCACTCTGTCGCCCAGGCTGGAGTGCAATGGGGCCATCTCGGCTCACTGCGAACTCTGCCTCCCCGGTTCAAGCCATTCTCCAGCCTCAGCCTCCCAAGCAGCTGGGACTACAGACATGCGCCACCATGCCCGGCTAATTTTTGTATTTTTAGTAGAGATGGAGTTTCACCATGTTAACCAGGCTGGTCTCGAACTCCTGATGTCCAGTAATCGACCACCTCAGCCTCCCAAAGTGCTGGGATTACAGGCGTAAGCCACCACGCCCAGCCTCTCCTGGTTAATTTTAGATGGCCTCCCAAATTTTGCTCCGTTTCCCCATACATGCCTTGTCCTAGAACCAACTGTGGAGCTTGTTACCTATGGGGTTCTTGGGTCTCTTTCATACAGATTCAGATTCAGTAGGTCTGGGGTGGGATCCAGAATATCTCTGTTTAACAAATGTCCTAGAAAGTCCTTACGATCGGGCAAGTTTGGGTGACTGCTGCCAGCAGGAAGGTAAGCATGACCTGGGTGCTTATTAAAAATTCATACTCTTGGGCCTGGTGCGGTGGCTCATGCCTGCAATCCCAGCACTTTGGGAGACTGAGGTGGTTGGATCACCTGAGGTTGGGAGTTCAAGACCAGCATGACCAACATGGAGAAAGCCTGTCTCTACTAAAAATACAAAAATCAGCCAGGCGTGGTGTCATGCGTCTGTAGTCCCAGCTACTTGGGAGGCCAAGGCAGGAGAATTGCTTGAACCTGGGAGGCAGAGATTGCGGTGAGCTGAGGTCATGCCACTGCACTCCAGCCTGGGCAACAACAGTGAAACTCCATCTTAAAAAACAAAACAAAAACATACTCTTGCCAGGCACGGTGGCTCATGCCTGTCATCCCAGCACATTGGGAAGCTGAAGTGGGAGGATCGTTTGAGCCTAGGAGTTGAAGAAGAGCTTGGGCAACATAGGGAGACCCCATCTCTACAAATAATAATACTAAAAATAGCCAGGCATGGTGGTGTGTCCCTGTGGTCTGAGCTACTCGGGAGGCTGAGGTGGGAGGATCACCTGAGCTCGGGCAGTCAAGGCTACAGTGAGCCACAACTGTGCTATTGCACTCCAACCTGAGCGACAGAGTGAGACCCTGTCTCAAAAAAGCCAAAAAAAAAAAAAAAAAACCCCAAAAAACCCCTTCCCCAGCCACAAAACCCCGGTCCTTAAAATGAGCAGAACATGGTGGCATGCACCTGTAATCCCAGCTACTCAGGAGGCTGGAGAAGATCGTTTGAAGGAGTTCAAGGCTGCAGTGAATTGTGATTACGCCACTGCACTCCAGCCTGGGTAACACAGCAAGACCCCATCTCTAAAAAAAATAAAAGGTGCTGAAATCCACTCAAACCTATTGCCGACTCTTCAGAGCAGGAGGGGTTGTGTTTAACAGGCTCTCCGTCACACTGGTTGGAGGACGCATTGCTTCAGTCCAGTGGGTTTCAACCGTGGCTGCTTATTAGGGTCGCCTGAGGAGCTGTAAAATGGCCTGAGGCGGGGTCCCAGTATCCAGTTTCCTTGCAAGCTCCCCAGATAATTCTAGTATGTGCTCAGGGCTGAGGACTACTGCGAGCGCCTAGGACTTTGGCCCTTCTGGCAGACTGGTGGGCATTTTAGCCCAGATGGATCCCTAGCACCCCCTCAAGTCACGTGCTGTAGATCAGCGTTCCTCACAGCTAGCTGTACATTAGAGCCACCTGGGAGCGCTTTTAAACTCCCAACACCCAAGGCCCCACCTAGACCAATTAAATTAGAACCTACCTGGGGGGCGGTGGGAAGGCAGAGTGGAGAGGACCGGCCTCATTCTCTTTAGAAAGCTTCCTGGGTGTCTCTGACAGGTGGTCAGGGTGAGGTCCTCGGAGCATGGCTGCGTGTGGTAGGTAAGTTGGATGGTGCAGAAGCAGCCACAGTTGAAGCGTTTGTAAACCTCCAGTGACAGGCGGGGACAGCCTTTTTTACAGACTTGGTTTTAAGAGTCAGGATTTAGCACACCTGCCAGATTCAATAGACCTGCACTTCTGCTCTTAAAAATGGCTACAAGAGCCCTCCTCACCAGAGGCCCTCTCCAGGCCATCATTTCATTATGTATTCAGTGTTTTTGTAACGGATCCATCAGTCGATCGGTAAAAAGGCCAAGGAGAAAACTTTGTTTAATGATCATGCATCTCTTTGGCTTTGTTACCATAATTTCTGGGGAAGCGACAATTACCTTGCGTCTGGCTGTTCTTCCTCTGAGTACAGCATCCTTCCAGCTGGTTTAGAGGGAACATCAGTCTCCCTCTCTCCTTTCGTGGGACCTTCACTTCCTGCATGCTAATGTCCAGCCTCTGCGTGGGCTTTGGGACCACAGTCGAAACGTCAGATTTAGGAATCCGCTCATTCATGTGTTTGTTCATTCAACAAATCTCTGTCAGCGCCTTCTACGTGCTGGATGCTGCACCAGGTGTTAAAGTGTAACAGCTGCCACTCTAGAGATATGCCCAAAACACTAAAGGAGAACTGAGAAGTGAGGAATTAATTCTGGGATGTGCATGCGTGTCTTGGGAAGTCTTCTCCAAGGAGTGACATTTGTCCTGGGTTTTGAAAGGCAAATAGGAGCCACGCTGAAAAGGGATCATAACTCTCAAGGCAGCATTTCTCAGCCTTGCTGGATGAGTAGAAACACCTGGGGGGGCCCAGCCCACAGTCCAGACCATCCAATAAGGACCTCTGGGGGTGAGACCCAGGCATCAGTGTTTTTTAAAGCTTCCCAGGTGATTCCAAAGAGCAGCCATGGCTGGAAACCATGCATTAGGGGAGTGGAAGTAGAGGTTGCCTAAATGGGCACACACAATTAGGATAGACTTGAAGGTTAACTTCCAAAGACTGTCCATAGCCTTCTCCCCAGCCCCTCCCATGTGTTCCAGAGGAATAAAAGGACATAGGTTTTGGAGGCAGACGGATCATGTGCTGACTACTGTAAGATAGTGTGTGACCACTCAGGCAGTTGATAATTTGACAAGTGTTTATTGAGGGCCTACTATGTGCTAGGTGCTGGGAATCCAGCAGGGAATATCATCGAGTCCTTGCTCTCAGGGAGCTCACTGCTTACGGCAGAAGACGGATAGACACATATTTCTCAGGCGGTGTTAGAAGGAGGGACATGGAGCTATGGGAGCCCCCAGGAGGGGTACCTGGTGCAGTCTTGTGGGGTTAGGGAGAGTTCCTCCCAGAGGAAGTGGCCGCAAGGAGATATCACAAAGGAGTGGAGGGAAGACATGGAAACATAAGTAGAGGAAACTACACGTGTAAAAGCCCAGAGGCAAGAGTGAGCATGGCGAACTCAGGAATAGCAAGCATTGACTCTATGTGAAATGTGATGTGGGGGAGGGATAAAAGAGAAGCTGAAAAAAACAGGTAGGGCCAGATCATAAGAGGCCTTAAAAACTGAGGTGTGGAGTCTGTACTTTATCCCGATGACAATGGGGAGCTCCTGGAAGTAGAGCAGTGCCTTCAGGGATGCGTTTATCTGTGCAGTGTGATTAGATGGAAGGGATGCTGCAGGCATCCTCATGAGAGATGATGGTGGTCTGGGATTAGGTAGTGACAGTGGGGATGGAGAGAAGCAGATGGGGTCAAGAGATTGAGCGTCTCTGGAGTTCTCTCTGCACAGTTCTCTCCTCTCTGGTACTCTGTCCTGTGAGATCCAGCTGCCTTAGTCTCCCTGGACTCTCAGCTCTGTCACCTCAACTAAGGGCTCTGCCTGAGTTTCCTTTGCTGCGTTGTGACCTGAAAACCCAAGCTGTAACTGGACAACTGGGGGGCTTGCCTGGTCTGTTTCCCACCACTCAGGAATCACTGTGCTTTGTTAACCATGTCCAATGCCTTGAAAACTCTTGTTTCATGTATTTTGTCTGTTTTTTGGTTGCTTCAGTCAGGAGTATAAATCTGGTCTCTGTTATTTCACCTTGATTGGAAGTGAAAGTCCTTCTGTTTCATTTTTCTCTACAAGAATTATTTAAGAAAGTTTTGGCTGGGCACAGTGGCTCACGCCTGTAATCCCAACACTTTGGGAAGCTGAGGCAGATGGATCACTTGAGGCTAGCAGTTTGAGACCAGCCTGGCCAAGATGACGAAACCCGGTCTCTACTACAAATACAAAAATTAGCCAGACATGGTAGCATGCACTTGTAGTCCCAGCTACTTGGAGGCTGGGCAGGAGAATCACTTGAACCCAGGAGGCGGATGTTGCAGTGAGCCGAGATCACTCCCACTGCACTCCAGCCTGGGCGACAGAGCAAGACTCTGTCTAAAAATACAAATACAAGTAAAAATAACAATAAAGAAGAGAAATAGGGAAAGAATTCTAGATGGTAGGAACAGAATGATCAGAGGCTCAGAATCAGAGACGGGAAAATGCAGGCCTTTTTCAGAGAGGCATATGCTGTCTGATATTGCGGAGGCTTGGCATTCTTAGTGGGGCTAGGCAGAGAACAGCAGAAAGCTACACTGGGATGGAACGTGGCAGGTCTTGAAGGAGAGGCAAAAGATATTGTGTTGTACAGGCAATGGGGAGCCATGGAAGGTTCTTGTGCAGGGGGAACAGCATGTTTTCTTTTGCCTGCCAGGCAAGTAGTTTTGACAGAAGAGCTAGCCTCAGTATACTTCAAAGGTCCAGTTTTAGGGCTGGTTTCAGAGGTTGAGAGCTAGTGGATACCTTAAAAGAACTGGTATAAAAAACTTTTTATCATAGGCCAGGTGCAGTGACTCATGCCTATAATTCCAACACTTGGGAAGGCAGAGGTGGGAAGACCACTTGAGGCAGGAGTTTGAGACCAGTATGGGCAACATAGCAAGACCCTATCTCTACAAAAAACAAAAACAAAACTAACCAGGCGTGGTGGTGCACACTTGTAGTCCTAACTATTCAGGAGGCTGAGGAGGGAGGATTGCATGGGCTCGGGAAGTTGAGGCTTCAGTGAGCTATGATTGCGCCCCTGCACTCCAGCCTGGATGACAGAGTGAGACCTTGTCTCAAAGAAACAAACAAAACCAAACATAACCACAATATCATTTTCACACCTACAAAAAATGAACATATTCTTTAATATCATGAAATCTCTATTAAGATGTTCATATTCTAGATGCGTTATAATTTTGATGACTTTTACACATAAAATTTGTTTTAAAGCACTTTAAGTTTCCTTCTTCTGTCTAAGAAGATGTCACACTCCTCTGGAGACCAGCTCAAGTTCGGCTCAGGGAACGTTTAGGTAGGTCTTCCTACTGTGTTGCAGCTCACTGACTCTGGAATTTTCACCGTCGATGGCGGAAGTAACGAATTACAGCACTGGTCCCATCTTGCACTGAGCTGGGTTCCAGCACATCTGATGAACTGCTGGGGGCATCTCTGCGCAGGGAACCCATCGAAGGAAGTGTCAGGAACCAGCCTTGACAGTTTGGCCTAGCAAGCGGAGCAAGGGGTGATGCTGGGTACCGTGTGGCCACTGTCCCTCTGATTTGTCCCTTGGCTTTGTCTCATTTTGAGTGAAAACTGTGAGGACAAATACTAAAACTGTTTAAGATGTTGGGGGCATGAGCTGAGTAGAGTTGGTACCCCCATAAGTGAGAGGTGGGGAGTGGCGTGGTGCTCTCCACCAGACCCCCTTGGTCAGAGACTGGTAAGTTGGGCAGAGGAGGGGGCAGGGTTTCTGCAGGTGCAGTGTCATCACAGGGGATCCCTGGAGCCAGAGGAGGGGAAAGTCCTTCAAACACCACCCAGACACTACCCCGCTTGTTTGTGAGCACATCGGAGATGGCCCCTGGGGACTGCAAGCTACCTGATGAAGGTAGGGATACATGACTTAATGTCACAAGCACCCTCTGTGAAGGCTCTTATTACCCCACCTTCCATGTGTGAGTACTGAGTTCAAATGGAAGGAAGAGGCACACAAGCAGGAAGCGAGGTGTCTTTTCATTTTATTTATTTACTTGTTTAGTTTTTGAGACAGGGTATCACTCTGTTGCCCAAGCTGCAGTGCAGTGGCATGATCTGGGCTCACTGCAACCTCTGCCTGTGGGTTCAGCCTCCCAAGTAGCTGGGATTACAGGCATGTACCACCACACCCAGCTAATTTTTGTATTGTTATTATTTATTTATTTATTTATTTATTGAGATAGGGTCTTGCTCTGTTGCCCAGGCTGGAGTGCAGTGGCATAATCTCAGCTCACTGCAACCTCTGCCTTCCCGGCTCAAGTGATCCTCTTACATCAGCCTCCTTAGTTGCTGGGACTACAGGCATACTCCAACATGCCCAGTTAATTTTTTGTATTTTCAGTAGAGGTGGGGTTTCACCATGTTGCCCAACCTGGTCTTGAACATGTGAGCTCAAGTGATCTGCCCGCCTCAGCCTCCCAAAGTATTGGGATTACAGGCGTGAGCCACTGTGTCCGGTCACGAGATGTGTTTAAATTCAAAGCCATCCTCCTCTCACTCTAATAATGGCTGCCACACAGAAGGGGAATACTTTAGGGGAAGAATGCTGATGGGCTGAGTCTGCATCAGGGACCATCTGGGGACCATAAGCTGTTGCTCATCTTAACCTTCAAAACCATTCTATGAGGTCACTTTTATCTTTATTCTACAGTTAGGGAAATGAGGCTCAGTTTTACTAACTTCAAAGCTCACAATCATGGTCAAAATAGTTCATTGGATATTTCCTGGGAACACTTGGCTTTGGTTCGTGGTTCAGGGAAAAAATTGTCTTTGGATTTTCATTTCAGGGTTCAGAGAATTAGGTTGGTTCTTTCTTATTTGGGGTTCAAGATTTAGTTTGAATATTAGGCCCTAGAAGCCTGTGGTTCTTCATAAATGTTAAATAGATTAAATGCTATAAAGGTGACATGTTGTACTTGGGCATCTGGGGCAGTGAGCTTTGGCCCTGGCCCGTGGCTCTAGGAGGGTGGTAGCTGGTATCCATCGAGATGGATAGTGGCTGTGGAGTATGCATGCTGAGTGATGACTTGTATTAAAGTGGATGCGGGCAAATAAAAATGAATTTTGCTCGGAACCACTTTTGATCAGGTGGCTTTCCATGCAGGATGATGTTTCACACGCATAGGCAACCTGGACCTGAGCTGGGGTGGAGTTGGGGCAGACGAGCTGTGTCTTCTTTGCCCTTTCCAGTTCCAGGGCGAGGGCTGTGCCAGGAAGTGCTTCTCAGCCACTTCCCCTTAGGCACCTTTAAAGGAGCCTTTCTCCATCCAAGTCTGACTCAGAAAGTGGGGAGATATGCCAGAGGCGGATGGAGCCAGGCACAGGCCCGGGCAAAATGTGTGAGGCTGAGTGTTTCCAACAGCAAGACGCTGGAAGTGATGCAAGTGCCCAGCAGTCAAAAAGGAGAGGATGAAAGCATTCCAGGACCCAGCCTGCGCCTCAGTTGGTGTAATCACGACTCCCTGCCTCCAGTCTGGCAACTCCCCCAGCCATCATTTAGTCACTCAGCAAATATGTATCAAGCACTTATTCTGTGCTGAGAAGGGCATGTTGACTGCCACTTGCTCAGCCCCCTGTTTCATTCCCCTGAGATCCTCCAAGAGTCCTTTAAATGATCAGGCAAGCCCTCCATGCCACCACTCCCTAAAAGTAGGCTCCCTCTTGGGCTGCTTCAGTGTGCAACCTACACAACTGTACACAGCAGCCCTGCCTCAGGTACCCATGGTGTCAATCACAGTCTTACTGCACATATAAGTACTCTGTAAACTGCATGAAAGTTAGGCTATTCCTCTTCTTACTACTATTGTGTGAGATGTCTGGGATCCTGTTCTAGAAATGTCTGTCATATCTCAATAGACCCCAAGAATTGCCTCCCTGTCTGAAATTTTCTGCCATCAGCAAGCTTCCTCTCTAGGGTTCCAGGACCTTATAATCCCCCTCTTCCCCAGCCTCTGCCTTCACTTCCTGCATCCACACAGGGGAAGGTAAGGGAACTCATGCCCTTTTATGTGTCAGCCTATGCTGAGAGATTTACAGAGTACTCTATTTAATTTTCAGCAACTTCTAGAGAAGTAGGTATTACCACCCCTATGTTAGGAGAAACTGAGACTTTTTCTTTTTTTTTTTTTTAAGGGAGAAGCTGTAGCTCAAAGACATGACATCATTCTCTTCTAGATCATACGTATGTGAAGTGGCAGGCCCCAGATTTGAACTTGAATTCCTTAAGACTCCAAACCCTGAAACTGTGTAGCTTCATATCCCGGCTCTTCTGCCTACTATTGTGTGTACCCGGGGAAATTACTAAATCTCTTGATGCTTCTCTTTCAATCTTGGTAAAACGAGGGTGATAATAATTCTTGCTTCTCTGGGTAGTTAGGAGGATCAAAGGAGTTGAAACAAGTAAAACACTGTGAGACCGGCACACTCAATAAATATTGCCTCTTATTATTATCATCATCATCATCCTAATTATTACTATTACTTCTCCAAGACACTTACATGACTTGGGATAATTGTTACATTTATAGAAACAGCCCCAGGATTAAATGCTTCTTTGTCTTGGAAGCCTTGGGCCAATTTGATAACAATGGGCTTTGCATTTTCAAATATGAGAAATATCTAGAATAAACTCCCAAATGTCACAGTGGAGACTCTGTTTGTCCAGGCCAGTGATGACTTCCAGAGCAGCACAGGGGAGATGAGGGTGTTGGCCGGTGATGTGATTGGGTCACACAGGCCTCAAGTCATCTCTGAAAGAAACGAAAGGGAACTTGGATTTGAAAGGACATGGTGGGTCTTAAGAGATCTCTGCTTATGGTTTGAAGATTGTGTCCAATTTTCATGGCTCCATTGGTTTGTGCTCCTTGGAGGTGGCTGGATGAAGTCCTCCTTAGAGGCAGGGGAATGGATTGGATGTTTGGTCCCTATGACCGCTCTCCTGTATTTTCTTCATGCTTTGAAATAACAACCCATTTCATAGCATAGCGGGTTCAGACGGCAGATCACAAATTCACGTATTGTGGACAGATCAATCATTGTGGGCACAACTTGACCCTGATGGAAGCCTGTAACCTTGATGGCAAAGCCCTGGAGTCTCCCAAACCAGTCAGGGGTCCCTGCCTCTTCCCAACTTCTAAAATTTCCCCAGTAACAGAGAATAAGAATCTGTGTAGACACTACAAATGGGCACCAGAGGCCAGCTTTTCTCCCCTTTGGGTTCCTAGAGGACATTATTCAGCATGGTTCTGGTTAATGGGCTGGAAGCAGAAATGACGTGTGTCACTTCTAGGCTGAAACGTACAAGAGCAGGTGTACCACCCTTCAGCTGTGTCTTCTCCACCTGTGGCAGCTGTGTTAACTGTGGGGCAGCTCCAAGATAGTGCAACCTCCACCACTCTGGTCTCTGAGTGCTTGAGGGTGGTGAGGCCCTGTTATTCCCCTAGCCCTCATAAGAGGAAAGTGAGTGAGAAAGAAATTTGTGTTACATTAAGCCACTGAAGTTCTGGGGTTGTTTCCTAAGCATTACCCAGCCTACCCTAAGGGCAGGGTCCTTCCCTACCTTTCCCCTGGAGCACATCCTAACATACATCCAGGTGTGCCTGGCCTAAGCATGCCTCTCCCAGGTGTGGCAAGAACTAGGGGGACCATGTGCACTTTGCTAGGCCTGTGTCTCTGGGTTTCTGCTTTGTGTTTCCACCATGTGTCAGAGCTGGTGTTTGTCCTTGACCTTTGCTTGATAGAGAACAATGAAGTTACTTTTCTTTGTTTTTTCCTTTTAAGAAAGATCCTTTTTTTTTTTTTTTTGAGATGGAGTCTCACTCTGTCGCCCAGGCTGGAGTGCAGTGACCGGATCTCAGCTCACTGCAAGCTCCGCCTCCCGGGCCCACGCCATTCTCCTGCCTCAGCCTCCCGAGCAGCTGGGACTACAGGCGCCCGACACCTTTGCCTGGCTAGTTTTTTGTATCTTTTAGTAGAGACGGGGTTTCACCGTGTTAGCCAGGATGGTCTCGATCTCCTGACCTCGTGATCCGCCCATCTTGGCCTCCCAAAGTGCTGGGATTACAGGCTTGAGCCACCGCGCCCGGCCCCCTTTTTTTTTTTTTTCAAGGTGAAATGAGTATCTGGTTGAAAAATTAAATAGTATAGTAGTACACACCACTCCTGATTCCAATTCCCCAGAGTCAACATCTTGAACTCTTCTAAGGTTACCTTTTGGCATTTTCTACCACATTTCTAAATAACCGGTTTATACTGCTGTTTCTTTGTGTAAAATTTTTCTGCATTATCTACTGATCTATGATAAAAGATTTAGCTGTCTTACCCCAACTCTGGTAATCCCCTTCCCCTGCCACTGTATTCACCTCTATTCTCTTCATCCTCCTAAAATAGTTATGTCATAACTTTTGGTTGAATTGGTATCCAGAATTGACTTTATTATGACAATGAAAATGTGGTTCATGGCTGGATCACACATAAGGTGCAACGATTACATTTTATTTCTTATACAATATGGTAGAAACAATGCTATATGTTCACCCCACTCTTTTGTATTCCTGGGGATACAGGTAGATGACAATTTTCAGCCTCCTTTGCAGTTCAGCTGGGACCATGTGACTAAGTTCTGGCTAATAGAAATGTAAGTGGAAGTGATATGGCCTTTTCAGTCCAAGGTAGCCCAAGGCCTTCTGCACATTTTGGTTTTCCCTGCAGGTGATTGGAATGAAGGACTCTGAGATGGTGGGAATGCAAGATAGAAGTAGCCTGGCCAGGCATGGTGGCTCATGCCTGTAACCCCAGCACTTTGGGAGGCCAAGGTGAGTGGATCACTTGAGGCCAGCTATTTGAGACCAGCTTGGTCAACACGATGAAAACTTGTCTTTACTAAAAATACAAAAATTGGCCAGATGTGGTAGTGCACACTCAAAATCCCAGCTACTTGGAAGGCTGAGGCATGAGAATCACTTGAACCCAGGAGGTGGAGTTTGCAGTGAGCTGAGATTGTGCCATTGCACTCCAGCCTGGGAAAAAAGAGCAAAACTCTATCTCAAAAAAAAAAAAAAAAAAAAAAAAAAAAAAAAGTAGTAGCCTGGGTTTCTGAGTCACCATATGGAGGAGAGGTGCCAACAAGCATCAGCCTGTGAATGAGCCATGAATGAGATAGAAACCCTTCTGTGTTAAGCTACTGAGATTTCAAGATGTGTCTGTTGTGGCAGCTAGCATTCATTACCTAATACCTTCAGCATTTAAGAAAATATTTTCCAGTTTGCTTAATATTCTATTAATCACCCTAGTTCATCCCCAAACTTTCCCATAGAATTATAAACCTCCTCTCAGTAAGGGCAAATACCCAGGCTCTTCGTTTGCGCTCTCCACCCTTTGCCCTCACCAATTCTTGTGGCTGGTGATAGGGCCTCAGGCTTTTCTCTGCTTGGCAGGGAGGCAGGAGGCTGGTCAGGAGGGGAAATAGGTTATATTTAAGGAGAAGCAGCATAATTTAATGGTTAGGAGGTTAAGCTTTTCAAATTTAGTGGCTGTGTGACTCTGGGCAATTTTCTCAACCTCTCCAAGGCTTAATATCCTCATCTGAAAAAGGAGAATAATAATAACCCCACCTTTGTAGGGCTGTTGTGAGGATTAAATGAGATGACACTTACAAAATGATGAGCACAGATTCTGGCATAGACGATGTGCTGATAAATGTCAGTTGTTATCATAATTAAGATGACAAAGATGCTCTGGAAATTTAACCTGGGAGTGTGTTCTGCTTTGTTTCCCCCTATAAGGAGCCACACCTCAGTGCTATTGACCAACTAAGTGGGGGCCATGATGGAGGGGTCTGCCATGATGTGACAGCAGGAGCCTCATCAGAGCCTGGGGCTACATGCCAGGAATCTTCTCGTATCTCCTCAGCTGGGCTAAGCGGGCTGAGCTGGGGCTCCCTGAAGGTCCTGGGGTACCCCCACCCCACTCTTCCCTTCCCCAAGTGATATGGTTTGGCTATGTCCCCACCCAAATCTCATCTTGAATTGTAGTTCCCATAATCCCCATGTGTTGTGGGAGGGACCCAGTGGGAGGTAATTTAATCACAGGGGTGGTTCCCCCATGCTGCTATTCTTGTGATAGTGAGTGAGTTCCTATGAGATCTGATAGTTTTATAAGGGGCTTTTCCCCTTTTTTGCTCAGCACTTCTCCTTTCTGCGGCCATGTGAAGAAGGACGTGTTTGCTTGCCCTTCTGCCATGATTGTAAGTTTCCTTAGGCCTCCCCAGCCCTGTGGAACTGTGAGTCAATGAAACCTCTTTTCTTCATAAATTACGCAGTTTTGGGTATTTTTTCCTAGCAGCATGAGAACAGAATAATACACCCACCCTTGGGTTAAGAGGTGGTGCTGCTTGATCCCCTTCTGGCTGGGGTGCCAATTCATTCCATACAAATATTTATTTAGCATCTACTCCCTTCCAGGCACTGTGCTAGGCAATGGATTATAAAGAGAAAAACAGAAAGACTTTGCCTTTGAAGAGTCCACATTGAAGTGGGAGAGGCAGATGGTAAACAAATAAATATCTAATTATACACTGCCATGAGTGCCAGAAAGGAAAGCAATGCGGTCCTAGGAGAAGTACCCAGGTTGAGTTTCTTCATATGTGGTGGTCAGGGTGGTCTCCCAGGAGAGGATGAGTCACTTACAGTTGGATGCCTAGGACAACCAGGCACCCGAGGAACAGCACGTGTAGACACCTTGAGGTGGAGAGCCCTGACCAAAGCCAGGGGGACGGTGAATGGTCTCAGTCAGCAGGGCAGATCATGCAGGGCCCAGCAGGCCACCGTGAGGAGTTTACTTTGGATTTTATTTTAAGTGGAACGCAGAGGAGCCCCTGAATGGTTTAGAGCAGGGAACTGATGTGATCAGATTTGTGTGTTGTTTTTTTTTTTTTTTTTTTTTTTGAGACAGAGTCTCACTCTGTCACCCAGGCTGGAGGGCAGTGGCATGATCTTGGCTCACTGCAACCCCTGCCTCCTGTCTCCTGGGTTCCAACAATTCTTGTGCCTCAGCCTCCTGAGTAGCTGGGATTACAGGCATGAGCCACTGTGCCTGGCTAATTTTTGTATTTTTAGTGGAGATGAGGTTTCACCATGTTGGCCAAGCTGGTCTCGAACTCTGACCTCAGGTGATCCACCTGCTTTGGCCTCCCAAAGTGCTGGAATAACAGGCATGACCCACTGTGCCAGCCTTATTTATTTATTTATTTTTGAGACAGAGTCTCACTCCGTGACCCAGGCTGGCGTGCAGTGGCATGATCTTGGCTCACTGCAAGCTCTGCCTTCTGGGTTCAAGTGATTCTTGTGCCTCAGCCTCCTGAGTAGTTGGGACTACAGGTGCGCACCATCATGCCAGGCTAATTGTTGTATTTTTAGTACAGATGGGGTTTTGCCATGTTGGCCAGGCTGGTCTCGAACTCCTGACCTCAACTGATCCACCCTCCTCGGCCTCCCAAAGTGCTGGGATTACAGGTGTGAGCCACCGTACTCTGCCCAGATTTGTGTTGTCAAAGGTCACTTTGGTTACTAACTACTTCTTCTGTGCCTTCTTTATTATGGGAAACTAAGGTTGAAGGAGGGACGGGGGAAGGGAAGGACCATGAGGGAGGATGAGACTTTAGCAACCTGGCTGTGGCCTGTTTCAGCTGCTACATCGTTTGGGCCTATCCTGGAAGGTGCTGTCACCATGGCAACATAAGTGAACAAATGTTTCAGGCTTTAGAAAAATGTCTGTCGCCGGGTGCGGTGGCTCACGCCTGTAATCCGAGCACTTTGGGAGGTCAAGGCGGGCAGATGACCTGAGGTCAGGAGTTCGAGACCAGCCTCAACATGGAGAAACCCCGTCTCTACTAAAAACACAAAATTAGCTGGGCGTGGTGGTGCATGCCTGTAATCCCAGCTACTTGGGAGGCTGAGGCAGAAGAATTACTTGAACCTGGGAGGCAGAGGTTGTGGTGAGCCGAGATCACGCCATTGCACTCCAGCCTGGGCAACAAGAGTGAAACTCCATCTCAAAAAAAAAAAAAAAAAAAAAAAAAAAAGAAAGAAAAATGTCTGTCTATCTATATCTCACTTGCCATCCACGCAGATCCATGTTAATGCAGATACAAATGTCTTCCCATCACACCCCTTCTCCCCACACACCTGGATGCATTTCTGATTTTGAAGCTTAGGTGGCTTCTATTCATAGGAGAAATATATTGTCTGAGGGCCAGCAATAATTAAGCCTTGCAACTCCTTTCCAACTTAATGCCTGGGAGGATGTTTGCAGCAGACTGAGCCACATTGAATGCAGTCATTTGATAATAAACAGAGGCACAAGTGCAAAGCCAAAGACCCCTTTTCTGCTCACCCGTTCTTGTTCTCTTTTATCAGCGTGACACACACATATATTGTCAGTAAGAAAAGCCTTTACGGTCCACATCCCAGCCCCTGCAGAGTCAATGCTCCTTCGAGTTCCATTACACCTTGAACATATCTCATTTATGGCATTTGTCACACTTTATTCACTTGTTGGTCCATTTACCAAAAGTTTATTAAACATCTAGGCCCCGCACGGTGGCTCACGCCTGTAATCCCAGCACTTTGGGAGGCCGAGGTGGGCGGATCACGAGGTCAGGAAGTCGAGACCATCCTGGCACATGGTAAAGCCCGTCTCTACTAAAAGTATAAAAAAAAATTAGCCGGGTGTGGTGGCAGGTGCCTGTAGTCCCAGCTACTTCAGGCGGCTGACGCAGGAGAATGGCGTGAACCTGGGAGGTGGAGGTTGCAGTGGAGCCGAGATCGCGCCATTGCACTCCAGCCTGGGTGACAGACCAAGACTCTGTCTCAAAAAAAAAAAAAAAAAAAAAAAGACAAAGCCTCTGCTCTTACGGACTTACATGGTAGTGGAGTAGATGAACAGTAATCCAGTAAACATACAGCTGAGCAAGATAACTGAAGACAGTAATAGGTTCTCAAAGATAAAGGAGTGACAGGGCACTACCGGTGGGTGGGAGGCGGAGTGGGTTGCTCTAGCTTGGTGAGTAGTGAAGACCTCTTGCTATTTCTTGAACATGCCACCTTTATTCCCACATCAGGGCCCTTCAACATGCTGTTCCCTCTGCCTGGAAAACTTTTGTTCTGGATTTTCTTGTGGCTGTCTCCTTTGGATCATTGAGGTCTCA
This sequence comes from Chlorocebus sabaeus, assembly GCF_047675955.1. NCBI lineage: Eukaryota > Metazoa > Chordata > Mammalia > Primates > Cercopithecidae > Chlorocebus > Chlorocebus sabaeus. Next base: position 29,982,205 of record NC_132919.1, on the reverse strand, counting down.
GATCAGAAGTCACCTCCTCAGACAGGGCCCCTCTGACCACCCTAGCCAAAGTAGCCTTTATTTATTCCTTTAAATGTTTAAGGTCTGCCCCAGCACTAGAGATACAAACACGTATGAGGACAGGGACTGTGCTTTGTGGGCTGCTGGTTTCAGCCATGGTTTGGTCAGGGAAACAGAAGCTACGCTTTATAACACTCCACATAAAGGGTTTTAATCTGTGCAATTAGAGGCTTACACAGTTGTCTGGAAGACTGGGGAGTACAGATCAGGGCAATCACTGGTGTTCTCAGCTTGTTACTCAGCTTGTTACAGTGAAGTGCGGGGTTCTCAAGAGCTCACCTGGAGGCCACAGTGGATTTTGAGAAACACTGGAACTTGTTGTCAATTATCTTAGTCTGGAGCAACAAAGAAAGTAATTCTTGAGAGCCCTCGTAGGAGCCGTGCAAATCTTTTTTTTTTTTTTTTTTTTTTTTTTTTTTTTTTTAAATACTTTAAGTTCTAGGATACATGTGCACAAAGTGCAGGTTTGTTACATATGTATACATGTGCCATGTTGGTGTGCTGCACCCATTAACTCGTTATTTACATTAGGTATATCTCCTAATGCTATCCCTCCCCCATTTCCTCCACCCCGTGACAGGCCCTCGTGTGTGATGTTCCCCACCCTGTGTCCAAGTGTTCTCATTGTTTAATTCCCACCTATGAGTGAGAACATGCGGTGTTTGGTTTTCTGTCTTTGTGATAGTTTGCTAAGAATGATGGTTTCCAGCTTCATCCATGTCCTACAAAGGACATGAACTCATCCTTTTTTATGGCTGCATAGTATTCCATGGTGTATATGTGCCACATTTTCTAAATCCAGTCTATCATTAATGGACATTTGGGTTGGCTCCAAGTCTTCGCTATTGTGAATAGTGCCACAATAAACATACGTGTGCATGTGTCTCTATAGCAGCATGATTTATAATCCTTTTGGTATATCCCCAATAATGTGATGACTGGGTCAAATGGTATTTCCAGTTCTAGATCCTTGAGGAATCGCCACACTTCCACAATGGTTGAACTAGTTTATAGTCCCACCAACAGTGTAAAAGTGTTCCTACTTCTCCACATCCTCTCCAGTACCTGTTGTTTCCAGACTTTTTAATGATCACCATTCTAACTGGTGTGAGATGGTATCTCATTGTGGTTTTGATTTGCATTTCTCTGATGGCCAGTGATGATGAGCATTTTTTCATGTGTCTGTTGGCTGCATAAATGTCTTCTTTTGAGAAGTGTCTGTTCATATCCTTTGCCCACTTTTTGATGGGGTTGTTTGATTTTTTTCTTGTAAATTTAAGTTCTTTGTAGATTCTGGATATTAGCCCTTTGTCAGATGGATAGATTGTAAAAATTTTCTCCCATTCTGTAGGTTGCCTGTTCACTCTGATGGTGGTTTCTTTTGCTGTGCAGAAGCTCTTTAGTTTAATTAGATCCCATTTGTCAATTTTGGCTTTTGTTGTCATTGCTTTTGGTGTTTTAGTCATGAAGTCCTTACCCATGCATATGGCCTGAATGATATTGCCTAGGTTTTCTTCTAGGGTTTTTATGGTTTTAGGTCTAACATTTAAGTCTTTAATCCATCTTCAATTAATTTTTGTATAAGATGTAAGGAAGGGATCCAGTTTCAGCTTTCTACATGTGGCTAGCCAGTTTTCCCAGCACCATTTGTTAAATAGGGAATACTTTCCCCATTTCTTGTTTTTGTCGGGTTTGTCAAAGATCAGATGGTTGTAGATGTGTGGTATTATTTCTGAGGGCTCTGTTCTGTCCCATTGGTCTATATCTCTGTTTTGGTACCAGTACCATGCTGTTTTGGTTACTGTAGCCTTGTAGTATAGTTTGAAGTCAGGTAGTGTGATACCTCCAGCTTTGTTCTTTTGGCTTAGGATTGTTGTGGCAATGTGGGCTCTTTTTTGGTTCCATATGAGCTTTAAAGTAGTTTTTTCCAATTCTGTGAAGAAAGTCATTGGTACCTTGATGGGGATGGCATTGAATCTATAAATTACCTTGTGCAGTATGGCCATTTTCACGATATTGATTCTTCCTATCCATGAGCATGGAATATTCTTCCATTTGTTTGTGTCCTCTTTTATCTCACTGAGCAGGGGTTTGTAGTTCTCCTTGAAGAGGTCCTTCACATCCCTTGTAAGTTGGATTCCTAGGTATTTTATTTTCTTTGAAGCAATTGTGAATGGGAGTTCATTCATGATTTGGCTCTCTGTCTGTTATTGGTGCATAGGAATGCTTGTGATTTTTGCACATCGATTTTGTATCCTGAGAAGTTTGCTGAAGTTGCTTATCAGCTTAAGGAGATTTTGAGGGCAGATGATGGGGTTTTCTAAATATACAATCATGTCATCTGCAAACAGGGACAATTTGACTTCCTCTTTTCCTAATTGAATATCCTTATTTCTTTCTCCTGCCTGATGGCCCTGGCCAGAACTTGCAACACCATGTTGAATAGAAGTGGTGAGAGAGGGCATCCCTGTCTTGTGCCAGTTTTCAAAGGAAATGCTTCCAGTTTTTGACCATTCAGTATATTGGCTGTGGGTTTGTCATAAATAGCTCTTATTATTTTGAGATACATCCCATCAATACCTAGTTTATTGAGAGTTTTTAGCATGAAGGGCTGTTGAGTTTTGTCAAAGGCTTTTTCTGCATCTATTGAGATAATCATGTCGATTATGATGGATTACGTTTATTGATTTGTGTATGTTGAACCAACCTTGCATCCCAGGAATGAAACCAACTTGATCGTGGTGGATAAACTTTTTGATGTGCTGCTGGATTTGGTTTGCCAGTATTTTATTGAGGATTTTTGCATCGATGTTCATCAGAGATATTGGTATAAAATTCTCTTTTTTTTGTTGTGTCTCTGCCAGGCTTTGGTGTCAGGACGATGCTGGCCTCATAAAATGAGTTAGGGAGGATTCCCTCTTTTTCTGTTGATTGGAATAGTTCCAGAAGGAATGGTACCAGCTCCTCTTTGTACCTCTGGTAGAATTCAGCTGTGAATCTGTCTTTTTTTGACTGGTAGGCTCTTAATTATTGCCTCAATTTCCGAACCTGTTATTGGTCTATTCAGGGATTCAACTTCTTCCTGGTTTAGTCTTGGGAGGGTGTATGTATCCAGGAATTTATCCATTTCTTCTAGATTTTCTAGTTCATTTGCATAGAGGTGTTTATAGTATTCTCTGATAGTAGTTTGTATTTCTGTGGGATCGGTGGTGATATCCCCTTTATCACTTTTTATTGCATGTATTTGATTCTTTTCTCTTTTCTTCTTTATTAGTCTTGCCAGCAGTCTATCAATTTTGTTGATCTTTTCAATAAACCAGCTCCTCAATTCATTGGCTTTTTGAGGATTTTTTTGTGTCTGTATCTCCTTCAGTTCTGCTCTGATCTTAGTTATTTCTTGCCTTCTGCTGGCTTTTGAATGTGTTTGCTCTTGCTTCTCTAGTTCTTTTAATTGTGATATTAGGGTGTCAATTTTAGATCTTTCCTGTTTTCTCTTGTGGGCATTTAGTGCTATAAATTTCCCTCTACACACTGCTTAAGATGTGTCCCAGAGATTCTGGTATGTTGTGTCTTTTTCCTCATTGGTTTCAAAGAACATCTTTATTTCTGCCTTCATTTCATTATGTACCCAGTAGTCGTTCAGGAGCAGGTTGTTCAGTGTCCATGTAGTTGAGCAGTTTTGAGTGAGTTTCTTAATCCTGAGTTCTAGTTTAATTGCACTGTGGTCTGAGGGACAGTTTGTTATAATTTCTATTCTTTTACATTTGCTGAGGAGTGGTTTACTTCCAACTATGTGGTCAATTTTGGAATAAGTGTGATGTGGTGCTGAGAAGAATGTATATTCTGTTGATTTGGGGTGGAGAATTCCGTAGCTGTCTATTAGGTCTGCTTGGTGCAGAGCTGAGTTCAATTGCTGGATATGCTTGTTAACTTTCTGTTTCGTTGATCTGTCTAATGTTGACAGTGGGGTCAACATTAGATTCCCATTATTATTGTGTGGGAGTCTAAGTCTCTTTGTAGGTCTCTGAGGACTTGCTTTATGAATCTGGGTGCTCCTGTATTGGGTGCATATATATTTAGGATAGTTAGTTCTTCTTGTTGAATTGATCCCTTTACCATTATGTAATGGCCTTCTTTGTCTCTTTTGATCTTTGTTGGTTTAAAGTCTGTTTATCGGAGACTAGGATTGCAACCCCTGCTTTTTTTTTGTTTTCCATTTGCTTGGTAGATCTTCCTCCATCCCTTTATTTTGAGCCTATGTGTGTCTCTGCATGTGAGATGGGTCTCCTGAATACAGCACACTGATGGGTCTTGACTCTATCCGATTTGCCGGTCTGTGTCTTTTAATTGGAGCATTTAGCCCATTTACATTTAAGGTTAATATTGTTATGTGTGAATTTGATCCTGTCATTATGATGTTAGCCAGTTATTTTGCTCGTTAATTGATGCAGTTTTTTCCTAGCATTGATGGTCTTTACAATTTGGCATGTTTTTGCAGTGGCTGGTACCAGTTTTTCCTTTCCATGTTTAGTGCTTCCTTCAGGAGCTCTTGTAAGGCAGGCCTTGTGGTGACAAAATCTCTCAGCATTTGCTTTTTGTGTAAAGGATTTTATTTCTCCTTCACTTAGCATAGTTTGGCTGGATATGAAATTTTGGGTTGAAAATTCTTTTCTTTAAGAATGTTGAATATTGTCCCCCACTCTCTTCTGGCTTGTAGAGTTTCTGCCGAGAGATCTGCTGTTAGTCTGATGGGCTTCCTTTTGTGGGTAACCCGACCTTTCTCTCCGGCTGCCCTTAACATGTTTTCCTTCATTTCAACTTTGGTGAATCTGACAATTATGTGTCTTTGAGTTGCTCTTCTCGAGGCGTATCTTTGTGGTGTTCTCTGTATTTCCTGAATTTGAATGTTGGCCTGCCTTGCTAGGTTGGGGAAGTTCTCCGGGGTAATATCCTGAAGAGTGTTTTCCAACTTGGTTCCATTCTCCCCATCACTTTCAGGTACACCAATCAGACGTAGATTTGGTCTTTTCACATAGTCCCGTATTTCTTGGAGGCTTTGTTCATTTCTTTTTTACTCTTTTTTCTCTATACTTCTCTTCTCACTTCATTTCATTCATTTGATCTTCAGTCACTGATACCCTTTCTTCCACTTGGTCAAATCGGCTACTGAAGCTTTTGCATGCATCATGTAGTTCTCGTGCCATGGTTTTCAGCTCCATCAGGTCATTTAAGTTCTTCTCTATGCTGTTTATTCTAGTTAGCCATTCGTCTAATCTTTTTTCAAGGTTTTTAGCTTCTTTGTGTTGGGTTTGAACATTCTCCTTTAGTTTGGAGAAGTTTGTTATTACAGATTGTCTGAAGCCCTCTTCTCTCAACTCTTCAATGTCATTCTCCATCGAGCTTTGTTCTGTTGCTGGCAAGGAGCTGCGTTCCTTTGGAGGAGAAGAGGCACTCTGATTTTTAGAATGTTCAGCTTTTCTGCTCTGGTCTCCTCATCTTTGTGGTTTTATCTACTTTTGGTCTTTGATGATGGTGATGTACAGATGGGGTTTTGGTGTGGATGTCCCTTCTGTTTGTTAGTTTTCCTTCTAACAGTCAGGACCCTCAGCTGCAGGTCTGTTGGAGTTTGGTGGAGGTCCACTCCAGACCCTGTTTGCCTAGGTATCACCAGTGGAGGCTGTAGAACACCAAATATTGCAGAACGGCGAATGTTGCTACCTGATCCTTCCAGCACCCAGCTGTATGAGGTGTCAGTTGGCCCCTACTGGGAGGTGTCTCACAATTTGGCTACTCAGGGGTCATGGATCCACTTGAGGAGGCAGTCTGTCCATTCTCAGATCTCAAACTCCGTGCTGGGAGAACCACTATGCTCTTCAAAACTTAGTCAGAAATGCAGAAATCACCTGTGTTCTGCATTGCTTGCACTGGGAACTGTAGACTGGCCTATTCGGCCATCTTGGAAATGCCAAAGCTGTGCAAATCTTAAAGAACTTCCAAGAAGCTGAGTTACTGCAGACTTCATGCCCACCATCTGCACATTAATCAGCCCACAACCTTTTGGAGAAAAATGACTTCTCCTCTTTTGCCTTCCAAAACTTGTTTGAATATTTCTCATTAACAGGCTTTAACCCAGAAACAAAGGAGGAGGTCCTGGGAAATGTGCTTCTTGGCATTCCTTCTACAGAGAAGGCAGTAGAAGGGTTGGCAACCATACTTAGTCAGAAACATATAATCCAACAAGCTGCTGTGTTACCCTTGTCTATGACAGCACTAGCCATGTAGCAGGTGTTGAACAGTGGTTGAATAACTGAAAGAATATGTCCCTGGCCTTTGGTGGGGCCAAGATTTGAACCCTCAGCTCTGTGACTTCAAATCCTAGGCAGTCTCCATCCAACACCAGCTGAACAAGCCATGACCTTAACCCAGGGGCCCAGGCTGGGACAGCTGAATGGTGAGTCCCAGACAGGGTCTGTGCTACAAATATGCCAGTGGAGCTATGCATATCAGGGACAGAAGCCATGAGAGAGGCAGGAGAATCCAAGGAGTTTTGATGTAGAAAGAGTGGGCTGGAGTGGGGGCACCAAACCTCTGTGACCAATTCTCAGAAGCTTCCTGGAGGTGGCATCGTGAGAAGACTGGGTGGAGAGTGAGAAATGCTGTGGCTGCTCCAGGGTGGCTACCCTGATGGCAAAGGAGGATTAATGCCTCCCCTTGTGGGTCTGGATATTTGGCCAGAAGTAATATTTGTGAGGTTAAAAAAACAATTGAAGTCTCTTGTTTTACCCCTTAAATTTATGTGAATTTTGTACTCTCTCCTACAATGTCTATGATTGCTTTATTATGAAAAGAAGGCCTTTCTCACTCATTTATTTTTCAGTAATGCTAATGTTCCAGGTGATGTGTTTGATTTAGTAGGGGTAAGGGTGGGAGGCTCCAGGACCAGTTACTGCAGGGCCCAGTACACAATGAAAATGTGGGGCTCCCTTTTCAAAAATTGGAATTTCAAAGAAGCATGAGCTGAGCATCAAAAAGAGCATGGGGCCCTTCAGAGCATGGGCCCCGTGCAAATGGTAAGGAATTATCACAAACTAGACTTCTTCAAACAATATAGATTTGTTTTCTCAAAGTTCTGGAGGCCAGAAGTCTGAAATGTGTTTCACTGGACTGAAATCAAGGTGTTGGCAGGGCTGCGTCCCTCTGGAGGCTCTTGGGGAGAATCTGTTTCCTTGCTTCTTCCAACTCCTGGAGGCTGCCTGCATGTCTTGGCTCAGGGCCCCTTCCTCGCATCACTTCAGCCTCTTGCTTCTGCATCTCCTGCTTCCTCTGTAGTTAAAACTTCTGACTTTCTCTTGTAAATTCACTTGTGATTGCATTTAGGGCCCACCTGGATAATCCAGGATAATCTCAAACTTCTGAATTTAACCACATCTGCAAAATTCCTTTTGCGTATAAGACTAAAGTTCATAGGTTCCAGGGATTAGGACTTGGATATCTTTGGGGATCATTATTGTGCCTCCCACACATGCCCTGAAGCCAGCCCTGCCAGGCTTATTAGCTGAATCCTCTGGTTTGAAAGAGGCAGCTTTTGAGGCTCATGGCAGAAAGGGTGAGTGGCCTGCAAGGTGTCTGGGGCCACAGGGTTGTGAGGAGGGAGGGCAACCCCCAGCCTGGAGCCTCCATGCTGGCTCCAGTGAGAGGAGAGCTGTGTTCAGTGGCCATGGGGATCCAGAAATTCATGGCCTTTGGGCTGCCTCCTGATGAAGGTTGCCATATTTAGGAAATAAAAATACAGGACATCCAGATGTTTTATCTGGCCACCACGTCCCTGATTCCTGCTGGTGTACCATATGCCTTTGAGGGGTAGCGCTTAGCCTTAGCCTCCTGGGCCTAGATGGGGCCTCCCTGCCCTGCCACAGTCATTTCACTCTCAGCCAGGCCTCAGGTAGGCAGCCACGGTAAGAGAAGCTGGGCCTGAGTTTAAAGGCAGTCGGGTAGAGACCTCCAAGGTGACTGGGGAAGAGGCCTGGGTTTGCTGATCTCAAGAACAACACTCCCTTAAAAGTACTGCAAAACATTTCCTAGGTAATTGCTAAGCATCCTCCACCCCCCACAAAGATGGGCTGTCCTCCAGCCCTGGGGGCCTGTGAGCCTTGAGTCATCGTGTGGCCCTCCAAGGCTGAAAGGCAGCTCCTAAGTGCAGGATTCAGGGATCCTGGAATAAACAACATGTTTTACTTCCTGTGCAAACACCGCACATCTGAGAAACTAATTTCCTTTTCTAGATATATCTTGCCCAGCTGTGCAGGCCTTTGGAGGGCTGGGGTTGGACTTAATAAACAGAGGCGGTCAGGGCAGCAGGCCGTTAATGGCCCCCAGTGTTGCACTCCATCATCAGAGCATCCCTATGTTCTGTGTGGATGCAGAGCTGAGGACACGTCCAAATTTACTTTCCTGAGATGGACCACAGAGAAGCAGACTAAATGGTTCTTGTTCTCCTATTTGCAGTATCTCAGAGATACTAAGATGTCACATAATAATTGTAAGAAGCATTGTTTTTTCATGTGCCAACAACAAAAAAAGAAAAAAATGCTGCCAACTATGATATAGTATTAATTATAAGACGCACCCCAATGTCAGAATTGTTCGATTGTGAAAGGATGGACATCTTACAACCAATGAAATATGGTATTATTTTCTTCCTTTCCTTTCTCTCTGTTTCTTTTTCCTTTTTTTTTTTTTTTTTTAACAAAGTCTGTCTGTTGCCCAGGCTGGAGTGCAGTGGTGTGATCTTGGCTTACTGCAACCTCTGCCTCCTGGTTCAAGTGATTCTCCTGCCTCAGCCTCCCAAGTAGCTGGGATTACAGGTGCATGCCACCATGCCCGGCTAATTTTTGTATTTTTTGTGGAGATGGGGTTTCATCATGTTTGCCAGGCTGGTCTCGAACTCCTGACAGGTGTTCCACCAGCCTCGACCTCCCAAAGTGCTGGGATTACAGGCATGAGCCACCACACCCGGCAGTATTATTTTCTTATTTCGTAATACCATTGTATGGTGTCTTATGATAGTTTTTTTTTTTTTTTTCCCTGAGACAGGGTCTCACTCTGTTGTCCAGGCTGGAGTACAGTGGGGTGATCATGACTCACTGCAGCCTCGACCTCTTGGGCTCAAGCAGCCCTCTCATCTCTCAGCCTCTCAAATAGCTGGGACTGCAAGTGGGCGCCACCACGCTCGGCTAATTTTTTGCAGTTTTTTGTAGAGACGAAGTTTCACTATGTTTCCCAGGCTGGTCTCGAACTCCTGAGCTCAAGCGATCCACCCACCTTGGCCTCCCAAAGTACTGGGATTACGGGTATGAGCCACTGCACCCAGCTTTATGATAGGTTTATAGTCAGTGCTATGCTAATGGAATAGAGCCATGGAATAAAAATCATAACAATGACAATAATTCGCTTATTTGCTTCTCTTTCTGTAACTTGATTCTAGCCCTGTGGCATTGTCCTCCAAGTCTAGTTCACTTGTGGCAGGGTTCCTGGGGCTCAGGTTTCTCTGAGGGATCTCTGGCTCTGATTTATTTCTTTCACTAAATTATTCCCTCCACCCAAATCTCATGTAGATAAAATTTCCACTGCTTCCTTAAAAAATTATTGTAGTAAAATATACATAATAGAAAATTTACCGTTTTAAAGTACACAATTCAGTGGCATTTAGTACATTTCCAGTGAATGCAAGGCAATGTGGGGAGCTGACCTTTGGCCAGACATGTACTCAGTCCCAGGCCATCTTATGTGTCCTTCCAACTTAATTTTCTGAGAGCATGGCAGGTGGAAAATGCTACCTAGTAAAGCAATCTGCTTTATTCATTCTACCCATTTAAATGTTAATCTCATCCCAAAACACCCGGAGTAATGTCTGACCAAATATCTGGGAACCTTGTGGCCCAGTCAAGTTGACACATAAACTTGACTCACAGCCCCTTAGTGAAAAGTAGAGACAATGGTAAATTGGTGGCAGGTGACTGTCCAGGCTGAGGAATTTATGGGAGTCACTGAGCTTCTCCTGGCCTGGCACACAATAGGCACAGTTATTTATTCACAGCTGTAAGTCATGTGAGTTTCTTGCTGGCCATGCTTGTTCTCATTGGCGTCATTAACCACCTTGCCACCCTGTGCTCTGCTTGGCCTATTCTGAGTGGTCCCAGGAGTGAAATGAGGCCCAGCCAAAGCTGTCTAGTCAGGGCGGTAATTGACATTCTCTACTTGGTCCTGGCTTCCCTTCCCAGATGAGTGTTGTGGGGACACAGCTTGGGACCTACAGCTAAATCTCCCTTCAGAGCTCCTGAGCCAGAGGAGGGTCTTGCTGTGTTCCTGGGTTCTAACTCTCCCACAAAAGCCTGCCCAGGAACAAGGGACTGGAGCCCAGTGTGTCCAGAGGATGGAAGGAGGCCAGGTCCTGCCTGGGCATTGTCTAGAGGGGCATCTCTGCTGTCCAGGGTGACTCAGTGTGGGGAGGATTAGAGTACACAGGACCCCTCTGGCTGTTTCTGTGTAGGGTGTCCCAACTTGCTGACCCCTGCCCAACCTTCCCCTGCCCTTAGGTTCTGACTCTGGCCCTGCCATATCTTGCCTCTTGCTGCTACCATCCCGCTGTGCTTTTCTGATCATCCATACGTGACACACTGACATTCAAGCTTCCTAGCAAAGTCGTCCCTTCTGCCAAAGCAGGCTTGTGTGTCTCTTATGCTTGCTCCCACACTCTATCTGGAATTACAGGCATGAGTCATTGTGGCCAGCCATGCCAATCTCTTAGATCTTGGTTTCTAAACACTGTCCTTCATTGAAATGAGTTAGGGCCTCTTGGAGAAGCAGCTGCTTCTTGAGATGCAGCAGGAAAAGGACGAGATGAACCTGAAACATCTTCTTGTGCCAGAAAGTGAGGGAGTGCTTTGAAGGATGAGGACTTATGCAAAGGATATAGGGGTAAACGGGAAAGGACTTCCATTGGCCAAATCTGGGCAATTTGAGAATCAATATAAATAATGATAGTAATGGATAAAACCCATTGAATAAAATAGGAATCCATGAGTCCGTGCTGAAATAATTAAATTAACGAGTAAGTAAATGGTGAGAGAAGGGAAAGCTTTTTCTTGCAACAGATTGCCAACTAATAAATGCAGAAGGAATGGCGGAAATAAGAAAAATCAACGTTAGGCAGCCATCATAGTGGTGGTTGATTCAGGCTGCAGTTATCAACCAATGCTGAGACTTGCTGGTGAAGATTTGAAGAACCAGATATTGATGTAGTACTGGAATATTTCCCCAGAATATGTTAGTTACAAAGAGAAATATGGTAACTTTTTGGTAGAAAAACGTGGCAGACAACAGCTTGAGCAGGTGATCAAAGTTAACCTCACTGGCAGTGGAGTGAGTTGATATTACGTACCTCTTGACTGAAACATCGGGGGTTTTTTGTTTTGTTTTGTTTTGTTTTTGTGCTATTCCTGCCAAGAATGCATGGCCTGGGTCTTCTCATTAGGAAATTGAGCGGTTGTCCCCAGTTGAGAGTTATCCTATAAAATTAAAGACCTGTAAACTTAAAAACTATAAAGGAAAATTGAGAAAGAGAGCGAGAAACTTCCAGTTTGAAGGAGGTGTAAGGGCTGTGACAACTAAATGCAATGTGTTCCTAGATGATCAGATCCTGGATCAGAAATGAAAAAAAGGCCTGCTGAGAAAATCTGCCTGGGGATGGTGGATTGGATGGTGAGGTTGTGTCAACGTCGATTTCCTGATTTGGAAGGTTTGGTCATGTGTTCTTGTTTATAGGAAATATACTTGGGGCATTTAGGTACAATGGGCATTGTATTTGCAGCTCTCTCTCAGAAAAAGACCAGTGATTCTGTCCACTGTGTGTCTAGAGAGGGAGAGCTCAAGTGGAAGCAAATGTGGAAAGATATAGCAGTCAGGAAACTTGGGCGACAGAAATATGACAGTTCTTTGTATTATTCCTTACTTTTCTGTAAATCTGAAATTATTTCAAAATAAATTATTTTTAAATTATTATTATTATTTTGAGATGGAGTCTTGCTCTGTCACCCAGGCTGTGGTGCAGTGGTGCAATCTCAGCTCACTGCAACCTCCGCTCTCTGTGCTCAACCAATTCTCCTGCCTCAGCTTCCCAAGTAGCTGGGATTACAGGCGCGCACCACCATGCCTGGTTAGTTTTTGTATTTTTAGTAGAGAAGGGTTTTCACCATGTTGGCCAGGCTGGTCTTGAACTCCTGACCTCGTGATCTGCTGCCTTGGCCTTCCAAAGTGTTGGGATTACAGATGTGAGCCACTATGCCTGGCCCAGTTATTTTTTAAAAGATACAAAAACCCCACTCATAATTTGACCAATCCATGGGTAACTGTGTAACATTTTAGAGCATTTATTTCCAGTTTTGTATGTGAATTTTTATGTAGTTAAAATCATGCTCTACATACAATTTTATATCCTACCGTATCATTTAACATGGTAACATAAACATTTTCCTGAGTGATATGACAAATGCGCTATAAACATTGTTTTTAATGGCTACATAATGCTCCACAGAACTTACCACCAGTTTTCAAGTTATTTCATTTAAAAAATTATAAATCGGCCGGGCGCGGTGGCTCAAGCCTGTAATCCCAGCACTTTGGGAGGCCGAGACGGGCGGATCACGAGGTCAGGAGATCGAGACCATCCTGGCTAACACGGTGAAACCCCGTCTCTACTAAAAAATACAAAAAAAACTAGCCGGGCGAGGTGGCAGGGGCCTGTAGTCCCAGCTACTCGGGAGGCTGAGGCAGGAGAATGGCGTAAACCCGGGAGGCGGAGCTTGCAGTGAGCTGAGATCCGGCCACTGCACTCCAGCCTGGGCGACAGAGCCAGACTCCGTCTCAAAAAAAAAAAAAAAAAAAAAAAAAAAAAAAAAAAAAAAAAATTATAAATCATACTACAATGAGTATCTTTGATAATAAAGAGTTTTATATTTCTTTGCCTTGCAGCAGACTTCTAGAAATGAAATTATAAAAGGAAATGAATATCTTAAAACAATCGGCATATATAGCACCATGCTGCTTTTCTTTTTTGAGATGGAGTCTTGCTCTGTCACCCAGGCTGGAGTGCAATGGCACGATCTTGGCTCACTGCAACCTTCAGCTCCCAGGTTCAAGCTATTCTCCTGCCTCAGCCTCCCAAGTAGCTGGGATTACAGGCGTGCACCACCACGCCTAGCTAATTTTGTATTTTAGTAGAGGTGGGGTTTCACCATATTGACCAGGCTGGTCTCAAACTCATGACCTCAGGTGATCCGCCTACCTCAGCCTCCCAAAGTGTTGGGATTACAGGCGTGCCCCACGGCGCCCAGCCACCGTGCTGCTTTTGAAACCACATTAGCAATGCAATAATTCCCAACAGCGGTGAATGAGCACTAATTCCAGCACATGCTCACCAGCACTGAAAAATTCTTTACTCTTTTGATAGATGAAGAGGGATGACTTATTCTTTTATTGTGTGTCCCTTCAATTTCTGGAACTTGAACGTTTTACTAGTGATTTGTGAAACCAGTTGTGGCTGTCTGTTGACATCACCATGGTTTTCATTAGCTTGTCTAGACTGTATGCTTCTCCTAGGACTGGGGCCATGTGACCTTTGTGTCTAGTGCAGAGCTCTCCTCTGAGGACCACCAGCATCTGGTGCCCATGCCTGGCTCTTTCTGGAACCATCTGACTTCAAAGTTGCTCATGTGCCTGGCTGCCTTTCCTCTTGTCAGAAGCTGTTTAGGGAGCTAGTATCTCACTCAGCCTGGGCCATTTCCCAACTAGTCCTTCCGGTTAGTTCCAGCTTCCTGGCCTGGGAGCAACTATCATCTACTTTCATTCTACTAGACTTTTCCCTCCTTTATTTTTCTCTTTTGAAAAATAAAAATAGGATTATTGATTTTTTTCCCTTTGAGTATAAAAGTAGTTTATATTCATGTAAAAAGTCAGATATTACAGAAAGGTGTAAAAAAAAGAAAACTCTCTGGCAATAAAATGAGTTTGGCAAAACAACATAAAAAATTAACGACAGCCAGGCACAGTGGCTCATGCCTATAATCCCAGCACTTTGGGAGGCTGAGGCAGGTAGATCACTTCAGGCCAGGAGTTCAAGACCAGACAGGGCAACATGGCAAAACATCGTCTCTAATAAAAATACAAAAATTAGCTGGGTATGGTGATGGGCACCTGTAGTCCCAGCTACTCGGGAGGCTGAGGCAGGAGAATCACTTGAACCTGAGAGGCAGAGATTGCAGTGAGCCGAGATTGCGCCACTGCACTCCAGCCTGGACAACAGAGTGAGACTCTGTCTCAAAAAAAACTAAAACAAAAAACAACAACAAAAAAAACTCGCTCTGTAATCATATAATCCAGAGCTATTTGATGTTACTATTTGGAATGTTTTCTTCCAGATTTTTCTATGCATATACATATAGATTAATTTAAAAAAAAAATGGACTTACTTTTAAAATTTTGGTTTAAAAGAACTGTTTAAAGTTCATTTTTAAGCATCCACATTAGATTTCAGATTTATATATACAGTTTGCATCCAGTACTTTTTTGGGTAACACAAATATTAATACGGCCAAGTATCAACCGCATTCCACTTCTGTGTTAAAAACAAGTTTCTATTTGTAATGCACCACATTCCTGAACTGTTGTAAAAACCTTCTTGGAATTAGTGTGTGATTAAAAAAACATTGCTTAGGCCAGCGCGGCAGCTCATGCCTGTAATCCCAGCACTTTGGGAGACCAAGGCAGATGGATCACCTGAGGTCAGGAGCTCGAGACCAGCCTGGCCAACATGGCGAAACTCTGTCTCTACTCAAAATACAAAAATTAGCTGGATGTGATGGTGCGCACCTGTAATCCCAGCTACTCAGGAGGCTGTGGCAGGAAATTGATTGAACCCAGGAGGCAGAGGTTGCAGTGAGCTGATGGTCCAGAATTGGTTCCTTCCGGTGGGTTCTTGGTCTTGCTGATTTCAAGAATGAAGCCGCGGACCCTCGCAGTGAATGTTACAGCTCTTAAAGATGGTGTGTCTGGAGTTTGTTCCTTCAGATGTTCAGATGTGTCTGGAGTTTCTTCCTTCCAGTGGGTTTGTGGTCTCGCTTGACTTCAGGAGTGAAGCCGCAAACCTTTGCAGCATTATAGCTCTTAAAGGTGGCACGTCTGGAGTTGTTTCTTCCTTCTGGTGGGTTCGTGGTCTTGTTGACTTCATGAGCGAAGCTGCAGACCTTTGCAGTGAGTGTTACAGCTCATAAAGGTAGTGCGGACTCAAAGAGTGAGCAGCAGCAAGATTTATTGTGAAGAGGGAAAGAACAAAGCTTCCACAGTGTGGAAGGGGACTCCAGTGGATTGCCGCTGCTGGCTCGGGTGGCCAACTTTTATTCCCTTATTTGGCCCCACCCACATCCTGCTGATTGGTCCATTTTACATATAGCACTGATTGGTCTATTTTACAGAGTGCTGATTGGTCCATTTTTACAGAGTGCTGATTGGTGCATTTACAATACTCTAGCTAGACAGAAAAGTTCTCCAAGTCCCCACTTGACCCAGGAAGTTCAGCTGGCTTCACCTCTCAATCCTCCCTCTAAACAGGACACCCCAACTGCTGTTGGGAATTGAGTGATGACTCCTCTAGCTACTTCCTGCTGGATAGGGGTGAGGAAGGGGCCCTGCAGTTGTAGTATCCTCCAGAGGGAAACTCTTTAGGTCAGTGAAAGGGCCAGCAGGTCAGTCCAGGGGTCCTCGGTAGAAGTCATTTGGGGTTCCATTTGTAAGACCATCTGTAGCTTGATGGCCTTGATCCTAGAGGAAACAAATTTGACAAGGAGGTTAAAAATACAGGGCCTGAAGGCAAGTAATAGCAAAATGGCTGCCACGGGACCTAGAAAGGGAAGTTATGTTGCCCAACTCCAGAGGTTGGTATAGGAGTTTGAAAGGCATCTGCTTTCAGAAGCCTTTTCCTGTAAACCCTGGGTGGCATCTCATACTATCCCTGACTGGTTAGTGTAAAAACAACACTCTTCCCCTAAGAAGGTGCAGAGTCCTCCTTTCTCAGCAGGAAGGAGGTCTAGGCCTCGGCAGTTTTGGAGAGTCACTGCCGCCAGAGTCTATTTGGAGTTGTAGAGAAAGGATAGATTTCATTATTTCTTGCAAACTGTCTGAGAAATCCTTTGAGAGTGTGTGATAGTAGGATAACGAAGTAGATAAACTGGCTATTCCAGTTCCTGTAGCAGTAGCCATTCCTAACCCTATAAGCAGGGGTATTAGTTGTATGGCTCTGCGCTGATGGACTTGAGCTTTGAGGGGTACTTGTAGGGTCTGATTTCCTGGGGCAATGTTAATGTTGGGACTTAGAAAGACTAAGGTGCAGGTGCCTGTCCAGTTAGTCGGGAGGCAGATATAGGTCGATGTTCCACATAAGAAGAATATACCTTGGTTGGGTAGTCAGAACTGGTTGTGTATGTTAAAAAGGTATGTGAGTCTGTTTTCATTTTCCCATACTCCTAGAGTACTTGCCAAGGTAGCTCTGGTGAGCGGCTGGAAAGGGGTGTTGGGAGCAAACTGAGTGGCTCCCTGTGTTCTATTTTCCCATTGGAGAAAACACTGTTTTGTATCTACTAGAAACCATTCGAGAGTGATTGAAAGAGGGGATGAGAAGGCATTCACTAGTGGTGGGGGCACTGCTGCAGGGGGTCCAGGGGTGAATCGTCATGCAGGGAACATGTTTGCCAGTACAAAACCTGGACTGTTTGTTAAGTAGGGAGGAGGTAATGATTTTTGGGGGCCCTGAGAAGCAGACAAGTTGTCTGAATGGAGCTCTTTGGGTGACTTGGAAGTTACTATGATCAGTTGGAGCTTGGAGTTATAGGGTGTAATTGCCCTGATGGGGTAGTAGTAGGTGTCCCAGGGGCAGGCCTGATAACACGTTGCATTGGATGCATAAAGGGGCTTGGAAAGTTAAGATCGTATTCGTAGTTACAGGGCCGTGTGTGGCCTTTTCATTGCTTGTGTAATAGGTGAGGTTGGAAATGTAAGAACGTAAAAGTTGGATTGCACATCCTGTTAGGGTATTCTTGGTCCTATCAGAGATGGGGAAGTCAGCTAATGATTGCATATTTAGAAGTTGGAAGGGTCTTTTCCTTCCTAACAAGGATGGTAGGTTAATTTGGTAAAAACCCAGTTTTTTTTTTTTGAGGGAATGGGAGTGGCAAAGTAAGCAGAAGTTGATAGAGAGATACAAAGCCAACAGTCATTTGTCAGGGAAGAATTGGACCGGTTAACAGAGAGTGGGTTAAGTTGAGAGTCTTGTAGAGGTAATTAGGAGCTAGTGGAAGGGGAGGGGTGATTGTATGAGGTATCCAAGGAAGAAGGAGGGATAGATAGGCAAAGAGTAAATAGGAAGGTAAAGAGGGTGCTCTGGAAGACGAGATCATTTTGTCCAGGCTGAGTTAAAGTAGCAGTAAATTGCTGTCAGAAGGAAGGAAGATAGAAAGAAGGTTGATGTGATTAGTATTTTCATCCTGGCAGGAGCTACAGTATAGTCCTATTGCAAAGAGTATGGTTAGTATGCTGCTTAATAATATGATGAAATAGTAAAAGGATTCCATTAAAGGGGCAAGGAGAGGTGGTAAAGATAAAGATTATGTAGGTTTTCACTTATCTTTTTTAAGGAGGAAGAGGTTTTTCTTCAGGATCAGTGGTAGGAGCCTTTTTAGTCTGGGATGTTTCCTTCCTAAATAGGAGATGCAAGTCCTTCAATGGTTCGCGGGTGTGTCGAGGCTGGTCTGGCTGATCACAAGTCCTCCAATGGTTCGCGAGTGTATCGAGGCTGGTCTGGCTGATCTTGGGACTCCTGAGCTGACAGTCCCGCAGGTTCCTCAGGGAGTGTCCAAAATTTAACTCCAGTGTGGTGAATCCAAGATTCCACTCCTGCCACCTTAACTGCAGTGGGGGTAGAGAGGATTACTGAGTATGGGCCTTCCCAAAAAGAGTCCATAGATGGCGAGGTAGAGGGGAGAGATTTGACCAACACTAGGTCTCCTGGTTGAAACAACTCTGTTCCCTTTTCTCTGTGACATCCTTTAGATAGGTTTTTAAGGTTTTGTTGATATTTTGCCAAACAAGTTGTATCTTTGACCAAGTTGGCCGTTTCCTGATCAAGTAGGTGGTCATTTGTGAGAAAAGGTCACCCACACAACATTTCATATGGACTGAGCCCCATTTTGTGAGGAGAATTTCGGATCTTAGCCAGGCCATGGGCAAAAGAGTAGGCCATGGGAGATGAACTTCTTATGTTAGTTTCCTTAAGTGCCTCTTGAATGTTTCATTTGCCTTCTCAACCTTCCCTGATGATTGTGGCCTCCAGGCACAGTGAAGGTGATACTGTATCCCTAGCGCCCTGGAAATTCCCTGAGTTATTGTGGCTTTAAAAGTTGGATCATTGTCACTCTGTAAGCTTTGGGAAGCCCAAATCTAGGAATTATTTAATTAATTGGGACTTTAGTCACTTCCTGAGGCTTCTCTGTCTTGCAGGGGAAAGCTTCTATCCGATTTGTAAAGGTATCAACACAGACCAACAACTATTGAAATCCCTTTGACTTAGGCATATGGGTGAAGTCGAACTGCTAGTCCTCTCCAGGATAGTGACCTATTCTTTGTTCCCCAAAGGGGCCTTATGATGGACTAAGGGATTATTCCTTTGGCACACCTCACAGGCTTTGACTACCTGTCGGATGGTCTGGAGATTTGGCCCTGTAAATAGGGATTTGGCCATTTGATGAGTGTTTCCAATACTCATATGAAAAGTTTGGTGGAGGGTTTTAAGTATTTTCCACTGGCTGGCTTCAGGTATAAGTACCTTTCCTTCTTCTGTCGTTAACCACTCCAAGGGGATAAAACCATGCCCCTGTGAAAATCCCCATTCTGTTTCAATCAGGGAATACTGGGGCTTAATCTCTTGGAGGGGGTTGTTCCATACCTAGGGTCCTTCTTCAGGTTTTTCTAATGGGAGGTTCTGCCTGGCAGCAATTTTGACTTCAGCATCTGCCCGATGGTTTCCTTCTGCCTTTTCTCCTTCACCTTTCTGATGGCTTTGGCAGTGTAAGACTGCCACCTCCTTGGGTTTTTACACTGCATGCAATAACTCCATAATTTCCTTGTGGTATTTAATGGAGGTTCCCCCAGAGGTTAGGAACTCCCTTTCTTTCCATATTGCAGCATGGGCATGTACCATTTGATAAGCATACTTGCTATCTGTATACACATTTATTCTTTTTTCCTTTCCCAGTTCTAAGGCTCAGGTAAGTGCACTACTTCTGCTAACTGGGCGCTGGTCCCTGGGAGAAGAGGCTTACTTTCAAGTACAGTTACATCACTAACTATGGCATAATCTGTCCTTTGTATCCCATTCTCCACAAATGAACTTCCATCAGTATATAGGTTAAGGTCAGGATTAGCTAGAAGGGGGCTTCTAAGAGATCATCTCAGGTGGCAAAAGTCTGGACTGTAATTTGTTGGCAGTCATGCTCAATTGGTTCCCATCCTCTGGGAGACAAGTGGCAAGGTTGAGGGCCACACATGTACGTATTGGAAGCACCAGTCCCTCAAGGAGTAGTGCCTGGTATCTAAGTAGGCTGTTGTCTGATGGCCATAAACTTCCTTTGGTACCTGTTATGCCATTTACATCATGAGTAGTCCAGACAGTGAGATCCTTTCCTTTTATTATTTTGATAACCTCTGACACTAAGACACCCACCGCTGCAACTACCCATAAACACTGAGGCCAGCCTTTTGCTACTACATCAATTTCCTTACTTAGGTATGCCACTGGTTGTGGGGTTGCCCCATGAGTCTGAGTGAGGTCTCTGTGACGTTTAAAGAGAAGTTTTGTCCTGTGGGAAGGCTTAAAGATGGAGCTTGTACTAGGGCCTGCTTTAAGATTTTGAATGCTGTTTCTGCCCCTGGTTCCCATTCTACTAGATGAGTGTTTGCCCTCTGGGTCTCCTTGACTATAGAGGGGCCTGGCTATCTCGCTGTATCCAGGGATCCATAGTCGGCAAAAATTGGTGATTGCAAGGAACCCACACAACTGTTTTAATGCCTTAGGGTGAGGATAAGCCAGTATAGGCTGTATTTGTTCCTTGCTGAGGGCCCTGGTTCCTCTAAGATTAGGCCTAGATATTTGACCTGCTTTAGGCAAAGCTAGGCCTTCAACCTAGACGTCTTGTACCCTTGATTTGCTAGAAAGTTCAAGAGATCTAGGGTAGCCTGCTGGCATGAGACTTCTAAACTGGTAGCTAAAAGTAAATCATCCACATACTGAAGAACCAGAGTGCCTGGAATTGAGAAGTGGCCTAGATCTTGGGCCACTGCCTGACCAAACAGATGGGGGCTATCCCTAAACCCTTGGGGCAAGACTGTCTATTCAAGTTTGGATGTGTGGTCTGTGGGATCCTTAAAGGCAAAAAGAAACTGGGAGTCAGAATGCAGGGCAATACAGAAGAAGGCATCCTTGAGGTCCAGAACAGTGAACCATTCTTCTTCCTCTGGTATTTGAGAGAGCAGGGTATAGGGGTTGGGTACAACTGGATATAGAGGAATTACTGCCTCATTGATGAGTCTAAGATCTTGCACTAGTCTCCACTGACCGTTCGGTTTTTGTACTCCTAAAATTGGGGTGTTGCAGGGACTGCTGCTTTTCCTTACTAATCCTTGAGCTTTTAAATGTTTAACAATACCCTGTAATCCTTTTTGAGCTTCAGGCCTTAAGGGATATTTATCCTTTGATAAGGAAAAGTGGTGGGGTCTTTTAGCCTGGTTTGGACTGGGCGGGCATTTTTTGCCATTCCAAATTGTCCTATCAATGCCCAGACTTCAGGGTTGATTGCCTCCTCATGTAGGGGACAACAAATGGGTAACTTGTTCCCCATATTTGTGTAGGTAATAGCTCCAGCTTTGGCTAATATATCCCTCCCTAATAAGGGTGTGGGACTTTCTGGCATGACAAGAAAGGCATGTGGAAAGAGCAAAGTCTCCAATTACAACTGAAGAGGTGGGAGAAATACCCGGTTACAGGCTGTCCCAGGATTCCTCGGATGGTAACGGACCTTGAGGACGGTAGTCCAGGACAGGAGATTAACACTGAGAAGGCTGGGCCAGTATCCAGAAGGAAGTCAATTTCCTGGCCCTCAATGGTTAAATGTACCCAGGGCTCAGTGAGGGTGATGACATGAGCTGGCGCTTGCCCTGGGCACCCTCAGTCCTGTTGTTGGATCATCTGGTTGGGGGCTTCTGGCCCAGAGAACCTTTGTCCTCTGGAGCAGTGCACCGTCCAGTGATTGCCTTGGCATTGTGGACATGGGTGAGGGGGCAGCTTTTTTCTCACTGGAAAATCTTTTTAAAAGTGTCCTAGTAAACCACACTGATAACAAAGCTTACTGGGTGATTGGTCTGCTCCATTTTCTGTCCTCTCTGAACAACCAAGGTTTGTTCGTCTGAGGGCCATGACTAAGGCTGCGGCCTTTCTCTGATCTCGCTTTTCCTTTTGGGCCTGTTCCTCTTGGTCCCTGTTATAGAACACCAAGGTTGCCAGGTTTAATAATGCCTCCAGATTTTGTTCAGGGCCCAGGGCTTGCTTCTTGAGCTTTCTTCTGATATCTGCAACTGATTGGGTAATAAACTTATCTTTTAGAATGAACTGACCCTCCAGTGAGTCGGGTGACAAGGGAGTATATTTTCTTAAGGACTCCTGTAGCCACTTGAGGAAGGCAGAAGTATTTTCTTCCTTTCCCTGAGTTATGGTGGACATCATTGAATAATTCATGGGCTTTTTCCTAATTCTCCTTAGTCCTTATAGAACACAGGTCAACGGATGTTTGCAACTCCAGTCCCCATGATCTGGGTCGAGGTCCCAGTGGGGATCCATACTGGGGATGGCTTGCTGACCAGTAGGGAATTTGTCCCTTTCTTCGGCTGTCATTCTATCATTTACTTGACTAAGATACCAGGTATCTCCAAACTCTCAGGCTGTAACTAAAGCTGCATTCTTTTCATTAAAGGCCAGGGTTTGATCTAACAATAGCATGACATCTCTCCAAGTGAGATTGAAGGTTTGCCCTAGACCCTGTAGGACATCTACGTACCTATCAGGATCATCTGAAAACTTCCCCAGGTCTGCCTTGATCTGCTTTAAATCAGAGAGGGAGAAGGGGACATGTACCCAGGTTGGGCCAAATTCCCCTCCCCCTACAGCTTGAAGGAGACATAACCGATAGCCCAGGGGTTTTTGTGGTCCTTTGGCGATTTCTTTGCTTATTTCCTTCTGGGCAGGGGAGATTAGAGGAGGTTTATCACTAATAGGAAGGGGAGCTATAAGGAGGCTAGGATATGGGGTAAGCTGAGAGGTCCTCCTGTGGGATGTAAATTGCAAGCTTTGCATTGTTGTGTATGCTCCTTCAATGAAAAAAAAGCTTGGATATAAAGTATTTCACTCCATTTGCCTTCCTCTTACAGAAAAGGTCAAGCTGCAGGATAGCATTGTAATTTATACTTCCTCCAGGTGGCCATTTTTCCCCATCAGAGAGAGAATATTGGGGCCAAGCCATAGAGTAGAAATAAATGAGTCACCTCTTTTTCAGGGTTTGTGGGTCAAATTGGTCCCAATGGTTTAGGATGCATTTCAAGGGTGAGCCTGTTGATGCCTGAGGGTTTCCCATCTGAAAGACAAAACTGCTCACAGTTTTGGTTTGTTTGCTTCTCCCCCTGCCCAAGAACCCACAACGGTCCCAGGACCTTGCTGATCAGAATAGTTGTGTTCGCCGACACAGCAGCAGAAACACCTCTTGCCCAAGAACCCGCAACGGTCCCTGGACCCTGCTGATTGGAATAGTTGCGCTCACCGACGCAGCAGGAGAAACACTAGTTTTCCTCCTAGACCACAAGGAGGACCCAGGAAGGTTGGATTTAGTGGCCCTTACTGACACATCCTCGAAAACTTGCACCCTTGCCTGTCCTCCTAGATCACAAAGAGGACCAAGAAAAATCAGATTTAGTGACCCTTACTGACACATTCTTGAAACACTGCTAAGAGTCCTAAGCGTTTTCCTATTAGTATTGAGACTTTATTTGTGTCCTATAAAGATGTTATGCCCCAAAAATGACGTGGAGGGCCAGACTCTGAGGGAGAGGAGGGATCTCCAGAGTTGGGAGAGTCATGCCTTGTGTTCTCACTTTTATGAATAGGAATGATACAATTTCTGACGCTTCCCATATCCTAGCTTCAGGAATACCTTTTGTTAGGCTTGCTTGTCTGAGGAGGGATCCTAAAATTCCAGATAGTCCCCACTATGATGGGACTTTGGGCAAAAATTATGTCTTTCTGATTGCTGAGCCTGGGTGCCTAAAGAAGGTAACAGAGTCCTGAAGTTTATACTAGAAATCATTCTTACAGGAGAAATGAGAAACTAGAAAAGCACCAGAGACAGGGAGTGGTTTCTAGAAGCGGGACTAGGCTCGGAGAAGAGGCGAGAGGAAGTTTGTCTAACAGGCATTAGAACCCAGGAGGAAAGGGTCAGGATAGATAGGATGGATGGGCAAGTCTTGCTTGGGAGACATGGCTTTGAGAGTTCTGCTCACGGCTGCAGGGTCAACAAACTTGTTGTCGGGACCCGGAGCTGAATGGCTCCCAACTCTGAAGAGTCGGGGTTTGTTAGAGAGCCTTTTCCCAGAAAGCCTGACACCCGTGTCAGTCTGGCGGCCACACTAGTCACTTTTAACTGGCCGACAGGGGCCGGTATGTAGCCCCTGAATTCTAAGGAAAAATAGGACAGAACAGCAAGTGAAAGGGGTCCGATGGTACTCACCCCTTGGTGATAGGCAATAGTCCCTTAGTGGTTGCCAAAATGTGTCCAGAATTGGTTCCTTCCGGTGGGTTATTGGTCTCGCTGACTTCAAGAATGAAGCTGCAGACCCTCGCAGTGAGTGTTACAGTTCTTAAAGATGATGTGTCTGGAGTTTCTTCCTTCAGATGTTCAGGTGTGTCTGGAGTTTCTTTTTTTTTTTTTTGAGACAGAGTCTCGCTCTGTCGCCCAGACTGGAGTGCAGTGGCCGGATCTTGGCTCACTGCAAGCTCCGCCTCCCGGGTTCACACCATTCTCCTGCCTCAGCCTCCTGAGTAGCTGGGACTACAGGCACCCGCCACCTCGCCCGGCTAGTTTTTTTGTATTTTTTAGTAGAGACGGGGTTTCACTGTGTTAGCCAGGATGGTCTCGATCTCCTGACCTCATGATCCACCCGTCTCGGCCTCCCAAAGTGCTGGGATTACAGGATTGA
This sequence comes from Chlorocebus sabaeus, assembly GCF_047675955.1. Taxonomy (NCBI): domain Eukaryota; kingdom Metazoa; phylum Chordata; class Mammalia; order Primates; family Cercopithecidae; genus Chlorocebus; species Chlorocebus sabaeus. Next base: position 29,957,746 of record NC_132919.1, on the reverse strand, counting down.
GCCACCGCACCCGGCCCTGGAGTTTCTTCCTTCTGGTGGGTTCATGGTCTCTCTTGACTTCAGGAGTGAAACTGCAGACCTTTGCAGTGTTACAGCTCTTAAAGGTGGTGTGTCTGGAGTTGTTTTTTCCTCCTGGTGGGTTCATGGTCTCCCTGACTTCAAGAGTGAAGCCGCACACTTTCACAGTGAGTGTTACAGCTAGTAAATGTAGTGTGGACCCAAAGAGTGAGCAGCAGCAAGATTTACTGTGAAGAGTGAAAGAACAAAGCTTCCACAGCATGGAAGGGGACCTGAGCTGGTTGCTGCTGCTGGCTCAGGTGGCCAGATTTTATTCCCTTATTTGGCCCTGCCCATGTCCTGCTGATTGGTCCATTTTACAGAGCGCTGATTGGTCCATTACAGAGTGCTGATTGGTGCATTTTTACAGAGTGCTGATTGGTGTGTTTACAAATCTTTAGCAAGACACAGAGAGCTGATTGGTGCATTTTTACAGAGTGCTGATTGGTGCATTTACAAACCTTTCGCTAGACACAGAGCACTGACTGGTGCACTTACAATCCTCTAGCTAGACAGAAAAGTTCTCTAAGTTCCCACTCGACCTAGGAGGTCCAGCTGGCTTCAACTCTCACTGAGACTGCACCACTGTACTCCAGCCTGAGTGACAGAGTGAGACTCCATCTCAAAAAAAAAAAAAAGAAAAATCCAAAGCCATTGCTTAATAAACAATACCATAGCCCCTCAAAGACACATTCTGAAAAGGTAAGAAAGCTGGTAGAAAACTTCAGTTCATATCTAGTCCTTAAAATTTTGAGAATCAAGTTTTCAGTCACCACTAGGCTATATCAATATATAATCCATTCACCTAACTCAGCATTTGCATATAGCCTGAGCTTTCCTTCTCATTTATAAAATTGACTATAATTCTAAGTTGTTATTATTATTATTATTATTATTATTATTATTATTGTTTTTGTGAGACAGGGTCTCACTCTGCCACCCAGGCAGTGGTGCAATGGTGTAATCATGGCTCACTGTTACCTCAACCACTGGGCTCAGGTGATCCTCCCACCTCAGCCTCTCAGGTAGCTGGGACATGGTGGCATGTGCCACCGTGCCTGGCTAATTTTTTGTACTTTTTGTATTTTTTGTAGAGACAGGGTTTTGCCATGTTGTCCAGTCTGGTCTTGAACTCCTGGGCTCAAGTGATCTGCCTGCCTCAGCCTCCCAAAGTGCTGAGATTACAGCTTGAGCCACCATGCTGGGCAAGTTTTGATTAATTTTAACATGGCAACATACTGACAAATCATTACTGATACAGACTTTGCAGTCTGCTAGATATTATGAATTGTAAGAGTAATGAAGCTGCATTTCATTAATAACAGCTGTATTTCATTAACGTCGTGTGACCCATGGACAAATGAATTCACTGGTCACACGATGTCTCTCTCTCTTTTTTTTTCCCCAAGACGGAGTCTTGCTCTGTCACCCAGGCTGGAGTGCACTGGCATGATCTCAGTTCACTGCAACCTCTGCTTCCTGAGTTCAAGCAATGCTCCTGCCTCAGCCTCCTGAATAGCTGGGATTACAAGCACCCGCCACTGCACCTGGCTATTTTTCGTATTTTTAGTAGAGACAGGGTTTCACCATGTTGGCCAGACGGGTCTCGAACTCCCGACCTCGTGAACCTCCCACCTCGCTTCCCAAAGTGCTGGGATTACAGGTGTGAGCCACTGCGCCCAGCCGATGTCTTAAAGTAAGCTTGTGATACTTGAACCAGGGAACTGCGGCAATCAGGAAACTGTTGACCATGGACAACTAGTGAATATTTATCTAAGTGCAGGCTAGAATCTGTACTTAAGTAAGTGGGTGATTAGTTGAAGGAATACAAATTGTAACCAAGTAAGAATGTTTTTTCAGAGCTCACAGTATAATTAGAATCAGAGTCAGATGAAAAAAGAAGGCATAGAATAGCCTCATTCATACAGGAAGTTATCCTAATTGCCAGTACCAATGTAGCAAGTTCTGACCAAGAGATTATGAATCATATCAGTCAATAACTTGTAATGCTGACTTACAAAGGACATTGATGCTGGGCGCAGTGGCTCCCATCTGTAATCCCAGCTACTTGGGAGGCTGAGGCAAGGAATGAGTGCAGAGTGGGGCCTTGTGTGCAACCCTAGATCTTGCTCCTGGGAGCCCCTGGAGTGGTATTTTTAAAGAAAAAAATTGGGTCTCACTTTAGCTGGGTGTGGTGGTTCACACCTATAGATCCAGCTCCACAAGGGGCTGAGGCAGAAGGATCACTTAAGCCCAGGAGTCCAAGATTTCAGTGAGCTATGATTGTGTACTGTACTCCAGCCTGGGTGACAAAGCAAGACTTCATCTCTTAAAAAAAGAAAAAAAAAAAGAAAAGAGGACATTGATGAGGATAAAACTTCTGTGTGTTTAGGCTGGCTCTCTAAAACATAAGAAATGAAATCCAAATGAACAAATACAATAATTTTTGACACATATAGCAGCTCGGAAGTTTAAAGAAATTCTAGTAAAAATTTAAACAAGCTGTTGTGAAAACTGGGAAACAAAAAAAATGTAAATAAAATATCTTGAGAAAATGAACATATAGTATTTACTGAATTTAATGCCTAAAAATTCAAAATCCTGAAATAGGAAATAAGGGATATGTTTGTCAACAGTAAAAGATTGATGAATGCTAGTAAAATGTAAAACTAGACAGGAGTTTTTTCATCTTATTCCTTGTGTGAAGACATTTAGGAACCTTTTCCCAAGTATACTCCAGCTCAGAAGACAGCTAACCCACTGAGGGCTGATTTGTTTGTGAGGATGGAGACCTCAGAGAGCAGGACTATGAAGGATGAACAGATACGTTTTGCAGCTAAATTTCAGAAGACCTGCTCGAGTACATACGATAAAACGCTGCTCCATTTAATTTTCTATCCCCTGACTTTTCCAGTGTGGGTTGCTTGGCTGATTATCTTCTTCCTATTTTATAGCTTCCAATCATCTTGCCTTTCTCTTCGTTCTACCAAAATGTTGCCTGAATAAGCTCCGGGTCTTTTGCACAAGTATGGGCTGAACCTGTGCTATGTCTTGCCTATGGGGCCCTTTCTCTGCAGCCCTCTTCTGTGTGGTGGTCCCCAGATTGAAGGGACAGTCTGGCTTGCCACTGCACAAGGTCTTCAGAGGGATTTAATCTCATTTTGTGCTCAGCCATCCTGGTGAGGCCAAAGGGGTCATGGGGCTCATTTTGCACCTTGGGTGTATATATGGGTTTTCTCTGGAAAAATGTATCATTTCATCCACTACCACTGCAAAGTCATATAAGCCAACATTTGTTGGGCACCAAACATTCTGCTAGGTGCCTCACATGCATTAGCTTAATTGATTCCTATGAAGCAGGTGCCCTTATTATTCCCACCTTATAGACAGAGAAACTGAGTCTCAGGATGGTTGTTTTCCCAACCACTTAATGAGGTTTACCATTTAATAAGTGGCAGAGTTGGGAGTTGAGCCCAGGTCTGTCTGAGCTCCTAACCACTGAGCAGGTGGCCTTTCCTTCTGCACACACACACACACTCATATGCATTATAATAATGAAAGAATCTTATATATGCTGTTTTGTAGCTCCCTCTTTTCACTAACCCACTACAAGATGGGGCAAGAAGAGCAAAATAGATTATTCCCCAGCCTCATCCTGACTGGGAAGAGTCTCCCATGTCTCTTTTTCCCCCAGTAGAGTCTGGAGCATGAGTCACAATGGAAAGGTCTAGAAAGCAGCTTCTTTGGGAGAGGCTCCATGGTGACTCTGTAGATCAGAGGTGGGGCCTTGTGTATGACCCCAGATCTTGCTTCTGGGAACCCCTGGAGTGGCAATGGGAACCCATATATTGACGGATAGTTAAATGAGGGTGGGAGACGGGGATGCTCTGGTGGCCTGAGCAGACTGCTCTTGCCAGGGTTTCTAAGCTACAGGCCCCTTTTCCTCAGTTTCTTCCTTTCCATAGGAAAGGATTACAACCATTAACTTCGGGGTTTTTGTTTCCTTTCCATATTCCACCAATATGTGGAATGCTTTCTGGGCACAGACATTTCAATAGCTATTTGGATTGTTTACTTAAATATATTCTTAGAAGTGGAATTCTTAGCATAGGATTCTTCTTCGAAGTGGAATTACTGGGTCAAAATTTTTGAAATATCTGACCAAATGAAAGGTTTGTACCAACTTGGGTACCCACCAGAGATAGAAGAAGGAATTATTACTTCCTGACAGGCGAGTCAATGAGATGGTATTGTAGAGCCAGTTTCTTATCACTGAAAGGATTCAGGTGGAAGTTATTAGATTGGTGGTTCTTAATGGGGGTAGTGTCATCTCTTTAGGGGTGGTTTTGGAAATAGGGGTATTATTTTTGGTTGTCATAATGATTTTGCAGTTAACTACTTCCATTTAAGAGGGCAAGTCGTCTAGTGTGTGCAATATGGGACAGACCCAGGCAACAAGAAGCTTTCCTGCCTCCTGCCAACTTCTGAATGTCTTGGAAGAAATTAATATAGAACCCCCCCCAATAAAACAAAACAAAACAAAACAGACAAACAAACAAAACACCCAGAAACCTGTTTATAATTTGTTGATCCCAGAAATGAATGCTGTTTTATATATAAATGCAATGTCATGTTTTTGAATTTTTTCAAATATAAACTCAATTTTTCAAAAGTGAAAATACTGGGAAAAAAGGAAAAGATTATACTTTGCATTGTGTGCAATGTTAACAAGAGCGTGTCACCATTTTGGAAAATCACAACCTGCCTGGTAATGACACTTATGATATTTGAGCTGCTGACACATTTCTACCTACCTACGTTTGTAGCTGTGGATTCATGGTGCAACACACACACGAACACGACAGGTAGTTTAGTTTGTGAGTAGAGGAAAAGATACCCCCCACCCCATTTGCTTGTATTTTTGAATGTCAGGTATTAGGTTGAGTCATGAAATTACCATTTTCGTAGATCAAAATTCCATATCGGAAATTTCATACAGTTCAACTTAATATTGAATATTGTCTAACTTCTGAATCTCAATGTATTTCTTCTTATTCCATGCAAGTATCACAGTACGATGTGCTCAAGCATTTATGTGTTGAAATGTTACTTTATGATATCCCTTTTATTTTTCATTTAAGTTGCAGGTAGATCATTATATTAACTCTCTTGTGTTGTCATGTAAATAGTTTATTACTGCATTTAAATAAGGTCAAGGAGGCATTTAAAATGCTTATGAGGCCAGGCGTGGTGGCTCACGTTTATAATCCCAGCATTTTGGGAGGCCAAGGTGGGCAGATCACTTGAGGTCAGGAGTCTGAATACAACCTGGTCAACATGGTGAAACCCCGTCTCTACTAAAAATACAAAAAATTAGCTAGGTATGGTGGTGGCGTGATAAGTGCCTGTAATCTCAGCTATTCAGGAGGCTGAGGTGGGAGGCTGCTTTGAGCCTGGGAAGGCAAGGCTGCAGTGAGCCGAGATTGTACCACTGCACTCCAGCCTTGGCAACAGAGTGAGACACTGTCTCAAAAAAAAGAAAAAAAGCTTATGAAAAGGGAGTTTGGGTCTGAAGGGATGAGAAGTTTGCCTTCTTAAGGCAGCGCTCACCATATTCTATTCTACGTACCAGAATGCTGGTTGGAAGAACTTGAACACCGTAGTTGCCATATTATCCTACAATTGGCAAGTCATGCTCTCCTGCTGAGTCCCCTAAGGGCTTCTGAAACCAGGGAGGGAAACCAACACAGGGAGTGCCTGTCTGCTGTGTGTCCAACACGTAAGGTATCATCTTTAATCCTTACAGCCACTCTGTGAAGAAGGTGGGGCTATCCTTAATTTGCAGATGAGAAAACCGAGGATTACAGTGTGTCTTAGTCCATTTGGACTGCTGTAACAAAATACCATAGATGGGGTAGCTTATAAGCAGCAGGGGTTTCTTTCTCACAGTTCTGGGGGCTGGGAAGTCCAAGATCAAAGCACCAGCAGATTTGGTGTCTGGTGAGGACTTGTGTCCTGCTTCATAGATGATGCCTCCTCACTGTGTCCCCACATGGTGCAAGGAGTCAGGGAGCTCTCTGGGGTCTCTTTTATAAGGGCACTAATCCCATTCATGAGGCCTCTGCTCTCATGATCTAATCCCTTTCCAAAAGTCCCATCTCCTAACACCATCACATTGGTGATTAGGTTTTTAACATATGAATTTTGAAAACATTCAGACTATGGCAGAGTGAGTGGTTAGGATACTTGCCCAAGATTACACAGTAAGTAGCAGAGCATGAATTTGAACTAATTTCTGTGGAACTCTGAGGCAGAGTTTCCAGCTGACATATAAGATGCTCAGTTAAGTTTGAATTTCAGATAAACAATGAATAATGTTTTATTATAAGTATGCCCCCAAGATTGCATGGGATACATTAATACGAAAATATTATTTTTTGTTTATCTAAATTTCAAAATTAACCTGTGGTCCTGCATTGTTGTTAAGTTTGGCAACCTCACTGCAAGGCCTACACGCTACCATTTCCCTTGCTGTTCTTTTGTTTTTCAAGACAGAGTCTCGCTTTGTTACCCAGACTGGAGCGCAGTGGTGCAATCTCGATTCACTGCAATCTCGATTTCCCAGGCTCAAGTGAGTCTCGTGTCTCAGCCTCCCAAGTAGCTGGGATTACAGGTGCATACCACTATGCCCAGCTAATTTTTTTATTTTTATTTTTGGTAGAGACAAGGTTTCATCATGTTGGCCAGGCTGGTCTTGAACTCCTGACCTCAAGTGATCTGCCTGCCTTGGCTTCCCAAAGTGCTGGGATTACAGACGTGAGTCATTGTACCTGACCTTTTTTTTTTTTCTTTTTTCTTTTTTCTATAGTGTCTCACTCTGTCACTCAGGTTGGAGTGCAGTGGCATGAACTCAACTCACTGCAACCTCTTCCTCCCAGGCTCAAGTGATGTTCCCACCTCAGCCTCCCAAGTAGCTGGGACTATGGGTGTGCACCACTATGCCTGGGTAATTTTTGTATATTTAGTAGAGACGGGGTCTTGCTATGTTGCCCAGGCTTATCTTGAGCTCCTGGGCTCAAGTGATCCTCCTACCTCAGCCTTCCACAGGCATGAGCTATCGTGCCTAGCCTTCCCTTGATTTTTTTTTTTCTTTTTTCTTTTTTTTTTTCCCGAGATGGGATCTCACCCCATTGCCCAGGCTGCAATGCAGTAGCATGATCTCGGCTCACTGCAACCTCTGCCTCCCAGATTCAAGTGATTCTCCTGCCTTAGCCTCCCGAGTAGCTGGGATTACAGGTGCCCACCACCACGCCCAGCTAATTTTTATATTTTTGTAGAGACGGGTGTTTCACCATGTTCGTCAGGCTGGTCTTGAACTCCTGACGTCAGGTGATCCACCAACCTTGGCCTCTGAAAGTACTAGGATTACAGGCATGAGCCACTGCACCCGGCTGACCCCTTGCTTTTTTTATTCCAAAAATATCTCTTGGGCCATAGTGTCAATCATCAAAGGAGGCAACAGGAAGAAGAAGAGAGCCTTCTTCAGGGCTTGAGGGGCCCTGGGACCCGGCCCTGTTCAGCACAGTGAGACTGTGGGAAAGACACACCTGTCTGGACCAGTTTCCTCACCTGTGAACTGAAGAGGTGAACAAAACCATCTCAAGGTCAGAAACTATCTTCTGGACTCTTACCATGTGCCAGGAACTGTTCTAAGCTCCTGGGCTACAGTAAGGAACAAAACTGAAAAAGTTCCCTATTCTTGGGGAACTTACATTTTAATGGGAAAGAGACAGGCAATAAGTAATAATGCCAGCTACCATTTATTCAGCACCTACTGTGAGACAGGAGTCAAGCTCTATGCAGGGATTCTTTTTTCCCCCCCAAGACAAGGTTTCACTTACCCAGATTGGAGTGCAGTGGTGTGATCGTGGCTCACTGCAGCCTCGACCTCCTGGGCTCAAGTGATTCTCCCACCTCAGCTTCCCGTGTAACTGGGACTATAGGCATGTGCCACTATGCCCGGCTAACTTTTGTATTTTTTGTAGAGACAAGGTTTTGCCATGTTGCTCAGGCTGGTCTCGAACTCCTGGACTCAATGGATCCTCTCGTCTCAGCCTCCCAGAGTGCTGGGATTACAGGTATAAGCCACCGCACCAGGCCAGAGGACTCCCCTGGCCGTTTTGTTCCTATCTTGTCCTACATCTGGAGCTTGGCATGGTGCTGACACACCACAGTTAGGAAGGGCAGGCCCAGGTTTTGTGGGGCTGGGAACTTTTCTAAGAAAAGTGAGAAGCTTACTAGGCCCTTCCCTGTGTGAAGGAGAGGCCCTGAAACGGAGGCTTTAAGAGTTTCACCATAGGTATGGCTCTGGGCTCAGTCAATGACTATTGAATGAACAAACAGCCTGGTATGGTAGTTTGCCTATTTTACAGCTGTGGATATGGAGGTTCAGAGAGGTGAAGGGACTCACACAAGTTCCTGTGACCAGTAAGGAACAGAGCTGCTGCTGATGTGGTTCAGTAGTGAGGGGGAGAATGTGACAATGGCCAGCTGCTGGGTTTTGGATCAAGAAAGACCATGATTGTTGTTGTTGTTTTTGAGACAGAGTCTTGCTCCAGGCTGGAATGCAGTGACACAATCTCACCTCATTGCAACCTTTGCCTCCCTGATTCAAGCGATTTTCATTATTCAGCATCCTGAGTAACTGAGATTACAGGCGTGCACCACCACGTCCAACTACTTTTTTGAAATTTTAGTGGAGACAGGGTTTTGCCACGTTGGCCAGGCTGGTTTCAAACTCCTGACCTCAAGTGATCCGCCTGCCTTGGCCTCCCAAAGTGCTGGGATTACAGGCATGAGTCATCACAGCCAGCCTAGAAAGGGCATAATTTTTACCTTTGCATTGACTTGCTGGTTAACTTTGGCCAGTCGTCTTAACCTCTCTGTGCTTTTGTGTCTTGTAAAATGGAGAAAGTAAATACTGCTCCTGTATGGTAGCTGGAGATGATCAAGTAATGCTCATTTGGAGTAAGGGTCTTTCCCTATTTTGTCAGTTCCTCTCTGCCCAGAGGCAAGGTTGGAGGCTCCTCCGGTGCTCTGAGGTCTCTCAGGGCCGCCTCCGGACCTGGGAACACAGGCTAAAGACAGATGGGGTGGGTTTAGTACAGGCAGCTGAGAGGCTGCACGTTTTTGGAGCGACTGTGCTGCGCCTCTTTTCTGGAAAATGTGGCCCGATGGGCTTCCTTCTCACTCCTCGGAAGCACCTGTTAGTATCTGGGAGAGGGGAAGGGCAGGAAAGGCAAGGGGCTCCTGCCAGCACTGGCTGCGTCCAACCTGGATATTTAGGAAAAAATCCAGGACAAACACCATTAACAGCTTCTCTGAGCCTCATACAGGAGGAAACAGGAGGCAGGAAAGGAAGGGGGAAGTATGCTTTGTGAGTCCCCTACTATGTGCCAGGAGTTTATATATATTTCACAGTAGCATGTATATATATAAAGTGTATATATGTACATACTTTCTTGTGTGCCATGCACTGTGCTTGGTGTGTTACCTGTATTAACTCATTTAATCCTTACAAAAACCCATCAAGGTAATAACTATCCCAATTTTACAGATGAGGAAAGCTGAGGCACAGAGGGGCTAAGTAACTTATTCAAGTTCACATGGCAAATAAACGGTGGGGAAACAGGTAGTTTGGCTCTAAAGTCCATATGGGATGACAGTGGTAAAGCAGGTACTACCACGTCCCTTTGACGCATGAGAAAACTGAGGCTCGGCTGAGGCCCAGCCTAGATCGTACAGCAAGTGGCAGAGTGTGTTTCAACCGAAGCCCATCTGACTGCAAAGCCCCTCATTTTCTATGCTACCAAGTTGCTGCCCAGCCCAGGACAGGATTGGAACCTGTATCACTGTGCTCTTGTGCAATGTCTGGGAGCAAGCCGTTTCTGGGATGTTCAAAGTTAAATTTGGGTCTCACCCTGACCCTAGCCCTAACTCCCTTCACCTCAGCTTGCTGCAGCTCCCAGCTCAGCGGAACTTAGGCTGGGCGGTGCCAAAGGCAGAATGTCCCTCAGGCCAAGGTTGTGAGGGTGGGAAGTGAGACAGAGATTTGCTCTGTGGGTCCCCCCACTCTCCAGCTGGCGTGGTTGTCAGATACTGTGAACCCCTTTACTGCCACCTCTGTCCAGTCCTGCAGTGGTGCTTGGCGACCCTGAGTGAATGAGTGATGGAGGACCAGGCCTTCCCAACATGTCCTCTCTCTGATGGTGTTTGGATGGCTATGGGCTGAGCTGGTGTCCTGGAGGCTGCAGACCTAGGTATGAGTCCCTGTCTACCACTGTCTGGCTTCATGATGCTGGACAAGCCACTTTCTAAACCTCACTCCGTTTGCTAACAGTTCCTACTTCAAGGGTTATTTTGAGGACACATGTGAAGAGTCCAGCACAGGGCTTAGCATCCAGTAGGTGCTCAATAAATATTCCTGTTTTCTCTTCCCAGGGCCCAAGAGTCTCTCTTTCCTTTCCCTTCTCTCCTGCTTTTTAAAAAAATTGTGATAAAATATATATAACATAAAATTTACCACTTTAACAATTGTGTTCAAATATACATAACAGTCCTGGTGTGGTGGCTCATGCCTGTAATCCCAGTGCTTTGGGAGGCCGAGGTGGGAAGATCGCTTGAGTTTTACGAGAGTTGGAGACCATCCTGGGCAACAGAGTGAGACCCCATCTCTACAAAAAATAAAAAAATTGGCTGGGTGTGGTGGCACACGTCTGTAGTCCCAGCTACTTGGGAGGCTGAGGCGGAGGATCCCTTGAACCCAGGAGTTTGAGGCTGCAGTGAGCCAGCCTGGGTGACAGAGCAAAACTCAGTCTCAACATATATTCACACATAACATAAAACTGACCATTTTGACCATATTTAAGTGTATAGTTCAGGGGCATTAAGTACACTCACATTGCTGTGCAAACACTACCACCACCATCCACCTCCAGCATGTTCATCATCCCAAACGGAAACTCTGCACCCATTGCTCTCATTCCTCTCTGCCTTCAGCCCTTGGTAACGACTGTTCTGCTTTCTGTCTCTATGAATTTGACCATGCCAGCACCTCCTATAGGTGGAATCGTACAATATTCCCCGTTTTGCGAGGAGTTCATTTCACTTAGTCCTGGAGCCTGCCTGGTTGGAATTGGAGAGCCACTGCGTCCGAGTGGCTGCATGGGCCCTGGGCAGGCCCCTTGCTGCTGGGGGAGGAAGCAGGACTTCTTGTTTGATCAAGTGTGCTTATTGCTCCTGACCCAGGGCAGGCCGTGGACAGCTGGACGTCTCTGAGCAGAGCTGCTCGAATCTGATGAGGTCACTCAGCAGCCTCCTTGGCACAACAGTTAGGATCAAGGGTGATGCTTCTGGAAGACAGCCTGGTGTCCAGGAAGACACTCGGCCTTCGGGGTCACATTCTTCACAATGAAGCCCGGCTCTGCCTCTCCCTTGATAAGCTGCTCAACCTCTCCAAGCCCCAGTTTCCACGCCTATCAAATGGGATGAGCCATGGTGCCCACCCCAAAGGGTTGCCGTGTAGATGCAGGGTGATGAGGCATATGCAGCACCGGCCCCATGGAGGGGCTGCAGTTACCTGCTTTGGTGACAGCTCGGAAGGCTGGTGGAGACCATGCAAGCCAAATCCCCTGGACCCAGTCAGGCTCACGGTTCTCCACCTCTCTGCCCCTCTCAACTTGCGTATCTGATGGTTCTGCTGTGTCTGGAAGAACATATATACTGGGTCTTGCTCTGTTGCGCAGGCTGGAGTGCAGTGGCAATCATAGCTTACTGTAGCCTCGAGCTCCTGGGCTCAAGGGATCCTCCCATCTCAGTCTTCCAAGTAGGTGGGACTACAGTTTCATGCCATCACGCTGGGCTATTTTTAAAGTGTTTTTTTGTTTTGTTTTGTTTTTTGTTTTTTTTTGTAGAGATGGGATCTTACCAGGTTGCCTAGGCTCGTCTTAAACTCCTGGACTCAAGTGAACCTCATACCTCGGCATCCAAAAGTGCTGGGATTACAGGCATGAGCCACTATGCCTAGCCAGGATATTTTAACAAGAAATAAAATCTCTTCTAGGAATTGGGTAAATAGGTCTCCTTGGGACACTCCCCGTGTTGTAGCACACAGTCTCTGTCTCTACCCGAGGACAGTAGGTACTCCACAGTGGGGGACAGGCCTCTCAGGGCCTCTAGAAGGGCTGCCTGCTGCCTTTTGAGTGTTTTCCAAGCCCTGATATTCACACATACCTGGCTCTGTGTGTGTGTGTGTGTGTGTGTGTGTGTGTGCGCGCGCGCACAGAGGTGCAGAGGTGGTGGCAGTGGCTTACCCATCTATCTGTTTTTTCTTTTAAGGCCCCCCTTTGGCCTTTTTTTTTTTTTTTTTTTTTTTTTTTGAGACAGAGTCTCACCCTATTCCCCAGGCTGGAGTGCAATGGTGTTATCTCGGCTCATTGCAACCTCTGCCTCCCGGGTCCAAGCGATTCTCTTGCCTCAGCTTCCCGAGTAGCTTGGATTACAGGCGCCCACCACCATGCCTGGCTAATTTTTGTCTTTTTAGTAGACAGGGTTTTGCCATGTTGGCCAGGCTGGTCTTGAACTCCTGATCTCAGGTGATCTGCCCACCTCAGCCTCCCAAAGTGCTGGGATTACAGGCGTGAGCCACCGCGCCCAGCCATCCCTTTTTTCTTGCCAGGGAGTCACAGGTCTCTCTTGGAATGCATTTCAAGTGCAGCGGCTGTTACTGAAAAAGATCGTGGATGGAGGGCAATGGCTGCAGGAGGGTTAATAGTGCCACAGGGTACCAGAGCAGCCCATGCTTCTCAAACTGGAGTGTGCCCACATATCAGCTGGGATCCTTTACAATGCAGGCTCTGATTCAGTGGGTCTGGGGTGGGGCCTGAGAGTCTAATTTCTGACGAGCTCCCAAGAGGTGCGTGTGCTGCTGGTTTGGGGGGCGCACTTTGGGAAGCAAGGCCAGATCTCCTCGTCCTTCAAAGCACTGTGGTCCCTGGGGCTTGCCACGGGTTGCTTGGCTCTGCATGGTACCCACCTACTGCCCGCCCTGTCTCCTTGTCCTGCGTTTCCTTCCTGCCTTTGGCCCTTTCCTTCATGCTAAGCTTCTGCAGCAACAACTACCAAAGCCTGCCTCTGGCCCTCAGCTGTATTTCTGAACTCAATTACTGTATGAGAAAAAAGAATTTTAACTTTAATGATAATATGAGCAATAATCCTCCATTGCAGGAAACTTGGAAATTACTAAAAAGCATATGGGAGAAAAATGAAAATTGTCCAGAACCCCTTAGCCCAGGGAGAACAGCTGAGATTTTGATTCATTCCTTTATCTTCTTTTATCTTGCATATCTATATTTTACAACATGATTGAAATAATAGAAAATAAAAACGGACATTGCCTCTTTCTACAAAAGAAGCACGTAGCCTCTTGTATCTGCTACGCTGTATCCTGCTTTCCTGTTTTATTACGGGGTCTTTGAAAAATGAGAAAATGACTATTCCATAGGCAATAATAATTACACATGTTTAGTGAATCCTTAAGATTTGAGGTGCTGGGGTAACGCATGTTCATTATATCAATTTAATGTCATTCCATCATTTGTGTAACTGGCCTTCTAGATAAATAATGTAATAATGAACATCTTTGTACAAGCATTTTTATTTTCTTTCTGATTATTTATGAGACCAGGGGTTGGGAAACGTGTTGTAAAGAGCCAGATCAGGAATATTTTCTGTTTAGTGGGCCGCACAGTCTCTGTCACAACTTCTCGACCCTGCCATGGGAGCACAAAAGCAGCTCCAAACTCTGTAAACAAACCCATGTGGTGAGTTCCAGTAAAACTTCATTCACACAAACGGGTGGCTGCTTAGATTTGGTCCAGTTAGATTTGGTCCGTAGTTTGCCGACCCTGCTTTAGACTACAATCAGTCCAGGACTGCCAGATTTTTTCAGTAAAAGGCAGATAGAAAATATTTTAGGCTGTGCCAAATATGGTCTCTGCCACTGAGTGAATGTCTCGCCCTCCTCTCCCCACTCCTTTTCCTCTCATCCTCGTTCACTTTCCTCTTCCATTTCTTCCCGCTTATTCCTTTTCTTCCTCCTCCCTTCTTCTTCTTTTTTTTTTTTGAGACAGACTCAGGCTCTGTTGCCCAGGCTGGAGTACAGTCGCAATCTCGGCTCACTGCAAGCTCCGCCTCCCGGGCTCACGCCATTCTCCTGCCTCAGCCTCCCGAGCAGCTGGGACTACGGGCGCCCGCCACCTCGCCCGGCTAATTTTTTGTATTTTTAGTAGAGACGGGGTTTCACCATGTTAACCAGGATGGTCTCGATCTGCTGACCTCGTGATCCACCCGCCTCGGCCTCCCAAAGTGCTAGGATGACAGGCGTGAGCCACTGTGCCCAGCCTCCTCTTCCCTTCTTATTCTTCCAACCTTTAAAATATGTAAAAACCAGCCAGGCGCAGTAAACCCGGCACTTTGGGAGGCCGAGGCAGGCCGATCACTTGAGGTCAGGCGTTTGAGACCATTCTGGCCAGCATAGCAAAACCCTGTTTCTACTAAAAATATATAAATTAGCTGGGCGTGGTGGAGGGTGCCTGTAATCCCAGCTACTTGGGAGGCTGAGGCAGGAGAATCACTTCAACCCGGGAGGCGGAGGTTGGAGTGATCCGAGATCATGCCACTGCACTCCTGAGTGAGACTATGTCTCAAAATAAATAAATAAATAAATAAATAAATAAATAAATAAATAAATCCACATTGCTTTGATTAGTAACAAGCTGGCCATTTTTCATGTTATCCATTTATATTTCCTCTTCTGAATTTTTGTGTGTGTGTTCTTTTTCTTTGAGATTTTGTTTTTTCCTTTTTGGTTTTGCATGGCCTTTTAACAAAGAAAGGATTTTAAATGTTGTCATATTTGTTGCAATTATTTTCCCAGTGTTTCATTTTGCCTTTTGATTGTATTCATGATTATGCCCATGGATAGAGGTGCTTACTTTGCATTTATCTCTTCCTTTGTGAGTTTCATTTTCTCCTTGAAACATTGCTATTTGGGCTTGTGATGACTGGCTTATCCCGCTTTGCTCTCAGGCTCTTGATATCTCATGAACAGTTCAGAGATACAGTGGAGAAAGGTATAAATTAGAGGTGCTTTCAGCTGCACCTCACAGAAAATCTGATAAAATAGTGGTTTAAGCCAGTGGTTCTCAAACTTAGCACATGCCAGAATTACTTGGGGGCACTTGGTAAAACTCAGTTTTCAGGGTCTCACTTTTTTTTTTTTTTGAGACAGAGCCTTGCTTTGTCCCCAGGCTGGGTTGCAGTGGTGTGATCTCAGCTCACTGCAAGCTCTGCCTTACAGTCCCACTTTAAAGAGTCAAGTTCTATTGGTCTGGGTAGGGCCTGAGAATGTGCATTTCTAACTCTCCCAGGTGGCACTGAAGCTGCTGGTCTGGGGACACACCTGGAGAACCACTGGCTCAAGCAACAAAAACATTAAATTGCCTCATAAGGCCAGGTATGGTGGCTCACACCTATAATCCCAGCACTTTGGGAGGCCAAGGCAGGAGGATTGCTTGACGTCAGGAATTTGAGACCAGCCTGGGCAATAAAGCAAGGCTTGGTCTCTACAAAAACAAAACAAAACAAAATAAAAAACAGCCAGGTGTAGGGGCATGTGCCTGTAGTCCTGGCAACATGGGAGGCTGAGGTGGGAGGATCGCTTGAGCTCAGGAGTTCAAGGTTGCAGTGAGCTATGACTGTGCCACTGCACGCCACCCTGGGTGACAGAGTGACATCCCATCTCAAAAAAAGTAAATACATAAAAATAAATTACTTTGTAGAACAAAAAGTCCAGATGAGAGTAGTCTCAGGCTTGGTTTAACAGCTCAATAATATCAGGATCTGGGTCAAGTCTTTACTGTTCTCGTGGCCTTTTTCCTCAGGACAGCAAGATGGCTGCCATAGCTCTAAGCATTTACAGTTACATCAACATTCCAAGCAGGAAGAAGGGACATGGTGGAAAAGGCTTTTAACAGGATTGGGCACATTGCTGCTTTGACCAAAACTTGTAAGCAAACATCTGATAAAGAAGAGAGGGTGGGTTTTGGGTCACAGATGGTCTCTGTCCTCAGGGCTTTCCTGCATGATGTGGAAAGGAGGACAGTGCAGGTCCCTGGACTCCCAGCTGCAGGCCCAGTGACGTCCCCTGTCAGGATATCCTGCAGAAGAACCCAGTTTCAAGGCAGCTTGGCCTCCAAGCGAGTTCTGATCTTGGCTTCACTGAAGTGATTGGAATTCTGCCGTGTTTCTGATACAAAGGGTGGACTGGCCCCTGTTCTGGTGTTTGGACACTTTCCCGCCTGAATGCCTGATGAAATAATTGGCCCCAAGTCTCTAAGCTGGGAACTCTGCTTGCTTCTGCCAGTTCTTCTCCTGGTTAGGAGTCCTATCCCCAGACAGGAGTCTGGAGCTGTGAATCTTGCCACACGTTAGTGGCCATGCTGAGTGCCACCTGGCTTCCCTGAGATGTCCCTCAGCTGCTGCCAAAGCCCCCTGACAGTGGGGCAGGGTGGGACGGGGGACCCTTTGCAGGGTTGCCTGGATTGACGGGATGCTGCACTTTGCCTGCTGATCCAACTTTCTGTTACTGTTTATATCTGGTGTTTGAATGACTTGCAACCTTCCTTGGAGGCCAGGGCTGGCTCAACTGGCACCATCTGGAGTGGGAATTGGGAGGAGGAAGTTCTGATCTCAGAAGATAGGAAATACCAAAGGCACAGAGGAATGGGCTAAAGCAGTGCCTGTAATAAAGTGCCAACATGCGGTGCAGGGCAGGGCGAGGTAACCTAACTCCAAAGGGGTCGAAGGTGCCTTATCTGGTAGGATGCTAGCAGTTCCAAGTGAAGAAAACTGGACCCCAAAAAAAACCTTAACTGGGAAGTCCAGGGGTAAGCCTGGCTTTAAGCATGGCTCATTGCATTGGTTCAAAATGGTTTCACAAGACTCCAGCTTTTCGTCTTTCAGTTTGGTTTCCTCTGTGTTCACTTCTTTCTCAAACTGGCTCTGCCCTTATGGCCACAGGATGACTGCCAGCAGCTCTAGGGGCTACATCCTTCTCATTTTCTTTCCAGAGGAGAAAAAGAAAATCCTCTTCCCTGATGTCACAAACCAAAGTCCCAGAATTGAGATGTATTAGTCCTGATGGGGGCCCATTGCCCTTCCCTGAAACCAACCACAAGGGCCAGGTAAATGTGAGAAGTGGTTTGGTTAAAGGTTGGGTTATAGGATTCAACCCTAGACTTGGGGGTAGCATCGTTCCCACCCACACCACATGGCTGAAAATGAGGCAAGTGTGCTTCTAAAGGATATTCAGGGGCACTGCTAATGGGAGAAGGAGAGAGTGGATGTGGGGAGGCAGCCCATAAATGTTCATCCTTATTGGGCTTGAACTTGGGGGTCACAGCAGGGCATGTATGGTAACGGCAAGATCTTTTTTTTTCTTGAGATGAAGTCTCACTCTGTCACCAAGGCTGGAGTGCAGTGGTGCAATCTCGGCTCACTGCAACCTCCGCCTCCAGGGTTCAAGCGATTCTGCTGCCTCAACCTCCCGAGTAGCTGGGACTACAGGAGCATGCCACCATGCCCAGCGAATTTTTGTATTTTTAGTACAGATGGGGTTTCACCTTGTTGGTCAGGCTAGTCTCGAACTCCTGACCTTGTGATCTGCCCACCTTGGCCTCCCAAAGTGCTGGGATTACAGACATGAGCCACCGTATCTGGCCTTTCGGCAGGATCTTATCATCAGGAAAAAGTATGTAAGGATAAGTACATGGAGAAGAAGGGGTGCTGATAATTGCTTTGACCACCAACGATGTGATGTGTGACTAGTTGAGCTGGCTAGGAGAGGGACCAGGGACAGCAGGCACCTTGCTCTGGTCCCTCTCCTCTCCTAGCATCTGCTCCAGCCGAGTTTGCAGGTCTCGTTCTGGGTCTCAGGGCCTCCCAGGCTGCCCATTCTGCTGCAGTTAACTCCTCCAGACCTAGGATGAGATTGACATCCTCCTACTCAAGGAACACAGGATTCAATTAACCAGTGTGTTTATTTTCTTGGCAATAAAAATGCTGTTTAGAACATTCATTGCCATTCAGGACAATGCCTCCTTGAAAAGTCCTTTGGGCTTACTGCCCTTGTTATTCTCTGTAACTCAAATATAACTTGTCAGCCCCATGTGATATATTTCAGCTTGAGTTTAGTCCCAGAAAAAAAAGCTTGTGGCCACAGCTGCATGCGAATGCTTTCTGTCACCAGAGGACAAAACCAATGCAAAGTGAACATTTTTTCCACATAGGGCCAAATACAGCATCCAAGTTGGAAATTGGCATTCCTCAGGTGTCTGCTGGTGTCTACTCTCTCTGCTACCTTTATGGTCTATTTTCCTTTTTGTCCCTAATAATCACAGTGTTTAGTTTTGTGAGCCTCCTAAATGTTTTTGGAATCAGAGTAAATTCAAGGGAAGTAAATAAATAACATGTGATTTGTTGATTTGTTTTCCCTTATGTGTTCGTTGTCTCAGCATGGAAGAGAAAAATGCATAATTGAAACATAAACTTTGTCTGATTAAGATCAAATGAGATCAAATGAGATTCTCTTATTCATCCTCCTTTTTTTTCTCTTTGCTCTCTTTTCTGTGTTCCTCCCTCCCTCTCTCTTCCCCCTCCTCTTTCCATTGTGAAAAAGTGTTTGATCCCTTTTCTGAAGGGGAAAGACAAATGTTGGGAGCTCAGAAGTGGCTGCTGCAACATGCCTGCTTCTCAGCTTCCTCTGGGGTGGAAATTCATTTAAAACTTTCGGTTTGCAAAGTGGCTGCCAAAGCCACAGCATTGGAAGGGAGGAGGGGACTCCGGATCTGGGGGTACAAGCTGGAGCCAGGCAGTGGGGATGGGGATGGGCACATCTTGCAGAGCCCATCCCTTGGGAGTACCCTGGAGGCCTAAAAGGGAGTGTCCGTCTGAATGGTTAAGAGTCTAGACCCCTTGACTGCAGCCTTGAGTGGGTCTTAGCTTCCATCCTGTTACTCTCTCTATTAAAACCCACAGAAGTTCCCTGTTTCCTTTCTTTTACTTTCTTTTTCTTTTCTTTTTTCTTTTTTTTTTAAGATAGAGTCCCACTCTGTTGCCCAGACTGGAATGCAGTGGTGCGATCTCGGCTCACTGCAACCTCCGCCTTTCAGGTTCAAGCGATCCTCCTGCCTCAGCCTCCCGAGTAGCTGGGACTACAGGTACATGAGACCATGCCCGGCTAATTTGTTGTATTTTTAGTAGAGACGGAGTTTCACCGTGTTAGCCAGGATGGTCTTGATCTCCTGACCTCGTGATCCGCCCACCTCGGCCTCCCAAAGTGCTGGGATTACAGGCGTGAGCCACCGTGCCTGGCCTCCTTCTTCATTAACGTCAACCTCTTTGTGGCTTGCAAAACTCTCCATGATCTAGTTGCAGCCTGCCAAGAACATCTTTATCACTATTAATACCCAACACAACCCTTAGCTTTTGTTTTCATCTTACACTCCCAACACAGACACGCACACTCTATTTCACTGGGTTTGAACAGAAGATCTGAACCTTTCAGCCCACTTCTCACTGCTCTAGATTTGGGGCAAGTCACATAACCATTCTAAGCCTTGGGTTCTCTTCAGGCAATGGAGCAAGTGGATATTTACTGAGTTCTAGAAGCACGGCATCTATTTCCATCTGTTTTCCTCTGGGAACATCCCCGTCTGACTTTTGGTCCATGGACCTCTGGGTGGAATTAGTTCATGCTCAGCTTCAAGAATAGAATTTGTGATGTAGTCTAAAGCTAAACAGTGCAACCCAAGCCTCCATTCTCCCTGATCTGTTGGTTGGTAGGCAGATGACCTAAGCTGGTGAATCTCAGGGCTTGTGCTGGAAATGCTGGACACAGATACTTTCTCTTTTAAGCTAGATTTTTTTTTTTTTTTGAGTCTTACTCTGTCACCCAGGCTGAAGTGCAGTGGCTCAATCTCAGCTCACTGCAGCCTCCGTCTCCTGGGTTCAAGCAATTCTCCTGCCTTGACCTCCCAAGTAGCTGGGATTACAGGCACCTACTATGCCCGCCTAATTTTTGTATTTTTAGTAGAGACAGGGTCTCACCATGCTGGCCACACTGGTCTCGAACTCCTGACCTCAAATGATCCTCCCGCCTCGGCCTCCCAAAGCGCTGGGATTACAGGGGTGAGCCGCCGCGCCCGGCTCAGTTGGATTTGCATCTGGAAGGATGTGGTTGCAGTAGCTGAACTGTAGGATCAGGTCTGAGAAGGCACCATCCCGAGGGAGCAGAGCTGAGCTAGGGAGAAAGAACCTGGTCCCAGCCAGTGTTGGAGTGCTGTTCCCTCCAGCTAGAATGACTGCTGCTTGGTTCCTTCTCTCCTCCCTCTGTCCAAATCCTTCCTGACTTTCCTGACCAACACAAAGTCGCTGCCTCTGGGACCTCCGATCACTGATCCCTCCAGCCCCCACTGGTACCCATCAGTGACACCACCTGACAGGACATCAGTGACACGACCTGATTTAACTCCTGGTTATATGTGGGCCTCTGTGACCTCTAGAGGGCTAGGCGTTTTCAATAGAGTGAGTGTTTCCTTGAGGTTAGGCCTCCGTGAATCCTTGGTGTCTAGCATGGTCTAAGTACCCTGGAGGTGTAGAATCAATATTTCCTGTTCCATGTCCTTATGGGACTGTTTTTTCTTGCAGAGGTTGTGACATCAGAGCATCTAACACTGTCTGGCACAAAGAAAGCAGGGCCGTGAGAACAGTGTGGGCTTTAGATTCGAATCCCTGTGTTGCCCTGTAGAGCTGTGTGACCTTGGGCAAGTCACCTAAGTTCTGTCAGCTTCTGTTTCTTCAGTGTAACATGAAGCTACAATATTTCCCACACAGACCTTGTATTTTTTGAAATAAGTGGTGTAGCGGTGCTAGGTAGATGTGTATTCCTTCCCCTGCCTTCCCAATGCTGGTGGAGGCAGCTATTACACAGATGAGATGCAGAGACAGTTGAGAGATTGATACATTGGGATCTGGAATATTTGGGGATAACTGGCATTCCTAGACAATCTCCAAGTTTGCTTTGGTCAATGGTACTGACCCAGAGCCCTCCATACCCAAAGGGGACCCAAGCTGCTAGTAAACAAGTAATGACTAAAGAATAATTCAGCCAGGCTTTATTTGGACACAATTGATATGCCCAAATCCAACTCAAGGCTCACTTTAGATACTGCCTTCTCCAGGAAGCCCTTCTTAATCCCTCCTTAATCCCAGGACCTGGACATATCTTTCTGTTTAGTTTGATTGGTTTCTTTTCTTGATGGGCAGTGTCAACCAGCACATAGTAAACTCTTATTAATCGTGTGTTGAACAACTGAATGAACACATTTTCATCCAGTACAAGGAGTCTCAGGAAACAGTGAAGTGCCCTGTAAGACTGAAGCAGGAAAGAGATCCAGAGGGGATCACGGAGAGTCCACAGTAGGCTCTCCGGATAATGGAAAGGGGTCCTGATTTTGCCATTTTTCTTCCAGCTCCCAACGTTACATAGCATAACCAGTGAGTACTTGAGCTTGAACTTAGATCTGGGTTAAATTCCTAACTCTGCCACTTACTAGCTGAATGACTTTAAGTCAGTTTCTTGCCCTCTCTCAGCCATCAGGATGCAGCCCAGTTAGCTTTCATTATGGCTTTGCAGAAGCAGCCCTCCTCCAAGGCCCCACCTTCCCCTCGTGCCCCTTTGGGGCCGTTCTCTTCCCTCCAGGCTGCCTGCCATTTACACATCTGAGAAATATGCAGGCCAATGGAAATACACATCCTCCAATCTGCCTGCTCCTCACGCAGGGGATTAAAATCTGTCTCATCTTCCCAGTTTGGAATGCTGAGTATTTGGTCAAGGATTCAGCTTCCCTTTTTTATGAGGCTTTAAGAAAACCCAAATTAAACCCTGATTTGTTTTTAAAGATCAGAATTCTTAATCTTTCAGCATTTGGCTCATTTTCTTTACAGGCTTAGAAAGCAACATTAAATAGATTCTGTTTCTTAGAGTACTCTGCCTTTTCTCTGTTGTGTGCTGGGGGTGGCACATCGGGCAACATTTTGTCTCATAAGAGAAACCTTTAGAGACTGCTGTATGTCCTGCTGTACTATTCTAGCTTGCTGTGTGACCTTGGCCAAGCCCCTCGACTTCTCTGAGCCTTCATGTCCTCATCTGTAGAATGAGAGGGCTGAACATCAAGGCCTGTGCACTCCTCAAGGGCAGGAGATCATATAGAACGCCCGTATTTCAAACTAGGGCTCAGAGAGGGAAAGAGTCTTACCTAAGGGCACACAGCCATTTAACGGCAGAACCAGGTAAGGGGTTTTGGCTTCTAGGAGAGCCCTCTATTCATTAGAAACCCTACTTTCTCTGAGAAAGAAATATGGGGCCAATATACAATGATTCCTGTATAATTTTCTTTCTTTTTTTCCCACTCTTTTTGCCCAGGCTGGAGTGCAATGGCACAGTCTCGGCTCACTGTGGCCTCCGTCTCCCTGGTTCAAGTGATTCTCCTCCCTCAGCCTCCCAAGTAGTTGGGGTTACAGGCGTGTGCCACCACACCTGGCTAATTTTTGCATTTTTAGTAGAGATGGAGTTTCACCATTTTGGCCAGCCTGGTCTTGAACTCCTGACCTCAGGTGATCCACCCACCTCGGCCTCCCAAAGTGCTGGGATTACAGCTGTGAGCCACCGCGCCTGGCCTGATTCCTGTATAATTTTCAAACCCTTTCCCTTCATGAGTAGAGTCCAGTAGACTTCAAGATGAGGTTTGTGTTTTACATGCTGTTAAAAAGAAGGAAGAGAAGGAGAATTGAGAAAATCTAGAAATGGAGAATTAAGATGTGTTGCCACTATTCTGTGGTTCATTGTTGGATATGCCAGGAAGAAAAATCTTTGATTCAAACCCAAATGGTATGAGAAGCAACAGACCTCATGACATCTCCTCCAGCCTCTGATAATGGCCTATCAGGTAACCAACTATCCCAGTTTGCCCAGGACAAAAGAGTTTCCTGGGACCTGGGACTTTCAGTGCTAAAATCTGGAAAGTCCTGGAAAGTCTATGTAAACTGGGATGAATTGGTCATTCTCATGGCCAGCTGGTAACCGAAGAGAAAGGTCTTCTAGCAGGGTGAGCTTTGACTGGTGTGATTACTGGCTCTGTTACTTACACGCCAGCTTTGAGAGGGCCAAGCTGTCTGAACCTTAGTATTCTCATCTGGCAATTGGATTTAAATGAGGTAATTCACTAAAGATGCCTCCTTCAGTGCTTGGCACAGATTAATCATGCAACGAGTAAGTCTCTTTCCTTCTGGGGAAAAAAATCTTTAAAAAATTCCAAGCACATGGAAGTAGAGATACAGATAATGTGTTTAAGGAAGGATTTTGTAAGTCAGGCAGTATCTTCCTCCAGGCTCGGTATGTTGGGATGGATTACTATGTCTTTTTTGTTGAATTCTTAGGCAAAGCAACCATGTTGTCACTATATTCTCTTTTTCTTAAAAAGTTTAGAGAAGTCATGGATCAGCTTTGGGGTGTGGGAGGGAGAGTGGGGTCCAACCCTAAGTGGCGTAGCTGGGAGACTGAAAGAGGAGGATCATTGTCATGAGACCTAGTTTAAAATCTCCGCTCTGCCGCATTCTGACTGCTTCTGTGATTTCCACCTGTAGCAGGTGAATGACCATACGCACTCGGTAAGGTTTTCGTGTGGCCCAGGTTAGAACTGATGCTTGGTATCTATCTCATGGGAGCTCAATTTATGTTTTAGTCTTGGCCTGTTCAGGTTCATGCCTCAGAGACCTTGGAGGGACTCAGGGTCTTCCCTGTGACATTCAAGGCTGCATTAAAACAGGGTTTGGAGACAGTGTGTTGGCTGGGAAGGGAAGCCAGCTTCTTGATAGGGAACAGATGATTTCCCCACGGAGACCTGAACTTGGCCCTGGAGACTCAGAACTACCACGCCACTCTGTTGGCAGCTGGGCTCTGTGTTCTGGCCAATCTCAGTGAAGAAAAGGTCAGCAACACTGAAGATCAAAGTCAGCCACCCCACAGACCTCCCTAGCAGGCTAGTCCTGGGATTGTTACACATTTTAGAACTCTTTATCTTCATCTATTCCCTAGCCTGCACTTGGGAGCTGTAGTTGGGATCTGGGGAGCTCTGCAGGCTCTTTGGAGGGCTGAGGGGCTGAAGTTCTGGCCTCCTGTCTTTTCCTAGGGGGTTTGAGCAGCAGCAGGAAAGCTGCTACGTGACCCTTGTTTATGAGCATGTACTATGTGCCTAGCACGTGCTTGACCTTTAGGTGCATTATCTCATTTAACTCTAACATCAACTCTGGGAGGAAATCGGAGAACCTACCACCAGTTGGTGCACTGTATATTTACATGGCAGTGTGGTTGTGTGTTTTCTTCTGACTCCTCGCCCTATTTGTAAACATCAGGAGGACAGTGACTTTGTCTGTTTTATTTAAGGCTGTATCCCTAGCACTTGAGGGTCTGGCATTTATCAGGTACTCAATAAATATTTGTTGGCTGACCAGAGCTCCAAGGGGTGGAGGAACCTGATTAATTTCGCACAACTGTAGTGATGGGAGAACCCAGTCTCTAACACCAGAATCTTAAACCCTGTCCGGTACTCATGATTAACTCAGAAATTAGGCTGAGGTGAGCTAGGGTGTATCCTTTTCTTTCAAAACATTTAAAATAAACCGTCCTAAAAATATAGAACATTTGCAAAATGGGAAAAGGGGGAAAAAATCACCCATATAATATCACTATCCTAACAGACTACAAATATAATTTTGTTGTAGGTCCTTTCTTTCCTCAATTTGTTTTTAAAAAACTAATGAGTAATCTTTTTTTTTTTTTTTTTTTTTTGAGACGGAGTCTCGCTCTGTCGCCCAGGCTGGAGTGCAGTGGCCAGATCTCAGCTCACTGCAAGCTCCGCCTCCCGGGTTCATGCCATTCTCCTGCCTCAGCCTCCCGAGTAGCTGGGACTACAGGCGCCCGCCACCGTGCCCGGCTAGTTTTTTGTATTTTTAGTAGAGACGGGGTTTCACCGTGTTAGCCAGGATGGTCTCGATCTCCTGACCTCGTGATCCGCCCATCTCGGCCTCCCAAAGTGCTGGGATTACAGGCTTGAGCCACCGCGCCCGGCCACTAATGAGTAATCTTAACGAACACAAATTCACTTCTTACTCTTGATGTTTTATCATGTTACTCCCTTGTCTTCATTATATTTTTTCCAAATGACTGCGTAGTAAATAGTTCATAAGCAACTATGTCCCTGTTAACATAGCCATTCCCTATTGCTGGGCACCTAGGTGGCTTCCATAATAAGTGACATTGTGATGTTTGAGTATAAACTTAATCATGTGTTTTTTGATTATTTGTTAAGATAGTTTCTTAAAGTGAAATTATTAGGTTAAAAGGGATGTCTTTCCTAGAGAACCCTGACATTTCTGGAAGGGTCTTCAGTTATTGGAAGTTATTCTCAGGAATGGGAGCAATCATCTGTTAAAATATATATGATGTCCTTAAACATCCCCAGTGAAACTCTCACCCACATGCTGGAATGTCACTGTGGCAACAGAAGAGACTGGGTTTCACTGACAACGGGCTCAAGTAAGCCTTCAGGGAGCCTTCATCTGGCTCCACAGGTGAGATTTCCCGAGGAGGAAAGTTGAGCCATTTAAAGGAAATTTGAAAACATTTTGAAGTAAGTCTTCCTAAACTTCATCCCGCCCTTCTTTGCCTTAGCAAATAGCCTCCTGATAGGACAGACCCTTCCTCAAACATCAGGATCAATCAAGCCAACAGTAATTGCCCTACGGTGCCATAATTACTCCCATTTTTGATACCAAAACAACTTCTGGAGCCAGAGCTAATGGCAGAGAAGCAAACAGAACCTTCTGACCTCACCAAGGGGGTGGTGGTGGCCATGTCTCACGTAGTTCAGTGGGAGACAGAAATAAATTTTAGCATTGGCTGGGTGTCAGCTTCCCTGCGTAGACCAGGGAGGGGCAGGCTCCAGTGCTGGCAGCAGCTTCAGATATTCTGGTTGTTGTACTTTCAGCTTAGTAAATTTGGTTATTCTATCAGGTCCTTTTTCAAATCTGCTACATGGCCCATTTTTTCAAATTTTGACTTTTCCCCCTTTGAAGTAGGCTTAGCTGTTTTAGAGTCCTGTCTGACAGTGCCAGGAGCTATAGTCCCTGTTTGTGTCTGTCTTTTGTCCATCTTTTTATACTAGTTTTCACTCATGAGGCCTTATTTCCTTGTGTATTTGGTTATCTTTGAGTGCAGGATATTGTGTCTGAAAAAAATATGTGTAGGAATAATTTGAGGCCTGGGATAAAGCTGACTTTTTTTTTGAGACGGAGTCTCGCTGTCGCCCAGGCTGGAGTGGAGTGGTGCGATCTTGGCTCACTGCAACCTCTGTCCCCCGGGTTCAAGCAATTTTCCTACCTCAGCCTCCCGAGTAGCTGGGATTATAGGCGTGTGCCATCATGCCTGGCTAATTTTTGTATTTTTAGTAGAGACAGGGTTTTGCCATGTTGGCCAGGCTGGTCACGAACTCCTGACCTCAAGTGATCTGCCCACCCTGGCCTTCCAAAGTGCTGGGATTACAAGTGTGGGCCATTGTGTCCGGCCTTGTCTTCCTCTAAAAAAGGTTTTTATCTGTTTTGCGGGTGTCTTATGGGGCTCTAGAATCTGAGACTTTCTCTGTCTCCCTTCCTTCCTTCCTTCTCTCTCTGTCGTTTCCTTCCTTTCTCTTCTCTTCTCTTTTTTTCTTTTTTCTTTTCTTTTCAGGGTCTTGCTCTTTTGCCCAGGCTGGAGTGTAGTGGCACGATTATAGCCCACTGCAGCCACAACCTCCTGGGCTCAAACAGTCCTCCCATCTCAGCCTCCCAAGTAGCTGGGATTACAGGCATGTCCCATCATGCCTAGCTAATTTTTGTATTTTTAGCAGGGACACGGTTTTGCCATGTTGACCAGGCTGGTCTTGAACTCCTGACCTCAAGTGATCTGCCCACTCCGGCCTTCCAAAGTGTTGGGATTACAGGCATGAGCCATCGTGCCCGGCCTTGTCTTCCTCTAAAAAAGGTTTTTGTTTTGTGGGTGTCTTGAGGGGCTCTAGAATCTGAGACTTCTCCCCTCCCTCTCTCCCTTCTCTCTCTTTCTCTCGCTCCCTTCTTTCCTTTCTCTTCTCTTCTTTCTTTTCTTTCTTCTTTTTCAGGGCCTTGCTCTCTTGCTCAGGCTGGACCATAGTGGCAAGATTATAGCCCACTGCAGCCTCAACCTCCTGGGCTCAAACAATCCTCCCACCTCAGCCTCCCGAGTAGCTGGGACCACAGCTGTGCACCACCCCACCTGGCTATTTACATTTTTTTTTTTTTTTTTTTGTAGAGACAGGGGTCTCACTATGTCACCCAGGCTGGTCTTGAACTCTTGGGCTCAAGCGATTCTCTAGCCTTGGCCTCCCAATGTGCTGGGATTACAGGCCTGAGCCACCACACCCAGCTGAATCTGAAGTAATCTCCATCCAATTTTTCAGGTTGAGATTCCTGGGCTCCTGAAGCACAGTGGCAGCCCTCGCCAGAGCTCCTTTACTTCCTATTCACCTTTAAGCTGGGATGCAGCCCTGGGGACTTTGTGATTTTCTTTTCTACTTCCTCCCAACCCCTGCCCCATTCTTTCTAAAATCTCTATGTACTAAATTGTAGAACAGTACTTTAAATTAGGACAAATAATCGTGCAGATAATAAAGAAGAGAGACTGTTCAGTCTCCGGGGTTCCACATGTGAAGAGCCCAATGACAGAGGAGATTCCAGTTATCTGAGATCGGTAGACACGGGTGGCAGATTGGCCCTTGTGTCAAGAAGGCAAAGGTGCTAAGGGAGACCCATCTCTACTTGAACCCAGAACAGACCACAGAGGTTGCAGCCCCTGGCTCCCACTTGGCAACCTCCAAGCCTCTGCCAAATTGCCTGTGTAAATGGCATGAGTTCCCTAACCTGCCCACATAATTTCACAAGTAACAGACATCGCTACTCAATTGCTGCATTTGATTTTGATCTTCCCCATGTGAACAAAAACTTCAAAAAATCATTGGTCAAGGAATGGGCAGGTAATATGCAATGCTTTGAATGGACCATGATTCTTTGAGCCTTCTCCTAATGTTGAATATTTAGGCTGTTGGTATTTTTCCCTTTTTATCAAATATTTATAATGAACATCTTGTGCCTTGCTCTTTGCCAGAATTTTGAACTATTTCCCTGAGGTAGATTCTTAACAATGGATCAGAGGGTATGGACAGTTGTCAGGCTTTTGACAATGTTGCCAAGTTACTTTCTAGAAAGTATATCCAATTAATACGTGCACCAGGGGCATACAAGACAGCCAGCTATATTGCTTACCACCACCAAGCATATAATTAAAATAAAACATTTTGGCTAATTTGATAAGTAAAACATGGTATCCCTTTGTGTTTAACTTGCATTTTGCACTACATCTTTGATGCAGTCCCCCTCTTGGTAAAATTATTTGTTATGCAGACAGTACCTCTTTAATAGAAGCAGACTTTAAAATGAGGGCAGTCACTCCAGTGTCTAAGAGCTCTCCTTTTCTAGCATTTATCGAAATACATATATACACATATATTGTGCTGGGCGTGGGGGGCTGAGCCTGTAATCCCAGCACTTTGGGAGGCCGAGGTGGGTGGATTACTTGAGGTCAGGAGTTCGAGACAAGCCAGGCCAACATGGTGAAACCTCCGTGTCTACTAAAACTACAAAAAATTAGCCAAGTGTAATGGCACATGCCTGTAATCCAAGCTACTCAGGATGCTGAGGCGGGAGAATCGCTTGAACCTGGGAGGTGGAGGTTGCAATGAGCCGAGATTGTGCGGCTGCACTCCAGCAGGGGATACAGAGTGAGACTCCGTCTCAAAAAAAAAAAAAAAAGAAAGAAAAGAAAAACATATACATTGTATAACGTGAGCAGGGTAGTCTCTGTTGAGTTGCTCACAGCATCTTTCTTGGGAACTGGCTGTTTTCCCTCCAGGAATAAGGACTGGAGACCCAAGGCAAGAGAGGTGCACTTAAAATGTGAAGGATGATTAATAAATAGAAAAAAGCAGAGTACAGACACTATAATATGGTTCCATTTATGTCTTAAGAAGTCATATACACATTTTATTAAAATTTTTTTCATATGTATGCATTTTAAAAAGCACCTGGAGGGACATAGTTTAAACCACTGTCCATGGTTTTCTCTTTGGGTAAAGATTTTGTGGAAACTTGATCCTTCTACCACATAGACTTCTGTAATGTTTGATGTTTTTTTACAATGAACAAGTGTTACTTTTATAATCAGATAATATAATAAAGATATTTCCATTTTGAAAAAAATAAGCCTGTTTTAGCAACTAGTTACAGATTCTGTCTTGATATTCCTGTGCTCTTCTTCCCATGTCATTTTACACACACACACACACACACAAAACACATACACACACACACACACTTTAAACCCCCAGCCTCTACAGAAGAAGCACCACTTCAGGCACTGACGCCTCTGTGTTGCGTAGCTCCTGGGGATAACAATGGCGTCTAACACTATAACTTCCCTGCGGGGCAGACTGGAGCGGTTGTGTCTACCCAAACTGTGTGGGTGGGCCTGGGGGAGAAAGCTAGTATATATTGAAGCTTAATTGCCCTCATAAGTTTATAAGGTAGGCATTCTTGACTTGGTATTTTAAGGAGAAACTAAGTCTCCAGGGGGTGAATTAACATGGCCAGCAGGGCTCAGAAGCAAGCTGTGGATTAGGATTCAGAGGCGGGCGTGCGGGCCCCCAAGGGTGTCAGCTTCACTACACACAGAGACTCCAGCAGGGCAAGCGAGGCTCTAAGATCCTTCTCCCTGGAGCCACTGTGCATGGAGAAGTGTGGCCTGGTCCTGGCAGGTCCCTTGTGGTTACAAAGTCCAGAGGCACATTTCTGTCTTAGAGTGGTATTGTGGATGCACACGCAGGAGGCCTGTGAGCTCCAAGGACTTTACGTGGGGTTTCGTGGGACTTAGGCCACCAGCTGCTCTCAAGCATCCTGCTGTTCCTGGTTCCCCGACCTATCCCACTGGCTACGAAAGTGTGGTCGACGAGTCCTCTGCCTCAGACTCTCCCACCGTGGGGGTTTAGACCCATCCCTGGCCACTCTTCTGAATCAGATTTTCTAAGGGTGTGAGCCCAGAATCTGCATTTTCAACAAATACCCCGATGAGTCTTACATTTGCTATCATTTGAGAATCCCTGCTTTACTTCACACCTTTTCTTTATCTCAAAGTTTCTTTTTCCTCACAGTTTGTAGCCGAGCAGTTTTCTACATTCTGGTTTCTCACTTCAGTCCTTCTGGAAAACATTTGAGTCTTTCTGGAAGGTTCAGATTTTCAGAGAGGAAATTTGACTGGCTGTTTATCCCAGGCTTGCCAGCCTATAGATTGGCAGCCAGTGTCTGCACCAATTAGCAGCAGCAGGTGGGGTAGGGGGCAGGGGGCAGGGTCACACAGCATAAAACTCACTGCCCACTGGGGTAGACACTGTGATTGACATCTGAGTGTCAGCTTATAGGCTTTAGGTGTATGAATGTAATGTTAAAATTTTCCATTGCACAGCTAGCCCCATGCTGCTGGTACCAGATAGTATGCACATGCTGGGAACTCCACACACAGAGGGCATGCGAACATGGGGATGGTCGCTGAGGCAGGTGGAGGCTGAGGGGGAATTGGAGGCCTGGGTGTCCCGTGGGCCACATCTCCTTAGCCCAACCCCACTAGCCAACTCACTCACTGGCTCTGGGTCCCCAGATGGGTGTTAACCAAAACTTGAGGGCAGCTTCACCTTGGCCCCAGTGTGTCCGGAATTGGTTCCTTCCTGTGGGTTCTTAGCCTCCCTGACTTCAAGAATGAAGCCACGGATGCTCGCGGTGAGTGTTAAAGTTCTTAAAGATGGTGTGTCCAAAGTTTGTTCCTTCAGATGTTCAGATGTGTCCAGAGTTTCTCTTTTCTGGTGGGTTCCTGGTCTTGCTGACTTCAGGAGTTCGCAGTGAGTGTTACAGCTCTT
This sequence comes from Chlorocebus sabaeus, assembly GCF_047675955.1. NCBI lineage: Eukaryota > Metazoa > Chordata > Mammalia > Primates > Cercopithecidae > Chlorocebus > Chlorocebus sabaeus. Next base: position 29,926,421 of record NC_132919.1, on the reverse strand, counting down.
ACAGATGTCATGTCGGGAGTTGTTCACCTAGAGTGTTACAACTCATAAAGTAGTGTGGACCCAAAGAGTGAGCAGCAGCAAGATTTATTGTGAAGAGCAAAAGAACAATGCTTCCAGAACACAGAAGGTGACCAGAGCAGGTTGCCCCTGCTGGCTCAGGTGGCCAGCTTTTATTCCCTTATTTGGCCCCTCCCACATCCTGCTGATTGGTCCATTTTACAGAGTGCTGATTGGTCCATTTTTACAGAGTGCTGATTGGTGCATTTACAAACCTTGAGCTAGACACAGAGCACTGATTGGTACGTTTTTTAAAGAGTGCTGATTGGTGCGTTTACAAACCTTTAGCTAGACACAGAGTGCTGATTGGTGCATTTACAAACGTTTAGCTAGACACAGAGTGCTGATTGGTGTGTTTACAATCCTTTAGATAGAAAAGTTCTCCAAGCCCCCACCCGACCCAGGAGCCCAGCTGGCTTCACCTCTTACCAGCATTTCCTTTAAATCACTTTTTACCCTGAACTTCTGTCTCAGAGCCCTGCCTGCGGGGCTAGGACATGGCCTGGCTCCTCATGGGCTGCCCTGGGCCCCCATGACCTCCTCTCCTGGTAGGTGACTGTTCGGCAGCTGCCTTGGAACCAAAGAAGTTCCAGAAATTTCCTGCGATTGGTCCCATCCAGGCTCCAGAGCCCAAGCTCCCCTCTCACCCTGGAGTCTGGCTGCCTCAGACCGCTGGCTTCAGGGAACAGCCAGAGGCAGCCTGGGAAAGTGGGAAGGACTCTGGGTTTGGCATCAGAAGGGTGAGGATTGAGCCCTGGCTCTGTGAATTCCTGGCTGTGTAAGAAAGAGTAGGCTTTGGAGGTGAGCCTCGGATTTGTGGGCTCTATCCTACCCTTTGACAAGCCAGGGTGACACTAACAAGCCCCAGGCCATCCCCAGCGTGTGCACGCTTGGCCATCTCCTGCCAGTGGTAGCAGAAGGTCCGGAAGTGCAGCCCATCCCAGCCAAGGCTCCAGTCCCCATCCTATTATGTGTCCAGGAGTCGCTGGGGTGTAGGAGTCCCTGAGTGAGGGACCAGCCTTACTTGGTCTTGTTATAGGCTGCAGCAGCTGTGGAGGTCCTGGGTAGATGTTATCCTGGGTGAATTATGTCCCAAGTGTGGGATGCTGGGCACAGCTCCCAGCTCCTGAAGCAGCCGCAGGTGCTGGGGGTGTTTTAGACTCTATAGATGGTCTCTCCAGAAGCCACTCACAGCCGCCTTCTTTCTTGCTGGTTTTTTTTTTTTTTTTTTTTTTTTTTTTGAGACAGTTTCACTCTTGTGGCCCAGGCTGGAGTGCAGTGGCCCGATCTCAGCTCACTGCAACCTCTGCCTCCCAGGTTCAAGTGATTCTCCTGCCTCAGCCTCCCATGTAGCTGGGATTACAGGCACTCACCACCACGCCTGGATAATTTTTGTATTTTTAGTGGAGATGGGGTTTCACCACGTTGGCCAGGCTGGTCTTGAACTCCTGACCTCAGGGGATCTGCCCACCTCGACCTCCCAGAGTGCTGGGATTATGGGCATGAGCCACCACACCGGCCCTTTCTTGCAAGTATCTTGCTACTCCACGTGTGTTAGAAGAACCAGCAGCATTGGTTAGAAATGTCGAATTTGGGCCCCCAATCTGTATTTTGACAAGATTCCCCAGCCGATTTGTTGTTCTCAAGTTAAAGCACCACTGCTTTACCATAAAAGCAGAAAAGTAAAAATACTGACTTTCCTGGACCCCCTTGCAGCCAGAGGTAGACATGGACCTGGTTCTGGCCAATGAGATGCAACCAAAAGTCATGAGGTGGGAATTCCAGGATGACTTTTTTAAAGGGATGGACTTGGCTGGCCCACTCTGTTGTGGATATAATGCAGCTATCTTGTGACTGTGAGAATGAAATTCAAATTCTAAGGGTGATGGTTAGGAACACAGACTGAGTCTGGGTCCTTGGTGACTAATTTGAACAGCTGCATCAGCTGAAACTGTCTATCTCGGAACATCTTGCATGAGCAAAACAGACCCTTATGTGCTGAAGCCTGTGTTAACTAAGCTTTTTGCTACTTGCAGCCAAGTGGATGGATTCTTGACTGATGGGGGTGGGGCACTGTGTCCCGAGGTAGCAGGGGCAGGTTGGGGTGGGACTCTGCTTTTGATGCTTTCCCATAGATGCAGAACCAAGGGCTCCCCTGAGTCCCAGGAGCTGACACTGCTTAGGGTGGCAAGCTTTGTCTTGAAGCCTCTTGCTGCCCCAGATCACTGGCAGAAGGGAGCAGCCAAAGGCAGCCTGGGGAAATGACAATGTTTGCAGTCTGGGGTTGAACTCTGCCTTATTTATTTATTTATTTATGACACAGAATCTTGCTCTGTCGTCCAGGCTGGAGTGCAGTGGTGTGATCTCAGCTCACTGCAACCTCCGTCTCCTGGGTTCAAGCGATCCTCCCACCTCAGCCTCCCGAGTAGCTGGGATTATAGGTGCCATCATGCCTGGCTAATTTTTGTATTTTTAGTAGAGACGGGGTTTCACCATATTGGCCAGACTGGTCTCAAACTCTTGGCCTCAAGTGATCTGCCGGCCTCAGCCTCCCAAAGTGCTGGGATTACAGGCGTGAGTCCTGCCTTTAATTCCGGCCTTAGGTCAATATTGGCTCTAGCACAGGGTAGTGCAGACTGGCAGGTTTGGCCATGGGGCCCCAGCAGTTGGGGAGGGAAGGGCATGGAGTGGTCCTAGACCAATTAGGACAGAGGTTCAGAGAAGTGAGATTGCAACCTTTGTATCAAAGAACGCTTCCTGTAGGAGTCAGCCTTGGTCAGGTCCTTGAAGGATGCACCTGGTTTAGGTTGGGAGAACACAGCAGCCATCAGTCTCCCCGTGTGACTCCTCACTTTGGCTTATCCCTCTCTGTGCACATAGTGAATTCAACTCACCCTCCACAGCCTAGTGGGACTCTCTCCACCCTTATGAAAGCTTCTCTGAGCTTCTCTACTATGCTACCCCCAGCCCAGAAAGGCCTTTCTCCTACTATTTTCTGGTTATTCATTTGTCTGTCTCCTGGCCAGCCTGTGAGCTCTGGGAGGGTAGAGACCATGCCTTGGTCTTTGTAGCCTGGAGTGCAACAGGCGTTTGCTGAATCACTGCTGGGGGAAAGGACAAGACCATAAGAAATGTGAGTCCCCAGGTGCAGGAGTGGGTGTCTCCAGGACAGTGAGGAGGCAGTGAGCTGATGGGTCTAAGGGTATAACCATGTAGAGGGGACTGGGAGGGCAGGTTGGAAAGGAACATGCTTCAAACCCTGCTTCCTGATGACATTTCAGGGAAATTCCAGGGTAAGTCTCTCCCAAGGCTGAGCCACTTAGAATATCTTGGGGTATTTTCTTTTCCTTTTAGTGCTGGTACTGACTTGCAGGAGCGGGGCTTCCACTGACATAGGCCCCCTGCACTTGGCCTTGAGCTAGAATATTTTGGAATTGATTAGCATAATGTTTCCCATTTCCAAGGAGTTCATCTCCCCTGATAACAGAGATGTGTTAAGCTTGCTCTTCTGGCCTTGACCTCTGGGACTGGAGGAATCCCATGTACTAGAGTGGGAAAAATGGCCTGCACACAGAAGGCCAGGGTTCCTGTCCTGCCTCTGACACTGACCAAGTGGGTGGCTCGAGGCTGGTCTCTGCTCTTCTTTGGGTCCAGTTTCCCTGATGGGGTTGGATGATCTTCTAGCTCCAACATTCTCATTATGGTGCTCCTGTGATTCCTAATACTGGCCACCAGAATGGGGGGCCCTGGGGCCATGGTAGTTGCCATCTTACATGGGAGCTTTTGACACTCCCACTTCCCCAGGAGGTGAAGAGAATGATGATGTTAATAATCGCTGGGTATTGACTGAACACAAGCATTGTTCTTAAGGGTATCACATACATTACCTCATTTAATTGCCACAAAACTCCCATGAAGAAGGGGCTATTGTTGTCCTATTTTGCAGATGAGGAAAGAGAAGCAAAGAGTGATTAGCCAAGGTCCAGGCAGTCTGTATACAGAAGGGACGATCCTATTTGAAGTATTTTATTTATATATATATAGACAGATAGAGTCTTGCTCTATCACCCATGCTGGAGTCCAGTGGCACTATCTCAGCTCACTGCAACCTCTGCCTCCTAGGTTCAAGTAATTCTCCTTCCTGCCTCAGCCTCCCAAGTAGCTGAGACTACAGGTGCATGCCACCACACCCAACTTTTTTTTTTTTTTTTTGAGACGGAGTCTTGCTCTGTCGGCAGGCTGGAGTGCAATGGCGGCACAATCTCGGCTCACTGCAACCTCTGCCTCCTGGGTTCAAGTGATTTCCCCTGCCTCAGCCTCCCGACTAGCTGGGACTATAGGCGCCCACCACCAGGCCTGGCTAATTTTTTGTATTTTAGTAGAGACGGAGTTTCACCACGTTGGCCAGGATGGTCTCCATCTCCTGACCTCGTGATCTGTCTGCCTTGGCCTCCCAAAGTGCTAAGATTACAGGCGTGAGCCACTGTGCCCAGCCTGTAGTAGAATAAATTGACTATCCCCCCAACTTTTTGGTTAGGTTGAATGGTTTTGCAGTGACAAGAAGAATAAAGGTCTGGGAAAAGGAGAATGAATTCAAACAGAAGGAGGTACCTTGAGTGTGTGGGATGGGGAGAACGTGGGGTGGGAGGGGAGTTTTGGAATTGCTGAGTCTCTGGTATCAGGGAATACATACCCAGGTTTCCACCCAGCCTGGGTCCCCTGTGAGATCACCAAGGCCTCTGAGCACATTTCAGATTTGTGCTCCTCTGGGCTGACTTTCACTGCCCCAGGCTCTGCTGGGGAAACCACTGGATTCTGAACTCAGCCTTAAGGACTGATTTGGGGTCTAGCTTGTGGATGAGCTATAATTATGTCCATTATACCTGTCTCGGAATGATTCACAGATGGCAAGAGCTTACGTAGGAGCAATGTTCCTCTTAATTTTTTTTTTTTTTTAATTTACATTTTCCGGTGACTCACTGGATTTGAGAGTAGTCTCATTGACTGGGGAAGAAAAAAGTGGGGAGGGAAAAAAAAATGTGATCAGGTGCATGGAAGACAAATAATATTGTCTAAATTATGTCCAGGCGGTTCTGGGTTCTTGTTCTATGGGTTCAAACCTACCTCCTACTCTCTGAGCCTCTTGACTTCCCCTATTCCTGGAAGTGGGAGGCAGCCATGAAGGCAGTGGAGGGACAACCTCATGCTGGGAAGTTTGTGCTTTAGAAGGAGCTGAGTTCAGGTCAGGCATGGTGGCTCATCTGTAATCCCAGCACTCTGGGATTTCAAGGCATGTGGCTCACCTGAAGTCAGGAGTTTGAGACCAGCCCGGCCAGCATGGTGAAACCCGCCTTTACTAAAAATACAACAATTAGCAGGGTATGGTGGCAGACGCCTGTAATCCCAGTTACTCAGGAGGCTGAGGCTGGAGAATCGCTTGAACCCAGGAGGTGGAGGTTACAGTGAGCTGAGATCGTGCCACCGCACTCCAGCCTGGGCGACAGAGCAATACTGGAAGGGAGGGAGGGAGAGAGGGAGGGAGGAAGGAAGGATCTCAGTTCAAATTCCTGCCCCGACTCTCATCCTTGCTGTGAGATCCTAAGCAATTTCTTTAACCTCTCTGAATCTTCAGTTTTTTTTTCATCTGCAAATTGGGAAAAAAACTGCCTGCTTTACAGGTTTCTGGGAGGATTGAGGTGATATATATTAAGCATTTGGTATAGAGTAATGAAAGTGACAGTAAATATTAGTGCTTGTAACACCCTATTTTGGTTGTTATGACAACCTTATGGGGGAGTGCAATGATTGCCTACAATTTACAGGTGAAGAACCTGAGCTGAGAGAGGTTAATTTGACTGAGGTCACACAGTGAGTGGATGGTGGAGCCTGGGAAACCAGAGCTTATGTCTAGCTGACTTCACAGCCCCATGTACAAAACTGGACCTTACCCCGCAACTGTTATTTCCATGGGAAATGGGCTTTTACTTCTCATCCCTCAAAATGACCTGCCTGAATTTGAGCCTCCCCTCAACTTCTCTATTTCTGGCAATGAGGTTGACAGCCACTCAGGCACCACCATAAAAAACTTGGGATCATCTTCCTTTTCCTCGCCTCTCCTCCCCCCTCCCCTTCCCTCCCCAGGCCCCACCCTTCCGCGTCAACACTGTTGATACGGACCGGATATCTCCATTGGCGAGTTCAGCGCAGATCTGTTTCTAACTCTCCTTCCTCCTGGCTGCCCACTGAGTTCCTGCCATATCCCCCCACCATGTAGCCAGTTTGAACCATCCCCTCATTGGGCTCATCACTGCCTCCCTGAAACCTTCACTGCCTCCCATGCCTGCGGTACTTAGCACCAACTCCTCAGTGCTGCGTTGACTCCCTGTGTCACACTGGGAGGGTCCTTCTCCTCTCTTGTCTAGGTGTGTCTGGAGTTGGTTCCTGCCAGTGGATTCATGATCTCGGAGACTTCAAGAATGTAGCCACGGACCTTCCAGGTGAATGTTACAGCTCTTAGAGACAGCACGGACCCAAAGAGTGAGCAGCAGCAAGATTTACTGTAAACAGAGAAAGGACAAATCTTCCACATATCCGAAGAGGACCCGAGCAGGGTTGCCTCCGCCGGTTTGTGGGGAAGAAAGGGTTGGGGGGGGGGGTGGCCAGCTTTTATTCCTTTATTGTACCCCCCCCCACCATGTTCCGTTTCTGTCCTATCAGAGTGCCCTTTTTGTCAATCCACCCCACGATTGGCTACTTTTAGAATCCTGGTGATTGGTGCATTTTACAGAGCACTGATTGGTGTGTTTTACAGAGCGCTGAATGGTGCATTTTACAATCCTCTTGTAAGACAGGAAAGTTCCTGATTGGTGCACTTTACAATCCTCTTGTAAGATAGGAAAGTTCCCCAAGTCCCCATTCCACAGAGAAAGTCCAGCTGGCCTCATCTCTCACCAGTTTCCACAACTGTGGAATGAGACCTGGGTGGTGCTGCCTGGTACCTGCTGTCTGGGGTGCCTGAGGGGCTGGTGGCTCAGGAGCTCCTTCCCTTCTCCCCCACCCGCTTTGGGGTAGTGTTAGAAGGACATTGGCTGGGAAAACCCTGCAAGTCAGTGGGTCAGCAAACAGCCTGCACAAGCCTCTTAGTCATCCTGCCCACTCTTAGGGACTGCCATTTGCTTCTTCCTCGCCCCGCTGAAACAGACTAGCTTGGGTTTGGGCTTTGTCTGGGCCGCTGGCAGGGATGTGCTTCCCTGCTGGCTCATGCTTGATAACCTCAGGCTGGTGGCCTTTAAAGGGGGCTCCCTCGCCAAGCACTGTGCACCTTGGATGAAGCACTGCGCACCCTGGTCAAGCACTACGCACCCTGGACTCGACACCGCAAAAGGAAAGAGGGGCAACCCCGAGGTGGAGCCGGAAGCTCCCAGATTGTGAAGTCTCCCCAAAAGCAAGTTGCACTTGGAGACCCACAGCCCCGAGATGGGGGGAGGACCCTGTGGTTGGTGCCTGGTGTGAGATGTGGTTGGTTCTGGTTTTGAGGGGCTAGCTTGTCCCACAGAAAAGAAATACAAGATGAAAGCCAAAGTGCCCCCTATACTGAGAACAGAGGCCCCTGGTCATTGACACTAAGCCTGACTGTGACTGACGCCGCTGTGACTGCAGACGCCAGGGACAGTGGGGATGACATCTCTACCCCTCAAAGAGTTCACAGGCCTCATTGTGGGAGCAGATACAATAATCCCATGATTTGTGGTTTATCGCGGAATGTCCATTCATGGGAGTCTAAACAGGAAATGGTTTTATTTTTTCACATTGCTTTCCATGATGCGATGAGAGTCCTCCCTTTCCTGTCCTTTGACACATTTGGGACAGATTCCATAGCTTCCTGGTCCCTTTTGGGGGTGGTGGCTGGGCAAGCGCAGCCCATCTTTGGGGCACAGAGGTGCCAGGTTCTCAGTGCCTTTTGTTCTTGGCTTTGGGCCTTCTCTCAGTTCTGGGCAGTTAAGTCCTTTATATGACCTATAAGATCGGCTGGGTACAGTGGTTCATGCCTGTAATCCCAGCACTTTGGGAGGCCAGGGCGGGTGGATCACGAGGTCAGAAGTTCAAGACCAGCCTGACCAATATGGTGAAACCCTGTCTCTACTAAAAATACAAAAATTAGTTGGGTGTGGTGGCATGCGCCTGTAATCCCACCTACTCAGGAGGCTGAGGCGGGAGAATTGCTTGAACCCGGGAGCTGGAGGTTGCAGTGAGCCGAGATCATGCCACTGCACTCCAGCCTGGGCAACACAGCAAAACTCCGTCTCAAAAAAAAAAAAAAAAAAAGATGAAGTACAGGGGCCTGGGGAGCTGAGATGGGGGCACTCAGCCTGACCTGGGGGGGAGGGCAGGAAAGACTCTGGGCAACCTCTTTCACCCCAGGTGTGGCTGGACTCAGATTTCCTCGGGGGACACTGCTTGATGTCTGTGACATTCTCCTCTTCCAGAGGTTTCCTAAGAGCTCCAAGAGCTCAGGGCCCCTGTTTTGAAGTTGTCATGAATGTGAAGGCAAGGCCTTTCTGTGTCCCCAGTGTTCATCAAGACCTTCACATCCATGGTGAGGAATGAATGAATGAATGAATGAATGAGCTGATGCCAGTTGGGAATTGTATTTTCTTGTGCTTTGGTTAATGGAGTATCTTAGGATTCTAGAAAAGTTGGAATTCTTTGGAAGAATTTCTAGAAGGCGAGTGTTATAGATTGAGTTGTGTCCCCTGCCCAAGTTCATCTGCTGAAGCCCTAACTCCCCATGGGACGACATTTGGAGACAGCAGCTTTTAGGTGGTAATAAAGGTTAAATACATTCATATGGCTGGGGCCCTAGTCCCGTAGGACTGGTGTCCTTCTAAGAAGAAAAAGAGACACCAGAGAGGTCTCTCTCCACACACAGAGACGAGGCCATGTGGGGACACAGCAAGAAGGTGGCCATTTGCTAGCCAAAGAAGAGCCCTTGCCAGAAACTAGCCCTGCCGGCACCTTCATCTTGGGCTGCCTGCCTCCAGAACTGTAAGAAATCAATTTCTGCTGTGTAAGCCCCCCAGTTCTGTGGTATTCTGTTACGGCAGCTCAAGTAGATGGAGAAAGTGAGATGGCCCAGCCTGAGTTAGCAGCTAGGCAGCTGAGAGCTGGGCTCTACTGAGCCATGCAGGACACTTGCTTCTGCCAGTCCTCTGCATTGGCCCGCTGCTTGAGCTGGAACCTCCTTCTTCAGCGTCTGCTTCCTCTCCTGGGCAGCACCCCCCCGTCCCAAGCTCTCCCTCTGCCCTCTTGTTGGAACAAGCTCTGGATCCATGCAGCGCCATTTGCGCCCTCCAAGGTTATACTCGTGGGACTGTGTCCTTTCCGATGACATTCAGTTGGCTGGTCTATTTATAACAATGACTCACACACCACCTCAACTTCTGCAGGAAGAGTTCGGCTTGGGAGCCAACTCTGCTGGAATGTAAAACAATTTGCCCTTGTAAATTATCACCATTTCATTTCCACAAGATTGTTTATCTTTGGCCTCCTCTTGACCCTCATGCCAAATCACTTCACGAAACCCCACACACCCACCCCCGGTGCCACCATCCTCTCCTGTTTATCAAGAATCTTGCCGGCCCCATGACCTGCACCACCAAGCAAGTTCCTCTTTAGCATTGACTTTGGGACCGAGACTTCCTTGCTCTGAGGATGGGAAAGACCTCTGCTAGACACTCTCCCTTTGTTTTCACATTGATTGCTTGGAGAGAGCTCAGGTTGGGACTGGGGCAGGGAGTAGAAGACTATGGAAGAGAGGGCTGAGCCCCCATCCTTGGCCTGAGGCTGCCTTCTCCAGCCCTGTCTTCCAGCCTTTGACATGTAACACCCACAGCACTGCAGGCTGACTTCTGCATCCACCCCACCTCATTCCACAGCAGCTGTTCTCATCTCCTAGTTGACACATCAAGGCAATCCTTTAAGTTCCAAGCTTCAGCAGTCTCTCTGCAGCTTTTGACATGGTTGAGCTCCATCCTCCCTGGCTTCTGACACACTACCCTATCCTGGTTCGGGAACAGCCCTAGGCGCCATAACCTTCTCATTTATGCCTCGCTTCAGGCTCCATCTTTTCTCCCTTACATCACTGCAGAGCCACCAGTTGGATGCCCTGCCTTCAGGCTCTCCCTCTCAATCCACTCTCTGTCATTCAGATGATGTCACGCCCCTGCTTAAGTCCCCATCTTGCATGGAATACAGGCCTCCATGACAAGTCCTGGCTGCTGGCCTCGTATCCTGCCCCTTATTCACAGCACCCCACTCCACCCCAACCCCATTTTCCAGCCTCCTGGACTACTCAGATGCCTCCAGATTGACTTTCTTCTCTCACATCTCTTTGCCTTAGCACATGATGCCCTCACTGCACAGAACACTCTTATTGCCTTCTTCCTTTGTCTAAGCCTTATCATTCAGAATTCTGCTAGGTCATCCCCTTTGGCAGAAGGCTTCAGGGAGCAGCCCTTCCTCTCCTCCCCGCAGCGTCTTCCTCACTGCCCACTGCTGAACCATCTCTGTGTCTGCTTCCCCCACTGGCCCCGACTCCCACTCTACCGACCTGACACTCCAGCCTGGGTCAAATTCCTTTATTTTTTACTCCCCTGGAGTGATTCCATTGTCTTTAGAACACAGCTCAGTTAGTAGTTATATTTCATAAGAACTATTATTTGATTATTGTCTTAATCTCCCCCACCAGGCTAGAAACGAATGAGAACAGAGAAATCTTTATTTTCAAATAGGGGTATTGTTTTTCTTTTTAAAGAACATTTGCTATTAAAATTTTTATATTTATTTATTTATTTTGAGACGGATTTTCACTCTTGTTGCCCAGGGTGGAGTGCAATGGTGCAATCTTGGCTCACTGCAACCTCCACTTCCCAGGTTCAAGTAATTCTCCTGCCTCAGCCTCCCAAGTAGCTGGGATTACAAGCATGCACCACCACGCCCGGCTAATTTTGTATTTTTAGTAGAGATGGGGTTTCACCATGTTAGCCAGGCTGCTCTCCAACTCCTGACCTCAGGTGATCCGCCTGCCTTAGTCTCCCAAAATGCTGGGATTACAGGTGTGAGCCACTGTGCCCAGCCCCTATTATATATTTTAAAAGACTAATGAACACCTGTTATCCACGACCCAACTTTGTCCAGTCTTACCACTTGCCATATTTGCTTCAGATGCTTTTTTAAAGATATAAACATGATTGAAGGCCTCTAAGTTTCAATGCACATCTATAAAACTTGCTGTCATTACATGTATAAATATTTACATATATTTATAAAATATGTGCAGTGTCTAAGGATTAGCGAAAACAGCAAATACCTATGTATTCACCACTCAGTTTAGGGAAAAGAATATAACCATTTGTTTGAAGGTCCCCTCTGAAGCCCTCCTCAGCCCTTCCCCTTTCCTCAGTAACCGTTATCCTGAATTGTGTGTGTGATTTTCATGCTTTCTTTATACTTATACCAAATATATTGTATCCCTAAACAATAGAGTGTTTAGTTTTGCTGTGTTTTCAAACTTTATATAAATGGAAATATACTGTTTGCAGTTTACTGTAACCCGTTTTTTAAAACATTTTGTTGTGACATTGTGTGTACCCCGTAATTCATTCATTTTCACTGATGATTTTTATTCTGTTATGTGGACATACCATATTGTATTCATTCCCCTGTTGATAGGCATGATAGACATTTAGTTTGCCTTTCCCCTAGACCTATATGCCTTTTTTTTTTTTTTTTTTTTTTAAGACAGAGTCTCTGTCACCCAGGCTGGAGTGCAGTGGTGTGATCTTCACTTACTGCAGCCTCCGCCTCTGGGATTCAAGTGATTTTCCTGCCTCAGCCTCCAAATAGCTGGGATTACGGGGACCGGCCACCATGCCTGGCTAATTTTTTTTTTTTTTTTTGCCGAGATGGAGTCTTTCCTTGTCGCCCGGAGCTAGAGTGCAATGGTGCAATCTTGGCTCACTGCAACCTCCACCTCCCAGATTCAAGTGATTCTCCTGCCTCAGCCTTCTGAGTAGCTAGAATTATAGGCACGCACCACTATGCCTGGCTAATTTTTGTATTTTTAGTAGAAATGGGGTTTCATCATGTTGGCCAGGCTGGTCTTGAACTCCTGACCTCGTGATCTGCCCGCCTTGGCCTCCCAAAGTGCTGGGATTACAGGCATGAGCCACCACACCTGGCCTCTGTGTTTTCTTTTTTGTATTTCTGCCCATTCTCCATTTTTTTTTTTGGTTACAAACAGTGGTGCGGTGAGGGTTCCCCTTGTGCACATATGAGAGAAATAAATGCGCCCCAGCTAAAGACACACCTGCCAGGAATGGCTGGATCACAAGAAAGGGACCTCTTCACTTTTCCTAGATGCTGCCTGTCCACATTCCCACAAGCAGAGTATGCTATTTGAATTCCAGTTGCTCCACAGTCTCACCAGTGTTTAGTATCCTTAGATTTCAACAACTTTGTGGATCCAATGGGTATGAAGTGCTATTGTGTTATTTTCCTGATTAGTAGTGAGGTTGAGCATCTTTCCAAATGTTTTCCCTTCTGTAAATTGCCTGTTTGTATTCTTCTGACTATTCTATTTGACATTTTTTCCTAGGAATTGATTTGTGGCAGTTCTTTATGGATTTTGCACATGAATCTCTTATCAGGCAAATGCCTTTTCCCTGGCTATAGTTTTTCTTTTTGTGGTGGGTTGGGGGAGTGGATTTGAGATTTTTTTTTTTTTTTTTTTTTTTTTTTGAGACAGAGTCTTACTCTGTCACCCAGGCTGGAGTGCAGTGGCGCGATCTCGGCTCACCACAACCTCCGCCTCCCAGGTTCACGCCATTCTCCTGCCTCAGCCTCCCAAGTGGCTGGGACTAGAGGTGCCTGCCATCACAGCCAGCTAATTTTTTGTATTTTTAGTAGAGACAGGGTTTCATCGTGTTCGCCAGGATGGTCTCCATCTCCTGACCTTGTGATCCGCCCGCCTCGGCCGCCCGAAGTGCTGGGATTACAGGCGTGAGCCACCACGCCCGGCCGAGATTTTTAAAATATAGTTAAATATACAAATCTTAATTGCTACAGTTTGATGGCTTTTTCTTTTTTGTTTTGTTTTTTTTTTTTTTTGAGACAGAGTTTCATTCTTATTGCTTAGGCTGGAGTGCAGTGGCATGATCTTCACTCACTGCAACCTCTGCCTCCCAGGTTCAAGTAATTCTCCAGCCTCAGCCTCCCAAGTAGCTGAGATTACAGGCGTGCGCCACACATTCAGCTAATTTTGTATTTTTAGTAGAGATGGGGTTTCACTGGGTTGGTCAGGCTGGTCTCGAGCTCCTGACCTCAGGTGATCTACCCACCTCGGCCTCCCAAAGTGTTGGGATTACAGGTGTGAGCCACGGCGCCTTGCCTAGTGTGATGGCTTTTGACAAATACATGCAGCTATGAACCCACTTCTCCATCATGTTATAGAACATTTCCACCATCCTAACAAGTCCTTCTGTGCCCTTTCCCTGACAACTACTGGCTTGACTTCTTTTACTATTAATATACAGTAATTTTGCCTGATTGAGAACTTAATGTAATAGAAAGAATACAGTAAGTGTGTCTGGCTTCTTGTGCTCAGCATAATGTTTTCAAGATTCGTCTATGTTGTTATGAAGATTTCATTTTTATTGTTAAGAAGATGTCCATTGTATAAATATACCACAATATGTTTATCTATTCTCCTGTTGCTGGACATGTCGATTGTTTCAGGTTTTGGCCGCTGTGAGGAAAATGGCTATAAACATCCTTGTACCTGTCTTTTTGTGGACATGTTTGCATTTCTCTTGGGTAAATGCCTCAAAGTGGAACTGCTGGATCATAGGGATGGTGCATATTTCACTTTATAAGAAACACCGTGCTTCATCTTTTCACTCTGTTAAGGGCATTGTCTGTCATCAGATTTAACAATCTTTTCTTTTCTGCTTTATGATTACTTAAAAAATTTTTTTCTGGGCCAGGCCTGTAATCGCAGCACTTTGGGAGGGCGAGGCGGGCGGATCACAAGGTCAAGAGATCGAGACCATCCTGGCTAACACAGTGAAACCCCATCTCTACTAAAAATACAAAAAATTAGCCGGGCGTGGTGGTGGGCGCCTGTAGTCCCAGCTACTTGGGAGGCTGAGGAGAGAGAATGGCGTGAACCCGGGAGGTGGAGATTGCAGTGAGCCAAGATAGCACCACTGCACTCCAGCCTGGGCGATAGAGAGAGACTCTGTCTCAAAAAAAAAAAAAAAAAAAAAAAAAAAAAAAAAAAAAAAAATCTTTTTTCTGGCCGGGTACGGTGGCTCACACCTGTGATCCCAGTATTTTGGGAGGCCAAGGCAGGTGAATCACTTGAGGTCAAGAGTTTGAGACCAGCCTGGCCAACATGGCGAAATCCCATCTCTACAAAAAATACAAAAATTAGCTGGGCATGGAAGGCATGCACCTGTAATCCCACCTACTCAGGAGGCTGAGGCAAGAGAATTGCTTGAGCCCAGAAGGCGGAGGTTGCAGTGAGCCGAGATTGTGCCACTGCACTCCAGCCTGGGCGACAGAGTTAAACTTTGTCAAAAATAAATAAATAAATAAAAATTAAAAAATCTTTCTCTGAAGTCATAATACAGATATTTTGTCTATAATTTCTTCTGAAAGTTTTAAACTTTGCTTTTTACATTTGGGTCTTTAATTCACCTGAAATTGCTTTTTGTCTATTGTGTGATGTAAGAATCTATTTTTTCCCTCTATTCCTCATTTGAGGAACCAATATTCCCAACATTATTATTGACTAGACTATCACCCCTTCCCAGCCTGAATTGTAATACCATCTCTGCCATAGACGAGGTTTCCTCAAAGGCTTAGACTTGTTTCTGGGCTCAGTTCTGTGCCATCGGTTTATTTTTCTATCCCTATGCCAATACCACACTGTGCTAATTACTATAATTTATAAAATGTCCTGCTATCTCATAGGGTAAGTCATCCCACTTTGTTCTCCAAAATTGACTTGTCTATTTAGGGCCTGAGCTCCTCCATATAAATTGTAAGAGCAGTTTGTCAGATTGTGTGCATTCACACACAGTGTTGAAATTTTGTTTGCATTTGCATTATATTGATCCACTATTTGGAGAGAGGTTTGCCATCTTTATGAACCTGGGACTTCCCATTCATGAACATAATTTCTCACTCTTTTTTTTTTAGGTTTTTAAAAGTCTTAATAAAGTTATACATTTTTTTCTCTGAAATATTTTGCATAACTTTTGTTGAATTCAGTTTTAGGTATCATACAGGTTTTTGGCTATTTTAAATGAAATTTTTAAAAAATTACATTTTAAAATCACTCATGTGCTTATTATAGGAGCACAGTTGATTTTTGCACACGAATAATTTATCCAGCACCTTTGTCACTTTTTTTTTTTTGAGGCAGAGTCTCATCCTGACTGCAGATTCTGTCGATCTCAGCTCACTGCAACCTCCTTCTCTCAGGTTCAAGCGATTCTCCTGCCTCAGCCTCCTGAGTAGCTGGGACTACAGGTGCATGCCACTATACCTGGCTAATTTTTGTATTTTTAGTAAAGACGGTGTTTCACCACGTTGGCCAGGTTGGTTTCAAGCTTTTGGCCTCAAGTGAACTGCCCACCTCTGCCTCCCAAAGTGCTGGCATTACAGGCATAAGCAACTGCACCCAGCCTTTTCTCACTTTTCTAAGGTGCTTCTCTTGGAATTTTCTTTTTTTTTTTTTTAAGACATGGGGTCTCACTCTATCTCCCAGGCTGGAGTGCAGTGGCATGATTATAGCTCACTGCACGTTTGGTCTCCTGAGCTTAAGCAAGCCTCCTGCCTTAGCCTCCTGAGCAGCTGGACTATCGGCATGCTGGCCTCCTCTTGGATTTTCTTTATGGACAATGCTATAAACTGTAGAGAATGACAATTTCATTTTTTCCTTTAAAGAATTTTCAGCTTTGATTTTCTTTCTAGTCTTCACACACTGGCTATGACCTCCAGAATAATGGTCAATAGAGGAGGTAAGAATAGGCAGCTCTTGATCCTAACTTTGAAGAGAATGCTTTGAGGAGAATTTTGCCCATGAAGTATGATGTTTGCTTTAAGTTTTTATAGATACACCCTTTTAAAGTTACAAAGTTTTTTTTCAAGTCTTAGCTTGCTAAGAATTAAAAAATATATATATTTATATATATAGTCTTAGTCCATTTCGTGCTGTTATAATAGAATCCCTGAGAATGGGTAATTTGTAAAGAAAAGAGGTTTACTTGACTCATGGTTCTGGAAGCTGGGAAGTCCAAGAGGTGTGGCACCAGTATCTGGGTGGCTTCTGGTGAGGGCCTCGTGCTGTGTCATAACATGGTGGGAAAGTGGAAGGGGAAGCGGGTATGTGCTGAGAGACCAAACAGGAGAGGCAATCTTGCTTTATAACAACCTGCTAGGCCGGGCATGGTGGCTCACGCCTGTAATCCTTTGGGAGCACTTTAGGAGGCTGAGGCAGGTGGATTGCTTGAGTTCAGGAGTTTGAGACCAGCCTAGGTAGCACGGCAAAACCTCATCTCTATACAAAATTAAAAAAAAAAAAAAAACTAGCCAGGTGTGGTGGTGTGCACCTGTAGTCCCAGTTACTCTGGGACAGGAGGATCACTTGAGCCCAGAAATTTGAGGCTGCAGTGAGCTACGACTCTACCACTGCACTCCAGCCTGGGTGACACAACGAGACCCTGGTTCAGAAAGAAAAACAAAAACAAAACCTGCTTGGGGAAATGAATCCCTTCCCAGGAATTAATCGAGTTTCTAGAGAAAGATGCTAATCTATAGTAATGGCCTAATCACCTCTTAAAGGTACCACCTCCTAATATTGATGCATGAGAATTAAGGTTCCAACATGAGTTTTGGCAGTGACAGTCAAACCATAGCACAGATCACAAATGGATATACACCCAGCCCTTAGTTTTTTCAAATAATTTTTCTATATATAATTTCCCTTTTTGATCTATTCCTGTTAATTATGTTAACAGATTTTCTAATGTTAAACCATTCTTTTATTCCTGAAATAAACCTCATTGGTTTACCTTGGTTGTTGTTATTGTAGTACATAATGCTGTATTGGTTTGTGAACTTAAAAGAATTTTTTTTTAATTTTTAATTTTTGTGGGTACAGAGTAGGTATATATATTTATGGGGTATGTGAGATTTTTGATACAGGCATGCAATGTGAAACAAGCAGGTCATGGAGAATGGGGTATCCATCCCCTCAAGCATTCATCCTTTGAGTTACAAACAATTCAATTACACTCTTTAATTTAAAATGTACAATTAAGTTATTATTGACTATAGTCACCCTGTTGTGCTATCAAAATCGTAGCTCTGTTACCCAGGTTGGAGTGCAGTGGCGTGATCTTGGCTCACTGCAACCTCCACCTCCCAGGTTCAAGCAATTCTCCTGCCTCAGCCTGCCAAGTAGCTGGGACTACAGGCGCACGGCACCACACCCGGCTAATACTGGTATTTTTAGTAGAGATGGGAATTACAGGCGTGAGCCACCATGCCCAGCCCTTATTCATTCTTTCTATTTTTTTGTATGCATTAACCATCACCACCTCCCCATCAGTCCCCGGCTACCATTCTTAACCTCTGGTAACCATCCTTCTACTCTTTATGTTCATGAGTTCAGTTGTTTTGATTTTTAGATCCCACAAATAAATGAGAACATGCGATGTTTGTCTTTCCATGCCTGGCTTATTTCACTTAACAAAATGACCTCCAGTTCCACCCATGTTGTTGCAAATGACTGGATCTCATTCTTTTTTGTGACTGAATAGTACTCCATTGTGTATATGTACCACATTTTCTTTATACGTTCATCTGTTAATTGACACTGAATCTTAGCTATTGTGAATAGTGCTGCAACAAACATAGGAGTGCAGATATCTCTTCAATGTACTATTTTCCTTTATTTTGGGAATATACCCAGCAGTGGGATTGCTGGATCATATGGTAGCTCTGTTTTTAGTTTTTTGAGGAACCTCCAAACTGTTTTCCATAGTGCTTGTACTAATTTACGTTCCCACCAATAGCGTTCGAGGGTTCCCTTTTCTTCACAACCTCACTAGCATTTGTTATTGCTTGACTTTTGGGTAGAAGCCATTTTAACTGGGGTGAGACATGTGTGTCATCCCTGCACAGGGGCCATGCTAATCTACTCTGTGTTGTTCTAATTTTAGTACATGTGTAGCGAGCGCTTGGTTTGAAAACATTTTATTTAAGATTATTGCATCTCAAATTGTTCAAAAGTGAGATTGTGCTGTAATTTTCCTTTCTTATATTTTTCTTGTTTCATTTTGGTATCAAGGTTATATTTACCTCATAAAATAGTTTGAAGGTTTTCCTTCTTTTCCTGTTCTTTGGAATCGTTTGCATGAAGTTGGTTGTCTGTTTTTTGAATGTTTGGTAGAGTTAACTTGTAAAATCACCTGGACCACATATTGTGTGTTTGTGTAGGTGGGGATAGATTTCTAAAACATGAATTTAATTCCTTTAACGATTATTTGTTTATTCAGATCCTCTATTTCTAAGTCAGTTTTTTTGTTTTTCCTTGAGACAGGGTCTTGCTCTGTTGCCCAGGCTGCAGTGCCATGGTCCTCCTGCCTCAGCTTCCCGAATAGCTGGGACTACAGGCATGCACCACTATGCCCTGCTTATTTAAAAAAATTTATATATTTGTAGAGACAAGGTCTCACTCTGTTGCCCAGGTTGGTTTCAACCTCCTGGATTCAAGCAATCCTCCTGCCTCGGCCTCCCAAAGTGCTGGGATTACAGGTATGAGCCACCACACCTGGCCCTTAGTCAGTTTTGGTAAGTGTTTTTGCTCTGTGAAAATGTTTATTTCACCCAATTTATTGGCTAATCTTGCTCATAGTATTTACTTATTATTTTTAAAGTATCTATTGTATCTGTAGTTATTTAATTGCTAATATTATTTATTTGTGCTGTTTCTTACTTTGATCAATCAGATCAAATTTTTGTCTATTGGTATTTTCAAAGAACCAGACTTGATTATCCCTTCTATTGTTTCTTTGTTTTCTATTTTATTAATAGTTGTTCCTTTCTTTATTATTTCCTTCTATTTGCTTTGTATTTACTCTGATTAGTTTATAGAAAATCTTGAATCTGATATTTATTCAATTAATTTCCAGTTTCTTTCAATATATGCTTGTATGACTTTTCCTCTAATTACTGCTTTTAGCTACGTTCCACAAATTTTGACACAAAGAATTTTATTAAGTTATAAATATTTTCTAATCTTCATTATGATTTTTTCTTTGATGCATTTGTTGTTCAGAAGTGTGCTTTTACATTTCCCAAACATATTAGATTTTTCAAATTGTGCTGTTATTGATTTTGAATTTAATTGAATTGTGATGACAGAATGCAGTCTACGTGATATTGGTTCTTGATTTGCTTTGTATTGTAGTACAAAATCAATTTTCAAAATGTTCATGAAGCTTAAAAAATGTGTATTCTGTAGGTGTTGGTTGTGGAGTTGTGCATATGTTCATTAGATTAAACTTACCGTGTTTAATCTACAGCCTAACTTGTTTTTTTGTCTCTTGGATACTTCTATTTCTAATTCAATTTCAAATTCTAATTTCTAAGAGATGTTAACCTCTCCTACTATGCTTGTAGATTTTAAATTTTGTCTTATAATTCTCTCAGTTTTTGCTTTTTATATTTAATTTTTGCTTAATATATTTTGAGGTTGTGTTAACTGGAAGCATATAAGTTCCGAAATGTTCGACCTTTGTGATTATCTCCTTTAATTATAATATAGTGACTAGTTATTCCTTTTTTTCTTAATTTCTATTTTTTTTTTTTTTTTTTTGAGACAGCCCAGGCTGGAGTGCAATGGCATAATCTCGACTCACTGCAACCTCTGCCTCCTGGGTTCAAGCAATTCTCCTGCCTCAGCCTCCTAAGTAGCTGGAACTACAGGCATGAACCACTAGACCTGGCTAATTTCTTTTTTATTTTTAGTAGAGACGGAGTTTCACCATGTTGGCCAGGCTGGTATTGAACTCCTGACCTCAAGTGATCTGCCTGCCTTGGCCTCCCAAAGAGCTAGGATTACAGGTGTGAGTCGCCACACCAAGCCGTGGCTCTTTATTTCTAATAATGCTTTGGACTTAAAATATATTTTGCCAGAGATTGGTTACAACAGCTTTCTTTTGATTAATATTTGCCTAGTTTATCTTTTATCATTAAATAAAAGTTTCAGCTTTTTTGAATCCTTGAGTTTTAGGTGTGGGTCTTTTATAAACAGTACACATACAGCTTTTATTTTTTAATCTAATCAGAGAATCTCTATCTGCTGAGTAAATCCTTTAGCATTTTTTAATGTACTGTGATTACTGATATATTGTATTGATTATCTCATTTTCGTTAATATACATGACATATAGAACTAATTTATATTACTTTTGTTCTTTCTAGTGCTCTGCTTTTCCTCTTTTTTTTTTTTTTTTGAGACGGAGTTTTGCTCTTGTTACCCAGGCTGGAGTGCAGTGGTGCCATCTCAGCTCACTGCAACCTCTGCCTCCTGGATTCAAGCGAGTCTCCTGCCTCAGTCTCCCAAGCACCTGGGACCACAGGCACATGCTACCATGCCTAGCTGATTTTGTATTTTTAGTGGAGATGGGGTTTACCATGTTGGCCAGGCTGGTCTTGAACTCCTGACCCCAGGTGATCCGCCCATCTCAGCCTCCCAAAGTCCTGGGACTACAGGCATGAGCCACTGTGCACAGTCAGCTTTTCCTCTTTTTTTTCCCCCATTTCTTGTCTCCTATTGGGTTGATTTGTTTTTATTTTTTTACCTCTACTAATTTGAAAGCTGTGAATTCTATTTCTATTCTTTTAGTGTTATTCTTAAATGTTTAACATATATATGTATTCTTTACTTAACAAGGTAGCAGTTATTCAACATCTTTATATTTTTCCCAGATAATGTAGGAACTATTTGATACTTGAAGTATGATCATTTTCTTCCTAGCTTACATATTGTTTTAAGTTTTTTAATGTATCTTATTTAAATATCCTTACATTTTGTATTATAAAAATTCATGTTGTTTTATGATGGCATGGCTTATTTAGATTTATCTTGGACTCTACCAGTTTGTTCACTCATTGCTGTTTATTGCTCCTGATTCCTTTTTCTATATTCAGTTTTCTTCTCCCTGAAGTATATCCTTTAGTTCTTTGCACATTGGTATGTAATGGTAACAAACACTCTTTCTTCGTTTAAGCAAAAGTCATTTTCTTCCTTATAACATCTAGCTGGGGATAGAATTCTAGGTTGACCATTATTTTCTTTACGTAATTTGAAAATATTTTCCTTTTTTTTTTTGAGACGGAGTCTTGCTCTGTCGCCCAGGCTGGAGTGCAGTGGTGCAATCTCTGCCTCCTGGGTTCACGCCATTCTCCTGCCTCAGCACCCCCGAGTAGCTGGGACTACAGGCGCCCGCCAGCATGCCTGGCTAATTTTATGTGTTTTTAGTAGCGACGGGGTACGGGGTTTCACTGCGTTAGCCATGATGGTCTCCATCCCCTGACCTCGTGATCCACCTGCCTCAGCGTCCTAAAGTGCTGGGATTACAAGCATGAACCACCACACCCGGCCCATATTTCCCCATCTTATCCTGGCATCTATTGTTGCTGTTGAGAAGTCTACTGTCAGCAAGTACTGGCAATCAGTATTTTTTATCTGTGACTGCTGTTTTTTTCGTTTCTTCTTTTTCTTTTTTCTTTCTTTTTTTTTTTTCTTTTAAGTTTTAAAATATTTTGTTAATGGCGAAAGGTTAGGGAAAGTAGAAGCTTTTTTGGAGGGCATTTTGGCACGGTCTGTCAAAATTTTAAAGCTAGCATTGTTGTTTCCAGGAATAGATTCTGAAGATCTGATTGCACAAGGGCATGGAGCTGTGTGCAGAAGGAAGTTCACGTGGAGTTCTTTGTAATCATCAAACCTGGACCGGACAGGGGGCGGCACGCGCAGGAGCACACTCACTGGGAAGGGTGAGGCGGCTCCGTGACACCACCGGTTCCGTACACCTAAGGAGGAACTCCCCGGCCTGCTGGGCCCTGAGAGGTCCTGGTGAGCAGCCAAGGCCCCTGTCCTCATGCAGGGTTCTGGGAGACACTGGGATCCGTATGTATAAATAGGGGTGCTTTTCTGTTCCAGAGAATACAGGAACTGCCTGCGGTGCGTGAGGAAGCTGCCGCTGATGTGGCCCTAGCCGTCGCACCCAGCCGTGGGGCAGGACATGGCTTCCGTCCTGACCGACTTCCAGGAGAACTGGGAGCCATTCAGGTACTCGTCCTTCTGCCGCTTGGCCGCCAAGGGGCACCCGGAGGCGCTGTGGTGGGACGCGTACTTCCCGGTGATGTGGCCCTGGCCGTCGCACCCGGGGACCGGACACCTGTTGGGCTCTTGATCTTCTTTATCTTCTTTGCTCTGTGCTATCCTGATACCGCTTTTCTTTGCTCTCGGGTAACCTGAAAGGCCTAGTGCCAATCCGGCTTGGAGGCCTCAAGGCCACTTCCCTGAGCGTGCGTCCTCCGGGAAGTCCATCTCCGTTTCCCTTGAATGCGCAGGAACACGTTCTGTGCTGTTTCTCCCGGGGGTGGTATATTACTGATTTTCCCTGGACAGTCCTGGTTTATACCTGGCACCCTTTCAGAATTATGAATAGTGCTCTATTTACTCTCAAAAATATCCTAGTTAGAATGATAAATTTTGTGGCCGTCCTAGGTGGAATTTCTTTTTTAAATATTTATTTATTTATTTATTTATTTATTTATTTATTTATTGAGACGGAGTCTCTCTCTGTCACCCAGGCTGGAGTGCAGTGGCACAATCTTCGCTGACTGCAATCTCCGCCTCCCGGGTTCATGCCATTCTCCTGCCTCAGCCTCCCGAGTAGCTGGAACTACAAGCGCCCGCCACCATGCCCGGCTAATTTTTTTGTATTTTTTTAAGTAGAGACGGGGTTTCACTGTGTTAGCCAGGATGGTCTCGATCTCCTGACCTCGTGATCCACCCGCCTTGGCCTCCCAAAGTGCTGGGATTGCAGGCATGAGCCACCGCGCCTGGCCTGGAATTTCATTTTTACTTCCCTTTCTAAGGATTAATTGTGCTTTCTGCATCTGATGATTCATCAATTCTGGACATTTTAAGCCATATCCTCTTTTTAATAAGTCTATAAATAATAACTTCTGATTTAAAATTGTATATTAAGAAAATAAGTTAATAAACGTATGATTAGATTAATGTATCCTTTTTCTCTTCAAATTGTCTGGCCTGCCAATACCCTTTACAGCTGGCATAGTTACTGTTAAAACACACCAGTTTTATTATGTAAATGGAACTTTTTTGGGCCGTCAGTCTCCAACACTTGCTTCAACCCTTTGTGTGTTTGCTTTTATTGTGTGTCATACATAAATAATACGTAAAACATACGTTAGCTACCACATATGCCTGTAATCCTAGCACTTTGGGAAGCCAAGGCAGGAGAATTGCTTGAGCTCAGGAATTTGAGACCAGCCTGAGCAACTAAAATTAAAATTAAAAGAAAAAAATTAATTTACTAAAATTAAAAAAAATTAGCTGGATGTGATGGTGTACACCTGTAGTCACAGCTACTCGGGGGGTGCTGAGGCGGGAGGATCACTTGAGCTGGGGAGGTCTAGGCTGCAGTGAGTCCTGATTATGCCACTGTACTCCAGCCTGGCAACAGTGCAAAACCTTGTCTAAAAACAAAATAAAACAAAACATATGTTAAAGAATACAGTGCCCAGCACTTTGGTGAACAATTTGAACATTATCTAATGCCTGGGATGCTCCCTTTGGCTGCTGTTTAAGTGCATTCTGTTGCAGTCCCCATGTAACTGCTATTCTGAATTTTATGTTGATTATTTGATTACTCTTCCATATAGTTTTTACCACATGTATTTTAAAACAATTTATTATTATTTCTTCTACTTTTAGAATGTATACAAATGGAATCATATTGTATTATATATATTCTTCAGTGACCTGATTTTTTCTCCTTCAAATTTATATATTTGAAGTTAATTAATGTTGATGAATATCACTGTTGTTCATTTATTTCAGCTGTGGTATAGTAGCCCAGTGTCGATATATCACAATACATAAATCCACTCTACTTATTATGGACACAGAGAATGCTTCCACTTTTTTGGTAATTATATACCTATCACTGGGACTGGGGGTCATAGAGTATATGTGTGTTCAACATTATTAATTAGTACCTAACAACCAGTGGTGATATCAGTTTCCATTCCCATTTGCAATATTTGAATTTCTTTTGCTTCACACGCTCACTAGCACTTGGGACTGTCAGTGCTTTAATTGTTGCCCAATTGGTAAGCGTGGAATGGTAGGGCATTGCGTCTGTTCGTTTAAACTTTTAATTTAGGCTTTGTGATTTTAATGTGCATTTCCTTAATTCTCAATTGTGTTAAGCATATTCTCATGTTTATTACACATTTGTCTTTGATCTTCAGTGGAATTCCGGGTTTTCATCTATTTCCTTTGGGGCTATTTTTCTCTTTCTTATTGATTTATAAGCATTCTATGTTCTGGAAATTAATCCTTTGTAATGTGTGTTGCAATTGTCATCTCCAAGTTTGTGTCTTGTTTTTTCTCATTCTTTATGAAGTCTCTTGAAAACCAGAAGTTCTTAATTACTTCATGTACTTTCTTTCTTTCTTTCTTTCTTTTTTTTAGAGTTGAGGTCTCACTCTGTCACCCAGGCTGGAGTGTAGTGCTGTGATCATGGCTCACTGCAGCCTCGAACTTTTAGGCTTAAGTGATCCTTTTACCTCAATCTCGTGGGTAGCTGACGTTATGTGCGAGCCTCTGTGCTCACCTGACCATTTTTTTTTTTTAAAGGTAGGTGCCGTTTTGTCCCTTATTTAATAAGTCTCTCTCTACCCTGAGGACCTAAATTATGAAATTATTATTCTGTATTATCCTATATCATGTCCTAATTTTTGTTATAGTTTCACCTTTCACATTTGTGTTTAAGCTACTTTAAATGGATTTTTATGTAGGGCATGCAGGAGGAATAAATTTTAACTTTTTTCCATATGGACAACCAATTGTGCTGGTATCATTTGTTGTGGTCCATCCTTTTCCTATTAAACTATAACATCTGTTCTGTCATAAATCCAGCTTCCGTATATTTTAGTTCACCTGGGCTGCTATCACAAAATACCATAAACTGGGTAGCTTAAAAACAACAGAAATTTATTTCCCATAGTTCTGGAGGCTGGGAAGTCCAAAATCAAGGCGAATTTGGTGTCTGGTGAGGGCCTGCTTTCTGGCTCTTAAATGGCAGCTTCTTGCTGTGTCCTCACATGGTAGAAGAGGTGAGGGTTGTCTTGCAGGCTTCTTCTTATGAGAGCACTAATCCCGTTCATGAGGGTGCCACCTCCTTGACCCCATCACTTCCCAAAGGCCCCACTTCCCATCACCTTGGGGAGGAAGATGTCAATGTATGCATTTTGGGGGGATAGAAACATTTAGACCACAGCACCGTATCTACCTACATTTGTTTCTGGGCTTTTTCTTCTATTTCATCAGTCTACTCTTGCACCAATATCATACTTTTTTTTTATTACTGTAATTTTGTCTTGATGGCTGGTAGGGCAGCCTTTATTTTCATATCTAGTAGGGCAAATCTTCCCCTCTTGTTCTTCTTCAAGAATGACTTGGGTTTTTTGGCCCTGTCATCTTTCCTACATATTTGATTGATTGGTTGATTGATTGATTGATGATTGATTGAGATGGAGTCTCTGTTGCCCAGGCTGGAGTGCAGTGGTACAATCTTGGTTCACTACAACCTCCATCTCCCAGGTTCAAGCAATTCTTGTGCCTCAGCCCTCTGATTAGCTGGAATTACAGACATGCACCACCATGCCTGACTCAGTTTTGTATTTCTAGAAGAGATGGGGTTTTGCCATCTTGGCCAGGCTGGTCTCAAACTCCTGGCCTCATGTGATCCGCCCACCTTGGCCTCCCAAAGTGCTGGCATTGCAGGTGTGAGCCACCACGCCCGGCGGTAATCTTATTCTTTCAAAGTCCCTGTCCTTCCAGCTAAACCATTAGCCTCTGTCTAGGAATCCAGGTAATATCCGTACATCCATACCTCTAGCCTGGGGGTGGGGCTGGGAGAAGCCACTGATTACAAGACAGTCTAAGAAACTACCATATCTTGCCATTATGACTGGGAAGTAAGAGTTTGTGGAAAGGCTATGAATTGCAGTTTCTGTACAACCTCAGAGTGGAGCTTGCAGAAAAATTGCAAATCCATGTGTGACTGTTGCAACCTGAAAAAAATGGCTATTATTTTACCTTACTTCTACCCACCTTCCAATCTTGTTCAAATTTTCTTACTGGCTAACTCTACCTTGGAGTCATAGTAGTAAAAGTAATTATCTGACTTAAAAGAAGTGATGGTGGTACCAAGTTGATGATGGACTGTCTAGCCCAGTGCTATATATTTATGTTGATCTCAGTCATTTCCATGCATAGGTAAGGCATTGCTAGCCACCTGGTTTGGGAATGGCTTCCAGGAATAATACTCCTCCCCACCCTGTCAGTTCACCTGAGATTGTGGCATAAGGTACAGGGATCAGATGTTGTACTAGGATAACAGGCCTATGATGTTCAGCATTAGATGCATATGGTTGTTAAAGGAGAAGTAAGGTTTGAGATGTATGATGCCAAAAGCTAGTCTATTCAATTGTGAGATACAGATACGTCTTGAAGTTAATGTTTAAAAGCTCATTATATCTGTGTTTAAAATATCAATCTCTCTTTCTTTATCCTTTGAATGATTGGTCTCAAAGTAACACTGCAACTTATAACAACATAATACTATTCTTAAAATGTTCTATTGTAGGCAATCAGGCAAGAGAAAGAAATAGAAGGCATCCTAATAGGAAAGGTACGAGTGAAATTGTCTCGGTTTTATGGTGACATAATCTTATATATAGAAAACCTTAAAAACTCCACCAAAAAGCCTGTTAGAACTGATAAATAAATTCAGTAAAGTTGCAGCAGACAAAATCAACGTATAAAAATCAGCAGCATTTTTATACACTAATAGCAAATTATCTGGAAAGAAAATTAAGAAAACAATCCTATTTACAACAGGAACACACACAAAATAAAATAATTATGTGTAAATTTATCAAAGGAGGTAAAAGACCTAAAGACCGAAAACTTATATAAAACATTGATGGGCCAGGTACAGTGGCTCATGCCTGTAATCCCAGCACTTTGGGAGGCCGAGGCAGGTGGATTGCCTGCGGTCAGGGGTTGGAAACCAGCCTGGCCAACATGGTGAAACCCCGTCTCTACTAAAAACACGAAAAATTAGCCGGGCGCGGTGGCAGGCGTCTGTAATCCCCAGCTACTCAGGAGGCTGAGGCAGGAGAATCGCCTAAATCCAGGAGGCGGAGGTTACAGTGAGCCGAGATTGTGCCACTGCACTCCAGCCTGGGCAACAAGAGCAAAACTCCATCTCAAAATAAAACAAAATAAAATAAAACACTGATGAAATAAATTGAAGAAAACACAAATAAATGGAAAAATATCCTGCATTGGTGGGTTGGAAGAATTAATATTATTAGAATGTCTGTACTACCCAAAGTGATTTACAGATTCAGTACACTCTCTACCAAAATATGAATGTCAGTTTTTCACAAAAATAGAAAAAAAAGATTCATAAATTCATATGGAACCACAAGAGACCCTGAATAGCCAAAACAATCTTGGGCAAAAGAACAAAACTGGAAGCATCACACTACTAATTTCAAAGTATATTATAAATCAACTGTAATCAAAAGAGCATGGTACTGGCATAAAAACATTCACAGCAGTGAAACAGGATAGAAAGCCTAGAAACAAACCCAGGCATTTATGGTCAATTGATTTATGACGAAGGCACAAAAGAACACACAACGGGGAAATAACAGTCTCTTCAATATATGGTGTTTGGAAAACTGGAAATAATCAATTATACACACGCAGAAGAATGAAGTTGAATCCTTATCTCACAACGTATACAAAAATCAACACAAAATGGATTAAAGATTATTAAAAGACCTAAAGCTGTAAAACTACTAGAAGAAAACATAAGGAAAAAGCTCCATGGCATTGGTCTGGGTGATGATATTTTGGATATGATCCCAAAAGCACAGGCACCAAAAGCAAAAGTAGATGAATGGGATTGCATAAAACTGAAAAGCTCCTGCACAGCAAAGAAAACAATTAACAAAATGAAGAGACAACCCACAGAGTGGGAGAAAATATTTGCAAACCATAATATCAAAAATATATAAGGAACTCAACTCAATGGCAATAAGATTAACCTGATTTTAAAATGGACAAAAGACCTGAACAGCCATTTCTCAAAAGAAGACATACCAATGGCCAACAGGTTCATGAAAAAATGCCCACCCTCACAGATCATTAGAGAAGTACAAATTAAAGCCACAATGAGCTATCACTTCCCACCTGTTAGGATGGCTGTTATCAAAAAGATAAAAGGTTGCAAGTGTTGGTAAGGATGTAGAGAAAAGGGGACCCTTGTACACTGTGGGTGGGCATGTAAATTAGTACAGCTACTATAGAAAACAGAAAGGATGTTCCTCAAAAAACTAAAAATAGAACTACCATATTATCCAGCAGTCCTACTACTGGGTATATATTCAAAGGAAATGAAATCAGTATGTTGGCGAGACATCTACACTCTCATGTTTCTTGTAGCATTATTCACAATAGCCAAGATATGGAATCAACCTAAGTGTCCATTAACAAATGAATGGATAAAGAAAATGTGGTACATATACATGATGGAATACTATTCAGTCTTAAAAAAAGGGAAGCCTGTCATTTGTGACAATGTGGATGAACCTGGAGGACCTTATGTTAAGTGAAATAAGCCCGACACAGAAAGACAAATACCAAATAATTTCACTTATACAAGCATACCTTGCTTCAGTGTGCTTCGCAGATAGTGCTTTTTTTTTTTTTTTAAATAAATTGAAGGTTAGTGTCAGCCTTTGTTGAGCAAGTCTATCACCACCATTTTCCCAACAGCATAATCTCACTTTGTATTTCTGTGTTAGCATGTTAGCAGTAAAGTATTTTGAAATTAAGGTATGTGGCCAGGCGCGGTGGCTCACGCCTATAATCCCAGCACTTTGGGAGGCCGAGGTGGATGGATCGCCTGAAGTCAGGAGTCCAAGACTAGCCTGGCCAACATGGTGAAACCCAGTCTCTACTAAAAATACAAAATTTAGCTGGGCATGGTGGCAGGTGCATGTAATCCCAACTACTCAGGAGGCTAAGGCAGGAGAATCACTTGAACCCGGGAGGTGGAGGTTGCAGTGAGCTGAGATAGCGCCATTACACTCCAGCCTGGGCTACAAAAGCAACACTTTATCTCAAAAAAAAAAAAAAAAAAAAAATTGAGATATGTACATTTTTAGACATAATGTTATTACACACTTAATAGACCATAGTATAGTGTAAACATAACTTATATGTACTGGAAAACCCCAAAATTTGTGTTTTGCTTTATTGTGATACTTGCTTTTTTGTGACAGTTTAGAATCAAGCCTACAATATCTCTGAGATACGCCTGTTTGTGAAATTTTAAAAAGCTGAACTCATAGAAGTAGAGAGGAGAATAATGGTTATTAGAGGCTGGGAGTGGGGACAGGGAAGGGGAAGTTGTTGGTCAAATTGTACAGTCCGAGTTAAATAGACGATTAAATGCAACTAAAGCAGTAACTGGAGAGCTGGAATTCCTCAGTTAGGAGGAATAAGTTTTGAGTCACAGCAGGGTGACTAAAGTCAATTATAATGTATTGTGTATTTCAAAATAACTAAGAGTGGGCTGGCCTTGGTGGCTCACGCCTGTTATCCTAGCACTTTGGGAGGCCGAGGTGGGTGGATTGCTTGAGCTCAGGAGTTCAAGACCAGCCTGGGCAACGTGGCAAAACCTCATCTGTATGAAAACATATAAAAAATTAGCCAGGTGTGGTGGTGCACACCTGTAGTCCCAGCTACTTAGGTGGGCTGAGGCAGGAGGATCGCTTGAACCCAGGAAATTGAGGCTGCAAAGAGCTGAGATCGCGCCACTGCACTCCAGCCTGGGGGCCAAAGTGAGACCCTGTCTCAAAAAATGAAAACAAAAAAATCCCAAAAACTGAGAGTAAATTTCAAATGTCTTACCACTAAAAACAAGTGAGATGCTATGATGGTTATGTTAATTATCTTGATTTAATCATTGCACATTGTATACATATATCAAAACATCACATTGTACCCCACAAATATATATAACTATGATTTTTCAATTAAAATATTAATTTTTAAAAAGAAAAATGGGCCGGGCGCCGTGGCTCAAGCCTGTAATCCCAGCACTTTGGGAGGCCGAGACGGGCGGATCACGAGGTCAGGAGATCAAGACCATCCTGGCTAACACGGTGAAACCCCATCTCTACTAAAAAAATACAAAAAAACTAGCCGGGCGAGGTGGCGGGCACCTGTAGTCCCAGCTACTCGGGAGGCTGAGGCAGAAGAATGGCGTGAACCCGGGAGGCGGAGCTTGCAGTGAGCTGAGATCCGGCCACTGCACTCCAGCCTGGGCGACAGAGCAAGACTCCGTCTCAAAAAATAAAAATAAAAAAAAAAAAAGAAAAATGAAGAAAATTAAATTTAAAAATATTCTGTTGCATAAGAAGCAATAAATTATTAACAGAGCTATCTTCCAGCTCACCAGTTATCTCTTCAGTTGCATTTAATCTGCTGTTTAATTCATCTATTGGGTTTTTCATTTCAGTGGCTTTCTGTATTTTTCTAATAGTTCAAGTTGGGCATTTTCCAAATATGCTTGCTCTTTGTAATGACATCTTTCTTTTTCTTGTTTTGAGCCCCTTCCTTTATGTTGTTAATTATTTAAGGCATACTTACTTTGAAGTTTCTGTGTTTGTTCTATGGTTGAACACTTGGCAGGGTTGATCAAATCTATTGCTTATTCTGTCTGATTCTTGCTCACATATAACTTGTAATTTTGGACTATGAGCTCATCTATGGCAGCACTCTCTCTGTGGGAATCGTATGCAGCCTTGGTTGAGAGCATGCCCTCCAGAGTAGTTTTGTGTTTGTTACTGTCAGGAATCCTAGGGGTGTCACTGTCTTGAGGATAGTCAATAGGTTACATGACCAGTTTGGGAGTTCCTAGAATGCAGGAGTACAATCAAACTTTCTCACCTGACATGAGGTGAAGCCTCACAGTTCCAACCCTTGGGAGAGATTTTTTCCCACTCCGAGACTAGGATAGAGCAGAAAAGCTTCCTTATAACCTCTTCACTCCCCTCTACCTCCTACCTCCACTCCATACAACTACAGAATTAACTCAAAAGCTTATTCCTTTGGTATTTACTCCCCTCCCAATTTTTGGTCCCTGGGAATTTCCTTACTCACTCGAGCTCTTAGCTCTGCTTTTCAGAGGCCATCTATTATATTTTATCCATAATTTCTAGGTGCCTATTAATGGGAGGGTTTTCAGGTTATCTAGTGAATCCTATTTCCAAGACCATGAAGCTTACTCTTTGTTTTTGTTAATCATTGTGTCCCTTTTGCCTATTATAATGCCTGAAAAGAAAAAAAGTATTTGATTAATATTTCCTTTGTTTGGCGGGGGGGGGACAGAGTCTCGCTCTGTAACCCAGGCTGGAGTGCAGTGGCGCGATATCAGCTCACTGCAACCTCAGCCTCCTGAGTTCAAGTGATTCTCCTGCCTCAGCCTCCTGAGTGGTTGGGATTACAGGCATACATCACCTTGTCTGACTAATTTTTGTATTTTTAGTAGAGACAGGGTTTTGCCATGTTGGCCAGGCTGGTCTCAAACACCTGACCTCAAGTGATCCACCAGCCTCAGCCTCCCAAAGTGCTGGGATTACAGGCGCGAGCCACTGTGCCCAGCCTCTCTTCTTTTGTTTTTAGTCTCTCTTGGTAACTGAGATCTTTAAACCTCTTAGCTGTCCCCCAGTGCCCAGCAGATCGTGGCCCACAGCAGGAACTCAAGACGTGTTTGTGGAATAAATTGAAAGAATAAATTGGACAGATGAGGACTCTGATACCAGAGATGTGAAGCAACTTAAGTCTCTGGAAGTTCTGTGCTGGTAAAGGGGATTTCTAGATGACATTGTTCACTCACATTTCTGTTTCCCACAGATTAACCCATCCCAGCAGTCATAGGAAGACTTTCCCCCTCTAGTCCTGCCCTCTGGATCTGATTTGATTGGAGAGTGTGGTCCTGTGTGCCCACTCTCTTCTCCAGGTGTCAGGATGTCAGTACCTCGTACCCAAGAGCTGCAAGTCTAATGATCCCAGAGGGGTTGTTGGTGGTGGCAACTGAGAAGTAGGAGAGAGGAGGAAGGAAAGGGAAAGAGAGAGAGTGGCCATCAAGGAGAATGGAAACGCCCCGTGTGCTTCCAGATCGTCTCATCTGTGGTCTGCTGCACCATTGCTGATTTCCATTCCCTCTTTTTATTTATTATGATTAAATTAGAACTCTTGGTAAGAGGTCAGTTGTTTTAGCTAAGAATGACTTGATTGATTTATTCCTCTTAGTGTCAAAGAATAACAAACCTTGCCCTAACTTGAGCCCTCCCTGGCTGTCTGGGAGTATACTCACTGTGGTCCGTGTGGGCGTGGCAGTGGAGAGAGCCCTGAGCTGGGAGCCAGGAGCCCTTGGCTCCTGGCCAGGCACTGCCACTGTGTAACCATGGCAAGTCACTTGCCCTCTCTGGACTCAGTTCTACCATCTGCAACTTGAGAGGATGATCTTTAAGAGTGTTTCCAGCTGTGACATCCTATGGTTCTATTTTATCTTCACTTATTCCTTTTCTAGTGCTTCTCCTTTCTTTATGGAGATCCAAGTTTCTGACATATAATTTTCCTTCTCTCTGAAAAACTTTTAACATTTCTTGCAAGGCAGGTCTACTAACAACAAATTCCCTCAGTTTTTGTTTGTGTGATTCTCTGCTAGAGATCAGAAACACGGTAACAGAAATGAAGAGTACTTTTTTTTTTTTGAGACAGAGTCTCGCTCTGTTGCCCAGGCTGGTGTGCAGTGGCGCGATCTCAGCTCACTGCAAGCTCGGCCTCCCGGGTTCACACCATTCTCCTGCCTCAGCCTCCTGAGTAGCTGGGACTACAGGTGCCCGCCACCACGCCCGGCTAATTTTTTTTGTATTTTTAGTAGAGACAGGGTTTCACCGTGTTAGCCAGGATGGTCTCAATCTCCCGACCTCATGATCTGCCCTCCTTGGCCTCCCAAAGTGCTGGGATTACAGGCGTGAGCCACTGTGCCTGGCCTGAAGAGTGCTTAGAATTTTTGTCACTCTGCTTATATAACCCATCTGTTCTTGCATGTTGTCTACGTTTCCCATTACAACCCTTAGCTTTTTTTTTTTTTTTGAGACATCATTTCGCTCTTGTTGCCCAGGCTGGAGTGCAATGGTGCAATCTCAGTTCACTGCAACCTCCGCCTCCTGGGTTCAAGCAATTCTCCGCCTCAGCCTCCTGAGTAGCTGAAATTACAGGCACGCGACACCATGCCCAGCTAATTTTTGTATTTTTAGTAGAGACGGGATTTCACCATGTTGGCCAGGCTGTTCTTGAACTCCTGACTTCACGATCCACCTGCCTTGGCCCACCTCAAAGTGCTAGGATTACAAGTGTGAGTCACTGCTCTGGCTTTTTTTTTTTTTTGACAGGATCTCGCTCTGTTGCCCAGAATGGAATGCAGTGGCGCATGATCAGGGCTCACAGCAGCTTTGACCTCCCAGGCTCAAGCAATCCTCCACCTCAGCCTCCCACACATAGCTGGGACTACAGGCATGCACCATCATGTGCAGCTAATTTTAAAATATTTTGTAGAATCGGGTCTTGCTGTGTTGCCAGAGCTAGTCTCAAACTCCTGGTCTCAAGTGATCCTCGCACCTTGGCCTCCCAAAGTGCTGGAATTACAGTTATGAGCCACCATGCCTGGTCGCCCTTAGCATCTTAATTATAGCTTTTTAAACATTTCTGGTCTGATTTAATTCCAACATTTCTGCCTTGTCTGAGTCTGGTTCTGATGCTTGCTCAGTCTCTTCAAACTGTGTTTTTTTGTGTTTTAGTATGCCTTATAATTTTTTCTTGATGGCCAGACATGATGTACTGGGTAAAAGGAACTGTAGTCAACAGGCCTTTAGTGAATTGGTGGTCAGATGCTGCGGGGAAAGGAAGTATTCGATAGTCCTGTGATTAAGTCTCAGTCTGTTGGTGAGCCTGTGCCCTTGGGCTGTGACCTTCACAAGTGATTCTCAGTCCCCCCTCCTTAGGTGGAAAAGGGTGGCTAGAGGGGGCTGGAGTTGGCTATTTCTCTTCCCCTGGGTTATTGGGCTCTGATAGGTTAGGCTATGATAAACCTAAGCCCAAATAGATTAGGCTATGATAAAACAGTTTGTACTGAGCGCAGTCCTTATTTATTTATTTATTTATTTTGAACGGGGTCTCACACTGTCACCCCTGCTGGAGTGCAATGGCGTGAGTCTCCTGCTTCAGCCTCCCAAGTAGCTGGGATTACAGGTGCCCACCACCATGCCCGGCTAATTTTTTTGTATTTTTAGTAGAGATGGGGTTTCACTATGTTGGCTGGGCTGGTCTCAAACTCCTGACCTCATGATCTGCCCGCCTCGGCCTCCCAAAGTGCTCACAGGTGTGAGCCACCGCACCCAGCCGTCCTTCTTACAAAGAACAGAATGCTCTGGTGTATTTCAGAATGGCTACTTTTCACCTCCTCCTGCCGGAAGCACTACATTTTTCTCTGATCATCACTGTGAGAAGCTGTTAGAGCTCCTGTAGATAAAACTCACGCAAGAGTGAGGACTCGCCTGCGACTGGACTCCCTTGGGGTTTCACTCTCAGACTCGTCCATGCTGAGACTCCAGCAATTACCAGTTACCATTCAGGTTTTCCTGCCCCAGTACTGGTTCCCGCAGTGGTGTCTGCTCAGGGTTTCTGTCCCGCTAAGTTGCGATTCTCTGTGCACACCTGTCTGTCTCTCCAGTTTTGGGGTAGGATGCAGATGTATAGCTATAAAACAAATGAAGCAAGGTTAAAAATGAAGCATAGCAAAAAAGGCTGGAGGTGGAATCATGGGTGATTTTTCTTTCTCTGGGGAGACAGTTTTGCTATGCTTACTGCATTTTCTATGTTGCCTTTAGTGAGAATGTATCTCTTTTGTAATGGCAAACAAACCACATTTAAATAATATTTTAAAGGCTGTTCCATTTTGTGCTGCTGGGAGATGGGAGACCTGGTTGACCCTCACGTCCATGCCTGGACCCACCAGGGACATCGATGGGTTGGAAGGTGTCAGGGGAATGTGTTGGTGAAGAGATGAGAGCCCCACAGCTGCCCGTGTTGGCAGCAGCTGCTCAAACAGAGGCTATTCTGCTTAAAAAAATAAAGATGGGGTCATCCTTATGCCCTGGAATGGTCCTAGGGAAAAGGAATTAGTTGCCTTCTAAGGGAATCTGGAGGGCAGAAGCAGCACTGCTGGGGGAAGCCTCAAGCTTTCAGGGACCCAACTTTTGGCTTAATAGAAGAAAGACTGGCCAGCCTTGCAAACTGTCCAAGATTAGAACCAGCATAGCCTTGAGAGACAGTGAGCCCCTCGTCATTGGGAGAGTATAACCAAGGCTGCTGACCATTCTCAGGGACACTGTAGTGGACCTTTCCTGTAGTGCTTTGGGACTGTGGTAGAGGAGCTCAAAGCTGCCCTTTCATTTGTTAAGGGAGAAGGAAAGAATTGGAAGAAGAGGAATTAATGCCATCATGGCCAAGAGAGGGACTTCTCAAGTCGGACAGCTGGCTTTACGCGCTGGATCTGGCTGGGCGCTATGGCTCAAGCCTGTAATCCCAGCACTTTGGGAGGCCGAGATGGGCGGATCACGAGGTCAGGAGATCGAGACCATCCTGGCTAACATGTTGAAACCCCGTCTCTACTAAAAAAAAATACAAAAAACTAGCCGGACGACGTGGTGGGCGCCTGTAGTCCTAGCTACTCCGGAGGCTGAGGTAGGAGAATGGTGTAAAATCGGGAGGCGGAGCTTGCAGTGAGCTGAGATCTGGCCACTGCACTCCAGCCTGGGCGACAGAGCCAGACTCTGTCTCAAAAAAAAAAAAAAAAAAAAAAAAAAAAAAAGCGCTGCATCTACTAGCCGTGCAATTTTAGGCAAGTTGCTGCACCTCTCTGTGACTCAGTTTTCTCATCTGCAACATGGGTGAAATAACAGGGTGGCTGTGATCAATTAATGAGATAGCACATGAAGGGCTTGCTGCAGGGCCCTGTACACAAGAGCTCTGTAAATGAGCTTGGCGATGGGGTCGTCATTTTCCAAGGCACCAGAGATCCCAGGCCTCCTGCAACTTACCCCACTCCCAAGTCACTCATTTCCTCATCTGTCGGCCTTGTCATGTTTGGAATTTTAGCATCTGTTGGTCAAAAGTCATATTCTGTATTTGGCTGAACTAATTTTGTCCCAGATTATTTCTAACAGAGTCAACATTCTTCCCCCTCCTGCCTCTGAATCTTCTCAAAGGTAGACATTCTCCAGGCAGGCTGCTCTCTTAGCTTGGTTTCCTTGGCCTCCCTCCCCGTGTCTGTGCCCAGAATGTAATAACAAATCCCGTCTCCCAGCCAGGAGCTGGGTGCCCAGGAATTCCGGCCCCGCTCGGCCAACTCTGGTTGCCAGCGCATCTGTTTCTAATCAGTGCAGCAGGACGCATTCTTTCTGCCGAGTGTGCAGGCCCGGAGCCTGGGGACTGTGCTAATTGATTGCTAAATGGATCTTGTCATTTCCAAAAGAGGCCTCTAGGCCTGCCCTTTGCTCTGCCTCTGCTCTCCACCGGCCAAAGAGCTTAAGAATTAACTCGTCCACTGCCTTTGACGGGAGGCAAGGACTGTCTCGAACTTCAGTGCTAAGAATGCACCAGGAGCCTTGGAAAAGCCTCTGCTCTTTGTAAAGAGATTCACGGCTGAAAAAGCGCTGCCATGGACGTGACCCCATTTGATTCTCCTGGTGGCTTATAGGGGGAGGCCTGACCCCACTGGACATATGAAGAAATAAAGGCTCGGGAGTGTGAGTTGAGTGGCCCGGGTCACCCAGAGCTGCTAGCAAGGATGAGACTGTCTTGAGCCCTACTCATGCTGGGTCCAGGTTCTGTCCCCAGACCTCAGCCCATTGGCAGTGTCTGGCCGGGGCTTGCTGTTGAGGTTGCAGAGAAAGTGGACAGCACAAGGTCTGCTGACGGGGCTGTCTGGGTCGGCAGGACACTCACAGATGTCTTGGTGTCTAGCTGCCCTGTCCTGACGACAGCACCAGAATGGGGAAGATGCTGCTCATGTTCAGGGGTGTAGCGCTGTGCCTCAACCTTCTTTCCCTAGCTGCACAGCCCCTCCCATCCCAGCATCCCAGCACCAAGGCCTCTGGGCTTCCCTGGCACTTACAGAAGTATTGAGTCACCATCTGTTTTCTCGTCTGTCTCCCCAGCTTGAAGCCAGGGATTGTTGTCTTTCTGCCTCTAAATCTCTACCTAGAACAGGGTCTGCTCATAGTAAGTGGTCAGTACATAAATGCAGAATGAATGAATGAATGATTCGTCCTGGACTGTTTTCTGTGATTTCCTTCTTCTTGGTCTCTTGGCAGGATTGGTCAGAGAACAAGATTTCAGTTTACTCTCAGCAGAACCCTTTAGCACTCAGATGCCTCAGTTCCTGACAAAATCTCTCAGCTTCAGTCTTCACATATGTCAAATGGGATGATTCCGTGTGTCCACCATGGGCTGGTTGGAGGACCAGTTGAGATCATGGAAATTTGAACATTATACTCATGTGAATGCTGTGTGTGTGTGTGTGTGTGTGGGGGGGGGGGTTGGTTTGGTTGTTTTTTGTTTGTTTGTTTGTTTGTTTTGAGAGGGAGTCTCCCTCTGTTGCCCAGGCTGGAGTGCAGTGGCATGATCTTGGCTCACTGCAACCTCCACCTCCCAGCCTCAAGTGATCCTCCAGCCTCAGCCTCCTGAGTAGCTGGGACTACAGGTGTGTGCCACCACGCCTGGCTAATTTTTTTTTATTTTTCACAGAGGCAGGGTCTCCCTATGTTGCCCAGGCTGATCTCAAACTTCTGGCCTCAAACAATCTTCCCACCTCGGCTTCCCAAAGTGCTGAGATTACAGGTGTGAGCCACCACACCCTGCCTGTTTTAATCTTTAAAACAAAATTCAGGGCTCAATTCTCTTCCAGAAGCTTCCTCATTGGCTCACACTGCCAAAAGGGCTTATTGTGGAATCAGGGGTGCAGAGAAGTTCCTTCAGCCTGTAAAACTATGTATGGTATCAAAGTAACTCTTGGTTTAGACTAAGTGGCTCAGATAGACAGCACCCAGAAGAAGGGGGCATTCTCAGCCTCGTGAGTCCCAGATCCCGAGTCCTCGCCACCTTGGGGCCCCTTTCCGCTATTCTTCCTCTCTTCCCTACATTGATTAAGACTCAAGTTAAGAAATCAAAGAGAACCGTGCTTAACTCCTGGATCTCCTTCTTTCTAGCTCTGTGACTTTGGGGAAATTATTTAAGCCATCTGATCTTACCATGTTAGGATGGGGACAATAGCACACCTTGCAGGGTGTTGACAGGAATTACTGAAATATTGTACAAAATATGCTTCACAGTGGGTGGGCATGTGTTAAGTGCTCCGTAAGTGCTAGTTATTCTGGTTGTGCTGGAAGGAGCCCCCTAATTCTCTGTCTCTTCTCCCTTGGCCATGAAGTCCTCTGCCATCTGATCACCCCACTGACACTTTTACAAAGGCCTCTCGTACTCTTAATTGCAAAATCCAAAGGAAAAGAGCTTCATTCTTACCCTCTGTAGCCTCTTGGCAGCATTTGACACCATGACCTTTTCCTTCCTGAACATTCTCTCCTCCCTTAGTTTCTAGGTTAAAACACCCCCTTGGTTCTCCTCCTTCCCTGACCGTTCTTCTCTGTCTCTTTCATGTGTTCTTTCTTGGCCACAGTCCTAACGCCTGCTC
Source organism: Chlorocebus sabaeus (assembly GCF_047675955.1). Lineage (NCBI taxonomy): Eukaryota > Metazoa > Chordata > Mammalia > Primates > Cercopithecidae > Chlorocebus > Chlorocebus sabaeus. Next base: position 29,887,065 of record NC_132919.1, on the reverse strand, counting down.
TTCCCCAGGGTCCTGTGTGTTTTTTCTCAGTTAGTAGTTACCAGAGTTTACAGGCACAAAACACACAGTCCCTGCCCATGAGAGCTTATAATCTGGCAGTACTCAAGCTAACTGGCACCTATTGAGGATCTGAGAGAAGCCAGGCGCTGTGCTTTGTGCTTTTAATGTGTCATCCCATCTGACACTTGTAGACCGACCAGGGCTCACATCCCAGCCCCATCACGTCAGTCCCTGGGGACAGCAGCAGATATTCCCCAGGTCCCCTCACCGGTGGGGAAGGAGATGGTAAGCAATGCCAGGACCTAGGCTCGTGTGGAGGTGAGCCTGCCTGCCAGCCTATACAACCGCAAGCTCTGGGGCAAACAGGCATAGAGAGAAAGGGCTGGTGATTTACAGTTGTAAAACTATTGTCTTGTCTCCTGCTTTGCCACTCATTTGCTGTGTGACCCTGGATAAATCACTTTACCTCTCTGAGCCTCAGAGATATCAGTGAGGCCCAGTATATGAATGCTGAGTAAACAAGATGCAAATTTTTGTCATCTTTAAAGCACTTTCAGGCATATGATCCAGTCGGATCCTAACAAAGAAATGACTTGCTTGAGGTTCTGGCTAAGCTGCAAATTCCAGTTGGATCTCCTGACTTGTGGGGGCACCATTTGGTCAGTTCCACAATGTTGGGGGCCCTTTACATATATGACTCCATTTGCTTTTCCCATCTATCCTGGTGACAGTATGATCATGCCCATTTCATGAATGAGAAAAATGAAACCCCAAGAAGTTAAGCAATGTGTCCCAGGCCCGCACAAGTGGTGGGAACCAGGCTCTGTCCCGGAGCTGTGCTCCTTCTGCTACGGGACACTGCTGTTTGGTCCCTACATTCACCAGCTGCCACCTGATCCATAATTTGGTTTCGAATGCGCCAGCCTCCCAGGAACACCATTAACTGTCTTGGGCCAGGTATTCACCCACCGTCTTACACAATAAGTAGCTTTAAACAAATTAATGTTTTGTGGCAACCTGTTCCCAGAACCTAATCATCTTTGGGAGAACTGGGAGGGTGTAGGGTGGGGGAATTAATGAAAGGAATGTGGGAGATCATCATTCTCTCTTGAGAGATTGGATTGTGGAACATCCCTGGGGCTTCTCAGAGCCCCCAAAGCCCTGTGTGTAAAATCACGTCAGGTATGATTACTGAGTACCTGAGCTAAGTGACTTGATGTGAATTATCTCATTTAATGCTGGCATAGGCCCTATGTGACAGATGCTATTTTCATCCACAAGTTACAGATTCAGAAACCGAGACCAGAGAGTGCACAGCTAGTGAGTGGTGGAGCCAGGATTTGAACCTGGACAGTCGGAGTCCTTAGACTGAGCCCCCAAGTGCCACATCACAGTGGCGGAGGACCGGGGGGTCTCTGAGGTGCCTCGCAACTCTGTGATTGACTGAGCCTTTTCTCTCTTTCTGTCACTCCAGCCAGCCTTCTTCTCTAGTTCTAGTTCTGGAAGCTTCCTTCCCTCTCCACTCAGCGACGCTGCGGGAGATGCTGGCAGAGCCCTGATGGCCGCATCTGTGTCTGGTCTGTGCACTGTGTCTCAGTCAGTGCCCTAAGCTCCTCCTTGGCAGTCCAAGGCGGAGTTGGCCAGAGCTTATGTTCACATTTTAAAGATTTATTCTGCTCTTTGAATCTTCTCTTCCTTTGCCTTGCACTGTTTATTGAAATAGTTCATAGGATACTGTTAAAGACTAAAACAAAACTCAATGGAAACATATTTATGGGTGCTGATGGGATTGCTGCCATGTGACGAGGTTGGGAAATAGTTCTCTTGGGTGCATGTTGAGCTTTAGAATGGCCAGGGGGGTGGGGGAGCAGGGACTCACTTCTTGGCTAGCTCTGCAGTTTTACACCCTGCTTCCCAGCGATCCAATCGGATTATTCTTCCCTGTTTTGGAGAGCTGTTGCTTTTGTGAGTCCATGCCTCTCCGAGGCGAGGCGGCTTAGGGGCTGGTCCCGAAGGTCCTTCTCTAACCTGGTCCTGTGTGCTCTGTACTTTGAATAAAGTCCTCATTGTTTCTGGCACGTGAAGGACTCTTCTTGGCTTCCAATGTAGATGCAAGGTTTTCGTCTAACAGGTTATTTCTGTCCTAAGCTGTGAAGAGGAATCAAAAATATATATACCTCATAGCTATCTTTCCCACACTCCAAACTGCTGGCTTCTTAAAGGCACTGCAGTTGTTATTATTAATATTATTTTCCTCCAGGGCATGGCCCAGAGAGGCCCGCGGGGGCTGGGAGGGCATGGGCACGCTCAGAGCACAGGCTGGGGGCCAGCACAGAACTTCCAAGCAAGCAAGGGCCAAGGCCTAAGCAGGGACCAGGCGGCAACTGGGGGCCCAAGTGTGGGGCCCAGGACAGGAAGGAGCCACAGGCAGGAGGGCAGCACCTAGCCCAAGCTGGGAAGGCAGCTCCAAAGTAGCAGAGTTGGAATCATGGGCCCACAGTGGATGTCATGAAGTCCAAACAAGTGACCCCCGGCCAGGGTGGGAGGTATGTCCCAAAGCCAGACAGAGTGTGAGCCCTGTGCCTGGGCTATGGGCAGCTTTCCTGGGAGGAACAGATGGAGGGAGAGATGTTCACTACACTGTCCCCCACTGGCAGCCAGGCCCTGCCAGGGCAGGTAACTGCAGCCAGGGGTCAGGCCAGTTTGCTGACTGGAAGCCAGGTGGGATGAGGTGTGCAGTGCAGAGGTGAAAACATGCTAGCGTAGTCCAAAAGGCTAATGTGGTCTGAGCAGATAGGGAGCCTCTAGGTCAAGGGAGGGGAGAGAACTGTTCTACCCAGTTTAGCCACAATGTTGCATTCAGCTCTTTACAACACATCTGTAATATTAAATTAAACGTTTAATTTAATTTTATAAATAAGAATTGCATTCACATGGTTCAAATGCAAAAATAAAATATATAAACAGAGAAACAGCAAAAAACCTCTTTATATACTCCACTCCACTCACCCACCCCAACCAGTCTCCTCTGTAAATATTGGCATTAGTTTCCTGAATATTCTCTGGAATGATTTTAAGTTTAAATAAGAAACTATAAATATATGATTTAAAAAATATGTTCTCCTTACAGTAAAGGTAAAATAGGCTGGGTACATGGCTCACACCTGTAATCCCAGCACTTTGGGAGGCCAAGAAGGGCAGATCACCTGAGGTCAGGAGTTCGAGACCAGCCTGATCAACATGGAGAAACCCCATCTCTACTAAAAATACAAAATTAGCCAGGCGTGGTGGTGCATGCCTGTAATCCCAGCTACTCAGAAGGCTGAGGCAGGAGAATCGCTTGAACCTGGGAGGTGGAGTTTGTGCTGAGCCAAGATCATGCCATTTTACTCCAACCTGGGCAACAAGAGAGAAACCCCATCTCAAAAAAAAAAAAAAAAAAAAGGTAGAATACTGTACACTTTGTTCTGCAATTTGCATTCTTATTCCTTTTTACTGCTGGGTAACATATTTTAATAACATCTTTATCCATGGCATCAGCTGACATTTTGCATCTGTGACGAGAAGTGTAAGTTCCTTCCTTACAGTATTTCAATCTCACTGAATCCTCATAGCAACCTTACATGGTAGGTACTATAGTTGTGCACTACGTAATGACATCACAATCAGCAATGGAGCACATATACCATGGCGGTCCCAATGCAATTACAATGGAGCTGGAAAATTCCTATTGCCTAGTGACGTTGTAGCCATCATAATGTCACAGTGCAACACATTACTCAAATGTTTGTGGTGATGCTGGTATAAACAAACCCACTCCACTGCCAGTCACATGATTATAACATGTACAGGCTGGGCATGGTGGCTTATGCCTGTAATCGAAGCACTCTGGGAGGCCAAGGTGGGTGGATCACTTAAGGCCAGGAGTTTAAGACCAGCCTGGGCAATGTGGTGAAACCCTGTCTCTACAAAAAATACAAAACTAGACTGGCATGGTGGCATGCTACCATGCTTCCCAAGTCCAGCTACTTGGGAAGTAGCTGCAGTGAGCCATGATCCTACCACTGCACTACAGCCTAGGTGACAAAGTGACAGAGTACAGAGTAAGACACTGTCTCAAAAAAAAAAGAAAGAAAGAAAGAAAGAAAAGGACAATTACGTACAGTGCCTAATACTCGATAATGATAATAAACTACTAATGTTACTAGTTTATGTATTTACTATGCTACTTATTATTTTAGAGTATATTCTCTCTACTTACATAAAAATGTTAACTGTAAAGACTATTTCAGATGACTAAACATACTCTGTTGGCCAGGTGCAGTGGCTCACACCTGTAATCCCAGCACTTTGGGAGACCAAGGCAGGCGGATCACCTGAGGTCAGGAGTTCGAGACCAGCCTGGCCAACATGGTGAAACCACGTCTGTATTAAAAAATGCAAAAATTAGCTGGGCGTGATGGCACATGCCTGTAATCCCAGCTATTCAGGAGACTGAGGCACCAGAATCACTTGAACCCAGGAGGCGGAGGTTGCATTTAGCCGAGATTGCACCATTGCATTCCAGCCTGGGTGACAGAGAGACTCCATCTCAAAATAAATAAATAAATAGTAAACAAATAAACTCTGTTGGTGGGCCAGCAATATTGGGATGAGCAATAAAACAAAAGCTTACATAAATCACTAATTATTTTTCTTCTTCATACAATTCGTTTTCTTGCCTTATTTATTTAGAGACACAATCTTGCTCCATCACCCAGGCTGGAGTGCAGTGGCATGATCACGGCTCACTGCAACCCCCACCCCCTCAGCTCAAGCAGTCCTCCCACTTCAGCCTCCTAAGTAGCTGGGACTACAGACATGCGCCACCATGCCCAGCCAAATTTTGTATTTTTTGTAGAGACAGAGTTTCATCATGTTGCCCACTCTGGTCTTGAACTCCTGGACTGAAGCCATCTGCCCACCTCAGCCTCCCAAAGTGCTGGGATTTTAGGCATGGGCCACCACACCTGGCCCTTCTTGCTTTATTTTTAGAAAAATCACTAACTATGGTTATAATTAATATTTTTACATAATTTCTGTTCTATTGATAGCAGTAATCTGCTTTAACATTATTATTATTATTATTTTTAGACCCTAAGACTCTGTTGCCTAAACTGGAGTGCAGTGGTGTGATCATAGCTCACTGCAGCCTCAAATTCCTTGGCTCAGCCTCAAATTCCTTCCATCCCAGCTTCCTGAGTTGCTGAGTGGCGCATGCCACCATACCTGGCTAATTTTTAAAGAAAATTTTATAGAAATGGAGTCTTTCTTTGTTGCCCAGTCTGGTCTCTAACTCCTGATTTCAAGTGATCCTCCCACTTTGACCTCCCAAAGTAGTAATGACCTTAAAAAAAATAAAATAAAATGTATTCAAATGTATTTTCATGTACATGTAACAAATTTTCTCATGCACCCCATAAACTTGCATGAAAAAGAAATTTTTAAAAGTATTTTCATCAGGCCGGGTGTGGTGGTTCATGCCTGTATCCCAGCACTTCGGGAGGCCGAGGCAAGTGGATCATTTGAGGTCAGCAGTGTGAGACAAGTATGGCCAACATGGTGAAACCCGTCTCTACTAAAAATACAAAAAAAATGAGTTGGGAGTGGTAGTGCACGCCTGTAATCCCAGCTACTCAGAAGTCTGAGGCATGAGAATCACTTGAACCCAGGAGGCGGAGGTTGCAGTGAGCTGAGATTGTGCCACTGCACTCCAGCCTGGGTGACAGAGTGAGATCCTGTCTCAAAAAAAAAAAAAAAAAAAAAAAAAAAAAAAAAAGTGTTTTCATCAAATTGAGGTGAATGTAAAAAATTAAAAATGATTTTTTTTTTTTTTTAAAAGTTCTCTTCTAAATCAAGTATCGGCAAAATAAGGTCCATGGTTTTGGGCCTGTTTTTGTAAACAAGCATTTACTGAACACAGCCACATCTATTCCTTTACATACTGTCTATAGCTGCTTTTTTGTGACAACACCAGAGTTGAGTGTTTATAACAGAGATCATATGTCCTGCAAAGTAAAAAATGTTTATTGTCTGGCCCTGTGAGAAAAAGTTTGTTGACCCCATTCCAAATTATCTCTTAAAATTAAAGGTAAAATATAAGTTATAATTAATATGAAACTAATAAAGTTATTTAATAAAATCATTTTTAGTTTTTGATAATTTAATTAAATCTTATTAAATATTTTTATTAAAAAGCTATTTGCAATTCTGCAGTTCAGTGTCTGACAATGTAAAGAATTAGTATCATGCTTCATGTATATCAGGGGTCTCCAGCCCCAAGGCCATGGCCTGTTAGGAACAGGGCAGCGCAGCAGGAGGTGAGTGGCAGGCGAGTGGGTGACGCTTCGTCTGTATTTACAGCCATTCCCCAATGCTCACATTATCGCATGACTCCATCTCCTGTCAGATCAGTGGTGGCATTAGATTCTTATAGGAGCGCAAACCCTATTGTGAACTGTGCATGTGAGGGATCTAGGTTTTGTGCTCCTTGGTTTTTTTTTTTTGTTTGTTTGTTTGCTTGTTTTTTTGAGATGGGGTTTCACTCTTATTGCCCAGGCTGGAGTGCAATGGCACAGTCTTGGCTCACTGCAATCTCTGCCTCCCAGGTTCAAGCAATTTTCCTGCCTCAGCCTCCGGAGTAGCCAGGATTACAGGCGCTCGCCACCATGCCTGGTTAATTTTTGTATTTTTAGTAGAGACTGGGATTCACCAGTTGACCAGGCTGGTCTCAAACTCCTGACCTCAAGTGATCCACCTGCCTTGGCCTCCCAAAGTGCTGGGATAACAGGCATGAACCACCGTGCCTGGCCAAGGGATCTAGGTTGTGTGCTCCTTATGAGAACATAATGTCTGATGATCTGAGGTGTAACAGTTTCATCTGGAAACCATTTCCCACACCGTGTCCATGGAAAAATTATCTTCCACGAGATCAGCCCCTGGTGCCAAAAAGGTTGGGGACCACTGATGTATATTACGTCTAAACCTAGATATATACAAATCTAAGACTAATATGAATTATTTAAGATTGCAAAGCATCCCTCAGCCACTCTTGTGCAACTCTTGAGAATGCCGTATTAATTTATGAATAGCTCTAGAACAACTAATAGGAGCATCAAAGAAGCAAGAAAACAACTCAAAGCCCCTGGAAAATGTGATCTATTGAATGCAAGGATCTGGTGCATTCCTGCTACATGACAGGAAAGATTTTGCAAGTTATTTCATGTGTCTTTTCTTTCTTTCACTCAAGTGTTTCTGCTGCTTGCATCCTCTCTGCTCAGTGTCCAACCTTGGCATTGGCAAAACCCACAAACCTTCATGGTATTTAAGGGTAAAGTTTTGGACAGTAACGGTGTTGACGCAGTTCCTGGGGCCTGGACGGTGTCAGTCATGAGAGCAGCTGTTTAGGGCTGGGGCTGGGCTGTGCCAGGGCTGAGGCAGGATCCCGAATTACAGGCAATCCAGTGCTTGTTAATCGACTTATTTATTTTTGTGGGTTTGTGATATGCACGGCCCACTAGAGCTCAGGGCCTAAGTGTTAAGTTTAATTCTGGTCTGGGGAGAAGCTTTCAGGACTCAGAATTTTACCTTGAAGAAGAAAATGTTTTTTCTTTGCCTTGTCCTTACCCCTGTATCTCTTCATCCCAATCCTCTTTTTCCCTCTTCTCTCTGAAGGAATGTCTTGGGGACACTTACCCCATGCACAAGGCCAGAACTGAACCCGGATGTGGACATTACATGGAAGGACCTTTTGACCTCCTGGAAGTCAGGGGTTCTAACAAGGAGGCCACCTGACACTCGAATGGGCAGCTGGCAGAGGAGGTGGGCGCCTGCCCCCAGAGGTGCTCAGCCATGGGTTCATGGTGCTAGAGAATTTCTGTGTGGGATAATGGGTTGGTTTGGAGAAAGATTCTTGATTCCGATCACCCTAGGGAGTCCATATCCAGTCTCCGGAATATCATCCCTTCCAGTCTTTATCTGGATACTGAGTTATGGGCGGGGGTGAAGATGGTGGTTATGGGTGGGTTGGACTTGCAGATTAGCCAAGTGCAGACCAAAATAGCCAACAATTAACTCGGCGGGACCAGCCTCCTGAGGATTGAAGTTTCCAGGAAGGTCCTGAGTAGAATGTGACCCAGCCTCCCATCTCTGAGGCATTTCCTGAAAAACCACTTGCTCTCCCAATCAAACCTGCTCCCATTATTAATGATCTGAAGCTCCTTAATAGGAGGCAGCCTGAGGCTGCCGCCAGAGAATCAGCTTCAGAGTCAATGAGTTGGATGTAAGTTTGAGTTTTGCCAATTATTAGCTATGTGAACTTGGTCAAGGTATTTACACTGACTCAGTTTCCTCATCTGCCAATGGATATAGTGACACCCATATCTACCATACAAGGCTGTTGGTGGGGCGAAGGGAGGAATGGATCTGGACAGGGTTTGTCAATCAGAGGGTGTTCTTCCTTCTTCCCCAACCCCCACTGACTACCTGGCATTCGAATGCCTCTCCTATATCAGGGGAATCCCAGAACAGATGGGAAGCAGGACCCTCTTAGAATAAGAGAACTAAATAAGGAAAGATGTTCCTCTCCTCTCCTTCCTGACACATAGGGAGTGCCAATGACCTGGACTCCACTGTGTCCAGGCTTTTACCTGGGCCCTGTAATCCTGAGGGAGTAACAAAAAGACCCCCATGCCCTGTGGTAGGGTGGTATAAGAGGGTTCTGGGGTCCAATGTGGGTGGTGCCGGGAATGGTAACTGAATATTTAATCACAGCAGCTGAATTAGGGTTACAGTTAACGTGGCTGGGTACCTTCTCAGCATTCATTTCCTCCTTCTTCTTAAAATAACTAGGATTAAATTCAGATATCCACTCTTTCCCCAAGTGGTCTGTGTGCGTTGGGGGCAGCCCATCCCACCACAGTTTTAAGGATGGCCCTGGGTTGATCTAAATTTAAATAATCTAACTTCTCTTGCCAGGGATTGGTTCAGCACTCTAGATTTAAGTCAATCAGTTTAAGGAGTTCCCCTAACCATAGTTATTGGCTAGGGGTAAGCAAGTGACTTAGGTTGGACCAATCAGACTGAAGGGAAAGACTTCAATTCTATGATTAAGGAAGAAGCTGATTGGTCTTGAACACCTAGAATATTGCCAGCACTCCGACACGCCCCCTTGTGTACCTTTTCCTTGTGTACCTAACCCCAGCCCTAAACAATTGCTCTCATGACTGACACCGTCCAGACCCTAGGAACTGCTTCAACGCCGTTACTGTCCAAAGCTTTACCCTTAAATACCGTGAAGGTTTGTGACTTTTGCCAATGCCAAGGTTGGACACTGAGCAGAGAGGATGCAAGCAGCAGAAACACTTGAGTGAAAGAAAGAAAAGACACATGAAATAACTTGCAAAATCTTTCCTGTCATGTAGCAGGAATGCACCAGATCCTTGCATTCAATGGATCACATTTTCTAGAGGGAAGGGTCATCCTCTAGTTATATCTTCCCAGAAATAACTACTATCCTGACTTTCAAGATAATATCTTTCTTGCTTTTCATTTGCTTATCATCTCTCCTATGTATTCACGCCTAAACAAGATGTGTTCATTTTGCATATTTTGACATATATATTTTAAAGAAATTGAATTATTCTAAATGTATTCTTTTGTATTGTTTGTTCAACATTGTATTTGTAAGCTTCATTTACGTTGTTGCATATAGCTATAGTTTGTCATTTCCATGGCTATATGGCATTCCATTTATGAATATACTACAATTCATTTATCTGATCTCCTATTTTTGGAGATCTGGGCTGTTTCTCGTATTCTGGTTTAACAAGAAAGCTGCTACAGACATTCATTGTTCATCACTTTTGGTGCAGATACACTGCATGAGTTTGTCTAAGTATGCTCTATTTTTTCAACTTTACCAGAAAATGCCGAACTGTTAATCAAAGTGGTTACACCAATTTATTGTTCTCTTTTTTTTTTGAGACGGAGTCTCGCTCTGTTGCCCAGGCTGGAGTGCAGTGGCCAGATCTCAGCTCACTGCAAGCTCCGCCTCCTGGGTTTACGCCATTCTCCTGCCTCAGCCTCCTGAGTAGCTGGGACTACAGGTGCCCACCACCTTGCCTGGCTAGTTTTTTGTATTTTTTAGTAGAGATGGGGTTTCACCGGGTTAGCCAGGATGGTCTTGATCTCCTGACCTCGTGATCTTCCCGTCTCGGCCTCCCAAAGTGCTGGGATTACAGGCTTGAGCCACCGTGCCTGGCCTATTGTTCTTATAAGCAGTGTATAAGAGTTCCTGCAGCTACACATCCTCACTAAGCACCTGGTAGTGTCAGCATTTGACTGTCCTTATGGCATGTATGTAGTAATATCTCTTTTTGGTTCCAATTTACATTTTCCTGATTATAAATGAGATTGAGCACATTTTTATGTGTTTATTAGCCATTTGGATTTCTTCGTTTATAAAGTGCCTAGAAAGAATTTTGCCTTTTTTTTTTTTTTTTTTTTTGAGATGAGGTCTCACTCTGCTGCCCAGGCTGGAGGGTGGTGGCATGATCACAGCTCACTGCAGCCTCAACCTCCTGGGTTCAGGCGATCCTCCCACCTCAGCCTCCCAGGTAGTTGGGACTACAGGTGTGCACCACCATGCCTGGCTAATTTTTATATTTTTGGTAGAGACAAGGTTTTGCCATGTTGCCCAGGCTGTCCTGGACCTTCTGGGCCCAAGTGATTTGCTTTGCCTCAGTCACCAAAGTGCTAGGATTACGGGTGTGCACCACTGTGTCTAGCCTCCAATTTGCTGTTGAGTTGTATTTATATAGTTTTGTTACTACTGTTTTAGTCAGTTCTTTGAGTTGCAAATATCTTCCCTCACTCTGTGAATTGCTTTTTCCCTCTTTTAAGAGCAGAAGTTTTTAATTTTAATGTAGTAGAGTTTATTAATGTGTTCCTTTATGACTTGTACTTTTTTTGAATATGTTTAAGAATTTCTTCTCTGCCAGCCGTGGTGGCTCATGCCTGTAATCCCAGCATTTTGGGAGGCCAAGGCAAGCAGATCAGGAGTTCAAGACCACCCTGGCTAACATGGTGAAACCTCGTCTCTACTAAAAGTACAAAAATTAGCCAGTCATTGTGGCAGGTGCCTGTAATGCCAGCTACTCAGGAGGCTGAGGTGGGAGAGTCACTTGAGCCCAAGAATTTGAGGATGCAGTAAACTATGATAGCATCACTGCACTCCAGCCTGAGCAACAGAATGAGATCCTGTCTCAAAAAAAAAAAAAAAAAAAGTAAGATAAATAAAAATATGCCTCTGACATATATCATGGTTCTTATTCCATCTGGAATTGATTTTTATGTATGGTGTGAGATAAGGGTACAATTTTCACCCCCTCCCCGCAATATGAATACTCAACTACTCAAGACCCATTTACTTATTGCAAAGTCCTCCTTTTTCTCCCTCTCTGCAATCCATCTCTATTATACACTGTGTCCATATTAGCATGAACCTATTTCTGGACTCTCTTTTCTGTTCCATTGGTCTATTGGTCCATCCCTGAGCCAACACTACATTGTCTTAATTACTACAGATTTATAATAATCTTTATATTTGGTGAATCAAATTCTTCTACCTTGTGAGGGAAATTTCAAGGGTCTCTGAACTATTCTTGTTCCACTGCATTTTCATACAAAGTTTAGAATGAGTGCATCAAGTTCCACAAAATAAAAAATAAGTAGCAGGGATTTTAATTCAACAAAATCAAATTGGGAAGACTGTTGAGTTTGCCAGCCCACAAACAAAGTATATTTCTGCTTTTATTGAAGTCCTTTTTAAAAAATAGCTTCAATGGGGTTTGCTTGACTTACAATAAAATGCATATATTTAAAGTGTACAATTCAATAAGTTTTGACATATGTAGACACCCATGAAACCAACATTACCATCAAGATAATGAACATATCCTTCAGCGGCTAAGATTTCTTCCTGCCCCAGTATAATCCCTCCTCCCCAGTGCACCCCACCTTTGCCTTTATAATGATATTGAACTTTTTTCCTTTTTTCTTTTTTCTTGAGACAGAGTTTCACTATTGCTAATTTATATATATATATTTTTAGTAGAGACGGGGTTTCACCATGTTGGTCAGCATGGTATGGATCTCTTGACCTTGTGATCCACCCGTGTTGGCCTCCCAAAGTGCTGGGATTCCAGGCGTGAGCCACCGTGCCAGGCCTTTTTATTTTTATTTTTACTGTTTTTGAGACAGAGTCTCACTCTGTTGCCCAAGCTGGAGTGCAGTGATGCAATCTCTGCTCACTGCAACCTCTGCCTCCCAGGCTTAAGTGATTCTCCTGCCTCAGCCTCCTGAGTAGCTGAGATTACAGGCCTACACCACTACACTCGGCTAATTTTTGTATTTTTAGAGACAGGGTTTCATCATGGCGGCCAGGCTGGTCTTGAATTCCTCATCTCAAGTGATCCACCCACCTTGGCCTCCCAAAGTATGAACTTATCTGTATATATCTTCTTTGGTGAAGTGTCTTTTCAAATCTTTTGCTTATTTGTAACTGGTTGGTTTTCTTATTATTGAGTTTTGAGAATTATTTATATTTTGGATATAACTCAATTTTTAGATATTTGCTTTGCAAAGGTTTTTTTCCCCCAGTCTGGGATTGTCCTTTTATTCTCTTGTGTGCCTTCGGAGAGCAAGAGTTTTAATTTTGATGAGGTTCATTTTATCAATTTGTTCATTTACGGATTGTGCTTTTCTTGTCATATTTAAGAAATCTTTGCGGCCGGGCGCAGTGGTTCACACCTGTAATCCCAGCACTGATGGGAGTGCTGATGCGGGCAGGATCACCTGAGGTCAGGAGTTCGAGACCAGCCTGGCCAACATGGCGAAACCCTGTCTCTACAAAAAATACAAAAATTAGCTGGGCACAGTGGCATGGGCCTATAACCCCAGCTACTCGGGAGACTGAGGCAAGAGAATCGCTTGAACCTGGGAGGCAGAGTTTGCAGTGAGCCGAGATGGCGCCACTGTACTCCAGCCTGGGCAATAGAGTGAGACTGTCTCAAAAAAAAAAAAAAAAAAAAAAAAAAGAGAAATCTTTGCTTAACCCCAGTCACAAGGGCATTCTGCTATGTTTTCTTTGTATAGTTTCAGTATTTACATTTAGGTTTGGGATCTATTTTGAGTTAACTTTGGTATATGGTGAAAGGTATGTTTCTGCTTTTTTGAAGTCTTTTTTAAATGTCTCTCAGTACATATTTATAATTATACCACAAACAGATTGCACACCTTTTGTTAGTTTTATTCCTAGTAATTTAATATCCTATGATCCTGTAAATAACTGTTTAAAAAAACTTTTTTTTTTTTTTTTACTTCTGATTGCTGATATGCAGAAATGTGAATGATTTTATTTGTATTAAATTTGTATCTACCAATATTATCAAGCTTTCTTATTAACTCTAATAATTCACCCATAGACCCTTTTGGATTTTCTATATACAAAGTTTATATCATCTGCAAATAATGACAGTTTTGGTTTTCCTTTCCAATTCTTTTGCACGTGTTTTCTAGGTAAATTGACCCTTTTACCATTATGAAGTGATTCTCTTTTCTAACTTCTTTTTTTTTTTTTTTGAGGCGGAGTCTCGCTCTGTCGCCCAGGCTGGAGTGCCGTGGTATGATCTCTGCTCACTGCAACCTCCACCTCCCAGGTTCAAGTGATCCTCCTGCCTCAACCTCCCTAGTAGCTGGGACTACAGGCACCCACCACCATACCCAGCTAATTTTTTTGTATTTTTAGTAGAGACGGGGTTTCACCATGTTAGCCAGGATGGTCTTGATCTCCTGACCTCGTGATCTGCCCGCCTCGGCCTCCCATAGTGCTGGAATTACAGGCGTGAACCACCACACCCGGCCTTTGTAACTTCTTTTAACTTAATGTCTACTTTGTCAGCTATTAATAACATGGATATTTATGATAATTAACATACTATACAGATGTTTTCTTTTGATTAGTATTTGCATGGTTTATATTTTTATATCCTTCTGCATTTACCCTTTATGTATTATTATGTATCTTCTGTAAAAAGCACATAGTTGGAATTTTATTTTAAAATCATGTTGATAATCTTTACCCTTTAACTAGAATAATTATATAATCAATATACTATGTATCTTTGGGTTTAAATTTACCATCTTATTTTGTTTTCCATTTGTCCTGCCTGCCCCATATTGCTTTTTGTCTCCTTTCTTGCCCTTTTTTAGGAGTTACTGACTCTAGAAAAAAAATTAATTTTAATTTGTAAAAACATCTTTTCCCATTTTTTAGTGATTGCCTCAGAAGGTACAGCACACATTGTTTTTTATTTTGAGAGACAGGGTCTCAAACTCCTCGGCTCAGGTGATCCTTCCACCTCATCTTCCTCCTGAGTAGCTGGGACTATGTGTCTCATTGCACCCAGCAACATGCATTATCAATCTACCAAAGCCAAAAGTTGATCAAAAACCTTCACCTTCCTCCCAAACAATGAAAGACTCTTTTTCTTTTTCTTTTTCTTTTTTTTTTATTATTATACTTTAAGTTCTAGGGTACATGTGCATAATGTGCAGGTTACATATGTATACTTGTGCCATGTTGGTGTGCTGCACCCATCAATTCGTCAGCACCCATCAACTCGTCATTTACATCAGGTATAACTCCCAATGCAGTCCCTCCCCTCTCCCCCGCCATAATAGGCCCTGGTGTGTGATGTTCCCCTTCCCGAGACCAAGTGATCTCGTTGTTCAGTTCCCACCTATGAGTGAGAACATGCGGTGTTTGGTTTTCTGTTCTTGCGATAGTTTGCTGAGAATGATGGTTTCCAGCTGCATCCATGTCCCTACAAAGGACACAAACTCATCCTTTTTTATGGCTGCATAGTATTCCATGGTGTATATGTGCCACATTTTCTTAATCCAGTCTGTCACTGATGGACATTTGGGTTGATTCCAAGTCTTTGTTATTGTGAATAGTGCCGCAATGAACATACGTGTGCATGTGTCTTTATAGCAGCATGATTTATAATCCTTTGGGTATATACCCAGTAATGGGATGGCTGGGTCATATGGTACTTCTACTTCTAGATCCTTGAGGAATCGCCATACTGAAAGACTCTTAAATCAGTTTGACTCCACTAGCTCCCTCCCAGTGTAGATGCTATTGTTGTATTTAATGCATGTTTATTAATTCCATGTGTGTGTATATATATTCACATATATAAATATATATATATATAGAGAGAGAGAGAGAGAGTGTGTGAGTGTGTTCAAACTTGTGGTAAGAGTCTAGTCAGTAAAACAGAAATGACTCTAGACACGTTAGGCTGAAGCCACAGGACTGGGACGTATCGTACTCCTACTTGAGTATATCCTTTTCTACTCAATGTAATAAATTCCCTTTTCTCTTACAAAAGGAAGTTGTGGTTGTCACTTCCATTTCTATCAGTGGAGGGGAGCTGGCCCACAATGTCCTTGGTGAGGGATCGGGGGTGGTAAGTCAGATGGGAGAACTGGGACATTCTCTGTCAGCAGCTGAGTGGGGACTGAGAAGGAGCCCATATTCTTTAGAAAAGAACCTTCTACCAGTCCCGTAATTAGGAAGTGGCCCAAAGCATGACAGTACCTTCTTGGTGCTGTGTGAACGTAGCAGTTCAGCTAGGGTGGGCTGCCCCCTTAAATCCTCTGCAGGGGACACCATACTAACATGACCTCTGTTGTGGGGTCTGCTTCATGGGGAGAAAGCACTGAATTTGAAGCCTGGAGGTGTGAGCCTGAATTGGCATGACCCTAAGTAATATTTCTTCAACCTCTCCAAACCTCAGTTTCCACATCTGTAAAATGGGAGGAGCAATACTTACCGCCAAAGGGTTGCTGGATGGTCAAATTAAACCACTTATGTTAAAAAAATTTCAAAAGCCTAACAGAGTGTCTGTGTGTCATATAATGGAGCTAGAATCAAATCATCTGCCACACAGGCAACACAAGGGACTGCTAGAAGGATGGGAGGGCCAGGGGACTCGTAAGAAATACTGAAGAAGAGCTGGGTGCAGTGGGTCACACCTGTAATCCCAGCACTTTAGGAGGCCGAGATAGAAGGATCACTTGAGCTCAGGAGTTTGAGACCAGTTTGGACAACATGGCAAAACCCTATCTCTATCAAAAATACATAAATTAACCTGGCATGGTGGTGTACACCTGTAGTCCCCACTACTTAGGAGGCTGAGGTGGGAGAATTGCTTGAGCCCAGGAGGCAGAGGTTACAGTGAGCCTTGGTTGCACCATTGCACTCCAGTGTGGGTGACAGAGTGAGACCCTTTCTCAAAAAAATTAAAAAATAAAAATAAAAGAAATACTGAATAAGGAGCAGCAGAGAGAAAGAGAGAGAGAGAGAGAGAGGGAAAGGCCCTGGGTCCAGGGCTTGGATAAAACAGCCCTGGGTTTATCCAACTCCCTTTACTCTAATTCAAGGCTCACCAGGCAGCCTCTGGTTACTAAATTGTTTTCCTATTGACCTTGGTCTGGGCCTGAGGACAGGAGCGACCTACTGGGTATTAGGCAAGTTCACATGTTGGTTGTTTATTGTTTGTCTTAACTCTGTGCAGAGGTGTCATTAGCCTCTTTTTTTCCAGTGAGGAAAAACTCAGAGACACTAGGGGGTTTGCTCAAGGTCACTCTGCTGGGAAGCAGGAAATCCAGGGTCTCTCCGGCCCCAGCATCCCCTTTCCCATCACAGCACACTTCCTCCCAGCAGCAGGTCCAGGGCCCCCAGCATGGGTACCTTTGACCCTGAAAAGCCATGCCCTCATTGCAGGCTTCTGAATGGGCATTCAGCTTTTGCAGTGGAATCTTAACTTGGGAATTTAATTCCTTTTCTCCTTCCAGCCTGAGCCCCACCTCTGCCCATCCCTAGTGACTTGAGAGAAATCAGGCTCTGGAATCACCCAGACATTGAACCAGTGTGACTCAGTAGCCCCAGTGGAGAGGGCTGTCCTCTCCAGGAGCCCCTAAGCTCCAGCTGTCACCACTGACATTGCTTCACTTGGAGAATCTTTTGTAACAGTGATGTGCCCTGCCAGCTGAAGGCGTTAAGAGGCCTGCCAAGTTGCCGGGGGCTGGAGGGTAGGCAGTAACCAAGCCCACTGCTGGGTTTGTACAGCTGCCTACAGGTAGGGTGACACAACATGTCCCAGTTTTCCATCAAATTCCCAGGAAAATTGGGATGGTTGGCCACCCTACCTCCAAGTCTAAAGCACTGTCTTTGCACTGATAGCCATGGTGGGCAAGCCAAGGGGTGGATCTGTTTGCCCTGTGGGCCCATCCTTTGACCCAGACCCTGGGCAGGAATGGGTACCTGTTACCCAGCTTGCCTCCAAAAGCCATTAATCGGCTCAGAATATGTGACCCCCTCGGCCAGTCAACCCAGCTCATCCCACTGTGTCAGAGACCATGGGGTTAAGGGAATAACTGTTTTAGGAAAAAATCAGGCTGGATTTTTTCAAATTCCTTTTACTCGTCAATGGCCAACCACCCCTGCCTCCTTAGCAATGCTCTGTCCATCTTCTGGCTGGCCTGCCTATCAATTTTCTCCTGATGGGTTTGCTGCCGGAGAGGTCACCTCTGGCCTGGCTCTTATGAGCAGTGTGCTTTATGGCAAGCATGTGCTCCGGTGCTCCAGGGACAGCGTGACCTTGGCCCTGCTCCTTCAGCCTCTGACCCTTGGGAGATCAATGCAGGGAGAGGAAGCATCCATGCCAAGGAATGAGTCTCACAGCCACCGCTTCAGCTCAAAGCCTGGACTGCAAAGGGATCATGATGGGAGATTTCCTCTAGGGAGAGGATGGGCATCCTAAGATCTGTGGTCAGGGTCTGGCCTGGGAGGTTCTGATGAGAGGCCTGGGCAGTTGTGGTTGGCAGAACAATGGCCTCCAAAGAAATCCACTCTCTAATCCCCAGAACCGGTGACTGCGTTGCCTGACATGATAAAATGGACTTTGCATACAAAAAAGTTAAGGCTGTTGACATGGGGAGATAGACTCGATGTAATCACAAGGGTCCTTACAAGAAGGAGCCAGGAGGTCAGAAAGAGGAGAATGAGGCAATGTTGGCCACAGAAGCAGAGATCCAAGTCATGCCGCCACAAGCCGAGGAATACGAGCAGCAGCTAGAAGAGTCAGGGAGTGGATTCCCCCAGAGCCTCCGGAGGGAACCAGCCCTACTGACACCTTGATTTGAGCCCCTAAGGCTCATTTCATACTTCCAGCCTCCAGAACCATAAGAGAATAAATGGGCTTTTTAAGCCACCTAGTTTATGGAAACTTGTTACAGA
This sequence comes from Chlorocebus sabaeus, assembly GCF_047675955.1. Lineage (NCBI taxonomy): Eukaryota > Metazoa > Chordata > Mammalia > Primates > Cercopithecidae > Chlorocebus > Chlorocebus sabaeus. The sequence continues at coordinate 29,868,656 of NC_132919.1, read as the reverse complement.
TGAAATAAGAAACTCAGTGTGGTTGGAACAACGCACGATCATTATTGCTCAAGTTCTGAGAAAACCAGGGCCTCCCAGCTGAGTGAGGAGGGTGTGGTGGAGCTGAGCACCGGGTTTGGCACACACAACCTGCTCTGTAAAGGGGCACTCCTGGCCTCGTTCCCAACCTGTTGCAGAGAATCAGGTAAGTTCCCTTAGGGGGAAGGTGTCTGACTTTTGATCTGTATCCTCACTACACAAAGTTGATCCATAGACCGGCAGCACAGACTCCACCTGGAGTGTTGTTTGCACTGCAGAATCCCAGGCTCCAGCCCAACATAAGCGAGTCAGAACCTAGATTTTCACAAATCCCCCACTGCTTCTCGTGCATACAAATGCTTGAAAGGTGCTGATCCTAAGAGCTTGCTAAATCCTGAGAACATTGTGGTGAGGCAGGCACAGCAGTTATCACCTGTAGGCAGAGAAAACAGAGAGGTCGAGTGACTTGCCAAGGCACACACAGCTGGTGAGCGGCAGAAGCAGGCCTCAAACCCTGGCATGTCTAACTCTAGAAGTGGCATCTTTGCCAACAAGGGGCGAGGGAGAATGACCTAGAGGCATCACACCCGAGATCCCCGCCTCCTGCCGCTTTCTGCTCATGCCCATTTTCATCCTCTCATCTTTCTCTACTCACCTTTCTCCCTTCCTCCCTCTCCAGTCCCTCCCACCTCCCTCCTCCTCCCTTCCTCCCTCTTTTCATTTTTCTTTCTTTTTCTTTCTTTCTTTCTTTTTTTTTTTTTTTTTTGACAAGTTCTCACTCTGTCGCCCAGGCTGGAGTACAGTGGTGCCATCTCAGCTCACTGCAACCTCGCCTCCCGGGTTCAAGTGATTCTCCTGCCTCAGCCTTCTGAGTAGCTGGGATTACAGGTGTCTACCACCACACCTGGCTAGTTTTTGTATTTTTTAGTAGAGACAGGGTTTCACCATGTTGGCCAGGCTGGTCTCAAACTCCTGACCTCAGGTGATTTGCCCACCTTGGCCTCCTAAAGTGCTGGGATTACAGGCATGAGCCACCCTGCTTGGCCCCATTTTTCTTTAATTCTATTTTTCCATTCTCTCTCTTTCCTATCCCTCCTCCCTCCTTCCTTCCTCCCTTCTTTCCTTTCTCCCTCCTACCCTCCTTTCCTTCCTCCCTCCCTCCTTTCTTTCCTTTTTCCCTCCCTCCCTCCCTTCCTTCCTCTCTCCCTCTTTTTTCCCCTCCCTCCCTCCTGAGAGGTGAAGCCAGCTGAGCTTCTGGATCAGGTGGGGACTTGGAGAACTTTTCTGTCTAGCTAAAAGTTTGTAAACACACCAATCAGCACTGTGTCTAGCTAAAGGTTTGTAAACGCACCAGTCAGCACTCTGTAAAAATGGACCAATCAGCACTCTGTAAAATGGACCAATCAGTGGTCTGTAAAATGGACCAATCAGTAGGATGTGGGTGGGGCCAAATAGGGGAATAAAAGCTGGCCACCAGAGACAGGGTGGGCAACCTGTTTTGGTCGCCTTCCAAGGTGTGGAAGGTTTGTTCTTTTGCTCCTTGGCAATAAATCTTGGTGCAGCTCAGTCTTTAGGTCTGCACTACGTTTGTGAGCTGTAACACTCACGCGAAGATCTACAGCTTCACTCCTGAAGTCAGCAAGACCACAAACCCACGGCGAGCAGCAACTGCAGACGCGCAACCTTTAAGAGTTGTAACACTGACTGCCAAGGTCTGCAGCTTCATTCCTGAAGTCAGCGGGACCACCAACTCACCGGGAGGAACAAACAACTCCAGATGCGCCATCTTTAAGAGCTGTAACACTCGTTGCGAAGGTCTGCAGTTTCACTGCTGAAGTCAGCGAGACTGGGAACCCACCGGGAGGAACAAAGAACTCTGGACGCACCACCTTTAAGAGCTGTAACACTCACTGCGAAGGTCTGCGGCTACACTCAAGTCAGCAAGACCATGAATCCACCAAAAGGAAGAAACCCTGGACACGTGTGAACATCTGAAGGAACAAACTCTGGACACACCATCTTTAACACTCATGGCGAGGGTCCACGGCTTCATTCTTGAAGGCAGTGAGACCAAGAACCCACAGGAAGGAACCAATGCTGGACACACTCCCTTCCTTCTCTCCACACTCACTGGCCACTCCTGTGAGCCTGGCCCTGGTATGGAGGAGAAGGCCCTGCTTTCCAGGGGTGCACCTCAGTGCTCTCCACACCTGGCTGAGCATCGTAAGCACTTGGAGCATCTACTTACATTTCTGACATCTGACCCCACTCCAGACTCTCTGAGTCAGATATTCCCAGAGCAGGGCCTGGGCTTGACTGTCTCGAAATCACTCCTGAGGTGACTCTGACACAGCAAGCAGATCCCGCACATGGGGGCGGAGAACCACCACTGTTTTGGAGGAAGTCTTAGGTGTGTAATGGACAAAGAAGCAATCAACCCTAGGGTATGAAGCAGGAAGGGTCCATTGCTAGGAAACAGGAGGACTTCACAGAGGAGATGACTGAAATGGGTTTTGAGGGATGTATAGGAGTTTGCCAGGAGGGCAGGGTTTGGATGAGAGTAGGAAAGGTGTTTTACGTAAAGAAAGCAGTTTCTACAAAGGCTTGGAGGCAGAAAATGATGACATATTCAGGAAGCTGTAAAAAATTTAGTGTGACTGGAGGGTCAGACAGAGATAGGGCTGGAGAAGTGCCAGAGGGAGGTCACCAGCAATGCAACAGCCAGTTTGTCTTTACGCTTCCTCAGAAAACCCTTTCTGCTCCTTGATCATCATTTTTGGTTTCTCTGGACCCTTTCCCTGCATTTTTTCAAATGCCACGACCCCCAGAGGGACCTGTACTCTGCTGGCATTTAAAACCAGAGGAAACGGAGCCAGGGAATGTCATCCAATCCTGAGTCTGTCCAATAGCGAGAAACTTCCCGAGGGGCCTGGGCATACAGCTACTGTGATGAGTAATGCACAGAACCCGCAAGACTCCGATTTGAATTCCAGCCCTGCCTCTAAGTTGGTGGAGCCTAGAATTGGATATGGAACCATTCTGAACCCCATTTTCTTCCCTTTTTCAAAACAGGGTAGACACTGGAGGCATGGCTGTCCTATGTTTATTGCCAGTGCCTTGCACATTGTAGGCATGAAGTGAACGCAGCCTTCTTCCCTCCTTGCCTGCTGAAGTACACTCACTCACATCCAGCTGCTTTTCTCTGAGCCTGCACTGCTGCCAGTTATTTCAGGTTTTTTGTTTTGAGATGAGGCCTCACCCTGTCACCCAGGCTGAGGTGCAGTCTCACCTAAACTCAAGTGATCCTCTTGCCTTGCCTTTCCAAAAGCTAGCACTACAGGCATGCACCACTACACCCAGCTAATTAAAATGAATATTTCTCATGCCTGTAATCCCAGCACTTGGGAGGCCAAGGCAGGCGGATCATCTGAGGCCAGGAGTTCAAGACCAGGCTGGCCAATATGGCAAAACCCTGTCTCTTCCAAAAAATACAAAAATTAGCTGGGCATGGCAGTGTGTGTCTGTAATCCCAGCTACTTGGGAGGTTGAGGCACGAGAATCGCTTGAATCCGAGAGGCGTAGGGGGCAGTGAACTGAGGTCGCGCCACTACACTCCAGCCTGGGCGACAGAGTGAGACTCTGTCTCAAAAAAAATTTTTTTTTCTTTTTGGTAGAGATGGGTTGTCGTTTTGTTGTCCATGATGGTCTTGAACTCCTGGCCCCAAGTGACCCTCCTGTCTCAGCCTCTCAAAGTGCGGGGACTACAGGTGTGTGCCAGCATGTCCAGCTAGTAACCTGTTATTTATTTATTTATTTATTTATTTGAGACGGAGTCTCGCTCTTTTACCAGGCTGGAGTGTAGTGGCACCATCTCGGCTCACTGCAACCTCCGCCTCCTGGGTTCAGGTGATTCTCCTGCCTCAGCCTCTTGAGTAGCTGGGACTACAGGCACGCGCCACCACGCCCGGCTAATTTTTATATTTTTAGTAGAGACACGGTTTCATCATGTTGGCCAGGATGGTCTCCATCTCTTGACCTTGTGATCTGCCCACCTTAGCTTCCCAAAGTGCTGGGATTACAGGCATGAGCCACCCAGCCATAACCTGGTTTTTAATGACATAATGTCCGGTATTATTTAGATGAAAACCACATGACTGTGGTCAAGCCCCTCCTTCTCTGAGCCTCAGCTTGCTCATCTGTGAAATGGGAAGAGTCACGTGAAAATGCCCAGGTTTTTGCAAGACCTAGATGTGTTGTCGCTGACTGGCAGCTGTCATCCCTTATGTGTGTGTGCAGGACTGAACTCATAACCTCCCTGGTCAATTGAGCCTTTCCTTGGACACTACTGAGTTGGGCCTGGTCAGGAGGAGTGGTTTCTTCTGTGGGCAAAGCTGTGAGGGCAAGAGTCTGGAAACTGAGAGAGGCCATCTTCCTTCACCACATGGAGAAGATGCTCTGTGATAAGAATTGGGACCACAAACTAGGAAGCAGCTCTGAGGGGCAGAGAGATCCTGAATGCGTTTGAGATCCTGATTCCAGTTCTAGGAGAGGTGAGCCAGACCCCCGCCTTCTTGCCCTTTGCACTTGGTGGTTACTCTTCTGGAAACTTTCCAGAATAATTTCATCCTTTTGCCTAATTGGTTCAAATTGGTTTTATGTATCTGGTACTGAAGATTAATCAGGTTTGTGTTACTAACCCGATTTTCAGGTGAGGAAACTGAAGCGCAGAGAATTAAGTAGCTTGTCCAAAGTCACTCAGGGGGTAAAATCAGAGAAGGGATTTGGACTCGGGACCACCTTAGCCCAAAGCCCCTCCCCTGCCCTCTGTCCCACTCTGTAGCTTGTAAAACACGGCAGGCTCCCTGGAGAAGCAGCTCTGTTTCTTTCTGAATCAGCAGGAGCCAGTCAGGAAAACAGAAATCGTTCCAGGATCTCAGCAGGGGAAATTTAATATGAGGATTTGGTCACACCCGGCAGAAAGAGAAAAAAGAGAATACTGAGGAAAACCCAGCTCCCTCCCATGAGAATTGCAATCTACCTTGTCCTGGTCTTCATCAAAGACTCCATGGAGCCTGGATAGCTGCCATGGAGGATTAGCTGCTCCCTGGCCAGGGGGCAAGGGCAGGATTCACTGTGGCAATAGGGACCTTCCTAACCTGTCTGGAGGTCACTTTTCCAGGCACAACTGCTCAGACACAAGGTCTGACTGCAAGGCTTAATGGGAAAGTGAGTCTTTGCTTCGGCACCTCCTGCTGCCTCATCCCTGTACCCTGTCATTCATTAGGTCAGACTCCGAGGCCTGGGAATCCTCTGTATTCAGCAAACTTTTGGGCCCCTGAGGCTACATGAAGCTGCCCGAGTCTCTTCACTGTCTCGACTTCTCCTCCTACCCATTCACTTTTCTTGTCTCTTGTAGCCAAAAAGAGAATGATGGGATTTGGACATTAGTCACACTTTATTCTACCTTCCTGACTAAAGGACATTGGCAATGATTGGAGGTTCCAAGATGGCTGAACAGGAACAGCTCCAGTCTACAGCTCCCAGCGTAAGCGACACAGAAGATGGATGATTTCTGCATTTCCAACTGAGGTACCAGGTTCATCTCTCTGGAGCTTGTTGGACAGTGGGTGCAGCCCATGGAGCAGGGCAGGGCATCACCTCACCTGGGAAGCACAAAGGGCCAGGGAATTCCCTTTCCTAGACAAGGGAAGCCATGACAGATGGTACCTGGAAAATCGGGACACTCTCACCATAATACTGTGCTTTTCCAGTGGTCTTAGGAAATAGCACACCAGGAGATTATATCCCATGCCCAGAGAGCCTTGCTCACTGCTAGCACAGCAGTCTGAGATCAAAATGCAAGGTGGCAGCAAGGCTGGGGGAGGGGCATCTGCCATTGCTGAGGCTTGAGTAGGTAAACAAAGCGGCCGGGAAGCTCGAACTGGGTGGAGCCCACCACAGCTCAAGAAGGCCTGCTTGCCTCTGTAGACTCCCCCTCTGGGAGCAGGGTGTAGTTGAACAAAAGGCAGCAGAAACTTCTGCAGACTTAAATGTCCCTGTCTGACAGCTTTGAAGAGAGTAGTGGTTTTCCCAGCATGGAGTTTGAGATCTGAGAATGAACAGACTGACTCCTCAAGTGGATCCCTGACCCCCAAGTAGCCTAACTGAGAGACACCTCCCAGTAGGGGCTGACTGACACCTCATACATCTGGGTGCTCCTCTGAGACGAAGCTTCCAGAGGAAGGATCAGGCAGCAACATTTTCCATTCTGCAATATTGGCTGTTCTGCAGCCTCCACTGGTGATACCCAGGCAAACAGGGTCTGGAGTGGACCTCCAGCAAATGCCAACAGACCTGCAGCTGAGGGTCCTGACTGTTAGAAGGAAAACTAACAAACAGAAAGGACATCCAAACCAAAACCCCATCTGTACGTCACCATCATCAACGACCAAAGGTAGATAAAACCACAAAGATGGGGAGAAACCAGAGCAGAAAAGCTGAACATTCTAAAAATCAGAGCACCTCTTCTCCAAAGGAAGGCAGCACCTCTTCTCCTCCAAAGGAAGTCCAGCAATGGAACAAAGCTGGACAGAGAATGACTTTAATGAGTTGAGAGAAGAAGGCTTCAGACGATCAGTAATAACAAACTTCTCCAAGCTAAAGGAGGATGTTCGAACTCATTGCAAAGAAGCTAAAAACCTTGAAAAAAGATTAGACGAATGGCTAACTAGAATAAACAGCATACAGAAGACCTTAAATGACCTGATGGAGCTGAAAACCATGACACAAGAACCACGTGATGCATGCACAAGCTTCAGTCACTGATTTGATCAAGTGGAAGAAAGGGTATCAGTGATTGAAGGTCAAATTAATGAAATTAAGCAAGAAGAGAAGTGTAGAGAAAAAAGACTAAGAAGAAATGAACAAAGCCTCCAAGAAACATGGGACTATGTGAAAAGACCAAACCTATGTCTGATTGGTGTACCTGAAAGTGACAGGGAGAATAGAACCAAGTTGGAAAACACTCTTCAGGATATTATCCAGGAGAACTTCCCCAACCTAGCAAGGCAGGCCAACATTCAAATCCAGGAAATACAGAGAACACCACAAAGATACTCCTTGAGAAGAGAAACTCCAAGACACATAATTGTCAGATTTACCAAAGTTGAAATGAAGGAAGAAATGTTAAGGGCAGCCAGAGAGAAAGGTCGAGTTACCCACAAAAGGAAGCCCATCAGACTAACAGCAGATCTCTCGGCAGAAACTCTACAAGCCAGAAGAGAGTGGGGGCCAATATTCGACATTCTTAAAGAAAATAATTTCCAACCCAGAATTTCATATCCAGCCAAACTAAGCCTCATAAGGGAAGGAGAAATAAAATCCTTTACAGACAAACAAATGCTGAGAGATTTTGTCACCACCAGGCCTGCCTTACAAGAGCTCCTAAAGGAAGCACTAAACATGGAAAAGAACGACCTGTACCAGCCACTGCAAAAACATGCCAAATTGTAAAGACCATCAATGCTAGGAAGAAACCGCATCAACTAATGAGCAAAATAACCAGCTAACATCATAATGACAGGATCAAATTCACACATAACAATATTAACCTTAAATGTAAATGGGCTAAATGCTCCAATTAAAAGACACAGACTGGCAAATTGGATAAAGAGTCAAGACCTATCAGTGTGCTGTATTCGGGAGACCCATCTCACATGCAGAGACACATATAGGCTCAAAATAAAGGGATGAAGGAAGATCTACCTAGCAAATGGAAAACAAAAGCAGGGGTTGCAATCTTAGTCTCTGATAAACAGACTTTAAACCAACAAAGATCAAAAGACACAAAGAAGCCATTACATAATGGTAGAGGGATCAATTCAACAAAAAGAGCTAACTATCCTAAATATGTATGCACCCAATACAGGAGCATCCAGATTCATAAAGCAAGTCCTTAGAGACCTACAAAGAGACTTAGACTCTCACACAATAATAATGGGAGACTTTAACACCCCACTATCAACATTAGACAGATCAACGAGACAGAAAGTTAACAAGGATATCCAGGAATTGAACTCAGCTCTGCACCAAGCAGACCAATAGACATCTACAGAACTCTCCACCCCAAATCAACAGAATATACATTCTTCTCAGCACCACATCACACTTATTCCAAAATTGACCACATAGTTGGAAGTAAACCACTCCTCAGCAAATGTAAAGGAACAGAAATTATAACAAACTGTCTCTTAGACCACAGTGCAATCAAACTAGAATTCAGGATTAAGAAACTCACTCAAAACTGCTCAACTACGTGGACACTGAACATCTGCTCCTGAATGACTACTGGGTACATAATGAAATGAAGGCTGAAATAAAGATGTTCTTTGAAACCAATGAGAAAAAAGACACAACATACCAAAATCTCTGGGACACATTTAAAGCAATGTGTAGAGGGAAATTTATAGCACTGAATACCCAAAAGAGAAAGCAGGAAAGATCTAAAAGTGACACCCTAACATCACAATGGAAAGAACTAGAGAAGCAAGAGCAAACACATTCAAAAGCTAGCAGAAGGCAAGAAATAACTAAGATCAGAGCAGAACTGAAGAAGATAGAGACATAAAATCCCTTCAAAACATCAATGAATCCAGGAGCTGGTTTATTGAAAAAATCAACAAAATTGGTAGACTACTAGCAAGACTAATAAAGAAGAAAAGAGAGAAGAATCAAATAGATGCAATAAATATGATAAAGGGGATATTGTCACTGATCCCACAGAAATACAAACTACCATCAGATAATACTATAAACATTTCTATGTAAATAAACTAGAAAATCTAGAAGAAATGGATGAATTCCTGGACACATACACCCTCCCAAGTCTAAACCAGGAAGAAGTTGAATCCCTGAATAGACCAATAACAGGCTCTGAAATTGAAGCAATAATTAAGAGCCTACCAACCAAAAAAATGTCCAGGACCAGACGGATTCACAACCAAATTCTACCAGAGGTACAAAGAGGAGCTGGTACCATTCCTTCTGAAATATTCCAATCAATAGAAAAAGAAGGAATCTTCCCTAACTCATTTTATGAGGCCAGCATCATCCTGATACCAAAGCCTGGCAGAGACACAACAAAAAAAGAGAATTTTAGACCAATATCCCTGATGAACATCGATGCAAAAATCCTCAATAAAATACTGGCAAACCAAATCCAGCAGCACATCAAAAAGCTTATCCACCACAATTAAGTTGGTTTCATCCCTGGGATGCAAGTCTGGTTCAACATATGCAAATCAATAAACATAATCCATCATCTAAACAGAACCAAAGACAAAAACCACATTATTATCTCAATAGATGGAGAAAAGGCCTTCGACAAAGTTCAACAGCCTTCATGCTAAAAACTCTCAATAAACTAGGTATTGATGGGACGTATCTCAGAATAATAAGAGCTATTCATGACAAACCCACAACCAATATCGTACTGAATGACAAAAACTGGAAGCATTCCCCTTGAAAACTGGCACAAGACAGGGATGCCCTCTCTCACCACTTCTATTCAACATAGTGTTGGAAGTTCTGACCAGAGCCATCAGGCAGGAGAAAGAAATAAAGTGTATTTAATTAGGAAAAGAGGAAGTCAAATTGTCCCTGTTTGCAGATGACATGATTGTATATTTAGAAAACCCCATCATCTCAGCCCAAAGTCTCCTTAAGATGATAAGAAACTTCAGCAAACTTCTTAGGATACAAAATCAATGTGCAAAAATCACAAGCATTCCTATATACCAATAACAGAAAAACAGAGAGCCAAATCATGAGTGAACTCCCATTCACAATTGCTACAAAGAGAATAAAATACCTAGGAATTCATCTTACAAGGGATGTGAAGGACCTCTTCAAGGAGAACTACAAACCACTGCTCAAGGAACTAAAAGAGGACACAAAGAAGTGGAAGAACATTCCATGCTCATGGATAGGAAGAATCAGTATCATGAAAATGGCCATACTGCACAAGGTAATTTATACATTCAATGCCATCCCCATCAAGCTATCAATGACTTTCTTCACAGAATTGGAAAAAACTACTTTAAAGTTCATATGGAACCAAAAAAGAGCCTGCATTGCCACAACAATCCTAAGCCAAAAGAACAAAGCTGGAGGCATCAAGCTACCTGACTTCAAACTATACTACAAGGCTACAGTAACCAAAACAGCATGGTACTGGTATCAAAACAGAGATATGGACCAATGGAACAGAACAGAGCCCTCAGAAATAACACCACACATGTACAACCATCTGATCTTTAACAAACCCAATAAAACAAGAAATAGGAAAAGGATTCCCTATTTAATAAGTTGTGCTGGGAAAACTGGCTAGCCATATGTAAAAAGCTGAAAGTGGATCCCTTCCTTACACCTTATACAAAAATTAATTGAAGATGGATTAAAGACTTAAATGTTAGACCTAAAACCATAAAAACCCTAGAAGAAAACCTAGGCAATACCATTCAGGACATAAGCATGGGCAAGGACTTCATGACTAAAACACCAAAAGCAATGGCAACAAGAGCCAAAATTGAAAAATGGGATCTAATTAAACTAAAGAGCTTCTGCACAGCAAAAGAAACTACCATCAGAGTGAACAGGCAACCTACAGAATGGGAGAAAATTTTTACAATCTATCCATCTGACAAAGGGCTAATATCCAGAATCTACAAAGAACTTAAACAAATTTACAAGAAAAAATCAAACAACCCCATCAAAAAGTAGTCAAAGGATGTGAACAGACACCTCTCAAAAGAAGACATTTATGCAGCTAACAGACACACAAAAAAAATGCTCATCATCACTGGCCATCAGAGAAATGCAAATCAAAACCACAATGAGATACCATCTCACACCAGTTAGAATAGCAATCATTAAAAAGTCAGGAAGCAACAGATGCTGGAGAAGATGTGGAGAAATAGGAACACTTTTACACTGTTGGTGGGACTGTAAACTAGTTCAACCACTGTGCAAGACAGTGTGGAGATTCCTCAAGGATCTAGAACTAGAAATACCATTTGACCCAGCCATCCCATTACTGGGTATATACCCAAAGGATTATAAATCATGCTGCTATAAAGACACGTGCACACGTATATTTATTGTGGCATTATACACAATAGCAAGACTTGGAACTAACCCAAATGTCCATCAATGAGAGACTGGATTAAGAAAATGTGGCACATATACACCACAGAATACCATGCAGCCATAAAAAAGGATGAGTTCATGTCCTTTGTAGGGACATGGATGAAGCTGGAAACCATCATTCTGAGCAAACTATTACAAGGACAGAAAACCAAATGCCACATGTCCTCACTCATAGGTGGGAACTGAACAATGAGAACACTTGGACACAGGGTGGGGAACATCACACACCGGGACCTGTCATGGAGTGGGGAGACAGGGGAGGGATAGCATTAGGAGATATACTTAATGTAAATGATGAGTTAGCAGTGCAGCACACTAACGTGGCACATACATACATACATATGTAACAAACCTGCATGTTGTGCACATGTACCCTAGAAATTAAAGTATAATAAAAATTAAAAATTAAAAGAAAAGGGCGTTGGCCAGTTACTTGTACTTCTTGTTGAATATAAAACCTTGCAAGTTTATAGACTCCTTAACCATAAGCTCCCCCATCCTTTATTGATATATAATTGTCACGTATATCACATCTACATACACTATAAACCCAGCAATATACTGTAATAATTTTTGCTTCAAACAGCCACAATGCATTTTAAAGAAATTAAAGGGAAACCATCTTTTGTATTTTCCCACATGTTTGCCATTTCTGGTGCTTTTTGTTCCTTGCTGTAATCTAAGGTTCTTTTGGTATCATTTCCCTTCTATCTGAAGAACTTCCTTTAGCATTTCTTTCATGCAGGTCTGATGGTGATGAAAACTCCTTGTATTAATTTATCTGAATGAATGTCCCTCCCTCCCTCCCTCCTTCTCTCTCTCTCTCCCTCCCTCCCTCCCTCCCTCCCTCCCTCCCTCCCTTCCTTCCTTCCTTCCTTCCTTCCTTCCTTTTGAGACAGAGTCTTGCTCTGTAGCCCAGGCTGGAGTGCAGTGGTGCGATCTCGGCTAATTGCAAGCTCTGCCTCCCAGGTTCATGCCATTCTCCTGCCTCAGCCTCCTGGGTAGCTGGGACTACAGGCATGTGCCATCATGCCTGGCTAATTTTTTTTTTTTTTTTTTTTTTTTTTTTTTTTTTTTTGTATTTTTAGCAGAGACGGGGTTTCACCGTGTTAGCCAGGATGGTCTCGATCTCCTGACCTCGTGATCCACCTGCCTTGGCCCTGCAAAAGTGCTGGGATTACAGGCATGAGCCACTGCACCTGGCCATGAATGTTTCATTTTCATTATGGAAATATATTTTTACTGGATATGTGATTCTGAGTTGATAGGTTCTTTTTCTTTCTTTTAATGCATTAAAGATGTTCCACTGCCTTCTGACTTCCTTTCTCATGACAAGTCATTAATATTTATATCATTCTTCTCTTGTATAAAATATGTTGTTTTTTTCCTGTGGATATTTTAAAACTTGTCTCCTTTTGTATGGTATTTAGTAGTTTGATTTTGTGCCTAGGTGTGTACTTTGTACTTACCCAGTTTTGAGTTTATCTGAGGTACACTAAAATTCTTGGGTATGTAAATGTTTGTCTTTCACCAAACATGGGGAAATTTCAGTTGCTATTTTTTTAAACTTTTTTTCTGTCCCATTCTCTCATTTCCTTCTCAGACTCCAATTATACATATGTTAGACCTTTTGATATTTTTTCACAGGTCCCTGAGGCTCTTCCTCTTTTCTTTTTCTTCAATCCTTTTTGTTCTTCATATTGGATACTTTCTATTGACATATTTTCAAGTTCATTGACTCTTCCTTCTGTCATCCCCAACCTGCTGTTAAGCAGATTTCCTTTCGTGTTTGCCTGATTTCGGTCAACTTCCAGTGCATTTAGGCAGTTGTTTTTTCTTAAGTCTTTGCCCAGAGTTCATAGCTGTTATTTGTGGTCTAGTAGAAGTTCTTCTGCCATTACTGGAAACAGGACCCTGGCTAAGTTACTCTTGATCTCCAGTTTCCTCATCTAGAAAGTAATAATATCAACCTCATGGGTTATATCTGTAAAATATCCAGCATTTGATTTGACACAAAATAAGTCCATTTCACATCCCACTTCCATTCCTGATCAGTCTAGCCTGGATTCAACTCCCACCTTTTTCCTCCCATCAGAGAAAACAGGGTGCCTCCTCTGGGTGACAATGTAGAAATGAATAAGGCACAAGCTTCAATTTTAGGAGCTCAGAGTGAAGGAGACAAACTAAGTCAGTTAGGGCTCTTTGCATTGTGAGTGACTGAAAACCCAGTTAACATTGGTTGGAAACAAAGAGGAATTTGCAAGAGTAGGGCATGCTGCAGGTATATGTTGCAGGTTTCAAGGTCTCTCTCCCTCTCTACTCTCATACCCTGCAAGGGATCCATTTTCAGGTAGTAGGTGGGGGAGGAAGAACATTGCAGATTGGAGAAGGTGTAAGGAGGCCAGTGTGACTGGAGTGCAGAGAACAGAGTGGTGAGAGGCATGAGAGGAGGTAGAGAGATAGGCAGAGGTAAGAAGTTGTACACCTCGTGGTAGGAGAGTGACAAGATCATACTTGTATGTTGAAAATATTATCCTGGCTCTAGAGGGAGTTAGGGAACCTAGAGACTCAGTAGCTGGTGTGGAGAGGCCACTGTAGGCGCCAGGTAAGTGATAGGGGAATTATAACTAGGGGGTTTCCAGGAGTAAGGAGAGAAGCAGAACTTGAGAGCTATTAAGGAAGTGAAGACAAGATGTGATGATTGATTTGATGTTGTGAATGAGGGGAAGGAAGTGACACAATAACTCCAAGTTTTCTGGTTTGCTTAATTAGATGGGTGATGGTGCCTTTCATTGAGCTAGCCATCATGGGAACAGAACCAGACTGGCGGGGGGGAAGTGTGTTTCTTGACATCATGACTTTGAGGTACCTGTGAGCCATCAAGTGGAGGCATTGAGATTTTTCTATTTCCTCTCCCTCGATCACTTTGCTTTGCTCAAAAATGGCCCAACATGGCCACTCCAACTCTTTCCAGCTCCAGTACCAACAATGATTGTCTCTTTAGATTCAAATTTTTGGCTGGGCTCAGTGGCTCACGCCTGTTTTCCAAGTACTTTGGGAGGGCAAGGTGGGTGGATCACTTAAGGTCAGGAGTTTGAGACCAGCTTGGCCAACATGGCAAAACCCTGTCTCTACTAAAAATACAAAAAATTAGCTGGGTGTGGTGGTGCGCCTATAATCCCAGGTACACAGGAGGCTGAGGCAGAGAATTCCTTGAACCCAGGAGATGGTGGTTGCAATGAGCTGAGTGCGCCACTGAACTCCAGCCAGGGTGACAGAGTGAGACTCTGTCTCAAAATATATAAATAAATTAATTAAATAAATTCAATTTTTTTTTTTTTTTTTTGAGACAGCGATTGAATCTGATTGGTCATTGGCTCGGGATAGATTGGCTATTAGGTCACCTCCCCTTTGGTCAGATGACTACCTCTCATTCAATCGGATATTTCTGGAAAGGAGTAGTGAGTCACATGGTACAAAGATGGCTGCCTACTGCTGCGCTTTCAGCTGAAACTAAAGGAATGGAGGGACGATTCCTAGAAAAGGGGTTGAGGATAGGGCAGGCGTTCCAAACATACCAACCACATCTTTAAAATGAGGAGTCAACTAGGTGGTCTATAAGAGCTCTTTAGCTGGCAAAGATTTGTGGGCTCACTTCTACCTGTGAACAAAAAAGAACTGAGGGTCAGAAAGCTGCCTGCTATGGGGAGCTCCATCTGAGCTCTAGACACTCAGAAATATGTCCTCCTCACTTCCCCCAGCTTGGCATAGCACAGGTTTTCCTGCCTTTGCAGGACAGTAATCCCAGTTCTCAGGTCTTACTAGAATTCACCAGGTTCTACCATCAGGAGGACAACAAAGGAAAAGCCTTTGCTGGGAAGGAGAATTAACCTGTGGCTTTTATCCCTGTGACTGATCAAGCCTAAGGGTGACATCCCCCAGGTCTGTGCTGAGCAGCAGTGGGCTTTATCATTTCTGGGTTCCCACCTCACCCATTGCTCCTGGTTCCCAGAGACTTGGAGCCATGAGCGGCTGGCCCCACAGTGGTTCCCACCTGTGGGCTTCAGCCCAATCAGGGCATTTACGGGGCCCATCCTTGTGGCTTAGGCATCTCAGCGCCCATCAGCCTGGGGCCAGATCCCTGTGCCACAACATCTGCCTTGTTCCTGGGACTGAGCCCTCTGGGCACCCCAGTTCCCATACCTGGACTGCTGTCCTGGCCCCACTTCTGCCTTGACCCCTGCTCCTGCATGATGAGACCCACTCACCTGGGTGCCCTTCTTCATTTATTTCTGAGTTTCTCAAGGAAGCCATTTGGGGAAGACTGACCCGACCTCACATGCTGACACTTGCCTTTGCCTTCCTGTCCATCAACTAAATTCACATATGCCTGATCTGTAAAATGGGCATGATGATAACCCCTCCCCAACAGAGACAGTCAGTCCAAAAGCACTAAGCCAACAATCCTCAAAGTGTGGTCCCAGACCAACAGCATAGTATCAGTTGGATTAGAAATGCACATTCTTGGCAGAGCACGGTGGTTCACAACTGTAATCCCAACACTTTGGGAGGTTGAAGCAGGTGGATCCCTTGAGGCCAGGAGTTCGAGAACAGCCTGGCCAATATGGTGGAAACCCTGTCTCTACTGAAAATACAAAAAAAAAAAAAAAAAAAAATTAGCTGGTCTTGGTGGTGCACGCCTGTGTTCCCAGCTACAGGGAGGCTGAGGCAGGAGAACTGCTCGAACCCAGGTCTTCCTCTTTCATATAAAGCCACCAATCCTATTGGATTAGGACTGCAGCCTTGTAATCTCATTTAACATTAATTACCTTTTAAAAGCCCTATCTCCAAATACAGTCACTTTGGGAGTTAAGGCTTCAATATATAAATTTGACAGTGGGCTGGGGGAGCGCAGTTCAGTCCCTAGCACCTACTGTTACTCAGTTAAAACTCTGGGGTGGAGTCCAGCAATCTCTATTAAAACCAGCCCTCAGGTGATTCTAGGCATGCTCAAGTTTAAGAAGCATTCTACTAAACTGACTGCCCTGAGACATGAGATGCGAATTCAGTCTGGTCTGCAGGGAAAGCCCCACCACCTCCTCTCCACACACAAAAATGAGGTCCTATTTCCTTTTGACTAGATATGCTTTTGTTTTTAACCGGATATGTTGACTGCTCAGTCTCATCACACCAGTGGTCTCATGAACACCTTTCCTCTCTCAGTTTCCAAAAGACCATTGGTTGCCTTTCTCCCCCTCAGTGGCTCACAAAACCCCAAATTCCTGCAAGGTGACTGGAACAATGCAGTCAGGGTAATTGTTTCTGAAGCCAGGTGAGACCTCACCTCAGGACACATTGACATATTCTAGGCAAAGCTTCTGAGTGCAAGGTAATGGTTCCCTCAGAGACAATGATTTGTGCCTCTCTGTTTTACAGAAATTGGGTCTCAGAGAGGTAAACGGTGTCTTGCCCGAAGTCACACGGTGGAGTGGCAAAGCCATCCCTCAGAGCAGGGCTGGCGGCATCAAGGGTGGCATTCTTCGTAGCATGCCAGGGCTTGTGGAACTTTAATATGCACAGGAACCCCTGAGGATCTTGCTTAAAATACAGATTCTGATTCAGTGAATCTGGGGTGGGGCCTGGGATTCTGCAATTCCTTTTTTTTTTTTTTTTTTTTTTGAGACGGAGTCTCACTCTGTCGCCCAGGCTGGAGTGCAGTGGCCGGATCTCAGCTCACTGCAAGCTCCGCCTTCCGGGTTCACGCCATTCTCCTGCCTCAGCTTCCTGAGCAGCTGAGACTACAGGCGCTCCCCACCTCGCCCCGCTAATTTTTTTTTTGTATTTTTTAGTAGAGACGGGGTTTCACTGGGTTAGCAAGGATGGTTTCGATCTCCTGACCTCGTGATCCGCCCGTCTCGGCCTCCCAAAGTGCTGGGATTACAGGCTTGAGCCACCGCGCCCGGCCGGGATTCTGCAATTCTAACATGCTCCTGGGTGATGCGATGCTACTGGCCCAGGACCACACTGAGAAGTAAGGTTCTACACCGTGCTGTGCTCCACACATCCCTCCTCCCAGTGTGTTTCCATAAACTTCCAGCCTGTGAGAGCCGACTCTCGCAGGAAAGGAAAGATCCCTTACTTGTGGCCAAGTAACAAAGAACAAAAATCACAAATAGGAAGCAGTGACGTTGGTGGGGCTTGGTGAACTGCAAAATCCCTGCCTGTTTCCCCAGATTCCACCTTCAGCCAATGCCACTAGAAAATCTGTCCATTCTGGGCCTCTCCCTGAGTTAGAATGCACTGACTCCCTGTCACCTGGTTTCCCTACCCTCTGTTCTGACAGCAACCTCCTCTCCCCAGGATGCTGGAGTCCCTGCTGTGGATCTCCTGGGCCCAGCACCACAAGAAGCTCTCACCACGGGAACACACAGTCCCTGTGCCAAGCCAAGCATATTCATCCAAGAACTGAAAAGAAAACAGTCAAACTCTTCCTGACCCGACCTTTCCTGGAGGGACGCTGCGGACTGAGGAAGAGTCTCTCCACCCCTAGCTCAAGCAAAAAGCCCTGGGACTTTCAAAGAATCTTAGTGGCAGAAGGAATTTTGAGGTTTCACTGAAGCTTCTCATTTTCCAGGTAACGCCAGTGACTTGCCCG
This sequence comes from Chlorocebus sabaeus, assembly GCF_047675955.1. Taxonomy (NCBI): domain Eukaryota; kingdom Metazoa; phylum Chordata; class Mammalia; order Primates; family Cercopithecidae; genus Chlorocebus; species Chlorocebus sabaeus. Next base: position 29,850,778 of record NC_132919.1, on the reverse strand, counting down.
AAGTCACACTGCCAATCTGGGTGGGAACTCTGGTCTGTGGGTTCCAGCTCATGCTCCATCCCACTCAAGGAAGTTCCTTGAAGGTCAGTGCTATGGACTGAATTGTGTCCCCTGAAATCTATGTGTTGAAGCCCTAACCCTTAATGTGACTGTATTTGGAAATACGGTCTTTAGGAGGGAATTAAGGTTAAACAAACTTGCAAGGGTGGGGCCCTAATCCATTAGAACTGTGGCCTTATAAGAACAGGGAAAGATCTCTTGCTGGATCTCTCTTTCTTGCTTTCTCCCTCTCTCTCCCTCTTCTTTTTTTCCCCTCTCTCTCCCTTTCTCCCTCTCCTTCTCCCTCTCTTTCTCCCTTTTCCCCATTCCATGTGAGCACACAGTAAGAAGGCAGTGATCTGCAAACCAGGAAGAGAGCTCTCACCCTGCTGGCACTCTGATCTTCAGCTTCCAGCCTCCAGGACTATGAGAAATAAATACCTGTTATTTAAGGCACCCAGTCTATGGTATTTTGATATGGCAGCCGGAGCAGACGAAGACAGTCTGGCTTTGAGTTCATCACACTCTCATTCAGCATCTCTGGAGGAACTCGCCTCTGATGTCCTCACATGGCGCTTCTGTAATTTATTATAAAAAACACCTCTTCTCTTTGGACTGCTGGAAGGTGAATTGGCTTTCTCCACTCTCAAGAATGGATTGATTTGGCTTGACTCTGAGTGTGATCTGGGGCTGATGAAAGCAGTTGTGCTGGGTGCAGATGAGAGTGGGGAGGGCATGGAGTAGAACTCTCAGGGAACAACGGGGAGAGAATGTGAGCCTCAGCTTCTTACCCACTTCCCAATCACTGCCATTGACTTGTAGCTGCCCCACTGCCATCTTCACCTTCCCACAACCCCAGCCTCCCTGATTGCTTCATAATGTCCCAAGTGTGCCATGTAGTTCATTCCTCCATGCTTCCTCCACCCGCTGACCACCCTGCCTGGAACACTCCCTCTTTGTTCCCTGGCAAACCTTCAGCCATCCATCAAGATCCAGCACAGTGACCTCCTCCTCTGTGAAGCCTCCTCCACCGACTCTCCTTAACCCACAGTTACTTACTTGTAAAGAAATAAACACAAAAATAACAACTAAATCCACACATACCTACACATGCATGCACACACACTAATACTAGGTTCCTGCTTGCAAACAGTAGGAACTAATTTAGACACAGAAAGACCTCATTAAAAGGATATTGGGTCACCCAAGGATGACCAGAGAACTGGGGAACCAGGTTTCAGGCTATGCAGCCAGCAACAATGCCTGGCAGCGCCCTCAGAGCAGGTATAGGACCTGATGGGCGCCACGCCTTGCACCGGCTTGCACCTCCAACCCTGCTAGCACTGGCCCCAGAGAATGGCGTGGTGCTGGAGCCACCATCTCCACCACTAGAGACACTTCAGATCATCTCTCAAACTCCTCCTCTCCGTGTGGCAGTAGCTGTGGGTGTGACTTGGTCTGATTGGGAAGGCCCAGCTCCCCTGGCCTGCCCTGACTCTAGAGTGAAAGGTGGCTCCTTGCCTCTCCAAGACCCAGAAGGTGGGGAATTCCTCAGATATAGAAGGGGATCTATATGTTGTATAAAGTCATCTCAAACATCAAATTAACAAATACTGAAGTATTGCTCCTGGAGGAAATACAGGCTTAGGTTTCCACAAGCCTCTGATCACAACATTTTCATCAACTGGTCAACAGATAACATTGTTTTCTGCAAGTTTCCAGTTTTGTGTTGTTTGTTGTTGTTGTTGTTTGAGACAGGATCTCGTTCTGTCACCCAGGCTGCAGTGCAGTGGTGCCATCTCGGCTCACTGCAACCTTGGTCTCCCAGGGTTCAAGCGCAATTCTCATGCTTTAGCCTCCCGAGTAGCTGGGGCTACAGGCGTGTGCCACTGCTCCCGGCTAGTTTTTGTATTTTTAGTAGAGATGAAGTTTTGTCACGTTGGCCAGGCTGGTCTTGAACTCCTGACCTCAAGTGATCCCCCTGCCTTGGCCTCCCAAAGTGCTGGGATTACAGGCGTGAGCCACTGTGCCCAGCTGCATGTTTCTGTTTAGAGACACCTTATAGTAATGTATATTTATATTGTTGATCCATTAGCATTGAACTCACGGGCAACAGCAGTATACCCCATGACTGAATGGAGCAGATCTCACTCATGCATTTTTCTTTGTAAGGAATGTCGCCATCTTCCTGTGCTCAGGAACTCTAGACAGCACTTCAGCACCAGGCTTGGGGGTCATCTTAAATAGCACAGTCACCAGCAAAGGGCACAAAATTGCAGAAATCATGTCTCTAAATAGACTGTGGAAAGGTCACTTGTTTGCAGTATGAAAGCGGAGATGAGAAGACAGCATCACCTTGTTCAAACTGGGCTGGGAACGTCTGTGATAGGTGACTCAAATTTTTTCCTCTCTTCACATGTCCACGAATGACTGTGAAAGTGCCACAGGCATCAATTTGAGGTCCATAAATAAATTCTAGCAGGTAGGCAAATTGGAAAATATGGAATCTGTGAATAATGAGAATTGACTCCATCTCTGTCTACATATACACATTCACATATATCAATATAACTTTATATGTATCCATTTTCCCTACATATTTCCATGCCTATAAATCATATTACTGTGAAGTTTCTCACCCATTGAGGGTTCCCGGTTTCACAGGCAAGTGAAACATCTACCAGAACAACAGCCCCTACAATAATGTCCAGTTAGATTTTTATTGGCACTTATAGCAAGACAATAAGCTGGAGAGCAAGGTGTTGTGGAGAGCAAGGTGTTGTGGAGAGCAAGGTGTTGTGGAGAGCAAGAGCAAAGAGTTTTTCTCCATCCCTTCAGCCTCCAGCCAGAGCAATATATTTGCACAGGTCACTGCCCTGCCCAGAATGCTTGCTGAGCCCCAAGAGAGGGCCAGGCAAAGTCTCCCATCCTCAGGGACAGAAAAGATGCGAAACAGAAAAACGTCAAGAATTACACAGTGGGCTGGGTGCAGTGGCTCACGCCTGTGATCCCTGTAATCCTGTAATCCTGTAATCAGCACTTTGGGAGGCCAAGGTGGGTGGATCACCTGAGGTCGGGAGTTTGAGACCAGCCTGGCCAACATGGTGAAACCCCATCTCTACTAAAAATAAAAAAAAATTAGCCAGGCGTGGTGGTGGATGCCTGTAATCCCAGCTACTTGGGAGGCTGAGGCAGAAGAATCACTTGAACCTAGGAGGCAGAGGTTGCAGTGACCTGAGATAGTGCCACTGCACTCTAGCCTGGGCGACAAGATTGAAACTCCATCTCAAAAAAAAAAAAAGACAGTGAAAGGAAAGAAAAAATGGATTTTGTGCAGCCAAGAGAAAAAGCCTTTTGTTGAAGGAAATCAGATTACTGAATAAGTGAATGAATAAACGTGCAATTCCAAAAGCCTTGAGAGTCACTGGAAGTCAGGGAGCTGTCACCACAGAGGGGCTGACTAGGAAAGGACTGGAAGCCTTGCTCATCTCCTGGACCATCACGTCAGACTTCCAGGCCAGAGGCGGGGTGGGGAAGATGGGAGGGTGTGTTGGCTTTGGAGTCTAAACAAATATTTCCACTGGGCTTATATTAGCTCATTTGGTTGTCACAACAGCTCCTGCGAAGTAGGAAAATCAGCGACCATTATTCTGATGATCTGACAATTAAATGGGTGTTCAAATTCACCCCAAATCCTGTGGCTAGTAAAATACCCAAGCCAGGACTGAGGATTTTCTTTTTTTCTTTTTCTGTTTCTTTTTTTTTTCTTTGAGATGAAGTCTTGCTCTGTCAACCAGGCTGGAGTGCAGTGGTGCGATCTCAGCTCACTGCAACTTCTGTCTCCCAGGTTCAAGTGATTCTCATGCCTCAGCCTCCTGAGTAGATGGGACTACAGGTGTGCCATCAAGCCTGGCTAATTTTTTTGTATTTTTAGTAGAGGTGGGGTTTCACCGTGTTGGCCAGGCTGGTCTCAAACTCCTCAAGTCAGGATTTTTCCAATGCAGCCGGCTGTCTCCTGGTTGAGAAGGGAGGAGGAATACACAGAGTTGCAGCATCCATGTCGTATATTTTCCGCATATACGATGTGATTTCAGAGGGAGTGTGATGATTCCTACTGACCAGCATTCCTACTGACAAGATTGGGAAGCAGGTTCGGAGGAGGGGTGCGGCACCGTGCCCAAGAGGCCAGTGCCTGTGTTAAGGGCATTCCCAGAAGCTGGGAGAGCCCTCAAGGAGTCTGTGTTCTTTTTAGGTAAAGCTGAGCCAGGGGCACACAGACTGGCTGGATGGCTGGGAAAGAGCAGCCCCTGAGCGCTTGCAGTCAGGCTGGTCTGACTGGAAGTGTCACGTCACTCTGCCCTGGAGGCTCTGTGGTTCACCCTGGGTTCTGGCACATCCTGCCTGACACCTCGCCCCACCGCTGGGCTTGGTTGGCCAAGTCCGCTGCGCTGAGCTCCGGGACTTATAAGGTGGTACAGTCGGTCACCCCTGGCTGCTGCTGGGCCCTGCCGCTCTTTGCAGTCACAGCCTGGCAGCGGCCGGGGCAAGGGCTTTGAGTGCTGTGTGGTGTGTGCGTGAGTGCGTCCTGATCACACAGCTGCCTCAGCGGGGATTTTTAAAAATCATTGTTCTTAAAAGTCCATGACAGGAGCAAACTCATGTTGAGCTCCTACTGGGCACGTGGCTTTGGCAACCCAAAGACGTGGTCCCTGCCTTCGAAGAGTTTAGTTTCTGGATTGGGAGAGACTGCCGGTTCAGGAGGCACTTAGAAATGCCTGGGGTATCTAGGATGCCCCAATGACTGGGGGCACTGCTGAGTGTGAGCGAGGGGACCAGGGATGTTAAATACCCTATAACATGTGGGATACTCCTTCATAACAAAGACACAGCCGGCCCCAGACACCACCAGCACCTTCACTGAGAAACACTGGCAGGAGATCAGTTTGGGCCTCCCGGTCGCCTCTGAGGGAAGTCCAGCATTGTCACCTTAGTTTGCAGATGTAGACCCTGAGGCTTAGGAGGTTAAGAGACTAGAACCAAAACTGGCCGTAACAGACTCTAGAGTCTGTGTTCTTCCTCGGTCTTCAAGGCTGCTCTTCCAAACCTGCAGGGAAAATGGGGAGATGGCTGTGCCAGCCTCCTCGGAGACTCACTGGGCTGTTGGGTGAACAAGCCTAAGAGAGCTACTCCCCAATCAAACAGAAGAAGAAATGGCTTCTGGAAAGTTGGGAAGGCTCTGGGATGAAACTGTCTGGGAGGGACAAGGGGGCAGGCGAAGAGCAGAGGGAGGGAGGAAATGAGGGGAATTGGGGTCTTTGGACAGTTTCCATGTTTCTCAAAGCACAGCTCTTGAAGAGTCTTGGTGGAGCTCGCTGGGGCAGATGGGAGTCCCCGTAGTCCACCCACCCGGTAACAGCCCATTTCCAAAAGAACAACAGAAAGGATCAGAATTTGTTCCACAGACCCCTCTCCTAGGGAGCCTTGGAGAATCGCTGCCTTAATGGTTTTGGCTGCTGTTCCTGGTTCCAGGATAGGGAGCGGGGAGAGTGGGAGGGAGAGAGGAAGGGCCGCCAACCCCTGCTCCACTGAGCAGCCCTGTCCTGGGGGAGCTAACACATCTCCCTCCGGGTGCCTCAGCTTCCCCAGGAGCATAAATGTGAACAGCACGTAAAAGTACTGTGTTAGTCCAGTAGGGTTGGGGAGCTTACAAACAACAGAAATTCATTTCTCACAGTTCTGGAGGCTGGGGAGTTCAAGACCTGGCGCCTATTTCATAGATGGCACTTTTTAGCTGTGTTCTCACATGGTGGAAGGGCTGAGAGGTCTCTTGATATAGTTTGGATGTTTGTGTACTACAAATCTCATGTTGAAATGTGAAACCTAGTGTTGGAGGTGGGGGCTCAGGGAAGGTGTTTGGGTCATTCTCTCATGAATGGCTTGGTGCCCTCTCCTTGGTGATGAATGAGTTCCCACTGTTAGTTCACACGAGAACTCATTATTTTAAAGAGCCTGGCACCTTCTCTCTCTCTCTCTCTCTGTCTGTCTCTCTCTTTCTCTGTCTCTTTCTCTCTTTCCCTCTCTCTCTCTCTCCCTCCCTCCCTCTTGCCCTTTCTCTCGCCATGTGATACACCTGCTCCTTCTCCACCTTCCTCCATGAGAAAAAGTTTCCTGAGGCCTCACCAGAAGCTGAGCAGATTGGTGCCATGCTTGTACAGCCTGCAGAGCTGCGACCCCAATAAACCTGTTTTCTTTATAAATTACCCAGCCTCAGGTCTTCCTTTATAGCAACACAAAATGGACTAACACATCTCCCTTATGAGGACTCTCCCCTCATGACCTAATCACCTTCTAGAGACTCCCCATCCTAATACCATCACCTAGGGAGTTAGCATTTCAACAAACAAATTTGGGGGAGACTCAAACATCAGACACAGAAAGTACTTAGGTTCAAGACCTTGAACCTTATATACCCCCTAGACTTTGCATCAAACAAGGTGGTGTGTTCTGAGTGGAACTGCCTCCTTGTGGGACTGATGCAAGTATAGAATGCAGTGGCCACACACTGATGAAAGTGAGGCTCCGGGACCGCCATTATGAGCTGTGTGACCTTGGGCAGAGCATGGAGGCTCATTCATTCATGCCCTTCCTTCCTTCCTTCCTTCCTTCCTTCCTTCCTTCCTTCCTTCCTTCTTCCTTCTTTCTTTCTTTCTTTCTTTCTTTCTTTCTTTCTTTCTTTCTTTCTTTCTTTCTTTCTTTCTTTCTTTCTTTCTTTCTTTCTTTCTTTCTTTCTTTCTTTCTTTCTTTCTTTCTTTCTTTCTTTCTTTCTTTCTTTCTTTCTTTCTTTCTTTCTTTCTTTCTTTCTTCTTTCTTTTCTTTCTTTCCTTCTTTTTTTATTGACAGAGTCTCGCTCTATTGCCAGTCTGGAGCGCAGTGGCATGATCTCTGCTCCTGCAACCTCCGCCTCCCAGGTTCAAGTGATTCTCTTGCCTCAGCCTCTGAGTAGCTGGGATTACAGGCGCCCACCACCACGACCAGCTAACTTTTTTTAAATTTTATTTTTAGTAGAGACGGGGTTTCACCATCTTGGCCAGGCTGGTTTTGAACTCCTGATCTCTTGATCCACCTGCCTTGGCCTCCCAAAGTGCTTGGATTACAGGCGTGAGCCACTGCACCAGGCCTCATGCTCTTCTTCCTCCCTCCCTCCCTCCCTTCCTTCCTTCCTTTTTTCTTTTTTTTCTCTCTCTCTTTTCATAAAATGAAGCGTTTTTAGGATCAGAATATCAAGCACTTCCTAGCTCTGCCAAATTTCAACATTCTACCATATTTATTTCATATTTTAAATAGAAGGAACATAACCTCACAGATACACATGAAGCTCTCCATAAGCCCTCCCTAGTGTAATTCATCCCCATCCTCCTGCCTGCTCCACAGGAGACTGGTATCCTGAATTTGTTGTTTCTCATTCTGCACGTTTGTACTTTAAGTGTATGCATGCACCCATAAACAACGCATGGCATTGTTTTGCATGAGTTTAACTTTTTCATAAAAGGTATCATGCTGTGCACTCTCCTTTTTTCATGCAATATTTTGTTATTGAGCTCTATACTTGCTGACTATGTAGCTCTGATACATTAATTTTAAGAGTTATATAATATTCCATCACATGACCATTCCACAATTTATTTACCCATGTTCCTGTTGATGGACATTTGGTTGTTTCTAATTTTTGCCATCACAGTCGATGCTTCTGTAAAAATATATATACCTGTGTCATTGTGCCCATGGGAGGGAATCGTTTTAGAATATACACGTAGGAGAAGAATTTCTGTGTTTCAGTTACCTACTGCTGTATAACAAATCACCTCAAAAGCTCACAGTGATCATAATTCATTACTGTGGGTGGGTCTTCTCTTCCACATGGTGTCAGCTGGAGCACTGGGACAGCTGTGGTCTTTCCACAGAGGGGAGCTTGGACTTCCTCACAGCATGACATCGAGTTCCAAGAAGAAGGAACATTTAAACACAAAGAGTGCGGTTGCAGATCTCTTAGGGCTTGGCCTAGAAATTAAAGCTCCTGGAAGCTTTCATTCAGAGAACTAGATGGACCTCTTGGCCCATGAGAGAGAACAAATTCTAAACAATCCTGGCATAAAATCTTCTCCTAGGAGCTTTTTCAATTTTAGGCAATTAATCATTCATCTTATAATAGATGAAATTATTAGCTCCCAACCTAGGATTATCCTAGAGTTAAAGAGAGAGAGACTCATGACACAGCATTACTTCTGCTGCATTCTTTTGGTCAGAACAAGTTACAGGCCAGCCCGGCTTCAAGGAGAATGAAAATAGACTCCACCTCTCACTGCACTTGGGTCATTGTCCCTGCACATTTTAAACTTTACTAACGCACGCCAAATTGCTCCAAAAGAGATGTTCCAATTTATAGTACTATCATCTGTGTATAAAGGTTTCTGTCTTTCCATAATCCTCCCCTGGTACTTGGTATTGTCAAATTAAAACATGTTTGCCAACCTGGTGGGTGTGAAATGGTGTCTCAGTGTTGTTTAAAATTTCATTTCCCAGGTGAATATGCTTATTGACATTTATTGGGCTTTCTCTTCTATGGCCTACATTTCATATTCTTTGCCGTGCAGTTCATATTATTTTCTCATTTCAATTTCTTTCTTTTTTTTTTTTTTTTGAGACAGAGTCTTTCTCTGTCGCCCAGACTGGAGGGCAGTGATGCAATCTCGGCTCACTGCAACCTCCACCTCCTGGCTTCAAGTGATTCTACTGTCTCAGTCTCTTGAGTAGCTGGGATTACAGGCTTACACCACCACACCCGGTTACTCCTTTTAAAATGAATGTATCCTTTTCTTTTTGATTTGTTGGAGTTCTTTATATATTCTGGGAGCTACTCCTTTGTCAATTTCATGTATTACGAATACCAAAGTCCCTGGAGAAGGCTAGGGTAGGAGCTGGGATAGAGAGTGTAAGTGGAGTTGGCCAGGGGACTGGGAAGTGGTTGGCAGCTGCACCAGGGAATCAGGGAGGTGGGCAGTGACTGGGACCTGGACATGCAGGCCCCAGAAGGCTCCAGGGAGGGATGCACTTGAGGGAGGGTTGCTGATTGTGAGGCATTTTTTTTTTTTTTTTTTGAGACAGAGTCTCACTCTGTTGTCCAGGCTAGAGTGCGATGGTGCGATCTTTCCTCACTGCAACCTCTGCCTCCCGGGTTCAAGCGGTTCTCCTGCATCAGCCCCCCAAGTAGCTGGGACTACAGGTGTGCACCACCATGCCTGGCTAATTTTTGTATTTTTAGTAGAAACAGGGATTTTACCATGTTGGCCAGGCTGGTCTTGAACTCCTGACCTCAAGTGATCCCAGCCTCCCAGAGTGCTGGGATTATAGTGTGAGCCACTGTGCCTGGCCCACTGTGAGGCTTTTGATGTGGTGGTGTGAGCTCACAGCACAAGGTACTCATGGAGCCCTTGCAGCCTGAGGGCTGCCCTGTGGAAAGAGAAAAGGCCTGAGAGAACGGTGTTCCTGACTCATGAAGACTCATGTGCCAGGGCAGTGGGTGAGGATCACACTGCAATATAGCTAAGTGACCCAAATCAGCACCTCCAGGGATGCTGGGGAGGTGGCACCTATGTGAGCCCTGCTGCTCCTGCCACTCGACAGCTTGTTTTCTGCCTCTCCAAGTGTCAGTCAGACTCTCGAAGAGCCAGTCATTTAATGTGTTCAGCCTATCATTGAGAGGCTCTGTTCCCAGGCTGGGCTGGACTGTGGGCCACGGACACCTGGGTCTGGGCTACTTACTCTTCTGGAGGCCAGGCAGAGGAGGTGGGCAGCCCTGAGGGGGAACAGACCAGTACTGAATTTTGCTTATTCACGTTGTTCCTTGGGACATCAAAGCTGGCGATATGTACATTAAAACAGATTCAGTGACAAGGCAGAAGTGCCTCAAGGTCCCCCAGGGGATTAGTCTTTAATAATTCCTCTTCTAGATGAGTGTGAAGTTTTATATATAATTTTTTTTTTTTTTTTTTTCCCTGAGATGGAGTCTCACTCTGTTGCTCAGGCTGAGGTGAGGTGGCACAATCGTAGCTCACTACAGCCTCGAACTCCTGGGCTCAAGCAAACTTCCCACTTCAACATCCCGAGTAGCTGGGACCACAGGCGCCTGCCACCACACCCAGTTGATTTTTTGTAGTTTTAGTAGAGATGGGGTTTCACCGTGTTGGCCAGAATGGTCTCAAACTCCTGACCTCAAGTGATCCGCCTGCCTCGGCCTCCAAAAGTGCTAGGATTACAGACATGAGCAAGCACACCTGGTCATATATAAATATTTTTATCACAGTATCATTTGTATGTGTTTAAAGAAACTAAATAGTCAATATTAAGGCGTTGAGTGAATTAATTATGGCACATGTGTAATGTGATACTTCATGGAGCCATTTGGAATGTTATCATAAATGATCATTTAATTTCTTGGTGAATTACACATATTGCTGAATTTTTTTCCTGAAGGGTAATAACCTTCCTTCCAATATTTTGTATTATCATTTAAGCATTTATGCAAAATGACATGTTCTTGCTATTATAAATTTGCCTTTGTTTGATAACTACAAATGAACTTTTTAATTAAACATTTATCAGTTAGTTGTTCTTGTTCCTTTGTGATTTGTCTATTCAAACGTCCATCTACTTTTCTATCAGAATGTCCATCTTTTTCCTACGAAACTTTTAGTATGTATTTTGTATTTTGAAGCCATTTCAAATTTACAGAAAAGTTGTGAATACAGGGTAAAGAGTCTTTTATTTCCTGAACCATTTGAGATCTGATGCACCACCCTGCCTCCAAATACTTCACTATCAAAAAAAGGATGCTGTGGCTTATGCTCGTAATCCCAGCACTTTGGGAGGCCAAGGTGGGTGGATCACTTGAGGTCAGGAGTTCGAGACCAGCCTGGCCACACATGGTGAAACCCTGTCTCTACTAAAAATACAAAAATTAGCTGGGCATGGTGGTGTGTGCCTGTAATCTCAGCTACTCAGGAGGCTGAGGCAGGAGAATCACTTGAACCCAGGAGAAAGAGGTTGCAGTAAGGCAAGATCGTGCCACTGCACTACAACCTGGGCAAAAAGAGACTCCATCAAAAAACAAAAACAAAAACAAAAACTTCACTGTATGTTTCCTGCATAGCCACAGTCCTGCCAGCAAAATCAGGAAATGAACATTGATATTTGTGACAGATTGTAGTTTCCAAAGACAGCTGCAACAGTATCTTAAACCTCACATATTCTTTTTCAACGTGACCTCAACACTCCTCCCATAGAGAGATGGGGGTCTGTATCTCCTTCCTCTTTAATTTGGGCAGGTTTTTGACTTGCTTGTAATCAACAGAATGTAGCAGAATGACACTGCATAGCTTCAATGGCTAAGATGCGAAAGGTGATGCAACTTCTGCCTTGTTTGCTGGAATATTTGTTCTTGGAGCCCACAGCCTCCATGTAAGAAATCTGACTGAGGCCACCATGTTGTGAGGAAGCCGAATATATGGAGAGGACACCTGTAGGTGCCCCTGTCAGCAGTCTTGGTCCTGGAGTTTTCCCAACCCAGGTACCAGGCATGTGAGTTCACCACACAGAAAACCAGTCACTGAGACACCAAGTATTGCCAAGGTAGAAGGCTTTAATCGGGTGCTGCAGCAGAGGAGATGGGAGCTCAGCCTCAAATCCATCTTCCTGGCTGACTAAAACTAGGGGTTTATATAGCAGGGAAGAAATGTAACAATGTGTAAGAAAACAAGAAGTAGGGAGGGCCAAGGAGGCATCCCGTCAGTGAGAAAGACTTCAGATGATTCCAGAGACCCTAACCATAGAATTACCCCCAGGCTCAAGTTTTCCCAGCTGAGGCCCCAGATCTCCTGGGGCAAAGACAAGCTGTCCCTGTTGAGCCCTTTCTGAATTCCTGACCCACAAATGACTGGTGCTAAATTCCACTAAGTAGTCTGTTACTCAGCTATGGGATAGCTTGAGTGATACACTGCTTCCATCGAATCCTCAGACTTCATTCAAGCTTGACCTGCTCTTCTCAAAATATTCTTTATAGTAGAAGGATCCACTTCAGGACCAATCTCAGTCTCCTCCAGTCTGAACCAGTTCCTCAGTCTTGACAAAACTCATATTACCGAAACTTGCCCAGTAGGCCCATAGACAGTTGTTTTTGGATAAACATAGAAATTGACCCTTCTGCTGTTGAAGCTTGAAACTCGTGTCTGTTTTATCCAACTAACTTCCTCAGGAAAGGAACTTCAGGCCTCTTAAGAAAAGGATCAAAGAACTGAAACTCATCTGATCACCACCAGATATCTCCTTGGCCCTCCCTAGTTCTTGTTTTCTGTTTTTTGTTTTGTTTTGTTTTGTTTTTTTGAGACGGAGTCTTGCTGTGTTGCCCAGGCTGGAGTGCAGTGGCCCGATCTCAGCTCACTGCAAGCTCCGCCTCCCGGGTTTACGCCATTCTCCTGCCTCAGCCTCTGGAGCAACTGGGACTACAGGCGCCCGCCACCTCGCCCGGCTAGTTTTTTGTATTTTTTTTAGTAGAGATAGGGTTTCACCATGTTAGCCAGGATGATCTCGATCTCCTGACCTCATGATCCACCCGTCTCAGCCTCCCAAAGTGCTGGGATTACAGGCTTGAGCCACCCTGCCCGGCCTCTTGTTTTCTTACACATTGTTACATTTCTTCCCTGCTATATAAACCCCTAGTTTTAGTCAATCAGGGAGATGGATTTGAGACTGAGCTCCCATCTCCACTGCTGCAGCACCCGATTAAAGCCTTCTTCCTTGGCAATGCTTAGTGTCTCAGTGATTGGCTTTCTGTGCTGAGGGGAGCAGGACCTAGATCAAATGCCCAGTGTTTCGGTAACATTACCCTGATGCTTTTGAAGAGTATAGACCAGCTGTTTTGCAGCATGTTTCTCACTTTGGGTTTGTGTGTTGTTCCTTCATGATGAGATTCAGTTATGTAACTTTGGCAAGGATACCACAAATGTGCTAAAGTGTTCTTATTGCATCCTATCAAGTAGCTTTCAATGTATTCATTTCTATTCATACAAATGCATAGTTTCTTATTTTATCTAATGAATTATAATCTGTTGCTCTCATTATTTATTTTTATGCTTAAATTGCCACAGATTTTGCTAGCAGGGGCCCTTGAAGGTGAATACTCTGCCCTGTTGACGTACCTCTCATTCTTAGAGTACTTTTTTTCACTTTCAGGCTCATGTTGTACTCTCCCCACAAGTCTTAGAATCAGCCACTTTTCCAGGGAGATCTGGTTCCTTTTTTGGGGAATGGTATGTAGAAGCCAAAATCTGGGCATTACATGTGCTCATTGTTCTTACGGCATTACTGCTCCCAGTCCAGAGCTAGGAACTATATGTATTTATATGTTATATTCATAAACACACTTATATTTATATATCTATCAACAAGTGTATTGAAAAATCATGAATTCACACTAATACTTCCAATTCCAATCCAGTGCCCCCGGATTCATTCACATTTTCTGTCTTCCATATTTGTAACTCCCTTCTCTGACTTCACTGTTAGAGGGTAATCAGGTTCCTGTTATCTTTATTTGATCAATTATCCTGTTTGTAGTCACGCTTCCACACCAGTGCTGCCTCCTTCCCCTTCACTCTTCTTGGGCTCTAAAATCTTGTGTCAAGGTGCCAGTGACCACCCCCCCCCCCACATAGACACTCTCTTCCCCTCACCTGTGTTTCAACATCACTCACTGGGCCACTAGGATGGATGCTCTTCTCATCCCACCAGGCTCCAGCATCCCATGTTTAGCCATATCTCGCACAGCCTAGCATGCTCCTCACCCGACTCAGGCACTGAACTCCCATGCTGGGCTTCTCCCTGACCCACCCCTGCATGGAAACACCCCTTACTATGCTTGGGATCTGATACCATATGCTGGACTGCCCCACTCTGTGGATGCCCTCCCCACCCTGCTAGCTTGTCTCCCCACCCTACCCCTCTCGAGCCTGACTTCTTGTACCAGGCACCCTTTGGGGAAACATCCTCCTTACTCTATGTGGGCTCCCCCATTCCACACTGGCCTCCTCGATGGATCCCCTCCTCAACGTGCTGTGCCTCTAGCACCCCATGTGGGCCAGTTTGTGGATGCCCTCTTCACCCTGTTTAGGATTTGACAGTCTGCTCTGGGCCACTGGGGCTCTCCACCACCCCCACCATTGGAGGGGGGTCTATATATATATATATAGAGAGAGAGAGAGAGAGAGAGGTGGGGGGAGATCTACTAGAGGATCCAAACTAATCTTTTAACCAATCTTTTTCTTCTGCCATTTGTTCTATTCAGGCCAGGATGAGATGATTCCCACCCATGCAGGGGAGGGAAATCTGCTTTACCAAGTCCACTAATTTGAATGCTAATCTTATCCAGAAAGACCCTCACAGACACACCCAGAAATGTTTAATCTGAGCATTTCATGGCCCTGTCAAGTTGACATGTAAAATTAACCATCATGAGTCATAATCCTTTGTCAATTACATATACTATATTGCATTTATTTTTCTTAGTTTGTCGTTTGCCTTCTAATTCTGTTAATTTGTTCATTTTTAGTTAAAAATTATCTCATGTTCAGTCTGTAAATGTTTTTTATAGAAAAATGATGAAATACAGAGAAACAAAAGAAAACTCAATCATAACTGAGTTATCCAAAGACAAGATAATATTAGTGTTATTTTCCAGACACTTTCTTTTTCTTTTTGAGACAGAGTCTTCTCTGTTGCCTAGACTGGGGTGCAGTAGCATGATCTCAGCTCACTGCAGCCTTCACCTCCCAGACTCAAGTGATTCTCCCACCTCGGCCTCCCAAGTAGCTGGGACTACAGGCATGTGCCACCATGTTTGGCTATGTTTTTTTTGTTTTGTTTTGTATTTTTAGTAGAGACAGGGTTTTGCCATGTTGCACAGGACTTAACCTCCCAAAGTGCTGCAGTTATAGGGGTGAGCCACCACACTTGGCCTCAGATACATTTTTATACTTTTTTTTTTGCATCGTTCATATTTTCTTTAGGGTTAAAAATATTTATGAAGCATTTACAGTATGCTGGTAGAGAGTGAAGAATGTAGATACATACACTAGTCTTCATCTATTATAGGAAACTTTTATAAAACCATCATAATAAAATGCAAAACAGCAGTAATTACAACAATTAGTGAAAATATGAAGGGATTTCTGGATTATTGGGCAGGACCTCTGTACGATCTCCTGAATGCCTACAGACAACATTAATAATAATAATAATAATGTACTGATAATTATCATTTCAACAATTGATCTACTGACAGGTTACCCTTGGAAAAATATCTTACAGTTTTTCTACACATCTTTAAAGAAACGTTAGATCAACATTTTAGAACCTGTTCTTTTCACTTGACAATGTATCACACACTTCATGATGACAGTGTTACTGTAAAAGGGTCCTAATCCAGATTCCGAGAGAGAGTTCTTGGACCTCCAGCCAGAAAGAATTTGGGGTAAGTCCATAGAGTAAAGTGAAAGCAAGTTTATTAAGAAAGTAAAGGAATACACTTTGGGAGGCTGAGGTGGGTGGATCACCTTAGGTTGGGAGTTCGAGACCAGCCTGACCAAATGGAGAAACCCCATCTCTACTAAAAAAAAAAAAAGACAAACAAAACAAAACAAAACAAAACAAAATTAGCTGGGCATGGTGGCGCATGCCCATAATCCTGTGTCTGAAATTTATTCCTTCCGGTGGGTTCTTGGTCTCACTGATTTCAAGAATGAAGCCATGGACCTTTGCGGTGAGTGTTACAGCTCTTAAAGATGGTGTGTGCTGTGTTTGTTACTTCAGATGTTCAGTTGTGTCTGGAGTTTCTTCCTTCCAGTGGGTTCATGGTCTTGCTGACTTTAGGGATGAAGTCACGGACCTTTGTGGTGAGTGTTACAGCTCTTAAAGGTGGTGCAGTCCCAAAGAGTGAGCAGCAGTAAGATTTATCATGAAGAGCCAAAGAACAAAGTTTCCACAGCGTGGAAGAGGACCCCAGTGGGTTGCCACTGATGACTTGGGTGGCCAGCTTTTATTCCTTTATTTGGTCCCACCACATCCTGCTGATTTGTCCATTTTACAGAGCGCTGATTGGTCCATTTTACAGAGTGCTGATTGGTGCGTTTGCAATCCTTTAACTAGACACCGAGTGCTGATTGGTGTGGTTTTACAGAGTGCTGATTGGTGCTTTTACAATTCCTTAGCTAGACACAGAGCACTGATTGGTGCATTTACAATCCTTTAGCTAGACAGAAAAGTTCTCCAAGTCCCCACTTAACCCAGGAAGTCCAGCTGACTTCACCTCTCAATCCCAGCTACTTGGGAGGCTGAGGCAGGAGAACCACTTGAACCCAGGAGGTTGCAGTGAGCCGAGATCACGCCACTGCACTCCAGCCTGGGTGACAGAGCAAGACTCTGTCTTGAGAAAAAAGAAAAAATGTTAATTTTGCCAGGTATGGTGGCTTATGCCTGTAATCCCAGCACTTTGGGAGGCTGAGGCAGGTGGGTCACCTGACGTCAGGAGTTCAAGACCAGCCTGGCCAACATGGAGAAACCCCATCTCTACTAAAAATACAAAAATTAGCCAGACATGGTGGCGGGTGCCTGTAATCCCAGCTACTTGGGAGACTGAAGCTAGAGAATTGCTTGAACCCTGGAGGTGGATGTTGTAGTGAGCTAAGGTCATGCCACTGCACTCCAGCCTGGGTGACAGAGTGAGACTCTGTCTCAAATAAATAAATGTTAATTTTCTTTACTAAAAGGGAAATCTCTATTTTAGGCAGCTTAGTGAACTGATAGAAGTAGGCAGTAAAGAACATTTCCTGCAATGACTGATTCTCAATTTCTTTTTGCTCAAAATAATCAATATACCAAAGTGGCATATTTTGGGGTGACATGCTCTGAACCCCATGGGGGGCAGATAATAAACAATAAACCTAATAAACAAGTAAATTATACAACATGGTAGAAAGTGACAAAAAATATTGAGGAAAAAAAGTGGAGCAGGGTAGGGGGGAAGAGGGCTGCTGAAGAAGAGTGGGGAGGAGTGGGAAGGTCAGCAAGATACCACATTTTTAGCCAAGGGTGAGCTGAAACCCACGCACAGAAGGCACTACAGCTGCTGGATACATTGTCTGGTGTTTAGTAAAACATGGCCAGTTTTTCTTCAGTTACTGCAATGGATCATGGTTTCTTTGGTTAAGCTCTGGTGGAAGTGTTTGGCTTGCACTGAGGCCACACTGTGTGAAATATGATTTTTTTTTTTCTGAGATGGAGTTTCTCTTTTGTTGCCCAGGCTAGAGTGCAATGGCATGATCTTGGCTCACTCCAACCTCTGCCTTGGGGTTCAAGTGATTCTCCTGTCTCAGCCTCCCAAGTAGCTAGGATTACAGGTGCATACCATCACACCCCGCTAATTTTTGTATTTTTAGTAGAGACAGAGTTTTGCTGAGACCAGCTCAGTCATGGAGGCCCTAACCCAGTGACACTAGAGGAATTAAAGACACATACACAAAAATATAGGGTGTGGAGTGGGAAATCAGAAGTCTTGCAGCCTTCAGAGCTAGGAGCCCTGAACAGAGATATACCCACATATTTATTGACAGCAAGACAGTGATAAACATTGTTTCTATAGATTATAGATTAACTAAAAGTATTCCTTATGGGAAACAAAGGGATGGGTTCTCTGGCTAGTTATCTGCAGCAGGAACATGTCCTTAAGGCATAGATTGCTCATGCTGTTGTTTGTGGCTTAGGAACACCTTTAAGTGGTTTTCTGCCCTGGGTGGGCCAGGTGTTCCTTGCCCTCATTCCAGTAAACCCACAACTTTCAGCATGGGCATCATGGCCATCATGAACATGTCACAGTGCTGCAGAGATTTTGTTTATGGCTGGTTTTGGGGCCAGCTTATGGCCAGATTTGGGGGCCTATCCCCAACATGTCCTCCTTTTTTGTTTTGCAAAGTGATAAAAGCAAAGGCAACTTTGTCACGGTGAGCTACTTCTTGCAGGAATTGGGATCTGCATCTGCAGAACACACAAAGACAAACGACACAGATTAAAAGCACAATCATCATCGAAATCACAGAGTCTCCAAGTGTCTTGATCGATTTTAATGGGTTACTAGCTGCTAATCTCTCTACATCTCCTTCATGCACTCCAGTTCCTGGCACTAAGGTCAAGTGTGCCTGAGATGCTTTAAATAATTGTTCTTTTAATTTTGCAGCATCCAAATACAAGTTTGCAGAGTGTCCTTCTAGATGCTTTTTTATTCTTTCCCAAATTTTGATCTTATTTAAGAGTCATTAATAGTTTCCACAAATCCTTATGTTTAGCTCCTATAGCAGGCCATATCATTTGAGGTTGAGATGCCACTATATGGCCATGTTTCCAGATAATAGGAACTCTTGCTGTATATTTTACTATTTCTACCATCTGACCATTTTGTTTAGACCAGTTGAACATAGTGTGGCCATAGCACACAGACTGAGAGGTGCAATTCAAGCTAAACATCCCCTTAGGGGACCAATCAATAATGATTCTATAGGAATCATTGTGCAGCACCTCTGCCTGTTCTCCAATGCAATCTTCCCAAACAAGTACGTTCATTATTTCTGGCCAGGTCCAATTCTGTTTACAAATAGGTTTTTGAGGGCAGTATGCCTCAATTATAGGAGCAGATTTATTATGGTAAATACTGAGATCAGAAAACATGTGTAACTCTGTCATAGAGTGATTACATCCAGGCATTATTGCCAGCCAAGATTGATAAATATGCCCAATAAGTATGATTGTTCTCTGTGTCAGCCCTTGTTGAAGGAATACTCATGGAAATGGTGATCACCACTACCACAGCTATCATTAAATTACTTATTGTGACTGGTTGTCCTGCTTTCCTCAGGTTTTCTTCTGCCATCTGTGACAGCTTCTTGATCTGTCTCCAGGTAGGTGGCTGTGTTCAACAGGTGTTGTTTGTGACAGTTGGGGTCCTCCTCAGCATCAGTCTCGATATGACTGCAACCAGGGGGTCCTCAGGTTCCTCCCAGAATCTCTTCCTCGGCATTTGGCTCATGATAAGGTTTCAGGTGTCTTGACGGTGTCCAAATTGGTTGTTGATTCAAGCATAACCTCTACCCCAAGTTATTATTTTACCTATTTCCCAACTTTTTGTTATTGGATCTCTCCACCAAACAAGATGTTCTGCTTCTGTCTTTGCAGTTGGTTTCTGTAGATGCTGTTCAACTGCTGATAGCATCTGACTCTTAGGCAGGCTCAAAAAATTTGAAGTCAATAACGCTAGATTCAATTGTAGATGGGGTGTCCCGTAATCCCTATTTCCCCCCTTTTGCTTTTGCAACTGCTGTTTCAGAGAGATATTAATTCTTTCTACAATGGCTTGTCCTTGAGAATTATATGGAATGCCAGTAATGTGTTTAATATTCCATATAGAGAAAAATGTAGCTAGAGCTTGGCGAGTATAACCTGGGGCATTATCTGTTTTAATAGAAGCTGGAATGCCCATCACCAGAAAACACTGCAAAACATGATGTTTAACACAGGCAGAAGACTCTCCTGATTGGCATGTAGCCCAGACAAAGTGAGAAAAGGTGTCCACACACACATGTACATAAGCTAGTCTCTCAAATGAGGGAACATGTGTGACATCCATTTGCCAAAGAGAATTAGGTTCCAATCCTCGAGGATTAACTTCCTCTGTAAAAGATTAGGAATACACCATTTGGCAAGTTGGGCATCACTGGATAATAGCTTTAGCTTCTTTCCAGGTAGTGTTGTATCTGCGTTTGAGACCAGAGGCATTAACATGGGTTAAATTGTGAAAGTGTCTAGCATTAGATATTGCAGTAACAACTAGGTGATCAGTCATTTGATTCCTTGCAGTTAAAGGTCCTGGAAGAGGTGTGTGAGCCCTAATGTGAGTGGTGTGAAACAGGTGCATTCTACTCCTAACTACTGCTTGCAATTGGGTAAATAAAGTCATCAGTTGTTCATCTGTATGAAATTGTAACTGAGCATTTTTAATTAATTGTGTGGAATGAACCACATATGAAGAATCAGAAATCACATTAATAGACATACCAAAAGCAGTCAATACCTCAATTACAGCTACAAGCTTCACTTTTTGAACTGAAGTATAAGGAGTCTGGAAAACTTTACCTTTTGACCGAGAATAAGAAGCTTTACTATTACTAGACCCATATGTAAAAACATTCTCAGCACCTTCAATTAGTTTAAATTTAGTTATTTTAGGGAGACTCCTATTAGTTAATTTCAAAAATTGAAATACTTTTGTTTTAGGAAAATGATTATCGAGAATACCTACAAAGTCAGGTAAATGGGTTTGCCAAGTAAGAGTATTTATAAAAGCTTGCTGTATTTGTGCCTTCATGAGAGAGACAATAATTTTTCCAGGATCATATCCATGTAATTTAACAATCCAAGTTCTCCCATTTCCTATCATAGCAGCAGTTTTATCCAAATAAGGAGTCAACGTCTGTGAATTAGGATGTGGAAGAAAAAGCCACTCTACAAGATCTTGCTCTTGAATAGTAACACCAGCAGGTGAATGATGAGTTGAAAAAATTAGCAAATATAGAGTCTTCTCTGCATCTATTCTATTTATTTGAGCTTATAGACTTGCTTTTTGATTAGCTGCAGCTCTGCCTCAGCTTCTTTTGTTAATTGCTGAGGGCTAACGAGACTAGGGTCTCCACTAAGGATAGAAAATAGATTATTCATGGCATAGGTAGGAATTCCTAGAGCAGGTTGTGTCCAATTAATGTCCCCTAGTGATTTTTGAAAGTCATTTAATGTTTTCAATTGATCCCTACATGTGGTTACTTTCTGTGGCACAATGGTAGTGTCATTTACTAAGCTCCCCAAGTAGGAGTAAGGAGTATTAGTTTGAATTTTGTCAAGAGATATAATTAAACCAGTGTGAGACATCAAATTTTGCAAGTGATCATAAAATTGGAGTAATATTTCTCGAGTAGGGGCAGCACAAAATATATCATCCATAAAATGAATAATACAACACTGTGAAAATTTTTTATGAGTAGGTTCAATTGCTTGCCCTACATAAGTCTGGCAAATTGTTGGACTGTTTAACATGCCTTGTGGCAACATTTTCCAGCAAAAATGCTTAGCAGGCTGCAGGTTGTTTACTGCAGTAATTGTAAATGCAAACTGTTCACAGTCTGGCTCAGCTAAGGGGATAGTAAAGAAACAATCTTGTAAATCTATGACTATTAAAGGCCAACTTTTTGGAATCATAGCAGGAGAAGGCAATCCTGGCTGTAATGTCCCCATAGGTTGTATAACTGAATTAATGGCTCTAAGATCTGTCAACATTCTCCATTTACCTGACTTTTCTTAATTACAAAAACTGGAGAATTCCAAGGGGAAAATGTTGGAGCTATGTGTCTTTTTTCTAATTATTCAGCAACGAAGTCCTCTAAAGCCTTCAGTTTCTCTTTACTCAGCAGCTATTGTTCTATCCAAATTGGCTTATCTGTTAACCATTTTAAAGGTATAGGTTCCGGAGGCTTCACAATGACCACCATCAAAAATGATATCCTAAACCTTGGTGGGAACTTTGTCTTTCCACTTGAAGTGGTTCCTTCGAACCTTGCAAATTTTTTCCTAGTCCCAATACCAGGGACATACCCCATTTCATGCATTATATGTTGACTTTGAGGGCTATATAATTGCTCTGGAATTAGAACTTGTGCTCCCCATTGTTGGGGATTTATGGGGAAATCTCTTCCCCATAAATTTTTAGGTACAGAAGTTATAATTGGTTGAATAGTCCCAGGTTGTCCATCGGGCCCTTCACAATGCAATATATAACTACTTTGATGTACTGCAGGGGCTTTATCAACTCCAACTATGTTAAATTGCGTGGATTGAATTGGCCACGTGGACGGCCAGTACCATAGAAAAATGATTGAAATGTCTGTGCCTGTATCTAACAAACCTTTAAATTTCTTTCCCTGAATAGTTATTTCACAGGTAGGATGTTTATCAGTAATTTGATTCACCCAATAATCTGCTTTGCCTTGTTTATTTGTGCTTCCAAATCCTCCTGTTAGTTTAATTTCACTTTTCCCCATTTCCACATATGGCACAATCAGGAGTTGTGCTATACGCTCTCCTGGCTCTGCTTTCCAGGGAACAGAAGTAGATATAACAATTTGAATTTCCCCATGGTAATCTGAATCAATGACTCCTGTGTGTACTTGCACTCTTTTTAAATTTAAACTAGGCCTACCTGCCTAGTAGTAATCCTATCGTTCCTACTGGCAACATCTGACTGGAGACAGCAACCTTCTTTAACAGTCCCATTACAAAAGGAGAACCTGGTCCATATTGTTTAATAGCTTGTTTAAATTCTTTGAGTAATTTAAAAGGAAAAAGCCCAAATATAGCTATAATATTTCCCTGTTGATCTGGGGGTGTATTCTAACCGGGAATTGCCAAGTTTCTAAATCACCCTCTCTTCTGGCTTGCTGGATTCCTGCCTGAATACAACTGAGAGTGGTCGCTCGAGGCACTGCTCGAACAGTCACTGGGGCAACTACTTTTCACCCAGTGTCCTCCAGAAAAGAAAGATCTGGAGGGTCAGGCCACTCTTTTACTTCAAAGTAATGAGGGGGTGCAGAAGGGTAGGGACAAAGCTCTCCCTCTTTTGCCGCTTTAGCTTTAGCTGGCCAACAAATCTGCTCTGTTACTTCATTATACTCTCCTTCCTCCTTATCATCAGTGTGAAAAGGTTCCAAGGTGGAATGAACCAGAGCCTACACTTGTCCCATTGTTACCCTGATGCTTCTGAGCTCCCCTTCTTACTCACCGTGGGGATTGCTTGAGAGTAGTCAGGTGTCCTCCAGCTTAGTTCCATGTTCTCCAACGTAGCTCCAGCAACCCTTTGACCTGGGTTTGAGCCTCATATATGGGCACCACTTGCTAAGACCAGCTCGGTCATGGAGACCCTAACCCAGTGGCGCTAGAGGAATTAAAGACACACACACAGAAATATAAGGAGTGGAGTGGAAAATCAGGGGTCTCACAGCCTTCAGAGCTTAGAGCCCTAAAGAGAGATTTACCCACATATTTATTGACAGCAAGCCGGTGATAAACATTGTTTCTATAGATTAACTATAAGTATTCCTTATAGGAAACAAATGGATGGGCTGAAACAAAGAGATGGGCTCTCTGGCTAGTTATCTGCAGCAGAAACATGTCCTTAAGGCACAGATCACTCATGCTATCACTCAGGCTTAGGAATGCCTTCAAGTGGTTTTCTGTCCTGGGTGGGCCAAGCATTCCTTGCCCTCATTCTGGTAAACCCACAACCTTCAGCATGGGCATTATGGCCATCATGAATATGTCACAGTGCTGCAGAGATTTTGTTTATGGCTGGTTTTGGGGCAAGTTTATGGCCAGATTTGGAGGCCTATCCCCAACAGAGTTTCATAATATTGGTCAGGCTAGTCTTGAACGCCTAACCTCAGGTGATCTGCCCATCTTGGCCTCCTAAAGTGCTGAGATGAAAGGTGTGAGCCACCGCGCCTGGCCATGATTGGTCTTTTAATGTTAGAATCACACTCAGCTCAACAAGATTCTAACTCCATGACACTCACTCAGGGTGTGAGAGCCACTGAGGGGACAGTTCCCCATCAGTTCCCAGTTCCCCATCCCACACTCTCAATAGTTCACTGAGTGGAAGAGGAATCAAAAAGCCTTACACAACTTAAAATTGTTTCTGTGGCCATATGTGTATCTATATCTTCTTGCAGACCTCAATTCATGTTTCACATTTAACTCCTGAATCGCTGAGGGATTCATTTTGGAATAGGATATTATGGTGAAGTTCTAACTTTACTTTTTTTCCCAAAGTGTTCACAAAATTGAATCATTCTTTTTTTCCTCTTAATCTGGAGCATCACTTTATTGTGTTCTGAATTGGACATTTAAGGGCACGCCACTAAACACCTGCTTTGAAAGTTGACACTAATTCCTTAATCATTTCTCTTTGTAGGTGTTCTGACTCCCTTGACCTCACATGATTTTACTATTAACCGGTCACACTTTTCCACGTGCCTGTAAAGATACCCTGTGTCATGCACATCCGTGTGAAGACAGTCCACCAAACAGGCTTTGTGTGAGCAACAAGGCTGTTTATTTCACCTGGGTGCAGGAGGGCTGAGTCCGAAAAAAGGAGTCTGCAAAGGGTGGTGGGATTATCATTAGTTCTTATAGGTTTGGGATAGGCGTACAAAGGACATTCTCAAGGGCGGGGAGAACACTACAAAGTACCTTCTTAAGGGCAGGGAGGGGGAGAATATTGCAAAGTACATTCTTAAGGGCGGGGAAGAATATATCATATCAGTTAGAGTGGGGCAGGAACAAATCACAATGGTGGAATGTCATCAGTTAAGGCCATTTTCACTTATTTTGTGGATCTTCAGTTGCTTCGGGCCATCTGGACGTATATGTGCAGGTCACAGGGGATATGATGGCTTAACTTGGGCTCAGAGGCCTGACATTCCTGTCTTCTTATATTAATAGGAAAAACAAAACAAAATGATGAAGTGTTGGGGCAGTGAAAATTTTTGGCAGTGGTATGGGGAGATAATGGGCAGTGTTTCTCAGGGCTGCTTCAAGCGGGATTAGGGGTGGTATGGGAGTCTAGAGTGGGAGAGATGAAGCTGAAGAAAGATTTTGGGGTAAGGGGTGACATTGTGAGATTGTTGGAAGGAGCATTTGTCGTATAGAATGATTGGTGACGGCCTGGATGCGGTTTTGTATGAATTGAGAAACTAAACGGAAGACACAAAGTCCAAATAAGAGAAGGAGAAAAACATGTATTAAAGGACTAAGAATTGGCAGGACCCAGGACATCCAATTAGAGAGTGCCCAAGGAGGTTCAGCATAATTATTAGCTTGGTTGGTGAGTTTTTGGGCTCTATCCTTGAGGTTTTTTATGCCATCATATACCAGGCCAGATTGATTTAGGTAAAAACAACACTCTTCGTTTAAAAATATACAGAGTCCTCCTTTTTCAGCAGTGAGTAAATCGAGGCCTTGGTGATTTTGGAGGAAAGAGAAATGCAAAGCCAGCAATTGTTTGTTAAAGAAGGATTAGAAACAGCTAGGAGAGAGTGAGTGAGATTGATAATGTGGTGGAGATAGCAGGGGAGAGGTAGAGGGTGGCATAACAACGGGAACAAGAATAAGAGTGAGTATAAAAGTAAAGAATAGGACTTCATCAGGGTGAAAGTATTGGAGTGTGTCCTGTCAGCAAAGATCATCTATCCACTCCAAGAGGGAGTTGAGAGTGGCGGATTGGGGATAGATTTTCATGATGGACAGGAAATGAGAGGTTTTAGGAGGTGGGCTAATGGCTTGTAACTTACCTGGAAGAGGTTATGAAATGACAACAGAATAGAATGGGCCTGTGAGACTGGAACGAGGTATTTTTTTTTGTCTAAGAACCATCTGCCTTGAGTGGAGAGGGATTGATAGGTGGAAACTTCAGTAGGAGAGTAAATAGGAGTGACCAATGAGAAGGAGAAAAACTGGCCATGAGGGACAGAAGTTGGAATGCTAGCTGCTTCTTTAGCTATCTTATCAGCATAAGTGTTGCCCTGAGCGATGGGATCTGATGCCTTTTGATGGCCCTTGCAGTGAATGACTCCAGCATCCTTTGGAAGTAAAGCAGCTTCAAGAAGAGTTTTCATTCAGGAGGCATTAATGATGGAGGACTCTTGAGTAGTGAGGAAATTTCTTTCTGCCCATATAACAGCATGGTGGTGCAGGATATGGAAGGCATACTTAGAGTCAGTATAAATATTGACACGTAGTCCCTTTGCAAGAGTGAGAGCCTGAGTTAAGGCAATGAGCTTGGCTTGCTGAGAGGTAGTGGAGCGGGGCAGAGCGGTAGCCTCAAGGATAGATGTGGAAGATACTACTAAAGCATAGCCTGCCTTTGCTGGTGAATGGTGATTAGGCCTGGTGGAACCGCCATCAGTAAACCAAGTATGATCAGGGTAAGGAACAGGAAAGAAGGAAATATGGGGAAATGGAGTGAATGTCAGGTGGATCAGAGAGATACAGTCATGGGGGTTAGGTGTGGTATCAGGAATAATGTGGGGGCCAGCCTAAAATAGTAAGGTCAAGCTGTTTGGACAGAAAGGCTACAGGGTGCAGTCCTGGTTCTTGTTTAAGCATTTGACCACACAGCCCTGCACTTCAGCTTTGTGTAATGAAAAAACGTTGGGATGAGTTAGGGAGAGCTAGTGTGGGAGCAGCTTTTAGGGCTGTTTTTTAAGGAATGGAAAGGGGAGTGAGGAAAAGATTTAGGATTTATGGGGTAGCTAGGTTTTGTGTGTGTGTGTGTGTGTGTGTGTGTGAGTTTATATAATGGTTTAGTAGGGATGGTAAAACTATGTATCCAAAGGCAGAAGTACCTAACCATGCCTAGGAAGGAAGGGAGTTGTTGCTTTGTAGAAGGGGTTGAGGTTTGGGAGATTAACCAGACACAATCAGCAGGGACGGCATGTGTGTTTTCATGAAGAATTATGCTGAGATAGGTAACAGATGAGGAAGAAATTTGGGCTTGACTGAAGTAATGGGGGCTGTCCATGAAGCCTTGCAGCAGTACAGCCCAAGTAATTTGCTGAGCCTGATGGATATCAGGGTCAGTCCAAGTGAAAGCAAAGAGAGGCTGGGATGAAGGGTGCAAAGAAATAGTAAAGAAAGCATGTTTGAGATCCAGAACAGAATAATGGGCTGTGGAGGGAGGTATTAAGGATAGGAGAGGATATGGGTTTTGCACCATGGGGTGGATAGGCAAGACAATTTGGTTGATAAGGCACAGATCTTGAATTAACTTGTAAGACTTGTCTGGTTTTTGGACAGGTAAAATAGGGAATTGTAAGGAGAGTTTATAGGCTTTAAAAGGCCATGCTGTAACAGGTGAGTGATAATGGGCTTTAATCCTTTTAAAGCACAGTGGAGTAAGGGTGATTAGGTTTTAATGGGATGCCAAGGGGTGCATGATTGGTCGCCAAGGAGGGAGTAGAGGTGTCCTATACTTGTGGATTAAGGTGGGGAGATACAAGGGGAGGATGTGAAGGAAGCTTTGAACTGGAGAAAAGGGCAGCAATGAGGTGCGACTGTAGCCTAGGAAGAGTCAGGGAAGCAGATAATTTAGTTAAAATGTCTTGACCTAATAAGGAAGCTGGGCAGGTGGGGATAACTAAAAAGGAGTGCATAAAAGAATGTTGTCCAAGTTGGCATCAGAGTTGGGGAATTTTAAGAGGTTTAAAAGTCTGGTCTTCAATACCCACAACAGTTACGGAGGCAGGAAAACATGCCCTTGAAAATAAGGTGTGGAGTGGGTAGCCTCCATATTGATTAAGAAGGGGAAGGATTTACCCTCCACTGTAAGAGTTACCCAAAGCGTCTGTGATGGTCCTGTAGGCTTCCAAGGCTATCAGGCAGTGTCAGTCTTCAGCTGCTAAGCTGAGAATATCTGAGAAGGAGTCAGTCAGACAGTCTTGGGCCAGAGTTCCAGAGGTTCTGAGAGTGACTGCCAGGTGAGTTCGACAGTCTGATTTCTAGTGGGGTCCCGCACAGATGGGACACGGCTTAGGAGGAATCCCAGGCTGCAGGCATTCCTTGGTCCAGTGGCCAGATTTCTGGCACTTAAAGCAAGCTCCTGGGGGAGGAGGTCCTGAAGGAACACCTGGCCACAGTGGCTTAGGGCTGTTGAAGTTCTTGTGTGTTGGAGATGTGGCTGGGTTTTCTCTCACAGTGGAGGCAAGTTAATTGCAACTCAGAAATACGTTGCTACTTGGTTGCCTCTACTCTATAATTGTACACCTTGAAGGTGAGGTTAATGAAGTCCTGTTGTGGGGTTTGAGGGCCAGAATCTAGTTTCTGGAGCTTTTTCTAATGTTGGGAGTGGGCTGGGTAGTAAAATGCATATTGAGAATAAGACAGCCTTCCGGCCCCTATGGGTCTAGGGTGGTAAAGAGTCTAAGGGTTGTTGCCAAATGGGCCATGGACTGGGCTGGGTTTTTACATTTGATGAAAAAGAGCCTAAATGCTAACTGATTTATTTGGGAGAGGTCACTAAAGAAAAAGGAGCATTAACCTTGACTATGCCTTCAGCTTCAGCCACCTCCTAAGAGGAAACTGTTGGGCAGGTGAGGCTAGTCACGGATCAAAACTGTAAACCAGACCGGGTGTGAGGAGGGGAAGTAATAGAAGGGTTATAGGGTAGGGGAGCAGAGGCTGAAGAAGAGTTGGAACCTGGCTTGGCCTGGCGAGGAGTAGCCTGGGGAGGAGGGGAGTGATCAGATGGGTCTGTAGAAAAGGAGGATTCCCAGGACTCAGAGCTTGGGGTGGAGACTGAAGGAACAGACAGAAGAGAAAGAAGAAAGATTTGGGACAAGTCTTATTGGGAGCAGAGATTAGGAAGGAACCGATGTGTAAAAGAATGCCTGGACATCAGCCACCTCAGACCATTTGCCCATTTTATATCAAGGATTATCTAGATCTTGTAGGATGGAGAAATTGAAAGTGCTGTTTTCTGGCTATTTGGAATCATTGTCGAGTTTGTATTGTGGTCAAGTGGTATTGCAGAAGAAAATAAGGCATTTAGGTTTTAGGTCAGGTGTGAGTTGAAGAGGTTTTAAGTTCTTGAGAACACAGGCTACGGGAGAAGAAGGGGAAATGGAGGGCAGAAGTTTGCCCATAGTGAAGGAGGTAAGTTTAAAGAGAAAGGTAGAGACACGGAGAAGGCAGTGGGTGAGCAGCCCTGAGCTGCAATGTGGGTGAGCAGCCAAAGCAGGTGTCCCCACAATTGACTTGCCACCAAGGGAATGTGAGTTAATCACCAAGGCAGGTGTCCCCGTGGTGATCAGACACCAGTGAAATGTGGGTGAATAATCAGGCAGGCATCCCCGCAGTGATTAAACACCAAGGGAAGACTGTCTTCCCCAGTCTGTGACCGGCGCCGGAATTTTGGGTCCACAGATAAAATGTGTCTCCTTCGTCTCTACTAGAGAGGAAAAAGAACGGGAATTGGAAGAACAGGGAGATTGAAGGGTAGCGACACAGGGAGATTGAAGGTAGCAAGAGAGACTGGAGAAGAGAGTGAAAAGACCACTTACCCGATTTGAAATTGGTGAGATGTTCCTTGGGCTGGTTGGTCCGAGGACCCGAGGTCATAGGTGGATCTCCTCACGAAGTGAGGGTGAGGAGAGGGGACTGGTCTCCCGAAGGAGTCCTCCTGTTCTGGGTCTTTGGCACCAAATGTCATGCATGTCCGTGTGAAGAGAGTTCACCAAACAGGCTTTGTGTGAACAACAAGACTGTTTATTTCACCTGGGTGCAGGTGGGCTGAGTCCGAAAAAGGAGTAAGCAAAGCAAATAGTGGAATTATCATTAGTTCTTATAGGTTTGGGATAGGTGTACAAAGTACATTCTCAAGGGCAGGGAGAATATTACAAAGTACCTTCTTAAGGGCGGGGGAGAATATATCGTGTCACTTGGAGGGGGCAGGAACAAATCACAATGGTGGAATGTCATCAGTTAAGGCTATTTTCACTTATTTTGTGGATCTTCAGTTGCTTCAGGCCATCTGGATGTATACATGCAGGACACAGGGGATATGATGGCTTAGCTTGGGATCAGAGGACTGACACCCTGAGTGACTTGGCAAATTCTTTGCTGAAATTCAGAGGCAGTGATATGTTAAATTAAACTAAATTTAGCCTGAGGATGTCTCTGTACCTTGAGCCCATAATGAACTGCATCCTAACAGTATGTAAACAAACTGAAAGCCTAACTTACGAGCAAATATTTTGTGTAACAATTTTCAGAGTCTCAGCCAATCACAGC
Organism: Chlorocebus sabaeus; assembly: GCF_047675955.1. Taxonomy (NCBI): domain Eukaryota; kingdom Metazoa; phylum Chordata; class Mammalia; order Primates; family Cercopithecidae; genus Chlorocebus; species Chlorocebus sabaeus. The sequence goes on along the minus strand of NC_132919.1, from coordinate 29,820,700 downwards.
AGCCAAGCTTCAGCCAATCTCAGGATGCTACCAGATCGAACCACATTCAAACAAGGCCAACCTAGAACTGTAACCAGTCAAGCTGTTTCTGTATCTCACTTCCATTTTCTGTACATAAATGCTTCCTGACCACATTGTGGAGTGGAGTTCTCTGAACCCCTTCTGGTTCTGAAGACTGCCCCATTCACAAAACATTCTTTGCTTCATTAAACGCTGTTAAAATTAATTCATCTAAAGTTTTTCTTGGCTGGGTGCAGCGGCTCACACCTGTAATCCAGTACTTTGGGAGGCCGAGGCCGGCGAATCACTTGAGGTCAGGAGTTCGAGACCAGTCTGGCCAAGATGATGAAACCCTGCCTCTACTAAAAGTACAAAAATTAGCCAGGCATGCATGCCTGTAGTTTCAGCTACTTGGGAGGCTGAGGCAGGAGAATCACTTGAATCTGGGAGGTGGAGATTGCAGTGAGTTGAGATCCTGCCTCTGCACTCCAGCCTGGGCAACAGAATGAGACTCCATCTTGAAAAAATATATACATAAGTAAAATAAAGTTTTTATTTTAACAGGTATAATAGTAAATATTTTGAGATGGAGTCTCTGTCGCCCAGGCTGGAGTTCTGTGATGCAATCTCAGCTCTCTGCAACCTCCGTCCCTGCCCCACACCCTGGGTTCATGCGATTCTCCAGCCTTAGCCCCCCAAGTAGCTGGAACTACAGGCGTGTGCCATTACACTCGGCTGGTTTTTTTTTTTTTGTATTCTTAGTAGAGATGGGGTTTCACCATGTTGGCCAGGCTAGTCTTGAACTCCTGACCTCAAGTGATCTGCCCACCTCAGCCTCCCAAAGTGCTGGGATTACAGGCGTGAGCCACTGCGCCTGGCTTTTTATGGTGTTTTTGAGGTATAGAGGTTGCCAAAGGCAATACTAAGTAAAAACAGGTACACATCATTTCAGAGCCTTAAATCCATGAGGGCTGGGAAAGAGGAGGATGAGAAGTGAGGATAAGCAGAGGCACAGGGGATGAGGAAGGACAGGCATGGAGAATGGGGGCAGTGAGGAAATACTGCCCTCGCTCTTTGTCTAGAGCCATGGGCTAGTCTAGTTCATGCCTCTGACTTGCCCCTACTCCTGAGATGCCAATCAGGTGCTGAATCATTGCCAGCATTCTTCTTGCCCAAAGCCTGCTCGGGTAAGCTTGCACTGCTGCCCAAGATGCTGGCAGACTAGGTCTGTGGGGGTGATTAGTTCTGGTCACCACCCATTCCTGGTTCCTCATGCTCCCCAAGCATTTGCTCACTATTGTTGAAGTTAAGCTTGGCCATGAGACTTGCTTTGTTACTCCTGGGTGATGTTTTCTGAGCCAACATGTGGCTCACCATACTCTCTTTCCTTCTGCCAGAGGGACCAGCCATGCTTCGGGTGAGGACTGTTTCCTCAGCCTAGGTTCCAGAACGAGGATGATGTGAGCAGAGCCTCCAGCTGCTGTGCAGTGGGCGGACAGCAGGAGTGAGAAATGAGCACTGTTGCTTGAAGCCACTGCAATTTGGAGTTATATTATTATTGCAGCATTACTTATCCTATCCTCACTGATCCTGTGGCTTCCCAGTCAAAATTTAGGACCCCAAATTAGGGAAACTTCTCATTTGTAATATCTCCCCACTCTTCTAGAAAATTACTGAACCATATCAAATGTATAAAAATCCCATGTGCCAGGCATGGTGGGCTGCACCTGTAATCCCAGCTACTTGGGAGGCTGAGGTGGGAGGATTGCTTGAGCTTGGGAGGTTGAGACTGTAGTGGACAATGATCATGCCACTGCACTCCAGCCTGGATGACAGAGATCTTATCTCTAAATTTAAAAAAAGTTCCCCACATGCACTCCTACATAAACTACATCCAACATGTTCAATCCTCTGATGTTGCAAATGGATGAAATGAGCCCAATTTGGTGAGACCTGTTCTTGCTGATTCACTGGAGACTCCAGGTGAGTGCCCCTTTTTTTAGAACTGTCCACAATCTGTACCTTGCTTTGGATTTTTGCCAGGGACGTACATTGATTGGGCCCTCCCCTGTGCAGCTGTGATTATATTGACTTGTCTTCTGATCTCTGGTTTCAGAGTTGTCAGATTTCTTCACAATGTTAACTATTATGTGATCACAATTGCAAATTTCCCACAATTGCAAATTTCGACAGTTTCTTTATACACCTCAGGCTTTAATTTCACCTTTGTGATGTCTGTTCTCTCTTTTACCGTTTGAAAATTATTCTCCTTGATGAAGACGGAAGCCAAATAAAAGCTGAGTGGTCCTGATTTCTCCCCATTATCTGTTTATGTTATATCAAAATCCCCAAGCCTTGGACTGTCCTTGACTTTTTCTTTTTCCTTTCTGTGAACAGATCTTAAAAATCCCTTTGTGGGCTGGGGGTGGCGGCTCACGCCTGCAATCCCAGAACTTTGGGAGGCCAAGGTGGGCAGATCACCTGCGGCTAGGAGTTCGATACCAGCCTGGTCAACATGGTGAAACCCTGTATCTACTAAAAATACAAAAATTAGCTGGGTGTGGTGGCACACACCTGTAGTCCCAGCTACTTGGGAGGCTGAGGCAAGGAAATCACTTGAACCTGGGAGGCAGAGGTTGCAGTGAGCTGAGATCACGCCATTGTACTCCAGGCTGGGCAACAGAGTGAGACTCCATCTAAAAAAATAAATAAATAAAATAAAAATAAAAATCCCTTTGTGTTTTCTTTAGTGTATTTCACAGGCCTCAGCTTATTCTGGATTAATATATCTTTTCTAACACTATTTGTTACTCAATATTCATCCAGACATTACCTTATTTGAGAAAATGCTAAAATGACAACAGATATCCAAGTTAAAAATGCTCATAATTATATAACCTAATCAAACCAAAGATTTTTGTCCATGATTTTCATTCTTATCTTTATTATTAAATATTGGCAACAATATTATCTATAGCAAACATTAAACATATCTAAAGATTACATAGTTTTGTAAAGTGAAAAAACCAAAAACCTACATTTTAATGGATGATCATAAAGCAAACACAAGTGTACCACCGCCCTCCAACCCACCAACCCAGAGAGATCAAGGAAAGAAATAGATCACTTCTAGCACCCCAGAAGCCTCCCTCATATTGCCTCCCAATCTCTACCTGTCCCTCCCCAAGTAAGTAACCACAATCTCAATGTTAATCTCTTCCTGGCTTTCTTTTATGACTTTATCCACTAAGCATGTGCCCCTGAACTCTAGTTTAGTTCTGCCTGGTTTTGAACCTCATATAAATGGAATTATACATAATTCCTTTTGTGCCGGCTTATTTTGTTCCACATTACATTTGTGAGATTCTTCCGTGGTTCTGTATGAGGCTATATAACTGATTCATTGTCTAAACATACCACAGTGTATTCATTCCATTTCTGATGACCATCTGAGTTGTTTTTGGTTTTTGGCTGAATAAATGGTGCTGCTGTGGACAATATGTATTTATTGGTGCTCATGTGCATGCATTTCTATTGGATATATGCCTAGGGATGAACTTGGGTCAGAGGCTATGTGGATGTTCTGCTTTAGTAATGTCTGTTTTCCAGGCTGGGCACAGTGGCTCACACCTGTAATCCTGGCACTTTGGGAGGCCGAGGTGAGTGGATCACTTGAGGTCAGTCAGGAGTTCAGGACCAACCTGGCCAATATGGTGAAACCCCAGCAGTACTAAAAATACAAAAATTAGCTGGGCATGGCGGCGAGCACATGTGATCCCAGCTACTTGGGAGGCTAAGGCAGGAGAATTGCTTGAACCCAGGAAGCGGAGGTAGCAGTGAGATTGCACCACTGCACTCCAGCCTGGGCAACAGAGTGAGACTATCTCCCCCCAAAATAAATAAATAAATAAATAAATCGATAATGTCAGTTTTCCAGAGTAGTAGTATTTGCACCCCCACCAGCAGTCATGATGGGAAGATGAACATGGTTCTATACTCTTGCTAATATTCGTTATTGTCAGTTTCATTTTACCCATTCTGGTGGATATAGAATAGTATCACATTGTGTTTTATTTTGTATCTTTCTTATTAATAATCATGTTGAGCATCTGTTCATTTGTTTATTGTCCATTTAAATATTTCTTTTGTAGAGTTCTTTTTCAAATCCCTTGCTTAATTTTCTTTTTGGTTGTTTGCCTTTTTCTTATAAATGTGAAAGAATTTTAAAAATATATTATGAATGTGACCCTTTTATGGTTACAAATATCTTCTCTCAACTGTGGCTTGTCCTTTCATTCTATTAATATCTTTTAATAATCAGAAGTTCTTAATTTTAATGTTATCGAATTTAGTAATCATTTTATTTATGACTGGTACCTCCTTCGACCTAATTCAAAAAGTGTTTCCCTCCATGAGGTGTTGAAGAACTTTACCTCTGTTATCTCAAAAAGTTATTTCCATCTCTCCTTGCTTTCCTCCCTTCCTCCCTCTTTCCTTCCTTCCTTTCTGCTCTTTATTTCATTTTTCACATTTATCTCACATTTTTTCCTTCACATAAATGGAACTGTATAGTACATATTCTTTCTTTGAAAGAATGTATAATTATATTTCCAACATCATTTATTGGAAAACTGCCATTTCCCTACATTGCTCTGCAATGCTACCTTTGCTGTAAAACACACACACACAAACACACACACACACACGTCTGAGTTTGTTTCTAAGCTTTCCTAACTTATTCCATTGATTAATTTGTCTGTCTTTACACCACATTGTATTACATGCTTTAGCTTTATAATAATTTCTGGTGTTTTATAGAAAAAGTTCTCCCATCTTTTTCTCCTCATTTAGGAATGATGTGGCTATTCTTGGTACTTTGCATTTTCAGATGCATTTTTGAATCAGCTTGTCAAGCTCCACAACAAAGTTAGGATTTTGATTAAGATTACATTGAATCTGTAGAATAATTTGAGTACAATAGACATTTTTACAATGTTAATTAAGTCTTCCAATCCATGAACATGGTATACTCCTCCATTGGATATTCTTTCCTGTTTTTCATACTCTTTGGAGATTTACTTTGTAACATATTTCATTAGCTTTATTCTTAGGTGTTTTATATTTTTATGCTGTTGCATATGGCATCTATTTTATTTCATGTTTTTACCTGAAATACAGAAATGGAATTAATGCATATTGAGCTTGTTTCTAATACCTTACTAAACTTATTAATTCTTTTTTTTTTTTTTTTTTTTTTGAGACGGAGTCTTGCTCTGTAGCCCGGGCTGGACTGCAGTGGCCGGATCTCAGCTCACTGCAAGCTCCGCCTCCCGGGTTTACGCCATTCTCCTGCCTCAGCCTCCGGAGTAGCTGGGACTACAGGCGCCCGCCACCTCGCCCGGCTAGTTTTTTGTATTTTTTTTTAGTAGAGACGGGGTTTCACCGTGTTAGCCAGGACATAAACTTATTAATTCTTAAAACTGGACTGGGTGCAGAGACTCACACCTGTAATCCCAGCACTTTGGGAAGCCAAGGCGAGTGGACCACCTGAGGTCAGGAGCTCGAGACCAGCCTGGCCAACATGAGGAAACCACATCTCTACTAAAAATACAAAATTAGTTGGGCCTGGTGGCACATGCCTGTAATCCCAGCTACTCGGGAGGTTGAGACAGGAGAATTGCTTGAACACAGGAGGCAGAGGCTGCAGTGAGCCAAGACTGTGTCACTGCACTCCAGCCTGGACAACAAGAATGAAACTCCGTCTCAAAAAAACAAAACTTATCTTGCTTTTCTTTATGGATTTTACTGTGTTGACTTTTCTATATATAATATATTATATGCAAATAATGACAGTTTTATTTCTTTGTTTTCAATAATTTCTTGTCTTATTGCACTAGGTTAAAACAATGTTAAATAAAATTGGTGATAACAAACATCCTTATTTTGTTCCTGATCTCAAAAGGAAATTTTTCAACATTTTACCATTACACATCAAAATTACTATAGGTTTTATTAAGATGCCCTTCTCAAGTTAAGGAAGTTCTTTTCCATTCCTGGTTTGCTAAGAGTCATGAATGATGCTGGGTAGAGTAGTTCACATCTGGCCCTTTGGGAGGCCAAGGCAGGAGAATTGTTTGAGGGCAGGAGTTTGAGACCAGCTTGGGGAAGATAGTGAGACCTTGTCTCTCCAAGAAACAAAAAAGACTCATGAATGAATGTTAAATGTTATCAAAACTCTTTTCCCTCTAGGTAATGAGATAATAATATGGTTTGTATCCTTTATGCTGTTGATGTGATAAATTATAGATTAATTTTCAGACATTAAGCCAACTTTGCATTCCTAGAAGAAATCCAACTTGATCATTCATAAATAGGCTTGGAAATATTTTGTTTAGAATAGGCCAGGCACAGTGGCTCAAGCCTGTAATCCCAGCACTTTGGGAGGCCGAGACGGGCGGATCACGAGGTCAGGAGATTGAGACCATCCTGGCTAACATGGTGAAACCCCGTCTCTACTAAAAAAATACAAAAAACTAGCCAGGTGAGGTGGCGGGCACCTTTAGTCCCAGCTACTCAGGAGGCTGAGGCAGGAGAATGGCGTAAACCCGGGAGGCAGAGCTTGCAGTGAGCTGAGATCCGGCCACTGCACTCCAGCCTGGGTGATGGAGCGAGACTCCATCTCAAAAAAAAAAAAAAAAGAAAAAAAAAAATATATACACACACACACACACACACACACACACACATATAGTTTAGAATTTTTACACCTATATTCATGAATGGGATTGACCTATAATTTTCCTTTCTCCAAATGTTCTGGCTAGATTTTGTTGTAAAACTCTTGCTGGCTTCACAAAATAAGTTGGGAAATAATACCTCTAATTTTATTCTCTGGAAGAATTTACAAGATTGGCATTGTTCTTTCTTAGGTGTTTAGCAGAATTTGCTGGTAAAGCTGTCTAGGCCTGCAGTTTTCTTTGTCAGTTGACTTTAAATTATGCATTACATGTGTTTTATAGTTATATGACTATTCAGGTATTCTATTTCTTCTTGCGTGCACCACCACACCCTGCTAATTTTGTATTTTTAGCACAGATGGGGTTTCTCCATGTTGGTCAGGCTGGTCTCAAACTCCTGACCTCAGGTGACCTGCCCATGTCAGCCTCCCAAAGTGCTGGGATTACAGGCATAACCCACTGTGCTCAGACCATTTCATTTAATCTTTCAAGTTTACCGGTATAAAGTTGTTCACAATCTTTTTTCTTACCTTCTTAATATCTGTGAAATCTGTGGTGAGATTCCCATTTTCATTGCTGCCATTCATTATTTATGCCTTTTCTGTATCTCTATCTCTTTCTTATCAGTCTTACTTGGGGTTTATCAGTGACTTCCATTCTTTTTTTTTTCTTTCTTTTCTTTTTTTGTTTGAGACAGGGTCTTATTCTGTTGCCCAGGCTAGAGTATAGTGGCATGATCATGGCTCACTGCAGCCTCGACTTCCTGGGCTCAAGTGATCCTCTTGCCTCAGCCTCCTAAGTAGATGGGACTACAAGCACTCACCACCATGCCCAGCTAATTTTTTAATTTTTTGTAGAGATGTGGGTCTCACTAAGTTGCCCAGGCTGGTCTCAAAGTGTTGTTATTATAGGAAATGAGTCATCATGCCTGGCCTCATTCTTTCAAAGAGATAATCATTTAGCTTATTGATACTCTAGTATACGTTTGTTTTCTAAATTTCATTTAATTTCTGCTTTTTATTATTTTCTTCTTTCTACTTTCTTTGACTTTAATTTGTTGTTATGTTGTTGACGTCTTGAGATGAATACTTAACATTTTGGTTTTTCAATCTTTTTTCTTTTCTAATACAGATGGCTCCCGACTTACAATGGGTTCACTTACGATTTTTCAACTTTACAATGGTGAAAAGCAATATGCATTCAGTAGAAAAGGTACTTCAAATTTTGAATTTGGTTTTTTCTCAAGCTGGAAATATGCCTACAATACTTTTGTGAGGCTGGGCAGTGGCAGTAAACTGCAGTTTCCAGTCAGCCACATAATCCTGAGGGTAAACATGGGTTACTCTACATTGTGCTGTGTTGCCAGATGATTTTGCCCAACTGTAGGCTAATGTAAGTGTTCTGAACACACATAAAATAGACTAGGCTAAACTATGATGTTCAGTAGTTTAGGTGCATTAAATGTATTTTTGACTTACAATATTTTCAATTTATGATGGGTGTATCTTATAGTAAGTCCAAGAGCAGTTGTATATGCATTTAAAGTTATAAATTTCTAAGGCTGGGCGTTGTGGCTCACACCTGTAATCCCTGCATTTTGGGAGGCCAAGGCGGGTGGATCACCTGAGCTCAGGAGTTTGAGACCAGCCTGACCAATATGGTGAAACCCTGTCTCTACCAAAAATGCAAAAAAATTAGCTGGGTGTTGTGGCATGTGCCTATAGTCCTAGCAACTCATGAGGTTGAGACGGGATAATGGCTTGAACTCAGAAGGCAGAGGTTGCAGTGAGCTGAGATTGCGCCACTGCACTCCAGACTGGGTGACAGAGTGGGACTCTGTCTCAAAAATAAATAAATAAATAAAAATGAAGTTATAAATTTCCTTTTAAGCTTGTCTTTGCATCCCACAACTTTTGATATGCAGTATTTTTGTATTATCCAGTTCAAAATAGTTTCTAATTCCTATTGTGATTTTTAAAAATTTATTTTCTTTTTCTTTTTCTAATAGAGACAAGGTCTCAATATTTATAATTAACTTATCAATTCAGTGGAAATTAAATAAAAATACAAACCATATATTTTTAACCAGACAAGTTGATTCTGAAAGCTCATACAGAAAAATGGACATGCCAAGGACAGCCAGGAAAACTGTGAAAAAGGAAAACAATGAGAGAGTAATATTCTTACTGGCTATTTTAATATAATCCAAAGCCTTAATAATTAAAACAATATGGTACTGGCATATGAACAGATAGACAAACTTAGAGAACAAATCAGGAAGTCCAAAAGGAGAAATTAATTCATAGGATAATTTAGTACAGTTTATAAGCATTGCAAATCGAGGGGGTGGGTGGAAAGACAGACTTTGCAGTAAATAGTATTTGGAAAATGAATAGCCATCTGGCAAAAAATAAGTTGGGTATTAACTTGTGCTATTTCCATTCCCTTCTGTCCAGTTTCATGGTAACCTTGGGAACTAACAGGCTATAATCATGGTGAAAGTCAGCAGCCTTCCAACTACTGAAGGGGTTAGAACAGGGAATGGCACTCTTTCAAAGCACCATTCCCAGAAAATTGTCCTATTTGAATTGTCTGTCAGTGCCCTGGAAAACCCCACTTGCAAGGCTACCTTTATTTGACCTGATGTAGAACTTGCTCAGTATGAAAAGCTTTCTTCCTGAGGGCATTTGTCAAAAATAATCAGTAGCTATTATTTATTATTTATTCTTCTTATTATTATTATTATTTTGAGACAGAGTCTCACTTTGTCACCCAGGCTGGAGTGCAGTGGTGCCATCTTGGCTCACTGCAACCTCTGGCTCCTACGTTCAAGTGATTCTCCTGCCTCAGCCTCTCGTGTAGCTGGGATTACAGGTGTGCACCACCATGCCTGGCTAATTTTTTTGTATTTTTTTAGTGGAGATGGGGGTTTCACCATGTTGGTCAGGCTGGTCTAAAACTCCTGACCTCAGGTGATCCACCTGCCTCGGCGTCCCAAAGTGCTGGGATTACAGGCGTGAGCCACTGCACCCGACCCAGTAGTTACTATTTAGTATCACAGGACAAACAACAAAGTAACCAAAAAACTTACAAGGAAAAATTGAGGAAAGAGGTATCCTCAGGGGGCTAGGAAAAGCGCCGATAGATTCCTGGGACTCTAAAAGGTCATGCATGTGCCCAGGACTGTGTGCATGCCCAGGGCTATGCACATGCTCAAGGAAGACCTGAGAAGGCCCTGAGCCCTCACCTCTGGCTGGCCTTGAAACTGTGCAAGCAGAAAGTAAAGATTAAGGTAGGATTCTAAACTGGCTGAGCACTGAAGCATGCCCCGAACTCACACAGAGTCCTTGGCAAAGATTGGGAGACTTTCTGGTTCCAGGCATTTAACAAAATATCTGTCCAGTCATTAGCTTACCAGTAAGTTAACTGATCAGAAAGTTCAGTGGCCACACATGAGAAATAATACAGGTAGACTTTATAGAATTAGGTCAAGAAATTCATTTAACAAATAGTAATAATAACAAACCCTGGAAAGCCGAATCTGATTGCCAGGGTTGCCACATTACATTATATAAAATGTCCATTTTCAACAAAAATCATGAGACATGCAAAGAAATAAGAAAGCATGGCCTATACACATGAGAGAAGTCATTAATGGAAACTTTCCCTGAGGAGGCCCGCATATTGCACTTACTAGATAAAACTTTAAATCAGCTATTTTATTATATTTTATTATTTTCTGAGACAGGGTCTTGCTTTGTTGCCCAGGCTGGAATGCAATGGTGCAATCACACCTTCTGGCAGCCTCAACCTCCTGGGCTCAAGTGAGCTTCCCACCTCAGCCTCCTGAGCAGTTGGGACTACAGATGTGCACCACCATGCCTGGCTAATTGTTGTATTATTATTATTATTATTTTATTTTTTATTTTTGTAGAGACAGGGTCCCATTATGTTGCCCAGGCTGGTCTTAAACTCCGGGCTCAGGCGAGCCACCCACATTGACCTCTTAAAGTGCTAGGATTACAGGTGTGAGCCACCGTGACTGGCCTAAATTAGCTATTTTAAATATGCTTAAGAACTAAAGGAAACCACACCTAAAGAACTAAAGGAAAGTATGATAACAAAGGCTTTCAATAAATAAACAAATTATACATTAAAAATAACTAAATACTGGAGTTGAAAATTACAACTGAAATGAAAAATTTACTAAGAGGAGTTTAACAGCAGATTTGAGGAGGCAGAAGAAAACATTGGTGAACTTTAAAGATATGTCAATTGAGGTTATCCAGTCTGAGGAACAGAAAGAAAAAATATTCCTAGCCAATGCACACTCAGTTTTTGCAATTAATTTCAATTCTTTGGCTGGGTACAGTGACTCAAGCCTATAATCCCAGCACTTTGGAAGGCGGGGATGGTGGATCACATGAGGCCAGGAATTCGCCACCAGCTTGGCCAACATGGCGAAACCCCGTCTCTGCTAAAAATACAAAAATAAGCCAGGTGTGGTGGTGCATGCCTGTAATTTCAGCTGCTCAGCAGGCTGAGGCACAAGAATTGCTTGAACCCAGGAAGTGGAGGTTGCAATGAGTGGAGATCATGCCACTGCACTCCAGCCTGGGTGACAGAGCGAGACCTTGTCTCCAAAAAAAAAATGAATAGAGCTTCAAGGTCCCATGGGAGTTTCAGATAAAGGGGATAGAAGAGAAAGAATTTTGAAGAAAGAATGGATAAAAACTTCCTAAATTTGATGAAAAACATTAATCTGCACTTCCAAGAAACTCAATAAACTACAAATGGGATTAAGTAAAAAAGATAAACTTGAAGACACATTATAACTAAACTGTTGAAAAACAAAGACAAAGAGAGGATCTTCAAAGCAGCAAGAGACAAATGACTCATTACATACAAGGGATCCTGAATAAAATTGACAACTATTTCTCATCAGAAACCATGGAGGACAGAAGGCAGTGGGACGACATATTCAAAATGCTGAAATTTAAAAAACAGCTGAGGATTTTATATCCACTAAAACTATCCTTCAAAAATGAAGCAGAAATGAAAACATTCCCTGGTAAATAAAAACTGAGATTTCATCACTAGCAGACCTTCCCTACAGGAAGTAAAGGGACTCCTTCAGGCTACAATGAAAGGACAGAGTGTTAAGTCAAATCAACATAAAGCAATAAAGAACATTTGTAAAGGTAACCACATAGGTAAATAGAAAAGACAGTGTAATTTTTTTTGTTTCAAACTCATTTTTGTCCTGATTTCAAAGACAGCATAAAACAATAACTAAAAATTGGTGTTGATGGGCATACAGTATAAAAAGATGTAATTTTTATACAAAAAGTAAAAACCTTTCATGCAGATTTTTAATAGTCTAAATTTTTGCACAAGAAGGGAGAGGAAATGGGAATATACAGGGGCAAAGCTTTCATTGTAATCCCCAGGGCAACCACTAAGAAAATAATTTTTCAAAAAATAGTCAAAGAAGTGACAAGGGAATTAAATTGGTACAGTAGAAAATATTTATTTAAGGCCGGACACAGTGACTTATACCTGTAATTCCAGCACTTTGGGAGGCCAAGGTGGCTGGATCACAAGGTCAGGAGATCTAGACCATCCTGGCCAACATGGTGAAACCCCATCTCTACTAAAAATGCAAAAGTTAGCTGGGCATGGTGGCATGTGCCTGCAGTCCCAACTACTTGGGAGGCTGAGGCAAGAGAATTGCTTGAACCCAAGAAGCGGAGGTTGAAGTGAGCCGAGATCACACCACTGCACTTTAGCCTGGCGACAGAGCAAGTCTCCGTCTCAAAAAAAAAAAAAAAAAAAAATGTATTTAACACAAAAGGCGATAATAAAGGAATGGATAGATAAAGGCTTTCGGGGATAGATATCCCATTCTCCATGATGTGATTGCTGCACACTGCAAGCCTGTATCAAAACATCTCATGTGCCCCATAAATATATACACCTACTATGTACCCACAAAAATTAAAAATAAATTAATTAAAAAGACATAAGACATATAGAAAACAAATAGCAAAATGGTAGATGTAGATCCTACCTTATCAGTAATTACATTAAATATAAATGCACAAAACACTTCAATCAAAAGGTAGAGATTGGCAGAATTATATAACTATATGCTGTTTACAAGAAATACATCTGTTATTCAAAGACACAAAAAGGTTTAAAGCAAAAGGATGAAAAAAGTAAAAAGGCGACAAACAGTTGAAAAAAATCCAGAAAGGCTATACTAATACCAGACAAAATAGACTTTATGACAAAAAATTGTTTCTTGATACAAAGGATATTTTAAATAATTTTAAAAAGGGTCAATCCATTAAGAAAATATTACAATTATAAACATATTTGCACCTAACATTTGAGCTCCAAAATACTAAAGCAAAAACTGGTAGTATTCGAAGAGAAAAACAGACAATTCAACAATAATAGTTGGAGACTTCAATTACTCACTGTAAACAATAGGTAGAACAATTAGATTTTAAACTAGAAGATCAACAAAGAAATGGACGTGAACAACACTAAAACCAATTCTATCTAACAGATATCTATAAAACTCTCCACCAAATAACAACAGAATATACATTCTTCTCAAGTACACATGGAACATTCTCCAGGATAGACCATATGTTGTGCCATAATGCAAATTTTAATAAATTTTAAAACACTGAAATTATACAAAGTATTTTCTTCAACTGCAATAGAATGAAATTCGAGATCAATGATAGAAGAAAATTGGCGAAACTCACAAATACATAGAAATGAACACAGTCCTAAATAATCAATGGGTCAAAGACGAATTCACAAGTGAAATTAGAAAATATTTTGAGATGAATGAAAATAAAAACACAACATACTGAAGTTTATGAAATGCAGTGAAAGCAGTTGCTAGAAGGAAATTTATAACTGTAGATGGCCTATGTTTAAGAGAGGAAAGATCTCAAATCAAAATGTTACAAATATTTTATTTGTTAGCACACAAATACAACATAAAGTTCCAAAGATAAAAAGACTATTTATGATACACAGGTTGCCCTCCCATCCCTGTTTTCCAGTACATGGTTCCCCTTACCAGAGATGTCTGATCACTGTTGCCAATTTTTCAGATATGCTTTCAGAGATAGCATGTATATACAAACATGGCATGTGGAATATGCATTGTGTATTTTATTAGATATTGCCAGATCGCCCTCTAAAAAGGCTGTAGCAATTAACATTCCCCACCAGCAATGTTGAGTGCCTAATTTTCCTCATCCTTACCAAGACTGAAGTTTATCATTTGGGGTTCTTGTTTGTTTGTTTTACCAATCTGATTTTATTTCTTTGTTCCTTTCATTTTCATTTCCTGACTCCAAGAAAGCTTGAACATCATTTTTATTGGTCATTTAGAGCTCCTCTTCCAAGAGTTGCCTATTTGCATCCATTTATTCTATCAGAATATTTGTCTTTTTCTTTTCTTTTTCTTTTTTTTTTTTTTTTTTTTTTTTTTGAGATGGAGTCTCTCTTTGTTGCCCAGGCCAGAGTGCAGCTGCGCGATCTCAGCTCACTGCAACCTCTGCCTCCTGGGTTCAAGCAATTCTTCTGCCTCAGCCTCCCAAGTAGCTGGGACTAGAGGCACACGCCACCATGCCCAGCTAATTTTTGTTTTTTGTTTTTTGTTTTTTCGTAGAGACAGTGTTTCACCATATTGGCCAGGCTGCTCTTGAACTCCTGACCTCATGATCTGCCCACCTCAGCCTCCCAAAGTGCTGGGATTACAGGCGTGAGCCACTGTGCCCAGCCTGTCTTTTTCATATGAATTTTTGGAGTGCTTGAAATGTTATAGATTTAATACTTTACCCATCATATGTATTTAAAGTAGTTTTCCCAAGTGCTATCATTGACTTTGTTTGTGATGTTTTTGAACAAAGTTTATTTTTGCATAGTCAAATATAATCTTTTTCTTTACAACATTCAGATTTCTTATCTTGCTAAAGTTACACAAAATATTTAAATTTGCTGCTAAATTTTAAAATAATATTGTTTACACTTGCATTTTAATCTGACTGGAATTTAATTTTTCCAAATATAGTAAGGGGTTCTTTTTGCAGTTTTTCCAGATGAGTAACAAATTATGCCAGCACCATTTATTAACTAAACAATCTTTTCCCCACCAAATTGAAATATCACCTTTGACATACTTTAAATTCTCATATATTTGGTTTTATTTCTAGACTATCCTCTTCCATTTACCTGTAGGTCTATCCCTATACCAAACTCTTTTGATTACAGTAGGTTTTTTTTTTAAGATAGGGTCTCACTCTGTCACCCAGGCTGGAGTGAAGCGACGCGATCTTGGATCACTGCAGCCTCTGCCTCCTGAGCTCAAGTGATTCTCCTGCCTCAGCCTCCCGAGTAGCTGGGACTGTAGGTACGCGCCCCAGGCACAGTTAAATTTTTTTGTATTTTCAGTAGCGACGGGGCGTCACCGTGTTGACCAGGCTGGTCTCGAACTCCTGGCCTCCAGTGATCCACCCACCTCAGGATCCCAAAGTGCTGGGATTACAGGTGTGAGCCACCATGCCCAGCTTAATTACAGTAGTTTTTAACATGTAGTAATACAAGTATCCTTTTACTACTCTTCATCTTCATAATTTGGTTGGTTATTCTGGAACATTTATTCTTTATATTTACTTTAAAATCACTTACTCCTTCCCCCTTCAAAAGACTACTGAAGATATCACTGAAATTGCATTAAGTTTATAAATTAATTTGGAAGAATTGATGGTTTTATGCTATCAGGCCTTCCATTACATTTTTACTTGTTTAGAATTGACTTTGGTAGCTGTGTCATTAACATAAAAAAAACATAATAGACTAAAAAGGCCAGGTGCAGTGGCTTATGCCTGTAATCCCAGCACTTTGGGAGGCCAAGGCAGGCGGATCACCTGAGGTTAGGAGTTCAAGAGCAGTCTGACCAACATGGAGAAACCCCATCTCTACTAGAAATACAAAATTAGCCAGGCGTGGTGGTGCATGCCTGTAATCCCAGCTATTTGGGAGGCTGGGGCAAGAGAATCTCTTGAACCCGGGAAGCAGAGGTTGTGGTGAGCCGAGACTGCACCACTGCACTCCAGCATGGGCGACAAGAGTGAAACTCTGTCTCAAAAAAAAAGAAGAAGAAAAAAGACTAAAAAATTCTAGCATATTAAACCAAGCTTATCAATGAGAACAGTCATATTCTATAAGTCCTTGCTCATATTTTAACTACTTGACTTGTTAAATTCTTAAAGGGATATTTAAAATGTTTCCACTATACATAAATTTTTATTAAATTCTCTTAGTATCATCAGGAGTATTTGCCTTAAATATTATATTTACCTGCTTTATTGTTTGGTTCATAAGGCTTTATGTTTACTATCTCTTCTTTATAAAGAATATTATCTTATCACTATGTAATGTTCCTCTTTGACCAGTTGAATGTCTTTGATCCTAAATTTCATTTTATCTGATACTAACATCACTACTACTTTATTTTTCTTCCATGCCTTTATTTTCTACACTTTTTGCTGTTTATGAGTATATGCTTGTATATATATTTTGTTTTATAAATTTACTTTGACAGTGTTTTCTCTTGGTATTATAACTGATATTCTCGATTTTATTCCTACCAATTTTATTTTATGCTTTTTCTTTATTAGACTTTTTATTATTTGCTTTCCCTTCTTTTTCCTTTTTCTCATTTTTTTGTTAGTTGAACAAGTGGCTTCTATTGAACTAATGGAAGAATTAGACAAGAAAATTAACTGAAAGGGGAAAAAAAACTCTTGAGGAGATACAATTACAGCATTTAAAAAGTTTCTGGGAGTAAAAGAAACTGTACAAATTTAAATATTCAAAATACATTGACTACTGAAAGGTGGGTTGGTTATGTGGAAAATCGAATTAGTGGTCTGGAAGATGAAGGAGCCAGAACAGCTCACAACACAAGAGAAAAACGTAAAGACCCACAATATCCCATAATTCTTTCCTGCATATCACTTAGGAATATGCCTTTCCTCCTGACTTTTGTCTGTATCCTTAAAATATCTGAATTCATTGGAAAGGTTCCAAGATGGTCACACCGTGTTGCCTTTGCCTCTGGGAATATCTGTGTTCTCATGTGAAGGCTATTTCACACATTCCTCCACACCTTTTGTTATCCTTCCTCAAGTTAGGGCAAGGGTACACTTCCTAGTCTCCACTGTAGTAATAAATTTTGATACCTTGGACTTCAAAAGTTGGGAAGAGAAGAGAGGGCAATTATAACTGTTGCCCCAAAGAAGACTACAGGAAGGGATAAATCATGGAAATAAGACCTAGTGGGTGAGCCTGATTTCACCAAGCACTGCCTTCTTGGAAGCCATTATATGTTCCCAAATCAAGTGTTCCTTTTGAGACATAGCAAAGTGTCAAGGAAAGAGCATTAGAGTTGAAATCAACCCAACCAGGGTGTTTTTGTTTTTGTTGTTTTTTTTTTTTTTTGAGACAAAGTTTTGCTCTTGTTGCCCAGGCTGGAGTGCAGTGGTGCAGTCCTGGCTCACTGCAACCTCCACCTGCCAGGCTCAAGCGATTCTCCTGCCTCCCAAGTAACTGGGATTACAGGCGCCCGCCACCACTCCTGGTTAATTTTTGTATTTTTAGTGGAGACAGGGTTTCCCATGTTGGTCAGGCTGGTCTCAAACTCCTGACCTCAGGTGATCTGCCCGCCTTGGCCTCCCGAAGTGCTAGGATTACAGGCATGAACCACCGTACTAGGCCCCAATCAGTATTCTAACTCTGCCTCCTACTAGTCTGTAAAACCTCAGGGAAGCCACTTTGCTTCTTTGGGCCTTGGTTTTGTTGACTATTAGGATGGATCATATTATTATTTCTAAATATTCCCTGTCCTTCCCCTTGAGGGGATTCTATATCCCTACCCCATTGCCATAAGGTTTGGCCACATGACTTGCTTTGGTCAACACGATGCGAGCAGAGTCAACACGTTTCGTTCTGGGCAGGAGCTCTTAAAAGTCAGCACAGTTCACAATAACCAGCTGATTTTCCTTTGGCCAGAACAGTATTCAGTGTAGTCTGGGGCCCTGCAGAGGCATACCTGAGCTGATGCTGGGGAGTGAAGACTTATCAATTAGGATAGATTAAACTGTTTGTTTGGGGTTTATTAGTCATAAAATAACAATTGCTTAAATAGATAGAAGTTAATTTCTCTCATACTATCATATCTTTTATTTTTATTTATTTTCTTGAGGCAGAGTCTCATTCTGTTACCCAGGCTGAAGTGGAGTGGCTTGATCTCAGCTCACTGCGGCTCCGACTGCTGGGTTCAAGCAATTCTTCTGCCTCAGCCTCCAAGTAGTTGGGATTACAGGTGTGCACCACTATACCTTGCTAATTTTTGTATTTTTAATAGACACGGGGTATCGCCACGTTGGCCAGGCTGGTCTCAAATACTTGACCACAAGTGATCCACCTGCCTCAGCCTCCCAAAGTGCTGAGATTACAGGCACAAGCCACCATGCCCGACCACACTATCACATCTTTTATGAAGTTCAGAAGTAGGTGGCCTGAGCCTGGTGTGGTGTGGTAATGCCACAGAATTATCAGGGATTCAGGCATCCCCCAGCTCTCTGCTCTGTCACTTCTAGGATGTGACTCTTGTCCTCAGGAGTGGAAATGCCAAATGGCTTTTAGAGCCAAAATGGCTACTAGAGCTCCAGTCATTGCATCCACATTTCAGGCAGTGGGATGCGGTAGGGGAAAATAAGGAAATCCTCTCTTCCTTTTACAGAGACTTACTAGAAGTCACATATAACAGCAGGGTGGGGAGGAAGGAGGGTGAGGAGGGGAGGGAGGTGGTAGGAGAAAGGAGAGGAGGAGGAGGAGGGAGAGGAGGAGAAGGAAAATAATGAAAACCACTGGGCCAAAACAAGAGTCCCCTTGCTCATAGAATAAGTGGACAGCAACCATACAGAACTGCCTGTGTACCTCCAACTCCTTCGTGAGCCTGAGGCTGGAGCTAAGGAAGAGGCAGGGCCCAGACTCTTGGCTTCTGTCTCCTTGAGAACATATTGTAAAATAAGGACTTGAGGTCAGGCTGGAGGTTGCTCACCTGTGAGGCGAACCCACAGGTTTTGAGCCAGGAAGGAAAGGCCAGGGTAAGACTTGGAAGATAAATGGTGGGACTGTGTGTTAGTTAGGGTGAGCAAAGCTGCGGAACAAATAGATGCCATTCAGTCATAGAAACAAGAAACAAGAAAAGGCTTGCTGTTTCTCACAGAAAAGTCCACGGTAAGGCTTTAGGTTAGTGGTAGCTCTGCTCCATGCCATTTGGTCCACTGGCCAGTGTAAAGAAAGGAAAATCATTTAAAAATAAAAAGTTGCATTATGAAAGATTCCAAATACTTACAAAAACAGAGGGAATGGTATTGTGAACCACTTTCAGAGAAATCTAGACTCTATCTTTGCCCTTCCACCTCATTCTCTACCTCCCCTTCCTTATAGGTAACCAGTTAAAAATATCCTCCCAATTAAAAAGTTCTGTGGGGTGTGTGTATGTGTGTGAGTGTGTGTTCCCTCCCTCCTTTCTTGCATAAATGGCTATACACTAAACATATTTTCTCCATCTTACTTTTTTCATGTAACACCATATCCTGGCAATCACCCCAAAGCAACACATAGAAATAATCCTTGTTCCTTTTAGCAGCTGCATAGTACTCCTTTATATAGATGGCTCACAGCTTAGTCAACCAGCCCGATTGACGGATATTTGGGTTGTTTCCAGCCTTTCTTTTTCTTTCTTTCTTTCCTTCTTTCCTTCTTTCCTTCTTTCCTTCTTTCCTTCTTTCTTTCTTTCCTTCTTTCTTTCTTTCTTTCTTTCTTTCTTTCTTTCTTTCTTTCTTTCTTTCTTTCTTTCTTTCTTCTTTCTTTCTTCTTTCTTTCTTTCTCTTTTCTTTTCTTTTATCTTCCTTTTCTTTCTTTCTCTCTCTCTCTTTTTCTTTTTTTTTTTTTTGACAGGGTCTTACTCTCCTGCCCAGGCTGGAGTGCAGTGGCATGATCTCAGCTCACTGCAACCCCTGCCTCCCAGGTTCAAGCGATTCTCCTGCCTCAGCCTCCCTAGTAGCTGGGATTACAGGTGCCCACCACCACACCTAGCTAATTTTTGTATTTTTATTAGAGAAGGGGTTTCACCATGTTGGCCAGGCTGGTCTTGAACTCCTGACCTCAGGTGATCTGGCCGCCTCAGCCTCCCAAAAGTGCTGGGATTATAGGTTTGAGCCACTGCGCCCAGCCCAGCCTTTTTCTAATACAGATCATGCTGTATCAAATAGACTGAGTATATATGTTTTGTATTTCTGCCATTGTGGTTTTGGGATAGATTTTTAGAGGGTAGGATTGTCAGAGGCATTTGAACCAGAGTAACTCCATCTTGAATAGGGGCTACGTAAAATAAGGCTAAGATCTGCTGGGCTGCATTCCTAGTACGTTAAGGCATTCTTAATCATAGAATGAGATAGGAGGTCGGCACAAGATACAGGTCATAAATACCTTGCTAATAAAACAGGTTCTAGTAAAGAAACCGGCCAAAACCCACCAAAACCAAGATGGTGACAAGAGTGACCTTAGGTCTCCTTACTGCTGCACTCACACCAGTGCCACGACAATTTACAAATGCCATGGCAACAACAAGAAGTTACCCTATATGGTCTAAAAAGGGGAGGCATGAATAATCCACCTCTTGTTTAGCATGTCATCAAGAAATAACCATAAAAATGGGCAACCAGCAGCCCTTGGGATGGCTCTGTCTATGGAATAGCCATTCTTGTATTCCTTCCTAATAAACTTGCTTTCACTTTACTTTGTGGAATTGCCCTGAATTCTTTCTTATGTGAGATCCAAGACCACTCTCTTGGAGTCTGGATCAGGACCCCTTTCTGGTAACAGGAAAGCTGGTCAAAGTGCAATTGCATATGTCATTTTACTAGAAATGACCACATTCTCCTCAATAGGAGTTATACCATTTGCCTTCCTCCACTGGGATATGAGTGTGCCTGCAGCAGCCGTGACTCTCCCGATTTTATGTTTTACGGATGGAAGAACAGAAGTACAAGGGCATTAAATGCATTGCCCAGGTCATAGAGTTAGTGAGAGGCAGAGCTGACACTTGGACCCAGCCAAGAAACGCCTCCTTCGTAGATAACAAGAAGACTCACAGCAGCGGCCTGGCAGGACCTCACTATCTGCCCTTTCGGGAGAGGAGTTAGGCAGGCTTGACTCCTCCATAATCAGCATCCTGGCTCCCTGGGACTGCCTCATCTCCAGGAATTATTCTCCAGTTCAGCAAAAGCTCTGTGTTTCCCACCTTCGGGTCTGCCCCTCAGGGACCTCTCAGGGTGAGGTGCCATCCCCCAGGTCATCCCATCCCTGTGTTGGAAGCAGCCCTTCCTCCCTGTCCCTTGTGAGCCATCACTTAGCAGCCAGCAGATGGGAGCTGATGCTCCTTTCTCCCCTAATTAGAGCATCTATTTTCATGCTAAAATGTGATCCATGCATGAAAAGGAGGGACAAATGTGCTTGGCTATCAACTGCCTCTCTGGAGACAGTCATTTGAGGGAGCACTTAACATTTTTAGTTTTATAAAATGACTCAGCGTCCCTCAATATGCTTTGAGAGAGAGCAGCTTATCACCACCAAGGAGAGGGCAGAAAGGAGGGGCAGAAAGCCAGCCCCCACCTCACAGTTTTTATACGGCATAACCTTCACACAACCCTATGATGTGGCTACTGTGACCTCCTTTGAATAGGAGAAGGAACTGAGGCTCAGAGAGGTTCAGCAAGTTGCCAAAACTCCCCCACAAGCAAATGGCAGAGGCTGTTCAAATCTAGCTTGTCTGGCACAAAGACCCGAGGTTTTTCCAGTGCATTCACTTCCTCTTCACTAGAAGAGACCCAGACTCCACATAGGAAAACTTCCAGGATGGCTGTGTCCAGGGATCCCAGCGCCCTTTCTTTGGAAAACTTTCAGTAACCTTCCTCCTGGTCCACTCACATGCAGGTCCGTCCACACTCTCCCTAGGCGATAGCGTCTAACCCATGGCTAGTATCAGTTGGGGTGTGTGTGTGTGTGTGTGTGTGTGTACGAGATTTCAACCCAACCTAGTTTAGACATTTGAGTGAATTTTGCATCTCACCAAACTCTGAGGCAGGGTGGGCTTCGGTGACTCAATGTCAGGACTTTTACCATTCTTTTTCCATATTCCTCAGCTCTACCTTTCACTTAATCAATTTTACTGTAATCCTGGCCTTGCTCATGGTTGCAAGATAGCTGTGAACAGCTTCTAGGGCTAGGTGATTCTTCATGTTCAGGGAGAGAGAGGCCTCTTCCAAAGTGCTCTTGAGAGAACCAGAAAGCCCTCGCACTCGTCTTCTGTAGTTGTATTGCTCCAAATAGGGTCAAGTGCCCACTCCAGATCCACTTACGAGGCCAGAAGATGGCCTTGAGTTCTATCTTCCACCCCTAGTGCAAGGGTGGTGTTATTTCCCTCCAGGCACTTGGGAGATATGGACACAGGAACTTACATTAGGGTAGTTATCATGAAAAGGGGTATAGATATTGGGCAAGAAACCCCATGTCTACCACAGCCCCCATATCCAAACCTCCAACCCAACCTCTGAGTTCCAAACTACTAAATTGAATTGCCTATTCAATATCTCCTCATGAATATCTTACATGCACCTCAAGGCAACATAGCCAAAATAGATCGCTTGAGTCACTTCTCCACTCATCTGTTGTGTTCCTCCTTCAGTCTTCCCTTCTCAGGAAATGGCATCAACCATTCACCCAGTTGCTTAAGCCAAAAGTTCCACCATCTCATACCTTTCTCTTCATACACTGAGCTCCAGCTGTCAGAGGTGTTCGCACCACAGCGACTCCATCTTGAATAGGGTCTGGGTAGAATAAGGCTGAAACTTATTGGGCTGCATTCCCAAGAGGTTAGGTGTTCTTAGTCACAGGATGAGATAGGAAGTTGGCACAAGATACAAGTCACAAAGATCCTGCTGATAAAACAGGATGAAGCTGGCCAAAACCCACCAAAACCAAGATGTCATGAAAGTGCCCTCTGGTCATCCTCATGGCTCATTATATGCTAATTATAATGCATTAGCATGCCAAATGACACTCCCACCAGCGCCATGACAGTTTACAAATGTCATGGCAATGTCAGGAAGTTACCCTACATGGTCTGTGAGGGGAGGAACCCTCAGTTCTGGGAATTGCCCAACCCTTTCTCAGAAAACTCAACCAGTAACCTACCTCTTGTTTAACATATAATCCAGAAATAACAGACCGGGCCTGGTGGCTCACACCTGTAATCCCAGCACTTTGGGAGACCGAGGTGGGCAGATCACCTGAGGTCAGGAGTTTGAGACCAGCCTGGCCAACATGGTGAAAACCTGTCTCTACAAAAAATACAAAGATTAGCCGGGCATGGTGGTGCATGCCTGTAATCCCAGCTGCTAGGGAGGCTAAGGCAGGAGAATCCCTTGAACCCAGGAGGTGGAGGTTGCAGTGAGCTGAGATTGTGACATTGCACTCCAGCCTGGGCAACAAGAGTGAAACTCCATCTAAAAAAAAAACAAACAACAACAAAAAACTATTAGTATACTCAGTTTAGCAACCCATGCTACTGCTCTGCTTATGGAGTTGCCATTCTTTTGTTTCTCCACTTATGTAATAAACTTGCTTTCACTCTATTCTATGGACTTGCCCCGAATTCTTTCTTGCCCGAGGTCCAAGAACCCTCTCTTGGGTTACTTTCTAGTAACACAGCCACACTGGCATTCTTCTGGTACCAAGCACTGTTCCCACCACAGGGCCTTGGCACTTGCAGTTCCCTCTGTCTGATACGCTCTATCCTTCGAACTTCACTTGGAAAGATCCTTCTGGTTATTTAGGCTTTTATTCCAATATCACCTTTCCTGGGCACCCCATCCAAACTAGGGTCCCAGCCTATCTCCCACCTGTTACTGTGCATCACACCCTATCACTCTGTTTCAGTTTCTTAGAACTTATCTCTATGTCAAATGATCTTGCCGATTCACTGTTTGCTTATTATCTTTCCCGTTTAGAATGAAAGATCCATGCCAGCAAAGACCTTGTCTGTCTTTGAGTCTAGCTCTGTTGCCCAGGCTGGAGTGCAATGTCACTGCAACCTCCACCTCCTGGGTTCAAGCGATTCTCCTGCCTCAGCCTCTCGAGTAGCTGGGATTACAGGTGCCTGCCACCACACCCAGCTAATGTTTGTATTTTTAGTAGAGACAGGATTTCACTGTGTTGGCCAGGCTGGTCTTGAACTCCTGACCTCAAGTGTTCCACCCACCTTGGCCTCCCAAAGTGCTGGGATTATAAGCATGAGCCACTGTACCCAGCTGTCTGTCTTGTTCACTCTGTGTCCAGTGGATCTCTGCAAAGACCACAGCTGTCACCTGGCATTGTGAAACACAGCAGCCCTGACTATCTTCCAGCACCTAGGTAGGCCAGGTACATGCAAAATGCTCAATAAATGGATAAATGGATGGACATATGGGTGAATGAGTAGTGGGGTGGGTGGGTGGATGGATGGATGGATGGATGGATGGCATCCTTAAGTATAATCTTGCCTGAGAGTAGAAAGATTCTATGGGCTGTAGGCTGGTTGGGGCACAGATGTACACTGGAAGTAGAACTCCGTCTTCCCTCTGTCATTTCCCTCCTCAGGTTGAAGAAAAGTTCTAGCTTTGAAATCGCTAATATCTTCAACTATCTATAACTATTCATTCTTGTAATCCCATGTGATTACCCATCCAATGATGCATTCTTTTTTTTTTTTTTTTTTTTTTTGAGACACAGTCTCACTCACTTTGTTGCCCAGGCCAGACTGCAGTGGCAGGATCTCGGCTCACTGCAACCTCCACTCCCTGCCGAGTTCAAGCAATTCTCTTGCCTCAGCCTGCCAAGAAACTGGGATTACAGGTGCACGCCACCACGCCTGGCTGACTTTTTTTCTCTTTGTATTTTGAATGGAAACAGGGTTTCACCATGTTGGCCGGGCTGGTCTCAAACTCCTGACCTCAAGTGATACGTCCGCCTCAGACTCCCAAATTGCTGGGATTACAGGTGTGAGCCACCATGCTCGGCCTCCAATGGTGCATTCTGACCTCAACACCTCATCCCACCCAGGCCCAGACAGGCCACTTGCTAGTCATGACCCTGCCTTAAAAAGTGTTGAAGAAGTAGCATCTAAGAACTAAAATAATAATATTATTATAATAGCCAACATCTGTGCAACACCTCAAAGGTTGCAAGGTGTTATTTGCATAGATTATCTCAACTATGCATCATAATGAACCTGGTGCTATGTTCATTATTATTATGTCACAGAGGCTTAAATGGGCCCTTACAGATGACCTAGTCCAGGGATACTTGGCTCTTGCATGTTAACGTATGAGCCAACACCTCTCCTGTGCACCCAAGGCAGACATCATTAATCCATCAAGGCACTCTCCTGTTTAGCCCAGTCCCAGCTTCAGAGCTCTTCTCAGTATTGTGACCCAGACAGCGGCTACCCATCAACCAGACTGTCACACAGGACAGAAAGCATTTTCCCACTGGGCTAGTCCATGTCCTTCATTTTATATGTGTGGAAACTGGGGCCTGGAGATGCTACCCAGTGAATTAGTGACAAAGCCAGGGCTTTCTCTTTCAGAACCCTGGACCCTTGGTCCGTGTCAGAGGTCTTTCAACTCACCCCTGAATGTGGTTTGAGATGATTGGGATTCTAACATAACTGGACATCGGAGCTTTTAAAGTTCCCTGGGAGACCCTAATGTGCAAACATGGTTGAAAACTACTGAGGCTTTCTCCCTCTATTAATAATGTTGACCACATTTTCCTGACGTTAAGAATCATCCAGGGCCACTCATTAAATACAATGTACATTTGTAAATGTATAGACCTGAATGCAAGGTACATTTGTAAATGTGCAGACCCCTCCCCTGAGAAATCTGAGTCAGGTCTAGACTGGAGCCCACAGAGCTGCAATGTCATAAACATCCCAGGTGATTCTGATCGTCAGGGAAGTTGGGCAATACAGTTCCGAACAGGCCCAGCTGGGACTGTCTGCAAAACCCAAGAATAAGGGCAATCAGCTACTACTGAGTGCTGGAAGGCAAGGATGATCTGGGCTTTATCTTTTTAAATAGCTGCAAAGACTCGTGTCCATTTACCAAGCCGTTGTCTTTTCTTTTTTCAGTCTAGATTATTACGTAATCCATCTTGAGAATTTATAAGAATAATATTGCCCTCGTGCCTGGCTTATGTAGAAAAAGGGACAGCAAGGAGACAGATAAAGTAGAGCACAGAGAGAAGGATGAAATGAAAATTATTTGTCTATTTTAGACAAGCAATTTTCTCTAATGTTCTGTTCTCTTGTTTGGTTGTTCTAGTGAGAGCTCAAGGACCTTTTAAGGTGGAACGAATCTAGGGGTTGTTCTTTAGGGAGGCAGTTAGCTTTGGGTACCTGGAAATATGGGTAGGAAAAGCTGGGAACAGAGCCCAGGAGGAACCAAGTGTCCAATGACAACACCTGGGCCCAGAGACCCCACTGCACACCCCAGCTGGCCCTGGGAGAGTACAGAGATAAAATTCGGAGGTTTCACCATGTCAGACATGGAGTTGGGTTCTTTTCACCTGCATGAAAATATTGCAAAGTACTCATAATATCTCCATTTTACAGATGAGAAAACTGAGGCTCAGAGAAATTATATTATCTTTGGCTTCATCTAGGGACTGCTCCCTCTAGAAGGAAAAAACACAATTTAATCCAAAACTCTCAAAACTACCAAGAAGAGCCAGGTGCACAGGAACACTGGGAGGAGAACATGCTCGGCATTTTAAAAATGGAAACTACAGTCATTTTTTTCATGCATGCATATTAATGGACAGAAGCCACCTGGAGAATTGTAAATAGCAGATTCACCACTAAAATTTATTTGTCCTTGAGTTAATGCTAAAGTAGGTGACAAATCCAAAGCATGAAAGAAATGGGTCTGGATTTAAGAGGGGGCCAGGAATATGCACCAAAAGCCTTAAAAATGTGCACAACCTCTGGCCAAGCAATTTCACCTCTAGGAATTTCTCCTCCCAAAATAGCTGGGTAAGTGGGCAAAGAAGTCTTTACAAGGCAACATTGTTTATGGTTTTGAAAAACTGGAAACAACATAGTGGTCCAACAATTGACTTAATAAAATACAGCATATTCAGACCGTCAAATACCACAAAACCACGAAAAATGATGTTAGGTCTGCTGACACAGAAAGTAGTTCATCACATATTTGCTGTGTGAGAAAACCTGCGTTGGAGAAGTATGCATGATATGATCATGGCTGTGTTAAAAACAAATAAACAATATTCCAGTAGTGATCAATGATCAGATATCAGATTATTAGAAATAGATCAGACATATAGCAAGACTTCAACAGTGGCTTGGCAGATTATTATTTCTATATAGATATAGGTAGGATGAGAGATCACTTCTGTTTATTGCTTTTTTTTTTTTTTTTTTCCTTCAGGGAACATGTCTCACTTGCATAATTAAATAAAAGCTTAAAAAGTCTTTCAAAGGAAAATGTTCCCAAGATCCTGCAAAACTGACTGTTGTCAGTGGTTTCTCCAGAAAGAAACTGATGAACTGGGCCACGCGAAGGGGGCTTGCTTACGCCACTGGTGAAGGGGAGGCACAGGACAAACAAACCTGGAGGATGAGAAGGGGCTGGGGACATCAATAGCGGGGGTCCAAGTCAGAAAATGATCAGGGAGGCATGGGGCTCATACGCAACCATTACCCACCTCCCTCCCACAGCCAGGTTACAAGCCACATGGCCACGGTTGGTCCTGCCCTGGATGCTGGTCCCTGGCCAGCTCACGGCAGGTGGAGTTCAGCACCTTCCACACCCCATCCCTAGCATGCACAGTAAGTCCTCAGTTAACCTCCTCAATAGGTTCTTGGAAACTGTGACTTTGAGCACAATGATGTATAATGAAATCAATTATTAAGGAAACGACATGGGATGAAACGACATTATTGAGAACCTGCTGTATGTCATTCTGCTTAAAGGTGCAGTTTCCAAGAGCCCATCGAGAATACGTTAAATGAGGACTTTCTGCATGTGGATCTATGGGGGCTGAGAGGCCTCTCGGTAAGAAATCGGAAACCTTGAACCACATCTACAGCTGGGGACATTCCTACTGAGAATGTCTGGCCACCTTGGAGAGGGTGGGGTGGGTGGAGAATGGGGGTTCCTGGGAAGAAGTGACAAGGCAAGGGACATTCAGCATACAGAGCCCCCCCTCAGAAACCAGCCTGGGTGCTGTCGGTGAGGGTGGTCCTGTTGTCTGTAGTTGCTGTTCTTTCACGCAGAGAATAAAATCCTAAATCATGGGGCCGCTGGCTCTAGCCTGGCAGTGGGTCTGCGTTCAGGGGACAGTGTGTGTTTGTGTGTGTGTGTGTCTGTGTGTATGCGCAAGCGCGTGTGTGTGGGCGCATATGCACTCGCATGTATGTGTAACACTCAGGACCCAGAAAAAGGCCAAGCTACTGCTACCACTGTCCCTTAAAGATTGCAAATGCTGGCCAGGTGTGGTGACTTATGCCTGTAATCCCAGCACTTTGGGAGGCCGAGGCGGGCGGATCACGAGGTCAAGAGATCGAGACCATCCTGGCCAACATGGTGAAACTCCGTCTCTATTTAAAAAAAAAAAAATTAGCTGGGTGTGGTGGCATGTGCCTGTAGTCTCAGCTACTCGGGAGGCTGAGGCAGGAGAACTGCTTGAACCTGGGAGGTGGAGGTTTCAGTGAGCCGAGATTGTGCCACTGCACTCCAGCCTGTGTGACAGAGTGAGAATATGTCTCAAAAAGAAAAACAAGGCCAGGCGCAGTGGCTCACGCCTGTAATCCCAGCACTTTGGGAGGCGGAGGCAGGGGGATCACCTGAGGTCAGGAGTTCTAGACCAGCCTAGCCAACATGGTGAAACCCTGCCTCTAATAAAAACATAAAAATTAGCCGGGCATGGTGGTGTGTGCCTGTAGTCCCAGCTACTGGGGAGGCTGAGGCAGGAGAATACCTTGAACCCAGGAGGTGGATGTTGCAGTGAGCCAAGATCACGCCACTGCACTCCAACCTGGGTGACAGAGGGAGACTCTGTCTCAAAAAACAAAAAAAATTGCAAACGCTTGTTGCTAGGGTGATCAGGCAGCGACCCACAGACTTTGGGGGCCCTTGCAGAAGCCCATGTGGAAAGTGAGGCCAACAGAGGTAGCTGTGTCTCAGGGTCACCAAGGCAACAGCAGCAACCCAGCAGAAGAGGCAGAGGAGGCCAGGCAGGTGACCTGAGATGAGCAGGAGCGGTGTCTGTCCTACCCTTGAGCCAGCCACTTTCTATTCTTGAGCCATCCAGTGTCCAATTGCTGCTGTCACAAACACCGTAAACTTCATAACTTAATACAACACACATCTACTCTCTTGTGGTTCTGGAGAAGAAGTCCTCATGCCAAGGTGCTGGCAGTGCTGTGTTCCTTGTGGACACTCTAGGGGAGAATCTGTTTCCTTGCCTTTTCCAGCTTCTAGAAGCCACCTGCCGCCTTGGCTCCTGGCCCTTTCCTTGCATCTTGCTGACCCTTGCCTTCTCTCCCTCTGCTTCTGCCGCCACGTCACTGCCTCTGACTCTGACCCTCCTGCCTCCCTTTTATAAAGGCCCTGGGAGCAGAAGTAGGGGCCTAGGATGAGCAGGCTTTGGTCATTAACATTAACTGGTCATTCAAACTCACAGATTAGTGAAGCTTAAGAAGGCTTAGGGTTTGATACCAATGGGGAAACTGAGGCCCAAGGGGAGTTAGGGATCTGTCCAAGGCTGCAGGGCTAGTTTTCCAGCTTTCCTCTGTGCTGCCTGTCTGTTAAACTCGACTGACGTTAGAAAAAGAGGAATATTGTTGTTGTCTGTGGTTGCTATTCTTTAAGGCAGAGAACAAAATCCACCAGATTATTTTACAGGGTTTGCTTTGCAAGTAAAGGCCCCAGAGTCCCCGAGTGTCATTAATGCAGGAACTTTCTGTGCCTCTGGGCTCTTTGAAAGGTTCTTGCCTTGCTGGGCCCTCCATCCAGGGAACATGGAGGACTGGGGTGGGGGAAGGGAGGGTGGACTGGGGCCAGAGGCACCCAGTGCTGCTATATAGAGCAGTGGCAAACAATCGGTCCTCTGAGGCTGCTGGTCACCCTTTGACTTTTTTTTTTTTTTTTTTTGAGACGGAGTCTCATTCTGTTGCTCAGGCTGGAGTGCAGCAATGTGATCTCAGTACACTGCAATCTTGCCTCCCAGGTTTAAGCAATCCTCCCGCCTCAGCCTCCCAAGTAGCTGGGATTACAAGCGTGTGTCACCACACCCGCCTGGCAATTTTTGTATTTTCAGTAGAGACAGGATTTCACCATGTTGGCCAGGCTGGTCTTGAACTCTTGACCTCAAGTGATTCACCTGCCTTGGTCTCCCAAAGTGCTGGGATTACAGGTGTGAGCCACCACGCCCGACCACCCTTCAGCTATTTCCACAGGAAGGAATGTCGTCCTCTAGCCTTGACTGGGGGTGGGTTCTGGGGCTGAAAGGAAAGCACTTGGAACCCACCCACTAAGAAAAAATTTCTCACAAGATCATTGACGTTTTGCAGAACCCACATGTGTGCATGTTTGGGTGGCGAGTGGAAGTGGGGAGGGGACTAAATGCTTACATTTGTTTTTCTTTCTAGAGCCAGCCAATTTCTCGCCGACATCAGAACACCTGGGGTTTAGTCCTGCCCCTGGTTCTCCCCCAGTATGACTCTGGGTCTTGTGATTCCTCTGGGCCTCAGTTTACCCATCTGTAGAATCAAATGGCAAAATGGGTCGGGTGTAGTGGCTCACGCCTGTAACCCCAGCACTTCGGGAGGCCAAGGCAGGTGGATCACCTGAGGATGGGACTTCGAGACCAGCCAGGCCAACATGGCAAAACTCCATCTCTAAAATACAAAATACCCTGACCGAAAATACAAAAATTAGCTGGGTGTGGTGGTGTACGTTTGTAATCTCAGCTACTCGAGAGGCTGAGGCAGGAGAATCACCTGAACCTGGAGGCAGAGGTTGCAGTGAGCTGAGATTGCGACACTGCACTCCACCCTGGGTGACAGAGTGACACTGTCTTAGAAAAAAAAAAAAAGAAAGAAAGAAAGAAAAGAGTGGATAACCTCCGAGGTGCCCTCCAGGATTCCAGGACTCGGCCAGCTCATGCTTGGGTGCTTACCACAACCTCCCTACTGGGCTCCCACTGCCCTCCTGTGCTCCTGGGGTCTCGAACCCACCTGCTCACTAGAACCAAATCCCCCTGACCACATGTGGGCTTTGCTCTCCGTCATGCTCCAACAACGCCCAGTCTGGCGCCTGGCCCTCAGCAGGCCCAGTCCCACGAACTGGTAGACGATGACTCAAAGCCTCCCAGAAGGAAGAGGTCAGCGAGCCCCCAGCACAGGGACCGGGCAAGGGTTCTCTGTGCACAGGAGGGAAGCCCCTCCGTCTGGCTCCGCTCTGCAGGAGAACTGTAGAATCCCAGGAAACCAGTTGTTAAGGAGCCAGCAGCGGCCACTAAGTCAGATAATGAGTACTTGGGTTTTTCCAGCCCTGTTTACCTTGTGTTAAGTACACAAAAATGATGTCATGTGTGGCACAGCTGACGGGGTCTCTCTAGGCCTGGACTCTGGCCTCATCAGGGGCTCTCCCTCTCCTCACGCCGGTCACCCCAATCCTCACCAGTATGGGTGGGCCTTGGGGAGGGGGGCATCAAGGCCACATCAGAGTTCTCAGTTCTCTCCCAGCCTCCCATTTACTCCACTGCCCATGCCGCCCCAAGTTCAGCCGCTGTCATCTCTCAGCAGGAAGACTGCCCGGCCTGAGCCGGCCCTCCTGCTGCCACCTTATCTCCTCCACCTTTACCCCAGCCTGCAAAGCAGCGCCCTGCCTGATACCCTTGACTGACTCTAATTTTGTGCTCAGAAGAAAGCTTGGCCTGTCCTGAGGCCCTCGAGATCTGCCCACCATCTCCTGCCTTGGAATACTTCCCCTGACACCCTGTGACTCCACGCTTTCACCCCTCCACCCGCTGGAGCTCCTTGCACGTTCTCGAAGCTTTACCTCCCCTCCCCAAGATCTTCATTCCTTGGGACCTCTTTTCCGCTCACACTGACTCTACTCCTACTCTTCCTCCCTTCCTCAAGGGAGCCAACCCCTCCCCTGGTTCCCTCCTGTACGCCCTCAGGGAGTCCTGCCCACAAGAGGAAAGCCATTGACCTGTAGAGACTGTCAGACTTGCAAACTTGCAGGACTCAGGAAGGGCCCTGAGGTTTGCTAATTACCTTAGGAAGAGATGTGGTGGGGTTGGAAGGAAGGGTGAGAGCTTTGGTTGAGGAGGTAGGGAAGGCTTCCTGGAGGAGGAGGTGAAGGGGACGAGCCAAGGACTGCAGGAGAGGCCAGAAGGGGCCCTCTGGAGCGCCAGGCAGTGAGACCCCATCTCATATCAACCCAATTGCCTCCCCCACCCTCTTCTTCCCTCCCATTCCACCTGGCTTTGGAACAATGGCCTGAGCCTTTCAGTAAAGGCTTACCTGGTGCTCCCAGCTTCCTCAGGGTCAGTGAGGATGGGCGAACAGGGCCAGGTGGGGCGGGAGGGGTAACCTGCCCCTTGGTAGCAGCACACATGGTGGACCAGTGAGCAGTCACAGCAGACCTGGAGAGTGGGCAGATCTGGGCCACAGGAGGGAACACAGGGCTGGGGAAGCTGCCCTGTGGACTGCAAAGGAAGGCATGAGGGTTTCTCCCCATCTCCTGATGCAGAGGGCAGATCTGCAATATCCACTATGGCCCCAGACTGGTCCCCTCTGGCCCCAGTGGACTCAGTTGGAAAGGCCTCCTGTTCAGGAAATTGGTTCCCACCTGACATGAGGACTGAAGGCCTGGGGTTCCCCGTTGGGCAGCCTCTCGGGAAGAAGTGTCCCCCTGCCCCGTCCTCATTCTTTGACACCTGCCTCTTTGTGCAGACCCAATGTAGCAGAGTACCCAGCAGGGTTGCTGCCTACAAGAGGCCAAGTCTGAGGACGGGGAGCCTCTGCGGGCCCACGGGGTAGGTAGTCTACTGGGCACTTGCTTGGTGCTGAGCTCCATCCAAGCTGGGGTCTAGGGTCACAGGAGGAGCGAGACTGCCTTCCTGACCTCCAGGGACACCTCGTCCAGGGCAGGAGACAAACACAAGAATCTTTCATGCCTCATGCACACTCAACTGAGGACAGGTCAACCATGTAGATGGGTACTCCGACAGAGATGGCATCAGATTCACAATGACCAAAGCCACCTCAGTTCCCTCACAGCCCCTCTGTGATGGGAAGGTAGCTGATATTTTACAACACTTATGCATAGAGGGCACATTTGTGCACACACCCAAAGCCAGGCAAGTGCCTTCACCACTCTCGACCTCAGCTTTGACTTCTGCTAAATGGGCTTATGTTGTAAAGCTGTTGTGAGACTGGATGCGGGAATGGACGTGACAGGGCTCACCTCTCGGTAGGACAGTATCCAGTGTTAGCTTCCTAAGCACAAGCAGCTACACTCTGACAGATGAAGTAAGTTGGAACCCCAATATAGGAAGACTGGGGTGAGTTGTCTGGGGCCAAACTTCAGGATGCCAGGCTCTGGGCACTGCCTTTACCTTACCTCTTCCCCCTGCAGGGTCAGGGAGGTCCCCATCCTGCCCTCACTTCTAGGCTCTTGACAGACCAAGCCACCCCCTGTCCACCAACCTATTGCTCAGTCGATGGGTCATGAAGCCACATGAGCTCATTGTCCCGGCCTGTCCCAGCCTTGACCGTTCTGCAGTGGAAGAGCTGGTGCTAACCTGGAAATCCCCCCCGGCAGGCAGCGGGGGCAGCGCAATGTCTCCCTCATCCT
The DNA here is from genome assembly GCF_047675955.1 of Chlorocebus sabaeus. Classification (NCBI taxonomy): domain Eukaryota; kingdom Metazoa; phylum Chordata; class Mammalia; order Primates; family Cercopithecidae; genus Chlorocebus; species Chlorocebus sabaeus. The sequence goes on along the minus strand of NC_132919.1, from coordinate 29,786,865 downwards.
AGCTCCTGACTCGCTGGCAGCGGCAGCCACTTCCTCTGGCCAGGCTGGGCCAGCAGTTGCACTGCCTATAAATAGAAGAGTGAGATTCCCCGTGGCCCAGTGAATGGCACAGACATCCTGCCTCCGCCTGACTGAGCCCTGAGTCACAGGCCCCTGCCGGAGGCCCTGCTGCTCCGGGCAGACCAGGCCTGCGCCACTGACAAGGCCTGGGAGGAAGCATTAGGGCAGTCGAGTGTCCCTGGGGAGGCTGACTGAGGCTTAAAGAAATGCGGCCGGCATTTCCTCCTGGCAAGGCTGCCCAGGGCCCCGCACTCAGGCTGGCTGGTGAAGGAGTGTGCTGGAGGGCTGCGTGCGTGCAGGCACGGTGTCAAGGTGGCCGGCCCCAGGAAACACAGCGGCCTCTACACTGCCTTCCAAGAGTGCAGTGGAAGGGGGGTGTTTCCCAAGAGCCTCATCTGTGCTCATGGCACCCTCATTCTGCCTTTGCTCATTTAAAAGCCAAAACCAAACCCACAGAGAGAGATAGGCACACCCACAGGAGCTCAGAAAATCGGTGGGAAGGCTGGAAAAACAGGCCTGGGCGAGGGCAGGAACCGAGACAGCCCCTGAGGACCAAATGGCGGGAAGGGCAAGCGCATAGATCGGGGTTGGGGAGCAGGAATGCGTGGCAGGAGGCAGCTGGGAGACTCTGACCGTCCTTGTCCTTCTGCCCATGAATTGGAGGGGTGGACAATCTTACTGGCAAGGTGGGTCGCACGTCCACCCTATGGCAGGGCAGGGCAGGGCAGGGCAGAGGGAGCCTGGTAGACTCTGTCCAGCAGAGAAGAGGCAATTCCTCCCCAAAAGAAACGAAAGGCCTGTGAGGAAGGGGAGTTGGGTGGTCCCGGCTCAGCAGATGCCCACCATTCATGCTCTGCTCTGAGAGGGCCCTCAGACACCCACCTATCCAGCAGACTCTCCCCACCGGCCTCATTATTCCCCACTCCCGCCCTAGCTGCCTCGCACTCTAGCTTTTGGGATGTGTTTTGTTTTGTTTTCTTGTTTGTTTCTTTCTCCTCCACTGGATCCACTGAATTCCACGCTCCATGAAGACGAGGACCAGGTCAGGGTGTGTTCACCTTTCGCTGTGCAACTGGCACATATTAAATGAATGAATGAGCAGCCTGCATGCGTGGGGCACACATACTCATGAGCACACTCCTTACACGACTCACACATACTCCATAGACACACTCTCCCCCTCCCCATGGAGTTCTCATCCAGTTAAGAAGTGTGCACAGTGGCTCATGCCTACAATCCCAGCACTTCGGGAGGCTGAGGCAGATGGATTGCTTGAGCCCAGAGGTTTGAGACCAGCTTGGACAACATAGTGAGACTCCACCTCTACAAAAAATACAAAAAATTAGCCACACACGGTGGTGTGTGCCTGTGGTCCCAGCTACACGGGAGGATCACTTGAACCTGGAAGGCTGAGGCTGTAGCAAGCTACGATTTCGCCACTGCACTCCAGCAGCCCAGGCAACAGAGGGAAACCCTGTCTCAAAAAAAAAAAAAAAAGAAAAAAGAAAAAGAAAAGTAAAAAAGAAAAAAAAAAACAAACATGAGCAGCCCACTCTCTCTCTCACTGTCACCTTAAATCTCTCCCCACATCCCAGCTGTGCAGTTGCATTCTCTGCAGTCCTGAGCCATGAGGAGTGAGACATTCTCCTGATTCACACCCAGGTGTTGGTGATTTCTCAGTCCAGAGGGACTGGGGTGGAAAAACCTGCTCTTGCTCAGGAGGAGGGGAAGTTTGTTTCTGCCCCATTTTGAAAGCCTCGCTGGGCCAGACACGGTGGCTCACACCTGTAATCCCAGCACTTTGGGAGGCTGAGGTGGGTGGATCACCTGAGATCAGGAGTTCCAGACCAGCCTGGCCAACATGGTGAAACCCTGTCTCTACTACAAATACAAAAATTAGCGGGGTGTGGTGGTACACACCTGTAATCCCAGCTACTTGGGAGGATGAGGCAGGAGAATCGTTTGAACCCGGGAGGCAGAGGTTGCGGTGAGCTGAGATCATGTCACTGCACTCTAGCCTAAGTGACAGAGCAAGACTCCATCTCAAAAACAAACAAAACAAAAACAAACAACAAAACAAACAACAAAAAGTCTCGCTGGTTCCCTGTCATCTACAAGTTGAAGGGCCACCTCCACTGCATGGCTGCTCAGCCCAGGCCAAGCCTCAGAGCCACAGGGAATTTATGCACTTCTCCAAACGCCCCATGTTCTTTCCCATCTCCATGCCCGCATGCCAGCTGATCCTTCCACCTAGAATGTGTTTTGCTCCCCTCCCCCGGTCCCCATCCCTTGCTCACCTTGCAAACTCCTAGTTATACTTCAAACCTATCCAGATTTCAGCCCCTTGCCAGACTATGAGCAACAGTAATGGTTTCTACTCCTCCCTTACCCAATTTGTCCTAAACGCTCAAGAAGCACAGATATACAGAACTGTGGGCTTGGCAAGGCCCTTAAAGACCCACAGTGGTCTGCAAGCCCAGGGTGGCTGGAAATGTGTAGGGTATTTTTTGGTTGCCACAGTGACAGGGACTGCTGCTGGCATTTAATGGACTGGGGACCAGGAATGCTCACTAGGAAGAACTGTCCCTCCCAAAGGGTCAATAGCACCCCATTGAGAAACACTGAGTTGCCTCCTGTTGAATGGGGAACCCATGACCAGGCAGGGAAGACGTCTTGCCAACGTCGCACAGCACCAAGGTGGCTGGTACTCACTCCCTTCGTGGAGCACTCCTGGGCAGTGGCCCTGACAGTGGCCCTCTGACCCTCCAGGTCCTTAGATCCTGGCCTGGCACTGGCCATGCTACCAGCACCAATGATGTCACGACAGATGTGTCTGGGAATACCCCCACAGCTCTCACCAGCTGCCACACCTTCCCCACCCGTGCTGGAGGCCAGATGGCCTGGCATAGGCAAGGATGTGCCTGGAATGTGGAGCCAGTCTGCCCGGGGAGGGGAGAGCCTGGCTTGTGGCTCACACACACTCACCAGAGTGAGGGCCAGAGTTCTACAATTACAGTGTCTGGCTCCATGAGCTTATCCAAACACAAAGATCTTAGCCTGGGCGCTAGTGGGCACAACACTCCAGGGCCCAGCCTGGCCAAGGCAGGTGGGAGAGAGAGGCGAGGCCTGGTGTGACCAAAGTCATGCCCTCACCCCTGCTCCGAGATGGCATGGCTAGCCGTCCACAGAACTCCCACCCTCAGGCCCTTACGATGGGCTAGAAACTGAAAATTATACACACACACACGAGACAATGGTAAAACAAACCCTGTTACCCCCACCACTCAGCTGTGACAATCATCAACCTATGACCCATCCTGCCTCATCCAGACCTACCCACCTTCCCATCCACATCCCTCCTCACTGTGTGTGTATGTGTGTGTGTGTGTTTTGAGATGAAGTCTCACCCTGTTGCCCAGGCTGGAGTGCAGTGGCATAATCTCAGCTCACTGCAACCTCTGCCTCCTGGGTTCAAGCAATTCTCCTGCCTCACCCTCCTGAGTAGCTGGGATTACAGGCGCCCGCCACTACACACCCAGCTAATTTTTAAATATTTAGTAGAGATGGAGTTTTCCCATGTTGGCCAGGCTGGTCTCAAACTCCTGACCTCAAGTGATCCACCCACTTCAGCCTCCCAAAGTGCTGGGATTCCAGGTGTGAACCACTGCACTCGGCCAACTTTGAAGCAAATCTCAGGCATGACATCATTTCATCCATAAATATTTCAGTGTGTATCGTCAAAAGAATTCTTCCTTCCAAAAAATAAAGTGCCATAATCACAACAAAAAAATTAACAATAGTTGCTATTATTATCAAAGAGCAGCAGGTCAATGTTCCAATTTGTAATTGCCACACAGTTGCTTTTTGAGTTTGTTTAGATTTTGATCCAAATGAGGTCTACACATTGCAGTTGGTCAGTATATCTTCTGAGTCTTTTTGGGTCTAGAGGTTTTGTTTTGTTTTGTTTTGTTTTTGAGACAGAGTTTTGCTCTTGTTGCCCAGGCTGGAGTGCAATAGTACGATCTTGGCTCACTGCAACCTCTGACTTCCAGGTTTAAGCGATTATCCTGCCTCAGTCTCCCGAGTAGCTGAGATTACAGGCACCCACCACCACGGCCAGATGATTTTTGTATTTTTAGTAGAGACAGGGTTTCACCATATTGGCCAGGTTGGTCTCAAACTCCTGACCTCAGGTGATCCACCCACCTTGGCCTCCCAAAATGCTGGGATTACAGGCGTGAGCCACCGTGCCGGGCAACGTTGTTTTGTTTTTGCTTGCAGTTTATTTACGGGAGGAAACGAGTTGTTTGTCTTATGGTATTTTCCTCCATCTGGGTTTTGCGGATTGCTCCCTTGTGGTGTAGTTCAACACGTTCCTCTATCCTCTGTTTGTTTTTTCCTAAAAGTTGGTAGTTGGAAGTACAGACTTGATCAGATTCAAGATATATATACATATATACACACACACACACACACACACACATATATATATGAATGAGACTATGTCCTTAGATGGTATCGAATTCTTCTATTAGGAGGCACATAATGTCCAATTATTTGTTCCTGATGTTAGCAGCCATAGAAGCTTCAAGCAATTAATTCATTAAGGACTTCAGAATGACATTATATTTCAATCATTCAGCATTTATTAGCTGTAATCCATCTATAAAAGAGACTTCCTCTCCTCTATGATTTGGTTACATAGTGATTCTGTTTGAAAGGGACTTCTGTAGTTGATCAGTTCTCTCAAAGGACTGCTAGGGTAAGTGGGCCAGAGAGGGCAAGCCCATTACTAAAGGACACACAGCAAAATGGGAGCAGGGCTAGAACTCAAACCCAGGTCTGCTGCTTCATGCGCAGCACTGATCTGGAGGCTGTGTAGTGGAGCAGGAATCAGAGGCCCAGACTTGAATCTAGGACCTGTCATTTAAAACCAGTGGACTTTGGGCAAATCTATCTGCCCCGATGCTTCTCTGTAAATGTAGGGATAATCCCATCTCCTTGACACAGCCCCAGGTTCACCAAGGTTAGTTTCCTCTTTGCAAGAGGAACTTGGAGAAGTCCGATCTGACCTCCCAATGTGAGGTTCATTCACCAAGTCAACCTTCAGGTTCACAGCCTCTCCCTCTCTCCCTCTTACTTTCTATGGCTGCTTCCGGACCTGCCTGAGGGCCCCCACAAGAGAATAGCCCATGGCCAACGAGAGAGACTATTTCTCAGAAAGCACAGGCCTCTCCCAGCAAAATGGTGAACTCAGAACCAGCTACATATTTTATGGGGCTTCTGTTCAAAATTATTAAGAATTTCAAGGTGGTGAAAGCATAAACAAAGCACAAAACCCTTTTAGTGGCGGGCCCTGTTGTGACTGCATGAGTGGCAGGCCCACGGAGGCGGCCTGGGGTGAGCTCCATCCCAGCTTGCGTTTAAAGGCATGTGGACACACCTCATTCGATTCAACAAAACTTGAGTAAGTCAGGACACATTGGCCATAACCAACACAAATGCAAATCAAACTAGCTTTGGTTAAAAGAGAGTTTACAGTAAACAGCGTTTCTTAATCATAGTCCTGTAAATGTTGTTTCTTGGGAATCTTCTGAGTCAACCTGTTGACAAAGCTATAAACATTTATTGTGGAAGGCTGGGCGCAGTGGCTCATCCCTGTAATCCCAGTGCTCTGGAAGGCTGAGGCAAGAGGATAGCTTGCATAGTGAAACCCCAGTCTCTACAGAAAATTAAAAAACTAGCAGGCGTGGCAGTGAACAGCTGTAGTCTCAGTTACTAGGGGAGCTAAGGTGGGAGGATTGCTTGAGCCTGCGAGGTCAAGGCTGCAGTGAGCTATGATTGCATCACTGCACTCCAGCCTGGGAGACAGAGCAAGACCCTGTCTCAAAAAGAAATAGTAAATAAAATAATAATAAATAAAATAACTAGGCCGGGTGCAGTGGCTCACACCTGTAATCCTAGCACTTTGGGAGGACGATGTGGGTGGCTCACTTGAGCCCAGGAGTTCGAGATCAGCTTGGGCAACATAGGGAGACCCAATCTCTACAAAAAATACAAAAATCAGCCACATGTGGTGGTGCATAACTGTAGTCTCAGCTACTCGGGAGGCTGAGATGAGAGGATTGCTTGACCCCAGAAGACTTGCAGTGAGCCAAAATAGTACCACTGCACTCAAGCCTAGGTGACAGAGCAAGACCCTGTATCTATCAATCAATCAATCAATCAATCAATCAATAAAACATTGTGGAGAAGAGAATGTGAATGTCAATAACATGAACAATGTAAAAATTATAGCTGACGGCTGGGCGTGGTAGCTCGCGCCTGTAATCCCAGCACTTTGGGAGGCCCAGGCGGGGGCAGATCACGAGGTCAGGAGATGGACACCATCCTGGCTAACAGTGAAACCCCGTCTCTACTAAAAATACAAAAACAAAATCAGCCGGGCATGGTGGTGGGCGCCTATAGTCCCAGCTACTCAGGAGGCTAAGGCAGGGGAATGGCGTGAACCTGGGAGGTGGAAGTTGCAGTGAGCCGAGATCACACCACTGCACTCCAAGCCTGGGTGACAGAGCGAGACTCCATCTCAAAAAAAAAAAAAAAATTATAGTTGGCAAAAATAGGATGCAGAGAAAATGGTAAGGGCATCCATATTTTTTTTTATTCTAAAAACGGTGGGGAACACAAAAAATACTGCCTAAAGTTGAACAAAAGAAATAGACTTTTTTTTGGACAGAGTCTCACTCTGTCACCCAGGCTGAAATGAAGTGGCACCATCTTGGCTCACTGAAAGCTCTGCCTCCCCAGTTCAAGCGATTTTCCTGCCTCAGCCTCTCGACTAGCTGGGACTACAGGTGCACATCACCACACCCGGCTAATTTTTGTATCTTTTAGTAGAGACGGGACTTCGCCATGTTGGCCAGGCTGGTCTTGAACTCCTGACCTCAAGTGATCCACCTGACTCGGCCTTCCAAAGTGCTGGAATTACAGGTGTGAGCCACTGCACCCAGCCAGAAATAAACTATTAGATACAGGTCATCAGTAGATGACCTACGTGTACTATACATTTCAAAGTTGAGCGGGTTAGGAGTGTCAAACTAAATCCTCATGTACCTTACAGAAAAGTTAATGGCTATTGGTCTAAAGTTATAAATCAAGAAATAGGTGTTAAGCATATTATCTAGTAACCAGGGTAACTACAGAAAAAAATACAAAAGGAAATGTGTGAAATAGCTTGTGTCTGGAGTACAGCTGGGTAAAGAGGGGAGAATAGGGCAGGAGGCTGGGGATTTTCCTTACAAGCTCTTTTGTGCTACAGGGGCAGCATCCCAAATCCATGAATCCGAAATCCAAAAGGCTCTAAAACCTGAAACATCTTGAATGCCAACATGATGCTCAAAGGAAATACTCTCTGGAGCATTTTAAACTTTTGGATTCTGGGTTTGTAATGTTCAATCAGTAAGTATAATACAAATATTCCAAAATTTTTTTTTAAAAATCTAGTATCTGAAACATTTCTACTCCCACACATTTTGGGTAAGAGATATTCAACCTGTATTTGATTTGTTACTATGCTCCTGTATATTTTGATAATAATAAGGTAAAAAAGGGATGGAGTTTATTGCCTCATATAAGCCAGACACAGAAAGTCAGAGGGGCTAATAATCTCAGCTGACTGCGCTTCAGGGCCTCATTCTCTGAGGCTCCACCATATAGCCACTGGTAGCTCTGGAATCAGATTTTTAATTTTTTTTTTTTTTTTTTTTTTTGAGATGGAGTTTTGTTCTTGTCACCCAGGCTGGAGTGCAGTGGCCAAATCTCAGCTCACCGCAACCTCCGCCTCCTGGGTTCAAGCAATTCTCTTGCCTCAGCCTCCTGAGTAGCTGGAATTACAGGGCCCGCCACTACGCCTGGCTAATTTTTGTATTTTTAGTGGTGACAGGGTTTCACCATGTTGGCCAGGCTGGTCTCGAACTCTCGACCTCAGGTGATCTGCCTCGGCCTCCCAAAGTACTGGGATAACAGGCATGAGCAACTATGCCTGGCTGGAGTCAGATTCTTAACAGCTCATGGGGATCCAAGGGGAAAATTCCAAATATTCCAGAAAAGACTCTGATTGGATCTCATGTCCAGTCCCTGAACCAAACCTGGGCATGATTGGTTCACCAAGATCATGTGACCACTGGGTTACCAGGGCAGCTACAATGCTCCAGGACCAGATAAAGTGATAGGGGAGCAGTTCTCTGAGGAAAGGGGGTGCTGCTATTGGAAGAAAGGGAGAACAGACGCTGGGGACAAAACCAACAGAAGCTCATGACGCTGGGACTCTACCATGGGCCTGTCCCTGGTACAAGGTACAAGTATGACAGCTGTGGAGATGACTGCAACCAGGAGCTCTTACAGGGAGTTGGGATGGGAGATGTAGACAAGGACACAAGTCACTGTTATCCAAGGGCGAATGTGGAAAGAGCCACAACATCCACAGGCGGTTCCATGAGAGCTAATGGACAATGAGCCACTGCCCACTGGGGAACTGACGTCTTATGAATTCCAAGGATCAGAGGGTCCCTGCTACAGTACAATGATGGGTTCAGATTCCACTTCTGCTCAGGGAAATTACTTCACCTCTCTGAGCCTGTTTCTCCATCAGTAGGATGCAACAGTGATTCCAAGTCAGCAGTTGTTATAGATTAGCTTGGGAAGCTGAGAGCTTGGCCCGAGGTAGACTTCTACCTCTTGGGGTCCGAGGGCCACCCATCCACATTGCCAGCTTTTTCTTCAACACTAGCTAAGGTGCATTAATTTCAATTTAGCTTATGGCCAAAATGTCCTCCTTAGAGTTGTTTCACTGTATGGTCTGTAGGATACTAGAAAATTATCCAAATGCCTAAATAACCTAATTGCACCAAAATTGTCAGTGTAATCCCCATTAGAACAGGTGTTCCCTGAAAGCAGGCAAAATAGTATTCATGTTTGCATCTTTCTCTAGTACTTAACAAAATGGACACTCATTCATAAAGTTTTTTTTTTAAATCAAATATATGAATAAAGGGATGAATGAGGGCCTAGAAAGGATACTTTCTAGGAAAATTGTGAAATTGTAAAAACAAGAGATCAGTTTGCCAAGACAGACTCCTGGTAGCCCCTCCTCCTGGCTTCGGAGGTCAGCTAAGGATAAACGGAGAGCAAGTGTGTACCCTGGCATGGGGACTGGGAGGCAGGGCACATTGGACCAGTCAATGGACAATGGGCCCACTGCATTTGTTCATTCAACAGATGTTTACCAATCACCTGCCATCTGCCAGGCACCTGGGATACATCAGCAGCAAAGAGAAAAAAACTCACCCTCTGGGACATGATGTCCTGGGCATGATGTGTGAAGAGCTGGGATGGCCCCTGAAGGAACCTGGCCTATACATCCCCATGGCTGCATCTTCCCGCCGATGTGTTTCTAATATTAGTTGCAATAACCGCAGCGATCATTCATAGGGAGCCTACTGTATTAGTCAGGACCATTTTGGTTTTAAGTCACAGAAACAACTTAAACTGACTTAAGCAAATAAAAAGGAAAATATTGATATCTTAATTCCTAAAAGTACCAGAGATGAACTAGCTTCTGGCCTGGCTGGATCCAGGAGCTACAAAGACATCATCAGGACTCTGCGTCCTGTGCTGGCCCTTGGCTCCACTTCCTTCTGACTTCATTCTACTGACTTCATTCTCAAACAGCCGAACAGTAAAAACGACCTCTGGCAGCTGCAAGCTAATGATCTCAGCAAAGAGCAAGTACCTCTTTCCTGATTGTTCCAGCAAACCTTTGGGGGCACTGTTACAGTGACTGGCCAGACTTAAGTCCCAGGCCCAGGCCGGAGCCAATTCTTGGAGTCAGAGCAGGGAATGTGGTGATTGAACTTGGATCTGGTGGCAGGCCTGGGAATGGGGTGGAGAAGACAGCACCATTTACTCAGTAGGGACTGAGACTGGGCCCCAAAATTAGGGCTTATTGGAAGACGTGATGAGGCACAGGCAGCCCCAACAATGCCCGCTACACTCGTGCACCAGGTACAAACTAAGTTAAGCCCTGCAGAGGTCCTATGCAGTGAGAACATTCTTAATCCCATTTTTCAGATTGGGAGACCCGCTCAGGGAGGCAGAGTACCTTGCCAGCATCTCATACCTCAGTGGAGGATCAGGGAGTATGGATTCTTTTGTACTAGGCAGAGAGGTTAGTGGGGAGGCCATAGCCTCTGAGATACAGCAGAAGATCAGAGAGAATTTGATTAAATGTAGTGAATGGAGGGGAAGAGAACAAGGGGAATCATCTCTGATGAATCTGGCACCATCCTGGCCCCCTATCAACTCTCCTATCCCCATAGTAATGATACATAAATCACAGATAAACCTGGTGTAGTGGCTCATGCCTGTAATCCCAGCACTTTGGGAGGCCAAGGCAGGAGGTTCACTTGAGCCCAGAGTTGTAGACCACCCTGGGCAACACAGAGACTTTGTCTCTATTGTTATTTTTTCAAATAATAATAAGGCTAGGCGTAGTGGCTCATGCCTGTAATCTCAGCACTTTGGGAGGCCGAGGCAGGCAGATCACTTGAGGTCAGGAGTTCAAGACCAGGCTGGCCAAGATGGGGAAATCTCATCTCTACTAAAAATACAAAATTAGCCAGATGTGGTGGTGCTGCCTATAATCCCAGCTTCTTGGGAGACTGAGTCAGGAGAATCGCTCGAACTCGGGAGGCGGAGGTTGCAGTGAGCCGAGATGGCGCCACTGCCCTCCAGCCTGGGCAACACAGCAAGACTCCATCTCAAAATAATAATAATGATAATAAAATTAAAATAAAATATGAATATACCACAGTTACTCATGTATTCACATTCCCACACATCTACCGTCTGGTTCAATGTCTGCTAAGTAGAATAGGACAGATCCTGGAGTCAGGCTGCCTGAGTTCACTAGGAAATAGCCTTCGGCAAGGGATTAATTGCTGATGCTTTAATTTGGAGGTTGTACCCCCATGCACCAGGAGTGAGGAAACAGAGGAGTGAAGTCGGAAATTGATGGGAAGCAGGGCAAGATGTTGGATAACCACACTGCTGCCACTTCACAGCAAGCAAACCCTGGCTCCAGCAAGGGAGAAAGAAGGAATTTACCCTCCCATTTCCTATTGCTCAAAGGTCATCCCATAGAACTCCCTCACCCCCACCCCACTTCTGGGTTGCATTCTCCAGCCCCTTTAGCAGCCATGTGGGAGCCAGGTCCCACGCCCTCCTGGCATACGGTTTCAGAGGAGTCAGGCTGGAGAGTCAGGCTGGAAAAGCAGCTGGTCGGTTTTAGCTGTGGAAGTAACTGCGGGGACCCCATAGAGTCCTTCAGCCCCAGCTGTGGCCAAGGCCCAGCAAGCAGCCAACAGTCTGGTGGGCGGGGGAGCTGCGAGGATCTGACGAGACAAGCAAGATGCATGTGACACACCCACATTCCAGCCCGGCCTTAACTTCTCCAAGCCTTGCTGAAGCACCTGCGAAATGGGCAGCTGGACTAAACTGGGGTTGCCAACCTGACATCCTCCAGACCTCTGGGAGGAGTCCATGATTTGTTGGTGACAAGCTCATCATCATCATCATCCTCTATGCCTATGGCTGGAATGATTTCAACTCCGGGTCCTGCCTCAGGCTTGTGCAGCGATGGAGCAGTCAGCTGAGACAGTGAGTTGTACATATGCCTTAAAGAATACATTTGGGGAAGTGGATTCTGGCTTCCTGTATGGGGTTTAGTAGATATTCTTTTTCAAGCCCTGGAATCCACAGGGGGAAAATAACATTGGTCTAGACAGGTGAAAGGTGAGAATTATGGCACATGATCATTGGTGCATGGTAGGCACCTACCTCTCAGGGTCCCCGGGCCACCCACCCACATTTCTAGCTTTTTCTTCAACACTAGATAAGGTGCATTAATTTCAACTTAGCTTAAGGCCAAAGGTTTCAGGGGAAAAATTCCAAATATTCCAGGGAAGGACTCTGATTGGATCTCATGTCCAGTACCTGAACCAATCCAGGGCATGATTGGCTCACCAAGGTCATGTGACCACTGGGTTACCAGGAAGGCTAAAATGCTCCAGGACCAGATAGAGCGACAGGGGAGCAGTTTTCCAAGGAAAGGGAGTGTTACTATTAGAAGAAAGGGAGACGCTGGGATTTACTATTAGAAGAAAGACGCTGGGAGACATCTTGGCAGTCCCTCCCAGCAATGATGTTCTTGGCTACCAGGATTCCATGAGCTCCTTCCAAGTAGTCCCAAGCTCCATTTATCAAGGGACACCCAAATACCCAAAAGGAGAAAGGTGCCATTCTTCCAGCTACCCCACTGGCCCAGCTGTGTTCCCTGCGCCAGCCCTAGGTTCATCAGCCATGTGACCTTGGACAGGTCATTCTACCTCTCTGAACCTGTTTCCTCAACAGTAAAATGAGGCTGATGTCTAGATATAAAAATTGAAACATACGCCCATACAAAGAATGAAAGAAACATACGTGAATGTTCAAAACAGCCTTACTCATAATAGACAATATCTGGAAACAGCTCAACTATCTGTCATCTGATAAATGGTTAAACAAACCATGGCACATCCATACAACAGAATAATAGAATGCCTCCCAGCAATGAAAAGGAACGAACTACTGAGATGCATGCAACATGTGGATGGGCCTCAAAAACATGCTGAGTAAAAGAAACTAGACACAAAAGAGTACACGCTATGTGATGCTCTTTACATGAAATTCTAGATAAGGCAAAATGAATCTGCAAAACAAAGGCAGATCAGGGTTGTCTGGGTCAGAGGGATTGGTCATAAAGGCGATGAAGAAACTTTTAGGGGCAAATAAGAAATGTTGCACATCGTGATTGTGGCAGTAGTTACAAGGGTGCATGCATCTGACACAACTTATGAATTATACACTTACTGGGTGGGTTTTGTTACATGTAAAGTATATCTCAATAAAGTTTATTTTTAAAAATACAGGACCAAAGAAAAACATTGCCTTTATTAAGACCCTTTCTGTGATGGAAACCCAACTCAGGCTGGTTTTAGAAAAAAGAGGCTAGGCACACTGACTCGCACCTGTAATCCCAGTGCTTTGGGAGGCTGAGGTGGGAGGATCACTTGAGGCCAGGAGTTTGAGCTACACAGCAAGATCCCATTGCTAGAAAAAAAAATTTAATTAGCTGGGTGTGGTGGCATGTGCCTGTGGTCCCAGCTACTCAGGAGGCTGAGACAGGAGGATTGCTTGAGCCCAGGAGTTTGAGGTTGCAGTGAGCTATGATTGCACCACTGCACTCCAGCCTGAATGACAGAGCAAGACGCTGTCTCAAAGCAAAGAAAGAAAAGAAAAGAAAAAAGAAAGAAAAGTATTGGCTCACAAAATCAGATTAGTCCAGGCTGCAGTTGGTTTCAGGCATGGCTGGATCCAGGGGCTCACTGATGTCTGGATCCATACTCTCCATCTCTTTGGTTTTTTGTTTGTTTGTTTTGAGACAGTCTCGCTCTGTCGCCCAGGCTGGAGTGCAGTGGCATGATCTCGGCTCACTGCAAGCTCTGCCTCCTGGGTTCACGTCATTCTCCTGCCTCAGTCTACCTAGTAGCTGGGACTACAGGCGCCCGCCGCCACACCCGGCTAATTGTTTTGAATTTTTAGTAGAGATGGGGTTTCACCAAGTTAGCCAGGATGGTCTCGATCTCCTGACCTTGTGATCCGCCCACCTTGGCCACCCAAAGTTCTGGGATTACAAGTCACCACGCCTGGCCTCATCTCTTCATTTTCCTTCCTCTTTGTTGGCTTTGTCAAGTTGAGGACAGGATGGCCACCAGCAGTTCCCAGCCTACATCCTATCAACACAGCAATTCCCTCAGAAACAGAATGTCTCTTTCCCCATAATTGCTGCAGATGTCCCATGGCAGAGTCTCAGGACTTGGTCTCCAGGCCTAGATCACATACCTGTGTCTAAAGCCAGGGTTTGGGGTTGGCCACACCAGAACCCCAGAGATACAGGGTAGGGGAGAGGTGATCTCCTGAAGGTATTATCAGAAAGGTATTAAAAGAGGTATTATCAGAAGGGGGCATGGAAAGCCAACAGATGGCCACCTCATACCCAGGGAGTACTGTCAGCACACACCCCTACCTCCAGACAACTCCACATTGGCCAGGCTATCAGGGACAGACCTCAAACCCACGCAGGCCCAAGGCTGCTTTTCCGTGACATCACAGACTCTGCCTGTTAAATACAAGAATCAAAACAGAAAGCAATCACTAATTGCTTCCCCACCAGTCGAGCCAAACAGAAAGCCCTTCCTGCCTGTGCTGGGCCGTCTGCACCCCAAGGAAGCCGGCAGGGGAGTTAGCAGTTCCGCACCAGCCACTCTGGCCCAGGTCCAGTGCGAATGCCTTAGAGCTGGACTTATAGGACAAACCCCCCCAGAGGGGAAGATACCTCTGTGGGCGCTGGACCTCAGCGATCTAGACCTGATGGGAATCCAGAGCAAAGAAGTAAAGACTTCAGCTTTCCAGTTCAGAGCCACTGTCCCAACACTGACTGTCAGGAAAGGCTGGCCTTGCAGGGTCAAGGAGGGAAGGCACCATCCTCTGGCTGTGACCCAGACTTCACTTCGTGAGCCATGTGGTGCAAGCACCATTCACTGGGCATCTTCCCCACACCAGGCACTGCTGAGTTCTCTGCTGAAGTGTACTCCTGGCCGGGAAGGGAAAGGCAGCCACAATTTCTTGTATCTATTCGGAAGAAGCCTAGAAAGTACACACATTCCTACAGGGAACTATGGCGCCCATCAAACAAATGAGGCAACAGGCTCAGCAGGGAGCTTTACCCCAGGTTCTCAGCTCAGTGACCGCCTTGATCAGACTCCCAGGCAAAGGCTTGTTCCAGCCCAACTCCAGGAGGTCAAAGCGCTTGTCTCAGCCTTGTCTAGTGGCTAGGCTGCTGACTGAGCTGAGGGTACTTCTGATCCAGGAAGCCAAGGCAGCTTAGGGCTATCTCCCAGCCCAGCTCCCCAGGGAACCTGGGCAAGAAAAGCCTGAGCTGATGCCCACTGCATCTCCCACTAAGGCGCTGGCTGAATCTGCCTGTACAGCTATGCTGCTTTCTGGGAAGCAGGTTTAATGGACATCACTGCCAAGAGTGTACACTCCGCTGCAAAGCGCTCGGTGGGGGGACGGTGAGAGCCAGACTGAGGAGGGAGAGGGCCGATGCCAAGCAAGGAAGGAGCGGCCGAGTACACGGGGCCCTCCTTCCAAAGGAAGCCCGAGGGCTGGCCCAGAGCCACTGGACTCCGGGAAAGTGGTGTTCTCAGCTCCCAGATTCTATCTCTACCCTCCACGAGTGAGGCAGGCTGGCCCTCCGGCTCTGCAGACCTGCCAGGGAACAGCTGACTGCTTCCTGGAGCCGACAATGCACCCATCGTTAGCTCCCTGCGCTGGCTGCCTGCCCAGCCGACCCACAGGCCAGGCCTCTGGAGCTGAGCTCGGCAGGAAGGAGAGAGGGGCAGGGACAGTCTGCTAGAGACCTGGGCACCCCCAGTAGAGCTCTGCCCCTGAGGACTCAGACAAGCAAGCCCCATGCAGGGCTGTGTTCCTTCCTAGATGCCTCTGTCCAGGCAAGGAGAGCTGGGTGACATGGGCCAAGCCTCTTGAGTGTTCTGAGCCTATTCCTCATCTGTAAAATGGGGCCAAATCCTACTCTGCCCACAGCTGGGATTGGTGCAACAGGGCAGGCTGGGGGCAGCTGTGGGTCCAGGCTGACTGGCAGGGGACACAGAGCATCGGGAAACTAGGGGACGATGACTCACCCTGCTGGGGCAGCCCCTACCCACGCCTCAGCATACTGTCATGTCCAAATGTCCAATTATTATTAAGCACAAGAATATGCTTCTTATTATCTATATGCTCATCATGAATACTAATGACTAGTACTACTGAAACAGCACTAATCTGCAGGGTCAGAAGCTGTGGATTTTACATCTCATCTCTGCCATATTCTGTGTCCTCAGGTAAGTCCTCCGATCCCCTTAGCCTCAGTTTTCTGCTTGCAAAATGAGGATCAAAAGATGACCGAGCAGCAGAGACAATAATGGAAATGAAAGCTGGCCAACTGCAAATGGTCCCGTCCCTTGACTGGGCTCTGAAGGCAAAGCGGGAGAAAACGTCTTCCATCTCTAGCTTGTGGGCATTTAGCCCAACAGTTCTCCTCTGATTGCTTAAGAGACTCACCTGAGGAACATAAGAAAAAATAAATAAATAACTGGTCAGGTGTGGTGACTCATGCCTATAATCCCAGCATTTTGGGAAGCCTGAGCCCAGGACTTCAAGACCAGCCTGGGCAACATAGTGAGATCTCGTCTCTACAAAAAAGAATTTTTTAATGGCCAGGCGCCGGGCGCGGTGGCTCATGCCTGTAATCCCAAGACTTTGGGAGGCTGAGACGGGCAGATCATTTGAGGCCAGGAGTTTGACCAGTCTGGCCAACATGGTGAAACTCTGTCTCTACTAAAAATACAAAAGTTAGCCGTGCGAGGTGGTGGGCACCTGTAATCCAGCTACTCGGGAGGCTGAGATGTGGGAATCGCTTGAACCCAGGAAGCAGAGGTTGCCATGGGCCGAGATTGCAGCACTGCACTCCAGCCTGTGCCACCGAGCAAGACTCTGTCTCAAAAACAAAAACAGAAAACACCAGCCAGGTGCGGTGGCACACACCACACGCTACTTGGGAGGCTGGGGGAGAATCACCTGCACCCCGGAGATTGAGGCTGCAGTGCACCGCACTCCAACCTGGGAGACAGAGAGAGACCCTGTGTTAAAAAAACAAACAAATAAAAAACAACAACAAACAAAAACAAAGATACCTTGGGCCCTTTCATTCCCCAGCAATTCAGATCCAGTGGGTCCCGCATGGGGCCAGGCACTGGCAAGTTTTTAATGCTCCCAAGTGACTCTCCTGTGCAGCCTGGTCAAGAAGCAATGCAGCCACCCACTTAGAAATCAGACGGGATAAGGCCCTCTTGTCCGGCGTCCTCACTGACAATTTCATCAATCCTGGTTTAGAGAGACCTGGTGCTGCTCAAACACCCTCCAGCAAGATCACTGAGCTTCCTGGCCAGAGGCCAGCAGCAGCCCACAGCATATCCTGCTTGGTAAAAAGAAAATAAAGGCTTTCTGGCCCGAGGGCACAAGGCCATGGCTCAAATGAGTTATGAGCCTGATCCTTTTAAAAGTCCCAATCCTGCTAATGGGGTGGGGAAGTACAGGCATGAGTAAAAAAGGCTGGAAGGATAGATTTCATTAGCAGACGTTATCTTTAGGTATGGGCATTGATAAGCCCTTTCCATCCCTTCTCTCTTTTTTTGTTTTGTTGTGTTTTTTGGAGGGAGGATCTGGCTCTGTCACCGAGGCTGGAGTGCCGTGGAGCAATTTCGGCTCATTGCAACCTCCACCTCGCGGGCTCAAACAATCCTCTCACCTCAGCCTCCTGAGAAGCTGGGACTACAGGCGTGCACCACCACGCCCAGCTAATTTTTGTGTTTTTTGTAGCGACAGGGTTTTCGCCATGTTGCCCAGGCTGGTCTCAACCTCCTGAACTCAAGTGATCTGCCCACCGAGGCCCCCCAGTGTGCCGGGATGATAGGTGTGAGCCACCAAGCCTGGCCCCTCTGTATTTTTCAAATGCCCTATAGTAGAAGGCAATTCTTTTATAATTGTGAAAAAACAGTAATCAGTTTTATATTTGATATATTTCCTCTTTTAAAAAGTTGATGTAGGCCAGGCACGGCGGCTCATGCCTGTAGTCCCAGCACTTTGGGAGGCCGAGGGGAGCGGATCATGAGGTCAGGAGATTGAGACCATCCTGGCTAATACGGTGAAACCCTGTCTCTACTAAAAATACAAAAAAATAGCTGGGCATGGTGGCAGGTGCCAGGAGCTACTCAGGAGGCTGAGGCAGGGGAAATCACTTGAACCTAGGAGGCGGAGGTTGCAGTGAGCCGAGATCGTGCCACTGTGCCACTGTATTCCAGCCTGGGTGATAGAGTGAGACTCCGTCTGAAAAAAAAAAAAAAAAAAAAGGTTGATGTATTATCTTTTGCAAATGTTTTGTGGTCAAGAATGAAGAACTGGCCAGGTGCAGTGGCTCACACCTCTAATCCCAACACTTTGGGAGACTAAGGCAGGAGGATTGCTTGGCCCCGGGAGTTTGAGACCAGCCTGGGCAATGTGGCAAAATCCTGTCCTTACAATAAATGCAAAAATTAGCCAGGTATGGCGGTGTGCGCCTGTAGTCCCAGCTGCTTGGGAGGCTGAGGTGGGAGGATTGCTTGAGCCCAGGAGGTAGAGGTTGCAGTGGGCCTGGTTCAGGCCACTGCACTCCAGCCTGGGTGAGAGAGTAAGATTCTGTGTTAAGAAAAAAAAAAAAACAGAATGAGGAACACATGCAAGAACAAGGAGGTTCAGGGGAATGAAGGGCAGGAGAAAGGGGCCCCATGGGAGGGGATGGTTGAGGGTAGCAAATGGCAGGGAAGCTGATCAGGGATGAAGGAACCTTTGCAACACCCCTGTCCATTGGAGACTGTGAGAATAGCATTTCATGGGAGCCACACTCATCCCTTACCAAGAAAGGATAAATGCCATCATGTTTAAATTTTACCTTGGAGCTGTCCTTGCCCTGGGCAGAAAAAAGGCAAGGTTCCTGAGCAAACCCAGCCCCTTCAAAACTGTCTCTGGGAGAGCTCGTGTGGAGGTACAGTCACAGTAGCACCGGCCAGTGCCCACTGGAGCCAGGGCTGGGCTGCAGGGAAGATCGTGGCAGTTGGAGTTCTGCAAATGCTGAGCACACGTGGTCATCTCCTCCAGTGACGAGAGCTTTTGAGCGGCACCTAGGGACCCTGGAAATACCTCAAGGGTAAATTTCCCCTGCTGACCCATGAAGGCAGTAAGACATAGAGTGGACCCTCTGGGGCATGCAGAGTCTTGCTTGTCACTTTGTCCATCTCCCCACCTGTCCTTCACTTCAAGCCACCAGCCCAGCCTCTACTGAAGAGCAGGATTCTGTTGCTTCGGGTTTAGTGACATTCTCGTGGATTGGCATTGTTGTGGAAGGCAGGCATAACACAAATTGATTTGTTTAACAACGTATTTCTGGCTAGGCACGGTGGCTCATGCCTGTAATCCCAGCATTTTGGGAGGCCGAGACGGGTGGATCACCTGAGGTCAGGAGTTTGAGACCAGCCTGGCCAACATGGTGAAACCTCATCTCTACTAAAAATATAAAAATTAGCTGGGCATGGTGGTGGGTGCCTGTAATCCCAGCTACTTGAGAGGCTGAGGTGGGAGGATCCCTTGAGTCCTGGAGGCCAAGGTTATAGTGAGCTGTGATGAAGCTACCGCACCCCAGGCTAAGTGAAAGAGTAAGACTCTGTCTCAAAAAAGTAAAAAATAAAAAAAATAGGTCTCAGAAAAATTTGGATTCTGCTGAGCACAGTGGCTCAAACCTGTAATCCCAGCACTTTGGGAGGCCGAGGCAGGTGGATCATGAGGTTAGGTGTTCGAGACCAGCCCGGCCAACATAATGAAACCCCGTCTCTACTAAAAATGCAAAAAATTAGCCAGGTGTAGTGGCAGACACCTGTAATCCCAGCTACTTGGGAGGCTGAGGCAGGAGAATCACTTGAACCCAGGATGTGGAGGTCGCAGTGAGCTGAGATCGTGCCACTGAACTCCAGTCCAGGGGACAGTGCGAGACTCCATCTCAAAAAATAGTAACAATAATAAAAATGAAAAAATAAAAAGGTATTTCTGCTTCTCGACAATCCCCCAGGATCTCCAAAAGCCTTGGCTGGTCAAACTAGAGTCATATGTCACTTAACAACGGGGATCCTTCCTGAGAAAGGCATTGTTAGGTGATTTTGTTATTGTGCCAACCTCACAGAGTGTACTTACATAAACCTAGATGGTGTATAGCCTGCTGCACACCTAGGCTAGATGGGGTAGCCCATTGCTCCCAGGCTACACACCTGTACAGCACACTCCTGTCCTGTAATGCTGTAGACAATTAGAACACAATGGCAAGCGTCTGTGTATCTAAACATAGAAAAGGCACAGTAAAAACACAGTGTTATGATCTTATGAGACCGCCGTCCTACATGCAGTCCGTCGTCGACCAAAACATTGTTAGGCAGTGCATGACTGTATCTGCGGGGTGGGACTGGATAGGGTGGGGGTAGGGAGACCTGCTGAGAATGGAGGAGATCCATAAAGTGAAGTAAGGAGGGAGAACTTTCAAGTCAAGGAAAAGCAAGCTCCAGGGTCACAGCAGAGGAGGAATGACCCTCAACCCACTGCAGTTCTATTTTCAAAATGGCTAGTTCACTGGGCCTCAGACAGTGGACTCTGAGCTTTTATTTTATTTTATTTTAATTATTTTATTTTATTTTATTATTTTATTTATTTTATTTTATTTTATTTTATTTTATTTTATTTATTTTATTTATTTTTTGAGACAAGGTCTCACTGTGTCACCCAGGCTGGAGTGCAGTGGTACGATCTTGGCTCACTGCAACCCGCACCTCCTGGGCTCAAGCAATTCTCGTGCCTCAGCCTCCCGAGTAGCTGGGATTACAGGCACACACCACCACACCTGGCTAATTTTTGCATTTTTAGTAGAGATGGGGTTTTGCCATGTTGGCCAGGCTGCCTTCTATTTTAAAATACTATGCAAGTTCCTGCCCAGATAGATGCCTCCTCTGCTCCTGCCTCAACTTCTCAGGAAAGGTTGGGGGGCATCTTGTCCAGCCCAACACTGTTGCCTCTAACATCACTGACTCGGAAGATGACCTTCCTTAGGCACTGCACGTGCAGCTAGGCTCTTCCAGGCCTTCACTGCACACAAACCAGGGAGCTCCTGCACCCTCCTGGGCTCTGATCTGCACAGGAATATCTTGATGTCCAGCCCTCCCGACCCTCAGCCACTCCAATCCTCCACCAGAAGAGAAGATGCTAAAAATGCACACAAACAAAATTGTTTTAATAATCAGCAAGTCCCCATTCACTCTTGGTTTGGAGGTACATTCCAGTCTGACCCCAGGAAGTCCCAGTCCTCCCAGAAGGGCCAGGTGGGTGAGGGGCAGGTTGCTGGCCGCTGCCCGATGCACACTGCAAGAGCAATAAGGATTTTTAGGGGCATTATGACTGAGTCAGAAAACACAGCTGCCCCTGAAAGTCCCTCATTTTTCTTGCTGTCCTTGAACACTCTCCAGGTGAGGAAGCAGTCGTCTGCCACGCCCAGGTGAGCCGAGGTGAAGCTGGTGTCTCCTCACCCGACACTGACCCCCCTCCACACAGCCCATGGGAAGGCTGCACGGTCTCCAGAGAGGCACAATTCTCTCCAGTGCTGCGCCCAGCTGTGGCCAGCCTCACTGCCCTCCCAAGGCACGCCCAGGAATGACCTGTGTTCCACCCAAAGCCAACTCAGAACCCAGCGCCTTCTGCCTGCAGGCAACCGCAGACCAGCATCCTGGTGGAATCCCAAAGTGAACGGCAGCCCCCAAAACTCAGGAATGTGGCAAGAACTACAGCCTGTAGCCCCTGTGTTCACAGGAGAGGCGTGGACCATCTCAGAGAGACAGTGATGGTCTCAGGCCTGGTGTGACACATGAACACAAGCCAGCCAGCCTCCAACCTTCTTGGAACCAAGGCCTCTGCTGAGGCCAGGCCTGATTCAGGCAAAGAGAAGAAAACACCAGGAAGTGCCCGGAAGAGCAATCCAGGCCTGAAAACCTGGGAGAAGAGCTGCCCTGAATCTTCTTAAAGAACAGCACACAGACATGAGATTCCGACAGGAATGGGCACGGGAACAGCGGATCCGCTTCTCTCTAGCAGTTGTGGCCCTGGTTACCCTGTCTGTAAAATGGGCCTGGAAGGAGCTAAGCTCCCACCACCCTCTCTCCCGTTTCAAAGGGAAAGCCAAAGAGGAAATGAGACTTTCAGCCACAGAAAGCAAAGGGGCTGGAAGAGGCTGCAACCTGTGAGTAACAGCGCGCCCTGGGGTGCCGCTGAACGTATCTCAGGCCAGCCCGCCAATTCTCGGCCATATCCCACCCCACCCTTAGCAAAAGAGCTTCACATTGGCCTGAGTGGGAAGGCAGGTCCTCCCAATACCCTTCTATGAAAACGGCCTACAATGGGCAACAAAGACAAGTGTGAAGACCTCTGGAATGTCCTAGGTGGTTTTGGGGTTCAAATCAACAAGCTCACAGGCTCTGCCGGGAAGCACAGGCTGGAAGAAACCAAGGTGGAGTGAAGGAGATGGTGAGAAAGCGGCTAAAAAGAAGGGAAGAGACTGCTGGCCAATTTGTTTTTCGTATGGGATGATAAAAACAAAGAGCTTCCAGAATCAGAGACTTGTAGAGGATTCTCCTTAATGGCACAATCCCTTCTGCTCCGAGGCCCAGGTGAGCCTCCAGGGCAGCAGAGGGTCAACCCCAGCATCAGGGCCCAGACCAGGAAGGCCCCTAGGGAATGAGGTCCTGCACGTGCCTCCCACCTGTGGAATGTCACCCAGCAACAGGAAACGTGTCTCCTGAGACCTGGCCACTTTGCACAAGGCCCCAGCACAGCTGGAATCTGTCCAGCCTGACACTGCACCTGCTCTTTGGGGGTCTGACCATTGGTCCCACTGTCCATGCAGGAAACCTGGCCTCTCAGAACACAGGCTGCCCCCACTGTGGTGAAAACACATCCCCACAAAAGACAGCCAGCCTGCCCTGGCACCACTACCCACTAACTTGCCGTATGACCTGACCCTGTGTATACCACTTGGCTTCCCAGCCTCAGCTCTCCTATCTGTAAATAGGAATAATAAGCCCCACTTGGAAGGGCAACGTAAGGATTGAAAGAAAGCAAAGTGCCGGGCGCGGTGGCTCAAGCCTGTAATCCCAGCACTTTGGGAGGCCGAGACGGGCGGATCACGAGGTCAGAAGATCGAGACCATCCTGGCTAACCCGGTGAAACCCCGTCTCTACTAAAACTACAAAAAAACTAGCCGGGCGAGGTGGCGGGCGCCTGTAGTCCCAGCTACTCGGGAGGCTGAGGCAGGAGAATGGCATGAACCCGGGAGGCGGAGCTTGCAGTGAGCTGAGATCCGGCCACTGCACTCCAGCCTGGGCGACAGAGCGAGACTCCGTCTCAAAAAAAAAAAAAAAAGAAAGAAAGAAAGCAAAGTGTGTAGCAGGCTCCTAACAAAAGTGGATCCCCTCAGACCCCAAGGGCAGGGGCTGGGCTACAGTGAATTCTTCCCCTCTGGGAAGGGGGCTGGGTCAGGGTGTCAGCCTGTGCTTCGCTGCACACTGGGCACTGACATTGCACCTTCTCCCCCACACTCCACGCTCCTTCCAGTTCAGACTGTGAGGAAGTGTGCCTGCTATCCCGACTGTCAGCTCCAGCCTCAGCCCTCTCGAACTGCCATTCTGGCACCTGTCACCCACCCGGAGCTTTCTGTCCTAACCAAGATTACAGACATATTCTCCACCAACAAAGCAGAACCGAAGCAGTCCCCCCACACTAGGCTCTGTGTCATCTGAACCACTGAACACCACACCTGCATCACCGTGCTGAACTGCTCCCGCTGCCTGGCACGCCTTACCCCATGTGGTGCCATGCAATAAGCAGGCAAGACCTAGCTCACCACTCACTAGCCGTGGGCCAGCAACTTAACCCCAAGTGCTTTGGTCTGCTCCTGTGTGAGTCTGGGGTTACTACCTATTTCACGGGGCTGTCTGGAGGACTGAATGGGTTCATTCATGGAAAAGGCTTAGAACTGTGCCTGGCACAAAGCGTTCAATCAAGATTAGCTATTATTACCATTCCTGCTTTGTTCTTCAAGACTCAGCTCACCTCTTCTGGGTGACCTTCCTTGACCCCAGCCTCTCCCTGGGTTATAGCCCCTTCCTTCTCCCCATTCCACCGTCCCAAAGCTCATCACACTGTGCTTTACCTATTGGTCCAGCCCACCAGAGCGCAATCCAGGGACCACCTGCCTCACAGTCACACACACTTATTAACAATGCTGATTGCACCCGCCTTCCCAGGTCTACCAAGGGGCCCTGGAATCTGCATCGTTAATAGGCTCCTGCTGTGATTCTCCCAAGTTTGAACCACTGCTCTGGCACCTGTCATCTACCTGAGCTTTGTGCTAGGCCTAACCCAGATCACAGCCATATTCTCCACCAACAAAGCAAAACCCAAGTCCCCACACCCAATGCTACAGGCAGTGCTTGGCCCAGAAACAAAAGAGCTTGGTCCAAAAACAAAGAGGCAGAGCCAGGAGAGCTGCCCCTGACAGTGGCTGGAGGATCTCCTCACACCGTGCTGGGTATGTGATGGTGACCCATCTGGACTTGGCTATGACAGCAGAGCTAACCTATTACCAAACACACCAGCCACCCAGTCCAGTTCCATGCGCCTTCCCTGAGTGCTCACTCCACGTGGGCCTGCACTGGGCACACGCTGATGACTGAGGTGCATCACGTGCCAGGTGGCGATAAGGACGGGTCAGGGTGATGTCCCATCAAGACCAAAGGGATGAAATCACGACTCAGCTCTTACATTTTGTAACTGTGGTTGGTGCAGACCCACCATCCTTTGTTTAAAATTCTCAACTCAAACAAAACTCCAGATACTGAAAGTTGTTTTTGTCACTGAGTGGGAAAATCTGACCCAAACTGACTTGAGACTGGCAGAGTCTGTATTTATCCTGGGGAGTGTGGGTATTCATACTCACCCGAGTGAGGGCCCCCTTCCTCTGCGGGCTGATGGGCCACCAGGGCTTACCAGGGAGCTGCAGAGTGAGGAGGCTCCACTCTGAACAGAGTCCCTAAAGTGCCAGCAACCCACAAAACCATGAGAGAAGAAAAGGGCAACTAAATATCAGCCCTTGTTTGGAACTGGCTTTAGAGAAAAAAAAAAAAAAAAAGCATCCACCAGCCCTATCCCGGCTAGGAAAGAAGGTGACCAGGCAGAGGGCAAAAGTCCCAAAATGTCTTGGGAGAGAAACCGCCTACAGAGAGAAGGTGCTGGGCACATACAGGGACTCGCTGTCTCTCTGGGATGCTGGAGCCTGCCGCCAGGGCTGGCTGAGAGGATCTGGCCCTGCAGCCTGGAAAGGCCAGGCCTTCTTTGAGCCGGGGGGCCAAATATCCTTGGTGGAGCTTGGGGATGGTTGGAGATTGGGGAGGACAGGGGCGATTCCAGTACACAGACTAGAGTGGGCTCTGAGGGTCCCGCCCTCCTTCTGTCTACTGCAGCCAGTCTTCCCCAGGCCAGCGCACTACAGAGGTGGGAGTCAGAGGGCTCGGCTGGATTTAAACTTCTGATGCAGTGAGAAGCCGTCCTGGCCTCGCAGGCTGGCCCCGCCCTTGCTGGACATTCCGGGGCTGGGATGAACAAGCCAGGAGACCTGAAACTCATCCATCAGAGCCGCTGGGTTTACGATAATCAACCTCTCTCTGCCAGAAATTCTTTTGCTAAGAACACATCGGCTCTGAAACACTCATTCTCAGCCCCTCACTCCCCATATACCTCACAAACCCACCTGGGACTGGGCTCCCCCAGCAGCAGCCCTGCCTGGCCCCAGGCTGCCAGCCGACATGTCTTGGGGCTTGGCTCTGACCCCAAAATCCATCAGTGGGTGGAGGCCTGGGTGAGTAGCCCTCAGCAAGGCTGGACCTGGGCCCAACTGCAGTTGTCCACACAAAAACACACTCCCGCCACTGAGGCCAGGCCAATGAGGGCAGCGCCTGCTTTCCATCTATGTTTCCAGACCATCTGGAGAAGCCAAGCAGGGCTGGGTACTGACATTGGAGCCACAACTTTTATCTCTTTAAGGCAACTCCACTTGGCAGGGGGTGGGGAACAAGACAAGCAGACCAGGCAGGCAGACGGCAGGGCTAAAGTCTGCAGAATAAAACAGTATGTTTAAGGATGCATGTATCGTTTTGACACGGCGTCAGCAAACTCCGGTCAAAGGGCCATCCTAGCCCACCACCTGTTTTCATAAAGTTTTGTTTTTCGGGTTTTTTTTGTGGGCGGGGGGGGACAGAGTCTCACTCTGTCACCCAGGCTAGAGTGCAGTGGCACAATCTCAGCTCACTGCAACCTCCACCTCCCGGGTTCAAGCGATTCTCCTGCCTCAGCCTCCCAAATAGCTGAGATACAGGCACCTGCCATCATGCCCAGCTGATTTTCATGTTTTTAATAAAGACGGGGTTTCACCATGTTGGCCAGGCTGGTCTCGAACTCCTGACCTTCAGTGATCCGCCCAACTCGGCCTCCCAAAGTGCTGGAATTACAGGTGTGAGCCACCGCACTCAGCCCTCATAAAGTTTTATTAGAACATAGATGTACTGATTCATTGATGTATTCACAACGACAGCAGAGTAGAATCTGCTTCTGAACAATCTTTGCTTGGCACCCGGTGAGGGAAGGCCTCTGAGGGTCATGGGGACAGCCAAGTCACCTGTCCTGGTGGAGGTGCAGCTGTTTGGGCATCGCACACACTGGTCAGCTGGACTCTCATTCTGACTTCAGGCTCCTCCTGTAGCTGAAGCGGAAACAGGCCCTGGCAGAGCGGGGACTCTGAGCACATAGCTGCCGTGGTCTTAAGTAGATGCTACTCCAGGGCAGAGTCTCTTACTCCAAACCTTCAGGCCATATGTGTTCCAGAACTTTTCAGGTTTTAGAAAGGGAATGTGGTGCCTATGCCACATATTATGTAACACCTCAGCAGGGCAGCACCCATGATCAAACATTAATATCTCTGCAGGAAAACCCATGAATATTTACACTCCCCAGGATAAATATGGACTCCAATAGTCTCAACTCAGTTTGGGTCAGGTCTTCCCTCTCAATTAGTGACAAAAACAACTTTCAGTATCCAGAGTTTTCTTGCATATCCAGAATTTTGGACAAAGGATGGTGGGCCTGCATCAACTACAGTCACAAAACGCAAAAGCTGGGTCCTGACTTCGTCCCCTTGGTCTTGACGGGACATCCCTCCAAAGCCCCTGACAGACGGTCTTCGTTGCCACCTGGCACATGGAAGCACATACAAGGCTCACAGTAAATATGTTCTGAATTAATTCAGATCACCAGATTTTTTTTTCTGCCAAAGAACAGCTACTAATATGACTGATGAAAATGTAGAAAAAATAGTATTTAATGCCAACCCCTGTCTGCCTGCTTCATTACCAGGAACAAAGAAAAGCCAATATAAATGAATAATTCTTCCAACTCCATTTACTCAGAATAAGGAAAAGAAACTATTTTCTGGTCACTGTTGCTGCCTCATGGGCAGGCACATTAGGTTTTTCGGGGAGCAGGTGAGTGGGTGGAGTCGAAACTTTAAAAACCCATTATTTTTCTCCCCTGTGTACTTCCTCAGAGCCTCCCTGTGGCCAAAGTTCCATTTGGAAATCTAAAATAATTTATCTCATCACGAATTCCTAACAGCTAATTAGAAAAATGTACTAATTGGATAATCTGGTTTCAGATGTTCTAATTATACTCCTTTGGGGGGGGGAAGCAATATATACATATACATAACTTAATAGCACTTCTTCCAAAAAGTGTAAAGTATCCAGAAGAAATGGCACTTCTTCCAAAAAGTGTAAACTACCTTCCGAAAAGCCTAAAGTAGGCCATGCATGGTGGCTCAAACCTGTAATCCTAGCACTTGGGGAGGCTGACGTGGAAGGACTGCTTGAGCCCAGGAGTTCGAGACCAGCCTGGGCAACACAGTGAGACCCCCCCCCCCCACCATCTCTACATTTTTTTAAAAAGCCTACAGTATGAAGGTCAAAAAGAGTCACCTTAAAATAGTAGTGATACTGCAAAAGTATTTTAATACACATTATCTACAAACAGATAAACCATGTCCTACAAAATACACAGTTTTTCTACATTAGAGGATATCTGAAAATATATTTTGGTGATAACTCCCACCAGATGTTTGGGAAGTAAATGGATTTTCCCCCTTTTTAATGCAACACAATTTTAGCATTCTGAAATGTCATACCCTCTATTTCTTAATAGAGTAACTCTTACAAATGACTACCAGAAATTTCCTCATTGCCAGAGATTTCTAAACCCCAAATTGGGAAAGAGGTTCTTGATTCCACTGGTGATTTCGACCTCTCCTGGGCACGGGGCAGATTTCTGGGATGGATCTGACTCCATGATTGGGAAATGCTTTTGGCCTGCCTGACAACATGGTCTTGGGGTAAGAAGGCAAGAGGGTGGCTGTTGGGAGGGGCTGTGCCTTGACAGCGACCTGGGCGGGGCATCCCTCTCATGCCTGGAAGAACTGTGTGGTCAACGTCGTGGGCCTGGCACACCTTCCCAATGAGCTGAAAGCTGCCCGCAAGCTCCAGGGCTATATGTAGTCACGGCTGACCGTCCCTTGCAGGGAGGCGATGAGGACAAGGCCGAGAACTGCCACCTGCAAACACCAGCGTCTGCAGCCCTGCCACCCCGGTGGAGACCCCAGTAGGCTGACCACAACTCCTTGTGGAGAGGACGCAAGCATCCTCTGGGGGCATTTTCTCTGGCCCTTGGCTGGACACGTGCTACCCATCTGACAAATATCAACCATGCTGGGCACGTGTGGCCTGGGCCGACACAGGACTGCAGAGGGCACTAGGGACTGCCGCTGCCACTGGCCAGTCAAGTCCCTTTCACTTTTTGTGTTTTTTTTTCCCCTGGGTCACTTCTCACTCTGAAGGGAGAAAATGTTCTTTAAATGACAAGACAGAAAATCTTTAGAAGTGTTCCTTTTCATTTTCTTTTTTTCTGAGGACACTGTTTTTCTCTGAAGACCGGATAACAGGCTTTACTCCATGGGGCTGAGAACATGATACCCCAAAGCCTGGCACTTTGGTAAACTGAGCACTTTGAACTAAAGGAGAAAGCAAGTTCTCTCTGACCTTCTTCCACTCTTCTGCCTCTTGCCCCTCTTTCTCCCCAGCAGCCAGGCACAGAAACCAGAATTCCTCTTCCCCAAGGTGGGTCATAGGAAGTAGAACTCCTCTCCCCCAAAGCAAGACATAATATCTAGAAAGGTCACTCTCTCCCTTCACAACCCTCATCCCAAAGGGGTCCTGCCCCATACACCCCAACATGCTGCACTGCACAGTGAGGCCAAAAAGCATCTGAAGAGACAGGCCTTGCTGGGTGGCCCCCTCTGTCTATTACATTAGGTCACACTCTTTCTTTTTTTTTTTTTTTGAGACGGAGTCTCGCTCTGTCGCCCAGGCTGGAGTGCAGTGGCGCAATCTCGGCTCACTGCAAGCTCCGCCTCCCGGGTTCACGCCATTCTCCTACCTCAGGCTCCCCAGTAGCTGGGACTACAGGCGCCCGCCACTGCACCCGGCTAATTTTTTTCTATTTTTTTTTTTAGTAGAGACGGGGTTTCACCATGGTCTCGATCTCCTGACCTTGTGATCCGCCCGCCTCGGCCTCCCAAAGTGCTGGGATTACAGGCGTGAGCCACCACGCCCGGCAGGTCACACTCTTTCTGTCCAATCACATTCCTAGATGGCTGTCCATTCTTCCTCCAATCTAAGCATAAAAATAGTTTTCCCTGGGTCTCTGCGTCTTATTTCTGAAGGCTCCCATGTCGTGTAAAATACTGATTAAATGAATTTGTCAAACTTCTCTCCTATTAACCTGTCTTTGTTACACAAGTGTCAGCTGTGACCATTACGGGGAGGAGAGGGATTGCACCTTTCTGCCCCCACAACCCCAGCTACACGACTTCAGTCCCCTGGGCTGCTTAGCTCTAATATGATTACACATCTAAATGCAATACATGGAGCAAAGTGGTATTATTTTTCTGGGAAAAACCAACATCATAAAAGGGTCTTTATTGAATCAAAGGGCTCATGAACTGTTCTCTTGCCTAATTATGGCTCCCAAGTGAACAAGGCTGGGTTTCCAGGCAGGACTCGGCACAATTCTCCGGCCCAAAGACCAATGGGCTATTTGTCACAACTTGTCTAATTACAACGAAATCTGCCCCAAGGACGAAAGGGAGAATGCCAAGATAGGGTGGCAGCGGCCCCTCCCCCTCCGGCTCTGGAAGCAGGGAGCTGGTCCTCAGGCCTCTCTCTATCCCCACTCCTTACATTCAAAGTCAGGATCCTAGACCCTGCCCCTTCCTGCGGTCAAAGTTTAAGTGGTCTTCCAGCATCCCAGTACTGCCCCCTGTAATCTCATCTCTGTAGAGAAGGCCCATTGTCGAAATGGGATATTTTGGCAGATATTTGAACATTCAGAGATTTGACCAAGGGTAGCGTGCACCCAGACCTGAGCAAAGATAAACACTTGCCATCACCAGACACAGGAGGAGAGAGGGTGTGTGCCTCGGGCCAGAGGAGGGTTCACCCTCCACACCAACCAGACCAACCAGCTGGAGCAAGCGGTCTAGTTGACTTTTCCCAGATATACAGTGGTCTGGCCGGGCAAGTTGAAGACTAACATTTTACCTGTACTTAAGTATCTGTTTAATCGCCCTCAAAGTTCCAAAAGCAAGACACTTTTCAAGAGAGACAGGGTCTGACTCTATTGCCCAGGCTGGAGTGCAGTGACCCAGTCAATCACAGCTCACTGTAACCTTGAACTCCTGGGCTCAAGCGATCCTCCCACCTCAGCCTCCTGAGTAGCTGGGACTACAGGCACACACCTCCATGCCTGACTAATTTTTCCTCTTACTTTTTCAGAGGCAGGGTCTTACTATGTTGTCCAGGCTGGAGTGCAGTGGTGTGACCATAGCTCACTGCAGCCTCAAACTCCTGGCTCAAGCAATCCTGTCTTGCCCCTGTCTCCAGAGTCGCTGAAACTACAGGTGTAAGCCACCACACCCAGCTAATTTATTTTTTATTTTTGTAGAGATGAGATTTCGCTATCTTGGCCAGGCTGGTCTGAACTCCTGGCCTCAACCGATCCTCCCACTTAAGCCTCCTAATGTGTTGGGATTATAGTCGTGAGCCACTGAGCCCAGCCTTTCTCTTTTGTAAGATATGGCCCCCTCTCCACCCTTCCCATGTTCTTAAGCCCACAAAAGCAAGTTTGACAAGAAGGAACTCAGCACAAACTCACCCTGACTCTCCCACTAACCTCTCCTCTCAGATAGGCTTAAGTGGTAGTTACATGAACCCAACCCCCGGAAAAGGCTGTGACTCCTGGCCCCCCACCTCCACCCCACGCCCCTCCCAAGTGGTAGGCATGTCTCACTGTAGAGGCAGGACCCACACAACTCACCCCCACACCCCAACAGCAAGGATTCGCTCTTCTTCCACTGTCTTCTCCCCAGATACCAAGCCAGCAAGCAGGCACACCAGCCTCAGGTAGTCCTTCTTTGACCTCATTGTCCCATGGGCCCTGGGATGAACATTGTCACCGGGGAAGAACTACCATGTACCACCCCCGACCACGTGCCTGGTGTTTCACACAGACATTCTTGTTCAGTCCTTATAATGCCCTGAGAAGAAGGTACGTACTATCACAGACAGGGAAACTGAGTCTTGGGAAGACGTCCCTGGCCCAACCCAGCTAGTCTACAGGAGAGCCAGGTTTCTGATGCCAAAGCCCACGCCCTTTCCCTGTCTTAAGCAGAGAAGCATTTTCTGTCTTCAACCAGCCTGCTGGAAAGCCAGGTGCTACCAGCTAGTAAGCAGCAATGCAATCTAATTCTTTTCAGGGCGGTGGGAGACATGGGGGGAAAAAAGGGTTTGTTTTACAATGGACAAGGAGAGAAAAGAGAGTTATTTCTTAAATGTTTGCCTGGGAGACCAGAATTTAAGCCTCAGTCACCAAGAAGGAAAACCCAGTGTTTTCACTTGAACCCCACGTCCCCCAGGGCAGAAATCCAGTGAGAGGAAGCGAGTTTCATGAGAATGAACCACAAAGTCTTCACAGGCCGATCCAAATTTCCCAGCTGCAATCTCCAAATCCCTCACCCAGCCCTCCCATCCTCCAAACCACAGCCCCAGGCTCCACCCCGTGCCCTCCTCGGCTCCTGCTCCTCAGGATCTTAGAAGAATGCCAAAGGGGGTCTGGTGTATTCAGTCCAGTCACCCACTTGACAGAGAAGGGGGCTCTCAGGCTGCAGTGACAAGCTCAGAGGAAAATCAGACAGCGGGGCTTTCCACATGGCACCTCCCTGCTCCATTCTCCTGGGCAGCAAAAGCAAGGGGTCTGGCTATGAGGTGATTTCAAAATTCCTCAGACCGTGCCAAAGGGAGGAGGGAGGAAGCACCCACAGTGGGTAAGATGTCACCTGCTCTGGGTCCTGTAAGCCCTGCCCCCTGCCCAGAGCCAGTGAGGCCTGCTGAAGGCTCTTGAGCATTGAAAAGATTATGGTCTATCCCTACCTCCAGTCCTAAATTCTAAAGAAAAACACCACTGAGCCACGAAAAAGTCTAAGTCCCAAGAAATTCTGATTTCCGCCCCCCCACGATGATTACTCTGCAGCATTTTTTGGAATATCAAATTCTTCTCTCGTCCCCCTCACCCCCCCCTTCCATTTTGTCCCCTGCTTGACTGGTCCTACTAGAGGATGTTTAGCTTGCCCACGGCATGAGTGAGGGAGCGAGCCTTGAGCAGCTGTGGTAATTGGACCTTTTCTGAAATGTGCTCAGTGTCAGGACCGGACGAGTCTTTGGGCCTTTAGGAGTGATGCACTGCTGAGCAGATGTGCAAGGCAGCCACATCTGCTACCCAGGGTTCCTTTAAGGACTCGGTGCCAGTGAATCCAGGCCCAGCAACCTCCTGTTCCACAGCCCCAGCTTGCCAGCTTCCAACCTGGGAGGCTGTATCTGGAAGGCCGGGGGCCCTGCTCCTGTGGTACCGAGGCAAGCTGGGAGATTCCGGGAGGGTCTCTTCCCCTCTGAGTCGCGACTTCAACCATACCATGAGGACTTACAATACCATTCATCTGCTCTCAGAGCTGGGGCAAAAATCAGAGCAGGCAGCGAGGGACCGTGCCCATCTTACTAACGGACACCCTCGCATCTGCCTGGCCCAGCCCCTAGCACACAGTCGTCAGACCCCAAAAACTGAGAGGACTGAGACTCAGATAGGGGATGGGAATCCCAGACAGTATCCCCATCTCGTGATTACAATGCTCCTGTTCCCAGTGGATTAAGTAACTGGCCCGAGGCCCCATGCTCCCAAGCGATGCAGTTAGTCCTTGAACCCACCAGACCCACAAGCCTGAGTCTCAATCACTCTGCACCAGTTTCAACCAACATGTATATACATACAGATTCAAAAGAAGAGAGCCAGGTTGTATGAAAAGAGAGGTTAGCACTCCCCTTGACAAGGATGGAAGAGCCCTAGGGCCTGACAACACACATACGGTTAAGGCACTGCCACCTACATCATGGCATCTAAACATCTTTTTGTTAAAATTTAAAATAATAATTTAAGACAGGGCGTGGTATTTCACGCCTGTAATCACAGTACTTTGGGAGGTCAAGGTGAGGGGATCACTTGAGGCCAAGAGTTCAAGACCAGCCTGGCAACATGGTAAAACCCCGTCTCTACTAAAAATGCAAAAAATTAGCAGGGCATGGTGGTGCATGCCTGTAATCCCACTGAGGCAGGAGAATCACTTGAACCCAGGAGGCAGAGGTTTCAGTGAGCAGAGACCATACCACTGCACTCCACCTGGATAACAGACTGAGAATCTGTCTCAAAAAAAAAAAAGAAAGAAAGAAAGAAAGGAAAAGAAAAGAAAAGAAAAATAAACAAGCCGAGCGTGGTGGCTCACACCTGTAACCCCAGTACTTTGGGAGGCTGAGGCAGGCAGATCATTTGAGTTCAGGAGTTCGAGACCAGCCTGGCCAACATGGCGAAACTCCATCTCTACTAAAAATACAAATATTAGCTGGGTGTGGTGACGGGCGCCTGTAATCACAGCTAATCGAGAAGCTGAGGCAGGAGAATCGCTTGAACCTGGGAGGCGGAGACTGCAGTGAGCTGAGATCGTGTCACTGCACTCCAATTTGGGCAACAGAGTAAGACTACGTCGAGAAAAAGGACGGACGGAAGGAAGGAAGGAAGGAAGGAAAGAAGGAAGGAAGGAAGGAAGGAAAGAAGGAAGGAAGGAAGGAAGGAAAGAAGGAAAGAAGGAAAGAAGGAAGGAAGGAAATAATAATTTGAAAAATTTTATTTAAAAAAAAGAGCCAGGGGACAAAGACGACCAGTCAGAGATCTACTGGTTTGTGCCAGACACCCTGACATACATCTTTCGTAAGCTTCGCCACACACTTACAGGGTAGGTATCATAACCCTCATCTCACAAGGAAAGAAACTGGGGCACAGAGAAGTCACTGGGCCAAAGCTATACAGCTGGTGAGCCGCAGTTGGAACCCAAATACATCTGGACGCAAAGTGTGCCTCCATGGCCTTCAGACTGGTCTGCTTCGAGAAAAAAACACTTCACGGAAACCAAAATGATCCCTTGCTTCTGAGACAACTCTCTTTCAGGGACTTATCACAGATTAGGAGCGCTATTCTTTTGTGTAAAAAGAACTGAGACTGGCCAAATATTTACCAGCCCGCGCAGAGGGCTGTAGACTGGCCCAGCAGCGGAATTAACTCCTCCTGTAGTATCAAGGGCCAAGCTGTTGCTAGACAAAGTGGAGGAGAGAATCCTCACCATTCAGACAGCTCAGCTTTGGGCAAAGAGGGACCAAAGGAAACCCAGGGAAGCAGCCAGGGGCTCGGCAGGGATGGCCACCAACAAAACCCCGGAGGGATTTCTTCTAAGGTTCAGAATTTCCAGAGTTGCTAGGAGTGCAGATGAGAGGAATGGCTTCTCCCAATACCTCCTTTGCAATTCCAATCCTGCTGGACAAAAACTGATCTTTAATCTTTCATAGGTTGGGATTTTTCTTTTTCTTTAAAAAAAAAAAAAAGCTAAAACGGCAAGGTTAATTATTCACCAGGCTGCAATTTACCTAAGAGTTGAGGGAATGCAAGTTTCTTCCCAGTACGCAGGACCAGGAATCCAGCTGGATTTTTAGGAGTCTCCCATCGGTCTCCCCGGAGGTCTAGCTAAAACCCTCCCCATCCTACCAGCTTTCCACCTTGTATTTAGCTGCTTCCTGAAGAAGGCTCCAGGGTAAATCAGTCTATGTTCAAGCTACTTCCCCTTGAAACCTTGAGGTACCCATCTTTGAAGGATGGACTGGGGGTGGGGATAGGAGCCAGGAAGGAGGCCTCCGCTCCAGGAAACTATGAATTCGAGAGAGCAAAATCAAAAAGCTCTCCACTACAACACAATTCCTCAATACAACGGCCTACACGGAAGCATAAATCAGTTGCAGGAGGCCAGGCTAGCCCAGCCCACTGCATAGCTGATTCAATCACATTTTGCAAAGGAAAAAAATCCAAGAAGGAAAAACCTAATCACTCACTTCCCCCAAAGAAACGAAGCACCAAGTCATTTCCTAAAAATCTCTAAAGCCCTGGCCAGACCCAGAAAGAATGGGGCACAGCCTGAGGGAAACTGCCAGGGGCGCCACAGTGCTCCTCAGGTCTCATTCCCAGCCCTGAGAGTCCACCTTGTCCAGCCTGTCCCCTCCAGGGTGGGTGCAGGGCAGCCAGCCCGGCCTGCTTTTCAGCATCTCGTTGCTCCAGCCCACTTCTAGGATGTTTTATGACCACGCAATATTCTGGAGATTTCCACTTCATTTACTTTTAGACACTGATCCCCAGGGCTGGGAGAGGCATTGGTTCAAAGGGAGAACTTTGTTTTCCCAAGCTGATTCAGCGCTCCAAAGAGCATTTTTCTTAATTAGGGGCGAGGTCTCCAATTGAAGCTCCCACCAGTTCCACTCCTAGACAATTTTGTCTCCAAAATGAGAATTTGTCAAGATGCTCAGAAATCCACCCCATGGCCAAAGAAACACTTTTCTCTCATAATTCTGACATCTGCACCTTCCACTGGCTAAGCCTCCAGGACAAAGCTAACACGGACAAAAGTCAGGCCAACTGCAGGACTGGGTATGTCCCTTTCTGGGCTCCCAGTCCCAAACCTGCCTCCGTGACCCCAAAGCACACCTGACTGCCCACCACACACCTGGTTCCCGTGTTGGCTCCCATGTGCCCCCAAAACAGGGACAGCAGCATGGGCAGGACGCCTGCAAAGGACTACTCTACACGTGGCCTGCAGAGGCAGGGAGCCTGTGGGAAAATGCCTCTTGGAAGGGTTTTTCACGACCTGGCAAGGGGTGGGCCAACCTGGCCGTGACGGTTCCTCCCTCTCACCCTCCCTCCTCCCAGCTCCTAAAAACCTCTCCTGTTTTCCAAAGCCAAGTAAGACAGGGACCAGACGTTCCCTATTTTGTCAACCAGTTCTTCACACAGTTCAAGTCACCTCACTGCATGTCCCCAAATGTTTTTCCACGGCCCCCACGGCCAAGAGCCAAAAAACAACACAAATAAAAGGATAAATAACCAAAGTTCCAACACCAGGCAAACCCGAGGTTTCAGGGGCTGGTGGGTTTTTCTTTTCGGGGAGTAGAAGCAAAGGCACTACTATAGACTTCCTATAGATAAGAGACTTTAAGGGAGAGTTTAAGGAATTCCAGCATAAAACTTTAAGAGGACAGGAGTGGGTCCACATTATGTTGCATCTGTCAGGGAACAAAAAACTGGCCATTGGTAACACATCCACAAAGATCCATCTTTAAAGAAATGGTGTTTGGGAGAGGGACGGGGGCTTCCGGCGCCACCGGGCCAAACCTCGGCTTCCCACCTCCCCACGGGCAATTCTAGAAGTCAGGCCCGGTTCTCCCCACCCCCAAGCTCAAGGTTGCCGCCCTGGAAAGCGCAACAGGGCAGGCCTCGGTAAGTGGCAGGGCTTGGCCCATGGGTAAGCCGGGTCCGTCTATCCACTCAACCCAGGTCGCCGGGGCGGGGCCCACGTCTGCCCAAAGGGTACGGATCCGCAAGCAGTGACCGACTCACACTTCCGAGAGCGTAGCTATTTCTCCAGCGAAGTGCGGGGATTTCCCGAATCCCCGCACGCAGCCGGTGGCGAGCGCACCTCGCCACTCCTTCTCCAGCGTGGACCTGAGAGGCAGCCCGGCGGCCGCAGCGCAGGCGAGCCCGGGAGGAAGCTGGCCTGGGGCGAGGACCGTGGAGAAGACGCTGGTCCCGGGGGCCGAGGACTGGGACTTTGTAGGCCAGTTGATCCGACACCCTCATCTCGCCCGCAAAGACCCAGCCCTCAGCTCCCATCTGTCTCGGAGTTCCGGGTGCGGCGCGTCCCCGACGGGCTTCCCGGGGCTGGGTCCGGCCGCCGGCTCTGTGCACCGCGCTCCGCTCAGTCGAAGCTCTGGGTGTCCCTCAGGCGGCATCCCCCGGGAAAGTCCACCGCCCCGCCCGACCTCGGGTCGCGGGCTCCAAACCCAGCCCTCGAAGGGTTACACGACGCTTGGCGCGCTCGGCGGCCTCCAGGCCACCCCCGGGCCGCCTCGGTGCAGGCCGAGGGACAGCGCTGGGGGAGGGGGAGGTGCGGGGACCAAAGCCTCCCCACCAGAGCCCCACTCCCGAGTGGGGCGCAAGAGTTACGCGCCGAGAAACTTCGCCACGCTCCCACGCCGCGCCCGCGAGGCCCAGCTCCGCTCCGCCTCGGTTACCTGCGCTCAGCTCGGCGGGCGAGTGGCGAGGGGCGCGGGGCGCGGGGCGGGGGCCGGTGCCAACCTCTCGCCGCAGGCCGCGCCCTCCCGCACGGCCGAGCCCGCGCCGCCGCCTGGACACTGGGGCCGTAGTCGCGAGCCGGGGCCCGCGCCCCGACGTTCCGGGAGCCCCTCGCGCTCCTGGCCGGGGGCCGTGGCCACGCTCGACCTGCCCGGGACCTGGGGGCCGCCGCTGCCCCCTCCGCTAGGAGAGCGAGCCGGGCGAAGCCGGGAGAGGAGCGGGATGGCGAGACCCCTCGAAAGTTGGGGGGGGTCCGCTTGCTCGCCGCGGCCCGACCTGGCTCCACGTGCTGGTGACACATCAGGAAGGCTGCGCGCCCCGCGGCTCCCGGCGGGCGGACGCGGCCAGCGCCCGCCCGCACCGCCTCCCGGAGCCGAGCGGACGGCGCCCCGCCCCGGCCCGCCCTCCGCCCGCCCCTAGGCGGCACCGCCCCCGGCCGCGACGCCCGCTCCAGCCTGCGGCACCGGCGGGAGAGACCCTGACGGCGGTGGGGGGCGGCCCGGGCTTCCCGGTCCCGGGTGGCCCGCCCTGCCCCGGGGATGGGGTCCCGACGCCGGCGGCCCGACTCGACAGTCTCGAGTGCCTTCCTCCCAGTCACGCAGTCCTTCCCGCCTCCGAGCCCAGTAATTTTCCCTTTTCCTCCTTTGACCCGTCCGAGCAGCTGCCAGCGCTTCCTCCCGCCGAGACCGGCGCGGAGAGCCCCCTGCCGGCCGCTCCACTCCTGGGCCGCGCCCCGCGCCCGGTGGAGCCTGCCTGCCGCCGGCCTCAACTTCCCCATCTGGAACCTGGAGCCCCCGGGCACTTCTGGCAGGGCTTATGGTGGCAAAGATTATATATTAAAGCTCCAAACATAGCACCCGGCAGCATGCTTTGTTGAGATGTTAAAATTTCGTGCTTCCAAGTCCCAGTTCCAGCGGCCTGCAGACAACCTCTCTTCCTGGCTGTGTTGTTTGAAAAGCTGAGTTCCTTTAGGGGGACTGTGGAAAAGGAGTGGGACAGAAAAGCTTCGAGGCTGAGGGAGAGCTGTCGCAAGATTAGCGAGGGGTGGGAGTTCAGTGGAATCCCCTTGGTGGAGACCTGCTGCCCCACTCTCTCCAGAGACGCCAGGATGTGGGAGAGTAACTGCGTGTCTCCTCTGGGACCTGGACCAGGCCTCTACCAAGATCCCCAGCCTCAAGATGGCCAGGATTCCAGGGACCATGGATGATGGGGGAGACCAAATACCCACTGAGGTTGAGTTTCCCAACCTCTTTAGGTCGAGATTTGGAACCATTTAAAGAAAATAACGTGACGTATCTGTGTCCCGACATAGATATTAGCTATGTTCCTGCCTTCTCTTGCCTGGCCTCACCAACCCTGCCTTCAAACCTCACTGTGAGACTAGGCACGGCGGCGCACACCTGTAATCCCAGCACTTTGGGAGGCAAGACAGGAGGACTGCTCGAGCCCAGGAATCTGAGACCAGCCTGGGAACATAGTGAGACTCTGTCTCTACACAAAGTTTAAAAAAAAAAAAAAAAAAAAAAGGATCTGGGCGTGGTGGCACACACCTGAGGTGGGAAGATCTGAAGCCCAGGAGTTCGAGTCTACAGTGAGTTATGATAGCACCACTGCACTCCAGCCTGCATGACAGAGCGAGACCCTGTCTCTAAACCTCACTTTGGTAAGGGTTGAGGGGTATATCTGCTCCCCCTGTCCCCACGTCGGGATCCCTGGGTGGGACATGTCCAGAAGCTGGTGCTCCCGGGAGTGCGCAACTGGGGGAGGGATGGCGGCGGAGCGCCGGAGCGCAGGCAGAGACGCCCTGTGCTGGGGCATGAACAGCGCTGGCCCCAGGCCTCTGTAATCGCCATTTTGTGGGAGCGCGGGATTAGAAGGGAAGAAAGAAGATGCCCTGACATTGCTGGAGATGCAGCCGGTGCTGGAGGGGGTCTGGAGTTAGTGCTCTGCTTTCTCTTCCCCTTTTATTGCTCGCTCCAAATCTGACAAACCCTTACGATCTCTGAGACTCAGGAGCCGGGAGGAGCCGGTGTCCTGGGGGGATGAAAGGGCAGGGTTGTAATGGGTTTACCCCGGTGCTGATCCCAGAGAAGCTCGAAGAAGATTAAGATTTGCTCCCCGGGCCTGAAATCTCCCTGCTACCCCCTGACCACATCAAAGGACACGGCCATGGGGGGTGCCTAATCCCATCAATGGAATCAAAGCTGGACAAGAAAGGAAATTCTTCCATCTTGGGGCAGCAGCAGGACGCAGCTTGCTACAGAAAGGCAGACACCAGGGCCTGGCCTTTTCCACTGGCGGGAACATCCCAAGAAAGATCCAGTCCGCAGGGAGATAGGGCCTGCTCTTTTCTTCTTGAGGTGGCCACTGTGGGAAGGTCAACCACAAGAACTTGGGACACCCAGCAGCAGGACTGGGACTGCCTCCAGGAGCAGAGGAGGACCCCGGGGGCAGAGGACACGGGGCTCACCCAACATTCGAACATCACACAGCTTTTCTGGCTCGCAGCTTGACTTCTGGAAAGGGCTTTTGCCTGTGACACTCCTTGCCACCAGCGTTTCCCAAAAGGTGGTGCTCATATGAGAGATGGTTTTAGATGGGAAAAAATGTAATATGTAGTATTAAATGTAAATTTTCTGAATATTGCTGTTACAATGAGGCTAAAATGGCTAAAGTGAGCCAACTCGAAGACAATAATTTAGTAAATAATGTTATAGGTAGTATTCTGATATGGCAGCAATAGTGGCAGTGGTATGCAAATTACTAAAGTTAGAAAAATAGAACGGGCGCAATGGCTCAGGCTTGTAAGCCACAAGCACTTTGGGAGGCTGAGGCAGATTGCTTGAGCTCCAGAGTTGAAGAACAGTCTAGGCAACCTGACGAAACCCTGTCTCTAAAAAAAAAAAAAAAAAAAAAAAAACAGAAAAATTAGCTAAGCGTGGTGCCATGCACCTGTAGTCTCAGCTTCTTGGGAGGCTGAGGTGGGAGGATCGCTTGAGCTCAGGAGGTTGAGGCTACAGTGAGCTGTGATCATGCCACTGCACCCTAGCTTGAGCAACAGAGTGAGACCCTATCTCAAAAAAAAAAAGAAAAGGAAAAGAAAAGAAACACACTCCTTTCAATCATCTTTAGAGAAATGTTGCCTTAGAACAGTAGCTTTCAAACTCAGTCATGCCCATGATAGGAAATATCTGTGTGTGTGTATGTATATATGTGTATGTATCTAGGTACATATGTAAAACAAATTTTTTATGAAACAATTCTTATGCACTCAAATATATATTCTGCGTTACCATTTCATTTTTAAAATGCTGTTTACAACCTGTTAAATTGGTTTCACTTAACAGGGTTACCTCCTGCTGTTTGAGAATTACTGCCTTCAAGAACATATACCATGATGATGATACTAACATGTCTGAGTTATTTTTATTCATTCATTTATTTGAGACAGAGTCTCACTGTGTTGCCCAGACTGGAGTGCAGTGGCGCAGTCTCGGCTCACTGTAACCTTTGCCTCCCAGGTTCAAGCGATTCTCCTGCCTCAGGCTCCCTAGTATCTGGGATTACAGGCACCCACCACCATGCCTGGCTAATTTTTGTATTTTTGGTAGAGATAGGGTTTCACCATGTTAGTGAAATCTGACCTCAGGTGATCCGCCCGCCTTGGTCTCCCTAAGTGCTGGGATTACAGGTGTGAGCCACTGCACCCAGCCCAGAAAGAGATCTGAGAGAAGACATAGGCATCCTGGGACCAGAGGGAGAAAGGGGCTGGTGATAACCTGAAGTACTTTGTAGATGACTATGGAATTTGTGAGGTTGATTTTCTCAGCATATTCTGCTTAGATGGCAGTGCACCTGCGTTTTGTTTCTCTCGGCCCAAATGGTCTGGACCAAGGGAGAGCCCAAGAACCCAGGGGGAAAGGCAAGCAGGAAGGGAAATCTTTACTGCAGAAACACCACTCTGGCATTACCAGGCTTGTCACTGCTTATGGCCTGTTTCCATTCCTCACCTTCTCTGCAACCTTCAAAGAGTTATTTCCTGCCTCTGAAGTTCAGTTTCCTCGTCGACAAAATTGGGACGTGATTTTTATCTCTGTGATTTCTCCCAGCTTGATTGTTCCATTACTGGAGGAAGAGAAGTTGAGTTTTCTTTTTCTGACCTTCATTCATTCAGCCAACAAATGAAGAGCCTCTTTATCTAGCAAGGGAAGGGAAGATAGGACGCTTGCCCTCAAGCAGCAGCAGAGGGGTAAATTCCCCAGAAAGGAATCCATTCTCTCCAGGTGTTGTCATATTTCAGCAATGCCATGGCTGTGCTTTCAGCTGAATTCAGTTTTCCTGGATGATGGGGTCTGGGGAGGAGGCAGGTGATCTGAGGCTCCTGGGAAGTGAGGTCACACAATGATCCCTACTGGCCCCAGGTCCCAGCCCTCTTACTCAGGGTTCTCTGAAATGCTTTTAGTAGCCAAAGCACATGTCTGGAAAATATTAGAGCCCTTGATCCAGAAGTTAAGTCTTTGGCCTATGAGTTTTATCTTTGCCCTCACCTTCTGTGACTGAATTGATTCTTGTCTTTAAGTTCCCACCGTGTGTGCGATGGCCACTGTGCCATGTTACCCCTTCAAGAAAGGATTTGTCCCAGCTGCTTGGAGTGCTATCAACAGACTGCCTTCTGCCATCAGAGCCGCCTAGTCTAAGGTTTCTGGACAGCCCACATCCAGTGAGTGGTGGGGGAAGGGGCTCTCCCTCATTTCACACCTGCTTCCCACCCTTCCCCAGGTGGAATAAGCATTCTGCACATTAAACTCTGTCTAGAGGTCTGCCTTCTGGGGAATCCAACCTTTAACAGTGTATATCTCCATCCCTCTCTTGCTCCTAAAACCTTAGTATTGTAATCAAGTATAATGATTTTGGTCATCATCTGCTGTTCTAATGTTTTTGGTCATCATCTGCTGGTCATCATCTGCTGATCAGGTATGAGTGTTTGACAAGTGAGGTGCCAGTTTGGCCTACAGGCTGGCAAAGAGACCATCTCCTTGGTGCATGTCAAGTTAATAATGAAGATGACTTTTCCAAGAAGATTGGAGCTCGTGCTGTAGACAAGCATAATCTCTATGATAAAGGCAGAGCTTTCTGGGTGACCCAGAACGAATCACTTTCCTTCTTTTTGCCTGTTTCTGCAGTGTGAAATGAGACGGTTGGCTGGTTTCATTCCTATCAGTGTATGATTCCAAATTGGTAACTTCTGTCCCCAAGTATGGGGTTAGACCCTTAGGGTTTGCTAATAAAACCATCTACAGGGAGTGAGAATTTGTTTCTTAATTCAAAAATCAATTTTACCTGCAGGTTCGAGGGGCCACAGGGGAAAGAAAAGAACCCCTGCCTGCTGAGATGCAACTTAGATCATGATATTTGAGTGTCAAAGATGACTGAATGAGGGCAGAGATACCCAAGACCTGTGCTCTGTTGAGTTCCTATTCATCCTGCAGAGCCCAGCCACAATGTCACCTCCTCAGGGAAGTCTTCCCTAGCCCTTCAGGCCGGGACCTTCCTTGTGCCAGGGCTCTGTCTCTGTTCCAGCTGCTGGTAACACAGGCATGAGTGAGACACCATCCAAGTCCTAAGGGGCTTCCCAGTATGGTGCCAGACACACAGAGGGGTCCCAGACAAGAAACTGAGTGACTCCTTACCTAGGGGAATCAGAGCCTTCTCATAATACCAGAGTCTTGCCATAGGCATCCAACCTGACTCCGATCCAGCATCTGGATCTAGCTGCCAATTTGCAGGAAGTACTGAGGACTGGGGAGCTTACTGGGTTGCACCAAGAGTTTGCAGTAAGCAAAATCTAGACTGTGGGAAACCCTCCAGGTCCAGTGGCCCAGGATCCTCAACAGACACACTGCAAGGAAATAAAAGGGAAGGAAAGGATACCTCCTGATTGAAAAAAAGCTTCTATCCATTTTTTTAAATGAGCAGTTAAACTATAGTGTATAAAGATGCAGCAATGCTCAATTAGGTAATAAACTAAAATGCAAGGAAGTGATTAGAGGGTTAAGGATACTTATGGCCCTGGGGGGGTGTGATTGGGAAGGGCACATAAAAAGGGTTTCTAGGGTATCTGGCAAAATTATCTGACTTGGATGGTGTTCCCCTTATAATTCATTAAGGCATTCACTTGATTTGTGTGGTTTTCAAATTTGTGTTGTATTGTATAGTAAAAGATTTAACAACATATTTCTTGGGCCAGGCGCGGTGGCTCACGCCTATAATCCCAGCACTTTGGGAGGCTGAGACGGGCAGATCACGAGGTCAGGAGATCGAAACCAGCCTGGCCAACATGGTGAAACCCCATCTCTACTAAACATACAAAAATTAGCCGGGCGTGGTGGCGCATGCCTATAATCAATCCCAGCTACTCAGGAGGCTGAGGCAGAAGAATTGGTTGAACCTGGGAGGCAGAGGTTGCAGTGAGCCAAGATCACACCACTGCACTCCAGCCTGGGTGACAAGAGTGAAACTCCATCTCAAAACAAAACACAAAAAAAAGCATATTTCTCCAGGCTGGTAATGGGCTAAAA
Source organism: Chlorocebus sabaeus (assembly GCF_047675955.1). Lineage (NCBI taxonomy): Eukaryota > Metazoa > Chordata > Mammalia > Primates > Cercopithecidae > Chlorocebus > Chlorocebus sabaeus. The sequence goes on along the minus strand of NC_132919.1, from coordinate 29,742,406 downwards.
CTCATAGAATGAGGCATAATATATAGAATTGCCAAATTCTGGTCTATGTTTTTAAAAATATCCTGGAGGTTTTAGCTGCCCACAAATGACTATGTCTGCCTGCGTGGCTCTCAAAATGCAGTACCAGAGGCCCTGTGTTTTGCCCTGGACACTAAGGAGGAGCAAAAGGGAGGACTCTACCAGGGGTAACCAGCATGGGCGGAGCCTTTGCAGCTCCAGCGCTTCCCATCAGGGAGGACTGCTTATAACTCTCTGGATGGAGGAGCCCTGGTCACATAGATCTCATCAGGAGGTCGCAATGGTCAAGCCCCATTGCAGAAGGGGCTACTATGATGGGTGGGGTGGCCTGTGATCCCCTTGCTTCTGCAAAGTCCAGGCTCTGAGGTAGAAACCTAAAATTTCAGGACACGAGGCATTTAGGACGTAGCTCTTTCAACTGTAGAATTTACAACTAAGGAAGCTGAAGTCTAGGGAGTATCAGCGATTTAATGGAGGTCATGCAATAAACTCAACATATGTGTCCATTTCTGCCCCTGCCTTCACTTCTGTCCTCATTCTTTAAGCCAATGACCTACCCCTGGCTCCATGGGGGTGCATGTATATAACTGCTGGCCTTCAAGATAACTACAAGATTTCTGTTCCCCAAGCTCACCCTGGTGCTTGTATCTGACTTGTATTCACTTCAGGTCCTCTCACCAACCTTAACCTGGAATCCATACTTGACCCCTGCCTCTGGTCCTTCACCTTTGGAAGCCCATGTTTCCCCAGTATCTTTACACTGACCTCTTCTGTACCTTGTACTTTTTTTTTTCTTTTTTGTTTTTTTGAAACAGTTTCTCATTGTCTCTCAGGCTGGAGTGCAGTTGCACCATCTCAGCTTACTGCAAGCTTGACCCTCCATGCTCAAGCGATTCTCCCACCTCAGCCTCCTGAGCAGCTGCAACTACAGGCACGTACCACCATGCCCAGCTAATTTTTTTGTATTTTAAATAGAGACAGGGTTTCGCCATGTTGGCCAGGCTGGTCTCAAACTCCTGACCTCAAGTGATCCGCCTGCCTCAGCCTCCCAAAGTGCTGGGATTACAGGCGTGAGCCACTGTGCCCGGCCCCTTGCACTTCTCTTATATTGACTTTGGCTTGGCTCATCCCCCTGCCCTCCTCTAGGGTGGAATTCTCTGCTCCAGCTCCTTCAGATAACCCAATGTTCAGTCTTGAAGCTCCTTCTCATCAGGAATTTGAAGGGACAGGATTCAAGGCAATGTCCAGTAGAACAGGACTTTCCACCTTCCTATCCCTATCCTTGAATATCTGGACTCTGTCTAAGCTAAGGTGCTTGTCAGAAAAGGCCTCAATTTGTATTTAATAACACTTCCATGATGACACTGACACCCTAGCTCGGCATTACCTTCAAAAGTCAAGAGCGTCTCTTCCATTTATTGGGATCTTAGAGAAAAGATCAATATTTCTCTGCTGTCTGGGCTCTACACCTTCTCTTCTGATAACCTGAGACTCTGCTGACATTCAGTCCGCCTTCAAGCTCCTCATGGTCATCTGTGTAACAGGCCTCAGGGAAAGTAATGTGGTTTTTTGAGGGCTACATTAATAGATGTATGGGGTATAGAGTGAAGGAGGTGAAGTTTCATTCATAACACTCTATCTGGAGTAGTATGTTTGGTACCGAGTGTTACAATTGAAGAGGAGGACAGACAGAGGAGTGTATCAAAAAGAGGATCCAGGAATGGGAGGAGGTGCTCAATGTCATGTTATTAATATGTTAAATCGGACTGTTTATCCTAGAGATGATGTGGGGAGTGCCATAACTGGCTGGGGGCAGATTCAAAGGGTCAGTTCACCAGGAATGGGAAAGAAGCGCCCACCAGTTGAGCAATATGGTTTGCTTTGTAGACAGGAAGGCAGGCAGTGTGTATGGCCTCATAACTCACCTTCCAAGGAACAATCCAGAAACGACCGTTCCGGAAACTCAAGCACCCTCTCTGAAAAGTTGCCCCGCCATAACACACGCAAATCGGGCGGGACCCGAGTCCCCACGGGCCACCTGGACCTCAGTGTCCCCATCGGCGAATCAGTGAAGACGACTCCGGCTCTGCGGAATGCGGCTGGCGGAAAGGAGACGCGGGGATCGGTGGCGAGGTAAGTTGCGTCGTGGCAGGGTTCGAGTTCATCTGTAAGGTGGACCCTGGGGTCTCCAGGCCCAGGTGCACCGGCCCCGGCCGACCGCGGAGCCCCAGGGCAGGAGAGGAACAGGAGGGCGCCTGAACAGAATCCGAAAATGGAAAAAATGCCACGTAGAAGGGACGGCGTAAGTGGAGAAAACCGACTTCCCACAGCCAAACCCCAACCTCGGGTTTCAGGCACGGACGGGGTTCGAACCCGCGATCTTCGGTTTACGAGACCGACGCCTTACCACTTGGCCACCGCGCCTGACAGCCCAGGGATCGGTGGAAGCTCTCAGTGGAGGGGAGGTGGTACCGGCTGGGAGCGGCGGCCTCGGCCCCGCCCCCGGCCCCGCCCCTCCCCCGCCCCCGCACGCCCCACCCGCAGGCCCGAGCGCGACTCTGCGAGCACCGCTCCCGCGCGGTCAGTGCCAAGTCTCGCGCCCGCCGCCTGCGGGACCCGAACCGGCATCTTGAGAGAGCCCGGCCCTCCTCCTTCCTCTCTCGCCCAGCGCCCGCCGTGAGCGCCGCCCCGAGGTCCAGCCCGCGTCTAGAGCAGGCGGCGGCCAGGCGGTGGGGTCGAAGCGACTGCACAGAGCCGTGCCTGAGTCGGAGAGAAGCCTTGGCGGAGGCGGAAGCGGAAGCGGAGACGGCGGCCGCCGAGCGGGCCCGGCCGGGCAGTGTGTGACCCTGGCTGGGTCATTTCTGTCGGACCGGGCAGGGTCCGTGGGCGGCCGGGGCCGGGTCAGTTGGGACCAGGGCGCAAGAAGAAGGGCGGCGCGGCCGGGGGCGGGGACTGGGACGAGGCCAGCGCTCCGAGGAAGACGCGGGGAGCCCGGGGCATGGGGTCAGGCTCGGGGCGTCGGGAAGTGACCTTCCTTCGCTGGCCCTGCAGGAAGCACGACCTTCCCCGGGTTCAAGTCGTTCCCCTTGCAGCCCCTGGGAAGGTGGACTCTGAGCATCTGTGTAGCCTGGATGACCTTGCCCCGGAGGAGCCGAGGTGGGCACGCCAGGAGAGGCCCCCAGGGATGTCATGGCGAGCCGAATCGCGGAATCATATAGTCTGTCCTACCGCGGAACAGTTCACGATGAAAAGGAACCATTCGTGTTCAAAGGACTGATTGTCAGCCTAGGCAGAGCCCAGAAACACACGCGAAAATTTACTGGAAAAACAGGGAGCCTGGGACTGGGGATGGGGGACAAAGGGGACTTTAATTGGCATTGTTTTGTTTCTGTTCTGTGGAAGAGGCAGAGGTAAGGGACTGGGAACATGAGTGCCTATTAGGATGCTGTATACTTTTTTGGTAAACCTTTTATTTTCTTTAAATTAAATAAAGGGGGGAATTAGGTCCCCCTGTTCTTGTTTGGCCTATGACCACAGCATCTGTTCCAGGAGAGAGGTGAGTGTGCATGGGTGGGGGAAGAGAAGCCCTTCTCTCAGGCAGGGATCATGCTCACTGGGAACAGCCACCGTGCCACCACCATTGCCAAATTAAGCCTTATTTGTGTGTAGAATTTTTTTTTTTTTTTAGATAGAGTCTCGCTCTTCCCAAGCTGGAGTGCAAATGCAATGGCACGATCTTGGCTCCTTCCAACCTCTGCCTCCCAGGTTCCCAAGTACCTGGGATTACAGGCACCTGCCACCGCTCCCGGCTTATTTTTTTTGTATTTTTAGTAGAGATGGGGTTTCATCATGTTGACCAGGCTGATCTCAAACTCCTTACCTCAGGTGATCCACCTGCCTCAGCCTCACAAAGTGCTGGGATTACAGGCGTGAGCCACCGTGTCTGACCTCCTCTTTATGCTTTTAAAAACTCTCTGGACTCGGCGGGGCGCGGTGGCTCATGCCTATAATTCCAGCACTTTGGCAGGCCAAAGCGGGCGGATCTCTGGACCCATCAACTAATGATGCTGGAAAAACTGGATATCCACATGCAAAAGAATGAAGTTGGACCCTAACCTAGCACCATATACAAAAATTACCTTAAAATGGATTCAGGACATAAACATAAGACCTGTAACTATAAAAATCCTGAAAGAAAACAGGGGGAAAGGCCTACAACATTAGATTTTTTTGGATATTACAGCAAAAGCAAGAATAGACAAATGGGACTACGTCAGACTCTATAAAAACTGCACAACAAAGGAAACAACAGAATGAAAGGCAACCTGTGGATGGGAGAAAATATTGCAAATCAGATATCTAATAAGGGATCACTATCCAAATTAAAACTTAGACTCCTACCACTCAACAACAACAAGCAACTCAAAAATGGGCAAAAGGCTGGGTATGGTTGCTCATGCCTGTAATCCCAGGCTTCCCTTGGGAGGCCAAGGCAGGAGGATCACTTGAGGCCGGTAGTTAGAAACTAGCCTAGGCAATATAGTGAGACCTCATCTCTACAAAAAATAAAACAAGGCAGACATGATAGCACCTATAGTCCTAGCTACTTGGTAGGCTGAGGCAGGAGGACCACTTGAGTTCAGGAGTTCAAGGTTGCAGTAAGCTATGATTGTGCTACTGTACCCTAGCCTGGCCAACACAGCACAAGAAAAAATAAAGTGGATCTTTTTATCAGTTATAACAAGTGCACAACTCTTGTTCAGGGGAAGCCATGCAGTTGGGAAGGTAGAGAGGATGTGGGAACTCTGTACTTTGTGCTCAGTTTTGCTGTGAATCTAAAACTGCTCGGAAAAATTAAGTCTGTAAAAAGGAAGAAATGAATTACCAAGTCATGAAAAAACACAGAAGAATCTTCAATATATATTACTAAGTGAAAATGCATGTTACTGCTATGGTTTGAATGTGTCCCCTAAAGTTCATGTGTTAGAAACTTGATCCCCGATGTGGTGGTCTTGGAGATGGCACCTAGTGGGAAGTGTTTGGGTCATGGGGCCACCACCCTCATAAATGCATTAGTGCCATTCCCGAAGGAGTGGGTTCATTATGGAGCAAGTAGTTTTCTTATAAAAGAAGTTTGCCTTCCCACCCTCTCTTTGCCCTGCCTCCCTGGGTTGATGAAGCAAGAAGGTCCTCACCAGATACCAGCTCCTCCATCTTCGGCTTCCCAACCTCCAGTCCCATGAGTCAATAAATTTCTGTGCATTATAAATTACCTAGTCTGTGGTATTCTGTCTAAGCAGCATAAAACAGACTGAGACAAGCTAAACTGAAAAGACTACATACTATATGACATTCTAAAAAAGGCATTTTTAAAAAACTATGGAGACATGTTAAAAAACAATGGAGACAGTAAAAATATCAATGGTTGCCGGGGGTTCAGGGGCGGGAAGGATGAGTAGATAGGGCACAGAGGGTTTTTAGGGCAGCAAAACTATTCTGCATGATATAATGGTGGATACGTGTCATTATGTATTTGTCAAAACTCATAGAGGGGTTCTGGGCTGGGAAAAATAAAGAAAAAAAAAATCCCATAGAGCGTTCAACACCAAGAGTGAACCCTAGTATAAACTATGTAGTTTGGGTGATGATGTGTCAATGCAGGGTCATCAGTTGTAACAGATGTACCACTGTAGTGGAAGATGTTGATGGCAGGGGAGACTAGGGTGATACGGGAGCCATAGATATATGGAGAACTCTGTGCTTTCTGCTTAGTTTTGCTGTGAACCTAAAACTGCTCTTTAAAAGTCTATTTTACAAGGCTGGGTGCAGTGGCTCACGCCTGTAACTGTAGCACTTTGGGAGGCCAAGACGGGTGGATCACCCAAGTTCAGGAGTTCGAGACCAGCCTAGGCAACATGGTGAAACCCCATCTCTACTGAAATACAAAAAATTAGCTGGGTGTGGCAGCATGCACCTGTAATCCCAAGCTACTCGGGAAGCTGAGACAGAAGAATTGCTTGAACCCGGGAGGCAGAGGTTTCAGTGAGCCAAGATCATGCCATTGCACTCTGGCCTGGACAACAGAGAGAGACTTCATCTCAAAATAAAAAAGTATATTTTACAAAAATGGCACTGGTCTCAGTGACTGACACCTGTAAGGTCAGGAGTTCAAGACCAGCCTGGCCAACATGGTGGAACCCTGTCTCTACTAAAACTACAAAAATTAGCCAGGTGTGGTGGCATGCACCTGTAGTAGTCCCAGCTACTTGGGAGACTGAGGCAGGAGAATTGCTTCAGCCCAGGAGGCGGAGGTTGCAATGAGCCGAGACTGTGCCACCACAGTCCAACGTGGGCAACAAAGCAAGACTCCATTTCAAAAAAAAAAAAAAACAAGAAAAACAATTATTGAATTATTTCCTGTCTGACCTGTTGCTATGAATCATTATCAACCCTGGGCCACACTGTAATTGCCCTTTGGTGGGGTCACTGTGGGTTCACCCAGGTCCACTTCTCAGCTGGGTAGGCCTAGGAGCTGGTTCTGAAACACAGAGCTCCAAGTGGGCAGGAATCAAGCCTTACTCACCTTCATACAGCGTGGTCATAAGAGCACCTAGTTATTTATTCCTTCAGCAAATCATGGAGCATCTACTGTATGCCAAATACTGTTCTCAATGCTAGGGCTATAGCAGTGAACTAAGCAGCACAGATCTCCGCCCCTTATGGAGCTTCCATTCTTAAATAAGCAAAACATACAGTCTGTCGGTTGGTAAGAAGTACTAGGGAGAAAAATACAGCAGAGAAGGAGGCTAGGAAGTTCTTCGTGGGGTGGGGTGGGGGTTGCAGCTTTTTTTTGTTGTTTTTTTTTTGAAACGGAGTCTCACTCTGTTGCCAGGCTGGAGTTTAGTGCCACGATCTCAGTTCACTACAACCTCCACCTCCCGGGTTCAAGTGATTCTCTTGCCTCAGCCTCACGAGTAGTGTAGCTGGGATTACAGGCACGCATCACCACGCCCGGCTAATTTTTGTAATTTTTTTTTTAGTAGAGACAGGGTTTCACCATGTTGGCCAAGTGGTCTCGATCACTTGACCTCATGATCTGCCCACCTCGGCCTCCCAAAGTGCTAGGATTACGGGCGTGAGCCGCCATGCCCGGCCGGGTTACAGTTTTAAATAGGTGGTTGCTTGGTGCGGTGGCTCACGCCTGTAATCCCAGCACTTTGGGAGGCTGAGGCAGGTGGATCACCTGGGGTCAGGGGTTCAAGACCAGCCTGGCAAACATGAAGAAACCCCGTCTCTACTGAAAATACAAAAAATTAGCTGGCGTGGTTGTGGGTGCCTGTAATTCCAGCTACTCTGGAGGCTGAGGCAGGAGAATTGCTTGAACCTGGGAGGGGAAGGTTGCAGTGAGCCAAGGTTGCTCCATTGGACTGCAGCCTGGGCAACAGAGTCAGACTCCGTCTCATAAATAAGTGGGATAGCTTAAATGCAGTCACAAATTCTTTGAAGCTTTTCCCACCTAGAGGTGGAGTCTCTTCCCCCACTTTTTGGTACAGGCTGGCCATGGGGCTTGCTTTGACTAAGAGAATGTGGCAAAAGTGAAGTTATGTAAGTTCTGAAGCTTAAGGCCCCTAGAGAGGCTGCCTCTGCCTCCACTGTCTTAGGAAATTGCCCTGAGAATGCTGTGGAGGAAAGACAGTCTAGCTACTGAAGGCTGAGAGGCCCCGAGGGTCATTCCAGCCAACAGCCAGCACCATCTGCCAGACATGTCAAGTGGCCATCTGCGACCTTCCAGCTTAGCTGACCCCTCAGCTGGAGGCAGCTGCAAGAATGAACCCAGGCACAACCAGCAGAGGAACTGCCAGTCTGCCACAGAATCAGGAAGGTAATAAACCTTTGTATGCCTTAGGATTTGAGGGTGGTTTGTTACATAGAAGCAATAGTTCATTGATACAGGAGGCCGTATCCAGCTTACACACCTTTCCATTCTAGGTTTGTGGGCTAGTGGTTATTTGCATGGAGTAGGCAAAACTTAGTGACACAGGGTAACTTTGTCAGGGGCCATGTACAGTGTCCCTTCAGCCTCCATTTAGTCTGTTTCCTCATCTACAAAATGGGAGAGTTACCCATTAGTTACATCCCTGCGTTAATTATAAATTGAGCAAGGTTCATTATCCACCGCTAAAGTGAACAGCGGAATGAAATGCCAGTTTGATCCTTCTGCCTTTGGTACAGTAACAACTAACACTTTTTCCTTTGATCAGGTTTCACAGCCACCACAACAGCTCTAAATTAAGGTGCCATTAATAGGAGGGGAAAGTCAATGCAACTTGAGACGTTTTGGAGAGTATGTGGTGACTTACTCATTTATTTCTTATTTATTTATTTATTTATTTATTTATTTATTTATTTATTTATTTTTATTTATTTATTTTTGAGACGGAGTCTCGCTCTGTCACCCAGGCTGGAGTGCAGTGGCCAGATCTCAGCTCACTGCAAGCTCTGCCTCCCGGGTTCACGCCATTCTCCTGCCTCAGCCTCCCTATAGCTGGGACTACAGGCGCCGGCCACCTCGCCTGGCTAGTTTTTTGTATTTTTTAGTAGAGACGGGGTTTCACCGTGTTAGCCAGGATGGTCTCGATCTCCTGACCTCGTGATTCGCCCGTCTCGGCCTCTTCTTATTTATTTTTTGAGACAGAGTCTCGCTCTGTCGCCAGGCTGGAGTGCATTGGCATGATCTCTGCTCACTGCAACCTCCGCCTCCCAGGTTTAAGCGATTCTCCTGCCTCAGACTCCCAGAGAGCTGAGACTACAGGTGCCCACCACCATACCCAGCTAATTTTTGTATTTTTAGTAGAGACGGAGTTTCACCACGTTGTCCAGGCTAGTCTCAATCTCCTGACCTCAGGTGATCTGCCTGTCTCAGGCTCCCAAAATACTGGGATTACAGGCATAAGCCACTGCACCTAGCTTTATTCATTTATTTAGAGAAAGGGTCTGGCTCTGTTGACCAGGCTGGATTCCTTCTGGGATGGGGGATCTTCTGAGACAAAGTCTGGTGGAGAAGAAACTAGAGGCCCTGGTGTTTCAGGTATCTACTGCTATGTCTAATCAACTACCCCAACATTTAGATCTTAAAATAACAAGTTTACTGTTTTCCATGGCTCTGTGGGTTGACTAGGCAGTTCTGCTTCATCTGGTGGTGGCTGGAGTTTTGGGATGGCCTCACTGTCCTGCTGGCCCTGGCTGGGGCCTCAGTTCTCCATGTGGCTGTTTGAGATTCCTCACAGCTTGGTTTTCCAAGAAGGTGCATTTTAAGAGGAAGGACACAGAAGCTGCTGATCCTCTTAAGGTTGGAGCTCAGAAGTCCCAGGATGGGCCGGGAGCGGTGGCTCTCACCTGTAATCCCAGCACTTCAGGAGGCCGAGGCGGGTGGATCACCTGAGGTCAGGAGTTCTAGACTAGACTGGCCAACATGGAGAAACCCTGTGTCTACTAAAAACACAAAAAATTAGCTGGGCATGGTGGTGGGTGCCTGTAATCCCAGGTACTCAAGAGGCTGAGGCCGGAGAATTGCCTGAACCCCAGAGGCAGAGGTTGCATTAAGCCGAGATCATGCCATTGCACTCCAGCCTGGGCAAGAAGAGTGAAACTTCATCTAAAAGAAAAGTCCCAGAATGTCACTTCTGCCTCAAGTGATGCATTGTTGCAGCTAGTCGTCAAAGCAGTCAGAGTTAGCCCAGATTCAAAGAGGTGAAGAATAAACTTCACCTCTCAGTGGAAGAGTGGCCTGCACCCAGGGAGGGAATAAATCCATGGTCCCTGTCTTTGGAGGCTGTATCACACCTGTCATTCACTGGCTCTGTGACTCTGAGTGTAGACACAAACTGGACTCAGTCCTGGGGCTGGATTCAATCTTTACAAAGATGTAAAGAGACACAAAGTGGGTCTCCTTTGTCTCCGCCCCACCTCAAAAAATGGCCTCATCTTGAGGGCTCACTAGTGGGAGCGTTTGGACCAGATACTCTCCCACGTTTCTTCCAGCCCTGATGGCCTTCAGAGCCCACGCTCATAGCCTCCCAACCGCAGAACTAAGGTCTGAGGGTCTGACCCAGACTCTGCCAGAATTTGGCAAAGTCCATGTTTTGGTCAGGGGCTGCCTGCTGACCTGGGTAAGCTGGGAAAGCCAACCCTGAAACCATGGCCAAGTGGTGGCAGAGCTGGAAAAGGTCTTTCTCCCCGGAGGGGCCAGTTGGGCTAGAAAGCAAGGGCCAAGAGTCCACAGGCTCCCGTGGGCTTGGTGCTGTCAAGCAGGCTATAGGAAGTAGGCTCATGTTTCAGCTCCTCTGCACCCTCAGTATGGGCCTTTCAGAAACTCTAGCTCCTTTTTAAACCCAAAGGCCACACCAATATGGAGCCCAAGACAAAGCCCGAAATCAAAGTCAGAGCTTGGGGTTTGAAGTAAGAGCCAGACCTGAACCAGAGGTGGCAGGAGAGTGAGGGGAACTTCCTGCAGCCGCAATCCCAGCCACCTCGTTAGTTCTAGCGAGGTCTGGCTTCAAGCCGGCTCCAGATGTCCTGGGCCCTAGAGCCCCCAACTTGGTACAGGGGCTCTTGTGGACTTGGTGCAGGGTTGACCCCCTCAGCCCACTTTAAGGCACTGTCCAGCCAGCCAGGCTGAGCCACAGCCAGGCTGAGCCACAGTGGAGCTGCCACCCTTCCTGGTCCTCTCTTCAGCCCTACATAGCTGTGAGCAGGGCTGCAGGCCCCACCTCCTGGCTCTGCTCCAGTCGTGCTCATGTCACAACCCCTTGTTGCTGGAGAGGGGATCCAGGCTCCAGGGCTCAGCATGTGTCCTGCCTGTTCTCTCTGCCTTCCCAGCCTGCAGTGACCCTGCCCCATCTGAGCTTGAATCCCAGGTGAATCCCTGGGATGCCTGGGCTTGAATCCCAGGTGACCTGTGGCCAATGAGATCACCTGTTGTGGCTGTTTCTTCATCTGAAATACTACCCACCTCATAGGGAGTTGTGAGGGTCAGATAACCCAGGACACACAAAGCACTTGGAACACTGTCTGGTCTAGTGTAAGCCCTAAACAAGGGCAAGCAATCATTATTAACCACCTCATTGATGCCTCTTGTGGGCCAAGCACTGGGTTAGGCTCAGGGATTTGGGAGGGGAGGGTGGTAGAGGGAGGAATGAGGCCAAATCTGCTTCCCCAGGGCTCGAAAGAGTGGACAACCAGCTGGACTAACCAAAAAAGAGGACCCGGCCCCATTCTCTCAGAGCACCCCGGCTGCTGACCTGATGGGTCTCTGGATCCAGTGGTTGGTGGTGCTGTCACCTGCTGCTCCCAAGGGCCCTGGGCCTAAAGCCTGGTTCTAAGAATGAGGGGCTTTCCACCCTGGGGAGTAGTTTGATCATTTCCTGGAGAAATGGCTTGGCTGACGTAGACCCTCCCAGAAAGGCTGTGAGAAGCCCGACTCCCTCACCCAAGCAACCACCCTACCACCCTAACCCCAGTGTGACTGTATTTGGAGATGAGGCTTTTGAGGAGGTAAATAAGGTTAAATGAGGTCATATGGGTGAAGCCCTAATCCAGCAGGTCTGGTGTCCTTCTAAGACAACAGAGACAGCAGAGAAAGAGCTCTTTGCATACAGAGACAAGGCCATGTGAGCACACAGCGAGAAGGCGGCTGTCTGCAGGCCAAGGAGAGAGGCCTCACCAGAACCCAGCCCTACTGGCACCTCGAGATTGGACTTCCAACCCCCAGAACTGTGAGAAAATAAGTGTCTGTGTAAGCCTCCCAGCCTGTTGTGTTCTGTCAAGTCAGTCCCAGCTAAGACACACCCCAGTCCAGGCCGCCTTCACCTCTCACCACCCAAATCTGAAACTGACCTGACCAGGCCACCCCCAGCTTAAAATGCTTTGGCATAGTCCCCACAGTCCCACTCACCATTGAGCTAGCTGGTTCGTAGTTCCTCGCCACGGCAAGGCCTCTGCACCTGCTGTTTCTGCTCCTGCTTCCACCCTGCCCTCCCATCTCATTTACCTGGCCAGTCTCTCCTCCTTCCAGTCTCAGTTGAAGCCTCCTCATGTGAGTTTAAGTGTCCTTTTTATACCCCATGATTCTCACCATTGGCTACACCTTGGAATCACCTGGGAGCTTTAAAAAACATCCCAGTGTCCAAGCCCCACTCCCCACCAATGGAATCAGAATTGCTGGGGTGGGGTGGTTTTAAGAACCTCTCTTGTACATTCTAGAGGCTCCCTGTGCCACAGGCCCAGCACCTCCCCTGCACCCGGCATCTGATAGGTCCTGGTGAAGCATCTGCTTAGTGAGTGAATGTGATAGATCCACCCTTGGCCCCCTAGACTCTATACCACCTGGCTAGGCTGCAGCCCTCCACAATTCCCCTCTCTGTCCACCTCCCAGTCATAGTACCCTGAAAGGGTGGTGCTTTTTCCAAATCTCCGCATGGCAGTTCCCTTAGATCCTACAGTCCTTTGGAGCTCTGCTGAAAGGCCCCTTCCTTGGGAGAAGCCATACCTGATGCCTGAGTGGGCTCAATCCACTTGCCTCCAGCTCCCGAAGCCCCCCATATCTTCCTCTTGGTAGTGCTCATCACTCTGGAAATCAATTATATCTCTCCCCTCCCCCAGGAGCGTGGGGAGTTCACAGGGCAGAGGCCTTGCCTGTACGAATTCCCAGTGCCTGGCACACACAGTGGTGCTCGGTAGATGATGCTGGCGGGTTGATTGATTTCTGCGCTCAGATGTTTTCCACCCATTCATCTGCTTTAGCCTGGGCCCAGCAGATGACCCTAAATGGCCCTTTAATTGAGGGCCTGGTGAGTCGATGGAATCCAACGATGAGACACCTTTAGTAGGTACTGTGGCCTCAAAGGGGCACAGGGATGACATCATTTTTTAATAGGACTGTAAGGAAATGTTCTCCAAAATGGGTGAATGGGGAACACACCTGTACAGAGGGTACAGCCTGTACACACAGCAGTGCTCGCTCCCACCTCTCTCCAGGATGGTAAACTGAGGCAATTCCAAAGACCTCCTTCAATAGGTGTTACGAGTTGAATTGTGTCCCCCCAAAAGATATGTTGAAGTCCTAAGCCCCAATACCTATGCAAGCTCATTTTGGAAACAGGGTCTTTGCAATGTAAAGACCCTATTTGTAATCAAGTAAAGATGAGGCTCGTTGGATTACTTATCTGAAACTCAAGTTTTACTACGCATCCTGTATTCTTACTTGCCAAATCTGGCAGCCCCATTTGGGAAGGAAAGAAGGAATATGAGGAGGAAGGAGGGAACTGGCCAGGCGCAGTGGCTCACGCCCGTCATCCCAGCACTTTGGGAGGCCGAGGCGGGCGGATCACTTGAGCTCAAGAGTTCGAGACCAGCATGGCCAACATGGTGAAACCCCGTCTCTACTAAAAATACAAAAAATAGCCAGGCGTGGTGTTGCGTGCCTGTAATCCCAGCTACTTAGGAGGCTGAGACAGGAGAATTGCTTGAACCCGGGAGGCGGAGGTTGCAGTGAGCCGAGATTGTGCAACTACACTCTAGCCTGGGCAATAGAGCAAGACTCCATCTTAAAACAAAAACAAAAAAAAAAAAAAAAGGAAGGAGGCAATAAAGATCCAGGATGACACAGCACTCCCAGGATCCTGAGCCAGGAGGCTGTGCAAGTCCAGTGAGTGGGGAGCTGTCTGCCCTCCCTGACTCATGGCACCAGGGCCTGCACTGGGAGATGGAGGGCCTGGGCCACCTGGGAAGCCACTTCCATGCCTGGAATCCCATAATAGAGGAAGGGGCAGAGGGCAGAAATCCAGGGGTCTGGTTGACTCAACTGGGGACCACTTTGGTACTTGATGGTGTGGCAGAGACCAGCACTGGCAGGTCTGAAGCCAGTCCTGAGTGGAGGCATTGGGCAGTCACCCTGGAGAGCCACAGTGGCGAACATGGAGGAATCATGGCGCTGGGACTGAACCCCTAGGAAGACCTCAGTGGGGAAGAACATGGCCAGAGGACAACATTTCCGAACATCATAGCCCTGTGGCTGGAATGGTGGTGGTACAGAGGCTTCTGGGATCCACGTCTTCTCCCCTAGGGACTGGAGAGTGACACCGCCCCCACTCCACGCTGCCCCTGGGGACAGCACCAGCCACCCTGGGAACCACAAATGTGGTGAGGGTAGGGGATTGCTCTTTTTAAGGGAGACCGTCTGTCCCTGTGAGCCCTGGAACCAGGCCTCTTCTGCCCACCCTCCCACAACCAAAGAAACTTGGTTCAGTCAGGCGAGAAGAGCAAACTGTTTATTTACACCTTGGTCTGTACAGTACAGCTCCCTGGGAGGAGCCTGCCACCAACAGCCTGTTCCTTTTGAGGCAGAAGCAGGTTGGAGGCAAAGAGCTCGGACCCTGGACAGCCTCAGGGCCTCACCCCCACTATCCCCTCCCTGGGGCCCACAGGGCAGGTCCCACCCCAGCCCTAAAGCCAAGCCTGTTTCCAGACAGGGCCTCCTGGGGCAAAAAACTCAAGTTGAATCCCAGAGTCAGAAGCCATCGAACAAACCCTTGGGCATGAGGCCACGTGTGTAGTTCATTCCACGTAGGCCTCAGAAGACCCAGCCAAGAAAGTGGGAGGAGATGGAAGGGGGCCCACAGCTGTGAGTGAGTCCTCGGCAATGCACCGTCCGCTCTGTGACATCAGTCGGTATTTAATGGCACTCTGGTCTGAGCACCTCAGCAGACAAGGAAGGACTGGGCAGGTATTCACAGCAGGCAAGGGCAGCAGCTAACGCCTCTTCCTTCGGCCCGAGTGGCGCCTGCAGCTATTCTAGACACAGATGTGGTGGCCTCAAGGCAGGCCTGGAACCACGGACAGGGCTTCCTCTGGGGGCAGAGATGGTACACGGAGTGGCTGCAGTCCCATGACATCTCTGCTGGGGCCAGTCAGTGCCCCAGGTTAAAGAGTGATGCTCTGCCGGACATCGCCAACAATGCAGGAAAAGCTCTGTGGGAGAAGCTGCTTTACACAAAGTTGCCCTTTTCTGGAATGCAAGGCTCCTAAACTAGCTGCAGGCTGGAGGAGGGACTAAGTGGGTCCTAGTCCCCCATGTTTAAGACAATAATGAAAGATTCTGTACAAAGTTACCAAGTCTACAGGCTGAGTGAGCCAAGGGTAGGTGGGGCCTGATCCTTGTGGATGAATGTGCCCGGGAGAGTTGGCCTCACCTGGGGGAGGCACGTGGAAAACGTACACATTTACAGGGCTCGGGAAAGGTCAGGGAGACGAGACTATGTAGAAAAGGAGGCAGTGGGTAATGTGGAAAATCCTGTACAGTGGCAATGGGGAAAAAAAGGCACAAGGACAAAGACCGCAAACCATGCAGAGGAAAACAGCCTGTGCAGCACAGCAAAGCGGATGGGCCCTGGCAGGAGGCAGGGTTACCCTGGGGACAACAGCACTTGGATCCTGCAGGAGACACGGCCTGGATGCCATCCCCAGCTGGTGGCTCCGGGGCAGACATCTCTACCTTACAGATGGGGAGAGGAGCAACCTACGAGGTCAGGGCAGGAAGGCCATATGGGAAACCCTGCCTGGTGAGCATGGTGGCATTATACTTCCCCAGGGTCTACACTTTTAGAAACAAATCTTTCTAGAAAGCAGCCTATTTTCTCTGGTGGGCAGCAGAGAATATGGCAGAAGGGCCTCGGAGTTGTCCTGCCATGCAGGTAGGGCAGGCTCCTGGTTCCAGCCTCTCCTGCTTCCTGCTGGCTGCTCCATTCACATGTGCACTCAGGGCAGGAAGTGAGGACCTGAAGGGTGCCTAGGATCAGCACTCAAAGTCATCCACTGAATGAACGGCCCTTCTAACTTGAGGTCCCTTGGCGCAGCAGGCCTCAGTCTTACCAGCCAGCAGCATCACCCTAGAGGGGATTCCCTGGGTCCCAACAGGAGGGCCAGAGTCTAGGAGAAAGGACTGTGGAGGATACCAGCACTGAGTCCTAGGTGGCCCCTTTCCTCAATCTAGAATCCACAATAGCCCTTGAAAAAGAGTCACTGTGGATCTGCCGGGCAACCAAAGTCATTTTCTTGGCATGGTGACCATGCAAAACTTTGCTGGTACGATCACATCTAAAGTTAGTGTTTGTTTTTTGAAAAAATAAAGACAAGAGTTTCACCATGTTGCCCAGGCTGGTCTGGAACTCCTGAGCTCAGGCAATCCACTCGCCTTGGCCTCCCAAAGTGCTGGGATTACAGGTGCGAGCCACCGTGCCTGGCCTAGAGTTCGTTTTTAAGCTTAAATTTGCTAATACAGTAAACCCCACCACACACACAGGACATAGAAAGAAGGCTTCACTTCTCCCAGTTTCACCTGGCCCTGCTGGCCCCTGGAGGCTTCTGCTGGCTAAGTCCCTCATTGGAACCAAGAACCCGCACTTGCATCCCCCACCTCCACTCCCCTGAACACCAGCACCAGCGGACTAGCACTGGGAGTGTCCAGTGTGTGAGTGGGATGCTGGTTTGGCTAACAGGGAAAGAGCTGGAACTCCCTTATCAACCCAGTCAGGAAACAGACCAGAGGCAAAACCCACAAAAAAATTATCTCCTCCTGCTCAGCTATGCAAATAGGTGGCAGCTGTTTCTGAGGCTGCTTTCAGGGGGACAGCCTCACCTGTCAGTTCCCTGCCGACTCTGTTCTACCTGCTCTTTGGAATGAGCCTGTAGCCAGTATATCCCAACACATGCCACCCGCTGACTCCAGGGGCACCAGGCCGAGGTCCTGTCCACCCACTCTGGTCTGCTAACCTCCAGGTTGGTGAGAACAGTTGGATCCACCAGCTCCTGAAGGCATCTGGTCTCCCATGCTGCAGGCCAGGACCATTCAACAACATAACAGGAAAAGGTACCCTCCCAGCAAGAGTGCTTGCTGTCATTCAGCCATGGGCTTGACAAGTCCAACAGCCACTTTGACCAGTTTCCTCTACCTCTGGCCAATGACCTTCCAGGACAGGGAAGTCTCAACCTCGGGCTGCATATCATCACCTGGGGAGGTCTTTACACATCTGGATGCCTGGACCACACCCCCACCAATTCAATCCAAACCTCTGGCGGTTCAGCCCAGACAGCAGAAGCTTACAAATCTCCCAAGGTAATTCCAATACACAGCCAAAGCTGAGCCCACTGTTCTAGGCCCTCATGCAGGTTCCTGAGCTTTGTGTTTTTTCATTTTTAACTTTTGGTAGAGACAAGGTATCACTGTGTTGCCCAGGCTGGTTTAGGACTCCTGAGCTCAAGCGATCCGCCTGCCACTGCCTCCCAAGTGCTAGGATTACAGGCGTGAGCCACTATTCTGGCCTGTTCATGTTTTAAATAGGTCAGAAATAGTCACGAAAAGGAATTTCTCTGTGACAGTTCGCAAAGAAATATACCAGTTTAAAATAAAATGACCTAGGATTAACTCTGGCCAATTCAAAGTTAAAAGAAAAAAAAACATTTTTACTAGAACTTTCTTAAAGCCTCTCACCGCACAGGGACTTGCTGAACCAGGAGGCACTTCATTTTCTAGTAGATAATGTATACAAAGCTCACTCCTGGTTCAGTTCATTTTGCGTGACTTCCAACTGAACACCAGGGCAGCTCAGGGCCATGTAAAATTTGAGTCTACTACAGAAACCCTCGCCCCACTCAAAAAACACCTCTAGATTTCAGATAAGTTACTGCTAATCCCTACTCGGTAGGGTTGCCAGGTTTAGCAAAAACAATAAGAACAAACAAAAAAAACCCAAGTAGGACACGCAATTAAATTGGAACTACCTGAGCAGCTCTTTACAAAATTCCATGCCTGGGTCACAAAATAAACCGGAATGTCTGAGGACTCAGTCTCATCATCAGAATTTTTCAAATCTCCGCATTTCAAATATGTCCTGGCCAGGCATGGTGGCTCGTGCCTGTAATCCCAGTGCTTTGGGAGGCTGAGGCGGGAGGGTCACTTGAGGCCAGCAGCTCAAGTGAGGCAACACAGTGAGACCCTGTCTCTACAAAAAATAAGAAAAATTAGCTGGGCGTAGTGGTTCATGCCTGTAGTCCCAGCTACTGAGGCAGTTAAGGTGGGAGGATCACTTGAGCCTGGGAGTTCAAGGTTATGGTGAGCTATGACCATACCACTACACTCCAGCCTGGGCAACAGAGCAAGATCCTATCTCTAAAAATAACATCTGTCCCAAGTACAGATGTTCATTCTAAAATTATTGTCTATCTGAAGTACAGATGTTCATTCTAAAATTATTTGTCTATCTGAAGTACAGATGTTCATTCTAAAATTATTTGTCTATCTGAAATGCAAACTTAACTGGGCATCCTGTCGACTACCTTGCAGCCCCACTACTGAGGTGTAAGGGCAGAAACAAAGATCAAGCTCCCTCCCTACCACCAAGGGCTCTGGGACCTGCCAGGGGCTGTGGAGCTGGGACCCTTGGGGCATCTGCCCCCTCAAGCTAGCTTTTGAGCCCAGAAGAGTATTTTTACAAACATAGGCGATCTTTAAAAGCCAAGCAGGGCCGGGCGCGGTGGCTCAAGCCTGTAATCCCAGCACTTTGGGAGGCCGAGACGGGCGGATCACGAGGTCAGGAGATCGAGACCATCCTGGCTAACACGGTGAAACCCCGTCTCTACTAAAAATACAAAAAACTAGCCGGGCGAGGTGGCGGGCGCCTGTAGTCCCAGCTACTCCGGAGGCTGAGGCAGGAGAATGGTGTAAACCCGGGAGGCGGAGCTTGCAGTGAGCTGAGATCCGGCCACTGCAGTCCAGCCCGGGCTACAGAGCAAGACTCCGTCTCAAAAAAAAAAAAAAAAAAAAAAAGCCAAGCAGACAGGCCAGGTTTTACAAGAAATGTATTCTGGCTGAAGAGAGTAAGGTTGGACTTGAGGTGTGTGTGAGCTGGAATTCAGCCCCCCATTTAAAAGCCAGTCCTGTTCCAGAGGCCCCTCTGGTGCTGCACCAGGTCCCAGGGGCCTTTTGGACTCCAGCCGCCTCCTGGAGCCTGTTCCCACGGCGCCCCCTACAGGGAGGAGCCTGAAGCACACCCCAGGCTGCCAGCTGCTTCCGCCCGCCTTTCCCATGGCAGATTCCTTCCCACGTTGTGACTCAGGCTGTGGAACCCAGGCCTCTGCAGCCTTCTCTGAAATTCCAGTGCAGCCAAAGAGTAGATAACATTTTACATATAAAATAGTCAACCCTGGGGCAAGGGCCCCATGCACCAGTACTCCTTCGACCTAACACCCAGGCCAAAGCTATGTCAGGATCTGTCTTGTTCCTTTCAGCCATGGCCATTGCTTCCTATTGGCAAATTCTCAAGAGACCCTCTCCTCATGCCTTCTTCCACTGCCTCTTTGCAGACTCTCGGGGGAGCCCAAGGAGACCCACGTCCTAAGGGGCTGAGAAACTCCAGAAGACCAACTGCCTAGCCTAGTCTTCCCGGTGTAGGTGGCTCCAAAGTCTTGGATCAGACCAATGCAACCCCATTATTTGCAGCATGAAACTAATCCCCAACATAGGATTCAAAAGAAGCCATGAGATCCAGCAAATGCAAAGGCTGATTGGAATGGAATTGAAGGTTGGTCCTGGCCACAGCCCTTTGTCATGCAGGGGTCACACCCAAGTCCCCAAATCCCCTCTCCTCACCATCACTGCCCTCTCTTTCTGCGTCTCCCCCTCCACTGTCCTTCCCAACATGCCCAAACCTTCCTTCTCATACTATAAGATGTGCTGAAGAAAACAAGAAACTGCAGGGGGGAAAATAAGACCACACACGTTTATATATATTTGGATTAAGAAAATGAATCACAAGCCATATAAAATTGAGATAAATTGGAAAACTCTAAGGTAAGTACCATGTCTATTCCCAGCTGCCTAGAACAAAAGATCCATTAAAAATCCATGGCGTGAATTTCCACCATGGATCGGAAGGATGGAAGACTAAGGTTTTCCTGCAACTTTCCCAACCACCTCCCACCAGTGCAGCGAGCGCTCCCATGACTGAGAAGCAAACACAGGTGTGTTTCTAAATGCTGGAACGAAGCGGTCTTGCTGCCACATGAGTGGAGCCCGGAGCTCAGATTCTGAAATCCAAACCCAGGCCTGCCATCACCAGGCTGTGTGGAGAATGAAGACAGGAAGCTAGGAAGATGGTCTCTCCATGCATCCATCTTAACATGCAGCCATGGGAAGGAAACTGGGATGGGAGTTGTGTTCCTCCCCAAAACTCATTTCTTTGGTTGCCTGATGTCAACTCCTGCCTTAGACATCCCATCCCAAACTCTCTTTCTCCTTCGTTTTTATCCCTTCATGTTACACCCAGTGAATGCTGCTTCATTGTCTTAAAACCGAAACAGAAACGGGGAGGTAGGTAGCACGGATGGGGAGTGCATGAACTCTACAGGATGAGGGTGCTCTGCACTAGCTCCTCTGAAACCTGAGTCCTCTGTTCACTCTGCACACACATCACAGAGGGCTGCCGGCCGGCGGCCAAGGCGTTTGGTGAGGGCCCCATCTCGTGGACCCTCCAGATGCCCCTTCATCCTCTCTGAGCTTGAACACCGGGGCTTGAAAGGTGGCCAAAGAGCTGGCGAGGACACAAATATGGGGCATTCGAACTCCTAGGAAAGATCACAATTTTGCTCCCACGCCCAGGGGACTAGGAGTGGGGTGAAAGCCCATCATACTAGAGCGAATGTGGATCCTTATCCCCAGAGGTAGAATCATTTTACCCAGTACCAGAAACACGAGCTTCCAGTTCTTGTTTTTACAGTAACTCCTGATAGCAGACCTTGCCCCCTCCCACTTCCAGTACCCTCCGCCCCTTGCAAAGGGGCCACAAAGTGCATGCACGGCTAACCGTGTGGATGCTGCCCACAGCCATGGCCACTCACCCCTCGCTCGTGTGCACAGCCTCCCCACATATATACACAGGTACACGTAACGCACGGTGGCCAGAGAGACATTTACACTGTGAGTGTGAGGCCCGGCTTAGGCCTGCATCCTTGGGCAGGGTCTGCCCCTTGGTTCCAGGGTCCTAAGGCTGCTCTGCAGCCAGCCCCGTGCCTTAGTGTTTTATCTCGAGGATGGAAGGGTTGTGGTCCAGGATGGCGAGGATAATCTTGTCCATGTACTGCCTCAGCCGGAAGTTGATCTCCTCCTGCTCCTTGAGGGCTTCCATTAGCTGAAGGAAATGGGAAAGATAGGTCAGTGGCTGGGTCTGGGATGGGGTGCAGGCAGAGTCCAGATTCCCAGGCTTGTCGCAGGCCAGTGCCTAACAACAGAGGGCATCAGGAGACCCTGGGCAAGGCGGGCCCCAGGACAGCCTCAGCATTTGGATGCCAGGACGAGAGTCGAAGTGGCTCAGCCCCTAGTATTACCTATGCAGGTGCCCAGGCCCCACCCCCAGAGATTCCAATGTGATCAGTTTGTAGAGGGGGCCCAGGTGTGGGTAATCTTTCGTAAAAGTTGGGAACATGGGCCAAAGTCATTTAAGATCAAGACTGACAAAGTCCCAGGGCCCCTAAGACTCCAAAGGGGAGCTGTCTCCTGCCTGGACACCTCTCCCCACCCCCAGCCCCACACTGCTCTTCTCCAGGACAGTGTTCTTTCGGACATTGCTGACATGCTGCCTCTGCCCTGGGACTGGGGCCCAGCTCACCTGGGAGCTCCTTGAGGACAGAGGTCAGTTCATCGCCCCGTGTCCCAGGCAGAGGGTAAGGCTCAGTGACAGTGTCTTACAATTCCTGTTCAAATGCAGCCAGGGCATTCTGGAGGCCCGGCCTTTCATAAGCACACTCTGGTGTGGCAGGAAGGGTAGGCTTTGGCTCTGGAGAGAGCTGGGTCCCTCTCCCTCCCTGGCTGGGTGGTCCTGGGTTCCACCTTCCCAGCTCAGAATGTGGAGCTGTTCCTAAAGCCTCAGAGTCATCAGGAGGTTCAGTGAAAACACATCACAGAAGCAGCAGGTGCTGGAGAAATACTAATGTCCTCTCCCTCCGGGTTGGGAAGAGTGGGAGTGATCGCCTAACCCAGAGTCACAGCTTGATCCACTCAGCTGGCTATGTTGGCACTTTTCTGGCAGACCTAAGACTCCCACGGCACTCTGAACCAAACCTGCACTCCTTCCAGCACAGGCAGAAGTCAGAGCTGACTTGACTTCTCCAGCAGCCCCCTCCCCTGCTCACGGCTTTGCCCTCTGTCATGTGGAATAGTTGTAGATGGGACTCTCTGCCAAGCCCTGGCCTGGTTTTCTCACTCTGGGCAGGTGGGGGCTGGGAGAAGGAATTACAGAGGAGCGGCCAGGCCCCAAAGCAAGAGCCAGTGATGTGGTTACCTCATCACGCGAGGCAGTGTCTATCTCCGCAGCCAGAGACTGGGCTTTAGTCTGGGCAGCAAAGAGGTTTTTTGCTTCGTAGAGGCTGAGGCTCAAGATCTGCCCATTCAAGTCATCATTCTGATCCCGCAGCTTATAATTCTCCTACAGAGAGAAGGACGAAGGTGACGTCAACCCCAAGAAGCATCCACAGCCCACTGGAACCCACTTCTCCACATCCACCGTCCCCGACCCGCCGCCAGCGCCATTCCCACAGGTATGCATCACGGTCAGTTCAAGGGGCCATAGATGTTGCAGCCTTTGCTAGGCGCTGGGGGGTAAGAGGGCTGGGTCCTGGTCCAGGGGCCCAGCGTCCTGGGAGTGCACAGGGTTTGTGGAGGAGTTATAGCCCTGCTCAGAGCAGCCAAGGCTCCTGGCCATCCCTTCCTCCCTGGGCCCTGCGTAGGGACACCACCCACCCAGCAGCCCAGCCTCCAACACTGGCCCTTGCCAAAGGAAGTGATGCTCTGGGCTCTCTGGGCAGGCCGGCCAGCTCATTTCCTTGGCTCCCCGGCAGCCATGCTCTGAACCCTGCTTGGCTGGAGTTGTCCCAGGCAGACCCACCCAGATCCCATGCACCAGTCTCACGTGCCAGCTTTTGCCTAAAGAGCCCTAATGCTCACACCTGGGACCCTGGGCGGCCCACCCCTAGACTAGGAGAAGGGCTGGGGTTTTAGGACTTCCGGGAGAGCACAGCCACCAGCCCCTTTGTCCCCAGTGGAGCAAACTCAGAAGGATAATTTATGCTGCAGGCTCTTCCACCTGCAGGGTCAGGCAGAGCTGACACTTCAGCCAGCACCACCTGGCCACTGCCTCCTCCTGATCCACTCCCCCACCCAACGGTCTTTAGCTAAGGCAGCGCTCCTTGAACTGCAATCTTCTGGCTAGGCACAGTGGCTCATTCCTGTAATCCCAACACTTTCAAAGGCTAAGGGCGGGAGGATCCCTTGAGCCCAGGAGTTCAAGCCTGGGCAATTTAGGGAGACCCCATCTCTACAAATACATAAATAAATAAATTAGCCAGGTGTGGTGGCGCTCTCCTGTAGTCCTAACTGCTCGAGAGGCTGAGGCAGGAGAACTGCTTGAGCCCAGGAATTTGAGGCCGCAGTGAGCTGTGATCACACTACTG
This sequence comes from Chlorocebus sabaeus, assembly GCF_047675955.1. Lineage (NCBI taxonomy): Eukaryota > Metazoa > Chordata > Mammalia > Primates > Cercopithecidae > Chlorocebus > Chlorocebus sabaeus. Next base: position 29,718,832 of record NC_132919.1, on the reverse strand, counting down.
CCCTCTAGCCTGGGCAACACAGTGAGACCCTGCCTCAAAAAACAAACAACACTAGCTGGGCATGGTGGTGGGTGCCTGTAGTCCTAGCTACGTGGGAGACTGAGGCAGGAAGATCACCTGAGCCCAGGAATTCAAGGCTGCAGTGAGCGATGACTGTGCCAAAACACTCCAGCCTGGGTATCAGAGCAAGACCCTGTCTCTTTTAAAAAAAAAAAAAAGGAACCTTGACCTCAGGGTCTACTTCTCGGAGCACCCAATGCCAGTGGGCACTATACTGCAGCTGAGTATAGTCTCATCCTCCACCCTGAGCACCAAGGCAGACAGCAGTGTCTATTTCTTTATATGGATATAAAGGGGAGATCTGCAGATCAATTTTCCTGACTGTGAAATGGGACAGCCAGCCCTGACAAACAGGTTGCTGAGAAGCAGACAGGCAGTGCTGCTACAGCTCTGGGCTCCCCTGTCACAGATCCTGCATAGGAAACCCAGGCGGTGGACCCAGCCACCCCGCCCCACTGGACACAGAGACTGCTAGAACCACCTGCTTGAGCCGCTTGACCTCGTGCTCGAGCTCCACCTCGCGGGCCCTGGCATTGAACTCGCCTAGGCCAGAGGAGGCACTGCGGCCCCTTCCTGGCCGCTCGCAGTCCAGCTTGTACATCTGCAGGTGCTCCAGCTCCTTCCGCAAGTCTTCGATGAGCTGCGAGGGAGAGAGGCAGGTTGGCAGGAGCAGGGACGCTGGAAGGAGCCCTGGTGCCTGCTGGCCTGGGACCCACCTCCTGCGTCGCCTCCCGCTCCTTCTGGAACTCGAGGCGGTTCTGCCGCAGCTTGTCCATCATGCGCTTGTACAGGTCCATCTCATCTTTGAGCCGCAGGCTGGTGTCCTCCAGACGGTCAGACATGCGCTGCCGCTCCTGGAGCAGGGAGACCCGGTCAGGGAAGGAGAGTTTCCAGAGAGGGGCTCACTATGTCCAGGGGTATCCCTGGGGTCTGGTCAGACATCTTCACAAGGCAGATGCACAGTGAAACCAGCTCCCTCAGACGGAGCCCTGAGTCTTGGCTTACAGAAACGGCTAGAGCCCCGATGATTCTAGAAACACAACTAAAAACCTCAGGCCTCTGAAGTCCTTCAACAATGCTAGATGCAACCTGAATTGAAGGTATTAGCCCAACTAGAAGCTAACCTCTTTCTAAAACTGTAATTCTTTTTCATTGTATAAAGTAATAAATACATTCGCTGTAGAAAACTTGGAAAATCAGAAATACAGAAACACAAGTTGTTATTCACTTTTTTTGCATTTCTTAGGGGGTAGGGCATTTGTTTAGAATTTCAGAAGCAATAAACTAAAGGCCCCCGATGGCCAGCCCTCCCCCTCTGGGAGTTTGGCCCCAAGCCTGGATCTGCTACTCACCTCGTCCAGTTTCTCTGTTTGAGACTTGAGCCGAGTCACTGTTGTTCTAAGCTCTGTATTTTCTTCCTCCAACTGCTGCACCCTGGCGAAAGGAGAAAGACAAATCTCAGAAACCTGGAATGGAGACTATCTGATAAGGGCCTGCCAGTCTGCAGTGATTCTCTGCTTCCTCCAAGAGGGAAGATACCAGAAACCAACTGAGAGAAAGAATATGATTATTATGTCAAAGACAATTTAGCCGTGAGCTTCCTATCAGCCAAAGCAAAATAGTAAGGATACTAAATTATTATTGTTCTTATTTTCTTTTTTTTTTGAGACAGAGTCCTGCTGTGTCGCCCAGGCTGAAGTGAGGTGGCACAATCTCAGCTCACAGCAACCTCTGCCTTCCTGGCTCAAGCGATTCTCATGCCTCAGCCTCCTGAATAGCTGGGATTACAAGCGTGCACCACCATGCCTAGCTAATTTTTGTATTTTTAGTAGAGATGGGTTTTGCCATGTTGGCCAGGCTGGTCTCAAACTCCTGGCCTCACGTGATCTGCCCACCTTGGCCTCCCAAAGTGTTGGGATTACAAGAGTGAGCCACCACACGTGGCCTTTATTTTTCCAATAAGTGGAAACATTCATTAGAGTAGGAACGCAGATTCTGTTTGTATGCATCCTTCAGATCCTCAAACATGGGGATGTTTTTCTGCTAGATGGAGTCTTCTTGTGGCTTCTGCGACTGGGCCCTCCTGTTAAGACTCTGTAACCGGAAGGCAGTGATCATATTGGCTTTTCATTCCCCGCCAACAGCATCTCATCCAGGGCTCTTCTCTGAGCACTCACTGCACCTGCCTCTGATGACCACAGGTATGGGCTCTGACAGTAATAATCCTCTGTGTTAGCATTCACACAGGAATTCCACAAAGGGAATCCTAAAGGGATTCCACAAGAAGACAGAGCCTGGGTGTTCAGGTCTGTTTTTGTTTGTTTGTTTGTTTTGAGACAGAGTCTCAGTGGCATGATCTCAGCTCACGGCAACCTCTGCCTCCCAGGTTCAAGCGATTCTCCTGCCTTAGCCTCCTCAGCAGCTGGGACTATAGGCATGCACCACCATGCCTGGCTAATTTTTGTATTTTTAGTAGAGATGGGGTTTCACCATGTTGGCCAGGATGGTCTCGATCTCCTGACCTCATGATCCACCTGCCTCGGCCTCCCAAAGTGTTAGGATTACAGGCGTGAGCCACTGTGCCCAGTCTCAGGTCGCTTTTAAATGGTCCGAGAGCAGGTGCAGGTGAGTTGGGCCGTCGGTGGCACCAGAACCGAGCAGGGTCACTTCTGGCACCGATTCCTGCAGACCATCTTGTTCTCAACCTACCACCTCCCCATCACATCCTCTTTCCTGGAAGGATGGCTTCTGGGCCTCCACTGCCCTCTGGGCTCCAGAGAGGAATTCCGCCCCACCACCCGCAAGCGGCCCCGAGCTGGTGGAAGTGGTAGGGAACCAAGCATAGGGCAGGACTCTGGTAACACCACTCGGATATTTTACATGAATGGCGCCCCTGGAGCTGTGCGAGGGGCACATGTTAGGAGATAGTTCCCAAGGGCTGGCTTTCTGCGCTTTGTCCTGTGGCCCAGGTTCACACTGTCTTTTACCACCTCCCGTGTCCCAGCCACCTCTCTTGGGCCAGCTGCCAGAGGCGGGCTGAGCGAGAGCAGTCACCCTTAACCAAGCCTCCAGAAACAGATGCAAAACAGCAGCTTCTAGAACAGAGTCAAAATGTAAAATGAACCCCTGGTGGGTAACTTAGCAAAGCAGGTCTCAGATACCGGGGAGTTGGGAAGTCTCCTCACCAAACTGCACAGGGGCAGGGACACAGGGGCAGGGAGGTACCTGCCTGAGAGGCCAACTCCCAGTCATTTTCTCAGCAGCCCACCAGCCACCACGTGGGGCTTGGCAACTCTGGGAAGCCTCAGCATGGAGACTGGGGCCTCAGGGGGCCTGAGGAGTGCCGGGGCAGTTGTCCTCTCTGCCAGAAGCCCAGGCGGCCTCCTCGGCCTCGGACAAGGGCCACAAAGGGGCTTCATCACAGAGGCATCATCGTAGCCCTCACCTATGGGAAGGGTCTGCACTTACATCAGCTCACCCACCCACACAGCCGCTCTGTGGGGCACACAGGGAGGTGACCCAATACGTCCAAGACCATGGAGCTAACGGGAGACCAACCCAGATCCCTGGCCCCAGGCTGCTCCTCGTCCTGCCTGCCTCACATTCCAATGGTGAAGCCACAGGTACACGCAAGGAACAGGAGCCGGGTTTTCCATTTACCTTGGCCCTGGGGCTCTGGCTCAGTCCCTCAGGGGTCAGGGGAGAATCTGACAGCAGGGGGCGCTCTAGGCCTGGACATTAGGCCCAGCCCAGGCCCTTTTCTCATTGACATATGTGTAGTTCGCATTACCAAATGTGAGCCACGCTCCTGGGAACATTCTTTAGCGAACTTTCTGAAGAGCATATGCCTCTGTGTTTCTCCTGGTATGAAAGTGGAACTGTTACTACTGGGAAGGCTCAAGACACTGCCCCTCAGCCTCAGCTTCCCTTCTATAAAATGGGGATAGCACCTATCCCACAGGGCTGCCCCAGGGCAGGGGATCCCTCTGAGGGAGGGGCTCAGTGGAGGGGCCCACCTGGCATTGAGCAGCTCCACCTCGGTGGCCTTCTCCCTCTCCAGCTTGCTGTAGGCCTCGCGGTGGCGCCGCGCCTCCTCCTCCAGCGCCTGCTCGGCTGTGGTCTCCTGATCCTTCACCATCTCCTCCAGCTCATGCACCCTGAGGACAGCACAAGGGGCAAGCTCTTGGGGCCTGCACTATTTCACCCCAACCCAGGCTGTGGCACCGGGAGCCCTGGGCCCTAAGACCCTGAGTCACTGGCATGCCCACCGAGGGTGTGTGGGCCAGTAGCTTTCAGAGAGATGAACAGGGACACCACATATCTAGAGGGGGTGCCGGTCACACATGCCATGAAGGAGCAGGCCTGGCAGTCAGAAGGTGGGGCGCTCAGGGCAGCACAGGGAGGGACCGCCCCCACCAGGCCCTGCAGCCACACCTGGCTGGAAGCACTCAGGCCTCACCTCTACTTTTTGTACTAATCCGTCCCGGCCACCCCTCTGATTAATAATTCAGCTTATTGGGCATCTTGACTCCCAAAATAGGCACATCCCGGCCAGTGGCCTGAAGTCTGCCCCAGACCTGGGACAGGGCCAGGGGCACGTAGACGTGAGCACCCCAGTGACAGCCTGGTTGGTATTTTGGTCTGGGGTACGGCTCACTGGCAACAGCCCCTCCACCAGGCTGACCTTCTGGGGTGTACAGAAGGGCCCAAGATGGGTCCTGGGACAAGTTAGAGGACCGGACCCCTGGCCAGGGTATGTCCCCCAAGGGTCATGCCATCGATGAGGACAACTAAACCCTGCATCCACCACTGCAGACAGCATCAGGAACGGCAGGCTCAGGGGACTTCTAGCAGCAGCAGTGCTGGACCCTTCCCACCGCCCAGTTCACACTGGCCTGTCCCCTGCAGAGCTTGTCCCTAGGAAGCGACATCAGGCTCCTGTCACTGTATGAGAGACAGTGGATCCCCACTCCCATCTTGGACCAGCCCTGTGGCTGCAGACCTCAGGGGTGGAATCCATCTGGCCTAGAGCCAAAGTCGAGCTCCAACCTGTCTCCCTGTCCCTAAGGTCCTGTCCTGGGCACCACATGTGGGCAGGGCCACGTGACAAGAGGCTGCTGCATCACAGACCCTCAGAGCTGCAAAGGCATGAGGCTGCCTCCTCCCGGAGGTCTCAGCAAGAAGGACCCCCCTTTGTTCCCCAGAGTCACAGCCAAGCCCCCAGCGCCCTGCCTGCCTGACCTGTGCACCAGCTGCGTGTTCTCTTGCTTCAGCTTGCTCTTCAGGTCCCCATTGGTCAGGCTGTCATTCTCCAGCTCTGTCACCTTCTTTTCCAGGAAGCTTACCTGCAGCATGGGGCAGGGGTTGGGTGGAGAAGACCCCTGAGGCCACAGAACCGAGAACCTCGACGCCGTGAGGTTCATGAGCAGGACCTCCAAACCACTGTGTATCCGAGAACAGTCATGTGTGGGGTGAGGGGCGGGGAACACACCAGGGCCACCTATCCCCAATTCCTGGGCAGGCACAGGGTCTCCCAAGTCCCCAGACAGTAGCCCGAGCACACCCCACCTCCCCTGGGAGCAGGCACGCATTCAGTCCCTTCTCCAGCCACCCAGGGCCCACCTTCTCTGTGATGTCATTGTCACAGGAGTCAATGCTGTCCCGGAACAGGTCTTCGGTGCTGCCGTTGCTGCTGCTGAAGTTGCTGCTGTGCATGAGCTGCCTGCAGGGGTGGGGAGAGGGCATCTGGCTGCAGGGGCCTTCCAGAGACAGGGGCCGACTCAGGCTACTGGCTAGGCGAGCATCCAGTACCCCAGGGGATCTGCCCCTTTAAGGAGGCCGCCCTCACTCAGCCTGAGAGGGAGTGTTGCCAATCCCAGCAGATCATCCAGCCCAGAGGATGGCAAATGGGCTGTACAGACCCCCGCGGTTCCCTGGCAGACACAGTCAAAGAGGCACAGCTTCTCCTGCGGCCTCAGAGCCCTCTTCACGCCAGCAGGCTGACCTGCAGCTACCCAGTGACCTGAGCTGGCACGTGAGCCCGCTCCTCTTCCAGTGGGGAAGCCCCCGAGGAGGTAGCCCAGCTCCATGGCCCTGGCAGAGGGTCTGGGCCTCCTGAGGCTTGAGCCTCTCCACCAAGCTGGCTCCTGCTACATCTCTGGGAACTCTGGGGGATGGCAAAGGCAGAGAATTCACCAGGCCTTGCAGAGCAGTGAGCTGGGGTGGGACTGGGCCTGGTGAGCTAATCCGTGCCTGAGGCAAAATCCAGCTGCCACCCCCAGTGACATCCCCTTCCAGCTCCCTGACAGGCAGCAGCCAGGGTCTCTGCCAAGAAGCCAACACACCTAGCTCCTGGGCCCTTGCTGCCAGCTCCCAAAGCCCCGAGTGCAGACCTGGGGCCACCCTGAGCTGCTGCAGGACTTAATCAGAGCAAAGTGACCAGCCCTGATGGCACACAATCATGTCCAGATCCCCGCCTGCAGGAAACCCGGGGTCTCTTTATTGAGTATGGCTGCCAGCTCCAAGAGGGGGGAAGGGCACTGAACGCTGTGGGGTGCTCTGTCTCTCTCAGGGCATCCCTGGCGTGCCTGCCTGAAGTCAAGGTGACCTAGGATTTGAAGAAGGGACAAGGGGTGGGGAGAGGGCAGGGAGGAGCTGGCCCCTGTTTTTCAGAAGTGGACGCTGCCCTGGCTGCACTGCCCTGGGATGGCCTCATTCCCCTCTGCTCTCTCAGCCACATGCGGGCACCAGCTGAGTCTGGGCTGCTGGCAGGGAGCCCCGGCCAGTGGGCAGCATGGGGACAGCACTCAATTTGCCCTCCCCTGAGGCGGGCCTTACCGTCCAAAGGCTGTACTGGAGATCTTTCGGTTGGGGCTAGAGAGAGAGAGGAAACAGTCACTGAACAGAGGGGTTTAGTCCACTCCCTTACTCTGTCCCAGCTGTAAGACACAAAAGTGCAGGACAAGGCCCTTCCCTCCCACTCAAAGGAATTCACTAGTCAGCTTGGTCCTGAGAAGAAACAGCCTGATTTCCTGTGGCAGCAAAAGCCCCTGGATCAACCCTCCTCTGAGAACTCTCACCTGCCCAGAGAGCAGGGGTCGCCATGCCTGTAGCTTCTCCCTCCAGGCCCTGCTCTGGCCCCCTGGCCTCCCGCTCCCGGGCTGGGCCCGGGCCTCACCTGTTGGCCTTCAGGTTTTTCAGTCGGGCTTCCAAGTCATTGAGCAGGTTGATTTTCTTGCAGCATTGAGAGCAGTAAACATCTAGCAATTCGCTGTTGTACACGTGCCGCATTTTCCTAGGCGTCTGCCCCGCACTGGTTCACGAGGGAAAGGAATCACCACCTTAATTGCTGTCCAGTCTGGTGCCCTATGCCACCCTGCTGAGCTGACTTTACTTGAGTCCCCAGTACCTTTGAACCTTGTTAGGGAGAGGGGCAGGGAGTGGAAGTATAGCAACAGATCATCCCTTCTCCAACACGCTCAAAGAGAAGCCAGTGATGCATACCCATTTAACAGCTAAGGCAAACTGCAAGCTCATTTCAGAGAAAGTGGTGACTCAGGTGGGTGAGAAGGGATCGCAGAGGGTCACTTGGAAGGACCCTTCAACACTGAGGCTCTAGAACACAAGATGACACACAGCCCCATGGCCCCCAGTGTGCAGCCTCCTAGGTCAGTTAATTCAGGAGGAACTTCTGACCCCTACTCAGGGTGCAAAGGTAGCAACCCCAAGCCCCAGGAGCAGAACTCATGTAGCTTAGGACAAAGGAAAAGGCGCCAGCTCAGGACTCGACCCCCGCCCCGACCCCCTAGGATGTGCTCAGAATGGTTCTGCAACTTTTGACCCCAAATGACATCCCCGACCAAGGGGCCACCTGGAAGACACCGAAGACCCCAGGTCCGAGTAGACGTTGGTCCTGGTCTCATCATCGGGGCAAGGGCTGCTGGGGGCGCAGTCCACGTCGTCACCCTCCCCGTAGTCTTCAAACTGCTCCTCATTGCTGATAAGTGAGGTGGTGGAGTGTGTAGAAAGGTCTGAGGTCGTCATGGATGGAGTGTGGACCAGGGACCTGAGGGTCCAAAAGCACCCAAGTCAGAGGAGGACTCATGGGTCCCCAGCCACAGCCTGCAGTAGGGAAACTGAGTAGGCATTTCCCTTTAATTGGCACTACCAATTAAGTGTTTTTTTTTGTTTTTTTTGTTTTTTTGGGGGGGATGGTGTCTCGCTCTGTCACCCAAGCTGGAGTGGAGTGGCGCAATCTCGACTCACTGCAAGCTCCGCCTCCCAGGCTCATGCCATTTTCCTGCCTCAGCCTCCTGAGTAGCTGGGACTACAGGTGCCCACCATCACGCTCGGCTAATTTTTTGTATTTTTAGTAGAGACGGGGTTTCACTATGTTAGCCAGGATGGTCTCGATCTCCTGACCTCGTGATCCACCTGCCTTGGCCTCCCAAGTGCTGGGATTACAGGCGTGAGCCACCGCGCCCGGCCTACCGATTAAGTTTGTACTTCTTGACCTGGTAAGTACATTTCAGGGACCCTATCTAAAGGGAAACATCTCACCACAGAAACCATCTCTGCAGTTCAAACCAGTTCTACCCATGCTACCCCAGAGGAGCAAAACACTGCTTACAACCTAACTGTCTAGCTACAGCTAGACCAAATTATAATTATTAAATTATAATGGGAGTAAATTATTAAATTGCAGAATATCAAACAGTTGTTGAAAGGTTAAAACACTTGGAGTAGTGGCCGGGCATGGTGGCTTATGCCTGTAATCCCAGCACTTTGGGAGTTTGAAGCAGGCGGATCACAAGGTCAGGAGATCGAGACCACCCTGGCAAACACAATGAAACCCCATCTCTACTAAAAATACAAAAAATTAGCTGGGCGTGGTGGTGGGCACCTGTAGTCCCAGCTACTCGGGAGGCTGAGGCAGGAGCATGGCGTGAACCCGGGAGGCGGAGCTTGCAGTGAGCTGAGATCACGCCACTGCACTCCAGCCTGGGTGACAGAGCGAGACTTCATCTCAAAAAAAAAAAAAAAATTTCAGAGTAGCTGCTCTCCCTATGTAGTAGCCATTCTTTTATTCCTTTATTTCCCTAATAAACTTGCTTTCACTTTATGGAGAAAAAAAAAAACACCCAAACATTGAGAGTAATATAGGAAATGAATATAATCGATCTAAAATTTTAGATAGTGTAAGACTGAGTATGGTCGTCCCTTGGTATCCAAAAGAGATTTGTTCCAGGACCCCCTGTGGACACCAAAATCTGAGGATGCTCAAGTCCCAGATATGAAATGGCACAGTATTCACATACAACCTATGCATATCCTCCTGTATACTTGAAATCATCTCTAATGTAATGTAAATGCTATGGAAATAGTTGTGAGAAGGGATCACAGAGGGTCACTTGGAAGGACCCTTCAACACTGAGGCTCTAGGACACAAGATGACACAGAGCCCCATGGCCCCCAGTGTGCAGCCTCCTAGGTCAGTTAATTTTTTTTTTTTATAAGTTTTTTATTTGTGTTGTTTTTTTATAAGTTTGTCTTTTTTCTTTTTTTTGGAGACAGAGTCTCGTTTTGTCGCCTGGCTGGAGTGCAGTGGTGCAACCTCTGCCTTCCAGGTTCTAGTCAATCACCTGCCTCAGCATCCTGAGTAGCTGGGAGTAGCCTCCTCCTGCCACCACACACAGCTCATTTTGTATTTTTAGTAGAGATGGGGTTTTTGCCATGTTGGCCAGGCTGGTCTCAAATTCCTGGCCTCCGGTGATCTGCCCGCCTCAGCCTCCCAAAGTGCTGGGATTACAAGGCTGCTCCCAGAAAGCAGCACGGCCCCTCTCTCCATCCACAGCCCCAAAGGACCCCACCAAGAACATGGGGACTCTGAGAACCACTTGAGTTTGAGAAATCCTGCATTGAGATGTACTAGGTTGAACCTCATGAAATCACCTTTTTTTTTTTTTGAAGATGGAAATGATTAAAAGTTGTCAGTTTCATGTGGTTCAACCAACACGGGAACCCCTCTCTTCCCTCTCCAAGTCCCTGCAGCAGCCGTAACCATCACCTTCTGGTAAGGGGTTGCCACTTGCACTCCCCTCGGCTTCCTCAGGCACAAGGGTGGCAGCTCCCCACCACCCCACAGCGCTGCATCCCTCAAGAGACTTGGTGAGGGCTGAGATGGAAGGGACTCCTTCCTGCCAAAACCGATGTTAAAGATGAAACTGCTTCACTGGGAAGTCACTTAAGTCTTAATGTTGTTTTTAAATAACATTTCTGATTATGGGAATACATGCTCAATATAGAAAATATAGCAGAATAGATGGGAGGTAATTAAAATGATCAGTTGGCCGGGCACGGTGGCTCGCGCCTGTAATCCCAGCACTTTGGGAGGCCGAGGCAGGTGGATCACAAGGTCAGGAGATCGAGACCATCCTGGCCAACATGGTGAAACCCCATCTCTACTAAAAATATAAAAAATTAGCCAGGCGTGGTGGCGGGCACCTGTAGTCCCAGCTACTCGGGAGGCTGAGGCAGGATAATCACTTGAACCTGGGAGGTGGAGCTTGCAATGAGCTGAGATCATACCACTGCACTCCAGCCTGGGTGACAGAGTAAGGGTCTGTTTAAAAAAAAAAAAAAAAATCATCCTACCATACATAAATAACTGCTTAATTTTCCAGATTAATTTTTTCTAGGCATTTCCTAACACATATGTCTATGTTTTTTTTTTGGTTTTTTTTTAAAGAGATGGGGTCTTGCTAAGTTGCCCAGGCTGGAGTGCAGTGACTACTCACTGGTGTGATCCCACTACTGATCAGCACTCAAGTTTTGACCTGCTCTATTTCTGACCTGGGCCAGTTTATCCCTCCTTAGGCAACATGGCGGTGCCCCACTCCCGGGAGGTCACCATACTGATGCTGAACTTAGTGCAGACATCCGATCAGAATAGTGCACTAGAGCCCAGAACTCCTGGGCTTCAGCAATCCTCCTACCTTAGCCTCCCAAGTATCTGGGACTACAGGCACATGCCACTTGCCTGGCATATGTTTGTGGTTTTGTTGTTGTTGTTGTTGTTGTTGAGACGGAGTCTCACTCTGTTGCCCAGGCTGGAGTGCAGTGGCCGGATCTCAGCTCACTGCAAGCTCCGCCTCCCGGGTTTATGCCATTCTCCTGCCTCAGCCTCCCGAGTAGCTGGGACTACAGGCGCCCGCCACCTCGCCCAGCTAGTTTTTTGTATTTTTTTAGTAGAGACGGGGTTTCACCGTGTTAGCCAGGATGGTCTCAATCTCCTGACCTCGTGATCCGCCCGTCTCGGCCTCCCAAAGTGCTGGGATTACAGGCTTGAGCCACTGCGCCCGGCATGTTTGTGTTTTTAACAAAGCTGATCTCATGGACATCTTTGTAACCTGCTTTTTTTTGTTTTTGTTTTTGTTTTTGAGACACAGTCTTGCTCTGTTGCCAGGCTGGAGTGCAGTGATGTGATCATAGCTCACTGTAACCTTAAACTCCTGGGCTCAAGTGATCCTCCTGCCTCAGTCTCCCAAAGTCCTGGGGTGATAGGTGTGAGCCACCATGCCTGGCCACAACCTTTTTTAAAACTAATTGAGATCATGTATCTCATATCATTAACAGTCATTTAAAACTTGACTTTGTCTGCAGGACTAGCACTGAAAATAAAGTAAAATTAAATTTAAAAACTTGACTTTGCGCGGCTGCCTAAAATTCCAAAACTATCCCTTCCTGTTAAGCATTTAGTATGTTTAGAATCTTTTGCTATTCAGCTAATGCCTCTGATACAAATTTTGAGCATGTTTCACATTTACTTCCTGGAGACACTTTCCAAGAACCACATTTCTGGGCTGAGAGGGCAAATACTGAGCTTCAGGCGGTTTTAACTCACTTGTCCTCTGGCAGAAACAGGCCCCCAAGTCCCCCGTCCTTCTCGGCAGGACTCCCGACAGACCCCTCCAGGCTCTGAGGGCTCTCCATGGGGCTGTCCGTGTCCAACTCCTGGGGGCCCTCAGGTGGCGCCAGCGTCATAGCCTCCTCCTCGTCCTCGGGAAAAAAACTGGGCTCCCTGGGGATGAGCTCGCCATCAGCAAAGGTGGGGCCTGTGACTTCGCTGCCCTGGAAAAGAAAGAGCATGGACAAGGTAAGTGAGGCCAGCTTCCCAGGGCTCAGTGTTCCACTCAGACCGCAAGGGCATCAGCCAGGCCAAAATAGCAGGGATTGGGTGCAGGAGGCCCAGACCCCGAGACCCTAAGTGTGGGAACACCTGGCAGGTGATTAGTCCTAGGGACCTCTAATACTGGCTGACTCATGAGTGTCTAGTGAGGAGCTGGAACTCCCAGGAACAGCCATCCATGAAGAAGGGCCACAGTCAGGCCAGCCACTTCCATTCAGGGCACCCTGGTTGGCACATCAGAGCCCCCACTATGGCAGAATATGGCACATCAGAGCCCCCACTGAGGCAGGGAACATAAGGCTGATGCACGCTGACTTCCTAGAGCTAAATCAAAAGAAAAACCTCAGTTTTCTGCTCCCAAGTAGCTACTCCCTTTGCATCCCCGCCCCTCCTACCCACTGCCCCCTCACTCCCCCATCCCCCAACCTTTAGCTGCCTGGCAGATGAAAAACTGAGAGTATCTCTGATTGGTCCCCTCCTGCAACCAATCAGGCTGGTCACAGGCTGAGTTTTCATTTGCATAGGAGTATAACTTTGTAACTTCACTTTAGTCTCTGGTTGGTTGCTTTCTGCAACCAATCAGATGTTTACATAGGGTGTAACTTTGTAACTTCACTTCACTTGGGCCTCTGGTCCCCTCCTGCAACCAATCAAACTGTGGGCCCCTACTTCATTTACATAGGGTGTACACCAAGTAACCAATGGGAAACCTCTAGATGGTATTTAAACTCCAGAAAATTCTGCAACCAGGCTCTTGATCCCCTATGCTTGGGCCTGCTCCCACCCTGTGGAGTGTACTTTTTTTTCAATAAATCTCTAGACCGGGCGCAGTGGCTCACGCCTGTAATCACAGCACTTTGGGAGGCCGAGGCAGGTGGATCACAAGTCAGGATATCGAGACCATTCTGGCTAACATGGTGAAACCCCGTCTCTACTAAAAATACAAAAAATTAGCCGGGCGTGGTGGTGGGCGCCTGTAGTCCCAGCTACTCGGGAGGCTGAGGCAGGAGAATGGCGCGAACCCGGGAAGTGGAGCTTGCAGTGAGCTGAGATGGCGCCACTGCACTCCAGCCTGGGTGACAGAGCGAGACTCCATCTCAAAAAATAAAATAAATGTCTGTTTTTGATGTTTCATTCTTTCCTTGTTTTTTTGTGTGTGTTTTTTTTTGTGCATTTTGTCCAATTTTTTTGTTCCAGACACCAAGAACCTTCCACTGGTAACACCACCACAAAAGTCTCTGCCAGAGGAAGTCAAATGGCTTCGAAAAGGCTTCTTGGTGCCCCATGTAAGGGGTGCCCCATGTAAGCTATTCACACTGAATAGCTTTTAGGATCAACTCTGATCTAGTAGACTTTGCTGCAACGTGGTACAGTGAATGCTGCACAACTTGGGATCCACCCTCCATGACTCTGGGCACATCATGGAATGTTTCTGAACCTCGCTGGTCTCTGTAAATCAGGAATGGCGATGAAATCTTACAGGATCACTGTGTTGATTAAATGAGGTATTTCACATTAGCATCTAACACACAGTAGGACCTCAACAAATAAACCCCGGCCAGAAGATATGATGCCCAGCTCAGGAGGCAACTGCCTGCCTGCGCCCTGCCACAGCCTTGCTGGGAGCAAGAACGCCAGGCCTCACTCCTGAGCGCTGCTTGTGCTGGGTCTGCCGCCCAGCACAATGACGGTGTGTGGTAAAGACATGCTGGCACCTTTTGCGTAACTCATCAGATAGAAGAGCTTTGGCCTGCTTCAGAGTTGACCCTCAACTGAGGGGCAGCTCTCTGTAAACCATTTACTGGGGCCACTTCACCTCTGAGGAGGGAGGTACTTCTCAGGTGGCACTGCTTCTACCTGACCCATTGGAGAGGTCAGCCTGTTCCCAAGGTTCTTTGGTGTGCTCCTCAGCCAGGGCTGGCAGGGCACGCTATTAAAGGACCTGCAGTCCCGAGACTACAGAAGGGCAACAGAAACAGGCTGGGAAAAGCCTCCTGGCGTCTCAGACAGGAACAGGTTCAGGGACAGCTGAAGAAGCTGCTCAGCAACAGGCCTGGATGTGCCTGCCCAGACATGTGCAGCTGTCTGTTGCCACCAGTGAGCTGGCAGCCCTCCTGGGGGTCCATCCCCACCAGGAGACCCCTGGACTAAAAATAGATGACAATATTATAATGAGCCTGGTTCCTGCCTGTGCTGTGATAGGCTGAGCACCAGACAGACCAATAACACGAGCACTGGCGAGCCAGGTGTGCCAACAGTGGAGACTGTGGAGACAGGTTGTGTAATGAGAATCCCTCCAGGGTTCCAAGGCCTTTTCCACCCACATACTAATCTCATCACATGGCTCCCAACCTATCAGATCTTGTACCCCAAGTAAGCTCTTCATCTCCAAGCCTGAAGCTGCATCCCAGTGGAAACAAAAGGAAACCAGCATCACTAAACAGCCATCAGGCTCCAGAGATCGAGCTGGGCATTCACATACTATCCAACCTGTGCTTCATGACAGCTCTTCAGGGCAGTGATCGTTATCCCCATTTTACTGATGGGGAAACAGAGGCTCAAAGAGTAGCATGTCAGAAGTCCTCCAGCCAGAGGGCAGGGCAGGGCAGGGCAGGGCCCACTCCCCCGTCCCACCCCTGCCGCCTGCCTTCGCATCCACACACTTGATTCCATTTATCCTTGATGCCTCCCACACTTTGTGGATTTTCAAACCTCATGGTGACAACAAGGAGAGCACATTTTATAGGGACATGTGAATCCTTAGCACACCCCCTAATGTAGCAACTTCCACTTAACACCCCCACAGGACACTGCAGGTTAGTGCAGGGACATCTAAGAGAAACAAGGCAGGAGGGAGACCGGAAGAGAACTGGGGCTCTCAGAGGACCATGTGCCTGGTCTGTTCTTTCACCTGGCCATGAAGAACTGCAAACTTTTCACTTTCCCGGCCACACGAGTAGGGAGAGTTCCGCCTTGCTGGGAATGCCCGCCCTGTGGCTTACACGTGAGCTCAGCAGCGTGGCAACGGCGTTCTTCTGGTCTTCACCCCAGCCCGATGAGCTGAGCCTCTTTTCCCCTTTCTACACAGCCGGGTCGGGACAGGGATACCACTCTGTGTCCCCAATGCCCACCTTCCCCCTACAGCCACGTCCTAGTGAGGCTGTGGCCCGCTGGCTCCCAGAGGCAGGCAGAGGGCCCGGCACAGATCAGCGTCCGTGCTCCTCAGGTGTCCAACGTGGCCTCTGGCCAACTTGGGTTTAGCTCACTGACACGACGACACAGAGGCCAAGTGTGTGCCAGGCACTGCCCCACTAACACCTGGCTCACGGCATGCAGGTGGAACCGCCAGGCCCTCTCACCCAATGTCCACGGCAGCGTCCTGATACTCCCAGCAGCTGGCCCAAGCCCCTGACAAGGTAGACAGAGCAGCCTCAGATGGCTTGGCTCAGGCACAGGCGGGGCAGAGCAGGGCACCAGGGTCCTACCCTCCAAAGAAGACCACCACCTCCTTGGGCAGGCTTTCAGGCTTGGACTAAGTGGAGTCCACATCTGCCCAGCCCTTCAGCAAGCTCCTCGCCTGTCTCACATACCCCATCCCTCACAACGGCCCCGTGCGAGCTGCCTGGGGTGGGCAGGGCAAAGATTTGGGATTCATCGGCTCTGTCTGACACCTGGCGAAGATGAGGCTCAGAGTGGGAGGGCGGCTGCCCTGGAACCTCACAGTTCACAGAGGGCCTGCGGGGACCTGACGCCGGCTCTGACACGCCAAGCCCTCACCCACCTGGCCACACACGCGCACACTCTCTCTCTCTCCAGCTTTTTCTCTTAAAAATGGCTGCTCCCAACATTAATACCTTTCATTCAACCCACAGCTGTTTGTCCAAGGCAATCGGAAATTTTAATTATTACTTTAAACCATTTCTAGTAGTTTGCCCGCTAAATTCAAATATTATAAAGACAGCTTACTGCACGCCTTGGTTAGCCCAGGACAGTACTGGTTTGTGCCTATCCCGAGACCCCCTTGGTTTGGTATTTGCCATGGTCACCCTTGCTCCTCCCTGAGGGCCGAAGTCCCCAGCCCCAGTTCTTGTTTCCCCAGCCCTCTGGGGAAGGGTCTGGTGGAAGCCCCCGCTCCTTCTCCCGCCTGGAGGGGAGATGCTGGAAGGTGCCAGAACGCAGCCTCTTCTCTCCTCCTTAAGCCACCATTCAAGTTCTCTGAGGGAGAACTCGGAGTCAAGCATATTAGAACTCTTCTTGGACAATTTCCCTTTTGTATTTTTTTTTTTTTTTTTTTTTTGAGACGGAGTCTTGCTCTGTAGCCCGAGCTGGACTGCAGTGGCTGGATCTCAGCTCACTGCAAGCTCCGCCTCCCGGGTTTATGCCATTCTCCTGCCTCAGCCTCCGGAGTAGCTGGGACTACAGGCGCCCGCCACCTCGCCCGGCTAGTTTTTGTATTTTTAGTAGAGACGGGGTTTCACCGTGTTAGCCAGGATGGTCTCGATCTCCTGACCTCGTGATCCGCCCGTCTCGGCCTCCCAAAGTGCTGGGATTACAGGCTTGAGCCACCGCGCCCGGCTGTATGTTTTTTAGATAAAGTTGCAGAGAAAAAGGAAGAACTTGGCCATAATAAAAACATTGCCCTCATAAGGTTTCCAGGTGGCCTGGGGTCACAGGCTTCCGGAGGCAGTGGGTTCCTCTCCAGCCAGGCTGCCTGCAGGTCAGGATCATGCGGAGCCCCCTGATGAATACACTTCCAAGTAGACTAGGGGCCATGGGAGAGGAACCATCACCCCATCTCACCACGCTGCGCTTGTCCAGAGAGCCGCCCGCTCACCCCGGCTGCACGGTCTGCATCCTCACCACAGTGGCGCCCACCCAAGGCTGGCTCTGCAGGGCTGGCGAGAGCAGCGGGGCAGGGACAGGGCCTCCCCAGTGCTCATGTTTCTAGGTGGCCGGAGTCAGCAAGTCAGGTCTGTGCCCGGGGCAGCTTCCAAGACTGCCTCTCAGAGCCCCCGTTTCCTGCCACTCCCCCACACTGTGTGAAAAAGGTGTCCACATATGGCCATCCAGTCACAACCCAGGGACCCTAGCATCAGTGACACGTCCAGGCCTGGAGCTTGGCCTAGTGTTCCCAGGGTTTGCACAGAAAGGCTGTGTCTGCTCTTTTGGGGACCTGTGGGGAAGGGTCAGTGCAGTGTTCTCAGGAGGCAGCACTGGGCATCGTCTGTGGCACAGTCTGACTTGCCAGGGCTCCGTCCCTCAGGACCCAGAGCCAGCCCTGAGCTCATAGCTCCCTGTCCCCTGGGGCACAGGGCCGGCCACCATAGGCCCACAGGCTTGGCTGGTACATGGCCACACCACCCCAGGCTTTCTTCCACCTGCCAGGGGGCCCCGGGGTGAAGGGAGACAGCGAACTCAATGTGTTTCTCCACAAGCCCCAAGAGGTCCCTGGGGGTGGGCCTGGGTGAGGGCTCAGCTCTGAGGCCAAGCAGTCTGGGTTTCGGGCCCTGCTGGCCCAGCTACTTACAAGCCATGTGACCTTGGACAAGTGACCACCTTTGTGAATGCCTGGCTCCTCACCTACAGAATGGGGCCAGTCAACTCCACCTCAGTGGCAGCTCTAGTGGGCCATGCGTGACAATTTACACTGGAGAGTCGGCCACGGTGGGAGCCTTAAATTAGGACCTGGCCTAATAAGCCTTAAATTCTGCCTGACCTGACAGGCAACAGAGGCTGAGCCTACAGCCACGGGTCCCTGGCTGGTCAGCCAGCAATGTCCTGGACAGATGAGCAGCCAGGAGGGATGTCCCTCTCCTCAGAGAAGCCACGCCGGGGAATTACCTGAGGCCAGGGCATTCCGGAGAGAGCTGGGGAACAGGATCCAGCCAGCCACTCTGGCAGGCAGATCTGCACCCCCTGCACCCTACCTCGCTGTCCTGCTGTCCCACCCTGTCCCCAGCAGGCAGTGGGAACCTGGAGGCACACAGCCTGCCATGGGGCCCTCTCCAGTCTTGAGAGCCGCGTTTGCCCGCCAGCAGGCCCCAAGTCACCCCCTTCCTTTGTAGGAAGTTGGCAAGGGCTGAATTCAGGGCGGCTGAAAAGGCCAAGTATCAATACACGTGAGGGACGTCCCAGCCTCAGAGTGGCCAACAACGCCACACTGTCCACACTCTGGGAGCGGATGCAGCATCTGGTCTTCTCCCTCCCCACCTCCCCCATGGGGAGCCACCTCACAGGCACACACACCAGCACTCTGCGTTTCCCTGAGCTGACACACAGAGGACATGGACCCCAAGTGACCTCATGTTCACCTTCCCTGTGAGAGGGAGGACCCTAAGTGGGTAGCTATGGGGATTTCCACGTCTGGACCCCAGTGGTTAGCACTATAGGGAGTACATGGCAGATGGTTAACGTGTGCTGGTTGAACCACACTGTAGTGCAGTATGATGAGCTGGGAATAGCCCAGCCACAAGACCCTGAGACCTGGGTGTCGACTCTGGTGTGATCACTGCCTGGCTGTGTGATGCTGGATCAGCTGTTTAATTTCTGGGCCTCATCTAAACACAGAGAGGGAACCACCTGTCTGGCAGCGCTGCCACAGGGAACTAGGACGATGCCTTGTGTCATGAGGGTGTGGAACACACGGCAAAAGGAGGCGCGGGGCGGCGTTAAGGACAAGCTCTGGAGTAGACGGCCAGGCCCGAGCCCTGCTCCACCATTCACCATTCACAAGCTCTGCAGCTTTAGGGTTACTGAACCGCTCTGTGCCTTAGTTTCCCCATCTATAAAATGGAGTTAACTGTGATTAGGAGTAAATGAGCTGCTACATGTCTTAAGCACTTTATGGTCTTAGCACACATAAAAAGCGCTCAAAACAAACAAACAAACAAACAACAAACCCTTTGGAGTGCAATGGCGCAATCACAGCTCACTGCAGCTTCAAACCCCCAGGACCCAAGTGATCCTCCCAGCTCAGCCTCCCAAGCAGCTAGGACTACAGGTACACCCCACCACACCCCAAAACTGAACTACTATTGTCGTCATTGTGTTGACAGAAAACAATCCGGGGTGCCTCCTGGCTTCCATCCAGCCCCTGGGACCCTCTCCCTCTACCCACTGTGGCTCACCGGGCTGCAGCTCGGTTGGGTTTTTTTGACTTCAGGAAGCCAGACCTGCAGGTTCCAGAGCCTGCCCTCCAAACATCAGTGCCTCTTTCTCCCCACCAGGGCCCTCTCCTGCCCTCTCATGGAAGGTTGTCCTGCACACGACTTACACCCTTTAATAAGCGTTAAGATGAGACGCTGCCTGGGGAAGGGAGTACAAGAAGCTCTGAGGTTCCAGCTCATCCACCCCCAGCCCTGGCAACGGCCTCACTCCCCAGGCACTAACTCAGAGCCAAAGAACAGCTCTGTGGGGATGAGGCAGGGTAAAAATAGCTTGGGCGGGCACATGCCCACTTCCCCTGCAGCAAGGCACCGGCAGGCACACGTGCTGCGCTGCCGCTGGGAAGGTGTGCATGTGTGCGGAGGGGGTGGAAACATACACTAAGCCCAGTGTCGGGGAGCCCAGTGGCTGCCCGGGCTACGCCTGTGAAGAATCTCTCACCCCACGCCCAGCCAACCAACAGCCCCGGAACGAGATGGGCTGCGTCAAGGTCTCACGGGGTCCTCCCCATGGGCAGCAGGAAATTCAGCTTATTGAGCTAACTCACAGGTGCCAGTGCCCCCAGGTCCACAGGGAAGGGATGTGATTGCCGGGGCTGGGGTCTTCTACACTCCACTGTGGCTTGGCTGCTCTCATCACGAAAAGGTGGTGCCGCCGAGATGAGTGCGCAGCCTTGGCTGTAACTGACTCCTGCTGCAGCTGCCAACCCTGGCTCTGGGTCAGGCCTTGCTCTGCAGACGCGAGGCTGGGTACTTATCAGTTGCTGATAAGAGGTTTTGGTTCAACAGAGAGTTGCCCAGGCACCAGCCAAGGCAAGGGTGGGATAAAGGGGGTTCAAGCATCCACCCAGAGGCAGTGCCTCGGCCTTGCCTTCTGAACAACAAGCAACCTCAGCTCAGACACAAGGCCTCGGCTCACCCCGACAGAGCCAGGGGTAAGCAAGGGAGTACCAGGTCGCCAGGTCACGAGCATTATCCCACACCTCAGACAGCCCTGGGGACTGACCGCATACTGTGAGATCAAAGCTCTGCAGCCCAGAGCTTTCTGCTCTGGTCAGGAAGAAAAGCTGCGCTGCCACGTTCCATCCCCAGAGTGGCTCAGAGGCCCTGGGGTGTCAGGAAGAGACCCAGTGCCCCATTCCTCCAGCTAAATTCCCTCCCAGGGGATGGCAGCTAAGGCAGGGCAGCTTCCAGGCTCTCTCCTCCCAGCCAGGAGCCCCAGGATCCACCTCCTGAAACTCACCCCAGAAAGGTGTGGCCAGGAGCTCAAGACCACCCCTCAGCAGGGCCCACTGCTCCCGCCCTGGAGCTTCTAGGAGCGAATCTTGTGTAGACACCCGGCTGCTGCTCTCCACCTCCATCCTAAGGTGGGCCTGCAGGCCCCAGGAGCAGGGGCAACCAGGACAACTGGGGTTCCCCAGGTGCTCATTCATCTCAGAAGCAAGCAGGTTTTGATTGTTGCATCACCCCCGGAGGGAGGTAATAAATCACCCTATTTTACAGATGGAGAGACTGAGGCTCTTTGGCAGATTTGATTCAGTCCTGGATCTGGCCCTCATTGGCTGTGGAACTCAGGCTGGTGCTGAACAGAAGAGAAACCGAAAGCCATGCTTGTGTTTCTCCAGAACCCTCATGACATTTACATAAAGCAAAGGCGGTCACTCGACTGCTGCACAAACATCACTGAGGAAGGGCTGCTGAAGCCCACACTGCCTTGCTTTCAGTGTTTTCATCACAACTCTTGAGCTGTCTCTCTCTCCGATCTCACACCCTCACCCCAACACACACACTGCTGCTAAGGCAGCGTCAGAGGAGCCCACAGAGAGGAAGCGGGGTGTGTGCGGAGGTTCCCAGGAAGACTCAGAAATGAGAGATGTCAGATAGCCTCCCAGGAGCTCAACTGAAACAGAGATGCACACATTTCCTGAAGCTGAGCAGACGGACTGAAGTACTAAGAGATCTAAAAACCGAGCCTGTCCTCAGGGAGGGGCTAAGCGGGTGGTCTTCTGGGAAGCACCAAGAGGGAGGGTCTGAGGCCCACCCGGGCCGCGTCCACCCAGGCACTGGCCAGAAGTGTTGGGTCTGGCTGGTCAGCACATCCAGCCTGCCCCGAAGGCTGTGCGGCCTGGCTCAACATTCCACACCTGTCCAGCCCTTGGCCCTTGTGTCCAAGTTCATGCAGCACCCACTTCCAGGAGCCTGCTGACAGAGAGAGAAGGGCTGCCCAAGCTCATGGGAGTGCATTTCTCACCACAAAGGGATCCACTGGCTCTGCACGTCCATCTAGGGACAATCGGTGAGCATGAGTGGACTCAAGTTGTGGGGTGTGGGAAAAGCCAGTAAGATCTGGTTTTCGAGCCCATTAGGATGCAGACCAGACCCTGGACCGTGGTGTGACCCCACTGGAAACATCCTGAACAGCTGGGTCATCCACTGTGGGGGACGCTCTCACTCCTCTCCACTTCCGTTCCAATAACAAGTGAGCAGTCAAAGGTTGGCAGTTAAAAACGGGCCGGGCGCAGTGGCTCACACCTGTAATCCTAGAACTTTGGGAGGCTGGCTGATCACTTGAGCCCAGGAGTTTGAAACCAGCATAGGAAACATGGCAAAACTCTGTCTCTACAAAAAATACAGAAAGTTAGCCAGATGTGGTGGCACATGCCTGTTGTCCCAACTACTCGAGAGGCTAAGGACAGACAATCACCTGAGCCCAGGAAGTCAAGGCTGTGATGGTGCCACTTGCACTCCAGCCTGGGCAATGGGAGTGAGACCCTGTCTAAAAATAAATTAACTAAAATAAAATAAAACAAAACATATCACTAAAAATCTAAGCCAGGCAGTGCGAGGCTGTAACCTCAACTACTTGGGAGGCTGAGGCAGGAGGACTGCTTGAACCTAGGAGTTCAAGGCCTACCTGGGCAACATGGCAAGACTCCCACATCTTTAAAAAAAAAAAAAAAACTAATAGATGAGAGAAACAAAGGAATAAAAAAATGCTTGAATCACCCAAAAGGACAGAAGATTGATAGCCAGAATACATAAGGAACTCAAACAACTCAATAGCAAAAAAACAAATAATTCAATTTAAAAATGGGCAAAAGATCTGAATAGGTGTTTCTCCAAAGATAACACACAGATGGCCAACAGATATATGAAAAAGGTTCAACATCACAAATCTTCGGGGAAACACAAATCAAAACCACAATGAGATACCACATCACCCTAGTAAGAACGGCCATCATCAAAAAGACAGAAAATAAATGCTGGCAAGGATGTGGAGAAAAGGGAACTATTATACACTGTTAATGGGACTGTCATTTTATTTATATATATATTTTTTGAGATGGAGTCTCACCCTGTCGCCCAGGCTGGAGTGCAAAAGCACGATCTTGGCTCACTGCAACCTCCACCTCCCAGAATCAAATGATTCTCCTGCCTCAGCTTCCCGAGTAGCTGGGATTACAGGCACATGCCACCATACCCAGCTAATTTTTTGTATCTTTAGTAGAGATAGGGTTTCATCATATTGGCCAGACTGGTCTCAAACTCCTGACCTCATGATCTGCCCACCTCAGCCTCCCACAGTGCTGGGATTATAGCTGTGTGCCACCATGCCCGGCTGGGACTGTAATTATTAATAGAACAATCGTTATGGACAATGGTATAGAGGTTCCTCAAATAATTTAAAACTACCATATGATCCAACAATTCCTCTACTAGGTATACACACAAAAGAAATCAGTATGTCAAAGAGAGATCTGTATTCCCACATTTATTGCAGCACAATTTACAGCAGCCAAAATATGGAGTCAACTAAGTATCCATCAACAGATAAATGCATTTTTAAAATGGGGTGTATATATACACAATGGAATACTATTCAGCCACAAAAAAGAATAAAAATCCTGTCATTTGCAACATGGATGAACCTAGAGAACACTGTGTTAAGTGAAAGAAGCCAAGCAGAGAAGAACAAATAGCATGATGTCACTCCTATGCAGAATCTAAAGAAGTTACCCATTGAAGTACAAAGTAGAATGGTAGTTACCAGAGGCTGGAGAGGGTAGGAGAAGGAAGGATGGGGAAAGGTTGGTCAACAGGCACGAAGCTATAGTCAGATGGGAGGACTAAGTCCTGGTGCTCTATTGCACAGTAGGGTTACTACAGTTAACAATAATGTGTATAGGCCGGGCGCAGTGGCTTAAGCCTGTAATCCCAGCACTTTGGGAGGCCGAGACGGGCGGATCACGAGGTCAGGAGATCGAGGCCATCCTGGCTAACACGGTGAAACCCCGTCTCTACTAAAAAAAAAAAATACAAAAAACTAGCCGGGTGAGATAGCGGGCGCCTGTAGTCCCAGCTACTTGGGAAGCTGAGGCAGGAGAATGGCGTAAACCCGGGAGGCGGAGCTTGCAGTGAGCTGAGATCCGGCCACTGCACTCCAGCCTGGGCAACAGAGCGAGACTCTGTCTCAAAAAAAAAAAAAAAAACCAATAATGTGTATTTAAAAACAGCAAGAAGATAGCATTTTGAATGTTCTCACCACAAAGAAATGACAAGTGTTTGAAGTGATGGTTATGCTAACGACCCTGATTTGATCATTCCACAATACATATGTGTTCAAAACATCACACTGTGCTCTCTAAATATGTACAATTGTGTGTCAATTAAAAATTTAAAGATTAGGTGGGATAAAAACTCTACCACATCAGTAATACTTTGAAGAAAACGGAGTAAACAATCCTATTAAAAGATCAATATTGTCAGAGTAAATTAAAAACAACTACGTGCCACTTACAAGAGACAAAATTGAAATTTAACAAGATGTAACACTTTTATATCTATGCATCTAACAGTTTCAAAACATAAAGCAAAACTTGCAGGTGGCCAGGAGCTCCAGGCCAGCCTGGGAAACATAATGAGACTCCATCTCTACCAAAAAAAAGAAAAAAAAAAAAGTAAAAAAAATAGCCAGGTGGTACATGCCCGTAGTCCCAGCTACTTGGGAGGCTGAGGCCAATGGATTGCTTGAGGCCACGGGTTTGAGGATGCAGTGAGCTATGACTGCACCTGGGTGACAGGGCTCAAGATTCTGTCTTTAATAATAATAATAATTGTTCTTTTATGAATTATAATAAATATTAATTATCATAATTATATTTATATTACTAATTATAAATATTGATAATTATTATAATAAAATATAATTATAATAATAATTATTATTATTGATGGAATAAGCAAACAAGATAATTAGAGAAGATACAGAAGACCAGAACAACACAAACTTGAGACTGATACATACAGAACACTACACTCAACTGCAGAATAAAACCAGTAGATTAAAGGCTAATGAGAAACTGGATACTTGCACAATACCAAAGAATCACCCTACAGATTGCTGCAAAACACCAAAGCACCCCACATACCTCTACCAGGGAGAACACAGGCTATTGTCCCCTTAATGCAGAGATCAAATGTGATGCCTAAGAGGTACGCAGCATCACCTATAATGTGGGCTTAACGAAGCATTTAACTCAATTCGAATCAAGCCTTAGGATCTAACTTCTACCAAATGGAAAAACGGGATAGAAGAAGTTACACATCACCACAGGGAAGATGCATTTCTAAAGGTTGAGACAGGTTGGAAGAAAAGGCATTTCTAACAAGTTCTCGGGTGATGCGGATGCCGCTCGTCCCGGGACCACACTTTGCAAACCACTGTTATAGATTAACTGAGAGACATAGAAACCAAATATCATCCTTGATTAGATCCCAGATCAAACAAACAAACCACCACCCAGCTGTAAAAGACCTTTTGAGGATAAATAAGGAAGATGGAATCTGGAGTAGATATCGGATGATGTCAGGGAATTATGCTTAATTTTGTCAGGTGTAATAATGGTATATCGTTGTGAAGGAAAATGTCCTTAGTTTCGATATTTAGTTTAATTTCTTTTCAAATAGCTCATTTGAAAAGAGACTTGGTTCATTTGAAAATTACAGGCCGGGCGCAGTGGCTCACGCCTGTAATCCCAGCACTTTGGGAGGCCGAGGCAAGCGGATCATGAGGTCAGGAGTTCGAGACCATCCTGGCCAACATTGTGAAACTCTGTCTTTACTAAAAATACAAAAAAATTAGCTGGGCATGGTGGCAGATGCCTGTAATTCCAGCACTTTGGGAGGCCGAGGCGGGCAGATCATGAGGTTAGGAGTTCGAGATCATCCTGGCTAACACAGTGAAACCCCATCTCCACTAAATATACAAAAAAATTAGCCAGGCGTGGTGGCGGGCTCCTGTAGTCCCAGCTACTCGGGAGGCTGAGGCAGGCGAATGGCGTGAACCAAGGAGGTGGAGCTTGCAGTGAGCTGAGGTCGTACCACTGCACTCCAGCCTGGGTGACAGAGAGAGAAAACGTCTCAAAAAAAAAAAAAAAAGTAAACATTGTATGGAAACATGAAAAAATAGCCTGCCCCAAATTTGCTGAACTAGTTAAGGAAAGTGTTACTGCCTGTCTTTTGGATAAAAGGTATTTTAACTAGGATGGGATGATACCTCATTATAGTTTTCATTCGCATTTCTGTGATGATCAATGATGTTGAGCACCTTTCATATGCCTGTTTGCCATTTATATAAATTACATACAATAAAAATGTCTATTCAGATCTTTTGCCGATTTTTTGACCGGTTTATTTGCTTTTTCCTGACAGGTCCGGCTCTATTTAAAAGGATATGAAGAAGTGAAGTCATCCTGAAAGAATACTATCCTAGAGGGTAGAGTCCACAGAAACTGGAGCCCGAAGGACCAACATGAGCTTCGAGGATGAAATGAGAACAGAATGATGAGCAGTCTTGGTTTCGAATGATCAGATCAAGAGGCAATGGATGGCTGAGGTCATAAGAATGATCTGGCCTCTAAACGACCATTCACAGTCATAACAGTCCTAGAAATGTTTCCAAATAGAGCAGGTAGTCAAGAGCCATCCCCAAGGGGGTCCCTCACCCACAGGCCTTTGCCTGAAAGCAGAACTGCCTCCCCTCTACTCTGCCAGGCTTTGCCTACCCTCCTCTTCCTCTTCCCCCTTCCCTTGAAGGAAGTCCCCAAGACCCTTTTCTGTTACGGGCTGAATCCTGTTCCCTCTAAAATTCATATATTGAAGTCCTAATCCCTAGTACTTCAGAATGTGACTGTATTTGTAGATAGAGTCTTTACAGAGGTAATTCAGGCTGGGTGTGGTGGCTCACACCTATAATCCCAGTACTTTGGGAGGTCAAGGTAGGTGGATCACTTGAGGTCAGCAGTTCGAGACTACTAGCCTGGCCAACATGTTGAAATCCTGTCTCTACTAAAAATACAAAAATTAGCCAGGCATGGTGGCACATGCCTGTAGTCCCAGCTACTCGGGAAGCTGAGGCAGGAGAATCACTTGAACCTGGGAGGTGGAGGTTGCAGTGAGCCAAGATAGTGCCACTGCACTCCAGCCTGGGCGACAGAGCAAGACTCTGTCTCAAAACAAACAACAGGAAAATAATAATAATAATTAAAAAGAGGTAATTCAGTTAAAATGAAGTCCTAATGGGTTGGTCCTAATGGGTTGGCCCTAACGCAATGTGACTGGTGTCCTTACAAGAGGAGATTAGGACACACACAAAGGAAAGACCATGTGAAGACACAGGGAGAAGATGGCTGTCTGTAAGCCAAGGAGAGAGGCCTCAGAAGAAACCAACCTTGCTGGCACCCTGATGTTAGACTTCAGCCTCCAGAATTGTGATAAAACATACTTTGGTTGTTTAAGCTGCGCAGTCTGTGGTCCTTCACTATGACAGCCGTAGCAGACCAACAGACCAATAGACCAATATCCCTTCTCCCCCAGGAAGCCTATGTGGAAACCCCTACCCAAGCTCAGTCTGGATTTTTCACCCACCTTCTCACCCTGATGACAAAAACAAATTTTTTCAAGGTTAATTCAATTAAACCTTTATTTTTTTATTTTTTGAGATAGAGTCTTGCTCTGTCACCCAGGCTGGAGTGCAGTGACACAAACTCAGCTCACTGCAACCTCCGTCTCCTGGGTTCAAGCAATTCTCCTGCCTCAGCCTCCCGAGGAGCTGGGATTACAGGCGCCCACCACCACGCCCGGCTAATTTTTGTATTTTTAGTGCAATGCCCCCTTCCTGGGTTCAAGTGATTCTCCTGCCTCAGCCTCCCAAATAGCTGGGATTACAGGTGGCCACCACTGCACCTGGCTAATTTTTGTATTTTCAGTACAGATGGAGTTTCACCATGTTGTCCAGGCTAGTCTCAAACTCCTGGCCTCAAGTGATCCATCCACCCTGGCCTCCCAATGTGCTGGGATCACAGGCCACCATGAACCACTGTGCCCGGGCTGACTTTGATTTTTCAACTGTATGATGGTGCAAAGTGACCCACAGTCAGCAGAAGTCATACTTTAAGTACCCATAAGAGCACTGTTTTTCACCTTCAGCATAGTACTTAACAAATTACATGGGACATAAAACACTTTATAGTAAAACAGGCTCTGTGTTAGATGATTTTGCCCAACTGTAGGGGAAAGTAAGTGTTCTGGGCACATTTAAGGTAGCCTAGGCTAAGTTATGGTGTTTGGTAGGTGAGATGTAGTAAATGCATTTTTTTAAACTTACGACACTTCCAATATACGATGGGTTTATCGGGACGTAACCCCATCAAGAAGCATCTGTAACTGGATTTCTAGAACCTACTCAAGAGACTCAGGGATTTATTTTTGGTCTGTCCTAAAAAAAAAAAAAAAAAAAAAAGGTTGTATTCTCTTATTCTCTTTCATGATTAGTTTGAAATACAGCTGCTTCTTAAGAGATGATATTTTGTTGAAACCAAAGCTTGGTGAATCTATGATTATCAGGATGGCATTCTATAAACACTATTTATATGCCAATCTAAGTAAGTTATTTCCAGTTTCTTTTTCTTTTCCTTTTTTTTTTTTTGAGATGGAGTCTCACTCTGTCACCAGGCTCTAGTGCAATGGCACGATCTCGGCTCACTGCAACCTCCGCCTCCCGGGTTCAAGTAATTCTCCTGCCTCAGCCTCCTGAGTAGCTGGGATTACAGGCGCACACCACCATATCCAGCTAATTTTTGTATTTTTAGTAGAGATGCGGTTTCATCATGTTGGCCAGGATGGTCTTGATTTCCTGACCTTGTGATCTTCCTGCCTCGGCCTCCCAAAGTGCTGGGATTACAGGTATGAGCCACCGCGCCTGGCCAGGTCCATTTTCTTGTGTGTTCTCTCAGTAGTATAAGTATTCTATTTTAATTTTAGAGAAGCATATGCACAGTTCAGAGACGTTAGAATTGCAAAGGCAATTTCTGTTGCCCAAAACTGTATTTAGTATAGTTATAAGACAAATGTAAAAGGTGTTTTACCTACACAGCAACTGAAGAAATCAGCAGTTAGCCCTGGAGTCACAGGCCCTCACACAAGGAGCCTTTTACCCTGGGTCAGGCTGCCTCTGTGACCAGCAGCGCTCAGTAACTGAACACGATATTACCAGTTTCTCCGTGCCAGACAGTATTTCTGGCTACTTGACATCTGGAGCATTTTCCTCTCTCTGTTGTGGTCAGTGTGGGAAGGAGGACTGCTACTGCCCCTGGGACACGTGGGCACCCTGCTCAGAGGGATGCCAGCTGGCCTGTGACATGGCCCAAACCCAGGCCCCACCCCTGCCACTCCACAGCAGTCTAGAGCTGGTTTGTAACCAAGGTGCAGCT
The DNA here is from genome assembly GCF_047675955.1 of Chlorocebus sabaeus. Lineage (NCBI taxonomy): Eukaryota > Metazoa > Chordata > Mammalia > Primates > Cercopithecidae > Chlorocebus > Chlorocebus sabaeus. Next base: position 29,689,652 of record NC_132919.1, on the reverse strand, counting down.
GAATTTAGCTCCGTGAATCATCTCCAAGGAAAACCCACAGAGAAAGTGAACTCACCTTTTAACCAAGTCCTTGATGGGGTATGATTGTCCCAACAAAGCCCTGGGTCCCAGATCTGAGTGCCCCGGTAAGTCCATTTCCTAAACAAAAGGGGTCTGAAGAGGCTATCCAGCCTATCCTCTGCCCTGCAAACAGAGCCAACAGCCTTGATTTTCAAATGAGAATGTGGACTTCAGAGGCAAACTGTTGGGGATTATGAAAACAGAACTTAAATTGCTTCCACATCTGGAAAACAAACCCAGCAGCCAGACCCAAGAATTCCAGGCGTGCCAGCTCAAAGAGAAGCTGTAGGTCAGGGGAGTTATTTCCTGTTAGCTTTCAGTCCCCCATTACCTACCTGAAGCCACAAAGATCTCCTGTCTACAAACAGCTGGTAAAGTCACAGCTCAGAGAAAGAGAACAAAGTTTACATACTAGGGCGCCTACCACGTGGCCAGTCTGCTCTGTGCTTTACAGAGACGGTAAACTCCCTGCAAGTAATTATCATTTTCCTCCTTATAGATGGGGAAACGTGGACGGGCACGGTGGCTCACGCCTGTCATCCCAGCACTTTGGGAGGCCGAGGCGGGGGGATCACGCAGTCAGGAGATCGAGACCATCCTGGCCAACATGGTGAAACCCCATCTCTACTAAAAAATACAAAAATTAGCTGGACACGGTGGCACGTGCCTGTAATCCCAGCTACTCGGGAGGCTGAGGCAGGGGAATCGCTTGAATCAGGGAGTAGGAGGTTGCAGTGAGCTGAGACTGTGCCACTGTACTCCAGCCTGGTGACAGAGCGAGACTCCATCTAAAAAAAAAGAAAAAGAAAAAGAAAAAGAAAGGTGGGGAAATGGTGTCCAGAGAGTTTCATCCACTTTCCCCTGAAGTACCCTGCAGTTTTTCTCTTTATTCCCCTTTGGAGTCACACAAAAAGTTGGGGCCATGCAAACCCAAATCAGGAGTTCCCTAATTTCAGTCGTCCCATCTAAATTCTCAGAAACGATTTTCCAAATGCCTTCTGGAAGCTCCAGTTCCCATGCAGCCACTGTGCCTCTGGTTCCCCTGAGGAAAGCACGGACCAGAGGCCCCAGCAACTCAAGTGTCAAAAGCGAAGTAACGGGCTGCAGTTGAATGGGGTGTGTATAAAGGGCTCTCCTGGTTCTTGGAATGGGCAGTTATTTTTTGCTACAAATTATAGCTTTTCAAGATGTGGGTGTTTGAAGAGAGGGTTTAATGACTCACACAGCCAAGAGTCTGTGGGGCTTGTTTTGGGGGCTCCATACTTTACCATCATGATAAGAGGAGTGACGATAAAAATACTTCACTCAAAGTGAAGGTTTGGGAGGGAAAGCAGTGGCTCAGGCCAGCTCTTTCCCCTCGTAGAGTCCACCAAGTAGGTCAGGCTCCTTTTTCAGGGGAGTGCCCTCCGAAGAGGTGACATGGAACTTTCTAGAGAGAGGCCACTATCCAACTCAAGGAGAGTACACCTGGATGGAGCCGATCCACGGTCCAAAGTCAGGGTGGGTTCCCACCCAACTCCTCCTCCGCCACAGAACCCTCAGGCCTTGGACAGCCGGCAGGGTGCTGATGTTTAACCACAGCCAATAGGCCAAGGCTCCATGTGACCTGCCCTTCTGGAGCGGGCAGGTCAGGATCAGCAGGGTGACTCTCCTCCTCCCAACCCTGCAGAGCCTCCTGCCAGAGCCCTCGGGTTTTATAATCCTTTCCTCCTCCCTGCCCATCTTCTGGTACCTCCCATCAGCACAGAGCCCCCATGGTCTTCCCAGAAAACTCAGTTCAGCTGTCCCTCTTTGTCCTGTGGCCTTTGCTAGACCCAGCTACCCAAGTTTTGTGTTCCAGAAGCTGCTGTCTTGCATGGAGGATTGGGGTGTGTCACTCAAGCATAGCTGGCCAGAGCTCAGCTTAGGGCCTCCGGCCAGGGCAGCCTTTCCTGCAGTGGAGACAGGTGAGAGGGCATTAGGTCTGGGGCTCACAGGGTAGAGACCCACCCGCCCAGGGAGTCCACTGGGAACCCCCTCTAAGAGCTTATGGGCTCCCCACTGCCCACAGAACCAGGCCCAGCTCCCGAGAGCAGCTCGCAAAGCCCCTTCCAGCAAGTCTCAGCCTCAGGACATGCTCTGCCTCTCCTCTTCCCTAGTACCCCAGGCTTCTGGGCACCTTTACCCACCTCCATGCCTCAGCACATGCTGCTTTTTATGCACGTGGGGCATAAGCACCACCTCATCAAAGAGGTGGTGCTTCGAATCTCTGACACTGCAGGCAAAATTGAGGAGGTCGGGCTACTGCCTTTCACTGGAATCTCAAGAGGGAGAGGGGCAGAGAGAAGATCTCTGAGGAAAACAAGGTTTATAACCATCACCTGCTCTTAAAGCCTCCCTCCAGCCAGCAGTTCATGCTTAGCCCCTGCTTGGGGGCCACTGTCACCTAGACATCCTCATGTGGCTATCTCCCAGTGCCTCCCCAACTCAGCCCTGACTTCCATGAGTAGCCCACACCTAACCCTCTGCACTGCTCCAGCCAGACCCTGTGCAGCCTTGTCACCTGCACCCCTGCAGGTGCCATGCCGACTGGGTGCCCACCCCACCACTCTTCCTCCTCTCTCTCCATCCTGCCCCACCCCACTGCAGCCCAGCCATCCTGAAGGATGGAGGCCCTGACACATCCTGCTCACACAGGCCCCTGTGCCTTTGCCACTGCCCCCTGCCCAGAATGCCTCTGTCTGTCTCAGGAGCAGTGCCATTGGCTGGCACTCCCCGAGATCCTTAGCACCTAAAGAAGCACAAAATAGTTGTTTTTCTCTTTTTTTTTTTTTTGAGATGGAGTATTGCTCTGTCACCCAGGCTGGAGCGCAGTGACACAATCTTGGTTCACTGCAGCCTCCACCTTCCGAGTTCCAGCAATTCTCCTGCCTCAGCCTCCCGGGCAGCTGGGATTACAGGCACCTGCCACCACGCTGGGCTGATTTTTGTATTTTCAGTAGAGATGGGGTTTCACCGTGTTGGTCAGGCTGGTCTTGAACTCTTGACCTCAGGTGATCTGCCTGCGTTGGCCTTCCAAAGTGCCAGGATTACAGGCATGAACCATGGTGCCTGGCCAAAAAGGGGTCTTAAACATTTGAGAACAAGGAAAGCATGCATCTGCGAAGCACCTATCATGTGCCAGGTATTTCTGTGCATCAGCCACTGTTTAGATGAGAATACACAGGTTCAAGGAGGTTAAGTAATTCATGAAAGGTCGATAGGCTGTGATTTGAACCAGGTCTGATTTTAATGCAGCAAGGAGGGTACAGAGAATACCAAATGCTCTCAGCAATGTGACATCCAGCACCCCATGGACAACGCCATGCACTGGAGTGGACTCAGGCTGACCCTGCGGCCATGGGAACAGCAGTTAGCAACGCTGATGGACTTGAGCTGAAGCTTGCAGGGACCACGGCACACTGGGTTTCTGAGGTCTGTGCCATCCAGGCCATCGGGCAGAGCCCTCCTCCCCTTTCCCACCACAGACAGCTTCAAAGAGGCTACATGTGGGAAGACTTGACAGAAAGGGAGAGGAGATTTGAAAGCAAATTGTTAAAAGGAAACACATGTGAAAATGAAAACTCAGGCAAAGTGGGAGAAGGACGAGGGAAGGAGAGTGATGTCCAAGGATTATAAACTGAGTCAAGAACACCAGTTTCCCTCTGCTCCCTTGGGAAGGCCAGTGACCCACTCCCTGCCCTCATTTTCCCTCTGAACCCAGATGGAATTGGGCAGACCTTAGATGATGCCCAGCAAGAGAAACAGGAAAAGTTGCCTTGCACACAACCATGACAACTGTGGAGCCACGATTCATATGTGGTGAGGCTCAGAGAGATCGCTCTACTTTGCCAAGGCCACAGAGCTGGCGAGCCATAAAGCTGGAATCTAAGCCCAATCCAAGCTTGTCCCCTTGAATCGCATCAGCGTCCCCTCATATAATCTGCCACCACTACAAGGTGCTATCTGCTTCCCTGAAGGAACTGGACAAATTATGTAAGTTCCCCAGAGGTTACCTAGTTTCTGTTTCATTAAATCTGAGACACCTCTGAATTTACAATGCACCGTTATTTCAACTATGCCGAGAAAAAGGCGCTGTCAAATTATAATAATCCGCGAATGTGCGACACATTCCAATTTAAGATGTTAAATAGCAAAAAAAGGAAAGGAAAAAAAGAATGTGCCTTAGAATCCCAGAAAATACCATGTGAGTGTGAGTGGGGAGCAGGGATTCAGTCACAGTTCCGCAGACTGTGTGTGCAGTGAAGGGCAGTCAACAACTCCACACAAGCACATGAGCACACACCTGCTGCTGTAAAATCCTTCTTTGCTAACAACTGATGAAATCGTGCAGATAATCATACAAAAATGTGTTGGCCAGACCTGCCTTGTCAACAAGAACCCTCATTTCACCAGGAGGTCATCAATTCAAGGTTGCCTAACATTAGTCAGACGGGTCAGGCACGGTGGCTCATGCCTGTAATTCCAGCACTTTGGGAGGCCAAGGCGGGCAGATCACGAGGTCAGGAGATCGAGAGCATCCTGGCCAACATGGATTGCTTGCACCTAGAAGTTCGAGACCAGCGTGGGCAACATACGTGGGCAACATAGTGAGACCTCATCTCCACCAAATGAATAAATAAATAGCGAGGAGTGGTGATGAACCCAGCTACTCAGGCAGCTGAGGTGGGAGGATCACTTGAGCCCAGGAGGTTGAGGCTACAGTGAGCCAAGATTGTACCACTGCACTCAAGGTGGGCAGAAATGCGAAACTCTGTCTCAAAAAAAAAAAAAAAAAAAAATCAGTCAGGCGGAGGCTGTCCTACCCACCCAACCAGCCAGGCTAGGCCAGGCCAGCCAGCTTCGCCTGAGTGGAGCTACAGACCTCTGGGCAGCCAAGCTGGATGAGCAGGCAGGTTTGCTCCTTGGTTGACTACTAAGGGCAGTCACCCAGTGTGGCCGGGCAGTGGCACAGCCCGCACCTTTTTGTCTGGTCTTTCTCCAAATCTCCTGGGGCGTGTGGCCAGCCAGGGCCTCAGCATTTTAATAAGGCAGATGCTGCAGGCTGGCAATGGCAGACAGGCAGCACTGCTCCAAGCCAGCTTTCCCAGCTAGGCACAGGTGGATGGACAGGCAGGCCCTGGCTGGAGGCGAAGGGCAGGTGGGCTGAGATGTGGATGGCCATCCTCCCCTTGGCAGGCCAGCCACAGCCTGGCAGCCTGAGCAGCCTCTGGAAGAACCGGCGAGGTATAGCCTCCCTCACTGAACCTGGGAAGAAGGCTGTCACCTCGGAAGTTGCTTGGCATCTCATTCACAGATTGCCACACAGATACCAGTCGCTTCACCTCAGACCCGGAATCTGCATCTGCAGAGCCCAAGTAGGTTTGTTAAAAACACAGAAGCTGGCTGGGTGCAGTGGCTCATGCCTGTAATCCCAGCACTTTGGGGAGCCAAGGTGGGAGGATCACCTAAGGGTAGGAATTTGAGATCAGCCTAGGTAACATAGTAACACCTCATTTCTACTTTTTTTTTTAAAAAAAATTAAAATGGAAAAAAAAAGATGTAAAAACGCACAGAAGCTGAGGAAGCAGAGTTTTGCTTCTCTTGCAAAGGCTCTTGAGTAATGGAGTTCTTCCCCTGCCACCTTCCTGTTTGGGCCATGACGCTCCCCGGCAAGACATTCTGTTAGATGTGAAGGTTATCAGTCACAACAATCAAACCAGCTGAAGCCTGCAGGAACTAAGAATGACAGCTCCCCCCAAAGCACAGTTTTAAGTGCTTTTCATACATTTACATATTTGAGCCTTACCACGAACCCTGCGAGGGTGGTACCACCCTCATCCTCATTTTACAGGTGGGGAAGCTGAGGCACAGAAAAGTTAAATAACTTGTCTAAGATTCCACAAATAGCAAGGGGCAGAGCCAGGATTTGAACCCAGAGACAGCCTGACTCTGAAGGCATTTTGGTACCAAACTGGTCTGCCTCTCTAACCATCTAACCGTCCACGAGTGCCAACTAAGTAAGCGCCAAAACCTAGACTGGGCATTTTAAATCACCATGGCTCATTTCATTTTCACCACCACCCTGCGAGGCAGGTGCTATTATCAACCCCATTCTACAGGTTGGGCACCCCAACCCTCAGCCACCCCATAGCAGGGGGCTGGATGAACAGGATGCCCCACGTGAATGCTGCCTGACACGCAAACACACACGTGTGTGCACACACGCATATATGATCTGGGACCCTAAACTGGACAGACTAAACCCAAAGCTGCTGCCCAAATGTGGGAGTGACTCCCTGGGGTCCTTAGGACCTCACAGAACCGTGCTGCTGCCTGCCCACAGGCAGAGGGAGTGGAGAGGGAGGCCAGGGAAAGTGAAATCAGAAGGGTGAGGTCACTTGTTCAAAGTTCCACAACTAGCGAGCAACAGAGCCAGAATCTAGACCCAGAAGTTTTCTGGCACCCATTTTTTCACCTTAAGGAAACAGGCATTGGGTGACAGAGCGTGGGATGAAGGTGCCTGTGTCTTAGGTAGGCATTTCTTCCAGGAAAACCTGGGAGCAGGGGGCAGGGACTTGCTACTATTCTCGCTCCTATTCTAGGAGACAGACTTGAGTCTGGTGCAGAGGGCAGACACCCCTCAGCTCCCTTACCCCAAGTTCACTGGAGCAGCAGCGGCTATTTGAAATGTGGGTTCCCTTTTCATGGTGTCAGGCTTACAGAGCGCAGAGGAAGGTGGGGGTGACCGCGGATGACTAAAGAGAGAGGGCCTGCCCACTCTCCCACACTCCAGTTCTGTTTAGGCCTTCCTCTTTCTGGTCCCTCAAAAGAGAAAGGCTCCCATGAGCAGAGCCGCGGATATTAATAACTTCTACAGAGCTTTGTTTTCATCTGAATTAATGTTTACGTTGTTGGGAAAGAACCCACTTGTCTGGGAAGATGAAGCAGGTTAAATCAATTAAAAATGTGACCAACAGTTGGAAAACTTCCCATTTCTTAAGGGAAGTCAAGAAGTGGGTTTGGAAATGCTGGCATGACTAGCACTGACCTGCCAGGTGGATCTGGGCTGGAGGCCACCCAGACCCCACAGCTCTGGGCCACAACAGCCACCCCTCTGACCTTCATACGACCTTTGTAGGCTGCACATCTTTCTGGTTGCCTGTGTCCTCCTCCCCGTCTCATCTCCTTTCCAGGTCATGGGACAAAGTGAAGAAGCAACCACCCAGGCTGTCTGGGTGCTCAAGAGGGTTCTGAGAATCTGAGCTCTTGGTCATCGATGCTCTTGAGGGGAGCTCAGCTTCTGAAGCACCAAGATACTCGGGACCCCTCTGAGCAAGGCCAGCTGGGTGCCCCCAGCATCCACTCAGCCTTGAATGGGGTCCACAGAAACTGGCCAATGACAAATTCCATTCACTTAACAGTATTATGATGAGGCCGCAAACACTTGGGGAACTACTGCCATGTGTAGTCAGACACTCGGCATGAGAAAATGAGAAAATCACTCCAAATGAAAGCAGATAAGGGTACTGTCCAGGCTTTTGGGGGCACCTTCTCTGCAGCCTGCCACCCAGTGTGGGCTCCAGACCATGCTGCTTGGAACCATGGTCAGGCCCAAAGCTGCACATCCTCCCTGGAGAACACGTGCTGGCCAAGAGAGGTAGCCAAGACACCCTGCTGAAGCCCCACCCACCAAAAACTCAGAGGGCACCCCAACCCTCAGCCACCCCATAGCAGGGGGGTGAACAGGATGCCCCATGTGAATGCTGCCTGACACACAAACACACACGTGTGTGCACACACGCATATATGATCTGGGACCCTAAACTGAACAGATTAAACCCAAAGTTGCTGCTCAAATGTGGGAGTGACTCCCCGGGGTCCTTAGGACCCCACAGAACCGTGCTGCTGTCTGCCCACAGGCAGAAGGAGTGAAGAGGGAGGCCAGGGAGCTCTTGAGGATCAGAAAAGAGATGAGGAGACAGCCTGGGTGGCACGGGCCAGAGTGTGGAAAACACGGGCAGGCTGCTGGCTGCTTTATGGGCCTTGAGAGCAGGACCTGTCCCTACCTGATAGGAGCTGACCCATGGGAACAGCAGGCAGGCGCAGGCAGCTGTCGGAGACATGGCTATATGCACATTGCCGGTGTGCCCTTTGCTGGTTTGATTCATGTGGTGGCAACAGCATAGTCTGGCAGGAAGTGTTTCCACGTTCAATGGACTGGCTCATCTGACCCGACTCAAGCTGAGGCCGGGAAGTCCATGGCAGCAGTGGCCACAGACGCCTGTCCTCCAGAAATGCCTCAAGGCCCAAATCCCCTTGACGCGGAGGTTCTGAGGAGGGCAGAGCAATGGAAGGCAACTCGTGCCTGTGGATTTCTAGTCTCACTTGTACTGTCAGTCCCCCCTTCTCCTCCTCCTGGGATTCTGGGTTGTCACAGCATTGGGTGGTCCCCCATCTCTCTGAGCTTGTCCCCTGTCCCCCCAGCCCTGGCTTGCTCTCCAATCACATCCCGTCTTGTAGTTCTGTGAACATAGCATGCCAGCCACAGTCCCACCTCAGGGCCCTTGCAGTTCCTCTTTTCTCTGCCTGTACCTCTTTTGTTGGGATGTCACCTTCTCAGTGAGAACTTCCCCATCTGACTCGGAAACCCAGCACTCCCTCCCCTACCCTGCTCTCCCTCCTGCCAACTCCCATGTTCCGTGTTTTACTGGTCTACCTGCCTCACTATCATCCTGCGAGCTCCTTGAAGGCAGGGGTTCTCATCTGTTTCGTTCACTGCTATATCTCCAGTGCCCAGCACAGAATCTGGCACAGAGTAGACAACCAAGTATCTGGTGAATGAATTCAGTACCACTTGCCCTGTACTGGGCAACATGCTAGGGGCTGAGCAAACAGAGATGGGGAAGCCTCCGGGTCCTGAAACGCCTCCTCATGAGGGAGACTGTGGTACCATTCAGGGGCAAAGATCATACAACATCCAGTAAGGCACCAGGTGGGCCTGCCAAATCAGCATGCCTGTTTTCTGGTGCCTAACTGGTATAGACAGGACCACCCAATAATCCAGCCATGAGATCTGAGGCAAAGTAACTGGGCATTGATTTTCGAGGCCAGTGTTTGATGCCATAAGTGCCCAGTTCCTGAGTCAAGAGCCAGCAGAGCTGACCCAGAGGAAAACAGAGTCCAGCCCCAGGGGTTCTGTATGCCTGGCAAGGCCAGGGCACTGTGTTCCACTGCTAACACCAGGCAGCAGGCACGACCAGATAAAGATGCTTCGGCTGGGTGTGGTGGCTCATGCCTGTAGTCCCAGCACTTTGGGAGGCTGAGGCAGGTGTATCCCTTGAGCCCAGGAGTTTAAGACCAGCCTGGACAACATGGCAAAACCCCATCTCTACAAAAACAACAATTAGCCAGAGGCAGGGTGGCACACATCTGTAGTTCCAGCTGAGACTGAGGTGAGAAGATCGCTTGCGCCTGGGAGGGTGGGAGGCTGCAGTGAGCCCTGATCACACCACTTCACTCCAGCCTGGGCCGTAGAGCAAGACCCTGTCTCAATTTAAAAAAAAAAAAAAAAAAAAAAAAAAAAGCTTCCCTTTCAAACACAATGAGCCCTGAGCCAGGAGACAGCACGCCCTTTCCCGTTCAGATATGCCTGCCTTCTGGGAACTGCTCACCCGCTATTTCATTGGGAGCCTCTCCTGCCCCCTTCACCCCCTCCTTACCCATACCTAAAACATATAAAGTGACATTGCGAAGGCCCCTCAGAACAGAATCAGTTGTGGAAAATCTCAGCATAACAGGCTGCCCAGAGCAGGGACTGCCAGACACCTGTGGGTGCGGATGAAAGAGGAAGTTATGAGGGCCCCAGGTGAACCGCCAAAGAGAAAACCTTGGGTTTTGAAGCAGCCTGCCTACCAGGAGAAGAAGTGGCAAGGAAGGCTCCAGCATGCTTTAGGAGGGGCGCAGATGGTCGGGAGGGAGAGTGAGGGCCAGTGGAGTGTCTCAAGCTGCAGCCCACAGTCTTCCGAGTGCAAACTGCCCCTGGAACCCCGAGGGAGGTGGCTTAGAACCCAACAGTCCCTCTAATTCCTTCTGCTTTTCCTCCCTCACTTGGCTGAAAGTCCCTCCCAAGGGCAGGCTCCAGGCAGTCTCTCCTACAGACCTCCCTTAGGGCAAAGGTCATGCCTTCCAGCAGGCTTACCTGGCCTGGCTAGTTCCGTCCCTCGCCTCCGGCCCAGTCTTATCTCTTCTACTGGCCTTAGTCATTTACTCCACCCCCTTCACCGAAGTCCAGGCCCCCCCTCAAATTCCGAAGCTGTTCACTACCCATTTGTCCAAGCGGTGCTGCCTCCTACAGTGAAGAACCCAAGCGGCTTCCCTCGCCCCGGCAGGCCACACTCTCCCCTGTGAAGTCACAGGGACCTCAAAAACAACTGCAGGCAATTTGCAATCAACTTAGAAGAGCGGGGCTGGCCCAGAGCAGACCCAGTATTCAAACTCCCTGAGCTTGCAAACACCTTGAGGGCAGGGAAATGTCTCGTATGTAATGTTCCCTGGGCACATAATCAACAGTCCCCGAAAGCCAGAAAGCAGGGTAAGGTTTTGGCCAGTGCCAGGGTGCCAGCACCTGGGGGAGACCCCAATCAAAGGCAGCGCGACTCAGGCACCCCACCAAGGCAGGCTAGTTGGTAGGGGGAGGATATGGGAGGGGGAGTGTGAGAGCTCCTATTGCAGAGGTCTACTGGCACACAATTAGTACTGCCTCCGACCCCTTTGGGTCTCCTTTTTCCCATCTCAGCAACCACTGTAACCACCTTTCAGCTGGGGCAGGACCTGGGGATGTTCCAAGGAATGTGCCGGCCCCATTGCTTTCCAGCGTCCCAGGAGCCCAAGCCACTGCCACTGCCACCTGCCGCCTGCTCTGGGAGGGCAGGACAGAGATTTGGTGGATCACCAGGAACCAGCCCAGGGTGCTGCCACTTCAAGACCTGACGGAGGCTAAGTGCAGAGACAGGACCCAGACCTCTCACACTGCTTTGAGAAGGAAGGTATAAATCAGTCAGTCAAGGAAAACTGGCACGGACCTCGGGGGAGTGAGGTGTCACTTCCAGTCCTCCGTGGGAGAGCAGGGAGAGGGGAAAGGGAAAGAGGAGGCACTGGAGTTAGCACGGGCGAGGAGTGGGGTCCGGGGCTGTGTCGGAACCCGGTTCCCCACAGCACAGACACGCTCTCCAGAGACTGCGCCGCCAGGACCTCGGAGACACTTGTCGCCCGCACAGAGAAGAGGCTGTGCCAACAGCTCCCACCACCGGGGGAAACCGGCCGCCTCAAGGGCCACAACATACCTCCCGCCACGGCAGCTTCTCGGCCAGGGAGAGGCAAGGCCCTGTCCCCCACCACGACCTGGGCTGGCCCCGAGGACTTCTCCACTCCACCCGCCCAGAGGGACGGGGGAAGCCAGAAAACAGGCTCTGTGCAGCCGCCAAGAGCTACAGAAAAACTTCGCGGTGCTCCGCCCCGTCGGGGACCCGGCCAAGGGTACGGCGTTGCGGACCACGCCGGTCCCGCAAGGGCAGGAGGGCAGGGGCGCTGCGGGCCGAGGTGGGGCGCGCGGTCGGGTTCCCACGGAGGCGCCCCAGCAAACGAGCCCCCTTCCCAGCCCACCAGAAGCACTTCCTGAAACTGCGCTGGGGAAGGAGCCGCTACCCGCGCACCTGGCAGCAGCTTCTACCCGCGGCCGAGCGAGACGGCTCAGGTAACCCGACCTCCCAGGCCAAGTCCGCACTCCGCCAACTTCCGGGGCCGCGGGCCGGACCGAGCCAGGTGCGCGCCGCCAGAGCCCCGCGAGCGCCAGCCCCGGGGCCGCCGCTTACCTGGCTCCCTAGAGCCGGCGGGGTGCGCATCCGCGGGCCGGTCCCAGGCAGAGGCGCGGAAGCCAGCAGGCGCGGGTCGGCGGCGCGCGGGGACGCGGCGTGCAGCCCCGAAGCGCAGGAACAATTCCGGCCGCGCCGCCGCCGCTCGCACTCATGGGCACCAGTGGAAGGCGCGGCCCCGCCCCCGCCCGCGCCCGCGCCCGCGCCTGTTGCCGGGAGACCCGCGTGGGCCGAAGGGCTCTTTGTATCAAAGCTGCGGTGACATCACGAGGCTCCCGGGCCCCGGGACTCAGGGGCGGGGCCTCGTGCCGGGGCGGGGCGGGGGCGGAGGACAGGGACAGGGCCCGGGAACCCGAGCCGCGGGGCGGGGCCCAGGTAACCCCGCCCCCAAAGGTAGGGGCAGGTGGCTCCGGGGCACAGACCAATGGCCGCGCGGCCGGCCCCGCCTCCGGAGGTGGAGCTCGCCTGGGCCAGCCTTGCTCCGCGCGGCCCGGGCCAGGACTCCAGGAGGCGGCGTGTGAGCTCGCGTCACTACCAGGTAGGCGCTGTAGTCTCCTGCTCCTTCCGCGCCACCCTCACGGTTTGTTGTCACCGCACTGCGAGATTCCAGCCGGCGCTCCCCGGCTCGCACGGCGCACGCCACCCCACACGACCCGCCGCCGTCTCCACCCCCTAAATGAGTCCGGGGGTGCCAAGGCTGGCTTTCATCCTGAGTCCTACCCACAACTTTCCCAGCCTTTTCATGTGAAGTCGGAACCATCTCCATAACCAGCCCAGGAACACAAAGAACCAAGCGGCAACGAGAACTAAAGAACCAAAAAAAAAAAAAAAGAGAGGACCCTTCCTGTTGAATGCTAGTAAATATTATTTATGTTAAACATGTGCCCTCAGGCTGGGCACAGTGGCTCGGACAAAGTGGCCGAGGCAGAGGATCTTTGAGGCCAGGAGTTTGAGACCAGCCTGGGCAACATAGCGACACCTTGTCTCTACAAAAAATTAAATGTTTAAAAATATACTCGCCATCCCCCCATCACTCTTAACCATGCCCTGGACTTTAAAAAGGCAAAAATGAGATGAATGTAAAGCGGCAAATATTGCAAATGTGGTTGCCCTTCGACCTACTGTTGAACTATTGAGTGAGGGGAGAGATTTATCTTCCTGTCTGGCTCAAAGCCACCCTTGCCTTCCCTGAGTCTTCACTGGCCAACAAAGTGGCACCTGCACTTTGGTACAGGCAAGATCAGTAGGGCATCTGGGTGCTTTGGTCCTGCACCACCCTAGACACGCACCCACACCCACACATGCACCCACCCACACACACATGCTCACACGCAGCAGCTTTGCCCATTTCTCTGCCTTTTGGCTGTCAAATTCCTTCTCCTCAGTCTCTCCTGCCAGTAAATTATCAGCGGCCCCTATGTTTACCAGGGCTTGTCTCTGAGACAAAGCAGCCCCTATGGCTCCCAGAACTGCTGGGGACTTTCCAAATGGGATAGCATTAACTAGAGGAGGGCCTCCTGGCCAGAGCCACCTGAGAGAGGAGCTAGAACTGTGGCCCAAGATAGAAACTCCACTGCCCCAGCCCTCTCCTCACAAGGTATGCCTTGCTGTTCAGAGATCTATGTGCAGAGGCCAGTCTGTTTCTCTTGTTTGTGTCTACTCCCACAGTCTCTAATACACAGGAGCACTGTGGTGTATCATAAAGAACACACATGTTGGTTGGATGTGGTGATGCATACCTGTAATCCCAGTGCCTTTGGGAGGCCAAAGCAGGAGGGTTACTTGAGCCTAGATATTTGAGGCCAGCTTGGACAACATAGCAACACCCCATCCCTACCAAAAAAATTAGAAATAAAAACATTAGCCAGATATGGTGGCACATGCCTGTAGTCGCAGCTACCGGAGAGCCTGAGAAGGGAGGATCACTTGAGCCCAGGAGTTTGAGTCTGCAGTGAGCCATGATGGCACCACTGCACTCCAGCCTGGTTGACAGCAAGACCCTGTCTCTATTTGTTTATTTATTTATTTTGAGATTTATATTTCATTCTGTTGCCCAGGCTGGAGTGCAGTGGCACAATCTCAGCTCACTGCAACCTCCGCCTCCCAGGTTCAAGCGATTCTTCTGCCTCAGCCTCCCAAGTAGCTGAGACTACAGGTGCGCGCCACCATGTCCAGCTAATTTTTGTATTTTTAGCAGAGATGGAGTTTCACCATATTGGCCAGGCTAGTCTTGAACTCCTGACCTCGTGATCTGCCCGCCTCAGCCTCCCAAAGTGCTGGGGTTACAGGCGTGAGCCACTGCACCTGGCTGACCCTGTCTCTATTTAAAATAAATAAATAAAAGTACTTATGTGGTGTATCATACCACTGGCTTTGAAGTCAAACAGACTTGGGTTTGAATTGTGTCTTATTTCCCAGATGTCCTGGGACAAGTTCTGTTACTTCTCTAAGACTCAATGTCTTTTCATCTGTAAAATGGGAATGGTACCTCACGGGATGTTGTACACCCTAGCACAGTGGGTACACTTAATTTTAGGCACGCCTCAAAGGTGTGGTAAGTGATTGAGCCCATGCACCCTGGGCCCACTCTATCTGCCTTCCCAGCTCCACCCTGAGACCTTAACTCAGCAGCCTTCCATAAGGTTTTAGGATGTGGCTGAGTCCAGGGGCTCTATCTTGTTTCCCTTCTTCCCTTCCAAGTCCAATGTTGCCCCCAAGGATAACTGGGCTCCAGAAAGCAGGTCACATGACAGGATCGTCCAGAACCAAGAAAGAAAAGCAGAAACCAAGGGTGATCATCCCTTCTCTGGTCCTGGCTGTCTTCCAGCGAAGGTCAATGGAGAAAGTCAGGCCTGTCAAGCCCCCTCCGCGTCCCCACCACGGGCAGCCTGAGCGACATTCTCAAGAGCTCTGTGGAATGGGTTGTGTCAGTAGGTCCCTCTTTATTTTTCTCAAAGGTAGTGGAGTGGGGAATGTCTCCAGGTACTTGTTCTTAAAAGCAGAGTGACAGAGGAAGGCCACAGATGCATTGAACACTCATGGGTTCGAAGCCTGCCCGGTTCCATTAACCAAGGGAAGTCAATGTTTTGGAGCCTTAGTCTCCACTTCTAGAAAATGGAAATAAGGCCGGGCGCGGTGGCTCAAGCCTGTAATCCCAGCACTTTGGGAGGCCGAGACGGGCAGATCACGAGGTCAGGAAATCGAGACCATCCTGGCTAACGCGGTGAAACCCCGTCTCTACTAAAAAAAAAAAAAAAATACAAAAAAAAACTAGCCGGGCAAGGTGGCAGGCACCTGTAGTCCCAGCTACTCGGGAGGCTGAGGCAGGAGAATGGCGCAAACCCGGGAGGCGGAGCTTGCAGTGAGCTGAGATCCGGCCACTGCCCTCCAGCCTGGGCGACAGAGCGAGACTCCGTCTCAAAAAAAAAAAAAAAAAAAAAGAAAATGGAAATAAGACTCTTCCTCT
Organism: Chlorocebus sabaeus; assembly: GCF_047675955.1. Taxonomy (NCBI): domain Eukaryota; kingdom Metazoa; phylum Chordata; class Mammalia; order Primates; family Cercopithecidae; genus Chlorocebus; species Chlorocebus sabaeus. The sequence continues at coordinate 29,674,235 of NC_132919.1, read as the reverse complement.
TGCAGTTGTGAAGTTTCAATGAAATGATGAAGTGTCTAGTGCAATGCCTGAGATGCTGCAGGTGCTCAATAAATGGTAGTTCCTAGTCACTACCAGCAGCATGGGTGAGCTGCAGTCTGACACACTGGTTCTGTGCATGGGTGCTGGGGCCGAGGGCCGTATCTTGGCTTTACCACCTTATTGCTAAATGACCGTAGGCAAGTTTAAGTCCCAGTGTTTCAATTGCCTCATCTTTAAATTGGAGATAATAATAGTATGTGTTTTAGAACTATTGTGAGGATCAAAATAATCAGGGCCAGTAAAATACATAGAACAGAGCCTGGCACAGAGCAGGTAGCCAATAAACAGTAGCTATTACTCATGATCATTATGGCAAGAGGCTGAGGGGAACAGAGGTGAGGATTAGAGGCAGCCCGAGGGAAAATTTAGGACCCTGACTTTTGAGGTAAGGGCTAACACTTTCCAGCAGGGTTCAGAGAAGCAGTGATAGTCCAGTGGGGGGTGAGGTGGGGATGGTGACTGTATCTGATGGGTGGGATTAGACACGGGATGCATATGGGATCTGAGGGCTCTAATACAGGCTAGGACTCTGTCTTTGGTTCAAACAGGGGCTAAGAGTGAATTAATAGGAAGTATAATCCTGCCTTCTGAGCACAGTACCACCTGTGAGGATGTGGGGAAGGAAGGTCTTGAGTTAGGTACCCTGGTCTCTTAGCATTACTGTGAGGTTCCTTTTTTTTTTTTTTTTTTTTTTTTTTAAAGAGACAGGGTCAGGCCAAGTGCCGTGACTTACACCTGTAATCCCAGCACTTTGGGAGGCTGAAGCAGGTATATCACCTGAGGTCAAGAATTCGAGACCAGCCTGGCCAACATGGTGAAACCCTGTCTCCACAAAAAAATACAAAAATTAGCCAGGTGTAGTGGCGAGCGCTTGTAATCCCAGATACTTTGGAGGCTGAGGCAGGAGAATCACTTGAACCCGGGAGGTAGAGGCTTCAGTGAACCAAGATTGTGCCACTGCACTCCAACCTGGGTGACAGAGGGAGACTGTCTAAAAAATAAATAAATAAAAAGGACCTTGCTCTGTTGCCTAGGCTGAAGTGCAGTGGCGCAATCATAGCTCACTGCAGCCTCAAACTCCTAGGCTCAAGCAATCTCCCCACCTCAGCTTCCCAAAATGCTGGGATTATAGGCATGAGCCACCATGCTTGGCCTAAGTCTATTTTCTTTCTGCTGCCACCATGCAAGAGTTAGCTCAACATTAGATGGTGTAAAGAAGCAACATTCTGCACATGTTTGGGGCCATGTGGAACGACTGGCTAAATATATATATGGTTTCATGATCATTATTTTGAGAAAAGAACCCTTCTGAACATTACCTAATGTTAACATTAGCCAAGCAACTGATGCCAACCAATATCAGCCAAGTGAACAAACAACAGCTGACATAAATAGTGTTGGAGCTAAAACAAAAAGTCTGGCAAGTTGTTCTCAAACTGAGTTCCTTGGAACCCTCAGGGTTTTGTGGAGACTTCGCAAAAGGGAAGGTGTACTTCAGGGGGACCACAAAAATAGCTCCACTTCTGTCTGCTGTACATGCTGTCTTCTGCATGAGACTTCATGTGAATAAAGGGTTCTATGGCTTTAAAGATGTTTAGAATCACTCGTATAGTATAACCATTTCCAAGACAGGGGAATGAGCCCCAGAGGTGGGAAACGGCATCTCCCCTCACAAGTAGCACAGATTGTTAGTGGTGGAGCCAGAGGTAGAACCAGGTCTCATGACTCTCAGTCTAGTGCTCTCCAAGGTGGACACCAGTCATTAATCAGGACCGTGAGCATCAGTCAAACCCGGTCCATCTTAGCAGGGCTTGATTCTGTCAACACACACACAGAGGACATTCTTTTTTTTTTTTTTTTTTTTTGAGGCGCAGTCTCACTCTGTCGCCTGGGCTGGAGTACAGGGGCGCGATCTCGGCTCACTGCAACCTCTGCCTCCCGGGTTCAAGCGATTCTCCCGCCTCAGCCTCCTGAGTAGCTGGGACTACAGGCGTATGACACCACGCCTGGCTAGTTTCTGTATTTTTAGTAGAGATGAGGTGTCACCATGTTGGTCAGGATGGCCTTGAACTCCTGACCTTGTGATCCGCCTGCCTCGGCCTCCCAAAGTGCTGGGATTACAGGTGTGAGCCACCACTCCCCGCCAGAGGACATTATTTCTGCCCAGCTGGGGCTCTGTGTGGAAAAGGGCCCCTGGCAGCTGGCTAGGACTTTACCACAAGCACTCATCCTCTCTCACCTCTCTCTCAGAGGTCCTTTGACTCCACACTCAGGAAGTTCAGCTACAACTCTTAAATCTTAGCTTTCATCATCCCAGGTGATAAATTCAGTATTTGACGACTTAAGCAGTGGCTTAGGGAAGGGACTACCAAGTAAGTAGGCAGGACTCTGAGACTGCAGAGGCCTCTTGACCCGTTCCCAATTTTTTTTTTTTTTTTTTTTTAAGACAGAGTCTCCCTCTGTCGCCCAGGCTTGAGTATAGTGATGCGATCTTGGCTCACTGCAACCTCTGTCTCCTGGGCTCGGGTGATTCTTGTGTCTCAGCCTCCTGAATAGCTGGGATTACAGGCATACGCCACCACACTTAGCTAATTTTTTGTATTTTTAGTAGAGATGGGGTTTTGCTATGTTGACCAGGCTAGTCTCAAACTGGCCTCAAGTGATCTGCCCACTTTGGCCTCCCAAAGTGCTAGAATTACAGGCGTGAGCCACCACACCTGACCCCCAATTTTTTATTTAGACAAAAAATGGGAGTGACTCCTGGATCCCAGAGACCTCTCTCTCCAGTGGGGATGTGTCTAGGGGTCTGCACTAAGCTGGCATCTTCTCTGACCACTCCTTCCTCTGCCTCTTCCCACCAAACCCAGTGAAGATGCAGGAGGCCTGGGTTCTGGGCTCTCCCTAACTTTTTGGGCCTCAGACTCCTCCCCTGGAAAAGCTCTTGGCTGGACAGCATCTTTAGGTCTCTTCCAATTCTGCAACTCTGTGCCAGCCCAGGAGAGGATCTTGGACTGTGGAAACAAGGTGTTTCCCTTGGCAAACGCCCCGGTGTTGGTGACTGTCCATTGGCTGGGATGATTTCACCAGTCTGCCCCTGGGGCTGGGTTCTCTCATAACATCTGGCTGGATGCTGTGCAGACGGAGTAGGACCTGGACTTATTGACTCTGGAGCCCAGGTTGAGTCTTCAGAAGCTCCAAGCTCTATTTTTGTCAATGTGTGCATGTATAAACAATGGGTTTTCTTACTCATTCCAGCCCAAAGAAAGGGGGAAAATGGTGAGAAAACCAGTGTTTCCTCCCTAACAAACATCCCCTGTGACTCATTCAGTCATCCAAGAAGAGGAGGTGGCAGGGGAGGAGGAAGTTCAGCAAGGTCTTCTTTTGACTTGAATTGGGTGAGGGCAAGGAGAAAAACTTCCTTTTCCTCTACCCTTGGTAACATCAGGTAACTGCAAACCCAGACAGCGAAAACAACTCTTCTCTCCCCATACACCTCACCGCCCCCACCTCCTCCCAGACTTGGGCAGCACAGAGGTCCGACCCAGGGTGCCACTGCCCATGTCTCTGATTGGCCATTAACTCAGCTGGAAGCTTTGTAGGAGTGGACTGCCCTTTTTTAGGAGTAGACAACCCTTTAAAGCAGTGGTTCCTAAACTGCACTGCACATCAGGATCACCTGAAGAACTTAAAAAACGATTGGAATCACTTGAACCTAAAAAAATGTTAGTAACAGACTCAGGCGCGGTGGCTCACGCCTGTAAATCCCAGCACTTTGGGAGGCCAAGGCGGCGGATCACGAGGTCAGGAGATCGAGACCAGCCTGGCTAACACAGTGAAACCCCCGTCTCCACTAAAAATACAAAAAAATTAGCCGGGTGTGGTGGCGAGTGCCTGTAGTCCCAGCTACTCGGGAGGCTGAGGCAGGAGAATGGCGTAAACCCGGGAGGCGGAGCTTGCGGTGAGCTGAGATCAGGCCACTGCACTCCAGCCTGGGCGATAGAGCGAGACTCCGTCTCAAAAAAAAAAAAAAAGAAAGGTCAATAACATACCCCATGGCAACCTAATCCGAATGTCACGGTGGAAGCCAGGTGTTGGCAGTTTTTAAAGATCCCAGTGATTCTGATGCAGCGGTTTGGGAACTGCTTTGCTAAAGGCTTGCTGACAACAGTGGGTGCTGACATGATCACAGGTGAAGGGATCGTTTGTTCTTTCAATCCTTCATTCATTCTTTCATTCATTCCTTCATTCTTTCAGTCATTCCTTCATTAATTCCTTCATTCGTTCAAGAACAGTTAGTGCCAGGCTCTGTTCTAGCTGTAGACAGAGCCTTGATCAGTACCAAGTCTTGATTGATTCTTGTGGAGCTGACATTTTAGTGGAGAAGTCGGGTGATGAAACAATAAATTAATGAGTGACATGTATAATATGTGCTCTGAAGAAAAACAAAGCAGGGTACGGGCACACAGAGACCCTGGAGCCAGGGGGACTATTTCTTTTCTCTTTCTTTTTTTTTTTTTTGTTTGAGACGGCGTCTGGCTCTGTCGCCAGGCTGGAGTGCAGTGGCGTGATCTCAGCTCACTGCAACCTCTGCCTCTTGGGTTCAAGCAATTCTCATGCCTCAACCTCCGGAGTAGCTGGGATCACAGGCATGTGCCACCACACCCAGCTAATTTTTTTATTTTTAGTAGAGACAGGGTTTCACCATGTTGGCCAGGGTTGTCTCAATCTCCTGGCCTAAAGCGATCCGCTCACTTCGGCCTCCCAAAGCGCTGGGATTACAGGCATGAGCCACCGCACCCGGCCAGGGGGACTATTTTCACTGTGGATTTAGGCACCAATTTTTGCTTCAGGAAAGGGTGGCTGTGCACTTGCCTGCTACTCCAGACTTTATTCTTTACCCACTCTCTGGCCAAAACAGCCTTTCTTGACCATGCTCAACATCCTACCTGCTGCCTCCCTGCTTGCCTCTTTCTCATAAGCTCCTTCTTCAGGGCCGAGGCCTGGCATCCTGGCACACAGTGTTCTCGCTCCTCCTCCTCCCCAGCTGTCAGGAGTAACATCGGACAGGAGCCTGCACAAGGCAGTAATCTGTCCAGGATCATTACGTGCAGCCGCCGAGGGCTTGTGGGATGAGAGGCTGTGTGGAGCAGTGGAGAAACAGTGGAACTCAGGGCCGGAAGACCTGGATTTGAGGCCTGGATCTGCCACACATTGGCTAAAGGCAAGTAACTTCACCAAGCCTCGGTTTCCTCCTCAGTCAAATGGAGAGAGTACAACCCACTTTGTAAGACTGGGAGGTGCGTTAGAAGAGAAAAAGTCAAAGACTTTCGCCAAGTGTTTTGCAAATATGAGGACTTTAAAACAATTATCTAGGCCTACATAAATATGAAATCACAGTGCATTAAAGCTGGAAGGGATCCCATTTCACAAATGAGAAACTGAGGCCTAGAGAGAAGAAATGACTTACCTATAGTCACAAAGCTTGCTAATGGCAGACGGACCCACACCAATCCTAGAAAAGGGAGGTGGCTGGGAGTAGAATAGGTATGCTATTTTTAGTACCAAACTTTTGGCCTCCTCTGTCCACTAGGCAAACTCCTATTCATCCTTCAAAACTCCACCCAGGTATGATTTCCCAGGTGATGCCTTCCCTGTCTTCTCCAGTGATAATAAATTATTCCTTGACTTCATGATCTCTATGCCTCAATCACAAGCTCCGTTACTATGAGGAACACGCTGAATTGTCAGGATTGGCCTCCTGTCAGGTCCCCTACAATTCTGCAATTCCTGAGGACAGGGTCCATGCCTCTGGTGTCTTTGGACTTAAGCTCCTAACATGTCTGGCACACAGTAGTCACCTGGGGAATGGTTAGAGCCCTGAATGGGACTGAGAATCCCTCACCCTCAGACAATGGAAAGGTGAGGACTTGATTTGTGAATTAGCGGAAGCCTTTTCTGAAGTTCCTGAGATGGGCATTTGAAAGGAGAGAGACCTTTCTCAAGATCAAGCTGCCCTCTTCCCAGACACATCACATCTCAACTCTGAAGAAACAACTCCTCTACCTAACAGGAACCTTGGACAGGGGCCCCGAAACCAAGGAGAGAACATCTCCCTGCAGCCTATTATTAATAATAGCTATGAACTATGTGCCAGCCACTTCATTTCTTATTTTAATCCAACAATCTTGTAGAGTAGATGTTACCGCACTCATGATACAGATAAGGAAACTGAGGCTCAAGAGGATTAAGTGGTGGCAGAGCCAAGATTTGTACCCAGATCTGGCCCATGTTCAGGACTCCCTTCTGCCTCTCTCGTTGCATCATTGGCTTACTTACAGTAACTAGAATTGCCTGGGAAGCAGCAGAAACTAATAAGGATGATTGAAGACCATGAGCAATAAAAGGCCTCAAGTTCCTCTTCATCATCCTTGGGTTGCAGGTGTCCATTGTCCAACTCAGCAGTGTCTCAATCAGTTGCAGCCCACATCAGGTGTCTATGATTCACCCACATGCACCTCTGTGGTCCTACCTGCTGGCTTAGAGCCGAGGAGTGGCCACTGCCTGGTGTTGACTTGGCTGCTGCCTCCTGCCCCAGTTCTAAGCCCAGGGAGACACATCCTGCCATTTTCCTGGCTGCCACCAGATAAGCTAAGCAGGGTGAGGCCAGGGCTCCAGGGATAGAGGGAAGGAAGAAGTATTTGTTGTTTTCAAAGATGTGTTTTGTGGAAACCCCATCCCACTGTGATAGCAAGCAAGTGATCTGTGGTCAAATCACTCCCTCTTGGAGATGTCACAGGCACCTCTGCAGGAGAGAAGCCTCCCTAGCTTTTAACCCCAGGCTTCCTTAAGGCAATTGGGCTTGGACAGGACCCTTCTTATTTAACAACACAAGGGATCAGCGTTCTGAGAAGAGCACACTTGGGAAAACAATGTATCAGGCTCCCAACACACACAGAAGGCAGATGTTACGTTCATCTTAAAGGTATTTAACAGCTGGCCAGGTGCGGTGGCTCACACCTGTAATCCCAGGACTTTGGGAGGCCAAGGCGGGTGGATCTTTGAGGTCAAGGGTTCAAGACCAGCCTGGCCAACATGGTGAAACCCCGTCTCTACTAAAGATACAAAAATTAGCTGGGCATGGTGGTGGTCGCCTATAATCCCAGTTACTCAGGAGGCTGAGGCAGGAGAATCACTTGAACCCGGGAGGTGGGGGTTGCAGTGAGCCGAGATCTAGCCACTGCACTCCAGTTTGGGTGACAGAGTGAGACTCCTTCTCAAAAAAAAGAAAAAAAAAAGGATTAACAGCAAATGGTCACACAGCACTTAATATACACAAGCTCCATTCTAGTGCTTCATGTGATATGAGCTCATTTAATCCTCCCGACAACCCTACGAGGCAGGTATCATCCCCATTTTACAGATGGGGAAACTGAGGCTCAGAAAGGTTACTCAAGGATATACAGCTAGTAAGTTGAGAGCCAGGAGTCAAACCCAGGCAGCCTGGCTCCAGAGACTGTGCACCTAGCCATTATCCTACGTAAAAAAGAGAAGCTCAGGTTTGTATAATAAAATAACTTCCCCAAAGTAACCATCATAGAACTAAGACCATCCATTCATTCACCCCGTCATTTATTTACTCAAACAAGAATCACTGAGCAGGAACCGCAGGCCAGGCCTAGTGCTGGCCACCCAGAGATCAAGGAAGAACAAGGTGCAGCCTTGCTGTGGACCTGCCGGCCGCCTGTCCAGGCACCTCTAACACCTGTGCTGCTCTTCTCCCCACAGCTTGTCTGGGGACCTGGGGCTCTGCTGTCAGCTTCACGCCCTCCCAGCCATGGCTTCTCATCTATATCTGATGAGTCAAGAAGGGTGGGCGGCAGGCACCCAGATTCTCCCCAAGCCCGGGCTCCTTCCTCAGCCCCACAGGGGAGCACTGAGCCCCCACCAGGTAAGTGCCCCCTCCTCACAGTCGTGTGGGTGCTCCCTGCCTCCCTGAGGAACACGCCAGGTGGCAGCCATTAGACTCAGATTTAGCCGCCTCCTGAGAGAAGAATAACTGTTAGGCCAGGATGACAGTGGACGATGACAACTCTGAGTCTGTTCTGGGGTTGGAAGGACACGAACTGAAAGGCTTGTAACTCCACTCTGAAAGCAAACAGAGTCCCCCACAATTGTCTCCTAAATTATCTCAGTGATGCTGGGATGAAGAAGTATCCCAAACCACAACCAGCAAGCCACCCCACAGAAGACAGAAGAAGAGCTGTGGGCTCTGCCCTGTGGAGAAGGCGGTGGGGCTGAGGAGAGGGTGGCTCCCTGGGGCCTGCCCAAGTTTATCCCTGAATAAACAGGAGGCCACAGCAGACCGGATGGGCTGGTGTCGGGAGACTGGCTGGCCTCCGTGCTCAGTCACAGATGCCTCCTTTGTGCCTCCCCTGCCAGGGCTGGGCTGGGCTGGGCAAAGGAAAACCAAAGGCGCCCGGCCTCTGGACACGGAGCCACTGTTCTACCCGCTTAGGGGAAAACCATAGCCTGGCAATAGCTCTGTGGCTGCAGCCCAGGCGGGCTGAAGGAGCTTCTGTGTTCAGGTAGAAACTGGAGAGGCCAGCGCAGTGGGGAGACCGGCTGCTCAAAGGGTGTCCTAAAAAAGAAACCTTTCTTCCAAGCCAGGTCTCCTGCGGTCCCCACTGGATCACGAGGTCACATTCATGGGGCGAAGCCAGCCCAGGTTTCAGCCCCAGCTCTGCTACTACTACCTGTAGCTTGTCTAGTCTCTTAGCCTTGGTTTCTTATGTGACCAACAGGGTTGATAGTACACATGAGGCCGGGCACGGTGGCTCACACCTGTAATCCCAGCACTTTGGGAGCCTGAGGTGGGTGGATCCCTTAAGGTTAGGAGTTCGAGACCAGCCTGGTCAACATGGTGAAATCTCTCTACTAAAAATACAAAACTAGCCAGGCGTGATGGTGTGCACCTATAATCCCAGCTACTCGGGAGGCTGAGGCAGGAGAATCGCTTGAACCCAGGAGGCAGACGTTGCAGTGAGCCAATATTGCACCACTGCACTCTAGCCTGGGTGACAGAGGAGGACTCCGTATCAAAAAACAACCAAAGTACAGTCGATTCTCATTATTTGCAGTAGTTATGCTCTATGAAGTCACTACGAACACAGAATCGTGAATACTGAAACATTGCCCCTAGGGGAAATAGTGGTTGAATTCCTGTGAGCCTCTGATCACAACATTTTCATCAAACAATCAACACGTAACCTTGTTTGAAGCATGTCTCTGTTTAAAGACGCTGTATTTAATACATATTGTTGATTCATTAACATTGAACTCACTGTAGCTCACGCCTGGGCAAAGCTTATCTAACAGTCGTTATCTTCTCCACAAGGCACATCTCAGCCTTCTTGCATTTAGGAACACTAGACAGCCTTTGGGGGCCATTTCAAATAGCAAAATCGCCAATACAAAACACAAAAATGCAGAAAATGTGGCACTAACTAGACCGTGAAGAGGACACTCGTTTACAGTATGACAGCTGAAACAAGACGGCCGCTTGTCGCCTTGTTTGACCTCAGCTGGGAACATGCACGTTGGGAAACTCACATCTTCACCACCCTAAGAATGTTTGCAAATGACCACAAAGGCTCTGCGAGTATTGATTTTGGTGTTACAAATGAATTTCAGCAAGCAGGAAAATTTGCAAATACAGAATGTGCAACTAATAAGGACCAACTGTATCTGTGTCACAGGGGTTTTGAGGGATGGCTTGTTAAATGACAGAATACACGACGAATGCTTAGCCTAGCAACAGCTCAAACAGCTTTTTACTGTAACTAATATTACTTGCTGAACCTACCACGTCTTGACAGCTTAGAATGTCTTTGTGCTTTTTCCAGCGAATGAAGCCCAGAGTTAGGTTTGAAGCACACCAGTGCCCTTTGCAGCCGGAAGACTTGCAGGTTAAGCTGACTCTTCTTGTCTTCTCATCTCCAGCACCGCTTCACACCACTCACTCACAGCCAATGACCATGCCTAATGACCTCCCCACCAGGTCTACGCTCCATCCTGCACAGGTGCCTCTACTCTGCCTTCTTCCTGATACAAAGCATTATTCACAGATGGACCCTTCCATGTGGGCCCTGGACCCCATCCCCTCCAAGGTTTTGCTCCTGCCACTCCCCTTCTAAATCATCCATTTCTCCTTCTCTGTGAGTTCCTCTCCTCACCAGATTATGCCCCTGGCTTTAAAAGTTGCCTCCAAGTTCCTCCCTGAACACCACAGCGGTTGAAATGAACTAACTAGAGTGTCATGGGTCCTCATCTTACCTGGACAATCCTCATAGCACCTGGCGAGGTGAATCTCTCCCTTTTTTTTTTTTTTGAGACAGAGTTTCGCTCTGTCATGCCCAGGCTGGAGTGCAGTGGCGCGATCTCGGCTCACTGCAACCTCCACCTCCTGGGTTCAAGCTATTCTTCTGCCTTAGCCTCCCAGGTAGATGGGATTATAGGCACCAGGTCTCTCCTTTAAACACTTTCTTTCTTTCTTTCTTTCTTTCTTTTTTTCCTCTTTTTTGAGGTGGAGTCTAGCTCTGTCCCCCAGGCTGGAGTGCAGTGGCGCAATCTCAGCTCACTGAAACCTCTGTCTCCCAGGTTCAGGTGAATCTCCTGCCTCAGCCCACCTGAGTAGCTGGGACTAGAGGCATGCACCACCACATCTGACTAACTTGTGTATTTTCAGTAGAGATGGGTTTCACCATATTGGCCAGGCTGGTCTCAAACTCCTGATAAGTGATCCACCCACCTCGGCCTCCCAAGGTACTGGGATTACAGGCGTGAGCCATCACGCCTGGTCCCTTTAAACCTTTCTTGGCTTGGTTCCAGGGCACCACCCCTCCAACCTCCTCAGCTCTCAAGGTTGGCATGCTCTGTGCTTCAGTCCTCTTCCCTTCTCACCTAGCCTGAGACTTTAAATTCCCATGATGTCCTCACCCCACATTGTTGTCGCCCAGCCTAGACCTCTTCCTGGAGCTCCAAACTAAATGCATCCAGTTGCCTGTGAGGAAGTTGACCGGGGAATGTCTTAGGGCTTGGCCTGTGAGGGCACAAGGGATACAGGGTGGGCAGAGGGAGAAGTGGATTGCATTGCAGCTGCAAGGAGCCTCAGCTGACCCCCGGGTCATCTGGAGCCAGGACAGTCCTTCAAAGTTGCCCAGAAAGAGGTAAGGGGGCAAAATCAGTGTGTCCCCACATGGACCAGTCTTCAGATGAGGGCTGCCCCAGGGTGGATCTGTCATCCTGGGCAATGTAGCCCCTTTGGCTCCTGGGGACGGTCTGCAGCAGCCAACACTTCCAGCAGGTGGGAGATCAAGGGCCTTGGACCTCAACGGGATATGGACGCCTACCAGTGTGCAGATGACTTCAACTGACTATTCAGTGGGCAGTCAAGTTAACATGCCCACCGCCCAAATGTCGAGTTACCCCTTCATGCCCGCTGAGCAAATGGCATCAACCTCCATGCAGGAGCTCAGGTGAGAACCACGGGATAGCCCTGGATGACTCTTTCCTCCACCCATATCAGCAGCCCTGGCAGCCTGGCCGAGCTGACCGCCTCTCACTGCCCTAGACCAAGCCACCTCCTTCTCACCTTCTTTTCCTTGGACAAATGCAACCATCTAATTCTTCCCAATTCCAGTGCTATCTTCCTCCAGGTGCTGCAGGGCCTCTGTTTTGAGACGGAGTCTCGCTCTGTCACCCAGGCTGAAGTGCAGTGGCGTGATCTCAACTCATGCAGCCTCTAACTCCTGGGCTCCAGTGATCCTCCCATCTCAGCCTCCGAGTAGCTAGGACTACAGGAACATGCAACATGCCCAGCTAATTTTTCTTTCTTTATTTTTTTTTTTCTTTCTTTTTTTTTTTTTTGTAGAGACTGGGTCTTGCTTTGTTGTCCAGGCTGGTCTTGAACTCCTGGTCTCAAGCGATCCACCTGCCTCAGCCTCCCAAAGTGCTGGGATTATAAGCATGAGCCACTGTGACTGGCCAGAGATCTTTTTAAAACATCAAGCAAGTCTTGTCATTTCCCAGCTGAAAACCCTCGCCTGGCCTCTTGTGCAGACTCCTTGCTCGTGCTCTCAGAACCTCCGCCCGGGTCCTTCTTCCATTCCATTCCGCCTTCCCATCAGCCACTGAACAGCCACGCTCTTTCCCACTCCCCCACCTCACGTGCCTCCATCTCTCACTTCTTTTTTCTTTTTTGTTTTTTCGAGATGAGTCTTGCTCTGTTGCCCAGGCTGGAGTGTAGTGGTGCAATCTCGGCTCACTGCAACCTCCACCTCCCAGGTTCAAGCGATTCTCCTGCCTCAGCCTCCTGAGTAGCTGGGTCTACAGGTGCCCGCCACCATGCCCAATTAATTTTTGTATGTTTAGCAGAGATGGGGTTTCACCATGTTGGCCAGGCTGGTCTTGAACTTCTGACCTCAAGATATCCACCTTCCTCGGCCTCCCAAAGTACTAGGATTACAGGCGTGAACCACCGTGCCTGGCCTCCATCCCTCACTTCTGTCTGGCTCAGCTCAGGTCACCTCCCGCATGAGGCCCTCTTCCTAGAGAAAAACCCCCACCATGGCCATCTCTGTCTTCCCTTCTGCTTCTCCTCCTTTACCCACTTTCTCTATCAGCATGGGCGCTACTGACTGATTTCCGTGTTCATGGTCTTGCCTTCTCCCCTCAGACCGCAATTCTTTGAGAGAAGGGACCATGTCTTCCCATGCACAGGTATATCCCTGGTACGCAGCTGGGACTCATCCTGGGCCATTCGTTGTAAGGACCTGGGATAGTGAGCCCTGGGGCCGCCTGTGGCCGTGTCTCTGAATGAAGCCTTTATGATGAGTGCCATGACTCAGCACGTAAGGCCCAGCTTGGCTGCCAGCTCCCTGCGCTGGCCCTTGACCCCCGAACCAGAACCAGCCACTCTCTCGCCAGGTTCCCCGCGCTGGGTATGGTGGGAACGCTCATCACGTGGCACTGCACAGTGGTTCTTTTTGAGGACAGGGCAGCGCTCAGCCAGGTCTGGGGATCTGACCTCAGGTGAGCAGCCCCTTTCCTGTTCCGTGACTCTACCTTTTTTTTTTTTTTTTTTTTTTTTTAAGATAGAGTTTTGCTCTTTTTTCCCAGGCTGGAGTGCAATGGCACAATCTCAGCTCACTGCAACCTCCGCCTCCCAGGTTCAAGCTGTTCTCCTGCCTCAGCCTCCCATGTAGCTGGGATTACAGGCGACCGCCACCACGCCCGGCTAATTTTTTGTATTTTTAGTAGAGATGGGGTGTCACCATGTTGGCCAGGATGGTCTCGATCTCTTGACCTCGTGATCCACCCACCTCAGCCTCCCAAAGTGGTGTGAGCCACTGCGCCCAACCCCATGACTCTGCATTTGAGGGCTTCAGCCAAGGTACCTCCCCACCTGACAAGGCTCCCTGTTTCAGACACAGGTCCAGGCCCAGCCTGCAAGGTTCATTGCCAGCTTAAGCCTTAGGCTCTCCCCCTGGGCAGCAGCAGGGCGAAGGCCTTTCATCCTCACACTAGCACTGAGAGCTCCGGAGCCGCTTCTGTGCACACCCAGACTGTCCCCCAGCACCTCTAGCCTGCTCACGGCTGGGCACGCGACCATCTGTCTCCCCTTCAGCAGCCCTGACTTTGCAGCTGGGCTCGGCCACTTCCCAGCTGGGTGACCTTGGGCAACCTGCTTGACAGCTGAGCCTGTTATCTGTGAAATGGGGATAAGAATAATATCTCTCTCACAAAATTGTTGGGGGCTTGGCTGGGGTAGCATCTCTAAAGCACTTAGTTCCTGTGACCTCAATATGTTTACACTTCTATGAGTGCTCCAGCACTGAGATATGTGATCAAATATTATAATCCTGGACACTTAAAAAACTCCCATTTCTAGCTGGGCGCAGTGGCTCACGTCTGTAATCCCAGCACTTTAGAAGTCTGAGGCAGGAGGATCGCTTGAGGCCATGAGTTTGAGACCAGACTTGACAACATAGTAAGACCTTATCTCTACAAAAAAAAAAAAAATTAGCTGGGCATGGTGGTGTGTGCCTGTGGTCCCAGGTACTCAGGAGGTTGGGGTGGAAGGATTGTTTGAGATCAGGAGGCCAAGGCTACAGTGAGCCATGATCACACCACTGCACTCCAGCCAGGGTGGCAGTGAAAGCCTATCTCAAAAAAAAAAAAAAAAAAAAAAAAAAAACCTTTCATTTCCCAGACATACTTTTATCACATATGATTTTAAAACATTTGCTTCAGCTTTTAACCAGGACTAATGGAAATATCAAACGTTTCTGTATTTAAAAACAGTAACATTGATTTTTTAAATAAAACTTCTATAGAAAACTGCATCTACTATGTGGCCCATTGTCTCCTCTCTAACGACTCCCCTCCCCCTTGAAGCCTTTATGATGAGTGCCATGACTCAGCTGGCAAGGCCCTCCTGCCAGGAGTTTATAGGGGACGGTCATTTTAGAGGAGACAATGTTCACTTGCCTCTCTGAGTCTCAGTGCTCACATCTGTGAAATGGGGATAAACATACCTCCCACACAAGATGGTTTCAAGGCCCACTTGGTAACTGGCTTCATGCACCTAGCACAGTGGGTGGCACATGGTAGGTGCTTAAGCAGCACTCATCCCCATGGTGCCACACCCCAGCCCATGTGTTAAGCACCTGCTTCCCTCTGTTGGATCATGAGAGCCATGTATCATCCATTCCTGCTTCTGCCAGGCCTGTGGGGATGCTCAGAGATAAGCCTGCTCCCCTACTGGGCCCAATACTTGGGCTCTCCCTGCTTGCCTACCTGCCTTTTGAACTCTGACCTTCATGGTTTTAAGGCATCTCATGTATGTCACTGTGAGCACCTCCAAGGCAACAAGTAGCAGAGCATCAATCACCCTTCCGGGAAGAAATGTGCCAGTGGGTAGAGCAGAAAGCCAGGAGAGGGCTGGTGTTTGCATCAGTGAGGGCCAGATCTGCGGCCGTACCCATGGTGCAGGTGCCTGAGGACCATACGAGGGCTTCCTGTGTCTGGGAGACTGAGTTTTCTTGGACTCTGCTGCCCCAGGGAGGTCACAATTATTTTGATAGTGGCAGACAGAGGACATGGGATGGGTCTCAGAAGCAGCGATGCTCAGGCCCTCAGCTTCCTCCGTTCCCACAGTGAGAGGGGAGGAGATTAGACCGTGTGGCCTTTGAGAAGGTCATGAGGTCACATGAGTCTGCAGGAGCACCCCTGCTTTGTCAGCCACACGATGTGAAGAAAGGACCTGTGAGGCAGTCGGGTGGAGATTTCAATCCTAGCTCCTGCATTTAGTACCTGTGTCAGCTCAGGTAAAGCCACTCTTGCCTGGGTCTCCGCTTACTCATCTCAGAGTTGTTGAGAGGCTCAGAGGAGAGAATATTTGCTTAGATTTTAGTTGGACCGCCAAACGGTTTAGTTGCTTTAATTAATGTCACCATGCCAGATTGCCTTACGGATGGACATGCAGAAACGGCAAGCAAACCAGAAACGAGAATAAGAATTCTTCCCTACTCTTTCGTAATGTCTCAAAGAGGCCTTTCCTTATACCCCAAATCAAAATCATTTCCTCACTTTTCTTTCCCTAGATATAGTCTCGCCCTTTTTTTTTTTTTTTTTTAGAGAGGGTCTTACTTTGTCACCCAGGCTGGAGTGCAATGGCATGATCATGGTTCACTGCAGCCTCAACCTCCTGGGCTCATGTGCTGCTCCCGCCTCAGCCTCCTAAGTAGCTGGGACTATAGACACACACCACCATGCCCAGTTAATTTTTTTTTTTCAGTTTTTGTGGAGACAAGGTCTCCCTATGTTGCACAGGCTAGTCTCAAACTCCTGGGCTCAAGCAATCCTCCTCCCAAAGTGCTGGGATTGTAGGCATGGGCCACTGTGCCTAGCCTTGCCTTGCTTTCTCATAGCACCTGTCCTCATTACATTTGGACCTGCCTATGTGTGTGATTAACTGCCTAATTACCCCTCCCAGACCGAAAGCTTTAAGAGGGGCCATTGGTTCCCCAGTGCTCAGAATGGCACCTGGCCCATCGTGAACGCTACACATGAGATGAGCTAATGAATGCATGTGTCAGGTGCACAGCATCTGCCCACACCACATTTGATGTTACTTGGGCAATCTGCAAATGTCGAATGCTCACAGGAACCCTGAGAGGCAATAAGAATGAAAGCCAATACTTATGAGGGGCTTACTCTGTGCCAGACACTGTTCTAGGAGGTCAAATATGAGCTCAGTTAATCCTTCACAGTCCTACCAGGTAAGCGTGAACACATCTGGATTTACTGTGAAGCTAACAGAGCTTAAGCTTCTAGGACCCTCACGTGCTCCGGAGGAGCCCTGACACTGCATTCACATGGCTAAGTGTTTTGTAAACTTTGCACAAGATGCTAAGATTCTTTTTTTTTTTTTGAGACGGAGTCTTGCTCTGTCACCAAGCTGGAGTGCAGTAGTGCAATCTTGGTTCACTGCAGCTTCCGCCTCCCGGGTTCAAGCCATTCTCCTGCCTCAGCCTCCCGAGTAGCTGGGATTACAGGTGCCCGCCACCATGCCCAGCTAATTTTTTGTACTTTTAGTAGAGACGGGGTTTCACCATGTTGGCCAGGATGGTCTCGATCTCTTGACTTCGTGATCCACCTCCCTTGGCCTCCCGAAGTGCTGGGATTACAGGCGTGAGACACCGCACCCGGCCAGAAATTCTTCACTTTAAAAAGAGATCCACATGTGGTAAGAGCTTCAGGCCCCACACAACCCAGATCCACCAGAGAATGCATTGCTCTTCCATTTCGCAGATGAGAAGGCTGAGGTTCAGAAAGATTAAATAACCTGCAAAAGGACATTCAGAGCCAGGATTTGGATGCAAGACCAAAGCCCTCTCCACTCTGCCCTGGGCCTCTCAAATCTAGGGAAAGGAGCCCAGGACAGTGGTGGCATGTGTGTGGGGGTCTAAGCAGAGGAAGGGAGGAAGGGAGAGGGAGAGACTCTGATCAGAAGGGTCCCAAGTTCACAGCCCAGAGCCCTGAGCACCAGCTACTTGGCATCAGAATCCTAAATCTGACCATCTCCTCCCCCAACCCCCTTGTGACCCAAATCTATTGTTTGCCTTTCCAGCTCCTGGAAGCACTGAGTGTAAACTGCAATGGACCAGCGCAGTTCACCCCGAATAAACCTGCTCTCTGTCCCCTTCCCCTTCCCGGGCCCCTCCTTCACTGGGGCTGCAGGGCCCAGTCATCTCCAACACCAGGCAAGGGCGAACAGGAGCTGGCAGGCTGGGCCTCAAGGGCAGGCCCTCCACTTGCTATTTTGCAAAGGACCGGTTTCAGCTGCCTGGGCATTCAGTTACCTTAATTAGAATAGGCCCCAAGCTCGGGGCAGATTCTGTCACAGCAGGGATGGGAGGAGAGAAAAAGAGCGGTAAGGGAGCTGCCCTCCCTCGGGCACTGAGATGGAGAGCGGCAGGCGGCAGGAGTTGGGGGCTGTGTGCCTGGGCCCTCCACAGGCTTGAATGGCCTCACTCAGTCCCTCCGTCCTCAGAGCAACCTGGGGACAGGGGTACCACAAAGCCCATTCTGAGGCTGAGATCAGTGGGGACATAGACTTCTGTCGTGTCCCTGGACCAAACTTAGCATCAGAACCAGTCAGAGAAGAGAATTAAGTCAGAGAGAAAGACTGACGGCACGGATGAAGAAGGAGGGTACCAAGAAGAGAGCAATTTCTGTTTCCTCTGGAAATACTAGGAAGTGGCCGGGCACCGTGGCTTATGCCTGTATTCTCAGCACTTTGGGAGGCTGAGGCAGGCGGATCACCTGAGGTCAGGAGTTCGAGGCCAGCCGGGCCAACATGGTGAAACCTCCATGGTAGTCTCTACTAAAAATACAAAAATTAGCCAGGTGTGGTGGCGGGTGCCTGTAGTCCCAGCTACTCAGGAGGCTGAGGCAGGAGAATGCTTGAACCCAGGAGGTGGAGGTTGCAGTGAGCCGAGATCACACTACTGCACTCCAGCCTGGTGACAGAGCAAGACTCCATCTCACAAAAAAAAAAGAAAAAGAAAAAGAAAAAAAAAGAAAAGAAAGAAATACTTGGGAGCTAGATGCAGGAGGTATGGTTTAAGGACGCCGGGCCTTAACTCCATTTTCTTCTCCAGACAGGGAAGGAAGTGGTCTTGTTGACACCGAGAGCCAGGAGTGCCGATGTTGGAGAACATTCCCTTCAACCAAAATGCAGAGATTTGAAGTGCAAATTCTTCCAGAAAAATGGAAATAAGCTTTGAGTATAAATGAGCATTGACATAATAAAGCTTGAGCTTTTGAGACTCAAGGTGGTAGCATCTCCAGCGGCCCTGGGTCCCCATTAGGGACTTTGAGGGCTGAGGGAAGCTCAGCTGCGCTCTGTATGGCTACCTGGTTTCCACAGACTCTGCCTTCCTGGCTACTGGGACTGGGGAAATTACCCCAACCCCAGAGTGTGTAGGAAGGTACATGAGTGAATGGGGGAGTGCAGAGGGTCTTTTCATGCCAAGCTATAATCTGCCAGCGGAGCCACGGTTGGCACTGGAAGACGGTAGGCGCCCAGGCAGGAACTATGTGGGACGAGGGTAGAAGCCCCAATCAGCTTTGCCACTCAAGAGTCTGCATAACCTCGGCAAAGTCTCAGCATCTCTCTGCATAACATTCTCAGCCTGTAAAATGGTGTAACAGCAGCTAACACTTAGCATTTAACTATGCGATAGACACTAACCTAAGTACTTTTTACTAATTCATTTAATCCTCATAACATCTTAGGAGGAAGGCATCACCACCTACAGGAAAGGAAACAAAGGCACCGACAGGGGGAGAAACACATCAAGGTCACAGGACTAGAAGTGGCAGATTCAGGAACCGATCCCAGGCTGCCTGGGTCCAGGGTGCATATCCTCAACCACAACATGACACTGTCTCTGCCTCCTTCCCCTGGGACCCACTGTCCTCAAGGGCACCAGATAAGCAACGCTGTAAATGAAGTAGATTAGTCAGGGGCTGGGATTCTTTTCTAATTTTTTAAAGAGATAGGGTCTTGCTATGATGTTGCCCAGGCTAGAGCGCAGTGGCCACTGGTAGGCGCGATCCCACCACTGATCAGCACGGGAGTTTTGACCTGCTCTGTTTTTGACCTGGGCTTGTTCACCCCTCCTCAAGCAACGCTGTGGTCCCCTGCTCCCAGGAGGTCACCATATTGATGCCAAACTCAGTGTAGATACCCAATCAACATACAGCATCACAGCCCAGAGCTCCTGGGCTCAAGAGATCCTCCTGCCTCCCCATGACCTGGGACTGCAGGAGCACCACTGCGCCCAGCAGGGGCTGGGATTCTTTTTTTTTTTTTTTTAACCGGGTGCCATCCCTATTGAGGGGCTGCAATTCTTGAATGGTGAGTTTTGATGTGGGATTGAAGCACAAAGTCCCAGAGCATAGGCCTGGAGCTTTGGGCCAATGGGAAGAGTCCACAGCAGTGATTCTAGAACTTTGGTTAGGGGAGCGTGCTAAGGAAACAGATTCCCAGGTCCACCCACATCCTGGGCCAGTCAATGGGGCCTAGGAATCTGCATTTAACATGGACACATTGGTTGAGGAGTGAGGGCTCTGGAGTCCTAATCCAGATTCCCTCCTGACTACGGGGCAAAGACCTCAGACCTGGAGCCAGGAGAACCAAGTTCTAGTCTGGCCTCAACACAGCCTTGGGAAGTCCCAGGCTCTGTGCAACCTGCTTCCCCATCTGTAAGATGAATATGTCACCCCAAATGGTCTCCACTGACTGCCCTCAAGCCCTGGATGAGAATATCCAGGCCAAGCATTGTGGCTCATGCATGTAAACCCAGCACTTGGGAGGCCAAGGCAGGCAAATCGCTTGAGCCCAGGAGTTTGAGACCAGCCTGGACAACATGGCGAAATTGTCTCTACTAAAAATACAAAAATCAGCCAGGCATGGTGGTGCATGTCTGTAGTTCCAGCTACTCGGAAGGCTGAGGTGGGACTATTGCCTGAGCCTGGGAGGCAGAGGTTATAGTGAGCCAAGGTCGCGCCACTGCACTCCAGCCTGGGTGACAGAGCAAGAGCTTGTTTCAAAAAAAAAAAAAAAAAAAAAAAAAGAGGCCAGGCGCAGTGGCTCATGTCTGTAATCAATTCCAAGGCAGGTGGATCCCCTGACCTCGGGAGTTTGAGACCAGCCTGACCAACATGGAGAAACCTCGTCTCTACTAAAAATACAAAATTAGCCGGGCGTGGTAGCGGGGGCCTGTAACCCCAGCTACTCGGGAGGCTGAGGCAGGAGAATCGCTTGAACCCAGGAGGCGGAGGTTGCGGTGAGCCGAGACCGTGACACTGCACTCCAGCCTGGGCCACAAGAGCTAAGCCCCATCTCAAAAAAAAAGAAAAAGAAAAAACAGAATATCCAGCCCAGCCTCATTTTCTCTGCTCTCTGTCATGAGGCAGCAGTGCTGATGTTTCCCTTTGATTCTGGGCTCCCAGAGGGAGGGATAAAATAAAATAACCATGACAGTAACAGCTGCTCTGTCATGAGTGGGCCCACGAGATGGGAAGAGTGCCACCAACTGTGGGCTGGCATGGCCAACTTCTGCTTGATCAGCCTGAGAAAGCTGGTGGGGGGGTCCCCCACACGGACAGCACACGTCTCCTTGCAGCCATGTTCAAACACAGGCATGTACGATCCTTGAACCTGAGGGTCTGGCACAGGAGAAACAAACGGGGAGCAGAGGCTGGGCCCGGTTATATGCCTATAATCCCAGCACTTTGGGAGACTGAGGTAGATGGATCACCTGAGGTTGGGAGTTCGAGACCAGCCTGGCCAACATGGCAAAACCCTGCCTCTACTAAAAATACAAAAAATTAGCCAAGTGTGGTGGTGTGCACCTGTAGTCCCAGCTACTTGTTAGGCAGAGGCACGAGAATAGCTTGAACCAGGAGGCTGAGGACTCCAGCCTGGACAACAGAGAAAGACTCCGTCTCAAAACAAAAACAAAAAACAAAAACAAAAAACAAAAAACAAAGGCCGGGCGTAGTGGCTCACATCTGTAATCCACACTTTGGGAGGCCGAGGCGGGCGCATCACCTGAGGTCAGGAAGTCAAGACCAGCCTGACCAACATGGTGAAACCCCGTCTCCACTAAAAATACAAAAAATTAGCCGGGTGTGGTGGCGGGTGCCTGTAATCCAGCTACTCGGGAGGCTGAGGCAGGAGATTCGCTTGAGCCTGGGAGACAAAGGTTAGAGTGAGCCGAGGAGAAGAGAAAGGCACGTGCTGGCTGCCTCTGGCCTGGTGGAGGGAGGTTCCGGATGCTCTTGCTATGTGGAAACTTGAGATGCTGGGGTCAGCTGAGAACCCCAGGCCTCCTGTGTTGGTGCCAAAACTGAGAGCCCTCAACTAACTCTGATCTAGTGCCCACCACATGCCAGGGTACTGCCGGACTCATCATCTTCTTTATCTTATATGATCTGCACACCACCTGTAGCAGGGGATTACCATTGTGCCCAGTTTACAGGTAGGGAAGATGAGGCTCAGAGAGGCTCAAGGGGTCATGATGGCAACACAGCTGCCAAGTGCCAGGGCTGGGACTCAAACCCAGGCCTGCCTGGAGTCTCGTGTTCTCCATTAAGCTGAGCGGCCTCACAGCAGGACTCCTTACATAATGGGACTATGCTCTGGTGGTTACAATGTGTTAACGCCTCCCCATGTTGATGGCTTAAGCTTTACTGGCTTTGGGACTGTTTGCTAGAGCCCTGAGCCAGCAGCCAGCAAAGTAAGTGCAGAGGCGGCCTCATGATCAGAACCCAGTCAAGGTTTTTGTTTGAGGACTGAAGCTGAGGCTCAGGATCAGGAAGGAGAATATTCAAGAAGATGGTGTGAGGCTGGGCATAGTGGCTCACGCCTGTAATGCCAGCACTTTGGGAGGCTGAGGCGGGCAGATCATTTGACGTCAGGACTTCGAGACCAGTCTGACCAATATGGCGAAACTCCATCTCTACTAAACTACAAAAATTAGCTGGGCGTGGTGGCACGCGCCTGTAATCCCAGCTACTTGGGAAGCTGAGGCAGGAGAATCATTTGAACCCAGGAGGCGGAGATTGCAGTGAGCCAAAATCACACCACCGCACTCCAGCCTGGGTAACAAAGTGAGACTCTTCTCAAAAAATAAAATAAAATAATAAAAGAAATGAAAAAAATAAAAGAAGATGGTGTGGAGATAGTGATGCTAAGAGTCTGGACCGAGGCTGGTGCTGGGAAACTGAGTGCTGGTTGAGGCTTCGCAACCAGCCAGCTATGAGACCTCGGGACAGTCCCTTGTTCTTCCTGTGCCTCGCTGGGGCTGTTCCAAGACTTTAAATGCTTCCCTGCAAATTTCCAAGCAGATACTCCAGACCCTTTCTAATGTTCACTCATGCGTGCAGCTGGCCACACATCAGAATCACCCGGGAAGCTTTTCAAACTCCCAGTGACCAAGCCAAACTACAGACCAATTACATCAGAATTTGGAGGTAGAACCTAGGTCCCGGCATTTTTTTTTTTTTTTTTTTTTTTTTTTGAGATGGAGTCTCGCTCTGTTGCCCACGCTGGAGTGCAGATCTCAGCTCACCGCAACCTCTGCCTCCCATGTTCAAGCGATTCTCCTGTCTTAGCCTCCCGAGTAGCTGGGACTACAGGCACCTGCCACCACACCCAGCTAATTTTTGTATTTTTAGTAGAGATGGGGGGTTTCACCAAATTGGTCAGGCTGGTCTTGAACTCCTGACCTCAGGTGATCCACTCATCTTGGCCTCCCAAAGTGGTGGATTACAGGCATGAGCCACCACATGCAGCCAGCCACATTATTTTTTAAAGCTTCCCAGGTGATTCCAATATGTGGCCAAGGTCCAGACCTGTGACCAACAAAAGTGTGTCTCAAACTTTAATGAGCATATGAATGAATCTCCGGGGGTGTTAAAATGCAGATTCTGATTCAGTAGAAATGGGTTTCATTGTGTATCTCTAACCAGCCCCCAGGTGATTTGCAGATGATATACGCATGAGTCCATGGACCACACTAGGAATGTCAAGGACCCAGAATGTTCCTAAGGTGTGCTCCAGAGCTGCAGAAAGGTTGCCCTGGCCAAGTCTGCAAATGCTGCATACTCTCATCTCCCTCTTTGGCATCCAGAGGGGCGCTGGGATATTAAAGCTCTGAGAAGTCCTGCATCGAGGTAACCCATGCATTTTTATTTGACCATCCAGGGCTTACAACAGTGCTCAGTGCCAAGCTAAGTGCTCAGTAAGTGCCCCGTATTGTGGTGATGGTTCTTAGCTGTGCACTTCAGGGACCAGTGAGGGACCAGTGTAGGGTAGATGGAGATGTGGATGTAGATGATGTCTGAGTCCAAGGCCAGGCCCAGGCTCGTGTGTGTGGAGTGGCTTTTCTGCCTCATCTGCACACCTGCACCTCTGTTGCAAATGGCCTCAAGGTATTTATCAGACAGGTGGGGCTATTAGGGTGGTGGGGAAGCTAAGGGTGGGAGTCAAGGGGGTTGTTGGCAGCAGAGGCTATGAGTAGGGGTCCATGGATATGGGCGGCATCATCGTGGTATATGTGGGGGCTGTGGAAGTCTGTGGGTGGTGAGAGTTGGTGGATAGGGGAGGCTGTGGGTGGTAGGGGGCTTGGCACATGACCTAGCCAGTGTTTACAGCACAGTGCTGTTCCTTACTAACTGTGTGTGGTAACTCCTGCGAAGTGATTAAAAATACACACATGGCCGGGCGTGGTGGTGCACACCTGCAGTCCTAGCTACCCAGGAGGCCAAGGTGGGAGGATCACTTGAGCCTAGGAGTTGGAGGATGCAATGAGCTAGGATCACACCACTGCACTCCAGCCTGGGCGACAAAGTGAAATCCTGTCTTGAAGATATATATATATGTCTCTATATATACGCCCACTCAACTTTGTGTCTGTGAAAAAATGGTCCCAGAGAGAAAGCCACCTGCTACCACTAGTCTTGGAGGGAGAGAGAAAATGAAGAGGTCCAAGAAATTAATGGTTCTTTGCCAGAAAATAGAAGCAAAGTAGTAATATTTATAGCCACCAACGTTTCTAGCACGCTGTCTTGCTGTCAGGCTCTAACACACATTCTAATTGATGCCAGTGGCTTCTAATTTATCTCCTGTATCCTCTCAACAAACCTGAGGAGTACACCAGGGTCATGCCCATTTCACAGGCAAAGAAAACAAGGTTCAGAGATGACACAACCTGTCCAAAGTCTCACGGGGAAGGGCCAAGCTGTGATTCAGACCCAGGTCCTTCTGACTCCGACGTCCAAGCTCAGAGGTGAGTCTACACCACCTGCTCCCAGGGACGGCAGACACTGATCCACTGCTTATTTTGGGTCAGGTCCTGAGTTAAGCATTTGAAAAGCACTTTATTTTTTAAACAACAGCCTAGTAAGCCAAGGCATCAGGCATGGGTCTTTAATGTGCTTGCTCCTCCACCAGACCCAAAGACACATTTTTCAGTGGACCCCAAAGCCTGACCATGAAGCGCCTACCCCATTCCATTCCAGCCAGGCCTTTTAGTAGTCTGGTCTGTCCTCGCCCATGGTGGGCTTGTGTCTGGGAAAGCAGGGCTTTTTCCTCAAGGGGCACCTGAGAGGGTCGGGAGTGACCGCAAGGCAGGAAGGAGCACCGTGGCCACCACCAATTTCCAGAGCACTCTGTGTACTTCTGTCTTGAGCCAGTCCCAGGCTCCACACAAGCCCTGGCACCCCAGGAGGGTAAAGTCCCAGCCACCCCCGTGTCCAGAACAGAGGAGTCCCTCTGGGGCACAATCCACTGTCGGGCAGAGGTATCTGGGGCCGTGGGGAGGGACTGGTGGGGGATAAAGAGGCTGCTTTGGGAGGGGGGAGGGGCTGGAATAGCTTCTGGGTGGCAGCCGAGCTGTGTCAAAGATGACAGTGCTGCAAGAAATAGGGAATTCTAGGAGAGGGAACAGCATGGGCAAAAGCCCAGGAGTAGAAAGGGCAGCAGTGCCTGAGAAGTCCTGAGTTAACCCATCAGGCATGGGAGGGGAAGCTGCAGAAAGGTTTTGGTCAAAGTGACATGCACTCATTTATTCAACAAATGCTTTATGATACCATTCATGTTAAATAATAAGAATAATAAGATGCTCACCAGAACCGAGGATGTGTCAGATGTGGGTACAGAAAGGAATGAGAGTATCTGGCCTCCTGAAGTTAAGAATCTAGTGATCAAAAAACTACAACCTGATGGGCATTTTATCCCCATTTTATAAATGAGAGTAAGTGATATCAGGGTGGGGTTACTCAGAGAGGTTAAGTGCTTTGCCCAAGACCACACAGCTCATCCATCTCAGAGGAAGGCATCCACTCCCAGGGTGCCTGAACAGCTGAGAGTACTCGTAGATCTCTCTGACAGGTGGCTGAGAGGAAAAGGGACTTGGAGGTGGGTAGGACTGGGGAAGTGACACCATGCAGGGGGTGTAGGCAACACTAGAGGGAAGAGACTAGAGGCAGAAAGTCAGCAGAGAGGCCATTGCAACTGTCAGACATGATGAGTGAGGGTTGGGACCAGGACTACCATGTTCAGCTGCCCAGGTAGGGTACTGCACAATTCCCATAGACTACAGTGATAATAGTGTCCCTTGGAGTTGGGTAGCCGTGACCCTGGCTAATAGAGGGACCAGACCCACACACATGATTGTGCATGTAGCCACAAGTCTTTAGCTCCTGGGCTAACAGCTGCCAGCTAAACCCCACACTGCTGTCAAGGGCTACATTCTGTTTTCTTCTGGGGAGGAAGTGGCAGCTTCGCCCCAAACGTGTTTCACACCCTGGGCGACCCACAGGGCCAGTCCATTCTTCACTAATGTGACAAAGATGCTGGTGCATGAAGGGCTCCCAGAGGAAAGAAGGTTGGCAAACTGCCTCCACCTCTGTGCTGGGAGGCTCAGAGACGCACATGAGCATTTTACAGAGCCCCAGAAGCCCCACAGCCAGGAAGCTGGCGCATCTTTCCTTGATGCGTCTCCCAGACTCCCCTGCAGAGAATGCCCTTTCTGAGGAGCACCTCCAAACACCCCGGCACAGCCCCACGCTGGCAGGCTCGGTGCCACCTGCCTCTTCCACCAAACCAAAGGGCTTCCATTTTAGGACCCCCTACATCCAGGTCAGAGCCACCTTCAGGCCTCCAAAAGCAGCAGGAATGGGCTGGGGGAATCCTGCCGCCCTGCAATGCCCTGCGGGGCTCCTGGGATACTTCCCTTCACGCCTCTGGGTAAAAGATGGTCCTGCAGCAGTGCAGCTACTCCTGATGGGCAGCTCCCAAGCTATGCAACTCCTCAAAGGAACCCTCTGGTCCTGCCTCCAGGGATGGGGTGGAGGGAGTGAGGAGAGGCCTGGGACACCTGAGGAGCCTCAGGAAAGGTGGACTTAGCCCGCAATCTGAGGCATCTGGGTCAGATGCAGCTAAAAATCCTGGCCCTGCACACTGTGGCCCCGAGGCCTTGGACACACGACTTAACTGCTGTTAGAGCCTCAACTTCCTCATCAGCGAAATGGGTACTACAGTACCTACTTGGCAGGATTGGTCTCAGTAGACAAGAGGGGGCTGGGGGTGGTTAAAGGAGATTAGCATGGGGATACTCCATCTGTCCCTTCCCTGAGGCCTTTTGTCTGGTTCCTGCTGAGACCTGGGTCAGACTGGAAGGTCCCCTTGTGTTGAGACTGCAGACATCAGGACAGAGAGAGATGGGGTGCAGAGAGAGAGAAGAGACAGAGCGGGGAGGGGAAAAGTGGGAGAGAGAGGAAGGGAGGATAGTCAGGGACGGAGAGGGAGGCACAGAGGCAGACAGAGACACACACAAAGAGAGAGAGAGCGCAGACACACAGAAAGGGCCAAATTGAGAGACAGAGGGTGGGGCAGCAGGAGGGGTGTGGCCACCTGCGGGGTGGGGGTGAGGTTGGTGGGGGTCAGGCCTGCTCCCACCCCCAGGCTGTAACAGCCTTCAAAGCTCCCTCTGGGTCTCTTATCAGTCCTAGGGGGCAGCTGGGTGACTCCTCCTCTCCTTCCCACTCTCCCTCCACCTTGTCCTGCCCCGAAGAAAGGGGAAGAAGCAGGCGGGGAAGCCGGTTCCAGAGGGGCCTGGGGTGGGGTGAAAGAGGGAATGGAGAGTGCTTCCCCAGGTTAGGCCTGGGGACCCCTTCGAGGAGAAGGAGAGGACACGGCATGGCCAGGAGCTGGGGACCCCTGGGGAGAGGTGAGAGTATGACCTGCTACTTCTTGGAATCTCTGAGAGGGTCAGCTCCTGACTCTGGAAAGGCCATCAGTCAACGGTCAGTCAACAAACAGGGACCAAGTAACGTGGTCAGGCCCAGGACAGGGCAGAGTAAGCCAAGAGGCTGTTCCTTGTCCCCCAAGAGAACACAGTCGAGAACCTGTGAGGAAGGCCCTCCAAATTCCCATTCTCTACCTAAAACACGATGCTTCTTAACCAAACTCTAAGTTTCTCTCTTTCCCCCAGTTCTGTGAACTTTGGCCACCCTCACCTGAGCAACTCACTACCCCTCCTTACAGCCCTCTGGAGGACAGGTTGGTCTGCGGTAAGACAGGCCCCCAGGACCAGGCCACTCTTTCAACCTACCTCCCCATACCAGTTTTTTCCAGCCTTGTTTACTCTTGCCTAGAAAAGAACAACCCTTTCTGCTTGACCGAGCTCTCTCCCACGGCAATGCTCCCGCTCCCACTGCAATGCTCCCGCTCCCACTGGAATAGTCCCCTCCCCACCACCCTCAGGCAGTAATCCTCTAAAGTCTCACCTTAGTAAATCAAGATTCCTTGTTTTTATCTCTTCCTGACAGCTATGAAATTATTCACAGCTAGACTGGTAAAATAAAAATAAACCATAGAGGAAAAGAAGGTAAATCATTAAATGGAAAGGCAGATTTTATTGATTCAGCAGTCTTGTTAGCTCTAAGTTTTCTGACTACCAAAACCAAAATGGAGACAGCAAGGGGATAGTTACGCTGTAATTCCTGTTATCTGATGTAAAAAGGTATCATTTCATCAAGAAGGACTTCTTTTCTGGTGCAAAATCCTAAAAAGAATGTACTAGGGGCCAGCAGGGTGGCCCACACCTATAATCCCAGCACTTTGGGAGGTTGAGGTGGGTGGATCGCTCGAGCTCAGGAGTTCGAGACCATCCTGGGCAACATGGTGAAAGCCCATCTCTACAAAAAATACAAACATTAACTGAGCATGGTGCCGCATGAGTGTAGTCCCAGCTACCTGGGAGGCTGAGGTGGGAGGACTGCTTGAGCCTGGAAGGCTGAGCTAAGATTGTGCCACTGCACTCCAGCCTAGGTGACAGTGAGACCCTGTCTCAAAAAAAAAGAATGTATTGGGGCCGGGCGCGGTGGCTCAAGCCTGTAATCCCAGCACTTTGGGAGGCTGAGACGGGCAGATCATGAGGTCAGGAGATCGAGGCCATCCTGGCTAACACGGTGAAACCCTGTCTCTACTAAAAAAATATATAAAAAACTAGCCGGGCGAGGTGGCAGGCACCTGTAGTCCCAGCTACTCAGAAAGCTGAGGCAGGAGAGTGGCGTAAACCTGGGAGGCGGAGCTTTGCAGTGAGCTGAGATCCGGCCACTGCACTCCAGCCCGGGCGACAGAGCGAGACTCCGCCTCAAAAAAAAAAAAAAAAAAAGAATGTATTGGATCAAAGAGTACACAGGATGACAAATCAGTTGTAAGGTTTCCTGTAGCAATTCTAATGAAATTGAAGCAATATTCAATGAGCCATGGAATAAAAACAAAATATACAACAGTGAAGAGGTATTTGCAAGGAGGTAAGAGTAAACAGTGCTTTCTGACACGGAACTTGATATTAGGATAGAGAATGGAAAATCTAAAGGAATAGGATTAACATGACCTGAAGACGACTGACTTTCTCCGATATCACATGTCAGAGCTGAGCCTCTGCCTGTAAGCCCAGGACGGCGCTCTCAGCGGATGGTGAGTGCAGCTGCCTCTGGAGCGTCAGCCCTGAAGGTGGCAAAGCTGACATTCACTGCCACAGGTAAGGGTCCTGACATGCCTCCTGCCTGGTACCCATCTCAGAGGCCCCTTCAGCCTAGAGTAAAGTTTCCCTTGAGGAGAAGGGGTCTAACCAAGAATGCTGCAAGTCACAGCACAAGGCAGAAACCCCAGGCTGGGCTCAATAAGGCAGTTGTTTTGAAATCTTGGTTGTAAAGTCACATTATCAGAGCAGAGAGGATGTTCAGCTTCCCACTCCCTGTGGTCAAAGGAGACCTAGTTTGAGTAGGTACAGTGAGGTGCCCATGTGTACAAGGCAGAGGGCTGGGGAAGGGACTGAGGCAGGAACTTGAAGGGGATCCGAATATGCCACCCTGCAATATGCCACTTTGGCACAAGGATTATTTTGAGCTGAAGGCAATTGAGAAACAGCAGACACAGGATGACACTCTCTCTAGCCTCCCCTTAGGTGCCTGAAAGTAGGGCATAAATTTCCATTTGTAAAAGTGCCACCCTCTCCCGTCCCACGAAAAGGAGAATAAATTCAGTGGGGAGGATATGTATCTGTGTAACACATCTAAACTGCGCCCCCCAATCTAACACACATTTCCTAGCTACTTTCACAGAATATACTGCCCTTAGGAGCCCAAATCCCCCTCTTCCTTGTTTAGTTACTTGCCCACAACTTATCTTCCTTGGTCAAAATTGTATTAAAAACCCTGGTTCTAACCACCTCTTTGGCTTTTCATGCATGTAAAATTAAAAACAACAATAAAATTCGTATGCCTTTTTTCTGTTAATCTGTCTTTGCTCAGTTTTATCTGCAGACCACAGGTACATAACATAAGAGGGTAGAGGAAAAGCTTTTCCTCCCCTACAGACTTGTTCAGACAGGAGACCAGAGACTGGAGCCCAGTCCTCTTCCTGCCTGTTCCCACTGTGGTGCTCATCGTCAGTTCACCTGGCACCCCCACTGCCTCCCTAGAGCCCAGACAGTTTCCGTCTTTGTTTGTTTTTGTTTTTGTTTGTTTTTTTGTTTGAGAAGGAGTCTCATTCTGTTGCCCAGGCTGGAATGCAGTGGTGCCATATTGGCTCACTGCAACCTCTGCCTCCTGGGTTCAAGCGATTCTTCTGCCTCAGCCACTCGAGTAGCTGGGACTATAGGCAGGAACCACCATCCCTGATTAATTTTTGTATTTTTAGTAGAGACAGGGTTTCACCATGTTGGCCAAGATGGTCTTGAATTCCTGACCTCAAGCGATCTTGCCTTGGCCTCCCAAAGTGCTGGGATTACAGGAGTGAGCCACAGCCGTCTGGCTGAGTTTCCATCTTAAGAATCAGACTTAGGCCAGGCACAGTGGCTAACGCTTGTAATCCCAACACTTTGGGAGGCCAAGGTGGGCGGATTGCTTGAGGTCAGGGGTTCGAGACTAACCTGGCCAACATGGTGAAACTCCATCTCTATTAAAAATACAAAAATTAGCTGGGCGTGGTGGCACACGGCTGTAGTCCCAGCTACTCGGGAGGCTGAGGCAGGAGAATCGCTTGAACCCAGGAGGCGGAGCTTGCAGTGAGCCGAGATTGCGCCACTGCACTCCAACCTGGGTGACAGAAGGAGACTCCATCTCATAAAAAAAAAAAAAAAGAATCATTCTCTATGCCCTGTCTTCTAGGACAGCCATTTTCATTTTCCTGGTCAGGAAATGGAATGTAGCAACGATCTGGTTGAGAACAGCTGTTTATCTCTCCAATACAATGTTGGAGCATTTGCCCTCTGGCTCGGCAGGTGTGGTTTTCATGTGATCAGGCCAGTCTCTGCCCTGGGAGAATGGTCTGACAAAGGGGTGGGCTCAATTCTTGAGAATGCCCAGGGGCTGAATTTTCTAGCTAGTGCTAAAGCAGCAGGTGGCTGTGGATGGGGCTGGGCTATGCAGCTGTGGGAGGAGGACTGGGCCCCAGGCCTTGCTATCAGCACCTGGTCACCACCCGGAGTCAAAAGATATTCAATGGACCATGATATGTCTCACAATCTATGCATTGTGGGTTGAGAAATGCCTGCATTTTGCAGAGTACTGAGAGCCTTCCATGCACTTTCCTTTCTTTCTTCTTTCTTTCCTTCTTTCTCCCTCTTCCTTCCTTCCTTCCTTCCTCCCTCCCTCCCTCTCTCTCTCTCTCTCTTTCTTTTTTGACGGAGTCTTGTGCCCAGGCTGGAGTACAATGGCACAATCTTGGCTCACTGCAACCTCTGCTTCCCGGGTTCAAGTGATTCTCCTGACTCAGCCTCCCGAGTAGCTGGGATTACAGGCACGCACCACCATGCCAGGCTAATTTTTGTATTTTTAGCAGAGACAGCGTTTCACCATGTTGGCCAGGCTGGTCTTGAACTCCTGACCTCATGTAATCCACTTGCCTTGGCCTCCTACTTTCATGCACTTTCATGTTTCATTTTGACAATGACCCTGGGAGGAAGACACCAGTTACAACCTCCATCTAGCAAGTGAAGAAAGTGAGGCTCAGGGAGGCTAAGTTCCTTGTTCAGCATGGCCCAAGTAGTATGTGACAGCATCAGGATTCAAACTCAGAACCTTGGACCCCAAAGGTCCCCAACTCCCCGCAAGTTTTTTTTGAGATAGGATCTCTCTCTATGGTACAGGCTGGAGTGCAGTGGTGTGATAATAGCTCGCTGCAGCCTCAACGTCCTAGTCTCAAGTGATCCTCCCACCTCAGCCTCCTGAGTAGCTGGGACTATAGGCACGCGCCACCATGCCTGGCTACTTTTTACATTTTTTGTAGATATGGGGTCTCTCTATGTTGCTTAGGCTGGTCTTGAACTCCTGGGCTCAAGCGATCCATCCGCCTTGGCCTCTCAAAGTATTGGAATTACAGGCATGAGCCACCGCGCCCAACCTCTCTCCAGGTTTAAATGAATGTTTTGCCCCCAGGGCCAGTCAGGTAGACCTATACCTGTACTCCTGAAACCAAAGCTTGGAAACCTCTCAGTAATGCCTCCCAGTTCCCCGCGGAGTCAGCTACGCCATCCCACACTAGGGCAATGAGCTGGGCCTGACTTCCAGCAGGGCAACATCCCCCAGGAGTCTGCCTGAATAAGAGGTGCGCAGAGAGAAAACAGCAATGCCAGAAGCAAGTGGCTGAGCACAGTTCCTGGCAGAGAATCTGTCTTGTCTGTCACAGTAGTAGAAATGCGGAGACAGAAAACTAGCAGGCCCCACCACATGCGGAGGTGACAGTGACTGCTACAAATAACACTTGCTGGTAGATAGAGGGAGGGGGGCAGAGAAGGCAATGAAAGGACCCCTCCGGCTCTTTCTGCGTGGTCCCATGGCATGTAGGGGGGAAGACGGCACAGGACCTGCAAGTTACAAAAGCACTGCTAGGGAGATCTGAGGTCAGCAGCACCACCATTGCTGAGGAGCAGGCTAGGAGCGCAGACCCGGGCCTGTGAACCAACATTTTCTTAAGACCCCAAGTGATTCACACGCACAGGAAAGTGAGAACCCAGCTGCAGAGTCTCAGAGCATCCAGGCACCCCCTTTCTAATTCCCCGGAGCACTGAGGCAGGGTGTGATTTTTACAGCCTTTGAGCTGGTCCTCGGAGATTCCTAGGTAGGAGCCCACCCCTCCCTGACGAAGAGTCAACATTCCACATCTGAGATTCATCCATCTGCTTGAGCAACAAATCTGCACCGATGGCCTCTCTATGCCAGGCGCTGTGCAGCAGTGAATGACACAGGCGAATCCCCGGACCCACGGGGCTTACAGGCCAGTAGGGGGCTGACAGGACACATGTAGATGATCCAGACTGTGCCAAACAAGACACAGTTGGAGAGAAGGAATAAGTTCTAGTATTTGCTAGCACAGCAGGGAAATTAGTTAATCATTTCTTGTACCTTTCAAAATAGCTAGACGAACTGTAATGTTCCCAACACAAAGACAAAGGTTTGAGGTAATGGATACCCCAGCTACCCTGATTTGATCATTACACATCGTATGCAGTTATCAAAATATCACATGTATCCCAAAAACATGTATCACTATTACACAGCCATTAAAAAAACATGCAGCTAACTGTGGTGCATATTCAAGGAAATAAGCAGGGTGCTCGGGGTGATGGGGGCAGAAATTCAGCTAGAAACTCGCTAGAAAATTCAGCCCCTGGGCATTCTCAAGAATTGAGCCCACCTGTTTGTTAGACCATTCTCCCAGGGCAGAGACTGGCCTGATCACACGAAAACCTCTTGAGAGGGTGGTCGGGGAAGGCTTCTCTGAGGAGGTGACATTTGTGCTGAAACCCGAAGGGCAGAAGGGCAGCTGTGCAAAGATTTGGGGGACAAGGGTTCTAGTTGGAGGGGAAGCCAGGCAAAGGTCTTGTGCAGAACTCACTTGGGCAGTTTGAGGAAGAGAAAACAGGCCCGGGTGGCTGAACAATGAGAGTCACCGGGAATCTGGGAGGGGCAAGGTCAAAGATTCAGGCACAAGAGAAACCTGCGAGGCCACAGTGGGAAGTTGGGGTTTCAGATTTTGTCACTGGAGGCTCTTATGCAAGGGAGGGGAGGGTGGGACTTAGGAGTTTTTTGTTTTTTGTTTTTCTGAGACGGAGTCTCGCTCTGTTGCCCAGGCTGGAGTGTAGCGGCGCCATCTCGGCTCACTGCAACCTCTGCCTCCCGCGTTTAAGAGATTCTTCTGCCTCAGCCTCCTGAGTAGCTGGAATTACAGATGCCTCCCACCACGCCCAGATAATTTTTGTATTTTTAGTAGAGACAGGGTTTCACCATGTTGGGCAAGCTGGTCTCAAACTCCTGACCTCAGGTGATCCACCCGCCTCAGCCTCCAAAAGTGCTGAGATTATAGGTGTGAGTCACCATGCCTGGCGACTAGGAGTTACAAGTTTTAAAGAACACTCTGGTGTCATATGGACCACAAAAGATAAGAGAGAATGCAGGCTGTAGGGGCACAGGGGCAGGGTGAGGCTCTGCCGGGACTGAGTTGTAACCTCCAAGGTGGAGGGAAGTGGATGGCTCGGGACACAGTTTGGAGGTAAAACCATCAGGCTGTGGTGACGGGTTGGATGTGGAAGAAGGAAAGAAATGAAGAACGACTTGATCCTTGGTCAGAGTGACCAGGTTGGGGAGACGGTGCCATTTACTGAGATGGGGAGCCTGGGGAAACATTCTTGGGGCTGAGGGGATGGAGCTGGATCAAAGGGTGTAGCCTGGAACATATTGGAAATGCAGAGGGTGCGCAAAAGGTTTGATAGAAGAGTCTGGAGCCAAAGGCAGTGTCGGAGGGGAAAATATTATCTTGGGAGCCCTCAGGGTAATGGTGCATTTAGAGTCCTGGACCAACTGGCTCCCCTGGGGAGAGGGCAGGCAGGAAGCACAGGGCTGAGGATGAGGCCTGAGACCCAGCGCCATTTAAAGGGACCCAGGAGGAGGGCAGGCAAGGTTGAGGTGGACAGATCACTGGACGCCAGGAGTTCAAGACCAGCCTGGGCAAGATGGTGAAACCCCATCTCTACCAAAAATAGGAAAATTAGCGGGGCGTGATGGCATGGTCCTATAATCCCAGCTACTTGGGAGGCTGAGGCAGGAGAATCGCTTGAACCCTGGAGGTGGAGGTTGCAGTGAGCTGAGATCACGCCACTGCACTCCAGCCTGGGTGACAGAGGGAGACTCCGTCTCAAAAAATAAATAAATAAATAAATAAAATAAGGGGGGGGTCAGGGGGTGTGTGGGGAGAAAAGCAGCCTGAGAGCTAGGAGGAAGCCTCGAGCTAAAAGGACGGTCTGAGAAGGGAGAGGTTAGCTGTGCCAGGCCCTGCCCAGGGTTCCAGTAAAATGTGAATGGAGCAGAGGACACTAGAGGCTGAGAATGGGAGGGGAAGGAGAGTAGGGAGACATCTGTTAAAGGTACAGAATTACAGTTCGAGAGGAGGGATAAGTTCCATTGCTCCACATCACTGTAAGATGACTATCGTTAACAATAACACAGAGTTTTCAGTAGCTAGGAGACCATCGAATGTTCCCAAAACAAAGAAATGATAAATGCCGGAGATGATGGAAATGCTAATTACCCTGATCTGTTCACCACACACCATCACTATGTAAAAACGTGACTAGAGAATTGATGCTTGGATTTGGCCAGTGAGAAGTTCCTGGTGGCCAGGCAAGGTGGTTCATGCCCGTCATCCCAGGACTTTGGGGGGCCGAGATTGGAGGATTGCTTGAGGCCAGGAGTTTGAGGCTGCAGCAAACTAGGACTGCACTACTGCACTCCAGCCTGGGGAACAGAACAAGACCCCCATCTCTACAAAAAATAAAAATAGCTGGGGATGATGGCACATGCCTGCGGTCCCAGCACTTGGGAGACTGAGTTGTGAGGATTGCTTGGACCCAGCTGTTGGAGGCTGCAGTGAGTCAAGACTGCACCACTGCACTCCAGCCTGGGCGACAGAGTGAGACCCCTGTCTCAAAAAGAAGTTCCTGGTGACTGTGAGAAGTGTTTCAGCAGAACAGAGGGACCAAGACGTGATTGGCACTGGCAACAGAGAGAAAGGGGCCCAAGAAAGGGAGTTGAGACCAGTCTTTGGAGGAAATAGACCAAAGGAAAGAAAGTCAGGATGTGGGGTCAAGCGGGTGCTTCCCTGCCCATGGGCATTATTATGTCAGCTCCAGAAGTGAGTGGAAAGGACCCAGCAGGGGCGTGGTGCGGGTGCTGGGGGTGAGGGGCTGTTTGTGAAGGCCAGTGCTTGAGTTGGCAGGAGGGGCTGGGATCCAGTGTTCAGGCAGGCTGCGAGTGAGGAGCTGGGATTGGAGGGCAGGGCCTGTGTCACAGCTGGGTCATGCCACTCACCATCCCAGCAGCAAGCTGAAAGTGTGGGTGCAGCTGGAGGCAGGCTGGTGACTTTGGGAATGGGAAGGGGAGGGAATTCTGTCCCCAGTGTCCTGAATGATTCCCCTGAGGGTTCTGAGTGGTACAGAGAATGCAGTCATAGATACTACTGACTGGGGGACCCGTCTCCTCAGGAACCTTTAGAAGCATTCATCCATTGCATTCTCACCACAACACTGAAAATCAGGCTGACGACTCCGACTTTAGACAGGCAGAAATGAAGAAGGCTCAGAGAAGCGAAGCGACTTGCCAAATGACACACAGGAAGTGGTCAAGCAGAACCCACACTCAGCCCGTTTGACTCGAACCTGAGCCCTTTCCAGGATTCTAAGCAACCTGGGTGAGGATTCACAGTGTCGGGCGAGGATCTGGTCAGAAGGATTCTTACAGGTTCAGGGCAGCGCTAGACACAGGGGCTGGAATCAGGCCTCCTTGAGGCCAGCCTTGAGAGGAGGCAAAATGACATCCCTCCTGGAGGCTGCCCGTGGAGCCCATCTCAGGCCTCGGCCACGTGGGGTCAAATTTCCCCGTTTCTCCCTCCCAGCCAAGACCTGTTTTGTTACTAAAAGGAACCTCGCATTTACTTTATTATAAGAAAACAGGGTTAGGAGAGGTTGTTCATGATTGTAATCCCAGTGTCTTGGGAGGCCCAGTTGGGAGCCCTGCTTGAGGCCAGGAGTTTGAGACCATCCTGGGCAACATAGCTAGACCCGGTCTCTGAAAAAGCAAAAAAACAAAATATTAGCTGGATGTGGTGGTGTGCGCCTGTGGCCCCAGCTACTCGGGAGGCTGAGGTGGGGGGATTGCTTGAGCCTGGGAGGTTGAGGTTGCAGTGACTGTGATCACACCACCACACCACTGCACTCCAGCCTGAGTAACAGAGTAAGACTTTGTTTCTTAAAAAAAAGAAAAGGAAAACAAAATAGCAATAAGAGTAATACCTTGCATAAAGTGGCCCCACAGCAGAAGAGGGACATGGGTCTACAGTAGAAGTAGGACTCGAAACAGTAGCCTCTAAAGCAAAACAATTTAAAAAGTCTTTCCTGCAGGGCATAGTGGCTTACACCTGGAATCCTAGCACTTTGGGAGGCCGAGGCGGTGGATCGCTTCAGGCTGGGAGTTCAAGACCAGCCAGGGTCACATAGTGAGACCCTGTCTCTCCAAAATATCCAAAAATTAGCTGGGTGCACGCCTGTAGTCCCAGCTACTCAAGAGGCTGAGGCAGGAGGATTGCTTGAGCCTGAGATCGTGCCACTGCACTCCAACCTCGGTGCTAGAGTGAGATCCTGTCTCAAAAATAAAATAAAGCGGCCGGGTGCAGTGGCTTGTGCCTGTAATCCCAGCACTTTGGGAGGCAGAGGTGGGCGAATCACGTGAGGTCAGGAGTTCGAGACGAGTCTAGCCAACATAGTGAAACCCCGTCTCTATTAAAAATACAAAAATTTGCTGGGCGTGGTGGTGCACATCTGTAATCCCAGCTACCTGGGAGACTGAGGCAGAAGAATCGCTTGAACCTGGGAGGCGGAGGTTGCAGTGAGCCGAGATCGTATCATTGCACTCCAGCCTGGGTGACAAGAGTGAAACTCCATTTTGAAGAAATAAATAAATAAAATAAAGTAAAATAAAATTGATAAAAGTCTTCCTTATTATCTTTATTTTACTTTATTTTTTGAGATGAGATTTTGCTCTGTTGCCCAGGCTGGAGTGCTGTGGCACAAACGGCTCACTCCAGCCTCAATATCCTGGGCTCTAGCAATCCTCTTGCCTCAGCCTCCCATGTAGTTGGGACACACAGGTGCTTGCCACCACGCCCAGCTAATTTTTGTCTTTTTTTATTAATGGATATGGGGTCTCACTTTGCTGCCCAGGCTCCTAGCCTCAAGGGATCCTCCAGCCTGGGCCTCTCAAAGTGCTGAGATTACAGGCTTCTTTCTTATCTTCAAAATACGTTTATTATGTTCCATGTTAGTTTTAATGTTGGACAATGTTTCCCCCAATTCTTCCAGGGAATCTGCTGCTCCAGGAAGATGCCCCTTGGCGTCCCAGCAAGTGGCTGGTCTCTCCCTCGGGCACGGGTACCTGGAGAGGCACCATCCAGTATATCTTAGGGGCTCAGACTTCTTCCTCACATTATCTCAGATAATTTCCCCAAAGACCTGGAGGGTTCTTTTCTCGTTTTCTCTTGAGATTGGCCCTCTCAGGAGACAAATACACCTACCCCAATGTCCTAATCTCAGCCCAAAGAGGGTGGAGATGTGGCCTGGTCATGTGTAAGAGCCCACACCTCCTAACACTGTCCCCAGTGTACACCGCACAGACGTTCAATGGCCCATGGCATGTTCCTGGAGCCAGAAAGTACCGAGGCCAGCTGCCTCCCCACAATTTGAGAGATGCCAAGGGTGGACGCTTGGCCGCACACACACAATTAGGCATTTTTCCCCAAATGCTAGAATGGACACAAGCTGGAAGGGGTGTTTAGATCATGTTTCACCTGGGAAAACTGAGGCCCATTGAGGGCGCCAACAATACGCACTTTAAGTGTGTTTTAGACCTGAAAAATAAACACAGTAGAACTCCCCTCCAGGCCCCCTCCTCGCCATCCCATTTTATTTTTAATTTAAATTTAAGTTACAGTACCCCAAAGGACTAGAAAATCAATAAAGGCAAATCTAAATTGAGGGGCATTCTTTGAAGCAAGTGGCCTGAAGTTTTTAAAAAGGTCAATGTCATTATAGGAGTAAAAAAATAAAAAAATAAAAAAAATAGAAAGAAAGAAAATAAAACAAAAGCCGAGGAACTCTTCTAGATTAAAGGAAGCTAAAGAAACATGGCAACTAAACTGTGTGATCCTGGATTAGATTTGAGATAAAAATAAAAGCTATAAAATTATTTATGGGAGGGACCAGGTGCGGTGGCTCATGCCGGTAATCCCAGCACTTTGGGAGGCCGAGGCGGGTGGATCACGAGGTCAGGAGTTCGAGACTAGCCTGGCCAACATGGTGAAACCCCATCTCTACTAAAAATACAAAAATTAGCCGGGCGTGGTAGTGGGTGCCTGTAGTCCCAGCTACTCGGGAGGCTGAGGCAGGAGAATCATTTGAACCCAGGAGGCGGAGGCTGCGGTGAGCAGAGATAGTGTCATTGCACTCCAGCCTGAGTGACAGAGCAAGGTTCCATCTCAAAAAAAAAAAAAAAATATATATATATATATATGTATTAATTGGAAAATTTGAATGTAGATTTTATAGTAGGTAACAAATTGTGCCAATGTTAAGGTTCCTGCAAGTGATAACTATATTGTGGTCACATAGGAGAGTGTCCTTCTTCTTAGCAATGGCCAAGTATTTAAGGATGAAGTGTCATGTCCGCAACTAACTTTCATATGGTCCAGAAGAAAAAGTAGTGTGTGTGCACATACACCCCACCAACAAACACAGGGGCAGAGAAACTAAGTTTAGCGGCATGTTAACAACTGGTCATCCAAGCGAAGGATATATGTGGATTCACTGTTCTGCTCTTAAAATTTTCTGAGGATTGAAAATTTTCAAAATAAAAAGCTGGAGACAAAGCCAACTCTCTAGGTCTTTGTTTAGTAAAAGTGATCTACTCTTTATTCCTGCACCTTCTGCAGCAGGAGCCTGGGCCCTCAGAGGTTTATAAACTGAATGGTGGGTGTAGAATCTCCACTGAGATTCCAGTTCAGCCTCTGACACATGAAGCACCCCAGGCCCTGCTGACCCAGGGTCCTCATTGGTTTCGACTGCGCTGTCTCAGAGAACATCTGCTCTCATGTGATTGTGTTTGTGTGTTTCCCACAGCTGCTGCTTCAAAAATGCACTGTGCTAGACTCATTAATGAGGGAAGTAGCAGGTAGGGATAGCTGGTCCAAAGGAGAAGGGGAGGGATCAAAGTCTGTGTCATCAGGGAAAGAAAGGATGCTGAAATGAGACTGGAATGGTACATACGAAGGTGGTTAATGTCCTACAGGGTCATAAAATCCAAACTTTTCCCTCCTGCTCAGCTTTAAAAAGACAGGATGTAAGGAGTCTCTCCAGACTTTTATCAAGCTCTAACTTGGTGAGTAGGTTCTAAAGCTATATGTGGACTTGGGCATCAGGGGCAGGAGGTGCCCCGTGGGAAGTAGCACTCGCCGGCCAGCTCAGCTTAGCCTCTTTAGGGTAGGGATGGTCAGAGGCAGGAGGTAGGAGACACATGGTTCAGGGCAGACCAGGCTGTGGCAACAAACAAAAGGGGCTTCCATATCTGCACTGCTTCTGTCCCAGCCACCTTTGGCTTAATCAGTTGAGTTATTACCCAAAGACACAAATCGAGGATCTTACAGAAGCTCTGAAGCTTGGGATAAGTAGATTTTTTTTTCTCTTTGGAAGGCGGGGGAGGGTGTTGAAACACAGAAAAATATATTGGGGCCAGATATAAGTAGAAAGGCTCCTTCCCTGAGCTCTGAAACTCCCTCCTGCCACCACACCAGTGGGAGCATGGCGCCCCACCCACACCTCCAGCAGCGCAGTGAATCACAGTGCTGTTTGTCAGGAGAAGTATTTTTAGAATTTATAAGTGCCATTGTCATGAGTGGTTTCAGAAATGCTTGTTTCAGGATGGATGAAATGAAGCAAGGGTGGGCTTAGCTGTTCAGGCTGTAGGCCTCCTCCCCAGCAAGTTCTAGAGGAGGCACAGGTTATGATCATTTTAAAAACTTCCGGAAAGACGAGAGTTTGGCAAAGCCCCTTCTGAACATGAGCAAAAGAGCCATTTTGGGCTCAGGCTCAGGTCTGGGTTCCCAGCAAACCCCAATTTCTTTTTTTTTCTTTTTTAGACAGTCTTGCTCTGTTGCCCAGGCTGGAGTGCAGTGGCACTCTCGGCTGGCTGCAACCTCCGCCTCCTGGGTTTAAGTGATTCTTGTGGCTCAGCCTCCCAAGTAGCTGGGATTACAGGTATGTGCCACCATGCCAGGCTAACTTTTTTTTTTTTCCAGTAAAGATGGGGTTTCACCATGTTGGCCAAGCTGGTCTTGAACTCCTGGCCTCAAGTGATCTGCCCACCTCGGCCTCCCAAAGTGCTGGGATTCCAGGCCTGAGCCACTGCACTGGGCCAAACCTCATTTCCTTTGCCATCAGGGGACTGCGTGCGAAAGCATAGCCTAGCAAGAAGCTGCTGAACAGCCAGGTAAGGGAGGGCAAGAGGAACTGACGGGAAAAAGGCAAACTGCATCCCTACCTCACTCTAGACATCACAGTCAATTCTACGAATTATAGCTTTAAATAGAAAAATTAAATACACAAAAATAAAACAGAACAGTTTCACAATCATGGGCGGGAAAGCATTTATAAGCATTACACCAAAGGCTGAAGCCATAAAGCAAAAGAATGCTGAATTGGCTATAAAAATTTTTTAATTTGGGGTCATAAACAAAGCTAAAAATAAATAACAAGCTGGAAAAATTTTAATGTATGTCAAAAAGTTATATTTCTAGTTCTTAAAAAAAAAACTCAATAGAAGTAAACATAGCTAGGGTGGAGAATGTGGACAGGCAATTCATGAAGAAAGCCCTCTTAGTGACCAAAAAATGTACTTTAAGAAGTTAAACCATATTATAATTCAAAAGAGGGGTTCTCATTTTAGCATCTCAAATTTAAATGATCTGAAAACTCAGCAACACCAGTATCAAAAGGGTAGAAGGAATCTGATGCAATCCTGATGGGATTCCTGCAGAGGAATTTGACAGATTAGTATTAGGCAGTTTTAATATTTTGCATCTTTTTCTTTTTCTTTTCTTTCTTTCTTTCTTTTTTTTTTTTTTTGAGACAGAGTCTCGCTCTGTTGCCCAGGCTGGAGTGCGACGGTGCGATCTCAGTTCACTGCAACCTCCGCCTCTTGGGTTCAAGGGATTCTCCTGCCTCAGCCTCCCGAGAAGCTGGGATTACAGGCATGTGCCACCACGCCTGGCTAATTTCTGTATTTTTAGTAGAGATGGGGTTTCACCATGTTGGTCAGGCTGGTCTTAAACTCCTGACCTCAGGTGATCCACCTGCCTCCGCCTCCCAAAGTGCTGGGATTGCAGGCGTGAGCCACTGTGCCCAGCCTTTGCATCCTTCTCATAAAACAGTCTCCATTTGCCTGAATTTACCATACGGGTTGGCAAATTTTTTCTGTAAAGGGCAGACAGTAAATATTCTAGGCTTTGCAGTCCATTTGGCCTCCATGGCAACTTTTCAGCTCTGCCACTGTAGTGTGGAAACAGCCACAGATAAGATGTGAACAAATGGGTGTGGCTGTGTTCCAGTAAAACTTTATTTACAATAACAGGCTCCTAGATTTGGCTCATGGGCTCTGTAATTTGCCAACCTCTGATTTACTTTAAAGCGATGATTGCTGCTGTGGGGAAAGACTTAGCTATAAGAATGATTATTGCTGGGCGCGGAGGCTGAGGCAGGAGAATCGCTTGAACCCGGGAGGCAGAGGTTGTGGTGAGCCGAGATCGGGCCATTGCACTCCAGCTTGGGCAAAAAGAGTGAAACTCTGTCTCAAAAAAAAAAAAAAAAAAAAAAAAAAAAAAGAATGATTATTATACTGCTTTTGTTAATTCCTCAAATTACGTTAAAAATATATATACACCTGGCTGGGCACGGTGGCTCACACCTGTAATCCCAGCACTTTGGGAGGCCAAGGTGGGCGAATCACGAGGTCAGGAGATTGAGACCATCCTGGCTAACATGGTGAAACCCCATCTCTACTAAAAATAAAAAAAAATTAGCTGGGCGTGGTGGCAGGTGCCTGTAGTCCCAGCTACTCGGGAGGCTGAGGCAGGAGAATGGCGTGAACCTGGGAGGAGAGCTTGCAGTGAGCCGAGATCGCGCCACTGCACTCCAACCTGGGCGACAGAGCAAGACTCTGTCTAAAAAAAAAAAAAATATATATATATATATATATATATATATACACACACACACACACACACGTATATATGTCCAACAATAAGGAACTGGTATATAAATTTGGTTGTCTTCATGTGATGAAATATCATGTTGCCATTTAAAATTTAAAATGGCAACATGGTTACCTTGTTATATAGAATTAAGCATGATAGAAAATAGCATAAAAATAAACTACTAAAATATAAAGAGAGTTTAATGGGCCAGGCATGGTGGCTCACGCCTATAATCTGAGCACTTTGGGAGACCGAAGCAGGCAGATCATCTGAGGTCAGGAGTTCGAGGCCAGCCTGGCCAACATGGTGAAACCCCATCTCTACTAAAAGTACAATAATTAGCTGGGCATGGTGGTGGATGCCTGTAATCCCAGCTATTTGAGAGGCTGAGGCAGGAGAATTGCTTGTAACCCGGAGGCAGAGACCGCAGTGAGCCGAGATCACGCCACTGCACTCCAGTCTGGGCAACAAGACTGAGACCCTGTTTCAGTAAATAAATAAATAAATAAATAAAATAAGGAGAGTTTAACAGGGTTATCATGACAAGATTAACACCAAAAATGAAAACCAATCCTATACATCAGTTGTAACCAATTATAAAATATCATAGCAAAAAGATCCTACACATATCAGCAATAAAAACTCCAAAATATAGTCACCCTAAGAAGAAAGTGTGCATAACCTATTGAAGAAAATTATAAAACTTTCTGGCCTGATGCGGTGGCTCATGCCTGTAATCCCAGCACTTTGGGAGGCTGAGGCGGGCGGATCACCTGAGGTCAGGAGTTTGAGACCAGCCTGGCCGACATGATGAAACCCCATCTCTACTGAAAATACAAAAAATTAGCTGGGCATGGTGATGGGCACCTGTAGTCCCAGCTACTAGGGAGGCTGAGTCAGGAGAATCGCTTCAACCTGAGAGGCAGAGGTTGCAGTGAGTGGAGATCCAGCCATTGCACTCCAGCCTGGGCAATAACAGCGAAACTCTGTCTCAAAAAAAACAAAAAAACAACAACAAAAAACTTTCTTAGAGGGCATAAAAGGCCAGAATAAATAAAGAGATATATATATTCCTGGATGACAGAATGCAATATTGTAAAGAAGCCAATTTCCTTCAGTTAATGCACAAATTCAACTTCAAACATGATCTCCAGCAGGATTTGTAAGAGAGCTTGACAAATAGGCTGTTCCAGAAGAAAGAATATGTAAGAATAACAAAAAAGGTATTTTTTTGTTTGTTTTGTTTTTATGTGTATGTGTGTGTGTGTGACGGAGTCTTGCATTGTTGCCCAGGCTGTAGTGCAA
This sequence comes from Chlorocebus sabaeus, assembly GCF_047675955.1. Classification (NCBI taxonomy): domain Eukaryota; kingdom Metazoa; phylum Chordata; class Mammalia; order Primates; family Cercopithecidae; genus Chlorocebus; species Chlorocebus sabaeus. Next base: position 29,629,870 of record NC_132919.1, on the reverse strand, counting down.
TGGTGCGATCTCAGCTCACTGCAACCTCCACCTCCTGGGTTCAAGTGATTCTCCTGCCTCAGCCTCCCAAGTAGGTGGGATTACGGACGTGCGCCACCATGCCTGGTTAATTTTTGTATTTTTAGTACAGATGGGGGTTTCATCATGTTGGTCAGGCTAGTCTCGAACTCCTGACCTCAGGTGATCCACCTGCCTCGGCCTCCCAAAGTACTGGGATTACAGGCGTGAGCCACTGCACCCGGTCTGAAGGAAAAAAAGAAGGATGAGAGAGCCTTTCCCTATCAGATATCAAACTATGAAGCAAGAGTAACTGAAACTATGGCTTTGGCTTAAAATTAGGTAGACAAATCAATATAACAGACTAGAGTCCAGAAAGAGACTTACATTTATAAGGCAAGTTAGCATACAATAAAGATAACATTTCAAATTGATAGAGAAAGAGGGACTATTCAACATTAGGAACTCAAAGCACTGGCCATATTGAGGAAGTAAGAGTGCCAGATATCTACTCCCACCAAAAGCAAAAATAAGCTCCAGGTGGACCAAAGAGCTAAGCATAAATACTTCTTTTTCTCAAAAGTACCTGAAAATGATATATAGAAGAATATGTTTATAGCCTGGAGGTAGAGAAGGCACAAAATGATACACAAAATGTAAATGGCATAAAAGGATTGATAAATGATGACAGCAGAATTAACATTCTGTGTAATAAAACACTCCCAAAACAAGATTAAAACACAAGCAAAATGCACAAAGATTGATAATCAGCATATATAGAGATTTCAACCTGTTGCTGTGGCTCACACCTGTAATCTCAGCACTTTGGGAGGCCGAGGTGGGCAGATCATCTGAGCACAGGAGTTCAAGACCAGCCTGAGCAACATGCAAAACCCTGTCCCTACCAAAACAAACAAACAAATAAACAAAAACAAAAATTAGCTGGACGCGGTGGCATGTGCCTGTGGTACCAGCTAATTGTGGGGCCAAGGCAGGTGGATCGCCTGAGCCCGGGAGGCAGAGGTTGCAGTGGGCTGAGATTGCGCCACTGCACTCCAGCCTGGGCAGTAGAGCGAGACTGCCTCAAAAACAAACAAACAAGCAAAAAACAGAATATACAGAGATTTCTTATAAATCAGTAAGGAAAAGACAAACAACCATATCGAAAACGGGCAAAGAATATGAATAATTCGTAAAAGCAGAAATCCAGAGGGCATGGGAAGATAAGAAAAAGATGGCCTGCCTCCCTAGGAAGCCGGGCAGCACAGAGGACGGCAGCAACGGGCTTTCCTCCCCTCAGGCTGCTGAGCCGGAGACCAGCATGTGGATGGATGGCTTCCGGGGTTGGCGAAGGCCATGGGAAAGGGGCACTCTCATATACTGCTTGGATGATACGCACGGTACAGGCTTTGTGGAAGAAAATTATATCTGTATCCATTAAAATACAAAATCTACATACCCTTTGATACAGCAATTCCACTTCCAGATATCTAGTCTTAGAAATACTTAGACACACACTCAAGGAGCATGGATAAGGATGCTTGCTGTGGGTGCTGTCCTGGGGGTGAGAAGGAGGAGCTCAGCCTGAGTCCTGCAGCCACTGGGTGGACATGGGGCTGGCTGTCATGAAAGGTGAGGTTCGGGCGGTGATAGAGGGTGCAGGGCCCCCAGGAAGCTCAGTGCAGGTCCTTCTCCTTTGGGCTGGGGCAGAAGGAGCCAGGGAGGCTTCCTGGAGAAGGTGGTACCTAAGTACATTTTTTTTAAAGAGAAGGGGTCTCACTATATTGTCCAGGCTGGTCTCAAACTCCTGGGCTCAAGCAATTCTCCCACCTCAGCCTCCCAAAGTGCTGGGATTATAGGTATGAGCCACCACTCCTGCCAAGTAAGTCTTAAAAAGGTGAGTAGACGGCCGGGCGCGGTGGCTCAAGCCTGTAATCCCAGCACTTTGGGAGGCCGAGACCAGTGGATCACGAGGTCAGGAGATCGAGACCATCCTGGCTAACACGGTGAAACCCCGTCTCTACTAAAAATACAAAAAACTAGCCGGGCGAGGTGGCGGGCGCCTGTAGTCCCAGCTACTCAGGAGGCTGAGGCAGGAGAATGGCTTGAACCCCAGAGGCAGAGGTTGCAGTGAGCTGAGATCCGGCCACTGCACTCCAGTCCGGGCTACAGAGCAAGACTCTGTCTCAAAAAAAAAAAAAAAAAAAAAAAAGGTGAGTAGACGTTAGCTCCTGACAAGTAAGCGGGAAGGAGGACATCCTAGGACAAAGACAACACTCATGCAAAGGCTCAGAGGCAAGAGAGAACGCGGCTTGCTCAGAAAACAGGGAGTGGTTTGGTATCGCCAGTTTTAGGTGTGAGACGCACCACGGTGAGAGATGAGGCTGGAGCAGTGGGTAGGAGCTGATGTTGGTTTTCATCCCTTGGTAAGGACAGGTCCCAGGAGTGGGGTGACAAATGAGAGCAGCAACTTAGGGAGAGCCTGCCAAACTGTGGTATGCGGGTGTGAAGAGAGGAGGGCCGAGGACAGGAGGACGCCTGGTCGGTGGGTGGCAGTGACTGCGATGGGAGGGGGAGGCAGGGGTGAGTGGGTGACTGCGATGGGAGGGGGAGGCAGGGGTGAGTGGGGAACGTAGGACTCCAGGCAGCTGCATGAGGGGGCGCTGAGGATGACTCTCTGGGTTGGAGGCTACTGACACCATTTGCTGGCATGGTGGCTACACAGGAGGGCAGGTGGCCAGATGCCCTCTCCATTTAATGGGGTTGCCTGTTAATCCACCATGGGGTGGGTGAACGGGGCCCACGGCCTTACAGCACTTGCAGGGTTAGGGTTCACATCACCACCTGCCGAGGGGTGGCCACGGGCCCCTAGCAACTATCCCATTGCCTTTAGCACCCGAGTGTGGCGCTCTCCACATGTCTCCATGCCCCCTCCCCACAGGAGCCCCTATAGCATATGGACTGGGGGCTGATGGGCAGCCTGAGCAGGACAGTCTCAGAGGGACTCCCAGGGCGATTCCAGGGACCCCAGGCATGGGCCCAGGGACCCTGGGGAGTCCTTCAGGACACACCTAGCATTCCCTTTGACCAGAAGCAAATTTCCCTGGGTCAGGAAACTCACTCAACAGCCTGCTCAACCGTTGGGGTTCCCAAGACTCAAAGTTTCCCTGTGCCAGTGTTTCACAGGGCTCTGGTGACGCAGGTGGAGCCACATCCAGTTAGGTCAGGAACTGGTGCATCCAGGCATCAACTGCCTGGGATAGACTCGCACTGGCCTGAGGTCTGGACAGCAACCCCAGGGGTCCCTGACTGATATCCAATGCTAGGGGCTTCTCGGGGCCTGGGAGGGGGATGAGAAGGGCAGGGCACTCTCAGGGGCCAGGTGGCAGCGGCTCGCCCACCAGCCAGCACTCGAGCATTCACTGCTTTAACTATGAGCCACATCCAGTGGTGACATCAGAGGTCTCCATCCACACCCTGGGGGGAGGGGGGTGTCCCCAAAAGACAGGCTTCATTTCCCAGCACACAAGCATAGCACAGGGGTGGAGCGCCTGCCGTCCCATCTGTGTGTCATCCCCACACCTCCTCAAATCATGCCTCAGGTTTGCATTCCCTGGGGGCATCTGGGAAGCCCACTTAGTGATCCAGGCACCGCTTCTTCTCGGTCTCAGACTGACCCCTAGGGGACAGCTAAGACACAGCAGGGCGCCGGGGGCCGGGCCTGAGAAATTCGGACCTGCCCCGTCTGGCCCACTCTGACACCTCATCTGCAGAGCTGGGGTCTTGACCCTGCTACTACAGGAGCCTGAGCCAGGAAGGGGACTCATTCACAACCCAGAAGCCGTCCGCTCCGTCAGGCTGGTCTTCGGATTGTGCCCCCTTCCTCTCCCTGCCAACACGCAGGAGCCCATGGTAGGGAACGGAGCCCAGGTCAACCAAGCAGCCCCAGCGAGTATAATGAACAAGGCTGCCACTGTGTCCCCACCTACTGCCATCTCACTAGGCTGTGGTCGCCCAAGCCGGGGCCAGGCCTCCATGGAGGGCAGAAAGCACGAGAAGCTTAAAACCCAAAGCAACAAACACCTATAGGCTTGCAAAGTCCCATGAACAAATGAGGAGAAGCACCAGGCTTGCTGAGACAGGCTGATGCGGTCTTTCTTTCTACTTTCCCATAACCTCTAGACTTTGGAGGAAAACAATATCAGTTTACAAAAAAGAGTACGTTGGTGGAGGCCCGCTCTTCTGTGCCCCCTGCTCACCTTTTCTCCACGTGCCATCTTTTCCAGAGGTGCGAATGGCAGAATGTGGGGGCCACAAAAGCAGCCAAAGACTGCAGGGAACACGCCATCCCTACCCGCATTCCCCACCCACCCCAGGCCTCGGCTCCGCTCTGCCCTGCAGTTCTTGGGGCAGGGCTTTACTTTGACATAATTTTGCAACACCAGTATCCAAAGGTAAACTGAAAAATGCAAACGGTAACTTCAGCACTATTTTCTTACAGCAGCAGGCGGTGAGGAATTAGCACATATTAGGGGTCTGTCTTCCCACTGAACTTTCACAGCAGACCCTCCAGATTGGCGTGGCAAGCCCTGTTTTACAGCTGAGGACACTGAGGTTCAGAGCGGTTGAGAAGAATGTGCTCGGGTTCCATGGCCTGTCCTGGGTGGCCCACGTGGGTGTGGACCCAGTCCTGCACACCTCCACATGCTGCCTCCTGCTCAGCAATCCAGGAAGGGCCTCCCCACAAACTTCCTGGGAAACTCAGTATTTGTCCCACAGTAGGGGTCCTCTGCCCTAAGCCTGGTTCCATTAGCTGGCCCCAAATACATATTCAACTCCTCCTTGCTGGACCCATCAAGACAGGCCTGGAGCCACCACTGCTGGCACAGGCACAGGCCTGGAGCCCAGCTATCTCCACGCATCCCTGAGGGCTCTTGCTTTGAGCACAGCAGCCTGAGGCCTAGCCACAGTTGGTGCCTGGCTTTGGTCTCTGCCGCCGTGGACTGGCAGCCCTCAGCACTGTGTCCCTCTCTGTGGACTGTCCCTCCTCCAGTCCTGCCCAGGGAACCCAACCCTGGCCCTACGACCCAGCTGGATTCCAAAAGGCCTACCATCAGCCAAAGCGGCCTCTGGGGTCCTGGATCTCCTTCAGCTATAAACATACTCATGTTTTGGGGGCCGGAGGAGGCACCCATCAGAACTGGGGAAAAGGATTGGGGGTTGGACTGGGTGAGAAATCAAAATCATTCTCTTCTAGTTTTGGGTGTCGCCACCAGGAGGGACCTCGCTGGCTGTCAGCTTGTGCACCTTAAACGATTTCTCTGTAGGATGAAGCTGCACTGTTTGGAAAACTAGTTCAAAGTTTTATAAGAAACACACCATTAGGTGATGACAACAGTAAAACAGAGCCTTGGGGACTGTGGTCTTTGTCCCACTTCCTGATACAGAGCTTCAGGATGGGGCTGGTCACCAGAAAGACCAAGCATACAATGAGGTGGGAACTTCCTCACCTTCCCACCTACCCCCAACCTCCAGGCACAGGAGACGGGCTGGAGACCAGGTTGTAAAAACTGTTTTAGGTTTGGAGATGAGTCTGGCTCTGTCACCCAGGCTGGCTGGAGTGCAGCAGCACAATCACAGCTCACTGAAGTCTCAAACTGTTGGGCTCGAGTGTTCCTCGCACCTCAGTCTCCCCAGTAGCTGGGACTACAGGTGTGCACCGCCACATCCAGCTAATTTTAAATTTTTTTGTAGAGACAGGGTCTCACTATCTTCCCCAGGCTCGCCTCAAACTCCTGGGTTCAAGCTGTCCTCCTGCCTCAGCCTCCCAAAGTGCTGGGATTACAAGCATCAGCCACCACACCAGGCCTACAAATTCTCGAACAATGAGATACAGAGAGCCTGGGTGCTGGTAGCACAGTGATGTGCTGGGAGGCAGTGTCCTTGAAGGTACGGAAGCTCTGTACCCCCGCTCCCCATACCCTGTCTTGTACATCTCTTCCGTGTGGCTATTCCTGAGTTGTACCCTTTGTAATACGCTGATCATCGTAAGTACAACCATTTCCTGAGTGTTTCCAGTGAATTACCCAGCCTGAGAGAGGGGGTCCTGGGAACCCCGTGTTTGCAGTTATCCAGGAAGAACCGCAGCTGCCATGGGAAGTGGGGCAGTCTCATGGGGCTGGCCTTGACTCGTGGAGTCTGTGCTAATGCTGGGTAGTTAGTGGCAGGTGGAACTGACTGCTGGACACCAGTTAGTGTCAGAGAATTAGAGAATTCATTGTTGTTTGAAAACAAACAGGAAGCGTTCACCTCAGAGAGCAATGGTGCAGGAGAAAAGGAAACGATTCCAGTCCTGCCTCCCCTCCACTTGTCACTTTCCCTGTCTGGACCTCAGTTTCTCCTCCGTGCCACAGGTGGGGAACAAAGTTGCTGGGCGGGGACCCCCAGCTGTTACACACTCTGCTGGGGCTTCCCAATGGGGCCTCAGGGCTCCTGTTCCAAAAACTATTTCTTGACTTTGATGCTCAAGAAGGGTCCTCAGAGGGAGGTTCTGGATCCTCCCAGATACTGAAAATGGAGCAAAGGCGAGACCAAGGAGGAGGCAGAGCCATGGAGGTCCTAGAGGTCCCCCAAGCCTTACCTGCTCCACGCAGTCTGGGATCTCTGGCGCGCACGGCAGAGTCCCGGCGCTCTCCACCGATAGCACATCCTTCAGAAGCTCCTCGCACCCTGTGCAGACAGGCAGACACAAGGGACGGTGAGAGGTTGAGCCTCAGCCTGGGACGGCTGCTCTGCTTCTAACTAATGGGCATGGGGCGGGAAGGGCTGAGGTGGGGTCCCAAGGCTCCAGGAGGCCAGCTGAGCATTGGAAGGGATGGAGCCCAGGCGGTGGGGAACTCGGCTCAGGGCACTGTGCAGGGAGCTGCAAGAGGCCTTGTCCTCTGGGACTAACTCCCACACGCAGAGGGCAGGCTGGGGACACAGAGAAGAAGGAGGCCTTCCTGGGGGAGGGGACCTAAGGCAGTGCTGCCCACTTGGCTCACAGGGACTCCTAACAACTCTGCCAGCCTCTGGAGAAAGCAAACACACCCAATTCTCTGAGGCTGGGCGCCCTCTGCGTTCTGCAGACCCTGGGACATCCAGGACAGGGCTGTTCCAGGACAGCTCCAGTTCCTGCTGACTCTGCACATGGCTGGCCTCGCTCCTGAGTTCCCAACCAAATGCCCCAACATTGTACTGAACACGGGAGGGGGACCTGACAAAACGCCTGGCACAGGCACATGGCAGGTGCAGCCTGCAGTGGCCCATTGTCAAATCCACGCAGAAAACCTTCCCTGGGTGTCTTCTGTGTTCTGTGCCCCCTGCACCGTGTATTCGTTTCCCTTCATCCCTCACCCTGCATCCTTCCACCCTCCCAGGGTTCACAGGCACCCCACAGAAAAGGGCTCACCTTGATCTGAGCCACAGACAGGAAACCACGGCTTCCTTTACAGATAACCAGACACCCTGGGACTCCAGAAGTGACTGCATTCTCTCTGCAGCTAGTGGGGAGGCCTTAGCAAGCCCACCTGGCTGGTGATCTATGCCACTGTCTCAGATTTTTTTCTTTTCTGAGACAGGGTCTTACTCCGTTACCCAGGCTGGAGTGCAGTGGCATGACGTCAGCTCACTGCAGCCTTGACTTCCTGGGCTCAAGTGATCCTCCCACCTCAGCCTCTCAGGTAGCTGGGACCACAGACACACACCAGAATGCCCAGCTAATTTTTCTGTATTTTTTGTAGAGACGAGGTTTCGCCATGTTGGCCAGGCTGGTCTCAAACTCCTGGACTCAAGTGATCCACCTGAGATCAAGCGATCTGCCTGCCTCAGCCTCCCAAAGTGCTGGGATTACAGGTGTGAGCCACCGTGCCTGGCCTTCACTGTCTCAGATAAACAGCTTAGTAGTGAGTGAGTGGCCATATTCTGATTCCTGCAAGTTTCTCACAACTGGCCTTTGAATTTTTGGGACAAGACAGAGGGATTTATAGTGTCCCCCTAAAGCTGGAAGGGGGAGCAAGTAAAAAAGGCAGGAATTAGGAAGAATTAAGAGGAAGAGAGGGCAGGGCATGGAGGCCGATGCCTGTAATCCCAGCACTTCGGGAGGCTAAGGTGGGAGGGCCACTTGATCTCAGGAGTTCAAGACCAGGCTGGGCAACGTGACGAAACTCCATCTCCACTTAAAATACGAAAATTAGCCCGGCGTGGTGGTGTACCTCCTGTAGTCCCAGCTACTCAGGAGGCTGAGGCAGGAGGATTGCTTGAGCCCAGGAGGTTGAGGCTGCAGGGAGCCATGATAGTCGTACTGCGCTCCAGTAGCCTGGGTGACAAAGCCAGACCCTGTCTCAAAAAAAAAAAAAAAAAAATTGGAGGTGGGAGCAGGGAGGACACAAAAGCAGCTCAGAGACAGGCAGGCAGTCCGTGACCAGCACTTTGTCCAGGTTTGCCCAGGAGACTCCTTGGGTTTGGTCATCCCAGAGCGGGAGACAGAGAAAGAGGACAGAAAAGCAAGGAGGGAGGCTTTCTCTAGAGGCAGGCAGACAAGGGGAAGGGCAGAAGTGACCTCCATGGGTGAGACCACAGCCCCCACGGCTGGGGCGACTGTGTCCTTCCCTCTGCCCCCCGGGAAGCCAGAGGCAGAACCGACTTCTGGCCCATCCTGGGCTCTGGGACCCCTGTGGGGAGGAATCCAGGCTGGGTCCCAGCCACACCAGCTTCCCCAGCTGGGCAGGGCCTAAAGCATGTGGGAAAGCCTCCCCAGAAGGCCTCACCTTTCATGGCGAACACCCCCCGGCAAAAGTCCTTGAAGTTGATTCTCCCCAGGTCGTTGGGATCCAAATATTTCACAAGTTTTTCCACCTGTGGGAAGGAAGCAAGGACAGGTGTGAGACACCCAAGGATCACCCGAAGACGCAGGGAGCTGGGACGAGGAGGCCGAGAGAGAGGGAGGGACACCAGTGTCCCCGCCCCATCCTCTCCCCTCACCCTGGGGTCAGTATCGGCCACGGGGCCACTTTATTCTCCCCGTGGTGACAGACAACTTGGGCGAGGAAAAGCAGAGCCAACACCAGCTCCCCCGTGAGCGCACGGCTTCAGGGGCCGAGCCTCCTTCCCCCAGGGGCTGCACACTGAAAGCCAAGGCTCTGCCAATGTTTTAAAATTGGTTTCTTTCATACAAAACAGACACAAACGCATTGTAGAAGACCTAGAAACCCCACCGTTTCTCTTGTTCTATTTCTTGTTCTAGGCACTGGCTAGATGGGGAAACTCACTGAGATGGACACTGGTGGCTGATGTACTTTTCGTTCTATTTGTACCTTGCACTTCAATAAAGAGTGTTACATGAATAAGGAAGTAAGTTTTCACCTGGCAGAGTCAGACATCCCTGAGGTTGGAGTTTCTCTCCCGTGTAATAGTAAGTAGGACAGAAACAGTTTCCATGCTGCTTGGTGTGTACAACCCACATTGTTAGTGGCTGTAACATATTCTGCCTGGTAGGTTCATCATAATCTACTTCACCACCCCTAATAGCTGGGCATTTTGGTTATTTCCAGCTTTTTGCTTTTATAACTCATCTTTGGGGGTTCCTGCAGCTGTGTGGATGAACCATCAACCCCCGGTCTCTCAGATTCTTGACTTTCTTATTGCCTCATATTCCACCTCAGGCACCAAGTCCCTTGGTCCACCCAGTCATCACCCCCTCCAATCCCACCCATCCGAATGTCCCACTCCCTGACCCCATCCTCCCTCCCTTCCTGCCACTGCAGGGTTCTTCGGCATCACTGGGTCTGCTCACTTTCACTCACGTCCAATCCATGCCGTCACTGTATCCCACAGCTCCCTATTTCCCACACCACCCCAGGGGCCCCACCTGGTCATAGCCATCATCCTCTCTCTCCTGGACCATGCAAGTCTAACTGGATCATGTCACCCACTCCTCTGCTTAAAACCTTCCAGTATCATTCCACCACACTTAGGATAAAAATCCAAAGTCCACAGCACAGCCCATGAGGCTCCATGCGATCTGACCCCTTCCACTCCCTCTCTTCCCATGCTCTTCATCACTCACTGTACTCCAGCCGTACTGGCCTTTGGTCAGCTCCTCAAGCAAACCACCACACTCTTCTCTGCCCCAGGGCCTTTGCACACGCTATTCTCTGTATCTTGCACAGCTGTCCTCCCCATTCATCATGTCAGTTCATCCTTCAGGTCTCCCTTTGTACCTGTATGAAACGTCCCTCCCCAAGACAGGTCTGTCCTGACCACCCGCATCGATTCAGGACCCACCCTGCTGCTATACTGTCTTGTAGCATCCTATACTTTCCCTTCAAACTATTTGTTGCAACTTGCTATTGTTAACTAAAAAGAGATTGACATGGAGGGTTTATTTGGGAAACAAAGAATTGCAATTCTTTGTTTGGGGGAGGGGGCAGCTGCAATGCTGAGGAGGCTGGCAAAAAGTCACTTTCCTCCTTCACTGAAATTTTGCAGGTCTTTCCTGAGAGTCCACTAGGTACCAGGTTCAGGGGGGTTCACAGAAAGAATGTGGCACGGCCCCGCTGCCCTTCCCTCATCCCAGACTCACACCAGAGTAGAAGGTACAAGGGATCAGGATAGCCCTGAAGAGCGTCCCAGGAGGTAAGTGGAGGAGAGGATTCTTTTTTTTTTTTTGAGACGAAGTCTCGCTCTGTTGCCCAAGCTGGAGTGCAGTGGCGCGATCTCAGCTCACTGCAACCTCTGCCTCCCAGGTTCAAGCAATTCTCCTGCCTCAGCCTCTCCTGAGTAGCTGGGATTACAGGCACCTGCCAACATGCCCAGATAATTTTTGTATTTTTAGTAGAAAGGGGGCTTCACTATGTTGGCCACGCTGGTCTCCAACTCCTGACCTCAGGTGATCCGCCCACCTCGGCCTCCCAAAGTACTTGGATTACAGACATGAGCCACCGTACCCGGCCAGGAGAGGACTTTTTACGGAGGATTTCTACAGAAAGTTGTTTTCAGAGGCAGCTCATTGGCTGGGCAGAAATCCTAGATTGCAAAGCCTTTCTGACTGGTGAGCTAGTTAGGGTACTCGCAGCTGAGAAATGCTGGAGGCTGGCAGATCACGACCTCGGTTGCGCATCCAAGTCTTTTGGGATGTTGTGTGGCTTGAACTTTAGCAGGCGTGAGTATCTCCCGACCTCACTGCAGAAAGTCTTAGCCTTAGTTTCTCCATATTCTTTCATGTAGTTGTATGTGTGTGGGATAATTTGATTAATTTATATCTTCTCTCTACAAAGTAAGCTCTCTAAGGGCAAGCACCCTGTCAGTTCTGATCACCACTGTATACCTGGTCGCTTGCACCATGACTGGTACATAGTAGAGGCTTCATAATATTTGTTTTTGCTCACACCTACAATCCTCTCCAAGGTCAGGGCTCTGCCTTCAAGGCGGAGATTGCAGTGATCCAAGATCACGCCACTGCACTCCAGCCTGGGTGACAAGAGTGAAGCTCTGTCTCGGAATAATAATAATAATAATAATAATAGTAATAATAATAATATATATTTTTAAGAGCCAGGTCCTCACGCTATTGCCCAAGCTGGAGTGCAGTGGCATGATCATAGATCACTGCAGCCTCATATGCCTGGGCTCAAGGGATCCTCTCACCTTAGCCTCCCAAGTAGCTGGGACTACTGGCACACCACCACGCCTGGCTCAGAAGCCTGCTTTTAAATCTAAAACTGCTTCTAAAACTTAGTGGCAGCCCTCCCACAGCACCCATACAAGCATTCATTCATTCATTCATTCATTCATTCATTCATTCATTCATTTACTTATTCAACAAGTGATGACTGAGCACCTCTTACATGCCGGGCACTCTTTCAGGGGTTGATGGTGGTAGGTGCTGGTTCTGCTGGCTAGCCACACATACACAATAGTGCACACACATGTGTACCTGCTCACATTCCTTGTGATGTATGTGATGTGTACCTGCTCACATTCCAAGATGTATGTGTGTGGGATAATTTGATTAATGTATATCTTCTCTCTGGCCAGGCGTGGTGGCTCAAGCCTGTAATCCCAGCACTTTGGGAGGCCGAGACGGGCGGATCACGAGGTCAGGAGATCGAGACCATCTTGGCTAACACAGTGAAACCCCGTCTCTACTAAAAAATACAAAAAAATAGCCGGGTGAGGTGGCGGGCGCCTGTAGTCCCAGCTATAGGGAGGCTGAGGCAGGAGAATGGCGTGAACCCGGGAGGCGGAGCTTGCAGTGAGCTGCGATCCGGCCACTGCACTCCAGCCTGGGCGACAGCACGAGACTCCCTCTCAAAAAAAAAAAAAAAAAAAAAATGTATATCTTCTCTCTACAAAGTAAGCTCTCTAAGGGCAAGCACCCTGTCAGTTCTGATCACCACTGTATACCTGGTCGCTTGCACCATGACTGGTACATAGTAGAGTATGGAGTACATACTCCATCTTGCCGCTCCCCCTAATAATTACCATCAGTATCTATAGCACAGCCAGGCCAGGATGAGCTCTCTCCAGAATCTGCTCAGGCTGGGCTGCAGGTGATGGATCTGAGGGCACCTGGGGCCTGCAGAGCACAGCATGCAGGAAACGGCTTACTGTCACTGTTGTCAGTGTTCACGCCCTTACAGGCAGACTCACCAGCACACCACACCGCCCATAACAGGCACCGAAGCCAAACCACGTTGGGGATTCATCTATTTATAGGGACCATGTTTTTCTTGCATGCCCACAGCGTGGCAGCTGCAGCAGGGGTCTGAAGCCCTGGTCACTGCCGGTGGCCTGGCACCACGGGGCTGTGCCCAGTGGGCTTTGGAAGGTGAGCAGTGGACAAAGAGGGCCCCACCCTAACCATCTTCTCCCTGCCTGGAACCTGGAAGCTCTGTGCTTGCATCTTGATTCCGGCTGACCCTGCTTTTCCACTCTGGTGTGAGTCTGGGATGAGGGAAGGGCAGCGGGGTCGTGCCACATTCTTTCCGTGAACCCCCCCTGAACCTGGTACCTAGTGGGCTCTCAGGAAAGATCTGTAAAATTTCAGTGAAGGAGGAAAGTGGTTTTTTGCCAGCCTCCTCAGCATTGCAGCTGCCCCCTCCCCCAAACCATGCCAGCCTCTGACACTGCCAGGCAATGACGTGACTTCTGAGAATAGCAATGCCCAGGTGCCACCTGTAGGGCTGCAGGGGAGCCCACCCACCATCCCAGCTGGCATTCTGCCTCCTCTCGTCCTGCCTTCACATCGCTGGCATTATAGGGGGTCTGTGAATGTGGGCATGGACCAGGACACCCTCTACCCTCAGCCTCCCATGCTCACACCTACAATCCTCTCCAAGGTCAGGGCTCTGCCTTCATTATTTCTGAAGCAAGTCAAGGGTGGAGTCAGCCACAGAGTGCTGCCTGACTGATGAGGACCCCCACCTCAAGTCCACCTAGGAGGCAGGAGTGCAGGGATTTGGATTCTGTAATCTGTGTCCACAACTCCCTGGGGCTGGGAGACACTGGCGGGTGAGCTGTCCATTCCTCTGCCAGCAGAAGCCTGCCTGGACAGAGGTGGGGGTGGGGTTGTTTGATGACAGGCAGATAGATGGGGTGCTGAGGGCCACTGCATGTTCCCCGGAGCACCCGAGCCATGGCCCAGGCTGTGACCTCTCTACAGCTGCTCTCACAGGGCTCTTCAAAGAGCTACAGCCCCAGAGTGGTGGCCACAAAAGTGCCAGGCCAGCCGGGCATGGTGGCTCACGCCTGTAATCCCAGCACTTCAGGAGGCTGAGGTGGGTAGGTCACCTGAGGTCAGGAGTTCAAGACCAGCCTGGTCAACATGGAGAAACCCCCATCTCTACTTAAAATACAAAAATTAGCTAGGTGTGGTCATGTGTGCCTGTAATCCCAGCTACTCGGGGAGGCTGAGGCAGGAGAATCATTTGAACTGGGGAGGTGGAGGTTGCAGTAAGCCGAGATTGTGCCACTGCACTTCAGTCTGGGTGACAGGGCAAGATTGCATCTCAAAAAAAAAAAAAAAAAAAAAAAAAAGAGGCAAGGCACACTGACGTCTTGCCCTTTAGAAAACAGGTGTGAAATTGGGCCAGGGGCGGTGGCTTACACCTGTAATCCCAGCACTTTGGGAGGTCAAGGTGGGCAGATCACTAGGTCAAGAGTTCGAGACTATCCTGGCCAACATGGTGAAACCCCGTCTCTACTAAAAATACAAAAAAAAAAAATTACTCGGGTGTGGTGGTGCACACCTGTAGTCCCAGCTACTCGGGAGGCTGAACAGGAGAATCACTTGAACCCGGAGGTAGAGGCTGTGGTGAGCTGAGATCGCACCACTGCACTCCAGCCTGGGCAACAAGAATGAAACTGTCTCAAAAGAAAAAAAAAAAAGAAAGAAAAAGAAAACAGGTGTGAAGTTATTAGAACAAGGCATGCTGGTTATTACCAATATATACCATCACCACTGGCTCAGTGATTTTTAAAATAAATAACAGCATCATTTATGTGGCGAGGTACTGCGAATGCTTGGAGTCCACGGAGGGTTCATACATAGTCTCATTTAATCCTCACAGCAACCTTAACAGTAGAGAGGTTAAGACATTTAGACAAAGTCACTGTAGGGGTAACCCCCCCCTTTTTTTTTCCTCTTTTTAAAATTTAAAATTTTTGCCCACCTGTAGTGGCAACTCTTGAACCCAGGTCTTACTGACCCTGGAGAGTCAGCCGCTGCTCCCTGTTGTCTTACTGGGCCAGAGACTGTCACGGGGCTGTCTGCACTGAAGTGCTGTTTCTATCCCCTGGCGCCCTGTGCATCAAAGAAGCTTTACCCACTATGGTGGGGACCCCTCGCCTTTGATCTCAAAGAGTCTCGACCTTCCTGGACATCGGGTAACCTTTTGCCACAATTGGTCCTCTGCTGGACACATGCCGCTGACCCAGCCCATCATTCCACAGTCAGTGAAGCCAGGTCCCAGGGAGAGAAGGGGCTTGCCCAAGGTCACACAGGGAGTATAGCAAATAGCCACCCCATGTGATCTTCATGGGAAGCCTACACCCCAGGCAGGGGAGCTGAGGGCCGCCCCCACCCTGGGGCACACACCATGCGTGGCTCCCGCTCTGGCTCCCCAGCCAGGAGAGACCGGCTCACCAGGCCTGGCAGGCATTGCAGGAGCAGCTGTTGTCACTGAAGCACACGCAGCTGGGCCCCAGCTTGCTGCCAGGGAAATTGGTTGTTCACTGGAAGTAAAATATTGATCTTTCCTTTTTGAGGCCACTCAATTACCAGGCTTCCCCTTCTATTTCTGTTGTCTTTCTCTTTGAGCTGATTTTTTTCCCCGAACTCAGTCCCCTGGGTCACATCTCTTCTAGCTCAGACCAGATGATGTTAAAAAGCTTCATGGCCATTGCCATCTGATTGATTACCAGCCAGACACTCCCTGAGCCCATGCCCAGCCACCCACGCCTCCCTAATTTCAAGGTCTGAAGGCCAGACGGACTCAAGCAAGCCATTTGCCTTTCTGAAATCTCAGCTGCCTCATCTGAGCAAGCGAGATAAGCCGGCTTATCTTGCCGCTGTGAAGCTGTCTGCAAGGCAAGGTGCCTAATAAACGTTAGCCATTACTCACAGGAATCAAAGCAAATGCTTAGTGAGCCTTCTTTGTGCCAGGCACTGTTCTGAGCACTCTATGCATATGAATTTGTTTAATCCTCGCCACCACCTGGGAAGTAAATACTATTATTATTCCCATTTTACAGGGGAGGAAACTGAGACATAGAAAGGCAAAGTCATTCAGAGTTAAGGTCACACACTTTGTAGGAGATGGCTGAACACAAGAGGCCTGGTTCCAGAGTTCATGCCCTTAGCCAGTAATTATTATTATTTCTGCTAAAATAATTGCAATCACTATTATTATGCTGACAGGTTTAAGGGCTTGCTCTGACCAGAGAAGGAATAAATCTGTATTCTGTTCTCTTTTCATCTGGAAAAACTGATATTGGTACTGACAACCTTTGCTTAAGAATTTGAGTATTAAAACAAAAATTAGGCCAGGCACAGTGGCTCACACCTGTAATCCCAGAACTTTGGGAAGCCGAGATGGGCGAATCACCTGAGGTCAGGAGTTTGAGACCAGCCTGGCCAACATGGTGAAACCCCATCTCTACTAGAAATACAAAAATTAGGCTGGGTGTGGTGGTGTATGCCTGTAATCCCAGCTGCTTAGGAGGCTGAGGTGGGAGAATCACTTGAACCTGGGAGGTGGAGGTTGTAGTGAGCCAAGATCATGCCACTGCACTCCAAGCTGGGCAACAGAGTGAGACTCTGTCTTAAAAAAAAAAAAAAAAAAAAAAAAAATTAGCCAGGTTTGGTGGTGCGTGCCTGTAGTCCCAGCTACTGGGGAGGTTGAGGCAGGAGAATTGCTTGAACCCAGGAGGCAGGAGGTTGCAATGAGCCAAGATTATGAATCCATCTCGAAAGAAAGAAAGAAAGAAAGAAAGAAAGAAAGAAAGAAAGAAAGAAAGAAAGAAAGAAAGAAAGAAAGAAAGGAGAAAGAAAGAATAATTTTGACACACTGTGCCACTAAAGCAGAGGTGGCCAGCTGGTATCTCAGATGTGGCTTGTGGAGAGACTTAAAATTAGATGCCAGTATTTAAAGCCGAGCAAGCTCCTGGTTCTGGTTAAGATGGAGTAAGCGCACTACAGTCTAGCTTTCCCATTGATTATAACTAAAAACCCTGACAGGAGACATAAAACAACTACACAAGGACTCTGAAAAGTGAATAGTGGAAGTTGAATTGGGGAGGAAAACAAAAACTTTAAGTAAGACGAATATGGTGGTGAGCTTTCTTAGTTTTTCTTTGCATATTTTCTGACCTAGACTCAAGAGCCCAAATCCCAGAACTGTGCAGCCGGTGCACAGAGAAAAAGCTACAGAAGAAATTCTCTTTCTGATGAGAAGCTGGGGAAGGGGGGCCTCTTGGGAAAAATCGAGTGGGAGAAGTGCCCTGAGTCTTTTTTCTCTCCAAGCCCCCTCCCTACAAGGTAAAGCCTATCCCAAAGGTTAGGTGGTGGCAGCAGCTGTAGCAGTCACACAGGGCAACCTAAACTCCGAGAAAGGGAAAATCTTTTGCCTGGAAAAAATGAGAAAAGGGGGCCCCTGGGAGCTGGATAGGGCAGCATCACAGAAAGAAAGGAGCTTGAGAATGTGATCCCATAAAGTTGTCATATTTGAGGTCCTAGCCTACTCCTGAGCTGCACATACATGGAACTGACCCCAAATAACCTACCAAAGACTCTGAGAACTGAACTACAGTGTAGACTGAACAGACTGGCCCCTGGAATATGCATACTTGGGGTGGATCTGAACAGCACTGCAAAGGCTTTGAAAACTGAACTCACATTGAAACTGTAACTCACAGAGGGCAGGCTGGGATCTGAGGCATCAGCCTAACTGATTGAAAAAGCAAACGGACTGGGCACAGTGGCTCATGCTCGTAACCCTAATGCTTTAGGAAGCCAACGTAAGAGGATTGCTTGAGGCCAGGAAGTTGAGGCTGCAGTGAGCCATGATCGCACCAGTGCACTCCAGCCTAGGTGACAGAGCAAGTCCCTGTCTCAAAAACAAACGAATAAACAAAGAAAAAACTGACATTCTTCAGAGGATTTTAACAGGACCCAGACTCTTATAGTATTCCAAATGTCCAAGACACAATCCAAAATTACTTGACATACAAAGAAACAGGAAAAGCTGACAACAACGTATAAGACAAAAGACAATAAGGCTGGGCATGGTGGCTCACGCCTGTAATCCCAGTTCTTTGGGAGGCCGAGGTGGGTGGATCATGAGGTCAGGAGATCGAGTCCATCCTGGCTAACATGGTGAAAGCCCGTCTCTACTAAAAATACAAAAAACTAAAAGAAAAATTAGCCTGTAGTCCCAGCTACTCGGGAGGCTGAGGCAGGAGAATGGCATGAACCCGGGAGGCGGAGCTTGCAGTGAGCTGAGATCGTGTCACTGCACTCCAGCCTGGGCGACAGAGCGAGACTCTGTCTCAAAAAGAAAAAAAAAAAGACAATCAATAGATAGATAGCAACGCTGAGATGACCCAGATGTTGCTATTATTAGACAAAGACTTTAAAACAGTTGTTATACCCATGCTCCATGGTTCGGTAAAGGTGAACAATCCTGAAATAAATGGAAATTTAGAAATTCTTGCAGAAAAATAGAAGCTAGAAAAAAGGAACCAAATAGAAATTTTAGAACTAAAAAATACAACATATGAAATAAAAGTTCATTGGATTGGATCAACAGCAGAATGGAGATCACAGAAAAAACAGTGATAGAACAACAGAAATTACCTAATCCAAACAAGGAAAATTACCAAGGATTCAGACAAACATTATATAAAAGGGTCAACTCACCAAGAAGATACATAACAATCCTAAACGCACATGTCCCTAACAACAGAGCTTCAAAATACATGAAGCCAAACTAATAAAATTGAAAGGAGAAATAGACAAATTGACAATCATAGTTGGAGACTTCAACACTCCTCTAGACAATATAACTAGTTAGATAGAAAGTCTAATTTTTAACAACAGAGCTAGTTAGATGAAAAATCAACAAGAGATCTAAAAGGCCTGAATATCACCACTAACCAGCTTAACTTAATTGATGTTTATAGAACATGCCACTCAATAATAGCAGAACACACATCTTCTTCATGTAAACATGGAACTGTCACCAAGGTAGATCATGTAGATCATATGCTGGGCTATTAAACAAACTATAATACTTTTTTTGTGGGGGGGAGGCAGGATCTTTGTCACCTCAGCTGGAGTGCAGTGGTGTGATCATAGTTCACTGCAGCAATCCTCCCACCTCAGCCTCCCGAGTAGCTGGGTCTACAGGGATATGTCACCATGCCCAGCTAATTTTCTTATTTTTTGTAGAGATGGGGGTCTCACTATGTTGCCCAGGCTGGTCTCGAACTCCTGGCCTGAAGAGATCCTCCTGCCTTATTAGCCTCCCACAGTGCTGGGATTATAGGCATAAGCACTTGAGTCTGGCAACAAATTTTTAAAAACTGAAATTATAAATGTATGTCCTGCTCAGCGCAGTGGCTCACACCTGTAATCACAGCACTGTGGGAGGCTGAGGTTGGCGGATCACCTGAGGTTAGGAGTTCGAGACCAGCCTGGCCAACATAGTGAAACCCCATCTCTACTAAAAATACAAAAAATTAGCTGGGCATGGTGGTGGGCACCTGTAATCCCAGTACTAGGGAGGCTGAGGCAGGAGAATCACTTGAACCTGGGAGGTGGGGGTTGCAGTGAGCCGAGATCGCGCCTTTGCACTCCAGCCTGGACAACAAGAGCAAAACTCCATCTCAAAAAAAAAAAAAGCCTGTAATCCCAGCACTTTGGGAGGCCAAGACGGGCGGATCACGAGGTCAGGAGATCGAGACCATCCTGGCTAACACGGTGAAACCCCGTCTCTACTAAAAAATACAAAAAACTAGCCGGGCGAGGTGGCGGGCGCCTGTAGTCCCAGCTACTCCGGAGGCTGAGGCAGGAGAATGGCGTAAACCCGGGAGGCGGAGCTTGCAGTGAGCTGAGATCCGGCCACTGCAGTCCAGTCCGGGCTACAGAGCAAGACTCCGTCTCAAAAAAAAAAAAAAAAAAAAAAAAAAAAAAAAAAAAAAAAAAAGGTTCTGTGACTATAATATAATTAAACTAAAAATCAATAGCAGGGCTCAATGGCTCACGTTTGTAATCCCAGCACTTTAGGAGGCTGAGGCAGGTGGATCACTTGAGGTCAGGAGTTCAAGACCAGCCTGGGCAACATGGCGAAACCCCATCTCTACTAACAATACAAAAATTAGCTGGGCATGGTGGCCTGTGCCTATAATCCCAGCTACTTGGGAGGCTGAAGCACGAGAATTACTTGAACATGGGAGGTGGAGATTGCAGTGAGCTGAAATTGTGCCACTGTTTTTATGCCAGTACAACACTGTTTTTTACTTTATTTATTTATTTATTTATTTATTTGAGGTGGAGTTTCACTCTTGTTGCCCAGGCTGCAGTGTAGTGGCCTGATGTCAGCTCACTGCAACCTCTGCCTCCTGGGTTCAAGCAATTCTCCTGCCTCAGCCTCCTGAGTAGCTGGGATTACAGGCATGCACCACCACGCCTGGCCAATTTTGTATTTTTTAGTAGAGACGGGGTTTCTCCATATTGGTCAGGCTAGGCTCGAACTCCCGACCTCAGGTGATCCGCCCCGCTCGGCCTCCCAAAGTGCTGGGATTACAGGCATGAGCCACCGTGCCTGGTCCCGAAGTCTCAAGAGAAATTAAAAATAATTTAAACTAAATGAAAATAAAAATACAATACCATAAAATTCAAGCCCAAAGCATAAGGGAGGAAAGAAATAATAAAGTTAAGAGCAGAAATTAGTAACATTAAAAACGAGACTGGTAGAGAAAAATCAACAAAACCCAAATCTGGTTTTTTTTAAAAAAGATTAACAAAACTGATGCATCTCTAACCAGAATGACAGAGAGACAGAGGGGGAGAGAGAGAGAGAGAGGATACAAATTACCGATACAAAAAATGTGGCTGGGCACAGTGGCTCACACCTGTAATCCCAGCACTTTGGGAGGTCAAGGTGGGAAGATCGCTTGAGACTAGGCATTCAAGATCAGTCTGGGCAACATAGCAAGACCCCATCTCTACAAAAGATTAAAAAAAAAATTAGCCAAGCATGGTGGCACATGCCTCTGGTCCCAGCTACTGGGGTTGGCTGAGGTTGGACGATCACTCGAGCCAGGGAGGTCAAGGCTGCAGTGAGCCTTGATTGCAGCACTGCACTCCAGCCTGGGTGACAGAGTGTGACCTTGTCTAGAAAAAAAAAAAGAAAACAGAGAGATCATTACAGTCTTACATCCTTTAAAAGGCTAATAAGGGAACACTAGGAACACTTCTACACACATAATTTCTACAACTTTGATGAACTAATGGACCAATTATTTGAAAAACACAAACTACCAAAAGTCATGCAAGAAGAAACAGATAATCTGAACAGTCCTTGAGCGATTAAAGAAATTAATTTCAGAATTTATATCCTTCCAAAAAGGAAACCTCAGGCCCAGATAATTTCACTAAGTATTTAAGGAAAATATACATAAATTCTATACCGCCTCTTTCAGAGAATAGAAGAGACACTTCCCAACTCATTTTATGGGGCCAGCAATACCCTGATGCCCAAACTAAACAAAAGCAATATAAGAAAACTACAAACCAGCCGGGCGCGGTGGCTCACGCCTGTAATCCCAGCACTTTGGGAGGCCGAGGTGGGCGGATCACGAGGTCAGGAGATGGAGACCATCCTGGCAACACAGTGAAATCCCGTCTCTACTAAAAATACAAAAAATTAGCTGGGCATGGTGGTGGACGCCTGTAGTCCCAGCTACTCGGAAGGCTGAGGCAGGAGAATGGCGTGAATCCGGGAGGCGGAGTTTGCAGTGAGCCGATATTGGGCCACTGTACTCCAGCCTGGGCACAGAGCCAGACTCAGTCTCAAAAAAAAAAAAAGAGAGAGAGAAAACTAAAACTACGAATCAATATCCCTCATGAACACAGATGCAATGAGCCTCAGCAAAATATTAGCAAATCGAATCCAGGAGATACATATGAATAATATAACAAGACCAGCAGCCGAATGGGGTTTATTCAGCAAACCTGGTCCAACATCTGAAAACTAATGGCTGTAATCTAAACATGACTAAAGAAGAAAACCTATCAAAAGATGCAGAGAAATAAAGTGGCAAAATTCAACATCCATTCATGATATAAAAAAAAAAAATCTCAACAAAGTAGAAATATAAGGGAACTTCCTTATCCTTCCTTAGCTTAGAGAAATGAAAACTTACATTCAAACACACACACACAAAATTGCACAAAAATGTCCACAGCAGCATTACACATAATCACCCAAACCTGGAAACATCCCCAGTGTCTCTCAACAACTGAATGGATAAGCAAGTGTTCCGTAATAGAAAGGAACAAATGATCGACACACAACACAGATGAATCTCGGATGCATTATGCTACGGGAAAGAAACCACTCCCAAAGGTTACAAACGGTACGATTCCATTTATGTGCAAAAGGCAAAACCATAGTGACAAAGTTGGATCAGTGGATGCCAAGAGTGAGGAGGAGGGACTGAAGACAAAGGAGCAGCTGGAGGGAATTTGGGGGATGAGCGGTTCTGTCCCTGATGGTGGTGGGAGTCACAGGAACCTATGTAAATAGTGACACTTCTTCCCCCACCCCCCAAAAGTGAATTTTACTGTATGTAAAGTAAAAACAATTTTTAAAAGTTTTTCTTTAAAAATCAAGGGAACTGGCTGGGCATGGTAGCCCACACCTGTAACCCCAGCACTTTGGGAGTGGGTCAAGGGGGGAGGATCACTTGAGCTCAGGAGCTCGAGATCAGCCCGGGCAACATGGCGAAACCCTGTCTCTACAAAAAATAAACAAAATTAGCCAGGTGTGGTGGTGCACGCCTGTAGTCCCAGCTACTTGGGAGGCTGAGGAGGGAGAATCACCTTAACCCCAGGAAGTCAAGGCTGCGGTGAGCTGTGATTGTGCCACTGCACTCCAGCCTGAGTGACACAGTGAGACCCTGTCTCAAAAAAAAAAAAAAAAAAAAAAAAAAAAGCAAGGGAACTGCACATACAAACGTGGATATCTGGCTTTAAATTTTTATTTTTATTTGATTTTTTTTTTTTTTTTTTTTTTTGAGATGAAGTCTTGCTCTTGTCCCCCAGACTGGAGTGCAATGGCACGATCTCAGCTCACTGCAACCTCCGCCTCTCGGGTTCAAGCGATTCTCCTGCCTCAGCCTCCCGAGTAGCTGGGATTACAGGTGTCCACCACCACACCCGGCTAATTTTTGTAGTTTTAGTAGAGACAGGGTTTCACCACACAGACTGGTCTCGAACTCCTGACCTCAGGTGATCTGCCTGCCTTGGCCTCCCAAAGTGCTGGGTTTACAGGTGTGAGCCACCGTGCCCAGCCTATTTTTATAGACAGGGTCTCACTGTCACCCAGGCTGGAGTGCAGTGGCATGACTGATCATAGCTCACTGCAGCCTCGACTTCTCAGGTTCAAGGGAGCCTCCCAACTCAGCCTCCCAAGTAGCTGGGAGTACAGGCGTATACCACTACACCTGGCTAATTTTTTGTAGAGATGGGGTCTCATTATGTTGTCCACGTTGGTCTTGAACTCCCGGCCTCAAGTGATCCTCCTGCCTTGACTTTCCAAAATGTTGGGATTACAGGCATGGCCGCCATGACCAGCCCCTGGCTTTTCTTGAAATATCAGATCTGGCAACACAGGTACCATATTCCCCCACAGCAACAATGAGTGACAGCTGAATTCAAGCACACTCTTTAGAAAGGGAATGTGTTCTGCTCCCCAGCTGTCTATGGGAACCCCCAAATCCCAAGTAGCTCCCCACCGCAGCCCCACCTAGGCTTCATTCCTTCCTGGCCTCCACGGGTATGAGAGTGGCAATTCCTGCTACCCTGAGCAGTAACCTGGGCTTGGCTGGGCATCTGACACCGTCTACACTCGCAAAAGGAGTTTCAGGGCTTGGCTTGGAGTAGGGTGAAGTTGAAACTCCCCAGCATAAAAAAGCAGCCACAATAGAAGGCAGACGGGAAAAGAGGGGAAAGGACAGTGCCTGTGGGGCAAGAGGGGCCTACAAAGAGAGTGGCAGGTCTGGGTACCTGGAGACTCCCTGCAGCAGGCCAGGAAGTGCCTTTTTGTCCCCATGTGGAACCTAGATTGTCCTGGCAGTGCTTCTGGGGAGGGGACCCTCTGGAGGAGGTGAGGCAGCTGCTGGTGCCAGATCCGTGCTCAGGGGTGGCCACTGTGGAGGCCTTACACTCAAG
This sequence comes from Chlorocebus sabaeus, assembly GCF_047675955.1. NCBI lineage: Eukaryota > Metazoa > Chordata > Mammalia > Primates > Cercopithecidae > Chlorocebus > Chlorocebus sabaeus. Next base: position 29,605,878 of record NC_132919.1, on the reverse strand, counting down.
GGACACCTATGAGGACACTGGGGTACTGGAGGCATCGTAAATCCCAGGACCAGTTGCAGGGTTTTCTGCTGGGAGCTGGCCAGATGAGAGGGACAGTGGGGAAGGATGTGAAAGGCAGCAAGAGGGAATAGGAGAGGGAGAGGGGGCAATGCTGGCAAAGGCAGGGGGTCTGGAGTAGATGGAGGGAATGTGGGGAGGGGGTGTCATCAAGAGATGGGGCCAAACAGAGAGGGAATAGGTCTGAAAGACAAGGCCTTATGAGCCAGGCAAAGGGCTTGTATGTGCTTTATCCTGAATATGGGCGATAGTAAGAACAGGGGCAAGTGCGGACAGCGGCAGCGGCAGAGCTGGCTGGTGTCAGGCAGCCTTCGAAGCACTCAAGTGCATCACTCCCAGCAGCCCTATGAAGTAGCAAAAGGCCAGTCATTCCCCTCTTACAGCAGTGGACGCCGATGCTGGGCTGGCCTCACCGCACAGCAGGCAGGGTTGGAGTCCAACTCCCCCTAGCTCTGTTCCTCTTCAGACTGGCTCCTTCTCCTGCTGCTGCAGGGGCTCCAGACCTCTCCTGGGGCTTCAGGCAAGATGCTCCAGCTGCTTGTTTATCCTCACTCCCCGCAGTCCAGCTGCCTGACGTCAGGGCACACAATAGGACCCTGTATTCTGGAGCCGCCACTCCCAGGCCGGCCGGTGGGACAAAGGGCACAGGCTGCCACTGGCCCTCTCCAATTAATTCTGAGGCAGGGATGGGAAAGGAGCCAGGCAAGAGCTTCAGCAACACCGGCCTGAGACAAGGGATGAAGGAGGCATTGCCAAAGTGGGTCCTGCCAGTTCCTGCACCCCGGGCCCAGGCCAAAATATCCGACTGTCTTGCTCCCAATCCCTAAGCCCGCTCCCCTCCATGTGAAGGACTGTCCCATGGAATCAGTCAGACTTGCCTTGGGTAGGCCACTGGTAGAGGGGGAACAGCATGTGGTTGTGGAAAGAATCCTGGAGAAGTCAGGAGCCCAGGGCTCAGGACCAGCTCCGTCATTAGCGGGGCCCAGAGCGAAGGGGAAAATTACCACGAATTTCAAGAAGGCAACCTCACAGCACTGATCCCTGTGTGTCTGCACAGGTCGCAGGCCGAGAAAGCTGCTCGGCTTGGGCTTCAGCAAGGCGCCACTGCACGACCTCGGGAGAGCCCTGTTGCCTCTCTGGGCCTCAGTCTCTGGATCTCTAATGCACTTCCCACCAGCTCACAGGACCGCTGTGACAATCAGACCAGACTGAGTCAAGGACGTCAGAGGCTGGAGAGTGCCATGGAAGTGCCAGGTGCAAAGATGCATAAAGGGGGCCTGAGGGGGAGCCTTCCCCCGGGAGGGACAGGCAGAGGGGCCGCCAGCCAGCTGGGAGGCTGCAGAGACCGTCCACAGAGGGGCTGAGGTGAGAAAGTAGGGTGGTCCGAGACCCTTTGAGAATCTCGGGGACGCTGGGCTTTCTGGGCCCTCCATCCAGTCCCAGCTCCACCACCAACTGCTTTACTGAGTGGTCTCGCTGAGCTCCTTCCCCTCTCAGGCCTCAGTTTCCCCATCTGGAAAATGACAGCATTGGATAACATTAATATTGAATGTCTCTTCCAGCTCTGAAGTCTATGTGATCGTAATGCTTTCAGGCATGTTTGGGGTGGGCGTGGGGTTGGGAGGAGGAAGAGAAGAAAACCAGAGTGGAGAAGTAGATGGGGTCAGAGGACTGGGCGAAAAATGCCTCCGTTCACTGGAGCTTCACTGCAGAACAAGTAAATGGCTTGGGGACTTTGGAGAGGGTGTGGTCCTGGGGAATTACTCAATCTCTCTTGCGAGTCTTTTACTTCCCCTCTTCTATAGTCAAGAAACAACGACAAGAACGGAGGCAGATTCGTCAGTCACCACTATCCTGCCCCTCCCCTCTTCTCTGTCCACGTGGAGCTCCCCCTGGTCCGAGGTGCTCACCTTCTGTCTGACTAGGTGCCTGGGGCCACTCAACCTGGGGCATGAGTTCTGACTGGATCAAGCCAGTCCTGTGGACTCATTCCCCTTGCCACTGATTGGTTCAGGCAAAGGCATGTTATACATCTCTGGCCAATAAGCCATGAGAAGACATCTGCAGGGGGCTCTGGGAGAGGCTGTCTTTGGAGGGGGCGCCCATCCGTAAGAAGCTTTCCCCTCCCTGCTTCCCCTGCTGGAGAATGGACACCATCTTGGGTCGACGCCGGGAAGCTCAATGAAGGGGATTGAGTCCTAGCTGATGCCTCTGAGCCCCTGAGGAACCAGCCCTGGAGCTGCCCTACCTTGGACCCTTGTGTTATAAGGAAGAATACATTTGCCTCAGCATGTAAGTCATTTTGTGTTGGTTCCTGGTTCTCAAAGCTGGAGGGCCCCTACCCGATGAAGGACCCGGTCTCAGGGACCCACTCAGATAAAAGGTGGTGATGGGAGGGAAGGTGGAGAGGGGCTGTGCGGCTTTGGAGTGCCTCTGGCCAGGGTGGCTAGACATCCAGAGGGCTGGCCAGCACCATGGCCCAGTGACATGGTACCCAGGCCACTGCCTCCTGGGAAGCGCTGTCCCAGCAGCCACAGCTGGAGACATCTTCCTTTATGGGACCGCCAACAGGTCCATCCGTCTGAGTGTCATCAGGGAGCCCCTCATTCACAGCCTGAGCCTGGGCTGACAGAATCCCTCCGGCCACCCACGAGGGCTTTGTTTGGGGTCTGAATAGGAGCGAAAGTGACAGAAGCCTGGGTGGTCTCTGAAGTGGACTGGCCTCTGCAGGCATCTGCCCATCTGTCCGTTCCTTCCGCAAATGTTTCCACAGCTCTTCAGCCAGACTGGCCTGTGGGGAGACAGAGAGGCTCCCGGGAAGCTCCCAGGGAAGGAACAGATGTCCTGGAGTTATTTTTGAGTGAAATAAAAATAGCCTGGGGAATAGCATAAAAGTGTGTAGGTGACTGTTAATACTGCCACAAGCCCAGAGGCAGGGTAGTGTGGCTCCCAGGCTCTGGAGGTAGACATTGCTGAGCTGGAGTCCCACCTCCATGTCCCAGCTGTGTGACCAGTGGTGGATGACTCAACCTCCCTGCGCACTAATCCCTGAGCAACAGCATTGCCTCATCACATGCTAGGACTGAGAGGGAATGGTGTATCAAGACAGCCTGGCAGCTGACACAGAGCGGGCTTGGGATAAATGAGGCTTTCACAGGCAGAGCATGCCTGGACCCTGGTCAGGAAGCTGCGGACACCCGTGAACCTCATGAGCTGGGACAGCCAGTCACTGCACCTCTTCTTCTAGCAATTCTTAACTGACTGAATTTAAAAAATGAACTGGATCATTTCTGAACTTAGGGAAAAAATACTCTTTTTACTCTTTTGAAAAACTGCTCATGGCATTGTAGGGGAAGATAAGACAGAATCCATCACAACGTAACCCCTTCGAAAGTGCTACCCCAAATCCTTGCAGTTTTGGGGCCCAGGGGAGACAACCCAGAGGGCTTGGGAGATGTGGAAGGGCCTTGGAGGACAAGGGGGTTTTGCTGGACTGCAGGTGGAAGAACTGACACAGCAGGTGTGGGGAATGGGAATTCAAGAAGGCGGGCTTTGGTATGAGCAAAGGGAGGAAGGAGGGAGAGGGTAGCCAAGGCCAGGCCCTAGAGGTGCCCGAAGGGTCTGAGGAACCACCAGCTGTTCTGAGTGGCTGGAGGGCAGGTGGAGGATAAATATGGTGGGGGGGAAGAGGGAGGACACTCTCTTCTCGGGGGGACCACGGAAGGACAGCTCCCTCCGTGTGAGGCCCTCTGTTGACATCTCTGGCTCCCAGCGTAGTTTGAAAGCTGCTGTTTGCTGTGGGCTTTGGTTGACTTCAGACGCATTATTTAAGGTTACATAGGAATGTCTGCTCATCAAAGGGGGGTGCTGGCCTGCAGGAGTTGGGCCACTCCAAGGTGTGGTCCCTGGACCCTGCCTCCTCTAATCCATCTATCCTGCCCTGTCCGAAACAGGCCCAGCCGCCCAGCCCTGACACTTCAACTAGACTCAAACTGAAAATCTCCCACAGTCCTCCCTCCGTTCCCCAGAAAATGAGTTAACCAGGACACCTCATGGCCTTTCAGTGAATTGAGGTTTAGCTACAGAAACAAAGCAAAATACAGTGGCTCCAGCCAGAAGTTCCACTGTTGTTGCTGTCAGTACAACACAGGATGGCAAGTGAGAAGGGCGACTTGTTCTGGGAATCCCATAATGGAATTTCAAACATACCATGAGACCCGGCAGACCCCGACCTCTCTGAGCCTCAGTTTTTTCGCCTGTGAATGAGGCAGGTACTGCTCCTCACCTCACACTGTCACCATGGGGATCAGAGGGAATATGGATTTGAGAACTCTTACCATAGGTGAAACATTGCTCAGGGGTTTAATGGCCCCTTGCCGCCTGCCTCCTCCAAGCACCCCTCCCTGCTGCCTGGAAGGGGTCAGGCAGACGCCTATGGTGGCTGCAGGGCCACGGCAGTGGCGGTGGCGGTGAGGTCCTGCCCACTGGTCAATCTCTCCGTCACAGAAACCCCACATGGATCCCGGGGGAGGTGCAGCCTGCAGCCCCGGCAGAGGACCGAAACCTACCTGCGCCTAGTGTCTGCCTGCTCCGTGGCACTCACTGGTGCTCAAGTACATTTCCTGGGCCAGGCCTAGCCAGGGGCTGGCGACCAGAGGAGCTCCTAGGCCAATGTGGACAGCAGAGACTAAGGCGGCCCCGCCCCTTCCAATCCGTGCTCCCTGTGATGGGACAGGGCAGGATGGGGATTATGGTTCCAGTTTCACTGATGAAGTCAGTGGGACCCAGAGAGGTGAGTCCTTCACCCAAGGTCACCAGGATGGCACTTCTTAGAGAGTGTCAATGTGTTATATGTAGAAAGGTTTCTGAACTCCGTAAGTTTGAGACGGGCTGGGCCAGAGTCAGTGTTTTGACCCGGAGGCTTTCCTGGACTAAAGTGAAGGGAGAGCAGGCTCCATTTCCACATTGCTTGACCAACTGCTGGACCGGAATATGCTTTCCTCCCTCTCTTTGCTGGACACAGGATGCCCTGCTCTGGGGGTCTAGAGCTTTTCTCCCTTGCACAGGACATTAAACGGGCCATTTCCATGACAAAACTGGCATCTGGGTGAGAGGAGGGTGGCAGTGCGCGTGGTCACCCCTAGAGGATAAACTGCCTACGTTCACTCGCTCCACACCCCTGCCGGCGGCTTGTGGGTGCAGCTGCCAGCACTGATGCACTCACTTGGGGAGGAGAAATTCTGGTGGGATCTCCCTGGGTCCTCCCAGGACCAAGCTGCTCCCTAGGTGGAGAAGCTGGGCGGCTCAGGCCTACCCAGCCTGGCTGCGGCCCTCCCAGAGCCCCGACTGAGGCAAGGACGTGGGGCTGTCTAGTCTCAGGCTTTCTAGCCCTCGCTTCGTCCCTGCTGCAACTGTGCCTTCTCCTGGGAAGGACGCCCTGCAGTCTGAGTAGCTGGCCTCATGGGAGGCACCCCTGGGCAGCTTGGCAAATTCCTTAGGGCCCATACGGCAGGGCCAGGGGCCACAGGGGAGGTCTTGAGTCTACTCATTTTGTAGACGCTCTTTGCAGAGGCAAAGTTCTTTTCCAGCAAGCACAGCAGGAGGCAAGAGGCCTCATCCATGATTGAGGCCCTTATTTATAATTTAAACCTCTTTCCCAAAAGAAAGTGGCTCAGAGGCCTGGGGTGGAGGACCAGCGTAACAGAGTCCTGGGTATCAGAAAGGACTCAGGCGTGTGGCACCTGCATACCCTTCTCCTGGTTTATCCTCATGCCAGCCCTTGGAGGGAGGTTACTGACCTCACTTAATAAACCAGAAAACCAAGGCTCCAGAGAGCCAGGGACTTGGCCAGGATCTCTGGGCTAGAAGACAGGAAAGCAAGGTTTTGTTGTTGTTGTTGTTGTTGTTTTGTTCTCTTGTTTGTTTTGTTCTGTTTTTTTGAGACGGAGTCTCGCTCCATCACCTAGGCTGGAGTGCAGTGGCATGATCTTGGTTCACTGCAACCTCTGCCTCCCGGGTTCACGCCATTCTTCTGCCATTCTCCTGCCATTCTCCTGCCTCAACGTCCCAAGTAGCTGCGACTACAGCCGCCTGCCGCCACACCTGGCTAATTTTTTTTGTATTTTTAGTAGAGACGGGGTTTCACCATGTTAGCCAGGATGGTGTCAATCTTCTGACCTCATGATCTGCCCACCCTGGCCTCCCAAAGTGCTGGGATTACAGGCGTGAGCCACGGCGCCCAGCCCGAAAAATGAGGTTTGAGCTTGGCATTCCAGTCCAGGGCCTATGCATGGTCCATTAAACCATGTGCTGTCCAGGGTGGAAGGATGGGGGGGATTCTCATCCTGTTATCTCAACACAGATCTGCAGAGCCTGTTCACCAGGGTGAGACCCTGGAAGCTGTGTTTTCCAGGGCCTCCCCTGGAGATTCTGATGATGAGACTGTGAGAGGGGAATCCAGATTGGGCGGCTGGTGGACCTCACCCAGGCAGGGAGTGGCAGGGGCTGGTCTTCAACCAGGGCCCTGGTCTTGGAGCTGGCCATGCCCTCTGAGGCTGGCACAAAAGCGGTTAGGTGGTGGCAGTGGGAATATTTCCAGCAGCAACAGTGGAAACAGAGGGGTTGTGTCATCACCCCTTCCCAGGCAGACTTAGCCCATAGCAGTCACAGCCCCTGCAAGGGTGTGATACCATGCCCTTGCCCCCTTCAGCCCCCTCACTGCAGCATTGGGATTACAGGTGCGCACCACCATGCCTGGCTAATTTTTGTATTTTTAGTAGAGACAGGGTTTCACCATATTGGCCAGGCTGGTCTTCAACTCCTGGCCTCAAGTGATCTGCCCACCTTAGCCTCCCGAAGTACTGGGATTACAGACGTGAGCCACCACACCCCACCCAGCTTGCACTCTTTTCTACTATGCAATACCACTTTTTCAATTTACCCCTGTATCTGCAGCCAGAGGCGCAGGTTTGTTTCTCCATCATCATCATCATCATCATCATCCTGGGACCACGTGGTGGCAGCAGCAAGCGCACAAGCTCAGTGACTTACGGACTTGGATGCTTATCCTTATCCCCCCAAGAGCCTGAAATCATCTCTAACCAGTGCAGAACTTCCTCTTCTAAATATCCCCAAAGCCACAGAGTGCACCCTAATAACTCCTCTGGGTAAAGGGCTTAGGATGTACAAGGGTTGTACTAAGTGCTTCCCCCACCTTCTTTCATTAGCATTACGAGAACCCTCTCAGGGGAACAGTACTACATCCCAATTTTGCAGGGGAGGCCCATCCCAGGTCATAGAGCCAGCAAGCTGGAAAGCTGGGAGCTGACCTCTGACCCGTTCAGACCCTGAGTCCTTGATCACAAAGCCCTCCTGCCTCCCAAACCACCTAGCAGCCTCAAGAAGCAGAGAGGAACTTGCTTTCAAATCACAAGATTTTTGGGGCAGGGCTCAGGAGGAGCTGGGGCTCCTGGTTCCAGGCTGGTCCCCTTGCACTCCATGTGTTCACTCACTCAGTCGGCTAAGTAACACTGTGCCCCTGTTACGTACGCCCTGTAAATCCAGTACTGTGAACCAGTACAACACCCTGTGTTGGAGGCAGAGGGCTGCAGAAACCCAGCATCTGTCCTCATGCCAGGAGAACCACAGAAATAAATGCTCCTCCCTGCTCCTCCAGTGCAGGGTGGGAACCAAGAGTGCTTGGGCTAAGAGGCGAGGTAGTCCTGCACATCTGTGGTTTCTTTCTACCCAACGCTGAGCTGCCCCTCACCTGGCAGGTGCACCCTGATTTTCCTCTGGGAAGCTGCTCCTCCCCCATTCCCTGTAATTTGGGTGGATGCCCCTGAGGATGGGCACCTGACCAGGCCTGGCCAAGTGGAGACTCACCCATTCCAAACGTAATTCTTTACATCAACTGGGAAAATAGCAAGCATCACTGAAACATGTAATAGATGCTGGGAAGACATTTGGTACAATTTACCATCTGGTCTTGAATAAAACTCTTACAAAAGGAGAACGGAGGGGAGAGGGGGTGGTCTTTATTAATATGCACAAGAATATTGACCCAAACCCAAGTACTAACAAGGTAGTTAGTGGTAGGAAGCTACTGTCCCTCCACTGTAAAAAATTACAAGGAAAGGAAGATGGGGTCCTGCCTCCTCCATCCCTTACCAACCCTTATCCCTACTGGCTCCACCACCATCTGAGACCACACAGGGACCAGGGAATAGCCTCAGCCCAGCCAGCTGTGTCTGGCTGCCCGGATCAACTCTGTGGCCGTCTGTGTGAATGTTTCACCTGGTCCATCATCCCTCCTCTGCTGCCTGGGACTTGGTTTTTCTGCCATGAGGATGGAGTCCCCCCGATCCATAGCAGGAGGCCTGACTACCTCTTGCTGGCCCCCTTCCCTCTCTATTAGGCCACCTCTTGTGCCAACACCAGCCTCGACCTCTTCAGGATTCACCGCTTCCTTTGGGACCCTGTCTGTAAGACCACAGCCCCTGCCCCGGCTGTTCTCCTTGACTCACAGCTGGGCCTGTGGCCAATGTTCCAGTGCATGTCAGTCGGGGCAATGTCTCTTGTGCCCACCCCGCTTGGCTCTAGAAATGCCGGCAGCTCCCATCTCAGAAGAAAAAGTAATTGAACTCAAAAGAAGACACAAAACAATGACTTTTGAACTGGATGGGATGGCTTACCTAGGAAATGCAAAGTCATCAACCAGAAAACTACTAGAAATAATAAATGAATTCATACCAGTGGTGAGATCACAGAAAACATTTACAAAAAATCAATTGTATTCCTATATGCTAGTGACATGCAGCTAGGAAAAAAATCAGTGGATAAAAAGGACTGCATCATTGGCAGTAATAAAGCACATTAAATATTAAACATGTATTTAGTCCATTTGTAAAACATTTATTTTAAATATTAATATTTTGCTCCTATTGGGAGGACTAAATATAAATGTAAAGATGGCAGCTCTCTCTAATCTAATAGACTGAACGCAATACCAATTACAGACCCTGAAAAATGTGTTACATTCTTCAAAATCCATAAATAATGAAGACTATCAGAGGGATTTTTAAAAGGTAATAATGATTGGCTTGTTTCAATTAAAACTATATTATTCCAAGTCATAATGCTCAAAATGTTATAATGTTGCATTAAAAATAAAACAAAAAACTGTTGAGCATTAAAAAGAATGATAGTAACAAGGTACGACAGGCTGGGGAGGTAAGGAGCCAGGAGTTCACAGTGATACTCAGAAAAGCGGGGTGGAAGGAAAGATCTTCCTTCTTTTTTTTTTTTTTTTTTTTTTTTTTTTAACAGAACAATGCTCTGTCTGTGGAAAGAACGAGAGAATTAGAAAAATCACCATTTGGCAACCACTAGTGTAATTTACTCAGGCAAGGGGCAGCAGTGGATGCTAAAACTATTCTGTGAACCAAACATTTACACTGTCCCAAGGTATGGTCCCACAGATTACCTATTAATTATAAGGGGAGAAGTATCATTATGTTGAATAGATGAGGTAGACACCACCTTAACCAAGTGATTGAACTCAGCATCCCCAAAATAGAACAAATGAACATCATGTGGCCCTCATGAGATGCTCTGAGGACACACCACCACCTGTCCTTGCCAAAAACGCTTACTGTGTATCTAACCTCGAGGAAACAGACACATCCAAGTGATGGGACAGTCTATAGGACAACTGGCCCGGACTCCTCAGAAACATCAATGTTATGACAACTGGGGAAATCTGATTATGAGCTGAATATTAGATGACATTGGTGAATTAATGTGAAATCCCTGGGTGATCACTGCACTGCATATGGGCAGGAAACTGTCAAATATTTATGGGAGAAAGGTCAAGATGTCTTCCATCTACTGAAAATGGTTCAAGCAAAACAAAACAACAGAAATGGAGATAGATGATAGATGGATAGATGGACAGACAGACAGATAAGAAGTAGAGTGAAAGCCAGCCGTGATAGCTCACGCCTGTAATCCCAGCACTTTGGGAGGCTGAGGTAGGAGGACTGCTTGATCCCAGGAGTTCAAGACCAGCTTGAGTAACATAGCAAGACCCTCATTTCTATGAAAAATAAAAATAAATTAGCTGGGCGTGGTGGCACACACCTGTTAGTCCCAGCTACTCAAGAGGCTGAGGATCACTTGAGCCCAGGAAATGGAGGCTGCAGTGAGCCAAGATCACGCCACTGTACTCCAGCCTGGGTGACTGAGCAAAGCCTTGTCTCAAAAAAAAAAAAAAAAAAAAAAAAAAAAAAATAGAGTGAAAGAAAAAACCAAACGTGGCAAAACACTAAACAGCTGGTGGAGTTTACTGGGGGTTATAAACAAAATAGCTCATTTATTCTTGTTAGAGATGGAAAATAAGTGTCTAACTACTAAAGAAGTGATAAATATAATCAGAAACAAAGCAGATGTGATACAATTGAAAGAACATATTCATACATAGGAAAACTTTTGAGCAATAAGATGATTAACAGACAGAAAGAGGAAAGCAACAGAGCAAGAAAAAATGGCATGACAAACAGTGCTGAAATATATAGAACTGACTTTAAAATAAAGGGGAAAACAAATATTCCCCTTGATAAATGCTCAAAAAAGATCGATAGGACAGTTTATGCAGAAAGAAATACCAAGAGTAAATAGCAACATGGAGAAAATGCAAAGTCTCATGAGCAATTAAAAATGCAAGTGTAAACAAGCCGTGAAACAGCATTACACACCTATCAAACTGGCAGAAACAAATATATTAAAATAGTAGTACTGATGGGGCCGTGCAGAAACAGCACCCTCGTGCCTGCAGCAAGGCTTGCTTTGAGGCAGGGGAGAGAGAAGGAGAAGACGCGACCATTCTTAGAAAAGGTGACCAGAAGCCCAAAGCCAGTGCCTCTGGCCAGACAAGTGAGCAGACCGGCCCTAGATTCCACCCACCCAGTGTCTAGGACGTGCCCCCTGGGGGTCAGGGGTTGTGAGACGCCCACACCAGAGGCCACTCCTCTGGCTGGCAGCTGAGCGCTTGGGCTGGGAGCAGAGCCCAAGGGACAGTCAGTGGTACTGAGGGAGGTGCAGCTCAGCTCAGGGTACCCAGGACTCCTCCTCCAGGCTTTCAGCAGTGAGCCTGGCTCCAGACATCCCCCACTTCTGCCCTCTGGAGGGCATCATCTGGGGAGCAAAGTGCCCCCTGGGCTCCACCCTGCTCGCACCAGAGCAGGGGCTGAGCCCAGGGGTTGACCAGCTGGCCCAGGTGCCCTGCCAGGTGGGCTGGGCTCAGTGGGCTGGGCTCAGTGAGCTGGGCTCAGCAGAGCAGAGCCCAGAGCAGACACTAATAGTGACTGGTGTGAGGGCCAGTCCGTGCTGGGATGAAGCAGGGTGGGAGAGGGAGGAGACACCAGCATCTCTTGAGCAGACTCAGGCACAGTAAATACCACGAGGTGAAAAAGGTCACGATAGCTCACACTCAGCAATCATAGCCACATTTCTGTTTTAAGGTACAGAAATTCAGTTCAGTGCGAGTTAGCTTTCTTTTTCCTACTATAAAAGTAAAACTAAGTATAAAGAAAACTAAGAAAAACTAGGTATAAAGTAGTTTAAACTTCTATATCAAGAACAATATTTGATAATTTTTTTGTTTTTAAAATAAAGAGCAGGCTGGGTGCGGTGGCTCACGCCTGTAATCCCAGTACTTTGGGAGGCCAAGGAGGGTGGATTGCCTGAGGTCAGGAGTTTGAGACCAGCCTTGCCAACGCGGTGAAACCCCGTCTCTACTACAAATACAAAAAATTAGCCGGGCGTGGTGGCACAAACACCTGTAGTCTCAGCTACTTGGGAGGCAGAGGCAGGAGAATCGCTTGAACCAGGGAGGTAGAGGCTGCAGTGAGCCGAGATTACACCACTGCACTCAGCCTGGGCGACAGAGTGAGACTCCGTCTCAAAAAAAAAAAAAAAAAAGAGCAGCTGCCCTTGGAAGGATTCCTGAGAGCAAGGGCAGGCCCTGGAGCCGCGTGAGCTTGGCAGGCGTATGAGCGCCACCTGCACTGGACCCAGGGCTCCAGCACCCAGTCACCAAGGTGGGAATCATGGAGGACCCATGTGAATGCCTCCAGACCACCTGGGAGCCTCCCTCTGACCCTCCCCTCGCCTTCTCTCCATCCTCAGGGTCCCCTCTCCTTGCCCCTGAACTGGGACAGAAACCTCCCACCTCAGCCCCTTCTCCCCCACCCACGCTACTTCTAGGTGGGTTTGTCTAAAGGCATTAGTGCAGGGTGGCCCTCTGCTTAAACCTCTTCAACATTTTATCCTGACACCTTTGGGATAAAATCAAGCCCTGCCACCTCCTGCCTCCAGCCTGCCTGGTCAGCCCCCCCACCCCTGCAGGTGGGCCTCTGCACAGGTAGGTCTCACCTTTGGCATACCTGTCCTTCCCTCCACCCTGGCAGACCCTGTTCCAAACTCAGCCCCACCATCCATTTCTGGAGTCCCAACTCCAGAAAGGCTTTCTCATCTTCCAGACTCCCCTGTCTTCATGCTTCAGCCACACCTGCCCAAGCCCGTGCCCTTCCCGCAGGTCTGACCAGGGCTTCCATGTCAGTCCCCCTCCCCCACCGCAAGGAAGGAATCCCTTCTTACTCATCTGTATACCCTCTGGCCCCAACCATGACACAGAATCAGACCTCAAAAATATCTGTCACAGAGTGGATCAGAGAGCTGACTCAGAAAACCTAGAGTTCGTGGTAATGGTCATTTTCACAAATATATGTGGCACTATGTCACGTGTCACTATGTTTTGAGGGTTTAACATGCATTGCTAATATTATCCCCACTATACAGATGAGGAGACTGAGGCATAAAGAGGTTAGGTAACTTCTCAGGGTCACACAGCAAGTAAGTTGCAGAGCTGGGTCTCAAACCAGATGTGCCTGACACTAGGGCCCAGCTCCCAGCCACTTCCCTAGGGCAGGGAGAGAACCTGAGAGATGGCCTGGCCTGATCTGAGGTGCTGTAGAAAAGTGGAAGTGGGGAAGGGGTAGGAGAGCAGGATGGGGCCGAGGCCGGCTGGGGCTGCAGGGCCTCTGACTGGGGAGGATCTGCAGTGCAGGCTGAGGAAGATGCAGGAACAGGAGTCTGTGGTGCAGGGATGGCGGGGTGGCCATTTGGAGACACAGAAGACTCAGCCCCACACAGCCTGGGCCTGCAGAGAATTACCTACAAGTGCCTGGCAGGAAATCGGAGCAGTCAGAGAAACAAACGCACACCTCCTGGGGTCATGGCATCACCACTTGAACAGGAAATGGCGCAGATGCATAATTCCGGGCACAGTTCGCTGGCAGACTCCCTCCCTGCCCAGTGCTGGGATGCAGTGCCCATGAGAGGGCCCCTGGCCGCCCATCCTGCAGATCCCAGACCTACTTCTGATCTGTGCATTTCCCAACCGAGACCACCCCAGGCTCAAATTCCCCAGCCAGAGGAAGCCTCAAATTTTAGATTTCTCCAATGTTAGATTTCTGGAACTCAGATCAGGTCACTCTCTCCCTCCTCTGACCTTCTAAGAACGTGGGACCCCCACTGTAGGAAGCTAAAAAGGCAGCTTTAGAACCTGACAGACCTGGGTTCAAATCCCAGCTCCTCCAGTTACTCAAGACCCTGGACAAGTCACTTCATCTCTTGGAGCCTCCTGGTTGCCATGATGATGAAAGGGATTAAGAAATACAAAGGCAGGGCCGGGCGTGGTGGCTCATGCCTGTAATCCCAACACTTTGGGAGGCTGAGATGGGCGGATCACGAGGTCAGGAGATCGAGACCATCCCGGCCAACATGGTGAAACCCCATCTCTACTAAAACTTCAAAAAAAATTAGCCGGGCATGGTGGGGGGCCCCTCTAGTCCCAGGTACTCAGGAGGCTGAGGCAGGAGAATGGCATGAAACTGGGATGCAGAGCTTGCAGTGGGTCGGGATTTCACCACTGCACACCAGCCTGGGCAACAGAGCGAGACTCTGTCTCAAATAAATAAATAAATAAATAAATAAATAAATAAATAAATATAAATAAAATAATCTGAGCCTTCACTTTTTTCAGCAAGACCCCAGCTCTTGGCAGACCCAGTGGCCTGTGTGGGAAGTGAGAAGTCATAAAAGGAGTCGATTCCGTAGAGGGCAGGAATTACTGCCTGCATCACTCAGTAGCTAAGAGACAGGGACATCCTGCTCTTGGATGAGGTGCTGCTGCTCATCCAAAACTCATCTGAGCTACTCAGACTCTCCCAGCTCCTGAGCCCTCCCGAAAGTCACCATCTGGTCCCTGTTCCAGCCTGAGTTCTCAGTCTCCCTGCCCTTCCTGTCCCTTTACTACATGGAGACACTTGTCACTCCCTGAAAATACCAGTCCCCATCCCTGGGTCTGTGCTTAGGACTTGTGCATGACCGATACTCAGGAAGTGGTAGATGGTGGGTGGGTGGGTGGATGGATGGATGGACAGATGGGGAGGCTAGGGAAGTGGGAGAAAGGGTGGATGAACAGATGGGTGGGCTAAGGGGTGAGTGGCTAATGAATGGATGGGTGGATGGATGGTTGGATGGGCGGTTGGCTGGACGGATGGATCAGGAGGTACCTGGTTGGGTACATATGGCTGGACGGAAGGGATGATGGATGGGTAGATGGATGGGTAAGTGGATGCTTAGGTGAACGGGCAGGCAGATGGTTGGATGAATGGGTGGAGGAAGTGTGAGCAGATGGAACTCTAGGAGATAGACTTCAGCTCGTTATATGAACAAGAACTCAGCCAGAGCTCTGTCAGGTGAGAATGGGCTTGCCTTGGGAGGCAGCGTGTCCCTGTCTCTTGGCTACTGAGTGATGCAGGCGCTGAACGGGAGTCTCACTGAATGACCTCTACTCCCCTTCTGGTTTTTGTTTTGGTTCAAATCAATCCTCTGTCTATCCTGTCGAGGTGCTGGCCTTAGACTGGGATTTTCCTGGGGACAGTACCCATTGTAGGCCCATGTGTCATCAGCAAACACTTTGGAGGAAGCTGGCAATCTTCTCTGGGTTTTGTGCCTGTAAGCCCTGAGCCACAGCAACTCAAGTATATGTTGGACTCAAGGCCTTGGTCTCCAGGGAAGCCAGAGGTCCTCACAGCTGGAATCTGGGCTACGGCTGTATGCTCCCCGTCTTGGGTCACGGATTGTTATAGAAACCTGTAAGGATTCTGGGCTGCTCTGCTCATCCTGCCCCTGCCCCCAAGGACACAGAAGCTATGGACAGTGGGTCCTCAGCAGTGACCTCAGGGGTGACAGGCTGCAGGAAATTGGTGGCCCTAAGTTGTGGCCCATGAGGGAGTCTCCAAGAATCTGAAGATGCTGGGGCAAGTCGGTTTTTTTTTTTTTTTTTTTTTTTTTTGAGACGGAGCCTGGCTCTGTCTCTCAGGCTGGAGTGCAGTGGCGCGATCTCGGCTCACTACAAGCTCCGCCTCCCGGGTTCACGCCATTCTCCCGCCTCAGCCTCCCCAGTAGCTGGGACTACAGTCGCCCACCATCATGCCCAGCTAATTTTGTTTTTGCATTTTCAGTAGAGACGGGGTTTCAACGTGTTAGCCAGGATGGTCTCGGTCTCCTGACCTCGTGATCTGCCCGCCTCGGCCTCCCAGAGTGCTGGGATTACAGGCGTGAGCCACCGCGTCTGTCCAAGTCTGGCTTTTAAAGGGGGCCAGGCCACACCTGGGTCAGCTTCTGTAAATTCCTTTGTTGTGGGCAGCGAGATGAGACTCAGGGGCCAGGATAGAAGGAAGGGGAGAAATAGCCCAGGATGTGCCAGGTGGGGTTGGGCTGAAACGTGGTCCCCAGACCTGTCCATCGCCGCTGGCTCCACAGCTGCACTCAGGTCTCACAGGCCAACGTGGAGCTCCCGAGTCCTCACCCAGCCCTCTTCCTCTCTGCCTCCCCACCCAGCAACGGCAGCCTGTCTCCAAAGTCTTCTCTTGTTCACTCTCACTGCCAATCGGTTCCATTTTCAAGATCCAGCCACTGCTCCACGGCTTCTCCTCTGCTCCCAGCCCCCAGCGCCCATCACCTGGGTGAAGCAGCAGCCTTGGCACTGGTGTCCCTGCCTCTCCCGGCCCCTTCTGCCTCTCCGAGGAGCCACATGGCAGCCAGGGTGGTCCCCATTAAACCTAAGTCTGATCCTATTTCTCCTCTGCTCAGAACCATTTGGGGGCTTCCATCTCATTCCAAGAAAGCCAAAGCCCCTGCAGGGAAGGCCGCAGGAACTGGCCCGCCCTTGTCATCGGGCTCACTGTGCCTCTAAGCCCCGGGGCAGGCTCCTGCCTCTGCATGGACCGCGTTCCCGAGACATTCGCAAGGTGCAGCCCCCACTTCCTTCTGGGTTCCACCTCAATATCCATCTATGACATTGTTCTAAGTACATTGGCTTTTGTTTCAGCACTGATGTTTTTTTCTGCCACTTACCCGCACCTGGCAGTTGTTTCTATTCCTTTGTCTGTCTCTTTCCTGTGCCCCCCAATCAGAATGCGAGTCCAGGTCCCTGTTGTTTCCTGTTTCCCAGTGCCCAGGGCAGGGTTGGCACACAGTAGGTACCCACGATATTAATGCAATAAAATGGCTTTTTTTTTTTTTTTTGAGACAAAGTCTCACTCTGTCGCCTAGGCTGGAGTGCAGTGGCACAATCGGCTCACTGCAACCTCCTCCTCCTGGGTTTAAGTGATTCTCCTGCCTCAGCCTCTCGAGTAGCTGAGATTACAGGTGTGTGCCATCACCCCTGGCTAATTTTTGTATTTTTAATAGAGACGGAGTTTCACCATGTTGGCCAGGCTGGTCTCAAACTCCTGACCTCAGGTGATCTGCCTGCCTCGGCCTCCTAAAGTGCTGGGATTACAGGCTTGAGCCACTGTGCTGGGCCTAGGAATAAAATTTATTTATTTGTATTTATTTTTTTATTTTTATTTTTTGAGATGGAGTCTCACTCTGTCACCCAGGCTGGGGTGCAGTGGTGCAATCTCAGCTCACTGCAACCTCCGCCTCCCAGGTTTAAGCAATTCTCCTGTCTCAGCCTCCCAAGTAGCTGGGACTACAGGCGCATGCTACCACGCCCAGCTAATTTTTGTATTTTTAGTAGAGACGGGGTTTCACCATGTTTGTCAGGCTGGTCTCGAACTCCTGACCTCAAGCGATCCACCCGCCTTAGCCTCCCAAAGTGCTGGGATTATAGGGTTGAGCCACCACACCTGGCCTAGGAATAAAAATTTTTGGCCGGGCGCAGTGGCTCACGCCTGTAATCCCAGCACTCTGGGAGGCCGAGGCGGGCAGATCACGAGGTCAGGAGATCGAGACCATCCTGGCTAACACGGTGAAACCCCGTGTCTACTAAAAAATATAAAACATTAGCCAGGCGTAGTGGTGGGCGCCTGTAGTCCCAGCTACTTGGGAGGCTGAGGCAGGAGAATGGTGTGAACCCAGGAGGCAGAGCTTGCAGTGAGCCGAGATCGTGCCACTGCACTTCAGCCTGGGTGACAAAGCAAGACTCCGTCTCAAAAAAAAATTTTTTTTTTACATCTGGACCCATGTTAAGGGTAAATGTAAGGGGTACTTCCATAAAATCAACTCTATAAAAATTTCAGCACATTTACCCAATAACTTGGGGCTGGGAGGACAGCAGTGACTTGGGCAAACCGTATGCCATTTCCAGGCCAGGGGCATTTCCCCTCCATCCTGCCCAGGTTGGTGTGACTCAGCTCTAAGAGTCAATCTCAGTCAGCTGTTGGGTTCCCCTTCTGCACTGTTCCTGGTGGCACTGCTCAGGGCTGGGGTGGGGACGACTGCTGGGTGGGCCAAAGGGGTGCTGCAACAGGAAGAGAAGGAGCCCTCCACCCTACACTCCCGGACTGAGGCAGAACCCCCTCCACCATGTGGACCTATTCCTGCTGGTGGCAGGTTGCCCAGGCCGGGGCACCATTGTCCAGGAGCCTGCGGCCCACCCTAGCAACACACTGCCCCCCAAGGCAGTGCTGCCCAGCACCTACTTTCTAAGGCGGTGGAAGCCCTGCTAAAGGAAAAAGGAGTGGCTTTGTAGCCATCGCCCCCATTCCCAGGTTCCTGGGCTCCCTACTTCCTGCCCACCAGCCCAGGCAGCACACAGGAATCTTCTGGCCCGGGCTCTCCTCCCTCCGCCCAGTCCTTTCTTCTTCTTTTTCTCTTTGGTTTTCTTCCCGGTGCTGGGGAAGGCTCCTAGGCCTCAGAGTCGGTGCCAGGTCTGAAAGCCATGCTGCCTGTCCAGCCTCGTGACGTACCTGTACAGGGGGAACGTCCCACTTCATGGGCTGGACGCCCCTAAGGGAAGCTTGTGGATGGTTCAAGGTTCTCTACCCACTGAAACCCCTCAGAGGGCACGTCTTGCTGATGGGAAGGGTTGATTCTTCCCCCTACTCAGGTCTACACGTCCCCCATTCAGGTCTCACCAAGGGAGGCAGGGATCACACCCCCAACCAGAGCACAGCCCCTCAACACTGGCGCTTCCTTCTCTAGAACTCCAGTGTCTTGGGAATGATGCTGAAACTCAGCAAGGTTTTGCCAAATGGATTCAGGCTTCGTCAAGAGTGTCTCACAGGCCTGTAATCCCAGCACTTTGGGAGGCTCAGGCGGGTGGATCACCTGAGGTCAGGAGTTAAAAGACCAGCCTGGCCAATATGGCAAAACCCCGTCTCTACTAAAAATACAAAAAATTAGCCGGGTGTGGTGGCACGTGGCTGTGTAATCCCAGCTACTCGGGAGGCTGAGGTGAGAGAATCGCTTGAACCCAAGAGGTGGAGGTTGCAACGAGCCAAGATGGTGCCACTGCACTCCAGCCTGGGCGACAGAGTGAGACTCCACCTCAAAAAAAAAAAAAAAAAAAAAAAAAAAAAAAACAGGAAAAAAGAGTGTCTGACAAAAAATTAGCTGAGCATGGTGGCATATGCTTGCAGTGCCAGCTACTTGGGAGGCTGGGGCGGGAGGCCCGTTTGAGCCCAAGAGCTTGAGGCTGCAGTGAGTCGTGATGCAGCCCTGAACTCCAGCCACAGCTACAAAGCCAGAGCCTGTTTCAATTAAAAAAAAAAAAAAAAAAAAAAAGGCAGGGGCGTGTCTGATAAGATGGATGAGTCCCAGCAGACGTTCTGCATCCAGCCTCCTCCCGGCACAGCCACACTGGTGGGCATGAGAGGCCAGACGGTGCCCCAGCTAGGACTCGTCCTCCCACCCCAATGCAGAGTGTGGCACCACGTGCCCATCCCCAGGCCCCAAGGGACCTCAGCCTTGGCCCCACTTCCATGATGACCTCCAACCTCAGGAGCACCGTTCCCCAGAAGCACAGGAAAGAGAACGTCTCTCTGGGCCCACTCCTGTCCTGCTCCCACCTGAGGTCCCAGGCACTCCCACCTTTCCTGCCAGGCTCAGGGCACCTGGGCCTGCCTTCTGATGTGCCAGCCTTGTTACTCTGCACGGTGGCCTCATGAGGGTCGGGTACATAGAGGCTGCCTGGTCTCAAAAGAGCGCCTTTAACTATCACCTTTTGGGAGTGGCTTGTTGGGGCTTTGCCGGCCTTCCAGGCCCCTGTCAATTCTGCATCGCTTGCCACTGCCCAAGTCAGGCTGCTTTTCCTCTCTTACCATGTGCCACAGTCCTGAGGAGGCCTTCTGCCTCCAGTCCTGCTCCCCATCCCGTTCTCCACACACATCCACTCTTGGCTGCCTAGGTCTCCTCACTGCCTACAGGGAACCACTGGTCTGGCCCTACCTTCCCCTTCACCGCCTCCTCCGGCCACAGCTGAGGGGATACAGTTGTTTCTTCCCCATTATCCAATCCCCACTCATGAGCAGAGGAGCTTTAGTTCCAGGTGCTCCTGTTCCTGGAAGCCCATGTATCTCAGAAGACATCGACCCCAGCCCCAGGGCTGGCTCCTGGCTGGTCTCAGCCCATCCTAGCACCCCAACCCTTTTGCCATTTCAAAGACCCAGGCTTAAGCCAAGTGACACTAACAATTCCCCGATAGTGGGCATTAGCTCAGAGGGGACCTGAGGACTCAGGGAGCCTAATGGGGACCATCATTTCATCTTCAAGCAGGCAGGACAGGCCCGCTGTCCAGAGGAGATGGTGCTGTGTTAAAGCATGACAGAGGCCTACTTGGTGATTCTTATTTCCATTTTTCTAGCAAGAAGGACGGTCTTCAAACTGGAAAGGGAAGAGGACCATGTCACAAGGAAGTGTGGTCCAGGACATCTCTGGCTGCTTTCAATGTCTGCCATTCTGACTGCCGGGGGGACGCAAGAGGGGCAGGAACACCACAGCTGGTTAAGGAGGGTAAGTTGAACACACAGAGGCCAGTGCCAAATCTTGACCTCAATTTCTAGCAAATCCCCAGCCTAGAACAGCCTCTCAAAAATGCTTGCAAGTGTTAAGAAAATAATAATAATGACAAGGAGAGTGCCAGCAATTCTGATATTATGCCTACTCTGTGCAGATACTGCGCTAAGCCCTTTGTATGTATTAATTCACTCAAATCCCAAAATAACCCTATGGAATGGGGCCTCTGATCAGTTCCATTTGATGGATGAGTAAATAGAGGCTTAAAGAGGTTAGGGAGACTATGCAATACATCAGGAAGGCAACGCGGGGTCAGGGTGTTGAGCCATCATGTTACATATTTATCAGAGTCCTGCTCCCCTGGCATTGTAGACTTTCAGGGTCAGGGCAGTGGTGTGCCCCCATTCCTCAAAAATCTTCCTTCCTTCCTTCCTCCCTTCCTCCCTCGTTCTTCCTTTTCTTTCTTTCTTTCTTTCTTTTTTTTTTTTTTTTGTGGCACAGTCTCACTCTGTCACCCAGGCTGGAATGCAGTGATGTAATCTCAGCTCACTGCAATCTCTACCTCCTGGGTTCAAGCGATTCTCCTGCGTCAGGCTCCCGACTAGCTGGGATTACGGGTGCATGCCACTACACCGGGCTAATTTTTGTATTTTTTGTAGAGATGGGGGTCGTACCATGTTGCCCAGGCTGGTCTCGAACTCCTGAGCTCCAGCGATCCTCCCACCTCAGCCTCCCAAAGTTTTAGGATTACAGGTATGAGCCACCACACCTGGGCCATTGTCTCCTCTTTTCTGCTGTGATACCTAGGTCAACAAAGTAGGGAACTATCAGGGACTAACCTAATCCATAAATAACATTATTAAGTAACGTTCATACTTGATCCAGACTTCCTTAATTTTTACCTAATGTCCTCTTCTTGGTTCTAGGGTCCCATTCAGGACACCACACTGCATTTGGTCATCTGCCTCCTTAGTCTCTACTTGGCTGTGACAGTGTCTCAGAATTTCCTTGTTTTGGATGACCTTGACAAATTTGACAGGTACTAATCAGGTATTTTGTAGAATGTCTCTCGGTTGGGATTTGTCTGGTGTTTTTCTCAGGGCTAGACTGGGATTACTGGTTTGGGAGGAAGACCACAGAGGAAAAGGTCTATTCTCACCACATCACACCAAGGGTATATGCCATCATCATAACCTGTCACTATCGATGTTGGCCTTGATCACCTTCTGAGACAGTGTGTGTTGGGTTTCTCCACTATACAGTTGCTCTTCCCCTCCCCTTTCCAAACTCTACCCTTTATAAGGAAGCCACTACACACATCTCATGCTTACAGGGTGTGAAGTTATGCTTTACTTCCTCAGTGGGGCAATTATTAGCATATGTTATTTGGATTTCTTCTATACGAGAGATTTTCCTATTTATTTATTATTCATTTGTTCAATAATTTATACTATATATACTTCATTATGGCCTCATGGATATTTATTTCATACTTTACGACCTAGTATATTTTGGTTTCTGCAAAGCATTTGATCCTGGTATCCCTGGTATTCTGGGGGTAGGTGGTAAACTGTGGACAATCAGCTGTAAGTTCACTGAACTCCATATCTAATGAATGATCATTATCCACCCCAGAGCACCAAGTGGCTGGGAAATCAATGCCACTGCCTGATTTTAAAGCAAATGAAATAGAAACAGAGTACACTGCATTTTGTAAGGGAGGCCCCCTCCACCGCTGGAAAACAACGATCCGATTTTGTAATGCATCAGGGGATATGATGGGTAGTGAGTATAGATGCAAAGTATATTTCCACGGGTCTCGGTCAATACAGTGTGAGCAGAAAACCACCCCTACAAGTGCCTCGGGGCCCTGTCCATGGTCCTGCCCCGCATGTTTAACCAGCCTTGGGGATTCAGACACACCAAGCACTGCTTCTCCAGCCCGCAGGCAGCAGCACAGCTGAGACTGACAGAGGTAGGATGGTAGATTCTCTTTCTTGACACATACAATGTGAGGAAATGAACAAGACGAAATTAAATGGGAATAAGGGCCAAGAAACAGGCTTATATTCCAGAAATTATTGACACAGATAACAGGCCCGAATGCTTCCACAAGCCAGGATTGTTAAAAGAAAAAAAAAAAAAAAAAGAAAAGAAAAAGGAATTGTGTTACAGTAAGAGAGACTAAAAGGTGACAACAATCACATACATTGCACAGTCCTAGAGAGGAAACAGCAAAAATGGACATTTTGGGGTCAAATAGGGAAATCTGAAAAAGGTCTGCATATTAAACGAGATGAAAATTTATTGAAGCAGAAAAGTGATGATCATTTACCGGCAAAAAAATCAGGTTACAAAACAGTATGCACAGTATGATCTCATTTTCTGGAGAAAATTGACATATAAGCATGGAAACAGCTGGAAAGGCCTGACAGAAGTGTCATCGAGGCGCTGCGGGAGAGATAGGACACAATACGTTTTATTTTGCTTGTCCCTATTTCCAGTTTTCTGCAGTGCATATCCACCGCTTCTGTAGTAATATCAGAGTATGTTTTTAAAAGAAAGAAATCACTGACGCTCCCCCAAGGGTGGAGAATCCCTGGCTTGGCAGAGGTTTCTAAAACAGATCCCTGGAGGTTTTGGTGGCCAGAAACTTAATATGAGTGGACAGTGCAGAGGCAGCCCCACCCTGAGCTGCGTGCATGTGTGAGGTCTTGGGGCTAGTACAGTCTTGGGTGGGCGGGGGGGCGGTCTGCTGGTCCAGCCCTTTCATGTTATTGCTAGGAAAACTGAATCACAGAATTAGGTGATGGCAGCTCCAGGGCCAGAAGCCAGATGTCTGGCTACTGGGTCATATGGAAATGGCCTAGGGCTTCAGGAATTGGGGTATGTGGCCTGGAGAAGGGAAAATGGGAGTAAGGAGCTAGGAAGGAGAGAAGGGGCATGAGTGCTATTTTCAAATATTTAAAGGCCCCGGCAAAGAAGAGAGACCCATGTGAGTCCCTGTGCAGAATGGTGATGACTAAGTGACGAGCAGGTCTGTCTCTAGAGCGTATGAGGGAGAAGGTTCTAATGGCAGGAACTGTCCAGCCGGGGGAGAAGTGGGTGAGGCTTGCTGGGCACGTGGCCGAGGTTGGTGGCCCCTGCCAGAGGTTGCTGGGAGACCCTTCCCACCACTGAAGCTCTGTGGTTCGGGGACTCCAGGTTTCAGCCAGAGCTGGTGGCTTCTTTACCCGACCTGCAGCCTGTGTCCTGAGAGGAAGGAGCGGGACTATACCTACACCAGGAGTCGGCTCAGCCTGCCCCAGATGGGAACCACCGGGAAAAGGGAAGGGTGTGTCTGGCCTTTGGGGAAGAAAGGTCATGGTGGCAGCAGGAGTGCCCCTCAGCAGAGCCCCGCAGAGGGCAGTCTGGGCTCTCACAGGCACTGCAGTGGTGTTTCCTGGGGTGGGTACCTGAGTTCTCAAGCCCTGAAGCTGCCTCGCTCTCTTCTGCCCACCGCTCTCAGCAACTCACAGGTCCCGGCCCATGCCCAGGTGCCAGTGAGAGATAATTCTCCATCGCCTCTCACTGTCTGTTGACATGGAGGCACAGTTCCAACCTGGCCATCATCCAGCTTCCCCCATGTTCTGAAATGCCTGGTCTGACCTGTCCCGGGAACACAATGCCAGCCAGTGCCCATTTGAGGCCCATGGCCCCAGGCCCTCCATGCAGGGCCTGAGGCCTTAGATGGTCTTGGAAACCCACTTCTCAGGGCTTTTGTCTCCAGGGGAAATCCCTGACCATTTCAGCCAGGTGGGTGTTCTGTCTTCCCCTTAAGACACAGTCCCCAGTCCCCACGCCGGTGCCACCAGAGGACTCTGGTGTGGTGATATGACTCCGTCCACCCTACTGGCTGCACCGACCCTCCGCTTCCAGCCCTGTTAACAATCTACGTAAGTCCTGCTTTCCCCAAATAGATGCCACATGAAAGCCCTCTGCTCAGCCACCACTCCCCGAGCCTGGCTCTGCCTGGCCTGCTGCAGCCAACACAGCCGGCTGCCAGCCTGGCTGCCCAGCAGAGCCTGAATGAGAGAGGTCACTCGGCACTGGGCTGGGAATACACGGTGGCCCCAGCAGACACCTCCTTCTGTGTCTGGGCAGGGTGGGTGCAGCCAAGGAGCCAAGGCTGCAGAGCACCCCTACCTGTCCCTTTCACCCCCTGGCCCGGCCCCGCAGGGCGTACACAGACCCTTGCATCTTGTTCTCCGCAGCTGGGGGTGGGGTGGGGAGCCTGGGACCAGATTCTGGTAGGTCTCTCCCCAAGACAAGGGTGGATGTGCAGACCGCTCAGAAGGACCCGCACGGCCGAGGAGGGAAGGTGGGCGCAGAAGCCACCCTGGGCGTGACGCGTGATGCTCGGGGCACAGGCGCCGGGGAGCGGGGGAAAGCGAGGGCCCGGCTGTGCCGGGGATACCCGGGGGACCGAGGTCCTGGGCTCCGGCGGAGGGAGGGGATTGGGAGGGAGGCCACTGCCTCGGGCCACGCGGGTGACCCGGCGGGAGAGCTGGGGGAGGGGCGGCGGGGCTGGGGGCTGGGCTGGGGTCCCCGGACCGGGACTGGGGTCGGGCCAGCTTACCTCCTCGCCCTGGCCGAAGCGCAGTCCGAGCGCCGCGACGCGTTCCACGCGCAGGAAGCCGTCGGGGTCGCGGCCGCACACCTCGAACACCTCGCGCAGGCGGCGCACGGAGCGCAGCAGAGCCGCGGGGGCGCCCGCCCAGCCCGCGCCGCCCGCCATCCGGGCCGGCCCGCAGCTCAGCCCGGACCCCTCGCCCGCCAAACCCGCCGCCCTCCCGCCGCCGCCATCGCCGCGCGCCCTCCGGAGCCGCCCGCCTGGGTCTGCGCCGCGCAGCCTCCGCCCGGTGGCGGCCGCGGCCGATCAGTGTCAGCAGCGGCGCCGCAGCCCCCGCCGCTCCAGAGGGGAAGGGAGGGGAGGGGAGGGGAGGGGAGGGAAGGGGAGGGGGAGAGGGGAGGATAAGGGGGAGGGGCAATGGGGGAGGGGAGGGGCAATGGGGGAGGGGAGGGGCAATAGGGGGGAGGGGAGGGGAGGGGCAATAGGGGGGAGGGGAGGGGAGGGGCGGGGGCCGCGGCGAGAGCGGGAGGGAGAGAGGGAGGCGGCAGCGGCGGCGGGGACGCTGCAGACAAAAGGAGCCCGCGTCCTCCCGAGTGGGGCCGTCCACGCGGGGCCGGCAGGCGCAGCGCGCTGCCAACGGTCGCCTCCTCCGCGGCCTCAGTTTCCCTCCGCGTCCCGGAGCCCGCCCCTTCCTCTGGACACCCGGAGCCACCCGAAGGCCCCGCCCTGCCGGAGGATTCCGCAGGGTCGTGCCCCTCTCCGCTGCCCGTGCCCGCTGCCGCGCCTCGCGTCTCCCGAGCGGTCAGGATGTCCTGGGTGCCTCCTGCGTTGGCGCGTTCCGTGACCACATTCATGTCGGAGGAAGCTGAGGCCCAGAGAGGTCGGACTCACTCTAGGCCACACAGCTCGCGAGAGGCAGGGCCGGGATTCGCTCCCAGCTCTGGAGGGCTCTGGACTCCGCTCTTCACCTCGGCGCCGCGGTCTCCCGGCGCTCTACTCCAAGACAGCAGTTGTGGGGCCATCGGGCGGGGGGAGGGCACAGAGAGGAGGAGCAGGGAACTGAACCCCAACCTGGACCCGGGACCCTGCGACGGGGAGGTGAGGAGAAAACCAGGATGATGCCCAAGGGAGGAAAAGCGAGGCCCTTCCAGAGGCCTGCCTGTTGCAGGACCCAGGGCTGCCCCACGCCTGGAGGAGGCTTCCTCCCTTTCCCCGGGTTCCCACCATCACACCTCCCTGGCAGCCCGCATGCCCCAAGCTCAGAGAGTCCAGGACAGAATCTCTGTCCTGGTGGCTGCAGGCTCCAGGTCAGGACCTTGGCCTCCTCCCATTAGTGCTCAGCGGAGCCTCCACCCCAGCTTGTACTGACTTTCCAGCCCCGCTTCGGGGCCCTGCAGGACCGGGCCGGGCTCTCCTCTGCTCTCCACCTCCTTGCTGGGCACATCAGGTCTTTGTGGCAACGATTGGCCCCAACCCAAAAACAGACCTTGGTTGAGGCTACTCCCACCTGTGCTGTCCTGCTCAGCACAGAGGTTTCCTCTTCCGGGAAGGCTTCTCTGATGGCACTCCATCTTGTCTTCTATCCTGAGTTCTAGGCCCTTCTTCCAGATGCCCAGTTAGTTCTTCATTCTCTAGTGGGATGCCCATTTTCCCTACCATGCTGGGAAGCCCTCCAGGGCAAGACATGTCTTAATTACCTTCAAGTCCCTGATCTCCAGCCAAGAGTGGGCCCAGAGGAAGCCCCACCCAGAGGGGATGGGCCCGCCCATTGTGTGAGGAGCCAGGAGCAATGTAGTGGGAGTCCGGGATGAACTGCATGGCCTCCCCTAGCTGGGCCTCGGTTTGTACCTCTGTGGTCTTCCTGCTCAACCCTGAATATATCCTGCGCAGGGACTGCCATTTGCCTTCTGATAGTGGGCGGGGCCGCCTTCTTTCCAGCCCTGGCTCCTGGGATGAACCTGGCTTTTAGCTACTCTCCTTTGACCCTTCGGTTCCTCTGAGAGCCACCTCTTGGGAAGAGAGACCTGTGGTTCTGAGGATTGAGGAGTCCGAAATGTGTGAAAGCGGGAAAGGGGAGGCCTTGGGAGTGGAGTGGGGGTATTCGGCTGAGTGAGAGCGTCTCTGCTAGCTGGATGCCCCTCAGCCGGATACTAACATATTTTAGCTGGTTTCCTCGCCTGTACAGTGGGGATAATAGTGCCTTCCTTTTAGAGCGACTGAAGATGAGAGCGAATCTAAGCAATGCTGCTTTCCCCCGCCTACCCTGCAAAATGGAGGTGGAAATGGAGAATAAGGACGGGCGGTTGGCAGGGAGAGACCGGCTGCTGGAGATTCAGCCAGCTCCCCGGCAAGGAGGTAGGGAGTGGAAGCTGGGGGCTGCTGCCTGCCCCTGGGACCCCGATATTAGTTCGTCCAAGGTCAGCTTGTGCGGTTTTCTCTCACCCAAGGGGCTCAGCACAGAAAGGAGATGGCCAGGAGCTGGGGCTGCCCCCTGGTGGGGGCTGCAGAAGTGGCTCTCTGCGCTCTGCCTGGCATTGAATGCCCCCTTACTGGGGACAGGGGAGCTGGAAGACTCACCCACTTCAGCTGGCAGAGGCGGGGACCTCAGGCCTGAGCATGAACAAATCCCAAGTGAACCAAGACAGGATCCTGCCATGAGATTAGCCAGTTCTTGTCAAAGATAGGATCATCACAAATTCAAAAATCCCCCAGGAGAGCTTTCCCTGACCCGACTCTCCTTGCCCAGGTCTCTGCAGTTTTGTCTCTGGTGGGCGATGGTTTGAAGGACACCTGCCTCGCCCACCAGTGGCACTGGGTCTTTTGCTCACCGCTGTGCTGCTGGGGCCAGCAAAGCACATCACAGGCATTCTTTCTGGGGTTGTCACATTTCTGTGGCGCACCTATGTTGTGTCGGGTATGCTAGGATGACAGTGAAAGGGGAGCAGCCACTTGCTGAACTTGATGGGGACAGTCATGGCCCAGTGTGATCTACATTGAGGTCCCAGGCCCTAGGAGCCCAAGAGGGCCTGCTGAGTGCCTACCGAAAGGTCCCTCAGAGATGGTGAAATTTATGGAGCCTTGGGTCCTTGGACGTGGACCTGGGACCACTAAGGCTCCCATCACCTTGATCGAAGAGCTCAAAGTGCAACCCCGAGCAGAAGCAGCAAGAGAATATCAATGTCAGGACCGGCTGCAGGACTGGGAACCTCAGGGTGAAGGGGGTTGCTCCAGGAAAGCAAGAGGTCCCCATGGATAGAGTGGGAAGGCGGGGAGCCTCCCTACTGTTCTCCACTTCCTCCAGGTGACCTCTGATTCTCCAGGGGATTTCCAACAGCTGCAGCAGCCTTGTCAGGCTGGAAATATACTGGGAAATATACATGGAAGGGACAGTTGGGATTCTGGCCCCTTCTCTAGGAAGAAACAAGTTTGATCAGGTCCTTCCCCTGCTGAAAACTCAATGGCCACCATTGCCTGAGCTGGCATTGTGCGGTGTCTTCATACTCTCCTGCGCTCCTTAACCCTAGTGTGGGAGCATCCAGGCTCCCTACTGCCTCCCTCTGTTTAGTGGGTGGGAGGCCTCAATCCTACTCCCTCCCAATTCCACTTTCTCTAATTCCTGTCCTTGTGTTGTGGAAGTGGCACTTCCTACAGGAAGCCTTTCATGACCACCCCCATCTTGCCCCCTTGGCCACCTCTCTCATGTGCTCCTGCGGAGAGGTGAAAGGACAGACTGTGCAGCCCACTTACAGGTGCGGATAAGGCTGTGGTGAGAGTCAGTAAGTTAATACATCCATGTAAGTGTCAGAACAGTGCTGCTGGTTAGTGACAGCTATTGTCCTTGTGACTATCCATACCATCTCTTACCCCTGTTGTCTATCACTGGAGTATCTGGGAAACTGTATGGAAGGTCGTAGGAGTGACCATGAGGTCCCTGGTAGCAGGGACTATGTCCATTTCTCTCCTGATTTCTGTAGCTCCTAAATAATGCCCATACACACATAGTTAGGGTCTGTGTAGGAATAAATTAAGGAATGGACAAATATGGTGTGGTAGCCTGAAAAATGCCCCCTTAAATGATATCTATGTAACAATCCCTGTACATCAGTGGTCCCCAACCTTTTTTGGCACCAGGGACTGGTTTCAGACAAATCGGGGGAAGAGGATCTCGGGGTGAAACTGTTCCAACTTAGATCATCAGGCTTCAGATTCTCATAAGGGACATGCAACCTAGATCCCTCTCATGTGCCATTCACAATAGGGCTCCCACTTCTATAAGAATCTAATGCCACTGACCTGACGGAAGGTGGCGCTCAGGCGCTAATGCCCACTCACCCGGCGCTCACCTCCTGCTGTGGTTCCTGTCAGGCCATGGACTGGTAATGGTCTGTGGTCTGGGCGTTGGGACCCCTGCTGTAAATGTTACCTCATTAGAAAAAGGGTCTTTGCAGATGTAATTAAGGATCTGGAGGCTGGGTGCGGTGGCTCACGCCTGTAATCCTAGCACTTTGCGAGGCTGAGGCAGGCAGATTGCTTCAGCCCAGTAATCTGAGACCAGCCTAGGCAATATGATGAAATCCTGTCTCTACTAAAAAATACAAAAATTAGTCGGGCATGGTGCCATGTATCTGTAGTCTCAACTACTAAGGAGGCTGAGGTGGGAGGATGGCTTGAGCCAAGGAGGCAGAGGTTGCCGTGAGCCCAGATCATGCCACTACACTCCAGCCTGTCTCAAAACAAACAAACAAAAAACAAAAAAAAAAAAAACAAAAGCAGCAACAACAACAACAAAAACAACACCACAACAAACTAGGATCTGGAGATGGGGGCTTACTCTGGGTTAGCGAGGTAGACTCTTAATGCAATCACACATATCGATAAGATGGATCAGAGGCAGATTTGACACATAAAGAGAGGGTAATGTGACCACAGAGGCAGAGATTGGAGTGGTGCAGCCATGAGCCAAGGAGCATCAGCAGCCATCAGAAGCTGGAAGAGGCAAGGAGCAGAATCCCTCCCAGAGCCTCTGGAGGGCCCACAGCCCTGCTGACGCCTGGATTTGGGCCTTCTGGCCTCCAGAACTGTTACAGAATAAATTTCTGGTGTTTTAAGCCACCAAGTTTGTGGGAGCTAGCACATCAGCCATGAGAAATGAATACGGATGGTACAAATACCATGTGGAAGTTATCAAAGATTATTAAGAGCCAGGCTTTGGAATTCAAAACAGCTGAGCTGGGCACCAACATCTGTTGCTCGTTTAGCCCCATGACTCTGGACAGGTTAATTTCTCTAAGCCTCAGTTTTTCTACCTTGCAGAGGTCCTCCAGGGTTTTAATTTAAAAAAGATTGTGTCATGCCTCGCCCAGTGCTTGGCACAGTACTGGCACCTGGGTGATTATGTGTGTCGATATGGAGCAGTTTAGAACCAGTCTAAAAGGGGGAACGTTTCTGTATTTTCATCTGTGAGCCTTGATTTCATTGTCCATGTGTCTGGAAATGGGGCAGGATTCAGTAACTTCCTGTTCACAACCTGCTGGTTGTTTTTTTTTTTTTAAACCCATGAATAATTATCACTTTGAAGGGGAAGAAGGTGCTGTGAACTTATTTTCCTTCTTCACTGATCCCAAAATATGTTTCTGTGAGCAAAAGCAGAGAGGCCCCTGCTTGGAGACACAGCCAGCCCTGCCTTTGGAGTGCTGACGACCCTGGCTGGACTAGGGCACACTTGGGGTACAGGGGGGCATCTTGAGACCTCATCTTTCCTCTGCTGCATGAGCTCTTGATGTGAGGGGTATCCAGAATCTTCTCTGACCCTTAGAAGCAGGATTGCTAAAATTCCTTCCAGGATTCTAAGAAGAAATTCCAAAACCTAACTTATTCTACCCAACTGGGCTCCGGATCCTACTGTCAGCTGCAGAAATGGCCCCTGAAACTAACTTCCAGGCAGGGCACCAACATTTCCCTCCTGGCTTAGGAAGCAGTGTCCTCGGTGAGTCAAACCCACTCACATTCCCTGGCTTTGAACCTCCTCTACTGCCCACTTCTACCTAAAAGAAAAACTCAGTCCTCAGGGTGAGCGGCAAGCAGGAAGGCCCTTTACAGCTTGATGCTCTCTGTTCTGTAAAACATGGCTGAGCAGTAACATCATCTACTATACTCAGTTTACATTTGTTGAGCACTTACTATATCCCAAGCATTGTGTGGCATAGACTCCAAGACAGTGACTCAACATGGAATTGATCAGTGAAATGCCTGGCTTGCCTTGCACATGCTGTTCCCTCTGCCTGGATTGTCCCCCCTCCACCACCTCCACTGCCATCCTTCAAATGCCACCCCCTGAAGCCTTCCTGAGTCAGCTGCCCTTACTGCTCTGCCCTCACAGAACTTCGCAGACCCTACAGTGTGTTCATGATGCACACACAGGGATGCCCTGCCCATCGGCTGTCTCCCCTGGCCAGGGCACCCAGCTGTCTTCTCAGGGATGATGGGATCATTCCCAGATTAGGAAAACAGACACAGGGTAAAGAGCCGAGAGTTAAGAGGCAGGTGTAGGAAGTGCTGTCAGAGCCGCAGGAGGAGAGGGAACAGGTGCCTGGAAGCCCAAAGAGGTGAGGAAAATGACTGAATTATAGTTAAGTATGCACATCCTTCACCATGTATTTTTTTTGAGATGGAGTCTCACTCTTGTTGCCTAGGCTGGAGTGCAATGGCATGATCTCAGCTCACTGCAACTTTTGCAATGTTCAACTGATTCTCCTGCCTTAGCCTCCCGAGTAGCTGGGATTAGAAGGTGCCCGTCACCACGCCTGGCTTTTTTTCCTTCTTTTAGATGGAGTTTCGCTCTTGTTGCCCAGGCTGGAGTGCAATAGTGCGATCTCAGCTCACTGCAACCTCTGCCTCCCAGGTTCAAAGCGATTCTTGTGCCTTAGCCTCCCAAATAGCTGGGATTAAAGGCACATGCCACCATCCCTGGCTAATTTTGTAGTTTTAGTAGAGACAGGTTTTTACATGTTGGTCAGGCTGGTCTCGAACTCCCGACCTCAGGTGATCCACCCGCCTTGGCCTCCCAAAGTGTTGGGATTACAGATGCGAGCCACCATGCCCGGCTACTAATTTTTTGTATTTGCAGTAGAGATGGGGTTTCACCATGTTGGCCAGGCTGGTCTTGAACTCTTGACCTCAGGTGATCCACCTGCCTCAGCCTCCCAAAATGCTGGGATTACAGGCGTGAGCCATTGCGCCTGGCCACCTGAGAGCTGCTTGAGAGCAAGGACCATTCCCCATCAACCTTGTTAACCTTGAAAGGTTGCAAGCTGTTGAGTAGAAGTCATAAAACAATGGTGAAGGTTTGGGGTTGACCTACGGAGTTGACAGCAGTTCACCTGCACCACTCTAAACTAGTTATGCTGATACTCCCTAAGGAAGGAAAACAAACCCAGCTCCCTGTAATCCAAATTAGGTAAAGAGCTACCTTTTGATAAAAGGAAAAAGATAAAGGTAAAAACATCCAAGAGGTGGTAGTTAATGTAATACCTAAATAAACTCTGCTCTCATAAACACCCTTTTTAGTACAATTAAAAGTAAGCATTATCCTCATCTCTCAAAACCCTTTTTGTTTTCAAAGCAATAATGATCATTGTAAAATGCTCAGAAAATAGACACAAAGGCTTGGCGTGGTGGCTCATGCCTGTAATCCCAGCACTTTGGAAGGCCGAGGCGGGCAGATCATGAGGTCAGGAGATAGAGACCATCCTGGCAAACATGGTGAAACCCCATCTCTACTAAAAATGCAAAATATTAGCTGGGCGTGGCGGCGGGCACCTGTAGTCCCAGCTACTTGGGAGGCTGAGGCAGGAGAATGGCGTGAACCCGGGTGGCGGAGCTTGCAGTGAGCCGAGATCGCGCCACTGCACTCCAGCCTGGGCGACAGAGCGAGACTCCGTCTCAAAAAAGAAAAAAAAAAAAAAAAAAGAAAATAGACACAAAAAGGAATAAGTGAGCCATACATATTGTTAACATTGAATGTATTTCCTTTTCTTTATCCTATGCAAAAACTATATACATATATTTGTATTTACGTAATTGGGAATTAGCCCTCTTATGTGATTTTAAAACTCTTGATTTTATTGGAAGTCCCCTCCCAAAATTTAAATATTGTTAGGCCTTTTTTTAATGTTCTAGGGTACATGTGCACAATGTGCAGGTTTGTTACACATGTATTCATGTGCCATGTTGGTGTGCTGCACCCATTAACTCGTCACTTACATTAGGTATATCTCCTAATGCTATCCCTCCCCCCTCCCCCGACCCCACGACAGGCCCCAGTGTGTGATATTCCCCTTCCTATGTCCAAGTGATCTCATTGTTCAATTCCCACCAATGAGTGAGAACATGCGGTGTTTGGTTTTCTGTTCTTGCGAAAGTTTGCTGAGAATGATGGTTTCCAGCTGCATCCATGTCCCGTATTAGGCCATTTTTAAAGGCTGCATAAGGAAGTGGTCAGCCTCCAGAAGGTACTGGATGAATGTAGATAATTTAACCAATATTTTGGTTGTCTTCAGGTTTTCTGATATTATAATACTTTGATGAAAATCTTCACTCTTTTACCATTTGTTTCTCCAGGCTAGATTCCTAATTTCTAGGGCAAATGGTATGGAATTTTTTCTTTTCTTTTTTTTTTTTTTTTTGAGACGGAGTTTCGCTCTTGCTGCCCAGACTGGATGCAATGGCGCAATCTCGGCTCACCTCAGCCTCCACCTCCCAGGTTCAAGTGATTCTTCTGCCTCAGCCTCCTAAGTAGCTGGGATTAATAGGCATGCACCACCATGCCCAGCTAATTTTGTATTTTTAGTAGAGATGGGGTTTCTCCGTGTTGGTCAGGCTGGTCTCAAACTCTTGACCTCAGGTGATCCGCCTGCCTCGGCCTCCTGAAGTGCTGGGATTACAGGCATGAGCCACCACACCTGGCCAGTATGGACATTTTTAAGGCTGGTAATACGGAGAGATGAGGCCACGTGCTGGAAGAACTCATCGCACCACATTCTTGACCTGCACCAAGTATTAGTTAAATATGTCTTCGCTAATGTGCCAATGAAAATTTGTATCAGGCATCCCATTGTTTCAGTTTGCATTTTTTTTAACTAATGAGTGTGATGACCTTTTCTGTCATAAATAGGAGTTGGTACAGTATTTCTGTGGATTGGCCATTCATGTCCTTTGCCCATTCTTCTTTCTACTTAGGTGTTTTCATTAGATGGATTTTTATGAACTCTTTATAATTCCCTGTTGGTTGACCTTTTAATTTTGTGTGTGATTTTTTTGGACATGGAGACATTTTAATGTTAGGAAGTCAATGCAGGACCCTTAGGATTTCTGCTTTTAAGCTTAAACACTGCCTTTTTTTTTTTTTTTTTTTTTTTTTGAGACGGAGTCACCCAGGCTGGAGTGCAATGGCATGATCTCAGCTCACTGCAACCTCCACCTCCCGGGTTCAAGCGATTCTCCTGTCTCAGCCTCCTGAGCAGCTGGGATTACAGGTGCACACCGCCATGCCTGGAAATGTACTGTATTTTAGTAGACAGGCCCATATTGCCCAGGCTCGTCTTGAACTCCTGAGCTCAGGCAATCCACCCGCCTCGGCCTCCTAAAGTGCTAGGATTACAGGCATGAGCCACCGCACCCAGCACTTACACTGCTTTTAAGCTTACAAAGTCCTTCCCAGTTGTAGGAGTCATTAATGTTCTTGGCCAACGTTTCCAGCTCTTTTCCTTTTGGACAGAGGAAGATAGTGATTTTTGACCCTTGTGACTTTGTGAAGCTGTGTGTCAAGTTCTGGCAGTGACTGTGAGAAGTAACTGTACATCTGGCCTCAAGCCTTTAATTGCTGATGCAAGAGCTTCCAGATGCTGCTCTGTCCAGTCTAGCAGTCAGTAGCCACATGTTAACTATTCACATTTAATTAATATAAAAGTTTAGCTCCCCATTCTCACCACATTTCAGGTGTTCAGTGGCCACATGTGGCTAGTGGCCACTGTCCTGGACAGTGCAGATATGGAACTGGTAATACAGAAAGATGAGGCCAAGTGCAGGAAGAACTCATTGCACCACACTCTGGAATTGCACCTACATTAAGTATATCTTTGCTAATGTGACAAATGAAAATGGAACCACTCTGTTTCAGCTTCCAGCAGAGCATTTCCATCATCACAGTGGCTGGACAGTGTAGCCTGAGCTCCTTCCCTCTGGCATGATGGCTGGCAATCTGTAGATCAAATGAGTGAGTGATCAGATATGGCTGATCACTCAGTCTGGAGTCCCAGGAAATCAGGGTGAGCAGAGCCTCCTGATAACAGGCGATGGACATGTAGCAGAGGTGAGAAATAAGCTTTTGTGGCTTTGAAGCCAATACACTTTTGGAATTACTCATGCTTTTCTTTTTAAATAAAAAAATCAAAGCATAATCTGGACCTTCTATTTACTCTAACCACTCTATTTACTCTAATTACTATTAGTATTTAAGCATTTAAAAATTTGTTCTACTATCTAGTAAGGAAAGTTTTCGACTACCCGTTGTTAGCCATGCTTTCCTGTTTATTCCACAAGGTGAAGAATATTTTCCAAAGATCATTTTGTCTGGATACACTCTCTTCTTGTTGGCATCTTGATTAGAATTGTATTAAGCCAGTTCATTTATTCTGGAAGATCTGGCATTCAACGATACTCAGTTTTCCAACTCAGGACTGTGGTCTGTCTCTCCATTTGCTGCAGTGTCCTTTCAGCCCAGCCCCCTCACATGCCTGCCTGCTGAGCAGTGCTGTGCGGAGAAAAATAAGCAGCAATGAGAGGAAATTGAGAACAACATAGTGACTTTTATAAAGCAAAACTAATTCGTTTTAAAGAACTGTACTTTATCCTGTGATTCCCTCCCCCGCTACTCAGAGTTGAAATGGCATTTTACAAAAAAACGTATGTTAGATATATATTTTTTCTGGTTTCTAAATGCATAAGTTGATGAAATACGTTTTGGAAATTTTACTGATGGGTGAAATCTCAAAGTCTGGATTAGAATTTTCAATAGGTCTTTATTACACAGGTCACCTTTATTTTGTTAGGGATTTTGCATTGGGGTTGCTATGGTGAATGGGGTCTTTTTTTTCCCCATTATTCTATTTATATAGTTCTTTATAACATAAAGCCTTCAGTGTTATTCAACAACTATCTATTGAGCACCTTTGAACAATGCATGTTCCCTAC
This sequence comes from Chlorocebus sabaeus, assembly GCF_047675955.1. Classification (NCBI taxonomy): domain Eukaryota; kingdom Metazoa; phylum Chordata; class Mammalia; order Primates; family Cercopithecidae; genus Chlorocebus; species Chlorocebus sabaeus. Next base: position 29,569,589 of record NC_132919.1, on the reverse strand, counting down.
ACTGGAAGGCTCATATTCCTAACCAGGGACATAGGAAGATAGTTGATGATTACGTTGTTGTTGTATAGAGAAGCCGTCACAGAAGCAATAGAAGGGCTCTCAGCCAATGGGAGATCAGATATCTTTCCCAAGAGGTGCTGGTACTCAAACTGACAACAAGGCACCCAGAAAATGTTTTGCTGAATGACTGACTGCTGCACATTAAAACAGACTTGGTATTTTGATAACGAATTTTTGCCTCCTGTAGAATCCTAGATATGAGTAAGGGTGGTATTTGTGGAGTCTTTTTTTTTTTTTTTTGAGACGGAGTCTCGCTCTGTCGCCCACGCTGGAGTGCAGTGGCGCGATCTCTGCTCACTGCAAGCTCCGCCGCCTCCCAGGTTCACGCCATTCTCCTGCTCAGCCTCCCTAGAAGCTGGGACTACAGGCACCCACCACCACGCCCGGCTAATTTTTTTGTATTTTCAGTAGAGACGGGGTTTCACCGTGTTCGCCAGGATGGTCTTGATCTCCTGACCTCGTGATCCACCCGCCTCGGCTTCCCAAAGTGCTGGGATTACAGGCATGAGCCACCGCGCCTGGCCTGTGGAGTCTTTTTTAATGAAGGCACAGATCCCCTAATTCCTTTCTGCCTTCCATTCACAAATTACCAAATTGCAAAGAATCTCTCTTTACCATCAATTTCTTTCTACTTCAACTTTGGGCCAGACTCAAAACATTTATAATTGCTAGGATAGAAAAAGTGTTGCTATTTTTGTGGTCTGGGACTAAGACATATCTTCATGTACCTTTTTTTTTTTTTTTTTTCCTTGAGACTGAGTTTCGCTCTTGTTGCCCAGGCTGGAGTGCAATGGCACAATCTCGGCTCACTGCAACCTCTGCTTCCCGGTTCAAGCGATTCTCCTGCCTCAGCCTCCCCAGTAGCTGGGATTACAGGCATGTGCCACCACGCCCAGCTAATTTTGTATTTTTAGTAGAGATAGGGTTTCTCCGTGTTGGTCTGGCTGGTCTCGAACTCCTGACCTCAGGTTATCTGCCCGCCTCGGCCTCCCAAAGTGTTGGGATTACAGGTGTGAGCCACTATGCCTGGCCCATATACTTTTTAAATGTAGAAAATTAGGCTGCATTCCCCAACGTGGGACAAAAGAATGGAGAAAAATAACACGAGAAGCCAATCTGTGTTGTGCTGCTTTCTGCCTAAACATTTCTCTGCTACTTGCCCTCCCTGGGCCAGTCTTTTTTCTTTTTTTGAGACAGAGTCTTGCTCTGCCGCCCAGGCTGGAGTGCAGTGGTGCGATCTCAGCTCACTGCAAACTCTGCTCGCAGGTTCACGCCATTCTCCTGCCTCAGCCTCCCAAGTAGCTGGGACTACAGGCGCCTGCCACCATGCACGGCTAACTTTTTTTGCATTTTTAGTAGAGACGGGGTTTCACCGTGTTAGCCAGGATGGTCTCGATCTCCTGACCTCGTGATCCGTCTCTGGGTCAGTCTCTTAATGGCCTTGATTACCTTCTGTTCATTAAATACTCCAAAACCCTATTTTCAACTGCTCACTGGACATATTTCAACCTGGACAAATTTCTTGGTCATTTTTCAAGACCCACCTCCTCAGTTGCCAACCATGCCAGTCACTCCATGACCCTCTAAGAACCCCATCCACACCTTGGGACACTGTGGTCATTGTTTGGGTGGCTGTTTTCCCCACTAAGTCATGAGGTCATAGAGGGCAAAGGCCAAGCTTTCTTCTTTTGTATTTACAATTATAACCAACGGAAAATGTTTCTTTGAACAATCAGCTAAGGTTACATCTGTCAACATTTTCTTCCTTTAAAAATATTAATTTAGGCAATGCTTTCTGAACTTCTCAGCAGGAAAGGGCCCTATTAAGATTCCAATGTGACTGTCTTATTTTATATGGAGGAAGTGGCCAGTGGGGAGAGTTCTGAACCTTGTAACCCCAGAAGCTTAATGCCCTTGATCACTACTAGCTTGATTGTCAGCATAAAGACATAGTAAAGGACCTAGAATAATTTTGCAATATGACCTTTTTGAGAAAATTTTAAAAGACAAAATAATTTGGCCCAATGTAGGTAAAATGTATCAAGCTGCCTTCCATTCACAAATTACAAAGAAAGTATCTCTTTACCATCAATTTCTTTCTACTTCAATTTTTGGCCATTTATAATTGCTAGGATAGAAAAATATGCATCCACATATGCATATGTAGTACGTATGCACACACACAGTATAAACAGATTTTTAGAAGATAATTTTTTTAAAAAGCCAAACCAACTGATTAAAATTATAACTCCACATTACTTTATGAAACCTACGATCAGCCAGCACTTCTGAAAGAACAAAATGTGAGAGATTCAAACCAACAGTGACTATGTTGCTGTAGTATGTTTTTGTTTTGTTTTGTTTTTCTAAGACAATCTCAGGCAATCTCAGCTCACTGCAACCTCCACCTCCCGGGTTCAGGTGATTCTCTTGCTTCAGCCACCTGGTAGCTGGGATTATAGGCATGAGCCACCATGCCCAGCTAATTTTTGTATTTTTAGTAGACGGGGTTCACCGTGTTTCCTAAACTCCTGACCTCAAGTGATCTGCCCGCCTTGGCCTCCCAGTGTTGGGATTACAGGCGTGAGCCACTGCGCCCGGCCGGTTCTAATAGTTACAGAAACATAATGAACATTGCAAAAGGGCTTCTTTTAAAATGGCAGCTAGAAGGGTCTTAAGTGGAACTCACCTCAATATGAAGACTGATTTTCTAATGAAGACAGGTTTGGCAGATTACTTGGGGCAATTAATTGCCCTTTAAAGAATTTGGATGCAGCTCTGTCGGAGGCTGTTCTGATAAGCAGTGAGCAGGTTAAGAAGTGCCACTGGTAGTCAAGGGATAATTCGTAATGAAGGAAAATTCCCAAGATGCCTGCCACCACTAGGGGCTTCCCTTGGTGATGGTGGGGATGGACTACTTTGTGGAAGAAGAGGAGTACTGAGATGCTACCACTTGGTTGTAGGTTTTTTACTATTATTCCAGAACCTCTGGCCCCTCCTCAAAATCCCATGGGAATCAGCTCTTCAAGCCAGGCAGGTTTGGAATTGCTAGACTAGCCTAAGGGTGTCCCAGAAAGCAAAGCAAACAGTAGGCAGAGAGGCCCATACAAGATGTACTAAGTGGCCCATGTCCTCAGGAAGCTTGTTGTCCAGGAAGGGAGAGCTCTGATCTAGAGGGTCACTACCCTAAAAACATCCCCTAGTTTGGACTAAGATGCTTTAGGCTACAGGGAAAAGGCAGCTATTTGCAGTATTTGAGTTTTCAGTTCTCTACTCCAGTGGTCTTTAAACCACTGGGTGCTCAGTAAAATCGCTTAAGAAGTTTAAACACACACTCTTTCTCCCGACAGTCCATCTTTGGAGAGTCTGCCTTTCTTTACCTTGGGGGACTGGGATGGGGACCAGAGTATTAGCAAGCTCTCCAGGTGAGGTACCCCTATTTTCCAAGCCTGCCCATAAACAGACCAGTACTTGCCTCAGACCTGTAGGTATCTGTCACATGGTCTTTTTTAGTCCTTTGTTCAACATCGGACACTGTTACCCTTCTGAGGATAGCTCTGTCTAGCCCACTGGGTGTGGGTTGTGTTCTTTCTCCACTGATTGGGGGAGGTACTTCACATAATCAAGTAAGTGAAATAGTAACATGGGGCAGCTGAGCCAGGGGAGGTGGTTTACATTGTGTACACATTTAGTGTCACAGAAGATTCTACAGCAGGAAAGCTGAAAAGTTGGAGAGAACTGCCCTCTGGTCAATCTTGGGATGCCCTGGACATTTCTGACTGGCTTCATTTTAACAGAAGCCAGCCTATCCCAGAGAATAGACTCACCTGAGTTTGGCAGGCCCTAAAAAAGCATTTCACCAAAATATTTCACTTTTAGTGTGGAGAAGTTCTGGAAGTGGATCTTTCTCGTGGGGAGTAGGAGAGCCAAAAACATCCTTAAAGAAAATGGCCTTAATGTTTCAAAAGATTGGGAGGACTGGGGGGAAGTAAGAAAACAGAGCTTGATACATGTGAAGAAATTAAATAACTCCTCATATCTTAGAGCAGATTGAATTTACATTTTACTTTAAAAAAGGGGGATGGGGGAAGTACATACACAAGGAGCAAAATGGGGTGAGGAACAATAAAGATCTGAAATGGATTTCTACAATTTTCCCCTACAATGATCGATTTTGTCTGTTGGGCAGTATTTTTCCTGCTGGCGTACAACTGCTTAAGGTATTAACAAAGTTGTAGACAAAGGAACCGCCAAAGTTTAGGCCCGGATGGAAAGGACAGTATGTTATCATATACAATTTTAGTTTACAATACACAGCATTTTCTTTAAATGATGTAACGCAGTCGCAAAAAGGAGTTAACAATACTAACACGAGAATAATCAAATTTTTGTTGTTATCCATGTGCAGCAACTAACTGCTTTACAAAAAAGCAAAATAATACAATATATCATCACATGTATTTACAGTGTAGTAAATATACTTTTTTGTCAAATTTTACACAAACTATTTACAGGTGAATATACTGCATTAAAAAAAAATTGTGTGGCTGACACTAAGAATGAATTTTTGCCTAAATCCATTGCATAACATTGAGTAAGACATGCCTCATTATGCCTGGGAGTCGGGGAAGGATGTAGAAACAAAACTGAAAAACAAAAACCCCAAACAACACTGAAAACCCCTAAAACCTACAAACCTGGGAGGGTTGCTGGCTGGCACTCTTGTCTCCCTGACTAGGACACAGGATAGAAGCTGACTGTTTAGGATGTGTCCTGGGCACCTGGCTCAGTCATGAACAGGTGTTGAGTGAATGGAAGATAGAGCTGTAGCCACTTTGCCCCAAATCTAGTGAATTGCATCTGCATCTTGGCAACTAAGGGCACGCCCCTCAGACGTGAGTACTGGCATAACAGGTAGATTATCCAGGACAAAAACATGACTGAGTTCCTGTTTTCCTCTTTAACAAGTCAGGGGAAACATCTACAAACCGAAACAAATTACTTACAATATTCTTAACAGAACTTACGTCAATTACACAAAAATGGGCAACTTGCTCTAAACTTCAGAATTTCTTTTATAGATTACAAGTATGAAGACTAAAAAAGTGTTGCATTTCTCACGGGACACATAGTGGTGAGAGGTTTATCTCATGTACATTTTAGTTACTTGGAAAGCTAGATTTTCCTCAAAAGTCAGAAGTTCTTTAAACAAGGTAAATTTTAAACCTTAGTAAGTTTTCAAATTCCTAGGATGTACTTACTAGTCAAAGGTATTTCTGCATTTCAAAAGCGGCTCAATTTTGATTTGTGCCAACGCTGATCATTTCAGGGGGTATGAAATACTATACCTTGGTAAACTTGTTTATGGAAATATTGATATTTTTAACAGTAAACCTCTGCAAATTTCTCTATTTTGATGGAAGAGCAAAATAGCATAACACCCACTATCATATGCACCAAACCAACAAACAAAAAAAAGAAAAACATGGAACTAAAGTTATCAAAGGCTTACACTGCCTGCTATTCTAGGGCCTAGAAACTGTGAAACTTACCCCAGAAACACTGGGTTGTGGGAGAGCCAAGACCATGATGGCAGCTTGGCATCCTTGGCACTGGGTTACTGATCTATTTCTAAACTCAGTTCTAATTTCAGCTTTTTTATATAGTCTTAGTTGCTCTGTCATTATAGACATTTTCTTCTAATGCAGCCTCTACAATAGTTTAAAAACAAAAGTTTAGTAAATTGCACCTGTCTTCAGTATTTCCAATAATTCTATGGTAAACTCACTAAGAACACTACGGTTTTCCTTCCTTTTATTTTGGCAAATAATTCTTACTTTTCCCAGGACTGTAAACAAATTAAAAAAATTAAATTCTTGTTATTTCTGAGTATCAAAAACAATTTTATTTACATTAACATATTACATTGTTACTGTGTGGATAAATGTGAAATGTATTATATTATTAAAATCAGAACACTTAAATGTACCATTATTTATTGAATTAGCTGTGGAATTTAATTTACTGAAACCCTCTAATGAAACAGCACTACAGGAAACTCCCCTCTCCCCTAGGTTTATTTTCCCTCCTCTCAAAGTCATTATATCTTAAGATATAAAGGGAACCTGGGAGTAGAGGGATTAATATCTTTTCGTAATAAATATGGTTTAGTTCTAAATTGGAACATCCAGATACCAATATGCTCACTGAAGTAAAATTATTTTGTATACTGCAGGTACCACAAAGAAATTGGATCTGCATTATTATGAAAATTCCAATGCCATGATAATCCATACCACCCGTATAGCAGCAACTCTAATGGCCCCCCTATTGTCATACTAATGCAGGCTGACCAGTCTTTTCACAGTGATTAAATGCAATTCTAGCATATATAACCTACATGTTTTCTTAAAGAGGTTTCTGATTTTTTTGGAGAGGAGGAGGAAGATTAAAAGACATTCAGAATACATCTTATCAAAGAAATTTATAATATACACCATACTCTATTCTTGGAAATTATTTAACAAAATAAAAATATCAGCTACCCTAAATGTCACGTACCATTCCATTTTGCTATGGAGCTAATGCAAATATCTATGAAAATTACCTTCTGGGAACAATTTTCAACTCTTTGTTCACTGATTACCCTGCTCAGAATTATTCAGGAAAGAAGAGGGGGAGGGAAAAATAGACATATATATATATATATATATATATATATATATATATATATATAAAATTACTATACTTAGTATAGTTTTGGTTTACAAAAAACAAAACACAAAAGACCACCTTTAGCAAAATTAAAAATTAAAAGATAATCAACTGGAGAAAAAGAATAAACTAGTTTGGATGACTGAGTTTGGGTAAGGACTTAGAAGCCATAGTTTTAATTCAGTAATGTTAAGATACATGTGGTCACACTTATTTTCCTGTAATTATTGCTAATACTCAAGTGTTAGTATTTCTTAAGAATCCACTATATGAAATTTCCCTGCCCTCCCCTGCCAAGTACCTTGTCTGTGGCTTTATGGTGTAAAGTCACTGAGGCTTGACCTTTATGGTTCTTTCAGTTTTGTAAGGTTAAAAAAAAAGTCCACAGCTAAAAGATTAAACATACTGGAGTTATAATACTATTTCTCTCATAAACTTGTATCTTGAAAAGTGTATAAATAGGACTAACACTTTACTCTGTAGGATGAAGAAGGGAAAACCACAGAAGGCAGAGCTCTGTGCAAATGGCTTTCATTGCTGGCCAGTAGTAGCAGTATTCAAGAATTTATCCTCTCTTACAATTGAGATGATCTCAGTTAAAGTTTCCTGACCTCCCACTTTCTTTGCAGTTGTTATGAACACTCACACATACCAGATACACGCCAAAAGTAGAAGAAAAAAAGTTAAAGAAAAGGCAGCATTAAATTTAGGCAATGCTTCCAAAAGTTGATCATCTGGCAACATGGCAAACTGGATAGGTTCATTATAAAACAGGAAGTGCAGCATTACAACATGGAGGGATGGGGCAAGGACAGGGAAGGGGTCACTAGTGAAGAGCCCATGTTAAGTTGACTTTAAAAAAGAAAGCAAGCAAGCTTCACACGATCTTCTTAATGCTATTACGTTTGAAACTGCCAGCGCTTCTTTGCTTCTGCACTTGGCTTGCGGATCCGTGGCGAGTTCGTCCACTGTTACAGTGGCCAGTGGTAGGGGAGAGTTCAACGTTCTCCTTGTCGATTCCTGGACAAAAACAGAATCGCCAGTTACTTCTTCTCTTCCTTCCAGGACTGAATTTCATTATAGTCATGTGTCACTTAACAACGGGGACACATTCTAGGAAACGATCATTAGGCGATTTTGCCTGTGCAAATATTGTGGAGCGTACTTACATGAACTTAGATGGCATAGTCTACTATACACCAAGGCTATACGGTATAGCCTATTTCTCCCAGGCTACAAACCTGTACAGCAGGTTACCATATTGTGTACTGTATGTGGTTGTAACACACTGCTAAGTATTTGTATATCTAACATAGAAAAGGTACAGTAAAAATACAGTATTATAATCTTTCAGGACCACTGTCTATATGTGTTCTGTTGTTGACTGCAATGTTGTTATGCAGCACATGACTATATTTGTGATAAGATACAACCTGGCAAATTGTTTTTGCACATTTCATTTTAATAGTCAATTGCTAGAATGTTTAAGTTAATGTCACATGGAAAACTTCACATTTTGTTAGGCAAAGTTTGCTATCACAGCAGAAAATAGCACAAGAAAAATGAAAAGAGAAGTTGCAAGGAAAAGCTAGAGGCAGGCAGGCTTGAACTAAATGAAAGGCTAGCAGCCACCAGGAAGACTAGTGCTCTTTCCTCCAAATCATACCAGAAACTTCCAGCAGAGGTCAGCTTCTAGCCTTATTCATATCCTCATTCATGTTTATAAACAGAATATACTCTCCAGCAGCAGAAAGTACTGATCTTTCCAGCAAATTTGTCTCTTCAAAGAAAACTCAGATGCTTTTTATTTTTTAAATCACAGTGCTTGTCCCAAAGAAACTATTTACTGAGAAACTAATATATCACAAAGGTCATACTGTAGAATCTTTGCTTCTTTTCAGCTATGGCAAGTCATTTCACATTCTGCAACCTTAAACAGATGCCATTTATTTCTCTTGAGGAGGAGATTAAAACTCCAAAAGCTGGGCCTAACAATGATTATTTATTTATTTATTTAGAGACAGGGTCTTGCCCTGTTGCACAGGCTGCAGTGCAGTGGTGTGATCACAGCTCACTATAACCTTAACTTCTGGGCTCAAGCCATCCTCTCGCCTCAGCCTCCCAAACAGCTAGGACTACAGGTGCATGCCACCATGCCCAGCTAATTTTAAAATTTTGTCTAGAGATAGGGTCTCATTATGTTGCCAAGGCTGGTCTTGAACTCCTGGTCTCAAGCAATCCTTCCATCTTGGCCTCTCAAAGTGCTGGGATTACAGGCATGAGCCACTGCACCCCATCCCAATTAATTTTATAAATAATCTAAGCAGTAACTTCAGAAAAGTAACCAGAAACTAAAATAAGATATTTATTTTTACCTATCACATTAGGAAAGATTACAAATTGGGTAACAGGACTGTGGTCACCCTTGCGGAAGTAGTGACTTAAGGGGGCATGAGGATGGCTTCTTGGGGTGCTGGTAATGTTTTGTTTCTTGATGTAGATGATGGATTTTCAAGTGTGTTTACATTTTAAAAGTTCATTAAACTGTAAACTTGCAATTTGTAAACTTTTCTGTTACTCATCAATAAAATGTACCCCCAAAATTAGACTGATTATACCTACTTCTGGCATAACTTTTGGTGGGAGAGCAAACAGCTGCAGAACGTTTTAGTAATTTGTATCAAAATGTACATTACTGATTGATATTTACTGATACAAAAAGATGACCACAATTTTTGGAGTAGGAAAAAAACACCCACACACTGTGGGGAGAGGGGGTAGGGCTGGGTAAACATCTGCCAAAATATTTTATCTCTGTTAGAAGCCAAAGGACTAAAAAATACATTTTACCTCTGTATGGCAAAATTTCAGGTAATTTCTACTTTATTCTTCTTTATATATTGAAATTTTAAATCTTAGAATGGAAAAATTTCCATTTTTGGACAAAAAGTACTATTTCAAGTCAAGAAGTATTCATTATGTTACACAAAATGTACATAGATCTACCCAGTTAGTTATCGGTTGGCTTATGAACAGGAAATGAACTTGGGATGACCTCCCTCTAGGAGCCACTCATCTTTCATTTGGATTCAGGTCAAGAGTATCAGGCATCTATAAGCACATGGCCTGGTTTACACGGGCTCAACAGGATTTGCTGTCTTGAAAATCTGAAAGGCTGTCAAAGGAACATGGGCATTTGTCAGTGACTGTTTATGAACATGTGCACTGCATCAGGCATATGAGTGCAACGAAAAACATTAGCGACATATCTCCAGGAAGTGAGCATAGCTGAACTGCCACTGAAAATCTATTCTATTAAAATCTTTAAAAAAAACCCTTATTAAATTTTTTAAGGCTAGTCATGTTCTAATCTAATCTAACCTAATATGCATAGAAAGATGACTAGCAACATTCATGAACTTTTCTCTGGGTAACAGAATTCTGGTCAATTTAAATTCTCTTCTATATATTTATTCGTATCCTCTCCAGAGCTATTTACAAAAGAAATAACAAAATTGAAAGAAAGCTGCTCATGATCTCTGGAATGTGCCTTGAACAACTTTGGGATGTATGTTTGTGCAGGTTCTTTTAATTGTCTTGCCTATCTCTACAAGATAAAATTCAACCCATATTTTCTCTCATCTCCTTTTCCTTCATGATGCATTATTCTGTCTCTTGCCAGAACTACTTTCTCTTTCCTTGCTTTTAAATTAACTTGCCTATGATTCCCCAACTTGTACATCCATCTTATTTCCTCTACTAAGTAAAAGCACCTAGAAGGGTAAATAAAGATCATTATTATTCATTTTTGTTTTCCTGTAAAATCTAGTTATTTTTTCAATACACTGAAAAATTATTTTCAATTAATACTGAATGAACGGAATGCTTCCATTTTAAAATGTGATAGCTAGATCCCTGTAATTCAGAGCCCCAAAGCATGCAATCCCTGATCTCCAGGGAGTAGTATAATATTTTTAGTTGAAAAGATAGAACTTTTTTTTCCCCTTTGGCATCCTCCATTTAAAATTATGAATTTATCAGCGTATTTGACCTTCCATTTCCTTAAATTTGCATTTGGCCTACAAGTTTCAAGTCCAGTAATTCTGAATTGTTTAACAGGAAATAAGATTCAGGCAAAACTAGGACCTTAAAAAGACAAAGGTTTGAAACTACTTGGAGCTGGCCCGCATGCAGGACAGGCATGAAGCAAGGATGACCACTAGGAAGGCCCTGTGGCTCTCTGCCAGCAATCTGCTACCCTGGGGCTTGTTCTTGTGTGTCTTGCTACTACTAGACCATGGCCTACTCTGAGGGGAAAACAGTCATGACATGCGTGGCAATGCTTCTGTTTGGGCACAGTGTTATTCTTGAGAATTAAAATTACATAAATTGTAGTAATGTAGATGAAGTCACTAGGGTGAAGATATCTTCCCAGAAGTGCTAAGAACATTCCACTTTCTGTTTTGTGAAGCAAACAACGGTCAAACCTCAAATAGTTTTAAAGGCCTTATTTATCTCCTGTTAAATGTTGAGGGTACAAAACAAGCTATAAAGTTGTTCACATACTATGACCTCAAGTATACAAAGAAAATAAACTGGAAGGAAATGCACCAAAATGTTAATAAACAGTGGTTATCTATCTTAGAATGACAGGATGGTAGGTAACCTTTTCCTTTTATTTTTCTGAATTTTCTAATTTTTTCCTAATGAGCACATTAATTAAAAATGTAAAAGTACGAGTGACTTGTCAGCCCTGTCCCTCATAACCAAAAACTTCAACACTATGTCAAAAGTTGATATTCTACTTCTATTCTCAAATTCATTTTTCATCTAAATTCTTGTTTTTGGAATGTGTGTTTTCTTCCTACTTAGTGACCCAACTGTATAAATCATACGTAGGTAAATGTGGTGTGACTGTGATTCCTAAGTTCAGCTTCACAGCAAAGATGTTTTACTGTAAGGATCAAAGGAGAAACTAACAAAAATCTTGGACAGTCACTTAAAAAAACAATTAAAATGCATTATATTTACACCAAAATATATCTTGAAAAAGCCAAGGTAGTATGAAACAGAATGATCATAGTATCTAGTTCTGGCATTTAAATTTCTAAGCATAATTCTCACTTGTAAGAATTTTGGCAGCATTCTTTCTTTTTATCCCCTAAAATTACATCTAGAAATCTCTCTAGAAGCTGGTGAAGGATTTCGCTTCAAAATCCCATAGGAAAAATTCTCAGATTATCTGACAGACCGCTCCAGTGCAGACGGAACACATCCTGCACTGGTATATGCTGTATTTTAAGTTGGTGAGAAGGCCTTGGTGCTGCACTTCTTTTCATCAAAGGCCCTTTAAAGTTTTGTATTCTAGTCTCTATTTTGCCCCTAAAGCATTGGCTCTCCCTTCTGGCCTTTGGTGGACACGAACAGAAAAAACTACGAAGTGGCTGACAGAAACCCAGAGGCTACCACACAAAGGAAATAAAGCTAAACTTCTGTGGTCCTGATTTGCTAACTTAAATGACCCCACAGACACACTGTGGTCAAACATGCAGCCAGTTATAAACATGCAGAGCAGAAACAGCTGGACATTCTGCACAGCAGTGTATCAGTAGTACTATGTTTCAATAAATTGTGGTGGTTCCAGATAAAGACAAAATCCTCAATAGAAGGTGTTATTGACCAAAATTTAGTGAATTTGAGTAGTTGGGGAAAAGCATTAGATTACATTATTGTTATTTAAGTTATATGTCTATCTTCCCTGCTAGAACATGAATTCCTTGAAGGCAGGTACCAAGGTTTGTGTATTTTTACAACTAGTGATGTAGCTCCAGCCTGACAATTTTGTAGTCATCCATTTTTAAAAAACACTTCTGGTTTCCAAAACTGAAATAATCAGTTATAATAGTATCATGAAACAATAAAAGAACAGAATCACTTTTAACTCTTGAAAAGTTAAGGAAAAACGGGTTAGGTAATTTGTGAGAAGTTATACTACAAAAATGACAGACTAATAATAACTGAAATCTCCTGCCACCTGTGCAGCAGCACTAGTAGGTTACCTTAATCTGCATTTAGTTTATTTCATATGCAATATGGCAAACTTATTAGAAAACTCTTATTACGTACAGGAGAAGTCAAATATGTCAGAAGACCTAGCTTTGAGACTTGTTTGGATTGGTACTCTTACTTAGTTCTAATTCTTAATCTGTCAGTTAAGGGTAACAGCAGACTTGTCTATTTCAAAGGGTTGTTAGACAAAATATGTGAAGAATTTTTGCACACAGATAAAATAATTACTCCACAAATTAAGATGCTCCTAATATCTGTAGTAAAAGACCAGGTGATACAAAGGAGTTTTAGAACAAATACTAGGACTTTAATTTTATGCTAGAATTTGTAAAATTAGTGAAGCTAATATAAATAAGCACAAAATAGAATAAATCTTCATAGAAGAAAAGGTAGCTACAGCCTGTTTTTAAGCTACAGTAAATACATTCGTGGAGGCATATTAAATATATACTTAGAAATATCTTTATTTTGAGCTAAATATACCAAATTATAACTATAAGAATTTTTGTCTTGGTGCAGTGGCTCATGCCTGTAATCCCAGCATTTTGGGAGGCCAAGGCGGGCACATCTTTGAGGTCAGGAGTTCGAGACTAGCCTGGCCAACATGGTGAAACCTCGTCTCTACTGAAAATACAAAAAAAATTTGCCAGGCTTGGTGGAACATGCCTGTAATTCCAGCTACTCAGGAGGCTGAGGCAGGAGAACAGCTTGAACTGGGGAGGTGGAGGTTGCAGTGAGCTGAGATCACAACACTGTACTCCATCCAGCCTGGGCAACAGAGAGTGACTCCGTCTCAAAAAGAAAAAATAATTTTTAAAAACGATTTTCACCAACTGCTAACACTTCTTTTTCTGTTTAGGTGTAATCTTTTTGTATAATAATTACAGGTGAATAAAAGAAAAGGCATCTATATATATATATAATATATGTATATATAAAATATATATATATAAAATCATATATATATATATGTATTTTGGAGACAGAATATCACTCTGTCACTCAGGCTGGAGTGCGGTGGTGCGATCTCGGCTCACCACCACCTCAACCTCCCCACCTCAGCCCTGTGAACAGCTTTTCATATTTTTTGTAGAGAGAGGGTTTTGCCATGTTACCCAGGCTGGTCTCGAACTCCTGGATTCAAGTGATAAGCCCGCCTCAGCCTCCCAAAGTGCTGTGATTATAGGCATGAGCCATTGCACCCAGTCATATTCCTTTTTTTAACCACAGGTGATTGAATAGACAGGCAGCTTTAATTTCTGAGGAAACAGTGGGGTTGGCTTTCTATTTGGGGAAAACAAGTTATTTTCTAAGCTAAAACTTCATCAAACCACATATTCTGCTCTTTCTCTATTAACTCTCTCTTGAGTTTCTTATTAATCTGCCTTTGTTAGTCCAGGACTGGGATTGTATCTTCATTGTTCAGGGTGGGTATCAGCAGCTCCCTAACTAAGGCCACACACTGGCCCTGCAATTCCTGTTAAGTACCAAGACCTTATAAAGTGGTGGCTTTACAAGTTCCTAAAGTGGCTAAGCCAGACTGAGCTTACAGGGACCGGTGAGTAAAGTCTCATGCTATGTGCCCAAGATGAGTGTTGTTGGGTAAGCAGTATTTTCGTGCAAAGATGATGAAAGTAAAGAGTACCTTGATGAGGGAACAGGTGCATGAAAACTGCTGATTTAGAGCAAGGCAGAGAAGCTTTACAAAGAATGGAAGAAAAAAACAAGTGAGTGATGTTCATAAGATTAAAAAAAGGGTGCAGTACAATTAGACGCTAGATAATTATAATGTTCCTTTGGTTTTCAGAAGGAATCTGGTTTTAATTATTGAACTCTGACCATTAATTTCCTAAATTTTACAATTGGTAAATAAATGATAGAACTTACAACTTTGTAGATGTATTTTTTTTACTACTTATATTAAAATTAAGAATTTTAGTTTAAATTAAGAATTAAGCTAAAAATTAGATTTAAAAATTAGCAAGAATTATACCAAGAAATCACTCAATTTAAAATTATTTTTCTCCCTTAAACATAGGATAATAACGAAGAAAAAGAAAACAAATCATGAAAAAAAGGTCAGGTAATACCATAAACAATTCTCCAAAACATTAAAATCATTTCAGAGATCTTAAGTGGCCTCAAAATGAGACCTTTAGGTTTCTTCTAAAAGGGAGATATTTTTTTTTTCTTTTAAAAGATGGGGGTCTCATGATGTTGCCCAGGCTGGACTTTAACTCTTGGGCTCAAGCAATCCTCCCATCTCAGCCTCCCTAGGAGCTGGGACCACAAGCACATGCCACTATGCCCAGCTAAGAGGGAGATATTTCAAACCTAGTAAACAGAAGTATTACTGACTCAGAGCTAAGTCTAAGTTTAGAGAAATGGTTTGGATGAAATATCCCTCCATACAGAGAGCTATCAGCACTATTGGTTTAGGAATGTTATGATCACTACCTGATCTAGCCAGCTTCTCAGGAAGAAGGTCTACATTACAGAAGCAAAGTGAGAGAATGACTGGTAGGCTTGGACGAAGCCCAGAAATAAAAATGGAAGAAAGGAATCTAAAGTAAGGATGAACTAAGTATGTCCTTGTTCTAAAAAATTCATGCACCAATACTAACAGTAAAATGAGCTAATCAAACGAAAAAAAGTTAAAGCCTTTTTCCTAGTAAAAAAAGAATTTAGGCCAGGCGCAGTGGCTCATGCCTGTAATCCCAGCACTTTGGGAGGCAGAGGTGGGAGGATCACAAGGTCAGGAGTTTGAGACCAGCCTGGCCAATATGGTGAAACTCCATCTCTACTAAAAATACAAAAATTAGCTGGGCATGGTAGTGGGTGCCTGTAGTCCCAGCTACTCGGGAGGCTGAGGCAGGAGAACTGCTTGATCCTGGGAGGCGGAGGTTGCAGTGAGCTGAGATTGTGCCACTGCACTCCAGCCTGGGTGACAGAGTGAGACTCCATCTCAAAAAAAAAAAAAAAAATTAAATCACAAATTTACTTGTTTTGTTTAAAAACATTTTTGAGGTGAAAAATGTGTTATAAAACTTTTGCCATAATTATTACATGATCCTTACACACAAATGTACCTTTGAACTATCAGGTACAACATAACAGGTATCACAATAGAGGTCAAAATAGTTATCTATGTACATTCTACTGCCGGTTCTATTGAAGGCAGGTATCATGCCCTGGTAGCCCCTTGGCTCCCCTGGGTCTAAGAGCCCCTTGCATGTAGTAAACAATACATGTATGTAGGGTAAGTATCTGGAATTCTGGTATTTTCTACAGAGCACTATAGTATTAATCTTGTATTTAAAATAAAAATTTTAAATTTTTAAAAAAAAAATTTAAAAATTTTCTGAATTTTTAAGTGCACACTTAGAATTTGTTAAACAACATGGATCGGAAGGAAATAACTTTCCTTCCTAGATCCATGGGCAAAAACTGTCAAGTCTCTGGTGACCAAGGATTCTAATATACACCTAACATACACCTACAAAATAGGTATTCAAATGTTTATTGAATTCAGTTACAACAATTCTCCTCTGAAGAATATCAGGAGACCCTGATAAAGTATATATCAAATTTTGATACTTTGGAAATGGATCCTATTTAATTCATTTTCTTTCTTTCTTTTTTTTTTTTTTTTGAGATAGGGTCTCAATCCCAGACTGGAGTGCAGTGGCAAGATCACAGCCCACCACAGCCTTGACCTCTCGGGCTCAGGTGATCCTCCCACCCCAGCCTCCCAAGTAGCTGGGACTACAAATGTACAAATGCATGCCACTACGCCTGGCTAAATTTTCTATTTTTGTAGAGATGGGGTTTCATCATGTTGCCCAGGCTGGTCTCAAGCAATCCACCTGCCTCGGTCTCCCAAAGTGCTAGGATTACAGTTGTGAGCCACTGCACTCAGCCTGGGTTTCATTTTCTAGTTCTAATCCTGGTTCTTCAATTCATGTCCAGCTCAGCTAGACTGGACCTAATAAGGATCATAATACCAAACCTGAAATATTCTTATATATCATAGAGTAAATGGATTCTCTTCAGGATGCTCTTATTGGCATTTGAGAAAATCCTAGGAGCCAAAGTCTTACATCCATTTGGCTAAAGGGTCACAGTGAATGCAATTCTATATGCACTGAATCCCAGGTGCAGTCATTGGCTCCACTGATGCCAAATTCAATTTCTACTAGGGAGGTATTCAGAAGACAACTATTTAGGTACTTTTATATGTGGACTTGTAAAACAGCTCCCCTTAGGACAGAGAATTAGGCTATGCTAATTTGTCAAGAAGAATGCATTTTCAGAGACAACTGCTTTATGTAAGTGACTACCACTTCTCCTCAAAGCTGGTAACTAATTAAATACTACCAAAATGTTTTATTTAAGTAAGACCTAATGCAGGGGCATGAGGGGGGAAGAGGATGAGGTTCATGAATCTCTTATTTTGTTGATTTGCTAGCAGAAAATGTTGGACAAAAGAAAATACAGCTTAGTAGCTGATCCTGCTAAACACCAAAGATCTAGAATGAAGAGTTTTGCATTGACATGAAACATTTGCAGCAAAGGATTGAATGCGTGCCGATCAGCAACATTTGCTTCTTGAAATACGGCAATGGAAACTTTATCTGTTTAAATCTCAGTGTAGGTTGATGTTGGGTAATTTGATGGTAAATCAAACTTATGCTCCATATTGGGGAGTGACAAAGAACTTCTTTAAATACTATTGCTTGAGACTTTGCTGCTGGAGATAATGTTTTGGTTTCCATACAGCTAAATAGCAAAGTTGAAACGCCAGACTGAGTTAGGAATCTGGACAACTTTCTTTTGGTTTTTTGATATAAGCAAACTCAGTGCCATAAAGAAATGAGGTGGCTGAGTGCTGTGGCTCACGCCTGTAATCCCAGCACTTTGGGAGGCTGAGATGGGTGGACCACCTGAGGTCAGGAGTTCGAGACCAGCCTGGTCAACATGGGGAAACCCCATCTCTACTAAAAATACAAAAATTAGCCAGGCGTGGTGGTGTGCACCTGTAATTCCAGCTACTAGGGAGGCTGAGGCAGGGGAATCGCTTGAACCGAGGAGGCAGAGGTTGCAGTGAGCCAAGATTGCGCCACTGCACTCCAGACTGGCCGACTGAGTGAGACACTGTCTCCAAAGGAAAAAAAAAAGGCCGGGTGCAGTGGCTCACGTCTGTAATCCCAGAAGTCTGGGAGGCCAAAGTGGGCGGATCACGAGGTCAGGAGATCAAGACCATCCTGGCTAACATGGTGAAACCCCATCTCTACTAAAAATACAAAAAATTAGCCGGGCGTGTCGGCGGGCACCTGTAGTTCCAGCTACTTGGGAGGCTAAGGCAGGAGAATGGTGTGAACCTGGGAGGCGGAGGTTGCAGTGAGTCGAGATCACACAGCTGCATTCCAGCCTGGGTGACAGAGCGAGACTCCGTCTCAAAAAAAAAAAAAAAAAAAGAAGAGATAAGGATATAAGATGCGATGGAGCTAAAGATATGAAGCAATACACCTATTTACAAACAAAAAGATCGACTCTTACCATTAGGAGTTATTCTGTAAGAGCAAATGACAAAAACCCTGTGATGGGGCATATAAATTGGGATCCTTTTGTGAACATGAGCCCACAATTTAGAGATACAAATGGGTTTTGTGGGAGAGTAAGGCTACTTTTGAAAAGATAAACCCTTTCTCTGAATGTAGTAAAATAAACTGTCAAACCAATGACACACAATTGAGTGACAGGAAGAGCTGAACACCATGATACCACTTAATTCTATTACTTTTAAACTTCCTCATCTCTTCTGTGTATAGTCAGAGATTTCCAAGGTGTAGCAGTCTATTTATTCATCTTTGGAGAGTTAATGGAGGAGACACCATTAGTTTGAAACTGGAACCAAAGTCATGAAACCTATTCTGATTTTAATAAACAATTCTAAGTAAGAGGTTGTAGAGTAAGACTGTTTTACCAAAGCAAATGATCTGGCAAATAGCCAATTAACACTGGATATATGCAACTAATCATATAGCAGAGAAACCTGTAGTGGTTCTTTATTCTCATCCAGATTATTTTGTTGTCTCCATTAGTGGGCAAAGATAGGCAGAAATTTCCCTAACAATTAGACTGGGTAAAAAAAGTTAATAAAAAAACTAACCATTTTTGACATGTTTAACACAAGTTTAGTAGCCCAAAAGGCAAAAAGCTTGGTTAAAATGAAGCAGACTTTAAAAACTTTTGAACTTTTGTTCAATAACCCAGAAAACAGTCCCACAGACAAAAAAGAACTGGTGGGCTTAAGGCAAGGCAGACAGAAGTAATGAATTAGCAATAAACAAACAAAAACAAGGAAATAGAGAAGGGGAAGGGAAAGTAGATAGATAATCAGACAGACAACAGACATGGAAGGCAATGAATGTAGTATAAAAGGGCCTGAACTTGGTTCTAGATAAGAACTATATAAAGCAGTTAACCTAGCTCTTCTAAAACTCAGTCTCCCCAACGTACACGATATTGTGAGCCTAAAACTAAATTACCTGTATGGTTCCCTAGCTCCAAAATGCTAAAGAGTTTATCAGCGGGGAAGCAGAAAGCAAGGAATTCATTGGCTGCAGTATCTGTAAAAAAAGTAAATTTTAAGTTTTGCCCTGGCCTTCACAGCTGAAATGCTGATAATGGGCAAGACCAGAAGCAGGCCCCAGGGCAGTGCTTCTCCGATTCCAGTGTGCGTAAGAATTGCCTGGGGTATTTATTAACACACTGACTGCTGGCTGGGCTCTACTTGGAGTTTTTTGTGCAGATCTGAGGTGAAACTCCAGCATCTGCATTTCTAACAAGCTCCCAAATGATGCTGTTGGTCTGGGATCACACTTGCAGAAAGTACTAGAGAGTTAGAGGCAGAGGGCAAACAAACCTTGTTACATGGGGGAAAAAAGTTAGACTTCTCTTATTTCTGGGGGGAAGAAAAGGATTACTTGTAAGGCGACTGACAAATGTTGAAATAAAATTTGTTTCCTCTGCTGAGCAAAGCTTTGTTGTTAACCAGAATTTAATAGAATACAGTTAATTATGTAATAGTTTATAATATGAATTAGGTATTGCAAAATTCTTTAGAACCTTCAAAATTACATAAATTGAAATGTTCATGCAAAACCGGGATCATAAACTGGGAATTCTATTTATTGATCTTGAACATCACAGAATAGTTAGGTCATTTTTTTAAATTTATGCTAACACTTAAAAGAACTATATATAGTAACTTTTCCTTATAGAATGATGTGTTTCATAAGTGAACTTTTCAGATAATGGAACTTTAAACAACTAAAGTTTCTTTTATTTTTAACCATTTTAGAAGAGTATCTTTCTAAATAGAAAACACGACCATAACAAAAGCTTTCCTTCATTACTCACTGTCATCATAACACACACAATAGTGTTAAGTTCTATAATGAATAACGACCCTCCTGGGTCAACCAGTGTTGTATGAAACCATTCACTATGACACTGAATGAGTCCAGAGTTCTGTAGGTTTGCCATTTCTGCCATCTTGTTTATCTCAGTCCCACCTGAGCTATTAGCTATTAGTATTTCTCAGTGTATTCAAATCTAAGTTGCATTATGAATTGGTATGTATATGCTTATGGGCTTTAAGATGTTATTTTCTTGAGATGACTTTTTTGATTATTTACTTCCAGATGTTCAGGATGGTCTATGGATGGCTGAGTTACTGTTGGCAGCAGGAAAGTGAGGTACCTAATAGATTTTGTGTTTCTTCTTCTTCTTTTTATTTTTGATATAGTATGCTGTATCAGAGACAGAGGAAAGAGGCCCTTAGGGCAATGTTAGTATATCTAGTAAAGGAATTATAGTTCTGTTCACTTACAGAGTAATGTGTTTTAAGTTACTCTTCCTGCCCACACTCTAGAAACTTGTCAACCTTGGAATATCATGTGGACATTTTAACATTTTACTGTCTTACATACAACTTGTCTGAAAGTAGAAAGCTTTATAGAGTAACAAAAGTCAAGTCAGTTACAAGGTAAAGAAGAAATGTAAGGTGAATCTCATAACAAAAAGGAGCAAAATTTGCTATAAACTGATCACAAGAGAATTCCTAATGTTGGTATCTTACACTGTTGCTCAAAGTCATGTAAAGATCACATTTACTGACCTGGGGAATGCTGGGAAGTTGCAAGTGAGGTCATGGAATTAGAGAGGTTAAGGTTGGCAGTGATACTAAGCTGGCTCTGCAGTGCAGGAGGGTAAGGAGATGTGGGTGTCAGGAGGGATTCCTCACTGGTTTCTTCATCAATTCCAGGCAGGTACGTGTCAATCAAGGCATCAAGAAACTTAACAATAAGCTCAGCATAGTCTGGAATTTGTGTTTGCTGTAATGAAAAACAGGAAATTATTTTAGCTCCTTTTCTTTAAGTAAATCCCCATCTGAAGTCAAAAAGGTATTAATTTTGTTTGGACTTAATTTACTATTTTTCTTCCTTTGTATTACTTATCATTAAAAAAGGGGAGTGGAGTAATATTTATAGACTACCAGAGGACTTACAACAGGCAGGTCTATTCAGCTTACACTTAAAGCTTCCAGATGAACCTGCATTTTCTGAAAGCCATGCACAAGACAGACTGAATTTAATACTAAGGCAATACAATCATCAGGAATGATGTCTAGTCAATTTTCCAAAACAGAGAAAATGAGCAGAGCATCATCATTCCAGCTGCCATTTAGATTCTAATCACTAGACACTGTAAAGGGCTCACAGGGTTACTGGCAATCCGAATGCAAAAACTTCTGTATGATATACTATTTCTGTAACTTCAGGCCCATTTTTTAAGTGACAACCTTTGCATGTCAACAGATATTCAGTAATAGTGAAAAGAAATAAACAAAATACCCAATTCTTAAAAACTGGAACAAGGTTTATATAATTCATATTGATTTAGCACCCCCGTATCTAAAACACTGCACCAGGAACTGTTCAAGGGAAGAAACAGAAATCCTGCCTTCAAGGAACTTTGATCAATTTGGAGAAAGCCCACATACAGAGAAAATGATTATATACATATTATGTAACACTACATAAACTAACGCCAATCAGAAAACAAACTGAGGCCAGGTGCGGTGGCTCATGCCTGTAATTCCAGTACTCTGGGAGGCTGAGGTGGGCAGATCACGAGGTCAAGAGATCAAGACCATCTTGGCCAACATGGTGAAACCCAAAATACAAAAATTAGCTGGGCGTGGTGGTGCATGCCTGTAGTCTCAGCTACTTGGGAGACTGCGGAAGAAGAATTGCTTGAACGTGGGAGGCAAAGGTTGCAGTGAGCCAAGATTGCGCCATTGTACTCCAGCCTAGAGACAGAGTGAGACTCTGTCTCACAAAAACAAACAAACAAAAAAAACTGAAAAGGAGCAAATGAGGACAAATTCAGAGAGAAATGAATCTTATAGGTTGGAAATAAAATGGTAATGCTCCTTGCTAGTCATAAGCTATCTAAGTATGTGCATTAAGATTATCAAATACACAAGGGACTGTGGCAGAAAAGTATCACCGAGGTTTATGATACTCTTCTGAAAAGTCAAGCATAAGCTGACTTTGTTTGTAAAAGTGAATACACACACCCCCACACCGTGCTGCTTCCTGGAAAAAAACCTTGTGATGAGAAACTTTTTACAAAAGTAACATATGTGTTCATTGTGAATTATTATTCTGGTTTTCAGCATATTGTGTGTTCTTAAAGCAAGCATACTAATTTGAACAGAAACCTTCATTTTGCCAAAAGTTACAGAAAAATATATTTTCTTACCTTTGAAAAGGGTCCTGCAAACCGCCACAAGCCATTAAAACCAAAACCTGTAACAAATCAAATGTCACTCTTATAACAAGCAAGATATCTTTTAATTGTAACAGAAATTAAATAAGTTGTAGAGCTGATGATATGTAAACCCTATGTACATGCTGAAGACACGTTTTTAGAATATGTCAAAGCGACTAAACCCCACCTCAAATATACTCAGTATAAAAAGTTGTCAACCTGTTACATTGGACATACAATTGAGAGAGTAAAAAAATGGAATATGGAAATAAAAGTATAAACACGTCTATCCCTTATAAAGAATTCTGTAGTCAGTGCATTCTACAACAGTGCGCATGTTAGCAAGTTCATCAACCATCCTTCTCCAGATACATTTATTTACTTTGCAGGTAAGATGTTTGGTATTGTGGTGGGGATTCTTCATGGTACACCACACTCTGCACAATTCCATGGATTGGATTTAACAGATTTGGATCTTGGCACAGTGATAACAGGGTGTTGATCTTAGAGTCCA
Source organism: Chlorocebus sabaeus (assembly GCF_047675955.1). Lineage (NCBI taxonomy): Eukaryota > Metazoa > Chordata > Mammalia > Primates > Cercopithecidae > Chlorocebus > Chlorocebus sabaeus. The sequence continues at coordinate 29,546,389 of NC_132919.1, read as the reverse complement.
ACAAATTATGCCTAAAAAAAAAAGTCAACAGAGGAACATTTTAGAGAAAAATTATGTAGTGGAAAACATAATATACATTCCCCAGAATAATGTGCTAAAATTGAAGGGAGATGAGTGCTTTTTACTTTCTGGGGCATTTCTTCATTTTCCAAATTTTCTACAATGAACACGTGTGTGTGTCTGTTTTTGTCTGTCTTTTGTTTTTAGTCACCAGGGAAGAAATGGTGAAAACAAACAACTGGTAGTGTCATACAACCGTGTGTAACCATATACGGTAAATGTTTGCTTAAGACAAGGTTGGCTCTGTCTGCTACTTAGCATGCTTTAGTATTATTTCCATCCGTTGTATACTGACATGCACTTAGGAAGTTAAAACTAAATTTAGGATCTGTGCAAAACGAAAATAAAAAATTAAATTTAATGTTAATCAGTGCTTTTAAAAAATGCTGAGTCAGACCAAATAGGGAAAGCAAAATAGTTTAGAGGGAGTGAAATATATGATCCAATTGAAACTTACGAAAAAAATTACTTCTAACCCGGCTACACTCCATTAATAAAAATAACTGAGTCCTAACTCTCTAAAATTCTAACATGAGGTTAAAAAAAAGAAAATAATGACATGATGTAGAAGGCCTAGATCAGGAAAAGAATTTATCTGAGCTATTTAAATTTGAATACTTTGAGGTTAATATTTTTAGTCCTTAAGAGAGAATAAAATTCACCTCTTTTGGTCAATGTCGTTTTCACTCAGCTGTGGATAAATACAAAAGCTCTACTAAAAAGTAAACCAAAACAGGTATGCTGATTTAGATATAGCAGTCTAATAGTTTGCTTCTAAGTGAGGAAAATGAGCAATGATCATCAAAATAAACCACTTACATAAACCAGTTTTTTTAAAAGTCTTTCCTTATAAACTTTCTAATAGATCTAATAGGTCAAAACTAATCTTAACCCTCATTAAATCTACTATCTCAAAGCTAAAAATCACTATCACAATATCTCATTTTGCCCTCTTTGCAACCAGTGCACATTACTGGGTAAGCATTTGACTTAAAGACAGGCACGAAGGTTAATTAAACCAAAAGGAGATACTTACACAACAGGAAATACTTTGGGAAACACAACACTGGCCTCTGCTAAGTATTCATAAAGAATTCGTTGATCAAACTCATCTGTGGTATATTTTACCAGTGTAGCCTGCCAAGATGCAAAAAAGTAAACACACAACATTTTTACTTTGTGGCTGAAATGTTATCTGTTTGGGTGAGAAGTAGAAGACTGTATCCTATTCATGTTTCTAATATTTAAGGGCCTCCTAAAAGTAGACTGGAATAAAAATTTGAGGGTGGGGGACTCAAAAAGGGGAAATCCTTACTAGAACAGTAAGAAGCAGCGCCTGGATTTTTGGATCAGTAAGTACTTCTTCATCCAAGAGAACATTTGATTCAGACACCGAAACCTTACGTAAATGTGGATGCTGTTGTGATGAGGAAATCCTCTGAGTTTCTGCAGTAAGACAGGGAATTAATGTGATCAGCTGTATTAATCAAACACCTGGATAATCACTTCACCTATTTCAATGTTACTTCTACAATTCAACAGCTTTCTTTAGTAGATACTTTAAGTACTAACATAAACATCATATAGAATTACTATTCACCTATACAAAAGTTTTGGTTACTTATTTACAATGCTGTATATAATATATATGACTATTTTTTACACAAGCTTCAAGATAACTGTCATTTTAAGAATGGTAGAGTTTATCTTTTGAGAAATGGCAAACGTTTCTGTATTTCATTCTAAAGATTCTAAGAAATAGCTGGAAAATAAACATGACCTTCATGTACTCTCCCACCTTATTTTCAACGATCTAGATCAATACTTTGTTTCTCACCCATTTCATAATCAGTTTCTGCTACTCTCCTCATTTTGGGGGGTGTTGTGATCCCTGATTCCATTTCTTGCCTTTTAGGAGCCTTTGTGTCTGATATCAAGTGATCAAAACTTTTCCTTGTTCCTATAAACAAAAGTTACAGAATATGGAAGTTCATTAACCACAATGTCTATAAATGGTATAAATGGGAATATACTAAAAAGAAAATGTTTGGACATAAAGTGTTTAAGCTTTCACTTAGGACTAAAAGAAAGCTCTAATATATCCCTGGAGCAGTTTCTTTCCTTTATTTTCCATCTTCTCAAAGGGTTTTGTTCCCATAGCTTTCCGTTTCAGGATAGGATGCACCTTGCTGGTGCAAATTAAACTGAGATTATATTCTGTACACTGGAGGTAAACCAAACTACACTAGAGGTAAATCAACAAATATGATAACTGATAATAAATACAAGGGTAGGCATTATTCAGTACCAAAGGTCAGCTATGTCTGACCAGTCTTTTCAGTTTAAAAAATGCTGCTGGTGGCAAGAACTACTCATTAATACATGAGTAATTTCCAAGCTTAGGAAAAAAGCAGAGTTTGATTTTAATTTTTTAAGCTTTGAAAAAAAGATATGCATGCCTGAAAATACTAAAAACCAGATACACTGGGAGATGCTTCAAAAATAGCAAGTAGCATTATCTCCCACTTGGCTTTTAGTTTCTCTATTCATGTAATCATGTATTAACACTATATATATATATATATATATATATATATATTTTTTTTTTTTTTTTTGGACAGGGTCTCGCTCTGTGGCCCAGGCTAGAGTGCAGTGATATGATCTCAGCTCACTGTAACCTCCGCGTCCTGGGCTCAGATGATCTTCCCACATCAGCCTCCCCAGTAGCTGGGACTACAGGTGCACACTACCACACCCAGCTGATTTTTCTATTTTTAGTAGAGACAGGGTTTCTCCATGTTGCCCAGCCTGGTCTCGAACTCCTGGGCTCAAGCGATCCACCTGCCTTGGTCTCCCCAAAGTGCTGGGATTACAGGCATGAGCCACCAGGCCCGGCCAACAGTATTACTTTTTTAAAGCCAGAATTAAAGCCAATATAAGAAAATCTGACAATTTAACACTTGAGAAATACAAAGTCTATTACCTCAAGAATTAACACGAATAACTATTCATAATAGTCATGAATACCAAGGCCAAATAATTTAACAGCCCAAAGGGATCTAGTTCAGCTTTTTCGTTTCATGCACATGTACACCGATGAAGCCATGAGCAGTTAAGTAATTAGTCTGAGGCAGCATGGCTAGGGATCTAGACAATGACCAGATGGAAAACTTAGGTTTTCTAAAACCAGTCAGTGCTTTCCATACTCCATGAGATTGGGACACTACTTTCTACACTTAGTTTTCCTTCCTTTCTCACTTGTCCTTTTTATTTTATTCTCTGCATTCTTCCTGGAAGATCTCATTCTGCTTCCATAGCTTCAACTATCTGTGAGCTAATCAATTCTAAATGTTTACTCATCTACTTTCTTCCTGAATTCCAGGTATATCTTGTGGTTTATCTCTTAGTTATATACTCCTAGATGTCTTGAAAATATTCCAATATAATCAACCAACCTAAATTTATCATGTACTGTAAACATATTAGTCCTGATCTCTATAATGGAATCACTATCCAGACAGTTTTTAAAACTAAAAACTTCTGACATCCTTCACGATCTTCTCCCCTTCCCCACCTGTAACAATTGGTCACTAAGTCATGTCCATTCTACTTCAGAAACCTACTCCAAACCTGATTTTTGTTTTTTTTGAGACAGGGTCTGACTATGCTGCCCAGGTCAGCCTCAAACAATCCTCCTGCCTTGGCCTCCTGAGTTCCTGGGACTATAGATGTGTACCATTATGCCCAGCTCCAAACCTGCTGGTTCTTCTCCATTCTCTCATTGCTCCTGCCTTAGTGCGGGGCCCACACCATTTTTAAAATTTTTTTTTACTTGGACTGCTATATCAATTTTATTAAATGGTTCCCTTGCTAAAAATCTGTTCTTGTCTCTCCACATTGCTGTTAGAAAAACTTGGCGAAAATTAAAATTTGGTCATGTTCTTCCCCTACTTAAATACCTCAGCTGAACGCGTGATAAAGGAAAAATCTCTTATCATGGCACACAGTCGTTTCCAATCGAGTTCTAATCCTTCTTCTCATCTCATTTCCTACCCCATTCCCCATGATGCCATGATGTATCATGTTGCTTTCCCGCCTTTTCTTTACTCTTGCTATTCCCCACTGCCCTTAAACATACACCCCTACTTATCCTGTTGTCTATTTAGCAAGCATATATTAAATCTTTTGGACATAGCTCAAATGTTATCTCCTCGCTGCAGTTTTTTTTTTCTTCTAATTTCCCCAGATCTCCAGTTTCCTCCATTAAGACATATCATTGTAATGGCACCTGGAATTGCTGTTGTGATTGGCTGATTATAAGTCTTGGACACAAATTACAAACTCTTCCAGGGCAGTTACCATATCTTTTTCACTTAGTACATGGGTTGAACGAATTCAATACTACATTTTTTTCTGAGGTTAGTTTTTCATTTACAACTTCATTGGCATGAAAATCCAGAATTACAAAACACAAAGTAACCAGGAAACTCCTAAAAGATTACCTATGGCAAGGTACTAACAGAAGGGAACTCAACAACAGTAACACACCTATGTGGCTAGTAACCGTGATTGACATTCACGGTTTCTATTTCTTTCATGGTTTACTGGCAGGTTATTTATGTTACAATTTGTTGTTTGTTCACTAATTTCCTTATGAACACAAACATTCTTCTAATATCTAAAGATATTAAATGTGTTTGCATGGATAACTGAAATCTGTTGAACTATTCACAGTGTTGGCCACTGAAATATAGATCGCAATGTATTCCAGTAATAATTACAATTTTACCCAATGGAACAGAAGAACATCTCTGCATTTCCTCTGAGCAGCAATGTAAGATCAGTGTTTTTGTTTGTTTGTTTGTTTGGAGTCAGGGTCTCACTCTGTCACCCAGGCTAGAGTGCAGTGGTGCAATCTTGGCTCACTGCTACCCCTGCCTCCTGGGCTCAAGTGATCTTCGTGAGTAGCTGGGACTACAGGTGCTTGTCACCATGCCTAGCTGAGTTTTGTATTTTTTGTAGAGATGGGTTTTGTCATGTTGCCCAAGCTGGTCTTGAACTCCTGGACTCAAGCAATCCTCCCACCTGAGTCCCCCAAAGTACTGGGATTATGGGTGTGAGCCACTGCATCTGGCCTACTGGGTTCTTTCATTCATTTACTTTCAGTTACTAAAATGGAAATGAGTCTCGTGGCGTTTTAGGTGTACTTCTCAGAGATAAAAATTCTATAAATGTTGATGTAACTGAGCAATCTTAATTTCAAGAATCCTATCTTCTGGCTGGGCAAAGTGGCTCATGCCTGTAATCTCAGGACTTTGGGAGGCCGAGGAGGGCGGATCACCTGAGGTCAGGAGTTCAAGACTAGCCTGGCCAACATGGGGAAATCCCATCTCTACTAAAAATACAAAAATTAGCCAGAAGTGGTGATGTTGCCTGTAATCCCAGCTACTACGGAGGCTGAGGCAGGAGAATTGCTTGAACCCAGGAGGCAGAGGTTGCAGTGAGCTGAGATTGTGCCACTGCACTCCAGCCTGGGTGAACACAAGACTCCATCTCAAGGAAAAAAAAAAAAAGAATCCTATTTTCTTTCGGTAATTGAAAAACATGTCTTATTGTCTTTTCAAAGAAAGCATGGCAAATAGTACTATTATAGCTTCATACCATATTCACATATTCTCTCAGATGATAATTTTGGGAAGTATTACAGTATATCACTAAATCCCCTGAGTGCAGCAAGACTCTTGCTTTCTTATAGGTGTTTATCTAATATGTCTCAGAGTTCCATTCCCTGCTGACCAGCCAAGGCAAAACAAAATAAGCAGAGTCACAATAGTCTAAGATGCAGAAAAAACCGTTTCAAGGCCCCATTCTCATTTCTCTATCTCAACTTACAATGCTTAACTGATCTATCAAACTCTCTTTTAAATGGCATCAAAAACTTTGCCTCATTGAGATGGAAAATTTTGATAATCTTGCAATTTCAAATAATTTTCCAAGAGTAAAAATATCCTTTTTTTAAAATAATAAAAAAAAATCTACATAATTTAGATAAACTAACCCAGCAACTTCTTAGTGTTGGCCTGAGAAGGCTGCCCCATGTCCAAGCTCATGGATTTCCTGGCTCGGGGACTGGTCTGGCCGACAGTTGGATAGGTGGCTGCAAGGTATCCTTCAGAACCTTTGGGAGAGGACCATGGCTGAGTCTCCTTTAGTGTCCTGAGAGATTAAAACAATAGAGAAAAATTAATTAACATGGTGACAAATATAACCATTGTTTGCTCCTTCCAAGTGGCTGTCCTATTTCCTATCAACAGCAATCAATTAATTTTAAAACTGTACTTTAAAGGGCTTTAGGGTACAAACTCTTGTTGTATCCCCAGGAATTATCAACTTTCTTGCCACAGTATCTTGTACATAGTACATTTGGTGAGTACTGAACTCACCAAATGCTGAGCAAAAAGAACTGTACTGCAATTGTTAAAAGCTGACAAATAAAAAGGTATAGCAACAGGGGTGTCCAATCTTTTAGCTTCCCTGGGCCACAGTGGAATTAGAAGAATATTCCCGGCCACACATAAAATACACTAACACTAACTACAGATGATGAGCTTAAAAAAAAAATTGCAAAAATCTCATAATGTTTTAAGAAAGTTTACAAATTTGTGTTGGGTTGCATTCAAAGCCCTCCGGGGCTGGGTGCAGCCTGCGGGCCATGGGTTTGACAAGCTTGGTGTACAACATTATGTTTTAAAATACGTTTACATTGGCTGGGCGCTGTGGCTCATGCCTGTAATCCCAGCACTTTGGGAGGCCAAGGCGGGTGGATCACCTGAGTTCAGGAGTTCAAGACCAGCTTGCCCAACACGGTGAAACCCCATCTCTACAAAAATACAAAAAATAGCCGGGCATGGTGGTGCGCGCCTGTAATCCCAGCTACTCAGGAGGATGAAGCAGGAGAATCACTTGAACCCAAGAGGCGGAGGTTGTAGTGAGCTGAGATTGTGCCATTGCACTCCAGCCTACGCGACAGAGTGAGACTCCGTCTCTAAGAAAATTAATAAATAAAAATAAAGATAAATAAAATATGTTTACATTGTAGAATGGCTAAATCAAGCTAATTAACATATGTGTTACCTCATATATTTATCTTTTGCGGTGAGAATACTTAAAATCTACTCTTGTAGCAATTTTCAAGTATAAAACGCATTGTTATTAACTGTAGTTATGCTGATAAAAGACCTTGAACTTATTGCACTGATTTTTTTTTTTAAATCAGAAAAAATCAAGTCTAAACAGGCAACTGTTTAAAAACCAAGAAAATCAGACATTAATTTATAGTTTTGACAGGGGAACACAGGCAAACTATTTTACTTTTTCTATAACAAAAAGGGCATATCTCAAAGTAATATAATAATGGGACTGACAAAAGTAAGACTACTGAATACCAAGTACGTTTGAAAAATTTTTGCATACATTGTTAGAATCTTAAGGAAATTGTTGAAGTCTTTTTATCAAAAAGCAGGATGTTGATAAATGGAATGATATGAGTTTTGCGAACAGAAGATAACTTTTCTACATTCAACACTGTCCCTAAACCTTAAAGAAATTTTTTTTAGTTGAAAATACAGAAAAATCCCCCAATGATGCCATTTTCATGAAATTTCTCCAAATTATACTGAAAAATATATTACCCAAAACCATGTATAACAGATATAATTTTGACCATCTAAATCTACATTATAGAAAACTTTAAATAACATTAGTGTGATATGAGTAAATACAACAAACGTGTTAGCATGTCTGTATTTTTACAAATCTGTATAGATTCGTTCTCTATCCAAGCACGTAATGTGTTGTTTATATTTTGCGTTACTTTTTTTTCCCCAGGCCCTTCCCCCACAACCTAATATTTTCAAGAGCGTCTCTTTTCATTGTTCAATTGGTCTGTGCTTCAGAGGCAAACTAATGTTAACATTAGCACAATTAGACTGGAAGAATAACTTTCCTACTAACCCACATAAAATACTACACATTTATAAAATGAGTTTTGACTTACACACTCTTCCTAGGCCATCACTAGATTTCCCCCATATTACCTTCTAGATAACTCTGCTGCTTGCCTCCATTAGTTGGAAAATTGAAACTTGATTATAGGAGAGTAAATCCACTTACCTATAGGTAGGATCACCATGATGAATGGGATATGTATCCATAGGAACATTTTCCATTGAAACATCAGTAAGAAGAAGTGACTTTCTATGTTTTAGGCTGCAGCGACTTCGAACTTCTTCAGACACTGTAAGTAAAGCTAAAAGGAAAATGGTGGTAGGTTAAAAAATTTAACAAATCACAAGTGTGACTTAAAACAGGATGAACTTACAGTCTCCTAAAGAGGATAATACCTGTTAAATGTGCACATATTTTGGAAGACTACATAAACATGAAATATACAAAGATATTTAATAAGCATCTTTTATTTTCCAAGTGCTTTAATGTACATTTGATTTTAACAAACACAAAGTAGGCAGGGCAGGTATTATTAAGTTGAGTGAGAACAAATACAGAGATGTTAAATGATTTGCTCAAGGTGATATGGTTCAAACAAAAAAGTTGAACAAACAGAAGTCTGTGAAACTGAGAATCAGCACTTTCCATCAAACAACTACATTCAAGAATTGTACGTAAGTGCTAAGTGTTGCTGAGTAAAGAAACAAAAATCAGATAAAAGCAAACAGGAAGCTTTAATGGAATGGTGGGGACAGGGCAGACATTCCAGATAAAATCACATAAGGAATGAATATTGAAGAGGCAGTCACTTGCAGGAGATGGCAAGTAGATTAGCTTAAAATAGCTCATCCATTTGGAGTGGTAATAAAAAATGAAGCTCATGAAATTTGGAGAAAGATAACAGAACTGAGAAGGCTATTTAAGGGCCCAGGATGCTAGACTGAAGCATTCAGATTTTATGATGGATAACAGAGAGCCACTGTTGTGTCTTGAACCAAAGATGACCAAGGGAACACATTTCAGATTTTAATGGGAATTAAATTTATTCCTACAGAAAAATGTTCTGGCAAAACTCTCAAAATTTTAATCACTAAAGGACTAGATTGTGAACTTTCTACTCTGCCAAGCAATCGCCAAAAACCTATAGGTATTTGCACTTTTTGGGTGATCCTTACATATAGCTGTAGCAAGATTAATTTTGTTTATTTTGTGTTTTTACCTGCTAAGTAGGCCACGCTCTGTGTATTCACTTCAAATTTGTCACAATTCCTGTGTTTGTTAACCAGAGTTAGTAGTGTATGTAAAATTCTGACTGTTCTTGCAACAATGGCAGGTGAAGGATGCCTGTACCCTACAAAAAAACAAACAAACAAATAAGAATTAATTTTTTGAACAAGTATCTGCTGAGGTCTTCTTCCCTGACTTTTGACTAACAACTCTGCAAGGAAAGGAAGTATAACTCCTACTTTCCAAGAATAGCCATTTGGGAAGGTAAAACATACATATGTGAATGTGAATAATTAACTATGTATAAGATTAAGTACCAAAAATGTGTAGAATATAATAATATTCCCTAGAACTCTATAGTACTCCAGGAAGAGGAAAATTAAAAAACATGATAGTCTTTCAGATCTTCTATTTCCTAAAGCAGCACAGGGATTAAAAAAAAAAATCTATGTATTAGAATTCTCCTTAAGATTTCTTTTGAAAATAGAGTTATTTTACAAAAACACTTTTAATTAAAAGAAAACCTGATGACATAGGAAGTATATGCTCTAACAGCCCAAAAAATAGGGTTGATTAGAGGATAAATTTGATCTTTGGCCAGCTTTTAATCATTAATGCTACCCCCATTTAAAAAATCACATGTTCAAAAGTGATTTGAACATGGAAAATATCTGGTATTCTTTTCTTGTCTTTTAAGACAGCGTCTCACTCTGTCACACAGGCTGGAGTGCAGTGGTAGGATCTTGGCTCACTGCAACCTCTGCCTCCCAGGTTCAAGCAATTCTTGTGCCTCAGCCTCCTGAGTGGCTGGAACTACAGGTGTGCACCACCTCACCTGGCTAATTTTTGCATTTTTAGTAGAGATGGGGTTTCACCATGTTGGCCAGGCTGGTCTTGAACTCTTGGCCTCAAGCAATCCGCCTGCCTCAGCCTCCCAAAGTGTTGGGATTACAGGCGTGAGCCGCTGTGCCCAGCCTGATATTCTTCTAGATATAAAGAATAAGTAAGCACTTTATTAGCCCAGTTGCAATTACTTATCTTGGTATCCTTTAGTAAGTGTAATATTTTTTGAGAAATCCCTACTGACCTTAGAGATTAACACTGTCAATATTTTTTGTAGAAATTTCCTAAGAAAGTGAAATCAAATGCATACATTCATAGTAGTGGGTGTATGCATCTCTCTCTCTCTCTCTCTCTCATAAAAACTGGGGGAATCTCCATGGTCCCTCAAGCCTAAGATTTAAATTGATACAAAATTGTTGACTCAAGCTGTAGCTTGAATCTCTATTGTGGCCAAATCCACTGCTGAGACCACTGGGGTTCATGCCAGCTCCTTCTCCCAGGTCTTACTTTACCCTGCTTTGCTTCTGACCCACCACTACATGCCGTTCCTATTAACTGCAGTCTCTGGCCATGACTGCCCCATGTTAATGAACCAAAGTTAACAGGCTGTGAAGTCAGCAATGGGGAGTAAAACCAGGTTAGGAAGTGAATGAGCTGGCTCTGAGGAATAGCTGGAGATCACTGGCTATAAGAAATATAGAAAGGGGTGAGGATAGGGTACCAGAAAGGTGAGATACAATGGTATAAAATAATAGTATTAATCAACAATAAACTATAAACAGGTTGAAGAAAATCTGTGATCAAATCTCTTAACATTTTCTAATATAAATTATTCAAATAACACTCAGTGATTTGCAGTCTGTTTTATTTTGAAAATCAGTAAGATACTTAGGTATTGTTACTATTAATAATAATACAGCTATTATAAGACTCAGCATGTAGGTTTTTTAGGAATCAACTCTGTGGTCTTTTTTTTTTGAGGCAGGGTCTCACTCTGTCACCCGGGCTGGAGTGCAGTGGCATGGTCATGGCCCACTGCAGACTTGACCTCCTGGGCTCAAGTGATTCTCCCTCCTCAGCCTCCCAAGTAGCTGGGACTACAGGCATGTGCCACTGCACCTGGCTAATGTTTTGTATTTTTTGTAGAAAGGGGGTTTCACCATATTGCCCAGGCTGGTCTCGAACTCCTGAGCTCAAGACTTGATCCTTCTGCTTCGGCCTCCCAGAGTGCTGGGACTACAGGTTTGAGCCACCATACCCAGCCAGAATAAACTCTTTGATTTTTCAGGCAAATATGGTATTTGATATGGAAATGAGGCTCTCATAAAACACATATCAAACAAAACACAACTCATTAGGACAGATACAGTTTGCATTTATTTATTTATTGAGACAAAGTCTCACTCTGTTACCTAGGCTGAGTGCAGTGGTGTGATCATGGCTCACTGTAGCCTCGACTTCCCAGGCTCAAGCAATCCTCCCATTTATGCCTCCTAAGTAGCTGAGACTACAAGCACGTGCCATCGTGTCTGGCTAATTTTTTTCTGTAGAGATGAAGTCTCACTATGTTGCCCAGACTGGTCTCAAACTCCTAGCCTCAAGTGATCCTCCTGCCTCAGCCTCCCAAAGTGTTGGTATTACAGACGTAAGCCACCACGCCCGGCCTAGTTTGCATTTAAAGTAAGACATATGGGCTAACTTACTTCAATTTATTTCAAGTAATCACTTACTCAAATTACTTCTGGTTTCTTAATACTATTTCATAAAGATATTCTAACATAAGGCTTTTACCTTTTAAAAGGTGTCCAACCAATGCAAAGTTAAAGTTAGAGTTGAAATTGAGTCCAACAAAATGATCCATTTGCTTGCAGTGCCACTCCAGAGGATTCCGGATTGCCATAAATACTTCCTCTGGACTCTATTAAAGATAATCATGAGATGGTTGATGAGGTTCACACAGTAGCTTTCTTTAAAGGCTCACTTAACTGGTTTTTGTGTTCAATAGTACGACAAGATAAGTAATCCTTTCAATTTGAGAGAAATTATTTTCAGTTGACGGCAGAAAAACCACAGAACATTTTAGCTACTACAAATTAACTGGTGCAAGACAGTCAAACATATGAATTAAGAAGATGGTGGAAGATGAAATCACTTTTATTTACAATACAAAATAAATAACTGTAAATTTACATCCTGGTGACTTTTAACATGCTTATTAACTCTCGATGCCTAGCATCCTAAGGGCACCAGAATCAATATTAGCGCCTGCTACTGGGCTGTTCTGAAGATGAAAATACCGAGGCAGATGCCCCATTTGCAATGCTCCATTTGCAAATACTTTTTTGAGACGGAGTCTCACTCTGTTGCCCCGGCTGGAGTGCAGTGGCACCATCTTGGCTCACTGCAACCTCCTGGGTTCAAGTGATCCTCCCACCTCAGCCTCCCAGGTCACTGGAATTACAAACACGTGCCACCGTGGCTAATTTTTGTATTTTTAGTAGAGACAGGGTTTCACAATGTTGGCCAGGCTGGTCTCAAACACTTGACCTGAAGTGATCCTCCCAACTCGGCCTCCCAGAGTGCTGGAATTACAAGCATAAGCTACTGCACCCAGCCAATCTGCAAATATTCTTAACATATAAATAGCCAACAACTAGATATCACTGACCACCATTATCCCAAAATAGTTCTAGAAAAAGGGCAATGAGAATTAGGAAAGAGGGGTTCTAGTCTCAAAACAGATGTACAAACATGGGCAAGTGACTTAACTTCTTAGTTCCTTTCTAATTTGCAAAATGGAGGTCTGATTAATAAACTCCATAAGACCTCCTACTCCTAAAATTTTGTGTCCATATATCTCAGACCCATAGCTGTTTCAGGTTCACACTACATCTGGTAGTCTGAACTAATAATGTTTAGACCAAGTATCTTTACACTTAAAACCATAATCCTGTTCTTTCTACCCACAGTTCAGTTAATTTCACTTCAGGCACATCTCACTGTATATACACATTCTTTTAAAAACATTCCCCTCTTTTCTCCTAGACACTTCCCATTTTTATCCAAAGACAAAAGGGACATAATTTCATACTATTTTATTCTCTCCTCTATTCTCTACGAACTAAAATCCAGCCCCAATCAGATCTCCATTTTACAAATTAGAAAGGAACTAAGAAGTAACTTGTGTAGGGAGACCCCTGAAACTATTGCTACAGAATCAAAGAGGAAATGCTCCTGATTATTGTAAATACAAAATTGCATGCAGGATTGTGTAAAGACAATGGCAGGATGGACTGCCAGAATGAGCCAACAGCATGTGATGTGCTTTCCCCCTGCAGAGAGCCTATGGACAGATGTGCAGTCAGGGAGGTTTCACATCACCAAGATTCCTATCCCAGAAAAGCAGATGTTCATAGCTCTAGGAATGGAATGCGACCCTTGTGGAGAGCCTATAAACGGACACATGAGGGGTGCCTGTTCATATGGATAAGATAAGGCCATAAATGCCCTCATCTTGCCACAGCTCTTCTAGGCCTCTTTAGGGTTAAGGCATACTCCCTTCTGCGAATTTCTGGTCTAACAGGTTGTCTAGCTTCACATCCTGTTTCTATGGATTGTTTGTAACCAGCTTTTGCTGCAACTGTTACTGCTGATTAATATCTTACTAATCAGAGGTTATGGAGAGACTGTGCTTCTGTTTTAAGGCTCTGTTAGAAATTTACTGATGCACACACTGTATTATAAATTCTTATCTCTGTATACTGTACTTCTGCATACAGATACTATGTTAAAGAATTACTTTCACGCCATGTGACCATCTCACCTCATAATCAAATGACCCTAAATCCCTCACTAACCTACCCCCGCCCTCACTAAACTTAATAATAAATGCTGGTACATCCAGTGCATTGACGGCATCACAGGACCAGAAGGTGGTGATCCCCCTGGACCCAGCTTTCACTATCTTGTGTGTGTCTATTATTTCTCGACCTGCCAACCTGCCTGGGAACAAAGAGCGAGCCCCGTTGCATTGCAGGCTGCTGGCCAGATCCTGCAACAAACTTGCCCATGTTCATATATATATACACATACACACACACACGCATGCGCATGCGCACACACACACACACCACTGGCACCCCTCCTAACATTTATTAACCTTAACTGGAGTTGGATTTTATATATATTTTTTATATATATATATACACACACACACTTTATATATGTATGCACATACATTACATATATATGTGTGTGTATAATATATGTATACACACATTTTTTTTTTGGGAGACAGGGTCGCGCTCTGTTGCCCAAGCTGGAGTGCAGTGGTGTGATCTCAGCTCATTGCAAGCTCTGCTTCTCAGACTCAAGCAATCCTCCTACCTCACCTCCCAAGTAGCTGGGATTACAGATGCATGCTACCATGCCCAGCTAATTTTTGCCTTTTTTGTAGAGATGGGGTTTTGCCATGTTGCCCAGGCTGGTCTCTAACTCCTGAGCTCAACTGATCCACCTGTCTTGGCCTCTCAAAGTGCTAGGATTACAGGTGTGAACCACAATTCCTGGCCACTAATGGTATATTTTAAAGTAAGATTAGACAGAAGGAAAAAACTAGTAAAATTAAGTACCCAAAAGTTTCCTTTAGACTCTCCAGCTTCCTTATCTACTATGAATTATACCTATTTTTCATTAGGTGGCATTATTAAGTAAAAATAAGATTACTTTTATATTATTTCTTCACTTGTGAAATGGGTGACAGAGAATGCTAACCTTTACCTTAAGGTTATGAAAATTAAAAATAATAGTGCTTAGCATATAGCCTGGCATGGTAGCTATTAATATTTTTACCATGTATTATTTATCCTCATTCTGTAAGGATAATCATGTATTATTTATCCTTATTCTAGAATTCTACTAGTATTAGGCCAGTACTTTTTGTTTTTTTTGCTATTTTTATATAAAAAATATGCATTTGAGTTTACATAGTTCTTTATGAGCTGGTAAGGAAATATACTCACAATAAGTTACATTATAGAAATTCATATTTAAGTTATGGACTTCTTGTGATTTTAAAAGAATAGCAACAATAAAAGATGGAAGAGTATTCTAAATTTGAGTAATCTAGGAACCTCAAGGGAAAGCCTGCTTACCTTGTCATTGAATATACGGAGACTATCTAAAGTATGCAGGTTTTGTTCAAGAAGTGCTGTGCCTGCTGAATACAAGTTGACTTCATCAAGCTGCAGCACAGCCACAGCTACCCAAAAGAGGGCTTTGTGCAGAGGTGAGTCCTGGCAAAGGAGACATGTTTGAGGCTAGTAAGATGAATCATAATGTAGTCTCTTTCAAAACACACTGCAGTAAAAAATAAAGCAGCTTATCTTCCTAAATTACCCAAGTTTTCTCTTTTGGGGAAGATAAAGATACAGGTAAGCTCTTCACCTTTTCATATGTATAACTAAAGACACTGTTAGCTGGACTGAGAACATTACTTAGCACCTCCTTTGACTTCTCCCTGTTCTTTGACTTCTAAATCCAGTCACCAAGGTTTGTCGATTCTTCTACAGTAGTCTCTTTTGTATCGTCATTTCTTTCTCATTGCTAATGACATTACCACATGCCAACCTTCTTTATTATAAAGGTGGATTCTTTTTACCTCAGTTTCTCCCTACTCCAATCCACTGTGCACACTATCACCAGGATCTAAGTCCTGCTTTCATCACATGACTTGCCTGCTTAAAAGCTGTACATTTCCAAACTCTTTTCTGAACAATGCTGAATATGGGATGAGGTCTATCCAGTCCTCACAACTTTCCCTCTCTTGATTCCTTTGAAAAGTTTCTCCATTACAACTAGAATGTTCTACCCACCTTCCCTCCATTGTCCTGGCATTCTTGTGCAGCTCTCTCCCCTTCTCTCTACCTACATTAACTCCTATGTTTCCCTTTAACTTTAGTTTAAACTCTGTCTTTTCAACTTCTTGTCACTCTTAACCAGTACGGTAATCTCTTGTTGCTCCAAATTAAAAGCATGTATTATTGGCAATCCTTGTTTAGCACTGTGATATTAGGGAAAATACATGGACTTTAGAGTCAAATAGTACTGCATTAGAATCATGGTTCTTTTATTAGGTATGTGACCTTGGGCAAATTATTTAGCCCTTCTGAGCTCATTTTCACTTATAAGATGGGGACCAGAGAACCATTTTGTATAATATAAAATTAGGATGTTTGTAGACAAACCAGGAATATAACAGGTATTTATTTCTCTGTTATCTCTCCCAAGTCTGGCATACCTTTGTACTCAAATCACAGAATTAAACTACTTTAGAACTGGAGGGTAACACTATGCCATTATCTAATCTAAGATTTTTCATTTTATTAATACGAAAACATGATGTCCAGATATATTAAATATAAAAATGGGTTAAGCTCAGACCATCCTAAAACAGTGGCCACATCATTTTACTCCTTTTAAATATTATCTTCATTTGGCACCCAAACTCTTATGATGATCAAGTATACGTCTCTCAGCTCTAATTTCTCCATAGTAATAATCACTAACATACTATGTATTTGGTTTACTTTATTATCCACTCACTCCCCAACCTCCACACCCACCCCAGAAAGTAAGCTCTGTGAGAGCAGTGAGTTTTATGGGCTTTGTTAGTACTCTATCTCTAGCGCCTAAAACAGTCCTTGGCAACAGTAGATAATCAATACTTATAAGATAAAATAATTAAGAATATATACCTATCTTTCCTTTAGCACTGATGAGAAAAAAACTTATAAGCACTTGAGAACATACTAGCCATACTTACTCTTCTCCTAATATAACTACTTCAAACAACTAAGAGGTTCTACTTTAACTATAGCTTTTTCATTATAACTTATTCTCATCTCATTTTCTAAACTCTTTGAAAGAAAGTAAAATTCAACACTGATACCCAAAATGAATGTGCTCATTTTCTGTACAGTAATTACCTTATTAAGAAGTGGCTGTAATTTGGTTAGTGCTATTACTGTAGCTTCTATCAGAACTTGACTGTTGTAAGTATCAGGTCCTTTTAAGCAACTCTCAAGTGCCTTTTAGGAAAACAGAATTTTTTATTTTACTTTCATTAAAATAAAACATTAACTCCTAAACTGAATCTCAGAATGAATTCAGGAACATTTACTTATTTAACAAATGCTAGAATGATTTCTAATGCTATGGTGATCTTCATAGCTAGCTTAATGTACATTTGTTTTCTTATGTTTTGATATTTCTACATTATAAGAGTCAGACATTATGATAGTAATTACAAATTAAATAATTTTATACAAGGCTATAGTCTTACCATATAATTAAATACTTTGAAAACTGGTAAAATACTAAGTGTACCTGCTTAGCAAAAGAGGCAACATATTTTATTTTAAAGACATCTTCCTTATCGAAGTAATCAGAGTTTACAAATAAAGACAGCTTCTTTAGAGAAGACTTCAAATAATTACAATAAATAATCAAAATACATTTTAAAGGCTTAATAAGTAACATATATTTTATTGACCTCAAATTTAAATGTCTTTTAGAAAAATGAAAGATATGCTTTACAACTTGAGAACCATAAATATTTGGGAGAAGTGAGGGTGGAACAGGTACCTTGCTAAGAATACGGATAATCTGCTTTATCTGCCCATGAGACACTCGTTTGCTAATACACCCAAAGACAACAAGAGCTCTTGGTTGCAGGGATGGATTATACTGGAATGCAAATCTGCAATTAAAAGATCCACAGAACTTATAAAAACCTTTGTGTTTATGTATACTAAATAATAAATTATAAATTATAATATTGATCATACAGTAACAGCTGTATTTTCAACAATACACATATTTTTAAAACTTATATTTAATTTGGGACATACCTTTGAGCTAGTTCTGTCCACTGGTCCAGCCACTTGCACGTTGGAATATCTCTCATGCATGCCTAAAAAAGGGGATACTCTGAATACATATGTGCATAAATGTTTTTAGAACTGTTAAATGTTTATTGTGATGTCATTAAGTGACCTATCTGTTACCAATAACACAGTCCATGAAGTGTTTTATTTAAGCATTAAGTGCAAAATAGCACAATAAACCAGTATTTCTTCTATATAGTATTTACATATTTTTTAAAAAAGATTTTAACTTAGTTTCTTATCATTTTGCCTTCTCTACCTCCATGATCTCCAATAAAGCTTCTGTGACTGTTTCCAAGGATGTCAAAGCAAAAGTCTCTCTCTCATAGGAGCCAGGAGAGAATGACCTGTCCCGGTAACTGGAACGGAAGGCAATGACAGCGGCTGACTTGACTTTGCTAATGCCAAACAGCAAGTAAAATTTGGGTAATGAGAATTCTGTCAGACTGAGTCTCAAAACTTGCTTGGTCTCTTCTGTAAGAGAATAAAGGAACAAGAAAAGACAGAAAATATTACTTTTTAATTTCTAAAGTTCCATGCTTCATTTTGAATTTAGAAAATCTGAATACCATATAAAAATTACATAATCATGCTCCCTAAATCAAACCTCTAGATACATTGTATTAATGCTTCTTGCTTCATTTATCTACAAATTAGTGCTGGTAATGGAACATGGTCAACTGGCACTGAGTATTCTGCTTATGGGATAACTACAAGGGTCTACACGACAAGTATGCTTTATTATAGCTTGATATGGAATGGAAGTAATTTATTTTCTTTTTGGTAATATTGCATATCATTACCGCAGGCTTAAATTAGCAACTTGGTGTTAGGGCACCAACATAAATAAGATAATCCATATTGATCAGGTGAAGTAAAATGGAGAAAGGAACTGGTAAACACAAATTCCTTTCCGAGAACTTACCACTAAAATGAAGCTGTGAACAAGTACACAGAGAGTGAATGATATTAATGACCAGTCCATGTGTGGAAGCTCTAAGGGAGAGCGGACCTGTGGCTACTAAGAAAGTAACAACGTGGAAGAGGTAGGGAAGATGAGCTGCCACATCAAGGGAATTGTTGAAGGACAGCATCAGCATGTAGCGTGCTAAAATAGCAATATCATCCCACATAAGATGTTGTTCTAAAGTAGGAGTTGGAGATAAGCATGTCTTGTCAATTATTTTGCACATCCTTCCAATAACCTGTAAAGAAGCAAGAATTTCCTTTTTTAAAAAACATGGGACTAAAAGTTTTAGCACTAAACTAAAAGTTCAGTTTAAAAGTAATTACAAAACAAAAAACCTCCTGATGATAAAACAGATATGCTATAGTACAGAGGGCAAAAGAAAAGTGATTACCTTGCTTGAAACCAATTTCACATTTCCAGAAGCCAAAGCTACAGCAGTATCTGCCATCACCTCAGCTTTTATTGATCCCAAGCCACCTGTTGCACTGGTTTTGATGAAACTGTCTAGTACAACATCAAGCAGATCTGTAATCTAGTTGAAGAAGGAAAATAACATGTTTTTAATCACTCTACCAATTTTTAATTTAAAAATATTCATTGGAACAGCCTAATCAATATGAAAATTCTATTTTACCTGAGGCCTCAAAAATACTACATTTTATTTACAGACCTGTCAGTAAATACAATTTATTATAAAATATCCAGGAAAGGATGAGTATATGTATTTGATTCCTTCAGAGATTAAGAGACTGGCATTCAAAAATTTTAAATCTCTATCAATACTATCTTCAGTCACTTGCAAAGTATCTCTGTGCTTTTCTAAGACAGTAATGTAGGATCAATATAAAATAGCTATTTGAAAATACAGAGTTGGGTGCAGTGGCTCACGCTTGTAATCTCAGCACTTGGGGAGGCTGAGGCAGGTGGACTGCTTGAGGCCAGGAGTTCAAGGCCAGCCTGGGCGACATACCAAAAACCCATCTCAAAAAAAAAAAAAAAAAAAAAAAAAAAAAAAAATTAGCCAGATGTGTTGGTGTGCACCTGTAGGCCCAGCTACTTGGAAGGATGAGGTGGAAGAGTCACTTGAGCCTGGGAAGCAGAGGTTGCAATGAGCCGAGACTGCACTACTGCATTCCAGCCTAGGCAACAGAGTGAGACCCAGTCTCAAAAAAAATAAAATATAGGAAATGACATCAAGTACCAAGATGTTTTCTAGGGCTGTAACACTGGCTCTAAGGTTATTTCAAATTATTTGGAAGAGCAGCAGCAGTGTTTGAGTGAGGACATTATTTCCTTAATTGATTACTCTGAAGAAATGATATGCCTAATTCTTGTCAGATAAAAATAAAATTTACATTATATCCTATTTTAATACTGGCATTCTTATGTAGAACTATAAATGAAAGCAGATGTCCCAAATAGCATCAAGAAGAAGAAACATCTACTGACACCTTTGGAATGTAGAGAATTAGAATAAAGCACTATTTACTAGAAATGTCATCAGATTTCCACAGTTCTATATTTTATATATATATATATATAAGCTAGTTATTTTATATAAAAGCAGTCTATAATTATGCCAAGAAGGAGACTGTGCAAATCACTAGCTTTTCTCTGGCTCTGAGATATACACTAGACATTTACAATTTTGAATCAGATGAAGAGCTGGGTGAGTGTCTACATGCTTTCTGAAGGAGGAAATTGTGCTTTTTACAACTCTATCCCTAGTATCTGGGGCAGTGCTTTGCCCAACATAGGCACCAGATAAATACCTGCATAAAGGAGATACTAGATAAATATTTGAGCAAACTCAATACCTGCCCAAGGCTTCCCCATATTTTTGCTTGAATAGATGGGTACATCTGTTTTTCATTGATGGTCATTGTTATCAGCTTATCAAGAATAGCAGTAACTCTTTGTCGTTTGGCATCATCATTATGCTTGCAAAAACGAACTAGATTTGACAGCCATGGAGTCATGTATTCCAAACAAAGGTGTTTCAATTCAATACCTGGAAAAAAATACACTATTAGCATGTGATGGTCAATGAGAATCACATCAACAATTATTTAATATTAAGAATTCAGGGAAAAAACGGTAAAAGGTAAAGACCATTACCTAGAATCAGGCCTGGAGAAAAGAGACTTGGCAAATATATTTTTGTAGAGGTGAAGAAATAACAGTCCTTGAAGAAAGTAATTTTAAAAGCCAGTAAGCCAATTTTTGAAAAGTTTTGTCTTATTTTCCTCCATTTTAGTCCTTTCTTCTTAAAAAGTTGTTTTATTCTCATTATAAAAGGAAAATGTGGTAATCACAGAAAGTTTGGTAAAAGGAAAGCATCACCGCAAAAATGAAAACTGTATTAACATCGGTGTATCATCTCATCTCTCCTCAGGCTTTCAAATTTATGTAGACTTAATGTACATTTATGTGTATGTACATAAGTATAATCCACTCTCACTCCCCCACAAAAACTGGGATTATGTTATACATGCACTATGCTCTGAATATTCTTTTCAGTGATTACACTTAGATTATTAGTATTTTTTGAGACAGAGTCTCGCTCTGTCACTCAGGCTGGAGTGCAGTGGCTTGATCTGGGCTCACTGCAACCTCCACCTCCCGGGTTCACGCCATTCTCCTGCCTCAGCCTCCCGAGTAGCTGGGACTACAGGCACCTGCCACCACGCCCAGCTAATTTTTTGTTTTCATATTTTTAGTAGAGACGGGGTGTCACCGTGTTAGCCAGGATTGGTCTCGATCTCCAGACCTTGTGATCCGCCCACCTCAGCCTCCCAAAGTGCTGGGATTACAGGAGTGAGCCACTGCGCCTGACCTATACTGAGATTGTTTATTCAACATTACAAATTCTGTGAACTTTTTTTAACTTACTTGAAAAAGCTTCACATTTATAAGACAAAAATTGTACAAAAATTTATACACTTTACCTAAAGTCTCAAAGAATTTTTAAAATTGTAAAATGTACACAACATAAAATTTACCATTTTAACTATTTTTAAATGTACAGTTCCGTGGCTTTACCCATTTTTAAGGACACAGTTCAGTGGCACTGAGTACATTCAAATCATTGTGCAGCCATCACCACCATCCATCTCCATAACCTTTTCATCTTCCAACCTGAAATTCTGTAACAAAGCCATTTTTTAATGGCTTCATATTATTGCATCAGATGGAGAACCAATAATTTAATCAGTTCCTTATTCTTTGACTTTTGGCCTGTGCATTTTTTTGCTATTATGAATAATATCATATGAAGTTCTAAAGTAAACAAAATAAATCTATGCAATAGAGGTCATAATAGTGTTTACTCTTGCTGAAGGTAGGGTACTGAGTATATCCCTCTAGATGCTGGAAATGTTCTGTCTTGATCTGGAGATACTTTCGTGATGTATTTGCATGTAAAAGTTCATTAAGCTGTTGACTTAAGATCTTGCACTTTACTGATAAGATATACCCTCAATTTAAAAATCTACATAAAAATAATGCTATAATAAACATCTTAACATTATTTAGGATAAACGCTAAAAAGCAGAATTATGAGGACAAAAGGTATGAATAGTCTTAAGGTCTTGTTATCCACTTCCAAATACCTTTCTAGAAAAATTGCCCATACTCACAATTCCACAGACCACCAGGAATAGATCTTAAAAAAAAAACTTTGCCAAGCTGATAACTAAATATATTATCTCACTATTCTTTCAATTTGCTTTTATTAGTGAATTTCTTAAAATATAAATATATATATTTTTTGAGATGGGGGCCTCACTATGTTGTGCAGACTGATCTCAAACTCCTGGGCTTAGCGATCCTCCTGAGTAGGTGGGATTATAGGCATGCACCATGGTGCCTGGCTTTTTTCTTTTTTTGCACAAATATTCTTTTTTAAAAACATGATTTGTATGTTACTGTTAATCCACTTATTAATCTGTAAGCACTCTTCATGATTAAGGATTTCATTCATTCATTCATTCATTCATTCATTTTGAGGCGGAGTCTTCCTCTGTTGCCCAGGCTGGAGTGCAGCGGAGTGATCTCAGCTCACCGCAACCTCCGCCTCCTGGGTTCAGGTGATTCTCCTGCCTCAGCCTCCTGAGTAGCTGGGATTACAGGCATGCGCCACCAAGCCCGGCTAATTTTTGCATTTTTAGTAGAGAGGGGATTTCACCATATTGGCCAGGCTGGCCTCGAACTCCTGACCTTGTGATCCACCCACCTCGGCCTCCCAAAGTGCTGGGATTATAGGCATGAACCACTGTGCCCGGCCAATAGGATATTAATCATTTATCATATTTGCTCCAAGTGTATTTCATAGTTTTTAATTATCTTCACTTGTGTTTATTTTTTAGTAGCTATGTTTTGAAGTTTTATGTAGTCAAATCTGTTCGCTATTTCCTTTGTTTCATTCTATCCCTTTCTTACTTCATATGTCCTTACTCATCTAGAAAGCAATTAAATATTCACTTGCTCCTCTTCTTTTTAAAATGGTTCTAAGCTTTTATATACAACTTAAAATTTTTATTTTTATTTTTATTTTTTTTTAAATAGAGACAGGCTCTCACTCTATCATCCAGGCTGGAGTGCAGTGGTACAATGATAGCTCACTATAGCCCTGACCTCTGGGGCTCAAGCAATCCTCCAGGCACAATCCTCTTGCCTCAACCTCCCAAACTGCTGGGATTACAGGCGTGAGCCACCACACATAGTCCTACTCAACTCTTAAATACAGGCAGAACACACTTGGTATCCTGTGGTGTACGGTGAAGATGAAGACCTAATTTAAGTCATTTCCCAACTTCATTTCTTAAATGACTTAATCTCTCCCGCATCAGTTTGTGATGCTTCTTTATCAATGTTTCTCTTAAACTGATCTGATGGCTGATTCTTGCACACGTATGTTTTAATTATTGTACTGCTATAAAGTGTTCAGACATCTGTACTATCAAGTCTCAAGTCTCCTTTCAATATTTTCTTAGCTATTTTTGCAATTTTATGTAGAATTTAGAATCATTTAAGTTCTAGCTCCATTCTCAATCCTCAAATCCCATGGTTATTTTGATGAAATTACATTAAATTTGTAATAATCTGGGGAGAATTGTTCATGCGGGAACACAATATGCCTTTACATTCACTCAAATCTTTTCTCATATTAATATTTATCACTAAAGTTTATACTTTCCTTGTTTTGTCTGTCCTACACATTTTTTTTTGTTAGGGTTATATTCCTACATCTCTTACCTGAAAAAGAGTCTTAGTGAATTGCTGAAGCTTTTAATTATCTAATATAGAAAAATCAAGAAATATGTTTGAATGCAGAAAAAAAAGTTTTATGTATTACTGGAAAAGGAAAGGGAAGAAAAGGTCAGGAAATATGCTGGGAGAAGATCAACATTTATAAAGCGATTGGATATAAAGATGGACAAATATAAAGAGTGGATGTTAAATTTATGAGACTTAGTTAATACCAAGTCAGAACTGACTCTGGGCCCTGTATTATGTGCCACTGTGCTTGCTCTCCGTGAACTGTACATGTACTTTAAAATTATTGTTCAAAGTCAACCTGAAGAAAAGAGAAAATGATTAGTTCTCTAAAATTAAGGAGGCAACATGGATACTTATGTGAACTTTTCTGCAAACAAGAGAAATACTGAAGCTACTTAAACTGTAACAGTGAAGAAAAGTAGTGGTCCAGAGGTGTGTAAAGTACCAAACTCTTGCCACTTTGCTTTTATTGTCAGAATTTTGGTGGATTTCTCAATGTGGCCTATCAAAAAGTTCCTTCAGAGTTCCTTCAGTTACAGGGTACCACAGATATAAAATCAGAAGAGGAAAAAAAGTAAAAATATAAGTGAAAGGCTTCACCGGCAAATTCTGAAATGAAAGGGTTTTCTTTGAATTCTCTTAGAATAATTGTTAGTATTAAAGAAAATTATCATTACTTACTAGATTTGCTAAATCCAGAAATACACTCTTCCAAAAATTCTAACGTGAGGTGTGGCTCATTGGCTGCCAGTGTCTTACTAATAGAGACAATAAAGAGGGTGTTGTTGGCAGGGATACATAAACCTGATGTCTCTAGTAACTGGCCCTCGATTTTTAAATTAAAGGTACAAGTTAAGGCACACAGAAGATTATAGGCAGCTGACCTAGAAGAAAACACAAATGAAGTTGTTTTAAAACGTATTTTTCCTTATAGTTCCAAAATTTTTTCATAACATACAATTTGTGATTCTATTACAAAGTATGATCAACTATTTTTAAGTTTTATGATCAATTAGAAATAAGATGCTATAATTCCACAGTAAAACCAAAATACCCCTTAATCATTTAGGGATTTTATAAAAAGGGAGACACTTGATATAACCATAAGAGCACTGTGAGGCTCCTACGACAGAGAGGCGGGGTGCAGGCTTTCCTAAAATCAATCTCACTGGGACATAAAATATGAAAGGACTTATGGTCCTAAGGTGGATCAATAGAAATTAAGTCAGGATAAGGCACACAATACATTTTTAGTAAAGCCAAAACTCAAATTCTGGTTCCCTTTCCCACTAGATCCAGTTATAATGGGGATAGTAAGGACAGGTATCAGATGGCCCTTCCCTTCATCAAATTAGAATGTGAAAATCTTTAATCAGGGTCTGCTGAACTTCTTTCTGGGTGTCCTAAAAGTTACCCTACAAACTGAAGGTTAAAAACAAAATTAACTTATAATTAAGTCCTCCCATTTTTCCCTCTATGACCTCATTACATCATATACAACCACCGATATCGAAAAAATCCTGTAATATTCAGGTTTCATTGAGACCAAACATCACTTACAAATGTCTGAAAATATATTTAAGAAATTTAGGAGATGGTCTAAAACACTCAGACTCAATTTAAAAATTTTAATTTTCTCCCCTGTCCAGTAAAGGAAATAGTTTGCTCAGTAAACGTCAGGTTTTCCTTACATCTGAATGTTTATCATGCTACTATATTTATGCAACAACCATATAGGAGAACAAAGCCACTAGAATTTAAGTCTGCCTAAAGGCTTTTTCTCTGGGATGACATGCTTCAGCAAAAAGCAGAAGTTGTAAGAGATTGCTTAAGGTCACTAGAGAAGAATACAGGTTTACCCAGGCTAATAATTGTTAAAAGGTTGTTTGTATTTTTCAGTGAAGGTCTTTGAATTAGAAATTAAAGGCAGGCTTACAGCTCCATGTTTCTAAAATGTGAATATTAGTGTTATTGTTTCTAAGTTTATGTATCTTTTTTCTTTTTTAAAAAAATTTTAGAGTCTCACTATGTTCCCCAGGCTGGTGTGCATTGGCTATTCACAGACATGATTATAGCACACTGCAGCCTTGAACTCCTGAGCTCAAGCTGTCCTCTCGCCTCAGCTTCCTGAGTAGCTGGAACTACAGGTGTGTGCCACGGTGCTCAGCTTGTATCTTTTACTAATTCCCAGGAACTCTAAGTTTTACAATTTTGACAAAACTTTTATCCTGTGTATTTCAACACTTATGAAGAATTGGACTTCCTCAACCCAGGATAGGTGTCACAGACACCTATGAGATAAAGGAAGCAGAGCATACACAAAATCTTGCAATTTCTAAAGCCCGTCCAAGTAAATAAATCTTGATTTTTTTTTTCTTTTTCCTTTTAAGTAAAGGAGAATTTGGAATCCTAAAAGGCCCACTATAAAACCTGGGCTATGTTATCCTCAGGGAAAATTTTCAGAAGAATTTACATCTGTAAAAATCTTCAAAGTCTCAAGGTACTTGAGACAAATAATTATCCTAACTTGGTAAGGAGAGGTGCAAGGAGACGCTGGCAGGGAGGGAAAAGGTAAGATAAGAAAATACTACTTATTAAGTATAAACTATTCGCTAGGTTGCTATGCTATACTACTACACATACTATTTTTTAAGCTTTTGTAGGTATATGAGGAAGGCAATTAACTTTATTTTACAAATGAGGAAACTAGATCTCTGAGAACTTCAGTATCTTTCTCAAAGTACATAGCTAGAAAGTGGCATATCTGTTCAAACCAAATCTACTCACTCCACAGCCATGCTCTTTCCACATGCATATTCAAATTATTAACCCTAAATGGAACCAATTACACTCTGCTCAGATGATGTATTTGTTTTGAGAATTTTGTTAAGAGTGATGTAGGTGGAAAGTATGCAATACTGTTACCAAGTTATTAAACATTAGGCCTTCTTTTGTCAAACGATAATCTGACTTGACTTTTAAACTAAATAGTGATATACTTCTGAAAATGGAAAAAAAAAATTAGAGGGCTTAGAGGAGGAAAAAATTTAGGATACTTTGGGGAAGAAAAAATCTGCTATGTCATTTTGTTTTACATGAAAGTTTCCTGGAGAAAGGACATATATTGGTTTAGTGTGAATCACCCTGTTTGGAATTCCACAGTTCATGTGAATACCCCACAACTTGATGATGTCACAGTGGTTAACCAACACTGCATACCTTCCAATTTACAATATTAAGGTAGAGGCTGTTTTAAAATTCATTAAATGGTCTCATTTTAAAAGCAACAAACCCCAAATAAAACTGAAGTGAATTTTTAAAAAACCTACCGTAAACTCGGGTCAGAACTGCCTAAATTAAGTAATGCGATATTGAGCAGTGTACCAGGGACATCTTTTGGCCGAATCTTGGTGTGTTGGGGGATAGAGTCGGGCTGTGACAGCTCCCAGCGGGTCCGGATATGAATGATAGACTGGACAATGGCTTCACACTCCTGGTGCATGAAGGTGAGCGGCGTGCCCTGGTTTGCAATGGTTAAGGTGAACTGGTTCTCATCTACTAGGCAGATTTCTTCAATTTCCGAAGCATAATAGATGTCATTTAAAAAGACTGATTGTCCTAGGACTTTTGTTCGCTCTGCTGAGGTTACTTGGACAGCAGTAGAACCAACCTGGAAAGTGGTGGTGAGGGGGTGAAGTGGAGAAGAATTAAATTATTTTACATAATTCTAAAAGGCTCCAGAAACCAAACAACCAACCAAAACACTATGCCATTTAAGGAAGAGTTCCCACCATTGTATATTCAAATGGTTCAGTAATTGTTATGATAAATGTTCTCAAAAGAAATAAACATTTACAAAATTTTTATTTTTTCTTTTTAAAAAGGTCAAGAATCTTATAGAATGCCGGGCGCAGTGGCTCATACCTGTAATCGCAGCACTTTGGGAAGCTGAGGCGGGCAGCTCACTTGAGGTCAGGAGTTCATGACCAGCCTGGCCAACAACCGCGTCTCTACTAAAACTACAAAAACTAGCCTGCCGTGGCGGTGGGCACCTATAATCCCAGCTACTGGGGAGCCTGAGGCAGGAGAATCACTTGAACCCGGGAGGCAGAGGTTGCAGTGAGCCAAGATCATGCCACTGCACTCCAGCCTAGGCGACAGAGTGAGATTCCATATCAAAAAAAAAAAAGAATCTTACAGAAAAGTACTGATTTTATCCTGAAGGTTCATGTTCCTCACTCTGCAAAAAGCATGCAATAATCAGAAGAACTCTCATTAGGTAATTTCTACTCTCCGCACATTCCTACAATTTGAATGACGTAACGAACTGCCCTC
Source organism: Chlorocebus sabaeus (assembly GCF_047675955.1). Lineage (NCBI taxonomy): Eukaryota > Metazoa > Chordata > Mammalia > Primates > Cercopithecidae > Chlorocebus > Chlorocebus sabaeus. The sequence continues at coordinate 29,517,721 of NC_132919.1, read as the reverse complement.
TCCAAAACGCTCTTCTACTTCCAGCCTAACCTAGAATAAAATGTATACGTCTCATATCTTCCACAGGACCTCCATGATGACACAAATGTTGGTCTTCCTACATCTAGATTTACATAACCTTTTATTTTTTGAGACAGAGTCTCCCTTTGTTGCCCAGGCTGGGGTGCAGTGGCACAATCTTGGCTCACTGCAACCTCCACCTCCCGGGTTCAAGCGATTCTTCTGCCTCAGCCTCCCATGTAACTGAGATTACAGGTGCCCACCACCATGCCCAGCTGATGTTTGTATTTTAGTAGAGACGGGGTTTTGGCCAGGCTGGTCTTGAACTCCTGACCTTAGGCGATCCGCCCACCTTGACATCCCAAAGTGCTTGGATTCAGGCGTGAGCCACCGCAATGGCCTTACGTGACGTTTTATACACCACTATGGGGGTAGGACACCTAGGGAGGCCAGGATATAGTCTAGTCAGTCAAGAAAAGCAATGAATCATTTACAAAACACAGACTAAAACTTACTTTAATAGAAACTTTGGTATCTTTGTGAGCTAGCTTGAGAGCATTGTGGAATACCTTCAGGTCCTCTTCTAAAGCCAAGGTGGCAGCAGGTAGTTTCTGTTGTTCGTGCTCTATGTGCTCAGCCAGTTTCCCAGGACAGTCTATGAAAACAAGCCTTTTGCTACCTTTGAGGCCAGTCAGCAGCCGCTCATGATACTTGGTGTACTCCCTGACCCAGGAGTTACAGTTATAGATATAGACTGCGGAGACGTTGTCGTAAGCAAAGCCAGGAAAAACAACAAACCACTTAGAGAGAAAGTCTGTTTTAAAGCGATTGCTAGGCCCGGTATGGGTAAGGTCCACTACAATTTCATATGGCTTTGCATAATATGGCTTTAAAGTCAGTAAGACATGGTATATCAGCAAATCACCATTGATTTGACCAGTTTTGAACCTAAGGAAAATGACAAAAAAGACAAAGATTATTAACAGTGTTTTAAATAAATATACAGATGTCACTCATCAATTTTATTTTATAATTCATTTTCTAGAGAGAATAATATAAAACAATTCTTCAAAGTCTGGATTCATTTTTTAAATCAGTTGTTTTTTGAACACTGAGAAATAAGGCTAAGAGAAGAGACAAATCTCCAATTCAAAAATTTTGAGCAACAACAACAATAAAAAATTTGCTCATTAGTCAAGAAGGGAAGAAAACAGTGGGAATCAGTAGGTTGCCTGCAGGCCCACCAAACTCCTTAGGCAAACAGTCTGGTAGGAATGACCCATCTGGAGCTCTGGAGTGAGATGGTTTTAGCCAATCCATTTATCCCACCTTGATCACAGACATTCAGCAATGAACACATGATTCAAACCAGGACAACCAGGGCCAAAGAGGCCCAGTTCAAGTACTTTAGCTTAAATTGTTGGGATTTGAGATATTTCTTTCCTGGTGTTTATAAACAAGGGAATACATAGCCCTAGGAGTTGCTAGCTCATATTTTGGGATATAAAAGAAGAGCTTCCCAAAAGACTGAAGAGAAAGAGCTGAGAAATAAAAAGACAAACTGGAGCTTTGGCCATATCATTTGTGTCTTAGATAAAGCCTCTCCTGGGGTCAAATTTATCCCAGGACTCCTTAGTTATATAAGCCAATAAATACCGTGTGTTGATTAAGCCATATTAGGTCATATGTTGCTTAAAACCAAAAGAATACTAATAAATGTGAGCAGCCACAGTGATGACCATGAAAAAGCCCTGAAGTAATGGCACCAAAGTTTCAAATCAAAAGAATCTATATTAACTTAGGCCCAAAGTTTTCTGTATGTGATGATTCTGGTGATACTACTACTAAGTAAGTTAAAATAAATATCTTTACCTCAGAGGTTGGTTAATGGATATAAAAATATAATTAGGGCTTGGCACAGTGGCTCACGCCTGTATTCCCAGCACTCTGGGAGGCTGAGGCCGGTGGGTTACATAAGGCCAGGAGTTTGAGACCAGCCTGGCCAACATGGCAGAACCCTGTCTCTACTAAAAATACAAAACTTAGCCAGGAATGGTGGTGCACGTCTGTAATCCCAGCTACTTGGGAGGCTGAGGCATGAGAATCACTTGGACCTGGGAGGCAGAGGCTGCAGTGAGTTGAGACTATACCACTGCACTTCAGCCTGGGCAACAGTGAGACTGTCTTAAAAAAAAAAATAATATATGTATTATTATAATTAGATAGAAGAACAAGTTCTACTATTCATAGTAAGGTGACTAGTTAATAGTAACGTTGTATATTTCAAAACAGCTAGATGAAACAATTTATTTTCTTTGAGGCAATGGATATCCTAATCACCCTGATTTAATCATTACACACTATATGCATGTATCAAAATATCACACATACAGGCAGGGCATGGTGGCTCACGCCCGTAATCCCAGCACTTTGGGAGGCCAAGACAGGCAGATCACCTGAGGTCAGGAGGTCAAGACTAGCCTGGCCAACGTGGCGAAACCCCGTCTCTACTAAAAATACAAAAATTAGCTGGGCGTGGTGGCACGTGCCTGTAGTCCCAGCTACTTGGGAGGCTGAGGCAGGAGAATTGCTTGAACCCCGGAAGCAGAATTTGCAGTGAGCTGAGATTGCGCCACTGTACTCCAGCTTGGGCGATAGAGCGAGACTCCAACAAAAAAAAAAAACCCAAAAACAAAACAAAACAAAACAAATCACACATACCCCATTAATATGTACAAATTATCATGTATCAATAAAAATCTGCACCTCAGAGTTTTTAATCTTGTTGGGAGAAAATAAGATAAAAATATGACAAGTCAAATGATTTTAAAACAAGTCAAATATTTCAAGATAAACGATATGAGGTAGAATGTAATTACTTGTCAAAGAACTGCAGAGAAAATACTGTTATTAAGACAAAAGAGAGAGAGAGAGACAACACAAACTGGGCAGTCAGTGAAAGCTACATAGAAGATACAGTGGCTGAATCGGGTAAGGAGGAATGCAGAACTCAGCAAGAGGATTGGGCACGCCTTATGGAGAAAGACAAAAAGGAAAAGAAACCGGTAACTAGATGTGTTGAAGAGACAGCTAGTCTAGCCAGAATGGAGGATTCAGGTAGGGAAGTTTTGAGAGATAAAGCTGGGAAAATACAGAATAGTCAAATTGTGAAGAGACCATAACTGCTCAACTAAAGGGCTTAGGTTTTCTCCTAGGGGCTCATCATTTCTCAGCATATGTTCTGTGGACTACTGGCATCAGAATCACCTGTGGTGCTTGATAAAAACGCAGTTTTCTGGTCCCAACCTGGACCTACTAAATATGAATCTATGTAGTGGGGTCTGGAAATTTTTATCATGGTTTTTTTTTTTTTTTTTTTTTTTCTCGTTTTTTCTTAACTCAGGCTGGACTGCAATGGCATGGTCACGGCTCATGGCTCACTGTAGCCTTGACCTCCCCAGGCTCAGGTGATCCTCCCACCTCAGCCTCCTGAGTAGCTGGGACTACAGGTAAGTACCACCACGACCAGCTAGTGTTTTTTTTTTTTTTTTTCTTGTAGAGACAGGATTTTGCCATGCTGCCCAGGCTGGTCTCGAACTTCTGTGGCTCAAGTAATCCTCTCGCCTCAGCCTCCCAAGGTGCTGAGATTACAGGTGTGAGCCACCATGTCCTGCTTTTATTGTTTTTAAACAATCCTCTCATCTGATGTTTAAGTACACAAACATTTCTGAATCATTACTGTAAGTATTAGGGAATGTTCAACCGGTTTTATTTTCCCTTAAAGAAAGGGGTGATATGACCAAAGAAAGTGATGTATACAAGACATATGAAGGAGTCAGGGCTACCGAAAAGGTACTGTAGAGTCTAGGTATGACCTGATAAGGATCTAAAATACTACTGTAGACAGTAAAGACAGGGAAAAAGAAACTGATCCAAGAATATGAAGGAAGGACCAACATGATTCAAAGTCTGATCAGGACTGAGAGGACTTGAATTAAAATGGTGTGTTGTATACTAAGCCTCTGATATTAGAATGTTGCTATCATGAACAGAAACAAGAAGACTGTGACAGGCAGTCTCTTTTAAAGAAAAAATAAAGTTCTTTTTCTTTTATTAACTTAATTAATTTTTAAGAGATGGAGTCTTGCTATGTTACCCAGGCTGGATTTGAACTCCTGGGCTCCAGTGATCCTCCTACCTCAGCCTTCCTAGTTGCTGGGATTACAGATAGGTGCTGCCATACCCAGTTTTGTTTTGTTTTGTTTTGTTTTTCTGAGACAGAGTCTTACTCTGTCACCCAGGTTGGAGTGCAATGGCATGATCTCAGCTCATGCAGCCGAGATCTCATGATCTCTGCAGCCTCCACCTCCCGGGTTCAAGCAATTCTCCCGTCTCAGCCTCCCAAGTAGCTGGGACTACAGATGTACGCCACCCGGCCCAGCTAATTTTTGTATTTTTAGTAGAGACAGGTTTTCTCTATGTCAGCCAGGCTGGTCTTGAACTCCTGGCCTCAAGTGATCTGCCTGCCTCACCCTCCCAAAGTGCTGGGATTACAGGCATGAGCCACCGTGTCCAGCCCATACCCAATTCTTAAAGTCTGTTTCAGACATATTAAACTTGAGGTGATGACAGGATATTTGACAGTTGTGTGTGTGTGTGTGTGTGTGTGTGTGTGTGTATACACACACTACACCACACAAAAGCATTTTCTGTCCCATATAATCTAAGCTTACTAGATACTTTCTCAAATAATTGTTGCAGTTCCACAATTGTATATTATCTGACCAGCATCCCATGGACTCCAAACTCACATTTTCAAATCAGTCTGTAGATTTCAAATACGTCTTTTAGAGAAGATTTGAAATGGAAGATACCATTTCAAAACCTCTTTTGAATGACACTAAAGCATGTAGCAGGCCTATAGAATGAGCATACTGTCAAACGGCATTAAGTGGAAAACCCTCCCTGTTCTGGAGGCGGGGATTTGTTCTACAAAGCCTCCTGTCATGCCAGTGGCCAACTAGACGAGTTGGAGTTTTTTCGTTTTTTTCCGCCCCGTGACATGTGCTTTAGTTGCAGTGGAAAGGAAATGTGTCATCTGTGGTTTGGTTTTAAAAGTGGAAAACTAGCTGCACATATCCTTTTTTTACTGCAGATTTACTTTAAGGCTCATATTCTCCAAGTCTATTCTGCTTTAAATAAGAAGACAAGAAAAGAAGTGGTTTATCAAAATCACGTTATAATCAGATTTTGACCAAGCATTTTGTAAGGTAGGTCATATATATATATACGGCTTTTCTTATGCCTTTTCACTTCTAACTTTTGACAGATTAGTGTTCGAGGAAATGCTATCAAAATGTATAAGAATCTCACTAACAAACGAGAATCGTAAGTGACTGAAAATGTATACTTTTTTTTCTGTCCTATTACATAAATTTGAAGTTAGAAATGAAAAAATTTACCATCGCCATGGAGTTTTAAATTAGGATTAGGAAAGATTTAAGTTTGGATTCCACAAGTAAACCGCACATGTTTTGTTATTTTTCAAAAGTTAAAAAATAAATTTCTCTTCACAATGCTTGGACATTACAAATTCTACTGAAAATAAATTCTACCGAAAATGATCAGAGATAAGAAAACTTTTGATAACACAACCTGGCCTCCAAGGCATAAACTGGTGTAAAAACAGTCCTCAATTCTCAGGCATTTGTAAGGGCAAGAGAAAGTCTCATTTTGTCATACAGTTTGTTTATTTGGGCACTGCAGTACATCTGGCTGAAGACAATCAACAGCAGGCCTATTATCTGTCCCGTGGTAAGCACTGTTAAAATGTGTACCAATACTATGATGTATACTACACTGTTAATGAACTAATGTGACAAGAATAATCCACTTTAAATCATTATAGCATCTAATACAGAAGTCCAGTCTAGTATAAAAAGAAGGAAATTACTTGCTAATTCAATTTCAAGTATTTCTTTTTGTGAAATAATCATGAAATATCCAAAGATTTATGTCACTAAACTTAAAAATTAAAGATGAACACTATTATATAAAAGCCAGTGACTTGTGCCTTTAACTGTCTACTAAAGGTCATAATCTAAAAAGTAATCTTAATCCTAGAATATTTAATAATAGAGTTTTTCCTTCCTACTATTAATATGAAATATAGTCTCCAGTTAGCATTGTTTATCACATGCTACTTTTGTTTGTATAACTCAACATATCACATTTCTTATTTTCAATTTCTTTATTTTAATAGTATACAAATGTTAGCCAATGACATATAACAACCATTTCTTATAAAACCTTGATGTTCAAAAGCCCGACTAGCAGTGGCATCCATGTTGCTTAGGAGTTGGTTTGGAAACAAAGACTTTCAGGCCCTACCTATACTAGCTAGGTAAGAATCTGCTTTTTCTTTTTTTTAAAAAAAGGACTCCTATGTACATTTGAGAAGAATTTCTATAGCACACATAGGGTTCTTAACCAGGCAATTTGATTTAGTAAATCTCAGGAGAACAATACAGTTTTGCTTTTAGTTCATTCAAATAAATGCTAACAGTAAAATACTCCTTTCAAAAGTAGCTCAAGACAAACAGGTATATTATTATAAGATACCTCAATAATGATTATAAATCTTTCCTGCTGGGTTAGCGGTACATGAAACTGTTAAATTCTAAGATATGCCATTTCTATTTAAATCAATTATATGGTAGATAATAAAAATTTATAATATAACTTGTCTCCTTTTTGTTCTGGTTTCCAACAAGCTCAGGGCCAAAGTGGAAATTCAGCTTTTTCAATTATATGTTGAGATGCTTAGAATCTGCCACTTCATCCCAAATCAAGATCCTGATGCTCTATTTCTATTTTATTACATATTTTCTTTTCTTTTTTCTTTTTGTTTTTTTACAATTATGTCAAAATCAGAAAAAATGCTAAGTATAAATGATGCTTTAAAAGAAAACCCAACATCTTCTATTGAACTTTTAAGTCTATTCAGAGGAAATCTGCTGCTTTTTTTCAGATTTTTAGGTTGAGAAAACCAATATGCCTTTGCCTTCAGAAAGCTATAGTCAGTCTGGGGAAATAGAAATGAAAAGAGAACCACCACAGTAAAACTGTGTTCACAAATATACTTACAAATATATTTCTAAGCACCAGCTTTATTCTAAGCTTCAAGATGAACACCCAAGAAGGAAAAAGAACACCTTGAATTCCTATTAGAAGTTCAGTTTCTTTTGGTTGCTACCAAACTTCCCCTCTTTCCACCAAAAAAAATGTGCATTTTTATTTCATACATGAAGCAAGAAGGTCAAGGTCACATTTCTTCTGTAAAGATTGGTGACAGGTTAGAGGGTGGGTAGCTTCTGCAAGAATGATCCTTAATTTTTTTTTTTTTAAAGAAGGAATCAGAGAAGTAAAAGCAGAACTGACTGACTCAAAGCAGAAGTCTAACATGCTTCAAAGGGAGAAAACCATATAAAGTCATGATATTCCACTTAAAATGATTAATATTTATTTATAATGCTAACTTCTAGCATCTAAAAGTGTAATAGAAAGTAAAATGCTTCTTCACACATAGCTGAATAGGAAAGAAATTCAGTTGAGAATGAATTCAGGGTACTGAATATTAGGCATAAGCTTGTAGTTTACCCATAACATCTCAACACTATCTTTTAACTACAGTTACCAAAACTAGGATCCATTATTCTTTCACAAACTAACAAATTATATTGCTATCCCAACAGATTACCAGTATGCCCATGGACATGGAACACACAGGACATTACCTACATCTTGCCTTTCTGATGACAACAGTTTTTTCTTTGTCTTCTGGAACAAAAGCAAACTATACCCATCTGTGGGCTAACAGTACTACTTCCTGGGATTCAGTTATTCAAAATAAGACAGGCAGAAGCCAAAATGAAAACATTAACACAAACCCTATAACTCCTGAAGCAGATTATAAAGGTAATTCTACAAACATGCCTGAAACATCTCACATCGTATCTTTAACTTCTAAACCTGAACAGGAGCTTTATATACCTTCCGTCGTCAGCAACAGTCCTTCAACAGTACAGAGCATTGAAAGCACAAGTAAAAGTCATGGTGAAATTTTCAAAAAGGATGTCTGTGCGGAAAACAACAACAACATGGCTATGCTAATTTGCTTAATTATAATTGCAGTGCTTTTTCTTATCTGTACCTTTCTATTTCTATCAACTGTGGTTTTGGCAAACAAAGTCTCATCTCTCAGACGATCAAAACAAGCAGGCAAGCGTCAGCCTAGAAGCAATGGTGATTTTCTGGCAAGCGGTCTATGGCCCGCTGAATCAGACACTTGGAAAAGAACAAAACAGCTCACAGGACCCAACCTAGTGATGCAATCTACTGGAGTGCTCACAGCTACAAGAGAAAGAAAAGATGAAGAAGGAACTGAAAAACTTACTAACGAACAGATGGGTTAGTGAAGAAAAATGCAAAGTAGCAATGAGAAGGGTTATGGAGTAAAAATGAAGTCAGTTGGTATTTAATCCCAAAGTGTTGTTCTGATGATCTAAAATTTGACATGGTAGACCTTGTAATTTAGAATCAAGTGGGTGAGACGGAAAGAAGTATGCCTGCTTAATTACTTAAACTGTGTACTTTTGTTTTGACACTGAATATTTTAAACAGCAAATAATAAAATAACTAAGCATTTGAGGAAAGTTTTAAGGATAAATTGAGGAAACTGATTAACAGAGATAGAAAGGGATAACTGAATAAATATTCCCTATGTAGCAATAGTGGTTAGATGACCTTTGTCTGAATGTAATTAAACTTTGAAGAGTTTTAGTGTCCTTAAAGCCAAGTATATGCTTTAACATCAAATGGAAGTCAAATTCCTAATGCAAAGCTAGAGCTAAACTGTGCAATTTAATGGTACCTTCTTTGCTGGATGTGGCAGAATCCACACCAGCTTATCAATCAACACAGCTAATTTTAGCCTAGATGCTTTTATCTTTCATATGGCACACGTAAGAAAGTGTTTTTCTACTATTAATATTAAATTAAAATCTTTAATTTTGTATAATAAATTAAAACTCAGAATAAACCTGTGACTATGTATATTTCCATTCACTTTATTACTTTAGAGAACACGTTGTAAAGATCAGTAAGAAACAGAGCACGACTAAAATAAATAAGATTTATAGCCACACCAACAGGCTAAGTATAAATGTAAAGTATGTTTTACTGTTTAAGATTAATAATATTCATCTTTTCTATAAATACTACTTACTGGAACATTAACAACAAGTACTCAAGGGTTGATTACTATTTGGACTTCAAGGATGCCAAGTAGCCTAATGATTGATTTGGGGGGTGCGTGTGTGTCTGTGTGTGTGTGTGTGTGTGTACGTTCAAATTTGGAAAACTGGATACTTCAGGTTATTATTTAACCTTTCAATAAACTGGCTTCAAGTAAAATAATGACTTACATTTAAGTTGAGACCCCCCCATCTTCAATTAAATATATTACAAAAATTGGTTTGACAGACTTTCCAAATATCTACTGAAATTAACACAGGGCTAAGATCAGGGCACATTTCAAAAAACTCATCCCTTATTGGGCATTTATTTTGGCCAATATACTAACCATTTTAAAAAATATTTTTTATACATTTTTTCCCAAGTATGACTACAACCTTACTCTCCCTTCTAAGCTAGTGATTCTTACCCTGGCTGCATGTCAGAATCACCTGAAAAGTTTTTTAAAAACACCAATGCTTAATCCCTATGTCTTCCTTCTGATGCAACTGGAATGGGGTGAACTCTAGGCATTGGTAATTTTTACATAACTCTCAAGGTGATAGCTGCTCTTGGTCATCAAATTTAAATGTCTAGGTATTATTAAAATGAGAGGAAAAAAAAGCATCATTTTTATCATCAATTTATTAGCAATTTGTAAAAACCAAATCTATTCTCTAAACAAGAAATCATAAAAATATTATTCCAGACAAAGTTAAGTGTCAACAAAGTAAAAAAGAAAGCATAAGAATATTCATGCCAGTCATGGTGACTGAAATCAGGTTATCTTTTGAATGGAAAAATGACCCAGATTAGAAATGAAACTGGACAGACTTTCCATTCTGTGCAAAAATTGAAAATTTGAGATTGTGCACCAACACATCCAGTAATAACACAAAGCACTCCTTGAATCAAGGGTCGTTAAATAAATACTTGGCAGAGAAAATTAAAATAAATTAGTATCATTATAAAACTAGGAAATTACTTTCATATTCAACATACTAGTCAAACATTTTCTCACCAGACAGCTTCTACCACAGGGATATTTAAAAGAATATTTAAAATTCACCACTTACTATCTTGGCTACTAAACATATACTCTCAGAATGATACTATCCAATGATAGTTACTGAACAAACAGAAGTGGTTCCTTTCCAAATGACAGGTATTTAAAAACGGTAGGTAAGATACCTTTGAGTTCAAAATTTAAAAGACATTTAGTTTTGAACAAAAACACACTCCCTATCCCTGGGTATTACAGTTCACCAGCTTAATTCAGAGATTTAAAGATAGTGAATCAGGTCAGGCACAGTGGCTTACACCTATAATCCTAACACTTCAGAGGCCAAGGTGGGAGGATCACTGGAGGCCAGGAGTTCAAGGCCAGCCTGCACAACAAAGCAAGAGTCTCATCTTTACAATAAACAAATAAGTCAGCCAGCCAGCATAGTAGCATGTGCCTGTAGTCCCAGCTACTCAAGAGGCTGAGGCAGGAGGATTGCTTGAAGTCAGGAGTTCGAGACCAGCCGGGGCAACACAGCAATACCCTGTCTCTAAAAACAACAAAACTTCCAAAAATCAGTGAATCAAAAGCTTTATATAGCATTTGAGTATATTATGCTTTATAGTAGGAGCCCGTTAAAAAAAAAAAAAATCTATTCTTTTTGCACCAAGCTGTAAATACCTTGAAGTTAAGAACCAGGTCATAATAACCTGTGTTTCCTGCAGTGACCAGGAAAAAGCAGTGCATGGGTTAACACATTCCATATCTACTATAATATGCACCATGCAAGGCACATTACATTTATTTAATTCCACCATAAGCTTATAAATTATGAATTATGATCTCCATTTCTCAAGAGAGGAAAGGTGACTTACCCAAAGAAATTTTTATTCAGATAGACTCACTCTTTTCAATATACTTTGTTTAGTTAACTTTAAAATTTTTTGTATTTTAAATTTTTGTGGGTACATAGTAGGTGTATATATTTAAAGGGTAATGAGATGTTTTGATACAGTCATGTAATGTGAAATAATCACATCATGGAGAATGGGGTACCCATCCCCTCAAGCACTTATCGTTTGTGTTACAAAGGTTCCAATTACACTTTTAGTTATTTAAAAATGTATAATTATTCATGATAGTCACCCTGTTGTGCTATCAAATAGGTCTTATTCATTCTTTCTATTGTTTTTTGTACCCATTAACTGGTAACACCATCTCCCCATCTCCTCACTACCCTTTAGTAACAAGTTAACTTTAGTTAAATTCTTATTTAAAAAATGATCCCCAATTTATTTTATTTTCCACTGAGAAGTAACTACTGTGTGGGCAACCCAATAAATGGTTGTGAACTTGAACTCAAAAGTCATTAGTAAAATATTTGGTCAAAATAATTTAATTACAGATATACAAATGGCAAACAGGCATATGAAAAGGTACTCAACATCACTGATGAGAGAAATGCAAATCAAAACTACAAGAGACATCATCTCACCCCAGTTAAAATGGCTTAACCCAAAAGACAGGCAATAACAAGTGCTGACAAGGATGTAGAGAAAACGGAACTCTCGTACACTGTTGGTGGGAATGTAAATTAGTACAACCACTATGGAGAACAATTTGGTGGTTCCTCAAAAAACTAAAAATAGAGCTACCATATGATCCAGCAATCCCACTGCTAGTATATACCCAAAAGAAAGGAAAACAGTACAAAGAGATACCTGCACTCCCATATTTGTTGTAACACTATTCACAACAGCCAAGATTTAGAGGCAACCTAAGTGTCCATAAAGAGATGAGTGGATAAAGAAAATATGGTACATATACACAATGGAGTATTATTCAGCCATAAAAAAGAATGAAATCCTGTCATTTGCAAAATAATGTAATTATACTTTTACCCTGGACTTTTTACACTATGAGGAAATAACATTACATTTAGTGGTTACCTACAGTGGGTGAGGCATTTATACATGTTATATTATGCTATCTTATTTAATCCTCACAATAACCCAATAAAATATTCCTTTAGAAGAAGAAATGGTGACTCAGAAGTGCAGAGTCTTGCCTAAGGTCATACAAGTAAACAGAACACATCACTCATTTCTTATGAGAAGAAATCTCACTATAACCCAACTGGCAGCTTTTCTTCTTAGAACATGTAATTTTCTCTTCAGTACCCCATCCTAAATATTTAATTTATATAATCATATTACTAGAGCATCTCAAATATTTATTTACATATATTAATTAAAAGCACTCAAATCATAGGGCTCCAAAATGTATTTCAAAATAAATTCTGTTAAAGTAATATATTTCTTAGTCACTTTGTGGTTTATTGCACTTCCGGAACCAGCTATTGATAAACTTCCTCTTTTTCTACAGAAGCTATTTCAGTTTGCTAGAGGAACATTTTAAATCTGAATTGAACCACCCATTTTCCTTTCTTAGCCAAATCACCAAAATGTGCAGTTAGAACAAGAATTTAGCATTCTGCAAAAGAAGTTAACAGCTGAGGTAAGAAAATTTTCACACAATTTGGTTTGATCTTGCTTTATATAAAATTTTAAAAACTGTCATTAGTGTTTTAAACTTAAACTCTGATAGTCTAAAGATGTCTATAGCAGGTTTTTGTGGTTTTGTTGCATAGAATTAAAAAATACTCAGTGTTCAGCTTGCCTCAGAAAAACATTTTCACCTAGGTTTGTATAAGACCTTTTAAGTTTATTTAATATCTCTCACACACACACACACACACACAAACACAGACATATATTGAAACGGAGTCTTACTCTGTCTCCCAGGCTGGAGTACAGTGGCATGATCTCAGCTCACTGCAACCTCCACTTCCTGGGTTCAAGCAATTCTCCTGCTTCAGCCTCTCAAGTAGCTCGGATTACAGGCACCCACCACCACGCCTGGTTAATTTTTTTGTATTTTTAGTAGAGATGGGGTTTCACTATGTTGCCCAGGCTGGTCTCCTACTCCTGACCTCGGGTAATCCGCTCACCTTGGCTCCCAAAGTGCTGGGATGACAGGAGTGAGCCACTGCTCCCAGCCACAATCATATTTGTTAACCTTAGTTTTATAATTAAAAATAAACTATGGTCATGGCAGATAAAGGTAAGGGTTAGAAATAGAACTAGATTCCATGGGCTATGACTGAATTTATAACCTCCAAAATATTAATTGTTAAAAGTTCTAATGTACTTTTAATAAAATTTTCCTGTACACAATATAATCCATAAATTAAAATTTTTGTATCCCCTTTAGTTTACATAGTAAGAATGGTCACCTTCACTCAGTTTAGAAAGAAAAAGAAATCAGATGTGGTATATGATTAATATTATTACTATTATTATATGTGCTTCATTATTATTATACATGCTTTATTTTTTACATATAGATTTTTATACTTAATAATGATGACATGAAAACATTATGGCTCATTTTGAAAGCTTACTAAGCCAAAAGTGTTAGTCAATAGTCAAACATGCACGCATATATTAATATCACCTACGTGTTTATGTCATATTATGAGACTTTAGAACATAGTATAAGATAGAAGAAACCCAAAGAATAAACAATAGAAAATTGTTAATATGCACAAAAGATGCTTGCTGTGGGTAAAATGGGCAAATAAAAACTGCAAAGAGTATTTTACACACACTTGTAATTTCAGGGAATAGTATGTTCATAGTGAGTGATATCCCATTTCAACACTTAATAAATACTCATGACTTTCTCTTAGAAGGATTTCTTCTAAGTAATTATTGTGGAAGTCAGAAAATAAAGATATTTATCTCTTTTTCAGATTAGGCTTGTCTATGTATTTTTCTGCTTCTAATATTTAGTTTATTTCATTATGCATATTAAGTCATAAAATCTTATTAAATTTTTTTCACTATCATATTTCATAAAATTAAACTAAAAAATTTCCCATGAATACTTATGGTGTGTTTTTGTCATCACAGAATCCCATACATTTGTTTTTTTGTTGCTGTTTTGTTTTGTTTTGAGACGGAGTCTCCCTCTGTCACCCAGGCTGGAGTGCAGTGGCATGATCTTGGCTTACTGCAACCTCTGCCTCCCAGGGTCAAGAGATTCTCCTGCCTCAGCCTCCCGAGTAGCTGGGATTACAGGCACCTGCCACCATGCCTGTATTTTTGTATTTTTAGTAGAAACAGGGTTTCACCATATTGGTCAGGCTGGTCTTAAACTCCTGACCTCAAGTGATCGGCCCGCCTCGGCCTCCCAAAGTGCTGGGATTACAGGCAGGAAACACTGCGTCTGGCCCCATACATGTTTTTAAAGGGTTATTCCCAAAACTAAAGTTTACTAGTAGTGCCTGTGTTTTCCAGCTAATTCCTACATAATTCCATTTAGAAGGGAACTTTAATTCTGATTAAGTTTGAATTGCAAAACATAAATCTGATGCCTTTCGACGTCCAAGCTTTAAAAAAAATCACCATAAAATTTTCAATAAACTAAAAAAAGGAGAAAAAAATTTTTTCAGTAAACTTACTTTAATTACTTTACATATAATTCCCGCCAACTCATATCTCCTTCCTTCATAAAGCATTTCTATTTCATAACTTTTCTATGAAAGACAGTATAGCACACATAGTGAAATGTGATAGAAAGAAAGGATTCTGGCACAAGATTAGCATGATTTTTGTATTAGTGCCACTACTTAGAGCTGTGATACTGCCAAGTTACCCAACATCTTGGTGTCTCAGTTTCCTTATCTGTAGGATGAAAAAACCACCACCTAGCTAATTAAAATAGGATACTGCTTAACCTTTGGTGGGTGCTCAGTAAATGGTCACTATCACGATACAAGATGGTCATCAAATACTTCCTACTGTAGGTGAAGGTCAATTTTTCTTTCCACTCTTCCTCAAGATGCAGAATGGCTGGTTTTTTCCTTTATCGTTTCAAAACTTCACTAGTCAGAGATAATACTACTGCTAAATTTTAATCTATTATGTTTGCATCACAACTTTTATTATATCAAAGTAATTGATACAGCTATCTATACTTGCCTTTGTCTAGGACATACTCTCCAAATCTTGATTCTCTTTAAAAGACAATGGCATACTTCCTATCATCTGCAACTTAACAGCATCAGTTTTAAATGCTGGACCCTTTAAGTACTTATGCACTATATTTATAAGAACAAGTCTATGGCCTGGCTTGGTAGCTCATGCCTGTAATCCCAGCACTTTGGGAGGCCAAGGTGGGCAGTTCACTTGAGTCCAGGAGTTCAAGACCAGCCTGGGTGACATGGTGAAACCCCACGTCTACAAAAAACACAAAAATTAGTTGGGCATGGTGGCACGCACCTGCAGTTCTAGCTTCTCTAGGGAGGCTGAGGTGTGAGGATCGCTTGAGCCCAGGAGCTGGAGGTTGCATTGAGCTGAGATTGCACCACTGCACTGCAGCCTGGGTGACAGAGCTAGACCCTGTCTCCGAAAGAAAGAAAGAAAAAAAAAAAAAAAAAAGGACATGTCTTATACATGGGGACTCTTGCTTCACTGTAACTGTCTTTAAAATGTTTAGTTACACTTATGTTTTTCTTTTTAAAATACTCTAAATATTCAGCAAAGAAAAAGAACCAAAATCACAGATTTAAACTTCATCAAAGTGCCAGCCTATAATAATGAGTAAAATACTGGCATATGAGGGCTGACAAATTTGGTATTTGCTTGAGCAGCAGACTAAGGGATTTCTAGAAAAACTCTATATAAAATATACACAGGTACACGGGTTCTTTGGAGTAATTGCTAGGTATGCTTCTGGATAGTGTCAGGAAAAAACGGTGGGGGAGAGGATGGTAAGGATATTCACAGCAGACAGGAGAGCCTGAAATGAAAGGTAAATGAATTTGAACGGATGGTTCATTCTGGTCCTCCATTTTAGAAAGCAAGCTCCTCTTTACCGGCTCCCTGCACTCACACACACAGGCCAGCCACGACAGGGCAGCATTTTGCCGTTGCTTCTTTCATCTACTTCAATCATCTGCCCCCACCCCCAACTTCTTCATTTTGCCTGCTTCAATCATCTACACTGCCTTCTTGCTAATTATATGACCACTGCTTTTTTTTCAGCTGTTTATTAACTTTTCTTCTTTTCTGTATCTTCTCTAGTCAATTGACCTTCCTCTTTTCTGTTTGCTGCTTCCTAGAGTTTTTTTTTTCTCTTTTGTGTTATTCATATTTCTTTGCATTGCCTTTTATCTTATTCTAAATCTTCTCCTCCTTTTTATTCCCCTGCCCAATATTGTTCTTTCCCTACAGAAAAATGTTGGTACTTCAGGTACACACCACTTACATATTTTAAAATGTGTATGCTAAATAACCTTCCACACACTGACCTCATTACCTCTGGGAAAAAAGTCAGTTTTTTCCACTACTATATTCCCTATTTCTTCTTCTTTTAAATCTTTCTCCTGCTTCTCTGGACTGTGCTGAATTGCCATCATAGAATTCTAATACAGTTTCTAGTATTCTGATGTCGCAGATCCTAGGAGGATAAAAAGCTAACTGAAGAGTGGTAGAAAGTGTTAGGATAGGTGAAAAACGGAATTTGGTTTTAATATTGCCATAACCATTAACTGACAAGTGAAAATCTCATACATGGAGGGTTCCACCAGCTTACTACTGACATTAGAGGACAGGAGCCTATCAAAATTGATCTTACAAACTAACGTGGATTTATAATTAAGTTCCTGTTTGGGCTCTTTCCTTCTCTAATTCCTTTTTCAGCTAACTGAAAAGAGGAACCGTATGGTTTCCTTATTTTAAGCAAAGTTACAAAAGAGGAAACATTTTTGGCTAAAGACAATTCATGGCTTGTATTTTCTGATGCTTTGGATAGCATTAAAACACATTTTAAAAATGAAATTCTGAAGAATAAGAATTTTTTCCATTGTTTAAAGAAGCCCCCTCCCTTTTTTTCTGTAATCTATAAGAATAATGGGTAGGAACTGCATGGATGATGACCATCTAAAGATGATTCAAATCCCTATATCTATGCCAAAAGTGTTCACATTTTCCCTTTTAAATCTTTTGCAAAATGGATAAAAAGCAGAATTTATTAATTTATATCACTGCCTCTGCTTATATTCTGGTAGTACTAGTAAAAAGCAAAAAGTAAAATGGAAAGGAATCAAGAAGCCCAATACAGGTTAAATGTTTACTGTACTCCTGATATATAAGGCATTATACTACAAAGAAATCAAAACATAAAAACATGAGGCAATAAAGGGTAGTAAGAAGAACGTAGGCTTTGGAATCAGGTGGCCCTGGGTACAAACTCCCAATCTGTCACTTAGAGTGGTAAAACATCAGGCAAACCATTTAACTCATTTGACGCTGTCTCTTTATCTGTAAATAAAAGACCCCCTTACCTTCCTCATAAAGTAAAGATTCAGTGAAATAAAGTATGCAAAGCTGGGATAGTATAACACATAGTATGCTCTAGATAAGTATTTTTCTTTCTCCTTTCTGCCTTCTTCAAGGTTCTTTATAATCTTGTTCGAGGAAGTAGGTATAAGAAAATGTGAAAAGTAATAAAAAATAAACAGTTACTTAAGAGAATAGAAGTGTGAGTGAGGGACATACATGAATTATGTAAGGAACCATTAAAAACAATAAATGAGAGCTAGGGGGAATTCAGTAAATGACTGATCTGTTTGGGCTGTAGTCAGTCACTGAGAACTTGGGTTAAGAAGGGGAATTTAAACTGAGGTCTGAAAGATGAGGACAGATTCAGATATGTAGCCAGAAAGAGGAAGAGGCTAGGTGTGGAAGAAGGGAAGAAAAAAAAAAAAACCAAAACATTGAGCATGGTAAAAAACAGCATAAAAGTGTCTGTTTTGCGGGTGGCGGGGGGGAAGTGTGTGCTTAGAAAGTATGCAAGGTGGGAAAGGGATGCATTTGGCTGGATAAGAAGTTTCAGTCATGATATGTGAATCTGGACTGGTTAACTCAAGCAAGAAGGAAGAAAACTCAATTTAGACGTTTTATCTTAACAGGCCAGGCATGGCGGCTCACGCCTGTAATCCCAGCATTTTGGGAGGCTGAACTGGACAGATCACTTGAGGTCAGGAGTTGGAGACCAGTTTGGACAACTTGGTGAAACCCTGCCTCTACTAAAAATACAAAAATTAGCCAGGTGTGGTGGTGCACGCCTACTGTAGTTCCAGCTACTCGGGAGGATGAGGCACAAGAATTGCTTGAACCCAGGAGGTAGGTTGCAGTGAAACAAGGTCATACCACTGCACTCCAGCCTGGGTGACTGAGCAAGACTCTGTCTCAGTCAAAAAAAAAAAAAAAAAAAAAAAAAAAAAGGAAGTTTTATCTTAACAGAAAGAGAAAACCCTCAAGCAAGGGAGTAGTAACCTGATCATGCATGCTTTTAAGATTAATTCAGCAGTGTGCAGGAGAGTTCAAAAAAGAACTGTTTTAAAATTTAGACTTGAATATAGGGGAAAAAAATCACATACCTTTTCTTCTACTAAAACAGGGTCATTTATCTTCACTGTGTACCAAGTGGTAGAGGAGTAAGCAATGAAAACTATTTAGATACGCTGAAAAGGTAATCTGTAAAACCTTTATTGCACCTTCCAACAGAACACCAAATCTCTCTAAATACAGGCTTATGAGTGAGAAGAACTATAGTTTCTAATCATGTATACCAATATCTAACACCCTAAGATTTTCTATTCCCTAATGTTAAGAGATAACCAAATGGTTGCCATTGTGCTTGATGATGTGCAAAACAAGTATATTATACTAAAAGTTGCAAATTGTCTCAGTAGAACTCCTCACTTTAGAGAAAAGGCAATTGAGAACAGGAAAGGTTAAGCAACTAGTTCTCATGGTTAGATAGGTAGTTAGATGGGAGAAGTAGAACTGAAACTTAACTCTCCAAGTTTTAGCATCTACCACTTCCCAGAAAAAGCCCTACCTGCCAAACTTTCATATGTGCCTTATTTTCCTGTGCCCACATTGTTGCTCTCCCTGGCTGGAAATTTGTTTAATTAGTTCTTACAGACCTTTTAAAATTCAGTTCCAGTTTTACTTCACTGAAGCCTTCCCAGGCTAGGTTAACTTCTCGGTACTTCTCCTGCATACCTTTATGAGAAAGCTTATCAAATTATTGTAATTGGGCCAGGCGTGGTGGCTCACACCTGTAATCCCAGCACGTTGGGAGGTCGAGGGGGGCGGATCACCTGAGATCAGTTCTCGACCAGCCTGGCCAACATGGTGAAACCCCGTCTG
This sequence comes from Chlorocebus sabaeus, assembly GCF_047675955.1. Classification (NCBI taxonomy): domain Eukaryota; kingdom Metazoa; phylum Chordata; class Mammalia; order Primates; family Cercopithecidae; genus Chlorocebus; species Chlorocebus sabaeus. Next base: position 29,498,137 of record NC_132919.1, on the reverse strand, counting down.
TGCTAAATATACAAAAATAAGCCGGGCGTGGTGATGCGTCCCAGCTACTTGGAGGCTGAGGGAGAAGAATCACTTGAACCCAGGAGGCGGAGTTTGCAGTGAGCCCAGATCACACCACTACACTCCAGCCTGGGTGACGACAGAGTTAAGACTGTCTACAAAAAGAAAGAAAGAAAGAAAGAAAAAATTATTGTAATTATTTTTTAGGTTTTTTTTCTTTCTTCTTTTTATTTAGAGATGGGATCCCACTATGTGGTCCAGGCTGTTCTTGAACTCCTGGCCTCAATCAATCCCCCCACCTTGGCTTCCCAAAGTGCTGGGATTACAGGCATGAGCCACCACGCCTGGCTTTTACTGTTTGCTTCTACCACTAGAATCTGAAACACCTGAAGGCAGTAACTATCTTTTTTTTTTTTTTTAATTTTTTAAAATCTCCTAAACCTAGAACAGGGCTCCACACAAATGTGGCATTTACCAATAAATGAATGAAAGCAGCAGCAGGACTACTTGACCAACTGGATTGAATTTATTCCACCAGATTCAGAGATCACTCTAGGATTTTAAGCGTGGGACTCTGAGTTGAATTGAATCCTTTAAAAATATGCAATCTTAACATCAGGCTACCATGCTACAGAGACACTGAGGATGCTGCAAAGATTACTAATAGACTCTGTGTCTGTGCCTAAGAAACTGAGTGGTACCATTAACAGATATAGAGAAGTCGGAAGAAGAGTCCGTTGTGAGGGTAAAGATGAATTCCATTTTAAATATGTTAAATTTCCTGATAGTGGGATGGAGATATATATATGTGTTTATATATATATACACACATATATACATATATACATACGTGTGTGTGTATATATATGTGTATATATACATAAAAACATCCACCAAGAAGTCATACAAATAGAATTAGGACAAAGAAGATGTAGACTGGAGGTAGAGATTTGGGAATTGTGGCATAAAGCTGAGAACTAAAATCTTACAGAATCAGGAAAAAAGAGAAGTAGGTAAGGGTGAGGACTGAATATCAATTAACCATATTTAGAAGGCAGAAGAAAAAGAGCTAGTGAGAGTAACATGAAAGGAAGACTGATTACAAAAAGCTACTTGAATATTAGTGAAGGAACAGTAGTGACTAATGTGGTCAAGGAGGGGAGGGGAGAGAAGAAATAAAAAAAAATTGGATTAGGTAATAGATGGTCACTAGTGTTCTTCAAGGCAGGAGAATCAATATATTTCTAGTAGTAAATGGTGAAAAAAGGTAGAGAGCACATGGATCCAGCATATAGAGCCTATGCATTTTGAGAAGTATGACTGAAGTGAAGTACTGAAATATAATGAAGCTAGAGGGGCAGCAGAGCCAAGTGCAGAACTTGTATTAATAAAAGAAGAGAGACCACTGCTTATGAGGTCCAAATGCTGTATGATGGGTTAGAGTACACCCAAGAGTTGTTACACCAAGCCTACAGTGTATCAAGTCTAAATTAGGAATAATAACTACTAATCAACTACTACTAATTAGGAATAATGTCTACCTACTTTATGCCAGGCATTATAATGAAAAGTCAAATTTTTAACTAGACACCAATGATGCCTGTCTTTCTCTTTCATTTTAAACCCACTATAGGTAAGGAGGAAATATTCTGAAATGGATCCCAAATATTTCATCTTAATTTTGTTTTGTGGACACCTGAACAATACATTTTTTTCAAAGACAGAGACGATTACAACAGAGAAGCAGCCACGGCCCACCTTAGTCACATCATTAATGTCACATGTATTGGCTAATTCTCAAAACACAACAGGGAATCCTTTGGGTCAACCAATGCAATTCAACGACATTTCTTCTAGACAATCAGTAACACCTGCCAAAGTCACTGCTGGACAACCAACACCAGCTGTCTATATCTCTTCTGAAAAACCAGCAGCACATACTTCTGCTGGACAACCACTTGCCTACAACACCAAACAACCAACACCAATGGCCAACACCTCCTCCCAGCAAGCTGTGTTCACCTCTGCCAGACAACTACCATCTGCCCATACTTCTACCACACAACCACCAACGCCATTTGTCTACACTTTCACTCAACAATCATCAACTGTCCAGATCCCTTCTACAAAACTAATACCACCAACGGTTCATAATCCATCCACACAACCAATATCAACTGTCAAAAATTCACCTAGGAGTACACCAGGATTTATCTTAGATGTTACCAGTAACAAACAAACTCCACAAAAAAACAATTATAATTCAACAGCTGCCATACTAATTGGTGTACTTCTGACTTCCATGTTGGTAGCTATAATCATCATTGTACTTTGGAAATGCTTAAGGAAACCAGTTTTAAATGATCCAAATTGGGCAGGTAGATCTCCATTTGCTGATGGAGAAACCCCTGACATTTGTATCGATAACATCAGAGAAAATGAAACATCCACAAAACATACCTCAGTCATTTCACTTACACCCTGGAAACCAAGCAAAAGCACACTTCTAGCAGATGACTTAGAAATTAAGTTGTCTGAATCAAGTGAAAACACTGAAGACTCCAACAACCCCAAAACAGAGAAAACAAAAGATCAAGTAAATGGTACATCAGAAGATAGTGCTGATGGATCAACAATTGGAACTGCTATTTCTTCTTCAGATGATGCAGATCTGCCTCCACCACCTCCCCTTCTGGATTTGGAAAGACAGGAAAGTAACCAATCTGACAAACCCATAATGACAATTGTATCTCCTCTTCCAAATGATTCTACTAGTTTCCCTCCATCTCTGGACTGTCTCAATCAAGACTGTGGAGATCATAAATCTGAGATAATACAATCATTTCCACCCCCGCCTGACTCACTTAACTTGCCCATGCCACCGGTAGATTTTATGAAAAATCAAGAAGATTCCAACCTTGAGATCCAGTATCAGGAGTTCTCTATTCCTCCCAACTCTGATCAAGATCTTAATGAATCTCTGCCACCTCCACCTGCAGAACTGTTATAAATATTACAACTTGCTTTTTAGCTGATCTTCCATCCTCAAATGACTCTTTTGTTTTTCTTTATATGTTAACATATACAAAATGGCAACTGATAGTCAATTTTGATTTTTATTCAGGAACTATCTGAAATCTACTCAGAGCCCATGTGCATAGATGAAACATTTTTTTAAAAAGTTATTTAACAGTAATCTATTTACTAATTATAGTTCCTATCTTTAAAGTATAGTACATTTTACATATGTAAATGGTGTATGTTTCAATAATTTAATCACTCTGAAACAATCTACATATACTTATTATTACCCTAGTACAGTTTTTTTTTCTCCCTGAAAAGCTGTGTATAAACTTATTGTGAATAAACTTTTATGTTTCCATTTCAAAGACTGGGGTGGAGAGGAATAAGAGACTAAGTATACACTCCAAGTTTTAAATTAATACCTCAAGTATTAAATAAATATTCCAAGTTTGTGGGAATGGGAGATTAAAATGCATGTTTGAGAATAGAGAAACTTTCTTCTTGGTTTCATCACGAAGAGTAAAGCAAACATGTTAAAACACCAACTGAAAGGTTGGGTTAAAGACATTTACCCTGAAAAAAATAAGGATATATCATGAAATGTAAATATTTTCCTATCATGTCGTGGGGAGGCACAAATTTTAAAACTAGCATCTTTAAAACGTTTCTTCTTTATAAACACCCAAACAAAATCAAATTTTATAAAGAAAAAAAAGAAAAAGAAGACTATGGTTTCATTCTAAATACGGGTGATTTTGGGTGATTTTTTTTTTCAGGAAAAAAGACTATCAAAACACAGATGATTCTCAACTTTTTACTAAACTTATACTTTCTGATGCTATCCACTCTTAAATCACCTTTCTTATACAGAATTTCATCTTTATCCATTATCTGACAATTGGTAAGTCTGAGTTATTAGAGTAGGAATGGGCCCAATCTTTGTCAAAGTCAAGAGTGGTCAGTAGCCTGAGATTTTGGGGATGCCAGCCTGTGTCTGCAGAAGCGCTCCTTTGCCCAACAAGCACATACTCTTCCTCATTAGTCCCATTTAACTCCAGTGGGAAACAAGCACTTAGAATAAAATGGTAGCCCAGTCTTGGAGAATCACTCAGAGTTCTGGGATTTTCAGAATAGAACATAGCATTTATTCATAGCACTGGCATTCATGACATTAACAAAGCTCCATATTTAATAAGAACCAGTAGGGTTTTGGACACATGAATTTTACGTACAATGTTTTTCCTAAAATCTTTCAAGCCATCTTTACTAACCATTAATATTTTAATCTGTAGAAACACTTCCTTGAGCTTCTTTTCCTGAATAAGCGTAATACTTATTGTCATATTATATTACATCTTTTGTCTTCCTCATTAAAAAGTTTCTTTCATGTATTCTTCAAAGTTAGTACTTTTTTTTGAGACAGAGTCTCACTCTGTCACCCAGGCTGGAGTGCAGTGGCATGATCTTGGCTCACTGCAACGTTCGCCTTCTGGGTTAAAGTGATTCTCCTGCCTCAGCCTCCTGAGTAGCTGGGACTACAGATGTGCACCACCATGCCTGGCTAATTTTTTTTTTTTTTTTTTTTTTTTTTTTTTTTTAGTAGAGACGGGGTTTCACCATATTGGCCAGGCTGGTCTTAAACTCTTGACCTCGTGATCCACCTGCCTCAGGCCCTCAAAGTGCTGGGATTACAGGTGTGAGCCACCGTGCCTGGCCCAAACTTAGTACTTTTAAAGGTAATTTCCTCAGCAGCAATCTGGAGTTGATAATTTCCTATTATTCTTTTGAATTTTAAGAATTTTTGTTATGGTAAATAAGATATGTTTTTATACTTGGCCAAGTCTTTGACATACTTAAAACATCATAACTCTTCTCATTTTACATTTATGATAGTTACTTAATGGGCTCTTTCCACATTTTTGTCCCTTTTTACCACCTTCTTTCCTGAAAGAAATATCGGGAAAAATAGGGAAATACCAATTTTCTTAGATTAAACAGGAACTGATTAGTTGACCATAGTCTTGTCTGGTATCTTTAAGTACTTTAAAGGGAGCTTTTCTCTTTCTGTTCTTTGTATAACAGGACAGACTACTGGCAGCAGCTGGGTTTTTATGTTGTCTTTTTTCCTTTTTTTAAAAGAAATTCTTTGCTGGGGGAAGAATAATTCACATTTAACCGCATGTAATTTTCCCCAATGAGGTCAGTGGAAGCTGAGCAGCCAAACAGTGGCAATCCTTACTAATCAGCAGGAAGAGATATAAACTAATAAATATAGGACAGAAGAAAATGCTGGAACAAAGAAAAATCTTTTAGAGAAAAGATTAAAGAATTAAGATCCAGAAGAGAAAGTTTATTTCATGAATACTGCAAAAGAACAAGGCGCAGGGGAATAAAAGGTAGATTAAAGTTCACACCACATACTAGTGGGGCTCTTAACCAGAACAGCATTAACCAGAGTCAGACACAACACTGAAGAGCATTTGGTTCAACTCCTTTTGTTTGTTAACTACTGAGAAAACAGGACCAGAGAAAGTAAGTGACATGCTTAGAAGCGGTACTAAAAGCTGAGTTTGCTCCCTGACTACTGGTTCAACACTCTTTTCACTAATATAGGACCAAAGAGCACCTACATCATGTACTGAAACATACATATATCACATAAGTCTTCTATTTGGTGTGAATGGTGAGGGACACAAATGAATCCAATGCGGCTGATCTTTAACTGTTGTTCTTACCTAATTCTGATCAAAAAGTAAAGTAGCACCTTTGGGAACCTATAACTAAAACATTGTGGTACTGGTATATGACTAAACAAACAGATCAATGGAACAGAAGAAAAAGTCCAGAAATAAATATCAAATCAGTGGAAACAAGCATTGGATAGACACCTGGAAAAAAAAGAAAATTTGATCCATACTTCACACTATATTAGAATAAACACCAAGGATCAGAGTTCTAAATATAAATCATGAAATTATCCAAGTAACAGAAGAAAATATGAGTGAATTCCTTTATAATCTGGAAGTGGGAAAAAACCTTCCTAGCTGAGACTCAAAATCCAGAGGCAGTAAAAAGAGAACTTATACGAAACTTTTAAATGTCATACACATGCACGTGAGCATAACAGACACACACACCTCACCATAATAAAGCCAAAAGATAAACGGCAAACTGGAAAAAAAATTAAAACTTAAATCAAGACAAAGTGCTAATACCTCTAAAATTTAAAACGCTCGTAATATGGGGCAGGAAGGGGAAGACCCAAAACACAACTTTTAATAGTGCAAAACATAAAAAAGGTAGTTACAGGAGAAAACATTTAAATGGTCTTTAAACATATGTAAAGACATACACTCTCCCTCATAATTACAGAGATGCATTTAAAATTAGACGGAGACACTTGACTATCAGATGGACAATAAATCCCAAAGTTCAACAACAAAGGATACAGTGAGACTGTATAGAACTGGACACTCTGCTACACTGTTGGTGGGACTGCAAAATGGTATAATCAATGGAGAGAAATTTAGTAATGTCTGGAAAAATTCCAAATGCATTTACCCTTTTACCCAGCAATCCTACTTGTAGGAATCGTTTTCAAAGATTTACTGGCAAACATATAAAATTACTTAGGTACAATGGTATTCACTGTGGCATTATTTGTAATAGCAAAAGTCTGAAAAAAACCTAGATGTACACCAATAGGGGACTGGTTGAATAAGCCATGGTACATTCCCAAATGGAGTACTATGGATCAAAAAATGAATCAGATACCTATATACTGATATGGAGTGATAAGATACAGTAAGAAAAAAAGAACAAGATATCTAACAGTATGTATATATATCACCTTTTATATTAGAAGGGGGGATAAGAACATACCATACATATGCTTAAATACATTTTTTTAGGTTTTCAAAAAGAAAGGTTAATGATATAATGAAAAGCTAATAAAAAGTCATTAATAGGAGAAGGAAGGAAACAGGATGGAAAAGACAGAGAAGCAAGATTTATCTGAATATACCTTGTTATATAATTTTGACTTGTGATCCTGAAAAGCTGAAAACTAAAACAAAGTTTATATCAAGTTGGTGATATAAAAATATAGAGAAAAGAATTATTTCACATTGCATTAGAACACAGAATTTACCATACACTTTTAGGAAAATAAAACAAGCAGAGCTATGAAGAAATTTTAAACTATATTCGGTAGTCTATAATCTAATTGTAGCAGTCAATGCTGGTATTATTTTGAAATTACTGTGAGATGATGCAAATAAGTAATTGTATCAATGATATTAGGAACCACTTAGAGAAAATATGGGGGACAGAAGAATGAATTAAATCTTCCCAAAGAGGCAAAGAGAAAACTCCAAGATGAGAGACATTTTAGGAAATAATTGACTGAGTTTTGGCAACAAGCCAGTGGCATAAAGTAAAAAAGGAGTAGGGAGGTGGGCAAAGAAACTGATTCACTTGGATTTTGACTTGGTAATTTCTATGTTGTTCTTTCATACTTTTAAAATACTGTATTGAGTACTCTCAGTTGTATTCAGCAGGAAAATCAGTCTAAATAGCCAACCATATTACCAAAAATAAACAATATCTGACACTCAAGCATAGCAAATGTTATCTATAATAATGGAAAACTGAAACCAGTGATTAGCGTGGGATAGTTATTCCCTGGCAGATGCTTTGTGATACCTTTCACAATGTTGCGCTAATATATTCTAGGACACAAAAGAATATGTAAATTAATTCACTGCTTAACCTAGAATGTAAAAGTTGCCTAACTAGCTATCATTACTGACCTAGACAGACTAATATAAAATGTAATGAGTCTGAATAATACTTAAAATAAGTTGTAACAAATACTTATGCCTCTAAAAAATATTTTTTGAGTAACAGTAATATAGTATTATTTTATTTCATGAGAATTTCTAAAAGTGTAAGAGACTGTTACAATTCAAATATGTTGAAATGATCTCCCTTTTTCTTTTTACAGTATCTTTGAATAATATGAAGCAATTTGGTATGCCCCAAACTTGAAATGAGAAACACTGCCACTACCATTGTGTTGGAATTTTCTATTATATGCAACAGAAACTAAACTTGATACAGCCTAAACCCAAATTCATTTGAATCCATTAATGAAGTAACATGTCCTTTCTTTCAAACAAAAGTACTCTTAAGTGTAATGAAAATGCATAACTCTACTTCCACACTGACTTAATGAGGTTTCCTAAAATTAAGAGATTTAAGTGGTTGGTAAATTGACCCTCAGTCACATCTTTAGAAGTGCAGCAGTGTATATATGAGCTTAAACAGAACTCTAAATGTCAATGCATTCCCTATTTCCACAATATTGCTGAATGTAGTATTTTTAACATACTACTTTTAAGCACTACGACTGATGGCTAGTTTCCTAAATCCACAGTAAGAATCTCATTAAGAGTTCAACTGAACCCTCAAAGTAAAGTGGCAATAAAGTACCTAATCAACAATAAATTTCTATGTTGCAGACTTTTAAAATATAGACACTTTTCGAGCAATATTAGTTTTATACAAAAGGTGGCTCCTCGAGTGTAATTTCTCTTGTAAGAAAATAAACTTCAATTAAAAGAACTAGAGAAGCAAGAGCAAATACATTCAAAAGCTAGCAGAAGGCAATAAATAACTAAGATCAGAGCAGAACTGAAGGAGATAGAGACACAAAAAACCCTCCAAAAAAATCAATGAATCCAGGAGCTGGTTTTTTGAAAAGATCAACAAAATTGATAGACCACTAGCAAGACTAATAAAAAGAAGAGAGAGAAGAATCAAATAGACGCAATAAAAAATGATAAAGGGGATATCACCACCGACCCCACAGAAATACAAACTACCATCAGAGAATACTATAAACACCTCTACGCAAATAAACTAGAAAATCTAGAAGAAATGGATAATTTCCTGGACACTTACACTCTCCCAAGACTAAACCAGGAAGAAGCTGAATCCCTGAATAGACCAATAGCAGGCTCTGAAATTGAGGCAATAATTAACAACCTACCAACCAAAAAAAGTCCAGGACCAGACTGATTCACAGCCGAATTCTACCAGAGGTACAAGGAGGAGTTGGTACCATTCCTTCTGAAACTATTCCAATCAACAGAAAAAGAGGGAATCCTCCCTAACTCATTTTACGAGGCCAACATCATCCTGATACCAAAGCCTGATAGAGACACAACAAAAAAGGAGAATTTTAGACCAATATCCCTGATGAACAGCGATGCAAAAATCCTCAATAAAATACTGGCAAACCGAATCCAGCAGCACATCAAAAAGCTTATCCACCATGATCAAGTGGGCTTCATCCCTGGGATGCAAGGCTGGTTCAACATACACAAATCAATAAATGTAATCCAGCATATAAACAGAACCAAAGACAAAAACCACATGATTATCTCCATAGACGCGGAAAAGGCCTTTGACAAAATTCAACAGCCCTTCATGCTAAAAACTCAATAAATTCGGTATTGATGGAGCGTATCTCAAAATAATAAGAGCTATTTATGACAAACCCACAGCCAATATTATACTGAATGGGCAAAAACTGGAAGCATTCCCTTTGAAAACTGGCACAAGACAGGGATGCCCTCTCTCACCACTCCTATTCAACATAGTGCTGGAAGTTCTGGCTAGGGCAATCAGGGAAGAGAAAGAAATAAAGGGTATTCAGGTAGGAAAATAAGAAGTCAAATTGTCCCTGTTTGCAGATGACATGATTGTATATTTAGAAAACCCCATTGTCTCAGCCCAAAATCTCCTTAAGCTGATAACCAACTTCAGCAAAGTCTCAGGATACAAAATTAATGTGCAAAAACCACAAGCATTCTTATACACCAGTAACAGACAAACAGAGAGCCAAATCATGAGTGAACTCCCATTCACAACAGCTTCAAAGAGAATAAAATACCTAGGAATCCAATTTACAAGGGATGTAAAGGACCTCTTCAAGGAGAACTACAAACCACTGCTCAGTGAAATAAGAGGACACAAACACATGGAAGAACATTCCATGCTCATGGATAGGAAGAATCAATATTGTGAAAATGGTCATACTGCCCAAGGTAATTTATAGATTCAATGCCATCCCCATTAAACTACTAATGACTTTCTTCACAGAATTGGAAAAAACTGCTTTAAAGTTCATATGGAACCAAAAAAGACCCCACACTGCCAAGACAATCCTAAGCCAAAAAGAACAAAGCTGGAGGCATCATGCTACCTGACTTCAAAGTATACTACAAGGCTACAGTAACCAAAACAGCATGGTAATGGTACCAAAACAGAGATATAGACCAAGGGAACAGAACAGAGCCCTCAGAAATAATACCACACATCTACAGCCATCTGATCTTTGACAAACCTGACAAAAACAAGAAATGGGGAAAGGATTCCCTATTTAATAAATGGTGCTGGGAAAATTGGCTAGCCATAAGTAGAAAGCTGAAACTGGATCCTTTCCTTACTCCTTATATGAAAATTAATTCAAGATGGATTAGAGACTTAAATGTTAGACCTAAAACCATAAAAACCCTAGAAGAAAACCTAGGTAACACCATTCAGGACATAGACATGGGCAAGGACTTCATGTCTAAAACACCAAAAGCAACGGCAACAAAAGTCAAAATTGACAAATGGGATCTAATTAAACTAAAGAGCTTCTGCACATCAAAAGAAACTACCATCAGAATGAACAAGCAACCTACAGAATGGGGGAAAATTTTTGCAATCTACTCATCTGACAAAGAGCTAATATCCAGAACCTATAAAGAACTCAATCAGATTTACAAGAGAAAAACAAACAACCCCATCAAAAAATGGGCAAAGGATATGAACAGACACTTCTCAAAAGAAGACATTCATTAAGCCAACACATACAGGAAAAAATGCTCATCATCACTCACTATCAGAGAAATGCAAATCAAAACCACAATGAGATACCATCTCACACCAGTTAGAATGGCAATTTTTTAAAAAATCAGGAAACAACAGGTGCTGGAGAGGATGTGGAGAAATAGGAACACTTTTACACTGTTGGTGGGACTGTAAACTAGTTCAACCACTGTGGAAAACAGTGTGGTGATTCCTCAAGGATCTAGAACTAGAAATACCATTTGACCCAGCCATCACATTACTGGGGATATACCCAAAGGATTATAAGTCATGCTGCTATAAAGACACATGCACACGTATGTTTACTGTGGCACTATTCACAATAGCAAAGACTTGGAATCAATCCAAATGTCCATCAGTGACAGACTGGATTAAGAAAATGTGGCACATATACACCATGGAATACCATCCAGCCATAAAAAAGGATGAGTTCATGTCCTTTGTAGGGACATGGATGCAGCTGGAAACCATCATTCTCAGCAAACTATTGCAAGAACAGAAAACCAAACACCACATGTTCTCACTCACAGGTGGGAATTGAATAATGAGATCACTTGGACACAGGAAGGGGAGCATCACACACCTATTGTGGGGAGGGGGTAGGGGGGAAGGATAGCATTAGGAGATAATACCTAAGGTAAATGACGAGTTAATGGGTGCAGCACACCAACAAGGCACATGTATACATATGTAACAAACCTGCACGTTGTGCACCTGTACCCTAGAACTTAAAGTATAATAATAAAAAAAAAGAAAATAAACTTCAAATTTTAATACAACAAATTCTATTTGTGGTATAATCTAAATAATGCTAATATAATTTAGAGAAAAAACAAAGGATTTAGTAACAAGGCATAAAGGGATTTTCCTTACATATGCTAAATATTACTCATTTTTAAATGGTGCCACTTGGTAACGAAATACCATAACTTTATTTGCTTGCTTTAAAGTAAACTGGCCATTCTGGAAATCAGATTTGTGTTTTAACAGATTTACGCAAGCAGTCCACTCAAGAGTGGAGCAAAATTTATCATAAATTTGACCTCATTTTATAAAATTCATGATGAAAAATTTTCCTCTTACATTATTTCATGTAATTTTAAAACTATAAACTACTTTCCCAGAAAGCTGAAATGTGCAATACTCTGAAATCGCCTAAATTGATACTGTTATTCTTAAAACATAAAATCAAATAAATGGTCATTCATATAGCACCAAAAATGTCTTTGGAAAAAACAACACTCATATCCACTTACTATCTAAGGTTTCATATAGAAAAAAAACTTTAACCCCAAATATATAAAATAAAACATGTTTATTTTACAATAGGAAGTGATAATCTAAAGTATAAGATGCTAATTTCCAAATGTATCCTGGCTTGTGTATAGTCTTGGTCAAATGATCCATTGTATCAGAAAGATAAAGAAAAAATAATCATATTTCAGTAATTCTATACATCCTAAGAGGGAAGATGGCACATTTAAGTGGTTGATAAATTTGAAAAGCTGATTAAACATAATAATCACCATGTTGGAGGAAGACATAAAAATCAGAGAACAGATTTTTTTAATATTAAAAATGTGACATGAAAATTATACCATTTTAGAAAGGAATATAAAAAGGCAGGAGTTAAAAATAGTGGGACTAATATCATAGAAAACTATCCATGAGGAAGGTCAAATTCATTTTCAACATGTAAAAAGGATAAAGAGTAGAGGTATTTAAAAAGATTCTTAATGAGACAAATGTTAAAATATGGAACCCAATCTCAGACAAATACATAGAAAGGAGTAAGGGCCAACTCTAATGTGCATAAGGTATCCCATCCTATAGCAAATCAGATATATAGGTACACTTGATGCCGTAAATTTTAAAAAAAATTGTCCATTTTGTTGCGTGTGCACCATAAATTTGAGTCAGCACCAGCGACAGCTCTGCAGTCCTCCTATGTGGTACTGATCAGGTGGTTGCAGAGCTTCAGCTCACAGCAACACAATGCAGCTGAGCAGGCAAGCACAGCCCACAGCCAGAAACAGTTCCGACTCTCCAGAACAAGACGACCTTTAAGCTTTAAGTTTCCCAGAGAAAATGAGATGCTGATGTTGAAGACGACATTACGGTAAGATGTTATTTAAATCAGTAAAAGGCTGACTTTGGAATCTTTTTCCTTTTTAAGAAAAAGTCAACGTTAAGATTAAATATATATTCAATAGCAAGTGCATGCACCAGAAATTTGCTGCAGTGTCAGTTGAGGGATATTTTTTATATATTAATTCACTTTGTAAATATATTGTTTTCCTTTAAAATGGGCACTGAAATATACAGAAAAAAACCACTTTACAAAATGTGAGGTTTATAGGTACAGTGTTGGTCTGGATTTTTCAAGTGCCTTTTACAAAGATATATTTATCCTAAAAACAAAAAGATAACATTTCGAAGAACTGCTTTAATATCTAAATAAAATCTATCCTATACACACACATTGAATTACATTACTGCAGAGATTAAAAAAAAAAAAGACACGACAGCCATTTTTTCTCATCTGAGTAAGAAAGCATATAATCAAAAATAGTAATAGCTTACAAATGCAACTCTTTATTTGCAAAGAATGCTATTTTATCATATTAAGGCTCTAGAAAGATAAATAAGAAAGAATATGGTTAGAAAAGGGGGGAGGGGGAGAGAAAATAAAGGAGAAAATGCAGGAGAGAGTAGGGAGAGAGTCTCTCTCTACCACATAGCCCAATTGAAGGATTAAGCATTTGGACTATAAATGAAGGGGAGCTTTGTTAGTTTAATCACTGGAACAATTATAAAAGGACTCAACAACAACGAGGTTTATTGAAAATTTTGCCTAATGCTAAGTGACCCATGCAGATGCCTAAACTGTATTTGCATATTAAAAGAAGGGTGTATCTGTTTGTTTCTAGGCTTTGATGGAATATCAGATATTGAAAATGTCTCTCTGCCTGTTCATCCTTCTGCTTCTCACACCTGGTATTTTATGCATTTGTCCTCTGCAATGTATATGCACAGAAAGGCACAGGCATGTGGACTGTTCAGGCAGAAATTTGACTACATTACCATCTGGACTGCAAGAGAATATTATACATTTAAACCTGTCTTATAACCACTTTACTGATCTGCATAACCAGTTAACCCAATATACCAATCTGAGGACCCTGGACATTTCAAACAACAGGCTTGAAAGCCTGCCTGCTCAGTTACCTCGGTCTCTGTGGAACATGTCTGCTGCTAACAACAACATTAAACTTCTTGACAAATCTGATACTGCTTATCAGTGGAATCTTAAATATCTGGATGTTTCTAAGAATATGCTGGAAAAGGTTGTCCTCATTAAAAATACACTAAGAAGTCTTGAGGTTCTCAACCTCAGTAGTAACAAACTTTGGACAGTTCCAACCAACATGCCCTTCAAACTACATATCGTGGACCTGTCTAATAATTCTTTGACACAAATCCTGCCAGGTACATTAATAAACCTGACAAATCTCACGCATCTCTACCTGCACAACAATAAGTTCACATTCATTCCAGACCAATCTTTTGACCAGCTCTTTCAGTTGCAAGAGATAACCCTTTACAATAACAGGTGGTCATGTGACCATAAACAAAACATTACTTACTTACTGAAGTGGATGATGGAAACAAAAGCCCAAGTGATAGGGACTCCCTGTTCTACCCAAATATCATCTTTAAAAGAACATAACATATATCCCACACCTTCCGGATTTACCTCAAGCTTATTCACTGTAAGTGGGATGCAGACAGTGGACACCATTAACTCTCTGAGTGTGGTAACTCAACCCAAAGTGACCAAAATCCCCAAACAATATCGAACAAAGGAAACAACGTTTGGTGCCACTCTAAGCAAAGACACCACCTTTACTAGCACTGATAAGGCTTTTGTGCCCTATCCAGAAGATACATCCACAGAGACTATCAATTCACATGAAGCAGCAGCTGCAACTCTAACTATTCATCTCCAAGATGGAATGGTTACAAACACAAGCCTCACTAGCTCAACAAAATCATCCCCAACACCCATGACCCTAAGTATCACTAGTGGCATGCCAAATAATTTCTCTGAAATGCCTCAACAAAGCACAACCCTTAACTTACGGAGGGAAGAGACAACCACAAACGTAAAGACTCAATTACCTTCTGTGGCAAATGCTTGGAAAGTAAATGCTTCATTTCTCTTAATGCTCAATGTTGTGGTCATGCTGGCTGTCTGAGGGTCTGCATTTTCTGAAACTAATGAAAGCACTCCTCCCTGATGTACAGTTGGGAAAATATGTCCATATCTAACCAGTGATTCAAGCTATATTAAGTATTCAAGAAAGCCAGTCTTAACATTTCTGACTCTGATGTAAATGAAGTAACTTGTCTTAAATAAAAGAAATGCACAATGCCTTGGTACTTGCTGCTATTTTACTGTCTTAATTAAGTAAACTAATGAGTTTCTTTTATAAAAAAAAAGAAATGTTTTCTTTTTAAGGCTTCAATTTATTGCACAAAATATAAAGCATCTAAACTTTAATATGTATTTTATGTATGTTTACACTGTCAAACATCTGGAAAATAAAAGGTCTATGCTCATAACTGTGTCATTTGGCTTTCTAGTCATATCAACTTTAGCAGAATAAAAATGACCTCACCATTTTTGTTCTAGGGTACCTTGGTAAAATCTTTAAGGTAAATAAAACGGTGGTAGTATCCAAGGATTTTGTCACTGAAGTAAAATCGCAGCTGCCATCCCATGAATGGTTATATTACATTATTATTTTACAGACAAGTCATAATTGTTTTAAATCTAAATGATGTCCTGCTTCTGAGGAACTCTTGGCTACTTCACAGATTATATAATGGACAAAAGCTCTTCAAAAAGCTAGAAGACACTAGGTTTTGCATTTTAATAAGAAAAGTTTAATGGTTTTGTTTTTTGCATGTAAAAAAAGTGTTAAAACCACAATGAAAAAATTTAAAAACACGTAAAAAAGCAGTTTTAGTGCAGATTTACCACATCATTAATGGAAAATTTAAATATTTATAAAATTAAAATCCTACTACATGAAGAAGAAAATTTGTATTTTGCAAATCAGAAATCAGAATGTGACTTACCTAAATTAAACATAAGATTAGCTTAAGAATAAAATCATTGAGTCTGACCAACTTGGGCAGCACTGAGGGAGGAAGAGAGGAAGGAGAGAGAGAAAGGGAAAAGGGCATTTGGTACTACAACCATGTGGTGAACCCAATAAAACAGACTGAGGACTAAGGCTAGGCATGGGACAGATCTTGACACTCCAAACCACACTGGAACTCCAACTAAAAGATAATCACTGAGAAATTTTCTACAAATATGAAAGTTAGCCACCTTATGAATTAGTAACAAACATAAGAAACAGCCACAAGGCAGCAAAAGAAGTCCTGAAACAGGATAGATTAAAATGCAAGATAGGAAAACTGAGATGGATGAGACACAAATGTGGTATTTAATTTGGGAGATGTAAGGCAGAATCTCATTTCAAGCATTTCTAGAGGTGGGAAAAAACTATAGAAAGGAATTTTTATGTTCCTTCCTAAAAACTTTAAAAAATTCAGATAGCCTCCTTTGCTGGTTTAGGAACATTTCTATTGAGAGAGAGAAAAGTAACAACATTTTAATGTGGGTTTTTTTTTTTTTTTTTTTTTTTTTTTTTTTGCTTTTTAAAGACCAGGATTATGGAAAAATTACCATCAAGCTTCAACAAAAGAGTCCTCTTTTATGCTGTCTAGTACAGTGGCTCTTGAACATTTTCTGCCCTAGCAAACCTGATTGGCTCACTGTGTCAGGGAATGTCACCATGAAGAAACAGGATTATTTGAAAAAGTCCCCTAAATGATTTTAAAATGCATTACCTCTCTATATGGGGAGGCTATCTCCACTCCCTCCCAAACACTGATTAGTACCTTCACCATCCATGATAGGGACTAATTGCTTAGATAATCCCTACTCTACCATATACTTGTGTATTATTTAAAAAAACATATACACCGACTTCCACAGAAAGTAGTTTTTTTTTTTTTTCTTTGAGACGAAGTCTAGCTCTTATCCCCCAGGCTGGAGTGCAATGGCGCAATCTCAGCTCACTGCAACCTCCCCCTCCCGGGTTCAAGCAATTCTCCTGCCTCAGCCTCCCAAGTATCTGGGATTACAGACACCTGCCACCACACCCGACTAATTTTAGTATTTTCAGTAGAGACGGGACTTCACCATGTTGGCCAGACTGGTCTCAAACTCCTGACCTCAGGTGATTCGCCTGCCTCGGCCTCCCAAAGTTCTGGGATTACAGGCATGAGCCACCGTGCCCGCCCAGAAAGTAGGTTTCTTAGAGGTAACTGTCTTTTCCTCTGAGGATACCAAAAATTCAATGCTGTCTTAGAATTTTTAGGGAGAAAACTAATAAGAAAGTCAAATTACGGACTACTGCATTAGGAGCACCTATGGATTATGTCAACCCTACAGACATGTCTGCAAAATGCATAGTCTAACTTGGTAAATTTACAAGTACAATATATGTCAACTACTCAGACTCTAGGTCCTTAGACAGAAGTATTATCTAGCCTTAAAGTAAAGTTGACCCTTGAACAACATGGGCACACTTATACATAATTTTTTTCAACCAAACGCAGATTGAAAGTACAGTATTTGTGGGATGTGAAACCCACATACTGTATAAATAGGTTCCATAAGGAAGCACATTCCTCAGGGCCGATTTTGGGATTCGAATATGTGCAGATTTTGGTATACACAGGGGTCTGCTAACCAATCCCCGAGATATACTGAGGGAAACTATAATTAGATAGTATTCCCTTCCAAAGAAATTGTATTCTTATTATTAACAGAAAAAGGCTCATTATTTGCCACTAAGTACTACTATATTACTGGCTCCAGAAAAATTTCAAAATGTATTAGTCCTCAGCATCTATCTCTCAAGCACATCAAATATGTATGCATATGTGTACAGATATACACATACCTATATACACATATATCTATATCTATCTCCACCCATCCATCCCTAAGGCTTGACTCTACTTTACAGGAAATTTGCCTCTGCTGCTTCTCAGCTGTATGACCACAGACAAGTTATTTCACTGCTCTAAGTCACAGTTTCCTCATCTATAAAATGGGCTAGCAGAACTCACAGTGTTTTTTTTTTTCTGAAGATTAAATAACATAATTCACATAAACCCTTCAAAGTGTCTTGGCTCACCTATATTCCTAGATGCAGTAATGTTGTTGTTGTGAGGATTATTATGACATCTGTATGTCCAAACCCAATGCTATGAGAAATTCCCATATATGGAAACATTTCAGCTCTACATACTGAAAGCAAGGGAATGCAAGGATGTGCTTGCTTTAGTCTCTTCTCTGCTAGAAACCAGGTTTAGATCAGTGAAATAGGGACCCAGAAGAAAGTCAGAAAGACATTCACTTATCACAGCAGAATGAGAAGATGTCTTCTATGGCTAACTTAAAAGATCACAAATATGTGCCATTCAGTATCTTCCATAATGATGCTATCAAACAGCAGTAAATTCCTTTAATCCCAAAAATGTCAGACAAGAGTTAACCTAAAATCTTTCATAAAATTATTCCTTATAAAATATACTTTAAGAACTAGATAAAAGAATGTATTACACACTACCACCCAACATCTTGTTGGTGAAGAGTAACTTATATTTCTATTAAAATCACTATCAGAACAAGGATGCCCACTATTGCCAATCTTTTTAACAATATTTGGGAAATTTCAAAACAAAAAAAAACAGAAATAACAGATATTGGCAACAAATAATTAGAAAATTATGGGAAAAAATATACAATGTCAAGAAGTAACATTAACATGAAATATGCAAGATCAAAAGGGAAAAATCTGAAAAATATTAATGAGAAGTATAAACTAAGACTTGATGCAGATGACAAACTAAGGTCTCTCCATTCATTCATTCTTTCACTCAACAAATATTCAGTCAGCACTTGGAACATATGGAACACTAAGGTACAGAGGACTTCGGTGGGATACTATAAAGTTGCAATTATTTCTAGTATAGTTTATAGATTAAGGCAATTCTGAAAAATATTCCAATGAGAAACATTTTGGAACCTTAAATCCACTTAGAAACATAAGCAAGAATAGAAAAAGAAGTAAACACTACAGTTATATTAGCCTATTTATTTATTTATTTCATACAGAGTCTTGCTCTGTTACCCAGGCTAGAATGCAGTGGTACGATCTTGGCTCACTGCATCCTCCACTTCCTGGGTTCAAGCAATTCTTCTGCTTCAGCCTCCTGAGTAGCTAAGACTACAGGTGTGTGCCACCACGCCCGGCTAATTTTTGTATTTTTAGTAGAGATCGGGTTTCACCATGTTGGCCAGGCTGGTCTTGAACTCCTGACCTCAGGTGATCTGCTTGCCTCGGCCTCCCAAAGTGCTGGGATTTCAGACGTGAGCGACCATGCCCAGCCGATATTAGCTTTTCTTGAGAGAGAAACATATATCAGCCATAATAATTAGGACAGAATGACAGTGGCATAAAAATAGAAAGATAACCACAATACAGAAACAACAGCACAATAAGAGCGCAGATACACAGAAGAACTGAATATGTGACCAAGCTTTACTTACTAGCTGTGTCACTTCAGCAAATTAGGTTTCTGTGCCTCTATTTCCTTACAGGTGGTTGTGAGAAGAAAATGAGAAAATACAGATAAAGTGTTTAGAACACTGCCTAGCACATAGTAAATTCTCAAACATTGTTTGCTGTGGAAAGAAAAATCAGAAACCAAAGGGGAAGAGAAAGACTCAATAAATGAGATGAGGAAATTGGAAAAAGGTTCAGTTTAACACTCACTTCATGTGATACACTGACAAAGTGAAAGAAAACATGAACAAGGAAGTCATAAAACCAGCAGAAGAATTTAAAAATATTTGTAAGTCTTCAGGTGGAAGGCTATTTAATTATAAAAAAAATCACAAAGAAATTATCAACAGATTGGTCTATACAAAATCCCCATTATGCTGAAACAACCAGCCTGATAAAAATATTCAAATAAAATGGTGTAAAGGAGGTTGTTAATCAGGAGCTCATAAAATTGATGAGAAAAAAATCTTAAAATTCGCAATAAATAAATGGGCAAAGGACATAAAAAGAATGTTTACAAGATATGAAACACTATGATTAATATATGGGAATATGGCCAACCACATAATTGAGAAAAGCAATAAAAATGTGATATCATTTTTCACTATTAAAATAGCAAGCAATTAAAAAAAATAAAAACCAACGATGGGGAAGGTAGAATGAAATGGCCATGTTCACATATTGGCACAATTCTTTGGGAAAGCAATCTGGCAACGAAATTTTAAAAAAGTAAGATATTTTAACTTTTGTCTACAGTTAAGGTATTTAAAATTTCGCCTATAGGTAAATCACAGCATTCTTTCTAACAAGAAAAACTGAAACAATGATAAATATCCACTATTGGGAAATTAAGTAAACGATGACCCACTGACCAGAATATGTGGCCAATAAAAATATTTATGAAGAGTTTTTTAAAGTGTGAAATGTGGAAAATGCAAATATTAGAAAAATAAGAAAAAATTACAGGACATAGAGCCATGTATTAAAAAGTAACAAAAAGAAACATGCCAAAATGCTAATACTGCAGACCAAGCATATATTATTACCTGCCTTGTCCTTGAAATAGCCAAGAGATCTAAGAAAAGAACTATTGAAATGTTTGTCTAGGGCATCCAGACTGAGTAAGAAAATAAGAGAAATAAGAAGACACAGATGAACTGTGTACCAACCCTTCCCTTTCAATAATTTCTCGTATCTCAGAATAAAATCTAAATTCTTAATATGGTTTACTGCATGATCAGGATCTTGCTTCCCTTTAGAGTATCATCTTAAAATTTTCCAGCTCTCTAACATTTTATAGTTCAAACAAACAAAATATCCTCTGCCCCTCAATCACCATGTTTCGTGTCACTAGGCTTTCAGACAAGCTGCATGTCCTCTCTTCCTCTTCTTGCCCTCTCAAACCCTACTCATCCTTTTGATTTCAGCTTAGACATTCACTTGCCCCTAGAAGTTTGGTTTTTTTGACCATCTTTATCTGCGTTTATAAATAAAAGAATGAATTAACATAGATCAAAGATGTGACTAGTGGACTAACAATGACCTACTTAGGTCAGACCAAGTCAAACCTGATAGTCTTATTCTAGAGTCTAAGTTTCTTTCATTTATTTCAAAGTTAACAGCTTCAAAGTCCTGAGAAAAGAGAGATCAAAGAAAAGGTAAGAATGAGGGAGGATTTGGCTAGGCTACTACTAGTCATATAAGAAACTAGTTCTGGGTCAGGCACCACGGCTCACGCCTGTAACTTCGATAATTTGGGAGGCCAAGGTGGGTGGATCATTTGAGGTCAGGAGTTTGAGACCAGCCTGGTCAACATGATGAAACCCTATCGCTACTAAAAATATAAAAATTAGTTGGCCATGGTGGCAGGCACCTATAATCCTAGCTACTCAGGAGACTGAGGCAGGAGAATCACTTGAACCCGGGAGGCGGACGTTGCAGTGAGCCAAGGTCGCGCCACTGCACTCCGGCCTGGGTGACAAGAGCAAGACTCTGTCTCCCCCTCAAAAAAAAAAAAAAAAAAACAAACCTAGTTCTGGGCACTGTGGAGTTACCTTTGGAACAATTCTAGAGAAAGGTTAATTCTGATACCCGTGAACAATTCAGTATAGAAAATTGTTCGAGGGAAGTTAGCAGAGAAGTAGAAACAAATGTCACCTTAAGGTGTCACTAATGTGTTAAGCAGATTAGTACATTTCACACTTAGAAAACTGTGGTGCAAAGTGAGGTCTTTAAGAAGTTCAACTTTTAAGAAATGCCAGTTTGGTTCAATAGCCCCAACTTCATTAAACATATTTAAGAGCCAGGTGAGACGCATGCTCAACACACCCATTTATCCTTATCTAGAAAGCCTGGCCTGAGATTCTGAATCTAAATTTCTGGAAAGTTACTGATGAGCCTAGGAGCAGTGGCTCATGCCTGTAATCCCAGCACATTGGGAGGCCAAGGTGGGCAGATTGCTTGAGCTCTGAGCCCAGCAAACCCTGTCTCTATAAAAAAAAAATACAAAAAGTAGCCAAGTGTGGTGGCATGTGCCTGTAGTCCCAGCTATTTGGGAGGCTGAGGTGGGAGGATGGCTTGAGTCCAGGAGGCAGATGTTACAGTGAGCTGAGATCATGCCACTGTACTCTAGCCTGGGTGACAGAGCCAGACCCTGTGTCACACACACACACACACACACACACACACACACACACACACACACAAAGTTACAAATGAGATCAAAGCACAGAAATTAAACATACATACACACTCACTAAAAACAGGAAAACTGCTTTGCTCCTGTCTGATCAAAATAATTCTAACTATATTGGTGGTTTAATAGCAAAGCATGACATAAAGTTTATCACCTGTGTGTGTTTTTACCTTGGGCAAGTGATTAAATGTGTCCTCTGATAAAAAATATGGTTAAGAACATATATTCCAGAGGTGTTTTAAGGAATAGATTAAAACACGTATATTAAAGCACTTTGGGGGTGCTATATAGCCATTTTAATGATTACTATCCTTTGTACAAGAGATTCTTGGATAATTAACAAGATTAGAAGTGAAAATGACTGAAACAGTAATAGTAGTTTCCCATATATCCGACATCTTCAGTTATGCTTCAAATAATTAATTTACAAGGTTTGCTATTTATCCCCTGAAAAAAATTATTTAGCAGTAAAAAATTAGATGTCTGAATATTTCACATAGATACCAGAAGGCTAAAGATCAATAAATCTAATTAAATACTCACACCAGGAAATGCAGTTTTTCACTTTGTATTATTTTGTTGCCCCTAGTCACAGGTGAAACATACTAAATGCTTCTGGAAGGCTGATGGAATTCGCATGAATGTCAAATGCTTGCCTCAACAGAAAATAAACTAAGACTTAATGGCTTTTCATTGAGAAAGAAGAAAAACAAAACATAAGGGAAGACAAGGATGCCATACACCACAATAACCACTGGAAAAGCCCTAATTTGCCATCCAAAGCCTCAGCGACCACTATCACATTTGAGATATTATGTAGTGTAAGAGTAACTGGTATACAACCACATCCATTTATGAGTTCTATTATTTAGACATTAAATACTCAGCTGTATTTCCTCATACCAATGACAAATAATCTAAGAAAGCAAACAATTGTTTAAAAACAGTTTCACCTATTTATAGGATCTAAAATTTCCTCATGGTATGGCTTTTCCACAAGATCACATGACATTTTTTTTTTTTTTGCTTTAACAAAATATACTTGGATAAAGTATTATGAGTCTCTTGCCTCGACTTTAAATTCTACAAAAAAAGGTGCAGATCATTAAACATGAGCTTAGAGACACTTTGTAAAAGCCAAAGTCTCTTTAAAACATATTAAAATAGGCTGGGCGCAGTGGCTCACGCCTGTAAGCACTTTGGCCAAGTGCTGGCCAAGAAGGGCAGATTACCTGACGTCAGGACTTGGAGACCAGCCTGGCCAACAGGAGAATAACCTGTCTCTACTAAGAATACATAAATGAGCCAGGCATGTTGGCACGCACCTGTAATCCAGCTACTCAGGAGGCTGAGGCAGGAGAATCACTTGAACCCAGGAGGTGGAGGTTGCAGGGAGCCGAGATTGCTCCACTGCACTCCACCCTGGGCAACAGAGCAAGACACTGTCTCAAAACAAAAAACAACAAAAAAGCATATTAAAAGTATCAAGGAATCACTTAAAATTAGTAAAAAAAAATATACATTAACTATGAGTTCACTATAAACTGATTTTAAATTTAAACATAAATGTCATACATGATACACCTCATTTTCTGTATATTTCTTCAAAGTAGTCATGTTGGATCGCTATACTTTTACTCCAATGATACCATCACTACTGAAAACAACTCCGGGGCCGTTCCTTTCAAATACCACTAAGAGCTAGTTTACAAGTTATATAACAAAACTTTTCTTTTTTTAAGACAGGGTCTCACTGTCACCCAGGCTGGAGTGCAGCCTTGACCTCCTAGGCTAAAGTGATTCTCCAGCCTCAGCCTCACAAGCAGCTGAAACTACAGGCTCTCGCCACCACTCTCTACTAATTTTTTATACAGATGGAGTTTCATCATGTTGCCTAGGTTTGTCTCAAGCTCCTGGGCTCAAGCAATCCACCTGCCTTGGCTTCCCAAAGTGCTGGGACTACAAGTGTGAGTCACCATGTCCAGCAGAAAAACCTTATCTTAAACAAAAAACAGTATCACTAAACGTGACATTTTGTCTTGCTTATCAAAAAATTTCAAGTGTGAAGATTTTCCACATTCTACAAGAATGTATTTCAGACTTTGACAACACTTCCAAAAAATTATTTCCCTAAAATGTTGTGCTCAAAGGTGGCACAGTTTGAACTCAGCGCATTACCTCCAATGGCGACTCTTCTGAGATGAACAATGTTCATTTGGATGCATTTATTCTTACAGCTTGTTTCAGAATTTTTCCACTTTTTTTTTTAAAGACAGAGTCTCACTCTGTCTTGCCCAGGTGGGAGTGCAGTGGTGCAATCTCAGTTCACTGCAACCTCCGCCTCCTAGGTTCAAGCGATTCTCCTGTCTCAGCCTCCCAAGTAGCTGGGACTATAGCCATGTGCCACCACACTTGGCTATTTATTTATTAAGATGGAGTCTCATGCTGTCACCCAGGCTGGAGTGCAGTGGTGTTATCCTGGCTCACTGCAACCTCTGCCTCCCGGGCTCAAGCGATTCTCCCGCCTCAACCTCCTGAGTAGCTGGGATTACAGGCACGCACAGCATGCCCGGCTAATTTTTGTATTTTTAGTAGAGATGGGGTTTTGCCATGTTGGCCAGGCTGGTCACGAACTCCTGACCTCAAGTGATCTGCCCGTCTCGGCCTTCCAATGTGCTGGGATTACAGGCGTGAGCCACCACGCCCTGCCTCCACATTGTTTTATAGACTTAAACTTCATAATTATATCTCAATGGATTATTTCCTTTGAGGATTAAACACTTAAACTGAAATAAATGAACCACAGTTGATTCAAGAAAACAACTTTTGGCAAGGCATAGTGGCTTATGCCCGTAATCCTAGCACTTTGGGATACCAAAGCAGGTGGATCACCTGAGGTCAGGAGTTCCATGAGACCAGCCTGGCCAACCCCATCTCTATAAAAAAATACAAAAATTAGGTCAGGCACGGTGGCTCATGCCTGTAATCCCAGCATTTTGGGAGGCCAAGGCAGGCAGATCACTTCAGGTCAGGAGCTCAAGACCAGCCTGGCCAACATGGTGAAACCCCATCTCTACTAAAAATAAAAAACTTAGCTGGGCATGGTGGCACATGCCTGTAATCCCAGCTACTCAGGAGACTGAGGCAGGAGAAGCGCTTGAACCTTGGTGGGGCGGAGGTTGCAGTGAGCTGAGATCTCGCCATTGCACTCCAGGCTGGGTGACATAGTGAGACTTTATCTCCAAAAAAAAAAGAAAAAACAAAACAAAAATTAGCCAGGTGTGGTGGTGCATGCCTGTAATCCCAGCTACTCAAGAGGCTGAGGCAGGAGAATTGCTTGCTTCCAGGAGGCAGAGTTTGCAGTGAGCAGAGTGTGCGCCACTGCATTCCAGCCTAGGTGATAAGAGTGAGACTTGGTCTCAAAACAAACAAACAATAACAAAAATCTTTTTACAGAGCAACAGATGGATTGCAACCACTATCATTTTTTGTATGTGTCAAGTCATAATCACCATATTATTCAGAATGTATCAATCACTAAATTATCTTTGTTGTACAAGGCAAAGACTTGCTTTACCACTAACACCCAAGACCACTTTACTTATATAAACCAAGTTATCAGGGAAAACAAAACCACTCAAGAAATCTTTTGGCTCAATTCAGAATTCCAATTCCAATCACAAGTATTAAATCAAGTCTTTTTCCTTCAAACTGTAGTCATGTAGGTCTATAATTAAAAAGGGTAATTAGGCCCGGTAAGGTGGCTCATGCCCGTAATTCTAACACTTCGGGAGGCCAAGGCAGATCATTTGAGTCCAAGAGTTTGAGATCAGCCTGGGCAACATGACAAACCCTGTCTTTACAAAAAAAATACAAAAATCAGCTAGGCATGGTGTTTCTTAAAAAAAAAAAAAAAAATACAAAAATTAGTCTGGCATGGTGGTGCACACCTATAGTTCCAGCTACTCAGGAGGCTGAGCTGGAAGGATCACTTGAGCCCAGGGAGGCTGAGGCAGTAGTGAGCTGTGATTGCACCACTGTACTTCAGCCTGGGCAACAGAGTGAGACCCTGTTCCAAAAAAACAAAAACAAAAATACTAGTAATTAGTTTGTTTTGTTTTGTTTTGTTTTGTTTTTGAGATGGAGTCTCACTCTGTCACCCAGGTTGGAGTGCAGTGGCACAACCTCGGCTCACTGCAAGCTCCGCCTCTCAGGTTCATGCCATTCTCCTGCCTCAGCCTCCTAAGTAGCTGGGACTACAGACGCCCGCCACCACGCCCGGCTAACTTTTTGTATTTTTAGTAGAGACGTGGTTTCACCGTGTTAGCCAGGATGGTCTTGATCTCCTGACCTCATGATCCACCTGCCTCGGTCTCCCAAAGTGTTGGGATTACAGGCGTGAGCCTGTGTCCGACCTTAGTTTTAATACTATCATTAAACAATTACATACAAAACGTAGATTCTTTGTATATCCAAATAAAGACATCTAAGACCTGGAAGTTAAAGTTCAAAGTGTGAACAGAAAATTTATGCTCCAAGATGGTCATTGTTAAACAGTGGTTTAACAATGTTAATGTTTCTATGGTTTAGAAAAGGAGGGATTTATCAAAATTCGTCTAGAAAGACAGACAATACCAAGTGTTGGGTGAAGATGTAGAGAAATTGGAACTCTCATTCACTGCTGGGGACAATGTAAAATAATGCAGCTACTTTGGAAAATCATTTGGCAGTTCCTCTAGAGTTAAACACTGAGGTACCATATGGTTCAATTCCACTTCTAGATATATATCTAAAAACACTGAATGCATATATCCACACAAAAACTTACATATTATATGATACAATAGAATTATTCAGCTGTAAAAAGGGATAAAGTTCTGATACATGCTACAACATGGATCAATCTTGAAAACATTAAAGAAGGCAGTCACAAAAGAGCACATATTGTATGATTCCACTTATATGAAATATCTAAACTGTGCAAATTCATAGAGACAGAAAGTAGATTAGTGGTTGCCAGGGGCTGAGGTGGGGCAGGAGGAAAGGGGAGTGACTGTTGATGGCTATGTGGTTTCTTTTTGGGGTGATGAAAATGTTTACAATTAGATAGTGGTAATGAGTGCACAACTCTGAATATGCAAAATTGTATACTTAAAAAGAAAGTTTTTTTTTTTTGAGACAGGGTCTCTCTCCATTTTCCAGGCTAGAGTACAGTGGCTTGATCTTGGCTCACTGCCGCCTCAACCTGCTGGGCTCAAGTGATTCTCCCACCTCAGCCTCCTGAGTAGCTGGGACTACAGGCATGAACCACCACATCCAGCTAATTTTTGTATTTTTTTGTAGAGGCAGGTATCGCTGGTCTCGAACTCCTGGGCTCAAGTGACTCTCCCACCTCAGCCTCCCAAAGTGCAGGGATTACAGGTGTCAGCCACTGTACCCAGCCAACTGTACTTCAGAAAGGGTGAATTTCATTTCAATGAAGCTTTTTTTTTTTTTTTTTTTTAAACTTGCCTAGAGGAGTCAGAGTCAGGTTATCAAGATGGGTATTAAATGGAAAAGATAATGTCCCATGATAAAGGAAGGGCATTCAAACCAGATGGAAAGACTATGTAAAAGCAGAGAGGCATGTGAGCATGTCAGGGGATGGCATAGGGGGCAAATGGTGAGACAGTCAGCATAGCTGAAGTACATAGTAGTTTAAAGCGTCCTTCTACAGACATTACCAAACACTATGATGATTTAAGATGATTAACCAGTCTTCTATTATTCCATCTAAATGATCAATTGAGACAAATTTAAGACTTTTTTTCCTACTTTTTTTTTTGTTTGTTTGTTTTTCTTTGAGACGGAGTCTTGCTCTGTCGCCCAGGCTGGAGTGCAGTGGCCAAATCTCAGCTCACTGCAAGCTCTGCCTCCCGGGTTCACGCCATTCTCCTGCCTCAGCCTCCTGAGTAGCTGGGACTACAGGCGCCCGCCACCTCGCCCGGCTAGTTTTTTGTATTTTTTAGTAGAGACGGGGTTTCACCAGGTTAGCCAGGTGGTGTCCATCTCCTGACCTCATGATCCACCCGTCTCGGCCTCCCAAAGTGCTGGGATTATAGGCTTGAGCCACCGCGCCCAGCCTTTTTTCCTACTATTATAGTGGAGATAATGTACAAAACATTCATTTGTCATTCTGAGCTTTTTGGGCAGACTTTGTGGCTTTGCCAGCTCCTAGAGTCTTCTTGGATCTACTGTCCTGATGATACCCTCAACAGTGTATCATAAACACTTCCCTGATAATAGTCCAGAAGTTCACACAGGCTTACTTGGAATCACATCACAACGACAGTAGAATAATCAGATTTTCAGAATACAAGGTCAGCATCTAGCCTCTTACCAAAATGACTTTTGATCTGCTTTGGCTCAGCAATTGTGCAAGTTAGGTGAGCAGTATAACAGATTATGAAGAGACTTGTATGAGACGCCAAAAAATATTTTTACAAGCCAGTGGGGCTTTTTGAAATGTAGTACATATTTGATTGGGTGCTACATGAAACAGGCATTTCATAGTTCTGTATTTCCTTTTACTGTTAACTTTTGTTGGTTTTCTAGTTATGGCTATCAATATTGATTTTCCATTTACAGTATAAATTTTCCTTTAAGAAAAAAAGTCTATAAAAATACTGAATAGATAATATAGATGGTTATGAAGAAATGGCCAAAAAAAAAAAAAAAAAAATCCCCAAAGTGGTACATGAATGTCTTAAGCATGAAAACTTAGCTAAAAGGAGCACATAAAGATTTCACCTGGAAGTGAGATGGTCACAATTCAGAGAGATGATTCTGGCAGTAATGAGTAAGATGAAGGTGATGGGGTAAAATACCAGTGACAAATACTCCAATTAGGAAATGGTTGTAATAGCCTAGACCAGAGGTTTGCAAAGTATGGCCCACTTGCAATATCCTGCCCACAGCCTGCTTGTGACCTGTTTTTGTATGGCCTCCAGGCTAAGTATGGTTCTTACTTTTTTTTTTTTTTTTTTTTTTTTTTTTTTGAGACAGAGTCTCACTCTGTCACTCAGGCCAGAATGCAGTGGCACGATCTCAGTTCACTGCAACCTCTGCCTCGCAGGTTCAAGCGATTCTCCTGCCCCAGCCTCCTGAGTAGCTGGGATTACAGCAGAAGACACCACGCCCAGCTAATGTATCTTTAGTAGAGACAGGGTTTCACCATGTTGGCCAGGCTGGTCTCAAACTCCTGACATCATGATCCACCTGCCTCAGATTCCCAAAGTGCTGCAATTACAGGTGTGGGTTCTTACATTTTTAAAGCATTGGTTTTTTTTTAAAAAAAAAAAAAAGAAGAAGAAAAGAAAAATAAAAAAAAAACTTTATATGGGCTATAAAGCCTAAAATGTTTACTATTTGGTCCTTTACAGAGAAAGTTTGCCACCCCCAGCTTAGACAACTGCTGAAGCTACCAAATAAGTTTGTAGTATGAGAGTGAAGCATAAAACACAATTTCTGAAGCAGAATCAACACGACTTAATGACTAATCAGATATATGTGGTAAGAGCAGGTAAAAATTAAGATTCTGTAAACTCAGACAGATAGGGATACTGTCAGGCCTCTGAGCCCAAGCCAAGCCATCACATCCCCTGTGACTTGCACTTATATGCCCAGATGGCCTGAAGTAACTGAAGAATCACAAAAGAAGTGCAAATGCCCTGCCTTGCCTTAACCGATGACATTCCACCACAAAAGAAGTGAAAATGGCCGGTCCTTGCCTTAAGGGATGATATTATCTTGTGAAATTCCTTTTCCTGGCTCATCCTGGCTCAAAAAGCTCCCCCACTAAGCACCTTCTGACCCCCACTCCTGCCTGCCAGAGAACCACCCCACTTTGACTGTAATTTTCCTTTACCTACCCAAATCCTATGAAACGGCCCCACCCTTATCTCCCTTCGATGACTCTCTTTTCGGACTCAGCCCGCCTGCACCCAGGTGAAATAAACAGCCATGTTGCTCACACAAAGCCTGTTTGGTGGTCTCTTCACATGGATGCGCATGACAGATACTATCATCCAAGAGAAGAAAACAGAAAGGAGAGTATCTTTTTAAAATTAAATCATTTTTCTTTGATTATGAAAAATAAGTGACAACAAGCCAAAATTAGATAACAGACTTACAGTATTATACCATTAGGAAGACAAACTTGCTCAAAGATGGGCATTCACCCTGAGAACCTGTGTTTCATAACTAAGGAGAAATGTGTTCTTTTTCCTATATTAGATTTCTAAAATGAAGAGGCTGACATTTTACTATTGAAGAGAATCATGCTTATATACATTCTAGAAAGTACTCACAATTAGGCCTATTATAACAATGTCCTTTTTGCATATCTATTGTTCACAAAACTTCCAAATAGTTTCTTCCTCTTTTTTTTTTTTTTTTTTAAGAGACTGGAATTCTTGGTTGCCCAAACTGGATTCTGGGCTCAAACGACCCTCCCACCTCAGGCTCCCAAGTAGCTAGGATTACAAAATAGTTTTTTGAAGAACAACTGTCTATACTAAAAGTCCACTTTTCAGTGCTATATACCACTAAAATGTTTTAAATGTTCTACTTTTAAATACAGGTTAAAAACCTAGTAGCATAAAAATTTTAATCCTGAAAACCTGAATTGCTTTCAGACAAGATCAGGTGCATTCAGGGTGGTATGGCTGTAGGCCTGAACTGCTTTCAGAAATAACCAAACATACATAAATTCATTTCAAAACACAATTTTTTTGAGACAGGGTCTCGCTCTGTCCCCTTAACCGGATGAACTGCAGTGGAGGGAACATAGCTCACTGCAACCGTGAACTCCTGGGCTCAGGCGATCTTCTTGCCTCAGGTTCCCAAGTGGCTAACACTACACAGGTGTGTGCCACCACACCTGGCTAATTTTTAAAAACATATATTTTGTAGAGACAGGGTCTCATGCTGTTGCCCAGGCTGGTCTCAAACTCCTGGTTTCAAGTGATTCTCTTGCCTTGGCCTCCTAAAGCACTGGGATTATAGGTATGAGCTACTGAAGCTGGCCTCATTTCAAACTTTAGAAGTCCTATTTAAACAAGACATGAAGGCCAGGTGCGGTGGCTCACACCTGTAATCCCAGCACTTTGGGAGGCCGAGGTGGGCAGAACACCTGAGGTCAGGAGTTCAAGACCAGCCTGGCCAACATGGTGAAACCCCATCTCTACTAAAAAAACGAAAATTAGTAGGGTGTGGTGGCGGGCGCCCGTAATCCCAGCTACTCAGGAGGCTGAGGCAGGAGAATCACTTGAACCCAGGAGGCGTAGGTAGAAGTGAGCCGAGATCGCGCCACTGCACTCCAGCCTGGGCAACAAGAGCGAAACTCTGTCTCAAATTTTAAAAAAAATTGTGAAATAAATAAATAAATGAGACATGAGGCACAGGTGCAATGAGCATAGACATGGCATAAAACTTAATAGGGTTTTCTAAAAAAAAAAAAAAAAAAAAAAAAAAATTGCCAAGGTAATGTCTGTGCAAATATCACTCAAGAAAAGATCTCTGTGTTCTTTTCATGGAAAAAAAAAAAAAAAATATATATATATATATATATATATCCAAAAAGACCAAAGAAAAAAATTACAGAAGGGAAAACTGGACCTGTTTCTAAAGTAAAATATTAAAACTGCAATTTGAAATTCTCAAGAAAGTGTTGTATGAAATTTATTATCATTCTCATGATTTTCAGAAATTACTCTTTTCCATCTTCTTAAGAATTTTGGAAGAATCAATACGTGAGGGAAGACAGTTCTGGAAACATTTCAAAAACAGACCAACTGAAAGTAGCAATGTAAGTATATAAAGAATGACACTATTTTTAAACTTAATTTTTGCTTTTTAGAGACAAGGTCTTGCTTTGTTGCCCAGGTTAGGGTATCCATAGCTCACTGTAGCCTTGAATTCCTGGGCTCAAGCAATCCTCCTACATCAGCCTCCTGAGTTGCTGGGACTATAGCTCACATCCCACCATGCCTGGTTGATTTTAGGAAGATGATACAGTGTACATACTGTTTGTAGCAATTAAGGTTCTAGCAGGAAACAGGTGGCACATTCAAATTGAGATATTAGAGATTATGTATAAAGGAGAAGGCAGGTTTTAAGGAAACTCTAAGAGACAGTGTGATACTACACCTAAAGTAGTGAGTACAGGAAGCAGTTAGCAAAAAGTAGACACAGAGTAGGTTGTGTGGACAGGGTCACCCAACAAAAACCATACTGCGTGGAGGGATGCAGCCAGCCCACAGGGACCCTACAGAAAGGGAGCCAAAAATATATACATCCTAACCTTACTCTCTTTCTTCCCTCCAATCTTCTGCTTGTACTCCCTATGGGCCAGCTGAAAGCCAGAGGGGAGAGGAGCCCAAAGATACCCTCTGCACAGAGCAGGGTAAAGAACAGAGTGGATTTGAAGAGGCAAAGGCAAAATGTCCAGCATGTAGTTATGTTAGTCAGCAAAAACTAATTTCTGTCACAAATAATCCCAAAATATCACTGGCTAGGACAACAAAAGTTTATTTCCCTTAGATCATGTCTTCTAATGGTTTTACCATCTTCTAGGGTCTTGGCGACCCCCTCCACTGAACCGTCTGTTTCTAGTAGGTGTTGACAGAAGAAAGCAAGAATGGAAGATGATGAGAAGTTAAGACATCAGGCTTAAAAATGATATACAGTTGACCCTCAAACAACACGGGTTTGAACCGTGCTAATCCTTCCACCTCTGCCAGCCCAGGGACAGTAAGACCAATCCCTCTTTCTCCTCCACCTACTCAACATGAAGATAATGAGGATGAAGACCTTCATGATAATCCACTTCCACTCACAGAATAGTAAATATATTTTCTCTTCCTCATGATTTTCTGAGCTACATTTTCTTTTCTCAAGCTTATTTCACTCTAAGAATATGGCATATACACCATTAACTTACAAAACATGTTAATCTGTTTATGTTATCAAAAGGTTTCCGATCAACAGTCTGTTAGTAGTTAAGTTTTTGGGGAGTCAAAAGTTATACGTAGATTTTCAATTGTGTGGAGATTCAGTGCCCCTAACCCCAGTGTTGTTCAAGGGTCGATTGTACATCACTGGAACTGACACTTTAGTGGCCAGAACTCAGTCAGACGGTACCACCTAACTATCAGAATGCTAAGAGTGGCATGGTGCTGTGCCCAGAAGGAAGAGGAACATGAATATGCTAAGTACTACTCTTATCATGTATTATGTAACACTCCAGTAAAAACTGGAACAGCACCCCAAAATCAATCTCATCAATATTTCTGCAGTGAAACATTTACTATCCACACTAAGTGAAACAAATAAAGATAGCTAAAAACCTCACACCAATGCAGATAAGGCATTTGCACCAAATAAATTGTGGTGTCAAACTTTTTTATTTTTGATAAAACTTAAGGTTTTTGGAGGATTTTTGGATTTCAGATTACAGACAAGGGATTATGTGCGTTATGATCCACATTGTACAAATGAAGAAATCCTCTCAAAACAGCAGCCAGGAAAGTAGAGATGAAAGTTAAACTCAGGCCTATGTCTTCCAAATTTATGCTAATGTGAAGGGAAAACTGCAAATAACCAAATAACTCTTACTTTAGACATTAATTATACCAGCCCTCCAACATGGTGAAACAGGAGGTATTCCAATGAATTCCAATACTTACTGTGTCCTTTTATTTTTTTCTTTTTTTGAGATGGAGTCTTGCTCTGTGCCCCAGGCTGGAGTGCAGCGGTGTGATCTCAGCTCACTGCAACCTCCGCCTCCCGGGTTCAACCAATTCTCCTGACTCAGCCTCCCGAGTAGCTGGGACTACAGGCGCGTGCCACCATGCCCGGTTAATTTTTTGTATTTTTAGTAGAAAAGGGGTTTCACTGTGTTAGCCAGGATGGTCTCGATCTCCTGACCTCATGATCTGCCCACCTTGGCCTCCCAAAGTGCTGGAATTACAGGCATGAGCCACTGCACCTGGCCCTGTATCCTATTCTTTATAAGCACTCAATATTTCAGAAAGTAGAGGGAATAGAAGGAGTAAGAGGTGGTATCTTACCACAAAAAAGCCAGAATATGGTGGAAGATTTAGTTTCTTTAGTGAAAAGGAGACTCTGATAAGTATAAAATACTAAAATGACTGATTCTGATGTGAAGAATTAGGGAAGGATCCTATAAAAGGTGCTGACATGAGTGGAACTTGAAGAAACAACACAATTTTGAATGAGGAAAGTACAGTAGTACCCCCTTAACTGTGGGGGATATGTTCCAAGACCCCTCAGGGATACGTGAAACCAGAGAATTACAGTATTGAACCCAATATATACTGTGTTTTTTTCCTATACATAAATACCTGTGATACAGTTTAATTATAAATTAGGCACAGTAAGAGATTAAAAACAATAAAATAGAAGTTATAGCAATATACTATAATAAAAGCTACGTGCACATGGTCTCTCTCTCAAAATATCTTATTGTACTATACTCGCCCTTCTTGTGATGATGTGATATGACACAATGCCTGTGTGGTAAGATGAAGTGAGTTGACTGATGCAGCACTGTGACATAGTGCTGGGTTATTAACCTTCTCATGATACATCCAACTTATGAATTGTTGATTTCCGGAATCTTCCATTCAGTATTTCCAGGCCATGGTGGACCATGGGTAATTGAAACTATGGAAAGTGAAACTTAGGATAAGAGGGGGCTATTATTATACTTTGGGCGAGTTGAGGAGGCTGCACAAAGATACAAAGTTGGTGGGTATTTGAAGACCCGAATAACGGCAAATTGATTTTTGTTTGTTTGGGAGCATTTGAGTGCTAAATAGAATTTAAATTTTACTTAATCATCATCAAGAGGCCTGGGGAGCTTAAGAGAAATAAGAAAGAGAAGATAATGAGAAACCCAATGTTGGAGAAACATTTGGCTAGGTGATGATACAATTAACCAAGAGATTATGAGAATAATATATGTAGATACAAAAATAGGAAGGAGAAAATGCTACCTTTTGAATTGTAAACAAGTTGAGACTGAGGTGTTTGAAGCATCAATAAAGAGTTGTGTAAGTGTAGTACTCAAAAGATCAGGATTAGAAAAATAAAGCCACAGTTTGCTCAAGTTCGAAACACTACTATTACTATTATCAACTATATGCCCCTAAAGAAATCCACAGAATGAGCAAGTGAGCAGAGAGAGGACAATGACAAACTCCTGTAAATTACTGTGGTACTCTGATTCATAATATCTACTCTGGTTGCCAAGAAACTTTTTTTGTTTACTTCTTAGATCTGACCATATTAACCTCCGGTTAAGTGAAGTTATTATATGTACCACATAAATAAGATTTACCAAGCATGGTCCTATTCATGGTTTATTTATTCAGGGGAAAAACGATCTTCATAGCACAGTAAAACAAGCAAGGAATATGTACCGGCTTGTATTTCTGCCATTTATGTTGTAATTTCCTTGTATGTCAACACCATTGTTCACAGCCCTGCAATTTTTAAAGTATGCTGGCCAATGTGATGAAAACATTAGCACAATACAACTCAACTTCCCTATATGCTAGTTATCATGGAAAACTCTTGGCTGACCAAAAGACAAAACTCCTTTAAAAAATTTACTTTATGCACTTCAAGGTGAGTGGTTTAATACATTAAAAAACCATACACAAACACACAAAAGTTTGTAAACTTAGTACGAAAAAGTATCACTTTCATACGTAGTCCTTTTCTTAAGTTTCGTATTAATGAAGTTTAACTTCTTTTCCAAGGTTACTTTATTTACCAAAAATTAAATACCTGAAATGTTATATTACTGAATTATTTTTTAAACTTCAAAATAACCATGGGTAGAAACTACCCTATGTTCTAAGAAAAAAGCAGACACCTTTAATACACTTACTTGGTTTAAAATCATAATAATCACAGCAGGCAAAACAGTAAATTCATCTAGTTAGAGTCAATCCAGTGAAGCAATTCATTAATGTATGCATGGATAAGAGAAATAACAAATGCTATTCACTGGATTCTTTAAATAAGCAAGCAGATTTTAGAACTTTATTTGAATTCTTTAATCTCTGCCAAAGTCTATCTGTTTATACGTAGTTGTCTGGAAACACTCAGTTGGATACTTCCAAAGAGCAAATGGCAGGTCAAGTTTAGAACACGTGACTTCCTCACCAATTATATTTAAATAGAATGTAGTGAGTGAGAAATCAGATTCCCCATAGACACTGGAGAAAGACTGAATTCTTACTCTTCAAAGAAAAATATCAAAAGGTAACATTAATTTGAAATGTTCTCAATTACATATTAGAGCCAAATGCAACTTTTACTATATACGTTAAGAGTTTTACAGTTAAAATTTGGGCTTTAAGTCACAGACTTAAGTTCTAGCTTGGGTCATTTTTAGATATGCACCCTGAGACAAGTTATGCCCCTTGTCTGAGCCCATTTACAAAATGAAGGAGTTGGTTTTGTTCATTTTTAAATCTTAAAACTATGAACTTACTAGTTTTTTGTTGTTGTTTTAACGAAGAAAACCTCATCCCAGCACTGGGGAAATCCTACGGTTTAACCTCTTTAGTCTCTGGAGTAAATATTTAGAAGTAATATCCTAATTTGTGACCTAAACTAAAACCTTAAATTGTTGGAATAAAGGTCATAAGAAAATTTCATTATTTATTTTGTTGCTCTACTGTCCTAAATTGCCTCTCAGCCTTTGCCCCTACCCTACTCTATACTGATCTCAAGCCCCCATATTTATTATATTGAATGTCTAGTGTTTTTTTTCCTTTTTTTAAATAGAAAAATGCCGATTAAGCTCTTTTTTAGTCTTTGGATTGTTTTTGCCTTCAGCTGGTAGCCCTCAATAGAAAATAGGTCTTCTGTCAGCAGATGTTGACAACAAAGAAAGGGAAGCTTTTTATTTGTTCACTAACAGTGAAAAAGCAAACATTTACATAACACAAATGTACTGATAAACACAATTAAGGATATATGCTTGCCTATTTGTGATCCATGTGTTCAATTAAAATTATCTAATTACTGTGAAACAGAGGAGGACGATGTTCAAGCTATCATTGATCGGCCTGCTCTTCATGTTTGTTAACATTCCGGGAACAACTTCAACATCAACAACCTCAAATTCTATGGCAGTATCCAGTACCACATCAAGCCTGAATACCAGGACGAGCACCAAACCCAGAATGAACACCAATCCTGGGACAAGTCCAGATCTCAAAATGACCTCGAGTCCCAAAGATGACTCCAAATTCCAACACAAGTCTGAATACAGCAGTGACCCCAAAGACAGCCACAACTATGAATATGAACACTGTGACAAATGGTAGCAGCAATCCCAGAATGAACCCCAATCCTGGGACAAGCCCAGATCTCAAAATGACCTCGAGTCCCAAGATGACTCCAAATTCCAACACAAGTCTGAATATAGCAGTGATCCCAAAGACAGCCACAACTACGAACACTGTGACAAATGGTAGCAGCAATCCCAGAATGAACCCCAATCCTGGGACAAGCCCAGATCTCAAAAAGACCTCAAGTTCCAAGATGACTCCAAATTCCAAGACAAGTCTGAACACAGCAGTGACCCCAAAGATAGCCACAACTATGAATATGTGCACTGTGACAAATGGTAGGACCATACTCAATCCAATGGACAACGTTCACTTTATTTTCTATGTAATATTTTTGCTGTTTTGTGTACACTTGCACTCGGGCTGAAGTGAACTTCAACTGCCTGCATTCTTATCTCAGTTTCTTATTATCTGCTGAATGACAAGCTAGGAAAATATCATTTATTTCAACTTACTACTTAAGAAATTATTAACTTGATTTGTTTTTTGGCAAATTATAATTGTGTAAGTTCAAATATTAACTTAATATGGTGGTTTCCTTCCATACGAATAAAGTATGTACTTACTACCTTATTATTAAATGCTGAAAGAAGCAAAATACCATGTTTGCCTTTTAAATGGTTGCAAAACTGAATTGAAACTCAGATATTTATATTAAAGGTGTAAGAGAAGAAATTATTTAGGTGGGGGGTATGTGTGTGTGAGAGAGAGCACACACATGACAGTGAGAAAGCGAGTCAGAAACAGAGAGATGAAGGATAGGGGATAGGGGATGGGGGTGTGGGATAAGGAGTCGTACGGGGGAAGCTGTTTTTGTATTTCATTTTTATTTTTATTTTTTTGAGACAGAGTTTCACTCCTTTTGCCCAGGCTGGAGTGCAATGGCATGACCTCAGCTCACTGCAACCTCCACCTCCCAGGTTCAACAATTCTCCTGCCTCAGCCTCCAGAGTAGCTGGGATTATAGGCGTGCACCATCATGCCTGGCTAATGTTTTGTATTTTTAGTAGAGGGGTTTCATCATGTTGGCCAGGCTGGTCTCAAACTCCTGACTTCAGGTGATCCACCAGCCTTGGCTTTCCAAAGTGCTGGGATTACAGGTGTGAGCCACCATGCCCGGTCTATATTTTATTTTTTGTTAAACAGACAAAAAATGCTAATCTGATAAACTAAAGTGCTTTACAAAATAACACATTCATCTGAACATATTTCATGAATGTGTTAATAGTAATATGTCATTTCGCTAAGAAAAGGTACCAATTCTGCTAACCTTTGTAATGTATAATGATATTGCGCCAATGACAAGATTATCTTATA
This sequence comes from Chlorocebus sabaeus, assembly GCF_047675955.1. Classification (NCBI taxonomy): domain Eukaryota; kingdom Metazoa; phylum Chordata; class Mammalia; order Primates; family Cercopithecidae; genus Chlorocebus; species Chlorocebus sabaeus. Next base: position 29,459,012 of record NC_132919.1, on the reverse strand, counting down.
TTGAGTAAACCCTTGTCTTATGTTTCAAAAAATCATTTGTAAATCAGATGCCTGGAATTGAGAACTTATTTTCCCCAGAGTAATATATCTCATAACTGTTGGTTAGGTTTTCATGCTCATCTACAAAGATTTACCCAAGCATAAAATTATAACAGTAATAAGCATGTGATTAATAGTGCATTTGTTAAGAGCTTTGACTTAGGTTTGAAATCTACGTCTGATTCTTACTAGTTGTGCTACCATGGATTAAATACATGACCCAGTGAGATTCCCAAACAAACTTTAGCAATAAACGAATCACTTGCAGTGCCTGTTAAATATATAAAAAAGGCCCTGCCCCTGAGATTTTGATTTGGAAGTGGGGCAGCAGATATGTTTGTTTTAATGTTCCAGATCATTCTGATAGCCAGGTTTGGGTTTCAGTTTATATGCACATCAATTAATTGTTAATAATATCTCAGAAGGTTATTATGTGGATTAAATGAGAAATTATGTAATATGCAGTTTCCTGATGCAAGGAAAGCACTTAGGAAATGTCAGCTATTATCATTGTTTACTACTACCACCCAAAAAGCAATTGCCAGGTATCACAATATTCCTTCTTTGTAACTTGGGTTTTGTGTGTGTGTGTTTTTTTAATTTATTCTTTCAGACAGGGCCTCATTCTGTTGCCCAGGCTGGAGTACAGTGGTGTGATCTCAGGTCACTGCAGCCTTGACCTCCTAGGCTCAAGTGATCCTCCCACCTCAGCCTCCTGAATAGCTGGGGCTACAGGTGTATGCCACCACGTATAGTTGATTTTTGTATTTTTCTGCAGTGACAGGGTTTCACCATGCTGCCTAGGCTGATCTCAAACTCCTGAGCGCAAGTGATTTCCCTGCCTTGGCCTCCCAAAGTGCTGGGATTACAGGTGTGAGCCACCACGTCCAGCCACTTTGGGGTTTTATATTTTTAATTATTCTTACTAAAATAATATATGCTCCTGGCAAGCCAAATAACATAGAGAAAAATAACAGAAATATTAAATTGGTCCTCTATCTCCTCCAATCATACTTCCGAGATAAGCAATGTGAACAGTTAATATATATAATTTCATACATTACTCAGTCTACACATACACATGTGCAGGTACACACACACATTGTCGTCTACCTTGTAAGGTAAGTGTCAGAGTCATCTTTCTGGGCCTTTTAAAAGCTGGATGTAGAGGACTTCTGCTAGTTCTGCCTGTCCAGCATCCATTTTTCCTCATTCTGATAACAGCAATTCAATTTTCCTTTGTGAAAACCCTGCCCCTATGCCCTCCTTTTAGTTCATGCAATTTGGATAGGGCTGGCTTTACCACTGCATTCCAGGAAGGGGCACATGATCCAGGTCTAGATAACCAAGAAATTCCATCCCCTTTGCCATAGTAACTGCCTTAGGAACCGGCATGTGACTCACACCAGGCCAGTAAGACCAACCACTTTTGCTGAAACCACAAAACTGAGAAAGAGGTGTTTTTCCACTGGGATTGTTAAGCTGGGAGAACACAAACCATTACTGGCCAAAACTTGGGAGGAGCTGCTTGGGAATAAAACCGACACAAAGAAAGTAGAGTTAAGAGCCAGAGAAGACAAATGTTCTGTAGATGATATTGTTCAAAGCTCTGCACCTAGTCATGCAAGAAACTAGTACATCTCTTGATTTTCTTAGGCATATGAGTCAGTAAATTCCTTTTTGGCACACGTAAATTTGAATTGCTTTTCTGTCACTTTTAACAAGCAAAATCAACACATTGCATTATTCCCTAATATAAATGTATCATCATTTATTCAACAATCCCCCTTTCGAAACACAGCTCTATTGTTTTCCTTTTTGTTGTCACTGTATAAACAATGTTGCAACAATGTCCTTGTATTATGCTACTTTACCACAGGGCAAGAGCGTAAGTATATAGGATGGAATAGAAGGAAAAGATTAGAAAAGTAAATTAGGCCAAAATTACCTTGCATGTTTGACTACAGAACTTGGACTTTATGCAGGGAGTCAATGGGAGAGACAAGCTTTCTACTAGAAACTGGCTCCAGAAGAAATGTTAAGATTACCTAGAAGTAGTCATCTGGGGATGAAGGAGGAGGAGAATAATGCTACATTAGTATAGGTAAGACACTGTCAGAGTTCCAGCAATGCAGTGGGAGAAAATGGTTTCGAAAGACATTGCCAAGGTATCTAACAGTAATATTAGTCCATTAAGGTCCAACTAAAAAAAAAAATTAGGCCAGGCATTGTGGCTCACATCTATAGTCCCAGCACTTTAGGAGGCCAAGGCAGGAGGATTGCTTGAGCCCAGGAGTTCAAGCCCAGCCTGGGCAACATAGCAAGACTTCATCTCTACAAAAACATAAAAAGAAAAATTAGCCAGCTGTGGTGGCGCACACCTGTCTTCCCAGCTACTTGGGAGTATGAGGCAGGAGGACTGTTTGAACCTGGGAGCTAGAGGCTACAGTGAGCCATGATAGTGTCACCGCACTCCAGCCTAGGCAACAGAGTGAGACCCTATCTCAAAAACAAAACAAAAAAAAATTAAAACACATACCTAAGAACAGCGCCTGATGAAGAAACAGCACTGAGTGGTCATTTTTTTTTTTTTTTTTAGACAGAGTCCTGCTCTGTCGCCAGGCTGGAGTGAAGTGGCGCAATCTTGGCTCACTGCAACCTCCGCCTCCCGGGTTCAAGCAATTCCCCTGCCTCAGCCTAATGAGTAGCTGGGACTACAGGTGCGCGCCACCATGCCTGGCTAATTTTTTGTGTTTTAGTAGAGATGGCGTTTCATCATGTTGGCCAGGACAGTCTTGATCTCCTGACCTCATGATCTGCCCGCCACAGCCTCCCAAAGTGCTGGGATTACAGGCACGAGCCACTGTGCACAGCCAAGTGGTCACATTTTGAATCACATGACTGCTGGGCCAGGAGCACATACTGGACGTAGGGGCAGCCAGAAATCAACTGGCTGGCCAGAACCTAACATTAAAGTTTCTGCCAAGCAGATACTTTTTAGCTGAATCATATTTTCTTTCTAAAATTTCAGACATGCAGTACTGAGACAATGAAGGGGTTACTATCTGGGGCAAAAGCTGAAAGGATACAGAAAGAAGAAAATCATGAGGAAGAGTTGAACACAAAACCAAGAGACAGTCAAAGAGCGTAGCCAGTTCCAGCACCACAGTCATCTAGTTCTCTTTATCTGGGTAGGCTCTGCTCTAATTCATGCTTTTCCTAAAAGCTATTCTTGAGAAAATACAAATGACTGCTTTGCAATAATAACTAAAATAACTTAATTGATTGCCCAGGATCTCACAGGTAAAACCAAGATTTGGTGACTAACAATGAGAAAGATAAAAGAAGTAAGAGGAAAGAATTTAAAATGATTAGGGTCTCTAGATGGGGAACTAGAAGGGATGATGATGCTACTGAGAAAGAGAAATATGGTGTGAAGAGGAGGTTGATTTGAAGATATACTGAATTAAGTTTTGGACATTTCAAGTCTGAAATATCTGTGGACTATCTATAAGGAGATTAGAAAATCCACAATTCAAAAAGCATCACTTAACACATGGTAGTCTAAGCCACAGAAACGCAGGAATATCAAAAGAAGTCAAACCCAAGTGCTCTTTGACACAACTGATGGCATACAGACAGACAAGACCTTCATAATGGAGTAAATGGATGCTCTGCTCTGATGTACTGTGTACTCATCTGTCACACCAGGTAAAAATGAAGGCCAGGAGGAGCTCCAGTAGGTCTAAGTAAGAAACTAAAAGGATTGAAAATCTGAAACTGACAGTGCCATATTCCCCAAAAAAAGAATGAAAGAAAAAAAGAAAATCTCAAATTTACTCCTTACATAACTTTACAGGTCAAAAAACACTTTATAGGGGAGGTAGACAGTTTTTATAAGCACACACCCCAGCTTTAACAGATGAAGCAACAGATTTGGAAAAATAAACTTATTTATGATTATGCAGCTAAGGCCAGGTGCCGTGGCTCACACCTGTAATCCTAGCACTTTGGGAGGCTGAGGCAGGCAGATCACCTGAGGTCAGGAGTTCGAGACCAGCCTGGCCAATATGGTGAAACCCCGTCTCTACTAAAAATACAAAATTAGCCAGGCATGGTGGTGCATGTCTGTAATCCCGGCTACTCGGGAGGATGAGGCAGGAGAATCACTTGAACCCAGGAAGTGGAGGTTGCAGTGAGCTGAGATCGCACCATTGCACTCCAGCCTGGGTAATAAGAGTGAAACTCCATCTCAAAAAAAAAAAAAAAAAAAAAAAAAAAATTATGCAGCTAATAAGCAGCAGAGCTGAGAATTCTTAGCACTCTCAAGCCACAACACTCAATAGGTTTCATGGAAACCTAACTGATTGAATCTCATTAAGGGATCTGCAGCAGGTCCAATCTGCTTTCCTTTAGTTTTTGCTAGATCAACACAGAGCAATAATACAAATATAACAGTTTCTGATCCTGAAAAAAAACCCAGCTTTGTTTACCATAAATCTTTGCTATTTGTAAACTAATAAGATTTTAAAGAAGACGGGGATACACGTCTTCTACCTCCCTTACAATGTTTGCTTTTTACTTAGACAACAAAGGGAAAGTAAAAATATCCTGGTTGTATTAAAGGTTGGGGTTAGAATACAAATATGGTTCATCTCAAGTGCAAACGAAAATTAAAATGATCTTGGCAATTTAGAAATGGCAACTGAGATGAGAGCTGGAGAGAGGCCTTTCATGGGAAGGTGAGGAGGGGTTACTTAGAGTTGTTAAAAGGCAGGGGGAGTGCGGGGGGAGGTTCAATGCAATTTTCTTACTTTCTTGATTCCCTAATGCTCCAGTCCTTTGGACTTCTTGGTCTTAAGGCTATCTGAATTACCCAATTAGACAAGCTTCCCATCTTCCACTGACCTTCCTTCACCATCTCTCTACTATTTCTCAACCTCAATTTGTTTCCCACACACTGCCACCTGTGGCTAGTAAGTTGACTAACAATGTAAGTCTACTAACTTAATGGTCATGGATGTTAAATACTGTTAAATTCAGGAAACTGGTAAAGATTAAGTCTACAACTAATGAGGAGCAGAAGTAAGTCTAAACATGGTCCTTGAGATTCCAAAGTCAGTGGTTTCTCTACATATCATGTTGTCTCTAAGGTTCAATTACCATGAATGTATGTCATGGTAAATACGAAGAAGTCAAACTGACGAAATAATGTCACAGATGAGTTTTCAAAAGGAAGGTAAAATGAGGCAAGAAAGAAAAGACAATGGTAGGGAAAGCAAGGCAAGCATCATACCTATTATTAAAGAAGAGCTCACAACATTTCCAGAAAGGCTTTCTAGGAACTAGCCTCAACTGAGGGCAGCATGAACAAGAACCATTTTCCAGGCCACCCCCTGCACCATCTTCACAGGTATTTTCCACCACTCCTTTGAATTATTTTCTAAATCACCCTGATGCCATCTTACACAGCATATTTTTAAAAGTTCTCAGAAATAGGCTTTTACAGTTTTATTTCTTCCTTAAAAAAAAGTTCCCAGTTATCATGTTGTGAGTACTATTTAATCAGAATATACTTGAAAACAACATATTCTTTGTGGGTTTTTAACTCTTGGTAATTAATCCATTGCAGGCAGTATTTTAAAAAATGATGTAGGACAGAGAAACCAGTATGAAATGGGTAGTATCAAAAGCAGCTACTAGATACTGACCATCATTTTAGGAAAGGCAGGCTATTTATCCTGCTATATGCTCCCAGGTAAACTTGTCTTCAATTCCTGTTAAGTCAATTAGGAAAAACCAAACTTGCCATCTCTTTATATTTGCTATAATTTAAAAAATTCTGTTAAGGGACACCAAAACATAGTATGTCTTACCTCCGTGCAACATAATAAAAAATAGGATTCCCAGCTTTGGAAGTCCCAGCTTGGTAGAAAATACTTAACGTTTTCAAAGCCTTGAATTCTTCTTTTTCATGTACCTGATGCCTAAAAGAAAAAGAACAGAGTAACTATGAGGCTTTATGTTGTCTACTGAGTATGTAAAAAAAGTCTCTAACTGGATAAACAATAAAATACTAAAATGAAAAAATATTTTAAAAGCAACAGGCATTCTAAAGGGTAATTTGGCAACATGCACCAAAAATTTCAAGGTACTACTCTTTGAACCACAAAAGCACTTTTAGGACTATTCTAAGAGAACTATTGGACAAGGATATTAACCATAGGATTGTTTTTACTCATGACGTTTTTGTCCCAGACAGAAGTTTATGATTTTTTAATGAATTCATTTTATCCATCTTTTCTAGTTTATGGATTTTGAATAGCTTTGCTCATGCTTTTTTGATTTATGGGAGTCTATCATAAATGGTATGAAAGTATTTTTACAGATCATTACTCAGTTGTATCAACACCATTTACTGAAAGGCCATCCTAATCTCGATTTTGAATACCAGTTTTACCATATGTTATGTTCCCATATGTATTAAAGCCTGGTTTAATTGTTATATAGTTTGCTCAAGACTCAGTGTGCTTCTTTAACCTCAAGATACACGTCATTCATCAACTCCAGAAAACATCCATCCATTAGCCTTTCAAATATTACTTCTCCCCATTCTCACTGAGCTCAATTTCTAGGGAACACCTACTAGACATATTTTGGACCTTCTCATTCTATCTTCTGCATCTCTTAACCTCTTTCATATTTTCCATTTATCTGTCTGTACTGACTGTATGCTAGGTAATTTGCTTAGAAACTAGCTTCAGCTATAAATTTTATTTTTTTTTGAGACGGAGTTTCGCTCTTGTTGACCAGACTGGAGTGCAGTGGCGCGATCTCGGCTCACTGAAACCTCTGCCTCCAGGGTTCAAACGATTCTCCTGCCTTGGCCTCCCAAGTAGCTGGGATTACAAGTGCCCACCACCACGCCCAGCTAATATATATATATATATATATATTTTTTTTTTTTAGTAGAGATGAGGTTTCACCATGTTGGCCAGGCTTGTCTCCAACTCCTGACCTCAGGTGATCCACCCACCTCGGCCTTCCAAAGTGCCGGGATTACAGGCAAGAGCCACTGCACTCGGCCTAAATTTTTTAAACTATACATATTTTCTTTTACACCTAGTATTTCTGAGTCTTATGTCTTGGGAAAGAGACTGCATTAGCTCAGCCCATCATGCTGCTGGTACCAGGTCAGAATTTTAAAAATATTAATGGAAACAACCTAGATATCATTTGATAGGAGAAATAATTATACATGTGCATAGATAAATGACTGGGAGACTATTCAGCAAACGTTAACTGAATTATTTCTGACAGGCAGGATAAACAATTTTTATTTTTTTTACTTTCTTCTTTAGATTTCTATATCGAGTAATTTAATAATTTTTTTAATAACTGAAAATATTATAAAGCTACCTTCATTTTTTTTTTTAAAAGAAAATGGGTCTCCAAGAGCATCAGTGGGAATTTAGAACAAAAATAAGATCTAACATTTATTAAACAGTTTACAAGTACCAGATAGTACGCTAAGTATATTATACATATTGGATCACTTAATCTTCAAAAGCACAAAAGATTGCTTTGTAAGGGAAGGTAGGATCTTAGAAAAAAAGGAGTGATAAAAATAGTTTCCTAGAAAAATGGCTAGTATGTCCTCAGTGATGTCAAATTTAAAAATTGTTTTGATTCATTCATTTTTATATTTATATTTACTTATATTTCTTTTTACTCATTTCTTTTTGCATAGACAAGGTCTCATTCTGTCACCTAGGCTGGAAATGCAGTGGTGCAATCACAGTTCACTGCATCCTCGAGCAACCCTCCCACCTCAGCCTCCCAGGTAGCTGGGACCACAGGTGCGCACCACCACACCTGGTTAATACTCTACTATTTGTAGAGATAGAGTCCTGCTATGTTGTCCAGGCTGGTCTTGAACTCCTGGCCTCAAGCAATCCTCCTGCCTTGGCCTCTCAAAATGTTGGGATCACAGGTATTAGCCTAAAAATGGTATTATATTTTTGTAGTATATAATTTTCAGTTAGGTAATGTGAATATTCTATATGGAAAATATGCCCTTAATTACACAGGAATAAACATTTGTTGCACTGAGAAAAATCTAATAGAGCTAAAAATAAAAATTAATTTGGAAATGACATTATATACCCATACATTCTTATGTTTATACGTTCTTTCATATATTCATATATTCTTTTAACAGTATCATTGGTTTGGATTTATATATACAAAACCATGACCTATATGCAATACAACTAATAACAAGCACTTACAATTCAAGGCATATTATATACAAATCTTTAACTTCTCATCATCAGATCCTCTTTTTTCTGTTTTGGCACAAACTATGAACATAACACTCAACTCACAGACACCAAGGAGCACTTATTAAGCATCAAGTCCTGCGAAAGGTACTTTAAAAGATTCAGCAAAATACTCTCATTGTATCATCATAGAGTAAGTGTCTAACAATGAGGATCTTTTGGTTCACAAACTAAATCCCACTAAATGGGATTCAAACAAAAGTCCACAGAAATTTTATAGCAATACTGAAGTATACTATATTTTCTGGACCTTAATCTGAAAGAAGTCAGAACCATTAACCTTTATGAGGGTTCTGAAAAATGTTACAGTGTAGCAGAAAAGTCCTTCACTTAAAACCAAAAGACCTATGAAACAGGTGTGGAATCTTAAGCAAGTCAATTACTCACATTGAGTTGCATCTTCCTTAACTATAATTTGAAAATAATGTTGTCTTCATTCCCTGGTAAGTACTAAATGTGAAAACTTATGAAAGCAAGATGATAAAATATGATTTGTTACTATTGTTATGACAATCAACATATAAAAAACACACCCTATATATATAAATAATATATAGTTGGATCCCCAAACATGGCAATGTGATTATTAAATACATCTTTCCTCATAGTCTTCTATCATATCTAACAAGTGGCCTGGTGGGCAAACTCTGCTTCTCAAACAAAAAGAATGCAATCAACTATTTCAAGGTTGTAATTTACCTAGTCATAAATTCCTCAAACTTTGAACTGGTAAGGTTAAGGCTGGACCAGTGTGTATCTGCCACGGGCTTGTGCTCTGGAGGACCCAGGTACGCAAGAAGTGTTGCCATCTTATCAAAAGGTCGTCTTCCAACAGCTTTATGATCCCTAGATACAGCAAACTACTTAGAAAAAAAATTAGCAGTTCACATTTTGCGCTACACATTTCTTTAACTTGTAACTGGTTGCTTTTCCTTTTACTGTCAGCTGGTGGTCTCTGCTGATTTGTAAATAGCACCAAAAAGACCTCAGGACCATGTTTACTTCAATCCATTAATAACTCATAAAAGATGAAAATGCCTTGTCATTTAAACTCCCTTCTCCCAATTGCTTACCCTTAGCTTCACAGTCCACTACTTTTCCCGTGAATGTGCTAACCATTTTTATTGGCATTTAAAAATAATTTGAACTCATTTTTCCTTTATTAGGGACTCCTCATATATAGGAATTTGGTCTCTTTACAAGTTTATATAACTAGATGGGACAGCAAGTAATTTATAATACACAAGAGACTACCAAGATTAATGAAACAATGCCCAAATCAATAATTTCAATTTTTAAGTATTTTCTTTTTTTTTTTTAATTTCTGAGATGGAGTTTAGCTCTTGTGGCCCAGGCTGGAGTGCAATGGCACGATCTTGGATCACTGCAACCTCCGCCTCCCGGTTCAAGCGATTTTTCTGCCTCAGCCTCCCAAGTAGCTGGGATTACAGGTGTCTGCCACCATGCCCAGTTAATTTTTGCATTTTTACTAGAGACAGGGTTTCACCATGTTGGCCAGGCTGATCTCGAACTCTTGCCCTCAGGTGATCTGCCTGCCTAGGCCACCCAAAGTGCTGAGATTACAGGCGTAAGCCACCATGTCAGGCTGGTATTTTCTATACAAAGCTTTATTGCATATACTTAAAGTATCACAAATGAGTTTATCATAGAATTAAAACGCTGACAATATTTTAATTACTGAATTCCTACGAATTAGCTGTTCTTCAGATTCAAATGCCAACGCTAATTTGAACTTCTCTGGGTCTATGACAGTTTGCAAGCCATAAAAACCCAAAGAGCGAATCTGTGATTTCTTAACTTGACAAAAAAATAATAATAATAACCACTGGAACCTAGGTAGGTTTGTTGATTATTTAATATGACTTAACCTTTTGTTTGTATTTTTTTGAAAAAAAGAATCTTTCTCTTTCTAAACCATAATTCTTAGTCCAAGAAGATGTAAAGTAAAAAGCACTATTCATGACCAATAATTTTATTAATCTAAATTTAAACAGAGGGTATTCACTATCCCCATGACTGGGAAATCTTACCTGTTGCTGGAAAGATACTGGCCGATTTTCTCCTGATTGTTCCAGAGTAGACGATGTAAAGCAAGCACATTGCCGTCACTGATGAAGGAAAGACTATGATTTACTGCATCACTTGTAGGACAATCAGATGCTATATCAAGGAAAAACCTTCAAAAATGCAAAGTTATTAGAATTTTCAACACCAGATACACCCAGACTTACGTTTGAATTAAATTTATATGCAGTAACTTTGTGAAGTAACTGAGATTACAAATATGGAGGGCATGTTCCCAAAATGTGACTTGACATCAGACAAAGCAAAAAGGACAAGAAGAAAGTTGGCTTTCCATTTCTGATACATGGCTTCAGCTTCAAAGTAGGCTCTGAAGTTTAACAACAAAACTGAGATGGATGAAACTTTGGAAAGAGGCTAGTATTTTACAGATAAGGAAACGAAGGTCCAGACAAAAGACTTCCCCAAAGATACATAGCCTGTCAGAGCCAGGATTAAAACTTTGATCCTTTTAACTTTGTATGGGTACTCAGTGCCAGAATATGAATCCTATGCTGACATTCACTCTCTTTCCAACATGGTTTGTCATTCAGCAATATACCTTTTAAACTCCAGTTTCCCTAACAGAAAAGCAGTCAGTAACAACTACAATGATGCTAAACTGGAAGAGAGAGTTGTACAAGCCTAGCTTAGATGACAAGGATCAATTAGATTCATACTACATGAAAAGCAGAATTCCAGACATAAATTTACAAAACACTTTCTTATGAATTATCTCATTTTTTTTCTCTAAAAACAACTCAGGCAAAGACTTTATTCCCACTTTACAGATAAACCAGTAACTCAGAGAAATAAAGTGAAATAACTAGTTATGGAAATGTAGCAGAAGAGTTTTCTACAATCATCAAGTTCAGTTTCTCATAAACAAAATCTTACGTGTTTGCTTTACTTGGTTTAAAGAATAACATTTTAGTTTAGATACACTTCCAAATTTAAGTACCACAAATACTCTAACATCAAAAAAAACTTATTAAACATTGTTATATATTATTGATACCATGGTTTTAGTTTTAAATAAAAAGAATCCTACTTCTTCCTTGTCCCCATATTGAACCATCCTCAAATCCTTTATTTAACTAGACATGTCAAAAATCCCTCTTGGTTTTCAAATATGAAAATCACTATCAAATTATAAAAAATATTATTTTATTTCATGACTGTCTTTTATAGTAAAATAAAATAAGACAAGTTATGTCTTGACCTCGAGCAGGAAAAGAAAAAAACCTACACTGGAACTTCATGTAAAACAGGTACATGGACTTATGTGAAACTGAAAATATTTGATTCAAACAGAGCAACTGAATAAGTGGTAAGTAAATTACCTTCGTGCTGCATCAAAGTTGGTTTTCACAAAATCGTTGAAAGGCCGCATATGTTCTTCTTTTGTGAAGAGAACATGATTGGCGATACTCTGAAGTATCTATACAATAAAACAGGGTTATAAATAATCAGATTATTTATTGTATGAAGTCTATACATTAATATATTCTTTAAAAGCATGAATTTTCTCATTTATATTTCTGCTAGTACTTAAAAATTAATCGTTCCTCATTCTATAACTTATTTTAGGTAGTGTTTCTATCCTTCCCAAATATAATTATTATATTTACATGTAAAAATACGTATTAAAAATATTGAATGCCTTTTTAAAAAAATCCTATAGTCTACATTCTAGTCTGTTTCAGAATGTCTAGAATGATTATGCAAAAAATGATCTTCATAACACAAGACATCTGCTATAACAACATGTTTTCTCATGAAAATAAGGTCCATCAGGTACCTAATGAATTCCTTTGTAATATAAACAAAATAAAACAAAAACACATAACTGAAAACCATAGGGTATTTCAAATATAAATTTAAGAGGAAGTACTATAAGAAAAGCTGAAAATTTAGTTGCAAAGGGAATTTAAGATAGTTAGATTATCAAAATAATTCACCTTTGACATTAACTTCAAGCCCCTTTCGATTCTAGGTGGTGGCTTTTTATCTAAAATCCCTGCTTCATACGGTGAGACAATGGCAGGATTGATAAATCTGAGGAACATGGCACTTCCTACTGCACCGATGCTGTTCTGAGGGAAACGCTGGCTAACCACCTAAAAACAAGGAGTTGAGAATTGAGTATAAGGTCTGAATTAAAATAAGGACATGAAAACAAAGAGTTCAACGGTCAAACTTCGCACAAACACTCTGAATCAATCAGTCCTCATGAATGACATATTTCTATTTTTTTCTTCTCCCAAAACAAGAGAAAATGGTTTCCTCTCAATTCTAGTCTTGTATCATATTAAAGTACAATTAAGGTATCTCAGAGGAAAGAAAAACCTCATGGATGAGATGGGCAGAAGAAACCTGAAAAAAGATCTTCACTGTATCATCACTTGTACCGCAAGTTTGATGAGTAATGAAAGCAGACCAAATTTTCACACAAAGATGATCATAATTTACTAAGATTAACAGACATGAAAGTGTGGTCAACTTTATAAGGTGAAACTAAATTTTCAACAGCACATCCCCAAAATATCCTATACCTGATAGTACATATTTACATTTTGTTGTGTACCAGTTACAACTGAATTTAAGAAAAAAATGCTGGCCATATACAAAACAAAATCTTAGATTCCTGAGGAAAAAAAAAACAACTTACTTACAAGTAATGTTACTGCCAGTTCCTTTTCTTCATAGCTTCCTTTATTAGAACCTACCTATTATTTAAACCATGGAGGGATGGGAATTCTTGGGGACCTAAAAGAAAAAAGGATCTCACCAGAAGAGAGAATCCCTGTATCTACCTCAATTTATAATTCTGTCAAATAAAAATAATTTAAGAACTCAAGAAATGGTTGTCCAGCCTGAAAAGCAATGTGAACCCAATATTAAAAATGGATTATTTCCCTTTATAAAACATTCTACATTAAGATAAAGTAAAAGGTACCTTAGCTTGGGAAGAGTGCTATAAAACTGGTTCAGCTCCCATCCCTTCCCAGTGTCCCCTACTTTAAATCATGTTATAGATGAAAATTATATTTTGCAATTTACATTTTATATATATACTATATATGTGTATTTTTAAAGAACACTTAATGTAACATTTTAATCTCTACAGCTATTTTTGCTTAGTGTGGCTAACTGCTGTTTAAACTAGCAGTGACTACAAAACTGTAGCATTTCACTCAATAATCTGCGATTCCAAGGATAAACCTTCATTTCAAAGGATATTGGTGGGGGGGGGGGTCCCAGATTTACATGCAGAATATCACGTAGCTATTTTTTTCACAATGCCTCAATAAATATTTCCTGTCATAAGTTATGACAGGAAATTATGACATAAATTATGACAGGCTGACTCCAGATTAACTCTGGAAAGAATTGGGATTATTTCACTTCACCCTGTTCAATGCAGTGCTTCAAGCAGTCCACATTTTAAATGCGTTATCACTGCTTATAATCTCAAAATAGCTTTCTATAATCTCTAATAGGAAGTTAGTAAAAACTAGATTTTAGAGAAAAAAATATTAGTAAGAGGTGATAAAAAGAGGTCAGTTGTAACTAATATAGTCCCACCTTCAGTTACACTACACGTAGTTCAGGAAGCTTTCTTTATGTTACAGTGTTTATTGCATGAAGAACAACCTTAACTCTTATATAAGGGAAACTGGTGAAGGTGACTAAATATAGTTGCTTTATTCGAATGTCTTTAAAACCTAAATACCATTTATTTTTAGCTCAAATATATAAATTTAGAATTAGACACAGAAGTTTTAGCTGAAACTATAGAAAGATGTAAAATTAAGAAAAAATTCGAGTGCTTCAACTATTCCAGTACGGTGTTTCAACCTTCTGGGGATGAGGAACCTCTCTGAAATCTGATAAAGGTTAGAAAAATGAATGTATGCATTCACACACACAAAATTCTTCACATAATTTTAGAATATTCATAGACCATCATTCAAGAACTACTGAGTGGTTCTTCTAAAACTCCCAAATTTTAATCTTAGACAACTCTCTGGCTGGGCGTGGTGGCTCACACCTGTAATCCCAGCACTCTGGGAGGCCGAGGCAGACAGATCACTTGAGGCTAGGAGTTCAAAACCAGCCTGGCCAACATGGCGAAACCCCATCTCTACTAAAAATACAAAAAGTAGCTGGACGTGGTGGCGCACACCTGCAATCCCAACTACTTGGGAGGCTGAGGCAGGAGAATCGCTTGAACCCAGGAGGTGGAGGTTGCAGTGAGCCATTGTGCCACCGCGCTCCAGCCTGGGTGACACAGAGAGACTCTGTCTCAAAAATAAATTAAATAAATAAATAAATAAATAAATAAATAAATAAATATAAAAAGGCAGACAAAACAAACCTATAACATTTTAAAGCCCTTAAGGAGTGAGTCAGCAGGAGGGAAAAGGATTAAAAATTACTTTATAATTATTTTAAAATAGATTATTTTAAAAGAATTAGCATCTAATAAGTTTAACCCATTAAAATTCTAAAATGGTTTTTAAAAAACTAAAAGCCATAGTTTAATTTTCAAAGAACCAGTTAGTTTATAAAATGTTAACCTGCTGTGAAACACATAGAGAGCTTTCAAAATACTGTTTCATTTTTTACGCTAGTAAAATGAAGCACTGGGAGTGGAGAAGGAACAAGGAAATTTGTAATGGTTATCATCAATTAGACAAAATACTTTTTTGGAAGTAGCTATTTACTGGTTTTCTCTAGCACAAAGAAGTTTTAAAGTGTGACTCATATTTATACCTGATTTATACTTAATGGTACTCAGCATCAGAATTTAATGAAAAACTAAGTGATTTCCCAAAAGAATATTGTAAAATTTACAAAAAGTACCACAGTTTTACCATCTTCCACATCTTTAAAATAATTCATGTTAAAACCCAAAATATCCACACCTCAGGAACACATACTGTTTCATGTATCATATAACTATGTATCACACTGATGGCAGAAATCAATACAATTTTGGAACTAAAAACTGATTTTAAAAACCAATAAAAATGCTATATAACAAGTTTCATAAGTCAACTTATAAAAGGACTGTCTTTTTTTCATTCAACACTAATTGATGCCAATGTAATTTTACCTCATAATACATACATGCTCTATTGGTTTTTTAATTCATAAAAATCTAATTTGGATCCAAAAGACATTCTGCATAAAAGGTCAAAATTGGGCCAGTCTGTGTGTTGAGACCCGTTATCAGCCAAATGTCCCCTTTCTTCCTCTGGTAAAAGCTGACTACATAATGTGAATGCACGCAGTCACAAACTACACTTCAGCAAGAGCGTTACTACCCATATATGCTTAGTTACTGCATTCTCCCTGAGTTAGGCAGACAGTTAACTTTCAAAGTAAACCTCATTATACACTATATGTTTGAGAATAAACAGTTATCTGTAATGTGACTACACAGTTATATACTAGAAGCCACATCTCTCTATATTTTACATATTCCAATCCATGATACATACACCCAAAAAGAAAGTCAGCTCTTAAAGATCATTAGATTTTGTTAAAGCACACAACTCCATAAAACAACTTAAATTTATGAGTATACTGTCTTCATACTTTGGAATGTACTCTAAAATATCTCAAATTACCAATTAGATTCCCCTTGTTTCCATGAGGAGCTCATATTACCTGTACTGAGAAATATATTCCAAAACTTAGTATTACTCAGAAATTAAAAAAATTTTTTTTGAAAACAACTCTAGTAGAAAAAACATTTCAAGAAACAATTTTAGACAAAATCTTAATAAATAAAGCAGTGTTAGGAAGGCTAGAAAACATGCTTTAGAGAAACACAGAATGCCTGAATTTTAATTACGTGATACACTACAAAATGGCATTAGTATAACACTGAACAAGAGTGTTAGAAGCAGCAAATTAATTTCAACGATGATGGTGTACATTATGTTAAACTCACATATACTGAGAATTAGAAGTCTGAGGCATTAGAAACGTCTTTATAATCCAATCAATTTGATCATAGCTAGTCAAATTTACTTAATATACTCAAAAATAAAATCTTCAATGGACACAACAAAAGTATGTCTATAAATTTAAATTTTGATTTGAATTTTTAAAAATCTATATTTAACGCTTAGACAATTTATATGTAAAGCTTAGAAACATATGTAAAGCTTTTTCTTTTTTTGTGAGATTTTTGTGAGACAGGGTCTTACTCTGTCACTCATGGTGGAGTACAGTGGTACAATCACGGCTCACTGCAGCCTCAACCACCTGGGTTCAAGTAATCCTCCTGCCTCAGCCTCCCGAGTAGCTGGGACTACAGGAGTATACCACCACGCTTGGCTAATTAAAAATATATATATATTTGTAGAGATGACTTGCTATGTTGCCCAAGCTGGTCTTGAACTCCTGGGCTCAAGAGATCCTCCCACCTTGGTCTCCCAAAGTGCTGGGATTACAGGTATGAGCCACTGTGCCCTGCCATAAAGCTTTATTATATGTAAAGTTTAGACAAGGAATGAAAGATGAAACCAGATGAACACTGTATTCTAAATTACACCCTTTTAAGAAAACTACCTACTTGACTCCTAAAAGTATTCTTTACATCTTACTCTACAATCATTTGGATTATATGAACAAAGACAGGGCTCAGCCTGATAAGTCACTCTGACAAATAATGGCAAATGTTAAATGAATGCATGTTATATTTTGTACAAATTCCATTCACTGGAAGAAAATAATTATGACTTTCATAATTTTCTTCCTTTTAAATAAATCAGGCCAAGTTCACATTATGTTTGCAGAATGATGTGTTTTTCTACACATACGAACTCAGTTTTCTTTTATCTCAAAAATACTATCTTATCATTTACCTCCTTTTTTTTTTGAGGTAAAAGTAGTTTTACCATTAAAATTTCTAGGAAACTATGCACAAATATCTAAATTATGCCTGGGACTGCCTAGACAAAAATATGAAGAGTAAAAAAATAAAATTTAGCAACTTTTAGGTAAGATTTAGAAAGTGACACTTTCCCACCATATACTTCTAACAATTAAGAAACACTGTCATCTCTGGAAAAAGAAACCACTCACATTACCTTCAAACAAGAAGCAAGAAAGAAGAGAGTCAGCGTTTCCTAAGGCCTTGAAATTAAGTTTCTTTGCATTCATTTATAATTTAAAAAGTAACAATAATAAAATTAGACCAAGGATATCCAATGCAACAAATGCCCACAAATTGCCTTTGGGATAAATCAAACCAAAGGAACACAGAGAATGTTTCAATGTAACTTAATTCCAGGGTTAATTGAAATGAAAGCTATTTTGTGCCAGAATTAGTAGAATGATTTTACAGTGAAGGTCAAATAGGCTGAAGTGAAGATATTCTTAACAAACAGCAAAAGATTTTTGTTTTGCTTTGAAAGAAACAGCTAGTAAAAAGTTCTCCAAACTTACTGATTTTTTGTTTTCCTTTTTTTCTTTTACTGTAGCTTTATTCAGTAGGGAGTGGCAAGTTGCCTACAGAACAGAGATGAGCACAAACAAGTCACAGCACCGACTACATACAGCAACAAAAACAATGTTGGCTTGTACATAAAATTACACCATAAAATGTAACACAAATGGAATCAACAAAAAATTAGAAATCAACTGAATTTTGAGGAATGAATTTTAATTCTGGGTTTTAATTTTTATTACATTTTTAAGCCAAGCACTAAAACAGCAAGAAATGTTGAGACCCAATCATGTCTACTATTTCTGGCTATGAATCACAGAAAAACTCTCCCCAAGTGAATTTGAGGATATTAAATATTTACATTTTGGTTAATTCCTAGCTTTTGAGAAATTTAATATAAAATACTCATTACAAGTAGATCACACACTAAAAACATTTGTGTCTACATAATTTTTTCTTGATACGTAAAATTCTTCTCTGTGTATCCTTCAATTGACTTTAAGTTCTTTTTCCAACACCTGGCATTTAATTAAGATCCTATTGAACAAAGAAATAAAAATTATATGGATAAATATAAAAATGCACTTTAGAAATTCTGAATTAAAGACCTATCTCTCCCTAAAAAAGATTACTCTTATCATTTCACATTATTTTTCAATGTTTGCAGGCTACTTCCTGAAATGGTTCTAATCAGAGGAGGTTAAAAGCTCTGCAACATTTGGGAGAAGAAGGTTATCAGCTCAACTAGTAAGAAGCATTAATATTATTAAAGTGAAGAAACTGCAGAGAAAATTACAGAACAAAACTGTAGGCCTGCTTAAAACTTCACATATTACAGTTGACCATTGATCAAAATATCTAAAAAAAAAAAAAAAAAAAAAAGGCCACTTAAAAAATCCCAAAACTCCAGACACATATTGGCTTCATCTCTCAGAGCTCTTTCTAGACCAGAGAATTCTTTCAAAGTTAAAAGACTCTTGATAGGACTAGCCTAGGCAGAATAATTATTTTTAAAATATTTCAAAAACCATGTCAGAATTATTTAATCCACAAATAGATGGCATCTTATTCTAGGAATTCTGGGCATCCAACACCATAACCATAACTTGGGCTTTAAGTTAGTTAGACATCCATTCATCCACCCACCCATTCATCTATCCAAGCAGTTATTGTGTACCTAAATGTCAAATACCATTCTAGGCATTGGGAAATAGCAGTAAAACAAGAAGACACAGCCCCTTAGCTCACCGAGCTTTGTTTCAAACTTTATACTATATACAAATGTATTAGTAACCATGGTATATTTATAGCCTTAAAAATTTGTGTAAACTACTTCAGTCTGGAGAAGGAGATTTACTGAAAAAAGGTGAGATTTATTTAGAATCATAAATTAGTTCTTAGAATTCTCTCACCATAAGAGAATATGCACTCTGGGAATTATTTTATCTTTATTCTAAAACCATCAGGAGAAGTGAAAACAACACATGAGAAAATGATTTAATTATAAATCTGACACATGTTCACAGTTGGCTATTCTTATATAACCTTAAACTAGTCAACTAAGGAAGGAAGGTATATAAAGTACAGCTGGTTAAAGCATGATTTTAAAAGGCTTAAAGGCCAAGATAAGAACTCAAAAAAGGGGCTAAAGTCCAGGGAAGTTTATCAGCTAGCAATATACTCACTTCCCTTTCAACATTTCCCCAGTAGGTCCCAAAGCAGGAGCCAAGGGACTACTATCCCTCCAGGCAGAACACAGAAGGGCAGGAAGGTACACTTGTGTTACTGCCAAAGGCAAAGGGGCAAGAAGAAGTCAGAAGAGGGAAGACAAATAAAAACAAAAGAGCAAATGAAAAGGAAAAAAACTAGGTTTGGGGAGCAGACTCAATAAAATACTATCTTGAGACCAAAGCGTTTTTCCTATCTTTCTTTCTTTTTTTTTTTTTTGAGACAGAGTCTTGCTCTGTCGCCCAGGCTGGAGTGCAGTGGCCGGATCTCAGCTCACTGCAAGCTCCGCCTCCTGGGTTTACGCCATTCTCCTGCCTGAGCCTCCCGAGTAGCTGAGACTACAGGTGCCTGGCACCTCGCCCGGCTAGTTTTTTGTATTTTTTAGTAGAGACGGGGTTTCACCGTGTTAGCCAGGATGGTCTCGATCTCCTGACCTCGTGATCTGCCCGTCTCAGCCTCCCAAAGTGCTGGGATTACAGGCTTGAGCCACCGTGCCCGGCCCTATCTTTCTTTCTAATCAGTAAATGTTACCAATTACTAATTTAAAAATAAAGCCTTATTTAATAACAACACAGCATACTGTCTCTGCTCTTCAACAATGCTTTTACCCAATACTCAACGCACTAATACCACATTTAATTCATGTTTTTAAAGATAATTTTATGTGAAATTTTAAAATAATAATCTAGGTTTGTTATTAATACAGGATATTTTATTGTGAAGTGCTCTAAAAAGCATAACATACTGTTTAATAACCACCACATATAGTGTTTAAAAATTTATTTTCTATTTTCACTATTTTCCTCCTTTCTCAGCTATGAAAGCTGGCAAGAATCTTGTTTACTTAGGTGGGAGGGATGGGGAAATTTATTTCTTCATTAAATATTTCTTAAGTACTAAATAAGTGCTAAGACCTGTTCCTTTTACATTATCAGAATCATGGTCTTGAAATGGTCTCCAAGTTTGCTGATGATACAAAAAGATTTTTCTTTTAGGATGACAACCACATGAAGAAATTCTACTACAATCTCCTAGACCATGTAATCATGTAGTCAGTCCCCATTCACTTTTAACCCCAGCTAAAGTCAAAGCCACTGTCATTTTAGAAACCCACTTGCTCTCTGACACCAGTTACCACAAGGCCAACCAAGAAGTCAACCCAGACTATTTTTAATATGTGCTATTTCCTGTCTGCCTAGTTTCATCAATAGAACAATTACTAAATAAAATTTAAAGAGAAACCTGAATACAGCCCAAACTTAAGAGAAGATATTCACTATATTAAGTTTCATATTATAACTAAACCACCCTTTAGAGTCAGATTTAACTAGCTGAAAAAATTATGTAGGATTTTCCTAAGTTTCTTTGAGTCTTTTTGTAAAGACAGAAAAGTCACGATAAATTAAGAGAGACAATGTTAAGTATGTTTTATCATCTAGGTATACTGTGAAAAGCTTTTTTACAGATAGAACAAATACATCTTTAAAAATAGCAATGGGGAAAAAATTCACATAGAGCAGCCTCAAACAGCTTTTAAAATGGTGATTTCAATGATGCTGTTAACGTCTCTAAGCAACTGAAGCCGTGTGCTAAAAAAAGCAAATGGCTGCGATGACTCTGCAAAGAGAGAGACACAAAGACATGGGTTTTGATAACTGTGTATTTATTTACCTTATACCCGCCCCTACCCCAAATTCCAGACCCACTAATGTTTCTTCCAGAATCATAGTTTCCAAAAGGCTAATGTGCATTTGCAGGATCTCCCTTGGAATAAATAATTCCTAAAACTGCAATGTGCAATTCAAAAACACAGTAGAAGGCATAAAAGAACATAGACCTAATTCCTTCAAAAAGAAGGCCATGACTATGGCTATCTTCTGAATTCAGATGCATTACTTGCAGTGCTAATGTTAGAAAGTCTAATAATTTGGTCTGAATGATGATGATGCAATATCTCTTTTAAGAAACATGCTACATAAACAGAACAATCAGTCTATCCTGGGAAAACCTGACACAAACTAATTATATATTAATGAAGAAACCAAAATCACAGATGATCAAGCAATTCACAAGGCAAAAAAAGCGAGGAGGAGACCCGCCTTAACTGTGAAACACCCTGTAAATAATTTAGGTTAATAGACGACAACAACAAAAATCCATAATATGTTCATTTCAGTCACACCCATCACATCCAGTGGATTCACTGCATTTTAAACTTGCTCCCAATGCAAGGAAAATTTAGTATTTTAAAGTCTTCTCTTACTTCAAACTGTTGCCTAAGTAATATTTAAGTTTTTTCAAAGACAATTCCAACAACAATTCTCAATGTGTTATTCACCCAAACTCACTCAGTATTATAGTTAACCACACACCATCAGCAGCTAGATCCTTCTTTGATAAAGCATTCTTCATAATTTAACTTTAGATTAATAATGGTAATCTCTAACTGTAAGCATACCTGGTATAAACAGTGGCACACACTTCGAAGTTGAGGGGGGAATTCTGAGGAGGAACTGATGATGGCATGGAAGAACTTTTCAGTCATCTGAAGGAGGTTCCGCTGGTTTTCCTCAAGGCTCTCTGATGGTTCTAACCTACAAAAAAATAAAAATCCTAACACTTTTGTTTCAAACAAATAACAAAAATCACTCCTTAAAGGAGACTCTTTTAGAGACATTAAGCCAAATGCAAGGTGTGGACTTCCTTGGAATCTTTAAACAACCAACTATAAAAAAGACAACCTTGACAGGGCACGGTGGCTTACGCCTGCAATCCCAGCACTTTGGGAGGCCAAGGCTGGCAGATCGTTTGAAGTCGGAGTTCAAGACCAGCCTGGCCAACATGGTGAAACCCCATCTCTACTAAAAATACAAAAATTAGTCAGGTGCCTGCAATCCCAGCTACTCAGGAGGCTGAGGCAGGAGAATCGCTTGAACCTGGGAGGTGGAGGCTGCAGTGAGCCAAGATTGCACCGCTGCACTCCAGCTTGGATGAGAGAGCAAGACTGCATCTCAAAAATAAAAATAAAAATAAAAAAAAAGATGATTTTGAGATAACTGAAAAAAATTTAACAGAAAACTAGTCTTAGATATATTATTCAGGATTACTAACTTTAATTTGTGTGGAAATACTCAGGCTGCGCACGCATGTGTGTGTTTAAGTCTATATCTGTTAGAAACATGATCTCTGAGACACGCTTTAAAATACCCAAGCAACAAAAGCGGGGAGAGAGAGGACAGATAAAACAAGAATAGCACATATTTTTCCAATTCACAATCCTTTATGTGTATATGCCCGTATGAAAAAATTAACACACACATATGAATGATGTAGGGCTTTTTGGGGGGGGGTGGGGGGGTGGAGGGGTCGGGAGGATGGGGTTTCACTCTTGTGGCCCAGGCTGGAGTGCAATGACACAATCTCAGCTCACTGCAACCTCCGCCTCCCGAGTTCAAGCGATTCTCCTGCCTCAGTCTCCCAAGTAGCTGGGATTGCGGGCATGTGCCACCACACCCGGCTAACTATATATTTTTAGTAGAGACGGGGTTTCACCACGTTGGTCAGGCTGGTCTCGAACTCCTGACTTCAAGTGACCCACCTGCCTCAGCCTCCTAAAGTGCTGGGATTACAAGCATAAGCCACCACGCCTAGCTGAATGATGTAGGTTTTTAATTTTTTCATCAATAGTAACAAAATGCAACCTTCATCTTTCACTCTATATCATGTTTCTGATATCCATGTTGATAGATGAATATATAGTTCACTTTACTGCATAACAGTCTATTGTATACCATGATTTATCTATTCTCTAATTAATGAACATTAAACATTTTTCACCTTTATAGACACCACTGCAATGAACATTCTTGCACATAAGAGTTTCTCTAAGGCAGCTACCTAAAAATGAAATTTCTGAGTTATTGAGTATATGCAGATTTAACTTTACTAGATAATTGCCAAATAGCTCTAAAACTAGTACTGTATAAGAATTCTTATTCCCCTCCAAACTAGTAGGTGGGAAAAACATGAGGTAGTTCATGTTTTTAACTTCTATTTCCACAGTTCCTACTAAGGTTAGACATGCTTTTAGATATTTTGTGGCCATTCAGGTTTCCCTTATTTTGAACTGCATTTCACATCCAGTCTGACGTTTCTAACTGCTAGATGTCCCCTCCCCACTAATATCTAAAAATCAGTATGCCCCAAATTAACTGATTTTTCCTTATACTCGTATGTCTTATCCTGTGTCCTATGTTATCAATAGCACTATCACTTTCTTAATCACATCGTTCAGGCCATCTCTGATGTCACTTTTTCCTGCTCTACTTCATTATTCCCCATATCCAATCAGTGTTGCTTTTTTTTCTTTTTTTGAGACAGAGTCTCGCTCTGTTGCCAGGCTGGAGTGCAGAGGCACAATCTCGGCTCACTGCAACCTCCGCCTCCTGGGTTCAAGTGATTCTCCTGCCTCAGCCTCCCCAGTAGCTGGGACTACAGCTGAGCACCAACACCACACCCAGCTAATTTTTGTATTTTTAGTAGAGACAGGGTTTCACCATGTTGGCCAGGATGGTCTTGATCTCTTGACCTCATGATCTGCCTGCCCCAGCCTCCCAAAGTGCTGGGATTACAGGCATGAGCCAGTACGCCCACCCCGGTGTTGCTAACTCTTATCAGTACCACCTTTAAACTCTGGTGTTGCGAAGAGATTCCGCAGGCAGATTTACTAGGTTTAAATTTCAGTTGTATCAGTCATGGATCATTATGAGCTTGGTCACAATCCTTAAATTCTCTGGGTGTCATTTTTTCTCATCAATAACACAGGAATAATAATGCCTGCTTTATGTAGTTTAAATTTTACCCAATAGCAATCAAATCCACAAGCCTTTACTCTCTAACTAGCCTAATCTGAACTCTCAAAATACATCCCTTATGAAACTGACCACTTATCTGTTATGTGTTTTATCCCTCTTACTAAACTGTAAGCTCCTTGAAGGAAGTGTTTACCTATGTCCCCTTAAAGACTAGCACAGTGCCTTACCACAGCAAGTACTGAGTAAATATTTGTTTTAACAGATTAACTAGTAATTTTGTTTCTATATTAATTAACGCATTACAGAAATGCTTTGGACACTTACGTCATTGCTCTAGACTCCTTAAGAGTTTGCTGTGTGGTACAGCATTGAATACAGTAAGAGTTCAGAAATTAGCATGGACTGCAAAGCAGGAAATATTTCATTGAACAGGTGAGTTCCAAAGGAGGCATAGAATTTGCATAGACAAAAGAAGTAAGGGTATTTCAGAAAGAGAAAGTAGGTAGGGCAGGTAATCAGTTCAATCCAATAAACATTTAGTGCACATCTACTATTTGCCATCTTAGTGTCAGGTGCTGAGGATTCAACAATAATTGCCTTTTGACCTTTTCAAAAAGGAGAAAGACATATACACCAGGTATTCCACACTAAGAACTCAATACAATAACTCAAGGATATTGTGATAAACATATATTTGGTCTCTGCTCCTGGTTCCTGACACATTGCTCTTAAAACCCTTGGAATCTCTGGAAGTGCTGAGTGTCTTTTGTATGATAATGAGATGACCAGTGGCTGGGAGGCCCTAGGGAGCTTCAAGATGGGGCTAGTCACCAGAAGGACCAAGTTATGATTAGAGGGTTGAGACTTTCAGCCCCACTCCCCAACTTCCAAGGAGAGGAGAGAGGCTGAAGGTTGAGTTTATCACCAACCACACATGATTGAATCAATCATGCCTATGTAATGAGGCCACCATAAAAACCCAACGAACAGAGTTTGAAGAGCTTAAAGGTTGCCAAACACACAGAGGTGCCTAGAGGATAGTGCATCTGGAGACAGCATGGAAGCTCTAAGCCCCTTCCCACATGCCTTGCCCTGTGTGCATCTTTTCCATCTGGCTGTTCATCTGTACCCTTTGTGATATCCTTTATAGTAAGTAAGCAAACGAAAGTAAAGTATGCCCCTGAGTTCTGTGAGCCATTCTAGCAAATTAATCCAACTCAAGGTGAGACTGTGAGAAGCACAGGTAACAACCTGTGGCTTGTAATTGGCATCTTTAGTGGTGGCAACCTCACTCAGCCCTCATCCTGTGGGAAATCTGATGTTCATTCCAGGTAAACAGTGTCACAGTTGAACTGAATCACAAGGACACCTGGTTGGTATCCATTGGAGAATGGCTGATGATTGTTAGGAAACCAGAGGAGGAAAATGAACTTGCAATATGTGGCTAATTGAAGAGACTGTCTAAATATGGGGATTATATGCAGGCAGAACGTTAAGATACAACAGTAATCCAAATCTTAGATATGGAGGCCTAGAAATTGGTGGGTATGAATGAGATTAACAATTTATTTAACAAGGTTCAAAGAGACTGCTAGAAACCCGGACAATTGCCTTTTTTTTTTGTTTGTTTTTTTGAGTCAGCATAGCAGCAGGAACACTGCAGTCCATTTCAGGTTTCCCTATAAAACAATACGTTCTAGCCACAGTGCTCTCTTGCTTCCCACATGCCAATGGTAACCTGTTGAATATTCTAGTAATTCTGAACTACAATGAACATCTGTGTTCAATTATTCAAGTGTTCCTGTGTATAAAACTTTTCGCTCAAGTTGATTTTCAAAGAACCAGCTTCAGAATTGGAGGTGGAGCAAGATGGCTGAATGGAAGCCTCCAGGGATCGTCCCCCCTATTGGAACACCAATCTGAACAATCATCCATACAAAAAAAGCACCTTCATAAGAACTGAAAATCAGGTAAGTAATCAAAATACCTGGTCTTAACATCATATTAAGGAAAGAGGCGCTGAAGTGAGTAGGAAAAACTGTCTTGAATTACCTATATCACCCTTCCTTCATCTCCTGGCAGTGGCCCCATGGTGTGCAAAGAAAATCTGCATTTGGGGGACGGACAGCGCAGTGATTATGGAGCTTTGCATAAGAACTCAATGCTGCCCTGTCATAGCAGAAAGCAACACAGGGCAGAGCTCAACTAGTGCTCACGGATAGAGAACTTAGAACAGACCTAGCCAGAGGTAAATCACCCATCCCAGTTGTTGAAACCTGAGTTCCAGCAAGCCCCACTACCAAGAGCTCAAGTGCCCTGAAGTCCTAAATAAACTTGAAAGGCAGTCTAGGCACACAAGGACTGCAGTTTCTGGGTAAGTCCTGGTGCTGTGCTGGGCTCAGAGCCAGTGGACTTGGGGTAGACCTAGTGAGACAGCCAGGGCAGCCAAGGGAATGCTTACATCACCCCTCTCCCAAACCCAGGCAGCTCAGCTCAGTTCGTAGCTCCAACAGAGACACCCTCCCTCTGTTCAAATACAAGAGTGCAGAGAGTAAAGAGGACCTTGTCTTGCAACTACCAGCTTAGCCACAGTAGGAGAGGGCACCAGGCAGAGTCCTGAGGCCCCCATTCCAGGCCCTAGCTCCCAGATAACACTCCTAAACAAACCCTGGGCCAGAAGGGAATCTGCTGTCTTAAAAGGAAGGACCCAGTCCTGGCAGAACTCATCACCTGCTGACTAAAGAGCCCTTGGCCCCGAATAACCAGCAGGGATAGCCAGGCAGTACTTGTGGTCCTTGGGTGAGACTTGGGAGACATGCTGACTTCAGGTGTTACCCAGCACATTAGCAACTGTGGTGGCCATGGAGACACATCCCTTCTGCTTGAGGAAAGAAGAGGTAAGAATAAAGAGGACTCTGTGTTGCAACTTGGGTACCAGCTCAACACAGTAGGGTAGAGCACTAAGTAGGTTCCTGGGGTCTCAGATTCCAGGCCTTGGCTCCTGGAAGACTTTCCTGGACCTGCCCTGGGTTAGAGGGGAGCCCCATGGCCTTAAGGGAGAGACTCAGAACTAGCAGCATTCACCACAAGCTGAATGAAGAGCCCTTGAGCCTTGAGTGAACATCAGTGATAGCCAGGCAGCTCTCACCATGGACCTGGGGCAATGGCAGCCATAGGAAAAGACTCCTCTGCTTGAGAAAAGAGGAGGGAAGAGTGGGAAGGACTTTGTTTTACAGCTTGGGTGCCAGCTTAATGCTTAGCCGCAGCAGAATAGAGCACTACATAGATCTCTAATGTATCCAACTCTAGTCACTGGCTCCTGAACAGCATCTATGGACCCATGGAAAACTCACTGCCTAAAGGGAAGAACACAAGCCTGGCTGGGTTTGCCACCTGTTGACTGTAGAGCCCTTGGGCCTTGAGTGAACATAGGTGGTAGTCAGGCAGCAGTACTGCAGGCCTTGGGACCCAGTGCACTCCCAGTGGTGGTGGCCACAGGGCTGCTTGTGTCGCCCCTCCTCCAGCTACAGGCAGCTCAACACACACACACAGACAGAAAGAGAGAAAGAGAGACAGACTGACTCTGTTTGTTTAGAGGCAAGTAAGGGAAGAGAACAAGAGTCTCCATTTGATAACCCAGGGAATTCTCCAGGATCTTACCCAAGACCACCAAGGTGGTACCGCTAAGAGTGTACAAGAGCCACAGCATTACTGGGCTTGGAGTGTCCCCTAAAGCAGATATAGCTGCAGTGACCAAAGACTTAGATAACAACACCCAAGTGCCTTCAAATACTTGGAAAGCCTTCCCCAGAAGGATAGGTACAAACAAGCCCAGACTATAAATACTATAAAAATACCTAACTCTTCAATGCCCAGGCACTAATGAACATCCATAAGCATCAAGACCATCCAGAAAAACATGACCCACCAAACAAATTAAATAAGGCACCAATGATCAATCCTGGAGAGACAGAGATATGTGACCTCTCAGACCGAGGATTCAAAATAGCTATTTTGAGGAAGCTCAAGGAAATCCATGATAACGCGGAGAAGGAATGGGAATCCTACCAGATAAATTTAATGAAGAGATTGAAACAATTACAAAGAACCAGGCAGAAATTCTGGAGATGAAAAATGCAACTGACATACTGAAGAATACATCAGAGTCTCTTAAAAGCAAAATTGATGAAGCCGAAGAATTAGTGAGCTTGAAGACAGTCTATTTGAAAATACACAGAGGAGACAAAAAAGAATAAGAAAGAATGAAGCATGCTTACAAGATCCAGAAAACAGCCTCAAAAGAGCAAATCTAAGAGTTACTGGCCTTAAAGAGGAGGTAGAGGCAGAGGTTGCACCATTGCACTGCAGCCTGGGCGACAAGAAACTCCGTCTCAAAAAAAAAAAAAAAAAAAGGAGGTAGAAAGAGCAGTAGAAAATTTATTCAAAGAGGTAATAACAGAGAACTTATGAAACCTAGAGAAAGATATTTATCAATATTCAAGTCCAGGAAGGTTACAGAACACCAAACAGATTTAAACCAAAGAAGATTAACTCAAGATATTTAATAATCAGACTCCCAAAGGTCAAGGATAAAGAAAGGAGCCTAAAAGTAGCAAGAGAAAAGAAACAAATAACATACAATGGAGCTCCAATACATCTGGCCACAGACTTCTCAGTGGAAACCTTAGAGGCCAGGAGAGAGTGGCATGACATATTTCAAGTACTAAAGGAAAAAAAAAAAAAAAAACTTTTACCTTAGAACAGTATATCCAGTGAAAATATCCTTCACATACGAAGGAGAAATAAAGACTTTCCTAGACAAACAAAAGCTGAGGGATTTTATCAATGCCAGACCTGTCCTAGAAGAAATGCTAAAGGGAGTTCTTCAATCAAAAGGAAAAGGATATTAACAAGCAGTAAGAAATCATCTGAAGGTACAAAACTCACTGGTAATAGTAAATACACAAAATATTATAACACTGTAATTGTGGTATGAACTACTATCTTGAGAAGACTAAAAGATGAGCCTTTTAAAAATAATAACTACAGCTTTTCAAGACACAG
This sequence comes from Chlorocebus sabaeus, assembly GCF_047675955.1. Taxonomy (NCBI): domain Eukaryota; kingdom Metazoa; phylum Chordata; class Mammalia; order Primates; family Cercopithecidae; genus Chlorocebus; species Chlorocebus sabaeus. Next base: position 29,429,475 of record NC_132919.1, on the reverse strand, counting down.
TATAATAAGGTATACATAAAAACAACAAAAAGTTAAAAAGTGGGGGGATAAAGTGTAGAGTTTTTATTAGTTTTCTTTTTGCTTGTTTGCTGCTTTATGCAACCAGTGATAACTTGTCATCAGCTTAAAAGAATGGCTCATAAACTATTATTGGCAAGCCTCATGGTAACCTCAAATCAAAAACATAAAACAGATGTACAAAAAATAAAAAGCAAGAAATTAAAACATACCACCTGTGAAAATCACTTTTACTAAAGGAAAGGCAGGAAGGAAGAAAAGGAGGAAGAGAAGACCACAAAACAACCAGAAAACAAATAACAAAATAGCAGGAGTAAGTCCTTGTCAATAATAACATCAAATGTAAATGGACTAAATTCTCCAATCAAAAGACGTAAGAGTGGTTGAATGGATTAAAAACAAACAAACAAAAAAACCCCCATGACCCAAAAATCTGTTGCCTACAAGAAACAGACTTCACCTACAAGGAAAAACACAGACTGAAAATAAACGAAAGAAAAAAGATATTACATGGTTGGGTGTGGTAGCTCACACCTGTAATCCCAGCACTTTGGGAGACCGAGGGGGGTGGATTGCTTGAGGTCAGGAGTTCAGGACCAGCCTGATCAACATGGTGAAACACCGTCTCTACTGACAATACAAAAATTAGCCAGGCATCGTGGTGGGCACCTGTAATCCCTGCTACTCAAGAGGCTGAGGCAGGAGAATCACTTGAACCCAGGAGGCAGAGGTTGCAGTGAGCCAAGATTGCGCCACTACACTCCAGCCTGTGTGACAAAGCAAGACTGTGTCTCAAAAAAAAAAAAGCCAAAAATAAAAAATAAAAAATAAAAAAAAACATACACATGGCAAATAAAGTCCTAACTGAAAGACAAGAACATCTTAACATGTGGCTTATAAAAAGTAAGCATAAGAAAATCAGTTAAAATTTATTCACTTAACAAATATTTATAAAATGTTCACTATAAGGCAGACACCATGCTAAATACTCATGGAAGGATATAAAGATGTAAAAATGTGTAAGAGCCAACACTCTAGAGGGGAGATAAACTCATAAACCATCCCAATTGTTACAACGGTGGTGTGAGGCACAGAACAAAGCATATTTCTTTGTTCATGGGTAGTACCCTGGTAACAGGCAGAGAAAGCTTCACAGAAATGGTGGTTTAAACTGCACTCTGGGCTGGGCATGGTGGCTCACACCTATAATTCCAGCACTTTTGGAGGCCAAGGCAGGCAGATCACCTGAGGTCTGGAGTTTGAGACCAGCCTGGCCAACATGGTGAAACACCATCTCTACTAAAAATACAAAAAAAAAAAAAAAAAAAAAATTAACTGGGTGTGGTGGCGCATGCCTGTAATCCCAGCTACTCAGGTGGCTGAGGCACGAGAATCACACGAACCTGGGAGGCAGAGGCTGCAGTGAGCCAAGACTGCACCACTGCACTCCAGCCTGAATGGCAGAATGAGACTGTCTCAAATTAAAAAAAAAAAAAGACAAATAAATAAACTGCACCCTACATTACCTATTAGCCTCTTTCCCTTCTCCTAAGTCACTCCTCATCATAGGAGAAGTGAGTTAGAAAAAGAGTATGCATGTGAGTGACTGTATATGAATATGCAAATGCATGGAAAAATGACAATGGAATAGACTTAACTAGTAACAGTCTCTGGAGGTGGAAGTCAAAGACACCTTTCTCCAGTCTGTCCCTGGATCTAAGGCAAATAAAAAAAAAAGGATACCTTAAAAAAAAATTACAGATATCATTAAAGTGTATTTGTATATAACTTTTATAATTAAAAACTAATTTTAATGATCAAGGGGAGAAGGGGCCTTGCTTCATGTAAAAAACAAAACAAAACAAAACAAACAAAACAAAAAAAAAAACCAGAGCAGTTCTATGTGAAAAGATGACAAACCTGGTAGGATCCACTTCAAAGCTAACATGTTGCCAATCAGAGGATGTGATCACAATTCGTAATAAAGGATCCAGGAGTTTCTGTAGATAGGTAGCACCATATACCTACAGAAATGCATGAGTAGGAGTTGATTATGCCTGCTCCATATATTTTACCTTAAAAGAAGACAATCAGTCCTGCACATTCTGTACATAATCATTACTTGACATACGTCAGCACACACACGCACACAAAATGAATGATACAAACCTTGAAACAGAACGTCATTATTTTACTGGCCAAGCTGTTGCCTCGGAAGAGAGTCTGCATGGAGTCTGCCAATTCTACTTCTTTAGAAAACATGTTCCAGAGCAGTTGGTAGAGTAAATGCCGAGAATCAAACAGAGTAACCAGAACTCGAGCTAGTTCATCCTGAGAACAAAACAAAATCAGCTTAGCGCAAACAATCCCATTTTTGTTCTTAGGTAGAAAGCTAAAGAGTAGCAAAAATGTAAACCCAAAGTTGACAACCACTTGCTAAATTAAGGCAAATGGTGACTGATTAATATTTATCCTGAGATTTAACTGTGTACATTGTTTATGATAGATGACTATAAACGATGTCTATGATAGCTGTTAATTCCAAGGATTAACTGGTGAAAGCTATTGAGAGAGGCCTAGGCTTCACCAGGAGACAAAACTTCCAAGATTCAGCTCAAATTACATCACAAAATGAAAGAGAACAGAAACAGAAGATGACAGCAAAGAATTTAGTTTGATTTGTACAAGCATTTGCACAGAGCAGAAATAAGACTGATGATCAGAAGAATTCCACTCTCTTCTCATACAGTCAGGGGAACTCAGTGAATACTGAATATATACTAGGCAGAGACATGACAAAAACAGAGAGACTATAGGATTTTTGAGAAATCAGGAAGAAAAGGAATTGGGCATTCAGAACCCAGAGATCAGTCAGATTTACATACAAAGCTAGAGGTGTAAGGATGAGGGCTGAAATTCCTATCTATTACCTAAATGACATCCTTTATAACTCCCTGTAGTAAAGCAGTTTGGGGTACACTCAAGAAAAAATGATCTAATGGTAAACCACTGTTTAATCACATGATAAGAAGAAATTTATAGAGAATAGTAGAAGCTATAAAAAGATGCCTCAATCCTCAAGCAGTAACAACAAAGGCCAGGATCATGGCCCATAGCTCTCTAATTCTTGCCTGATCCCAGGATTACAATAATGTGATAGGTGAGATCTGGCCTAACAGAAAATTCCTTCTCAAAGTCATCTAATATAAAACTCAACGAATTAAAGCTACTTGAACTTAACTGAATTTTTTTTTTTTTTTGAGACGGAGTCTCGCTCTGTCACCCAGGCTGGAGCACAGTGGTGTGATCTTGGCTCACTACAAGCTCCACCTCCCGGATTCATGCCATTCTCCTGCCTCAGCCTCCTGAGTAGCTGGGACTATTGGCGTCTGCCACCACGCCCGGTTAATTTTTTTGTACTTTTTTTTAGTAGAGACAGGGTTTCACGGTGTTAGCCAGGATGGTCTCGATCTCCTGACCTTGTGATCCACCCACCTAGGGCCTCCCAAAGTGCTGGGATTACAGGTGTGAGCCACCACACTCGGCCCTTAACTGATTCTTAATTTTAAAAATTACTGAGTATTTTCAGTGCTAATTATAAATAGGTGCTAATAAGATAATTCAGAACATCCATTTTCAAAACATTTGAACATCTGTGAACTAATTTTAGGCTTCAAGAAGGTTTCAATAATTTGGGGCTGTTGCTAATCAATGAGTGTAAAATTTCAGTTATACAAGGTAAGTTCTAGAGATCTGCTGTGCAGCATTGTGCCTACAGACAGCAATACTGTATTATACACTTAAAAACCTGTTAGAGGGTAGATATCATGCTACGTGTTCTCACCAAAATAAAATACCAGAGAAGCAGCATTTCAGGTGGTGGCAGAAGCAAGGGTGCTCTAAGGCAGAAACAAGTCTAACAAGGAGGGACAGAAAGGTAGCTGGTATGGCTTTGGTGAACAAGAAAGAAAATAGCATAAGATGATGTTACAGATCTCTGAGGCAGGGCCCAGATCAGGTAGAGCCTTGTAGGACAGGATAAGGAGTTTTAATTCTACTTTAAGTACAGGTATAAAAAATTTTACTTTAAGTACAGGTATAACGACGACAGATTACCTTATCAGTCATAATTTACTACAACTGAAATCAGTTTTGGTACAATAAAAAGCAAATAGCCTTTTAACACTGGAAAGGAACAACAACCCTTCTCAACGTTTTAGCATGTATTAAGAATGATGTGATTTTAGGAAAATTTTTCATTAAATTAAGAGAGAGACCTAATAGCCATTATGATGTTTTCAGTGTTTAAAACAAATATCATAATATCAAATGCAAATAAAAAGTACTTACATTTTTTAAAAATTGTGTAAGACATTCTGGGGAAAAGAATAGCAAACTGGAGGTAGTACACAGGCACAAATTGTGGATTCCGGCTCCAGTGTTGCAACAACTAACTAAAATTAGGTTTAACCTATTTACCTTATCAAATATATGAAGACACCAGAGTAGATCAGCGATTTTTAATCAGTGTTTAAACGGAACTTTTTCGTAGGATGGAAAGATATAGAACACCAGTCAGGTCTAGTGGTGCCAACCATTTCCCTACAGCTGAAAAATCACCTCACTAAACATCTTCTAAGATTTCTTCTGGGCCGGGTGCGGTGGCTCAAGCCTGTAATCCCAGCACTTTGGGAGGCCGAGGTGGGCGGATCACTGGGAGGCCGAGGTGGGCGGATCACAAGGTCAGTAGTTCGAGACCAGACTGGCCAATATGGTGAAACCCCGTCTCTACTGAAAATACAAAAAATTAGCCAGGAGTGGTGGCGGACGCCTGTAGTTCCAGCTACTTGGGAGGCTGAGGCAGGAGAATCGCTTGAACCCAGGAGGCAGAGGTTGTAGTGAGCCGAGATTGGGCCACTGCACTCCAGCCTAGGAGACAGAGCGAGACTCCATCTCCAAAAAAAAAAAAAAAAAAAAAAAAAAAAGATTTATTCTGGCCCTAAAGTTTTACCCATTCATTCAACAAACACTTACTGAACAAATATAGTCTGAAGGATTTGCTATATGCCAGGCACTTTTCTTTCCCGCTTACTCTATGCACTTACCCACTGAGAACAAGGAACCACATTGGCCAGAGCCATCGCTATAGGGAGTTCTCCTTGATCACCCATCATTGTGACCAGTTCCACCAATCTCTCAAACCGATCAGCCAATACCGTTTCTGCAAGTGTGTCAAATTCTGTGCCTTGTTGAAGGATTTTTGTCAGAACTTCCATAAATGTAGCTCTTGTCTGGAGATCTTTGTGGTAACCTAAGCCTAATGTGGACAAACAGATGCAAATTTACTAACATGGCCTTGCTGAAGTAATTTTTGCTTATCTTACATGCCAGTTCTCTAGGTTTTGTATTTCTAAATGAAACTTTCTTTTGATCTCACCTATGGAGTGCATGAGACCACTGTCTACGTTGGCATTGAGTAAGTTTGACATTGCAAGGACTGTACAGTGCCTCAGTGATGCCAGCCTCCGAGACATGCCACGTTTCCTGCCACCTGTTTGTGCATTTTCATCTTCAACTTCACTGCAGTCATTCAAAAGGTTCATAAATAATGTGAAGTATCTGAGAAATAAAAAAACCGACCTTTACATAGGGAAGGCCGTATCAACTAGAAAGCTAACCAGACATTCCAAAACAATCATATGTGCATGGTGTGACTGGCCCTGGGTTAACTGTTTCTCTCCTCTCTCAGGATAATCAGCCAGGGTGGCTCATTATGAAGTGTGCTATGTTGGACATGATTTTAGCTGATATAGCCTAGTATACCCTTCATAACATAAGCATCAAATAGATGCAATGTTACCTGGTTAAATGTGTCACTTTTAATGTTTAGTATATAAAATTAGTGGTCCAAACAGCTTAGACAATGTCACTTTTGTAAATGACTTAATGAAGCAATTTGGGTTTTATTATAAGTAAAATTTCACTGATCATATTATTTTCTTTAAAAAAATCACAAAACACAGTTATTTTCCTATCCTAGTCCTGTCATGGGATTGTTTTTGTGTGTGTGGTGGGGGGCTTTATTTGCTTTTTGCTTTATGTTTTTTGGTGACCGAAATTTACTTAAGAAATAACTGTGATTTGGCTTCCATCAATTCCACACCATCTCCTTCTTCAGGCTGCAGAGGGAGACCAGCTAGAAGTGAAACTACTGCTTCCATGCTTGCCTGGTCCAAATCTCTGGAAAAAAAAAATTTAGAGACCATAAATCTTTCAGGCTCTTGTGCTTCCCCTCAAATAAACCTCTTACTAATGGATATAAGCCTTAGGAAATATCTATTTCATTAAACAAATTATTAGCACAACCCAAATAATTTGAGTTAATATGCAGATCCCAGAATACAAAATCATCTCAAATGGGGAGAAGGTAATACTTACTTTCTACAAAGTAATCTTGGCAAAATGACTACCTTAAATTTAGAATGTACAATTAGCCCTCTCTATCAGTGAGTTCTATATCCATGGATTCATCCAACCATGGACTGAAGAAAGTTGGGGGGGAAAAAAAGTAGGGTTTCATCTGTACTCAACATGTGCAGATTTTTCTTTGTTGTTATTCCCTAAACAATATGATATAACAACTATTTATATAACATTTATATTGTATTAGATATTATAAGATATCGAAAGATAATTTAAAATATATGGGAGGATGTGCATAGTGTATATGCAAATACTATGACATTTTATGTCAGAGACTTGAGCATCTGTGGATTTTAGTGTTCATGGGAGTGAGATGTGGGGAGCGGTTTGGGGAGTGGTTCCTGGAACTAATTCCTGACAGATCCTGAGAGAAGACTGTATTACAAAGCTAGGCTTGGTCAAAGAAACATATGTGAATGCTTATTATACAGTCCATAGTGTTTAATCACTTTCTGATATGTGTCAATAAGTATTTGTCATTAAAGCAGACTTAATTATTTCCTTTTTTTTTCATCTCTGGTGCTTGAATCAGGAAATCAATTATTTCTTAGAAAGATTCAACACAATGAGTTCCTCAAGTAATACCTTTATCTAATCATAACATAAATGCAATCTGAGGCTTTATGTATCTTATTTCCCAATAAGTCTACACTATTCTTCATAACCTAGCAACACTAACTTCCCAAACATATTGCTCTTTCACATTTATTTTTACTGAAAGTCTATCAGTCAAAAAAAAGCAGTAATAAAGATTAGTGTCTTTACATATTTCAAACACAAAAGTTTGACATCTAAAAAGTTTAAATACACATAAAATACAAGTATAAAGCTAAAATGAAGTAGTTATAATTCTCACAGTAAAACCCACTAATACTTGAAGGTCATTCTCTTTTTTACCTTGTAAGACATTTTACATCATCATCCGCTGCTTGGTTTGATGTTCCCATAACCCAGTCTGTCAGGTATTCTACCATCTTATTCCTATAGAATGGTGGAGAAACGAGAAACAGCAAATAATTTTTTTGAAGCCACACACACACCTTTAGTCATGTAAGATTTCTTATAGTGCAAATAATTTCCCAGATAACCTAAGTGACATGATGACTTTATAAAAGAGATACTGCTATCACAGACATAAAAGCCAGAAGGGAACAAGCAACATCGGTATTTACCCTCCATCATGGCCCTTAGTTATGGTATCAGATTGGAAACAGAATAAAATTCTTAGCTCAATTATAGCACAGTTTTAGAAAAAGGGAGCACTGTCACAGGCACAAAGCTTAGGGAAATTTGAGAAGAGATGTAGAGAAAAACAAACATGTAAATTGCTCTCTTTTCATGTCCTCCTTTCTACCAATAACCTTGTATCTACTCTTTTCCTGTACTTCATTGAACATATTAAGATTTACAAGACCCTACACTGCTCTTTTGAGAACTCACCTAAATTTCATCTCTTGGCAAAATGAGAGGTCATCTCTCCTTGCCATCATTACTTCAACTAACTGACACAGTTTTGTTTTTATTTGAATTGCATGGACCATATTCCCAAGCACACGAACATACCTATATAGACATAGAAACAATAAAAAAAATTATCAGATATAGACAAAAGAGAAGGCATTCAAAGTACTTTAGTCATCAAGTAAAATGAATTAAATTTAAGTTCAAAAACAATAAGATATTTATTTAGAAAAGAACATACACAACTTCGGTTACCTTATTGTCACACCCTAGTTTGTGTGCAGTAAAGAATGGCAAATTATTTTATCAATTACCACCAATATCAATGTGTAAGAGGTTTTTCTTATCTCTTAAAATGTTTCTGCTATATTTCAGTAGAACGCTTACCTGACCAGATTTAACATCATTGTTTCAATGCTAGCTTGCCCCAGATGTTCAGAGCTGCCTTCGGTATGATTATCTAGCAAGTTCTTCATTATAGCTATGGTTTGTTCTACAAACTGAGTATTGGTATCGGTCAATAAAACCTATAGAAAGAACAAATATATTAAAGATTTGCCATCAATGCCCAAAAGACAGACCCCCTAGAGAGATGAAACTGACTGATCTAAACACACAGAGTAAGTACACCCACAGGCACAGAGCCAAACAAGCATACAGATATACGAAGACACTCGTACCCATACACAAGGCACGTATACCCTCAGGCACATGTATACACCAGAGTTCCTAAGAGGCAAGCTGACCCCTACATTGAGATGACTCTTCTTTCTGCAATTTTTTGGAAATTTTTAAAAACTGTGAGTACCTAATTTAAATAATCTCAAAGAAAAAGGCTTGTTTCAAACACGTCACTCTATTCATAGGGAAAGGTGAAAAATAAAAAAGAGAACACTTTACCTGTCCTTGGGAGTCAAAAAACTTGCTGATGGTATTCTTCAATTTGTTAAATAGCATTGGATACAGAGCAGGACTCAATTCTAGACCCACCAGATCCTTAACATTGGTCCGTATTTGAAGTCCCACTTTCTCATGGTTACACACCATTAAGGACAAGAGCCGATCCATAAATTTGCTGACAGGTGTATCTGTGTTTCCCTCTGAGGACATCACTGAAATCATGGAACCCTTACGTTCATTGACTGGACCCATGGGTGGGCTATAGGTTGCCAGGCCAGAATTGCTTCTCTGCTGGAGGCACACTCCCCCAAGGGCACAAAGGAAGCCAGTCATGTTGATCCATTCCTGTAGGGAGTCTGTGTCAGACAAATCTATGGATCCTCCTCCACTCACATGGGACATTCGCCTCTTAACAATGGTCTTGTGAAGGCTTTCAGCAGCCTAAACACAAAATTTTTGTGCAAAGCATGAATTAAACCTTAATTAGTTGAGACTTGACAAATTATTCTTTATCCAACATTTATTCCATGACAAAAGTACAAAACATGTAAAAAATACATTAAAATCAACCCCCAAAATTACCATACACATTTTTAAAGAGCCACTGATTTATTTTTATCATATACTAATATAATCATCCGAGTATCAAATTTCTTTCAAAAAGCTTTGATTTCACAAGGATGAACCTTGGAAACATTATGCTAAGTGAAAGAAGCTAATCACAAAAGCCCGCATATTCTATTAATTCCATTTACAGAAAATATCCAGAATAGGCAAATCTACAGAGACAGAAAGTTAGATTCGTGGTTGCCTAGGGCTGGAGAAGTTGGGGGAAGAGAGGCAAGAAAGCGGGTGGGGGGTGGTTAGAGGCAGAGATAGCTAAAGGGTACAGGGTTTTTTTCTCAATTGATGAAATTGTTCTAAAACTTGATTGTGGTGATGGTTGCACAACTCTGTGAATATACTAAAAACAGTCACTGAATTGGATAATTTAAATGGGTGAATTGTATGGCATGTAATTATATACTATATTAAATCCCCCAAAAGCTTTCATTCTAAAGCTACATGTCCCCTTCAAATAAAGGTATTAGGTACATAATTTTGCTTCACAAAAATGTAACTTTTTTCTTATTGTAATTAAGCATGACCAAAAAAATGGGAGAATGACCAGTTTTTATAAATCACCTAATAATGAGAGCAATATGAACATTACAAATCAAGTACACACAAACACCAACTGATCATTAATTTCCAAAGTAATGGGTAATACAGTGAATAGTAATAGTTGAATGAACTATCCACATTTTAAATTTTCATTTACTCTATGGGCTCAATCTACTGCCTAAGACATTCCTTAATTAGAATACCTAACAAAATAGCAAAATGAATTGTTTCCATGTTAACTCTTCTCTACCTCTGTTGCTCCTTTTCTGAAAATTCTGTGAAACACACTGATGAAGGGAGAAAGAGCAAGAAAAGGTAAAGAAATGGTCTCTGCAACAAACAGTCTCTAGGAATGCTGCCCAGTATTTCTGTGATGATGGGAACATTTTCTCTCTCTGCTGTCCAACAGAGTAAGTAATTGTCAAATGTGGCTAGTGGGTACTTGCAATGTGGCTACTATATGATTGAGGAACTAAATTTTATTTAATTTTAATTATGTTAAAATTTAAGTTAAATCATCACACATGCTAGTGGCTACCATATTACAAAGTACAGGTCTAGATAAACCACAATTAAATATCAGTCTTCAGACAACTATATGCTTACTTTACTGAGTGACTCATGAAAGATTACCAAAGTGAAGTACATATATTTAGCAGATCAATTAATAGACAAAAGTCAACTTTACAAACTTACCTGGCCATCTTCCATTTTGGCTTTTGGATAGTTAAGGATTAGTTTTGTTGCTTGTTCCCATTTTGCATGTGTATCTTCCCAAGCCTAAAATGAAGGCAGTTATCACTTGAAAACAACTTTAAGTCTAGAGCTAAACATCCATGAGCAACAGTCAAGTTTCAAACTTGGGGTATATTAAATACTCAGATATTATACTTGTAATACGCACATATCTTAGATTTACTTCAAAAGCTATTCCTGATCACACATATGTAACAAGAGGCTTCCAAAATTGAGGGTGGGCGCCTGGAAGAGGTGTTTCTGTTGCTAAGGGCATACCTCAGTGTTTCCTGCAGTGGGATGCTCAATGCGCCTCAGCAGTGCCATCACTCTTTTCTGAAGTGCTGCTCTTCCTAAGCAAATACAACAGCAAATCAAGTTACTACACTTAGAGCCCTGTCTGCCAATGGAAAACCTGATAAGCCCCACCCAAAAGGCAGAGTAGGAAGAGTAGAGGCAAATGCTTCAAATGATAAAGCCAAAAACTTCCTTTCACTAACCTCAGAAGAAAGGTACTTATCTTGGACTCTACAATGTCCACAGAATAAAATAACTATTCCCACCTATAATTTACTCGAAACATATGCCAATGTTCATAAAACTTCACTATCTACAACTTAGGCAGAGTAAATTACATAATCATAACTGATAGTAACATACACTGCCAGTTATTTTTAAAATGTATAGCATATTAACAACTCAGTAGGAGACAAACAATTTATTTCAAATGCTTTTTATTTTCATCTTACTTTGTTCAGAGAAGGATTTCAAGTAAGCTATTTGAATTTCCCCTGTAAACTTACAAAGTAGTGACCTTACATACATTCTCACAATCAGATGCCATGTGCTTTGAGGCAGACTGAGTAAAAAAAACCACCATTCACATTTACCTGTTGACATCATATTGCTGACAGAGGCAAACTCCATGAATGTGTTATAGTTGGGCAAGAGGTTATGCACTGACACTTCATCCACCCCACACCGGATATCTGCTTCCTCACAGAGGTGGCGGAAACAGGACATGGCAACCAGAACAGCTTCAGTGTCAGGGTTCCAGAGAAACATGTACAGGGCCACTTCTAGTTTGGTCTGGGCTTGTCGGCAAATCGGGGGGGTTCCGCTGCATCCTGCTGCACTATCCTGACAGTCAAGGGTGGAAGACAAATATTTGCAACTTGGGTAATTTTATATATAAAACCCAACAATGCAATCAACTGTGTGTGTGTGTGTGTGTGTGTGTGTCTCAGCATACAATAAATCACAAGAGTTTTTTCCTTTAATAATTATAGGAATTTTTCAAACCCCAAGATATCTTGTCCAAATGAGAAATGAGATTACGTCGACCAACATAATGCTACTATCTGTTCAATTTCAAATCAAATAGGTATTATCCTAATCCAGATTCCAGAAATGTAAACTGATTCTAACATGGACAGGTAAAACACCATAACATAAATCTACTGCAGTAAAAATATAATGTATTTCCCAGTCAATTAGAAATGACAAAAACAGAGGAAGTAACAGGAAATTCTATCTACTTGCTGTAGGGAAGTAATAAAATAAGTACACTGTAGCACTCATTGAAACAAGGGCATAAACAAGAACTAAATATAGCTGTAGGAGATACACTTGATTCTGAATTACTTATTCCCCAAACATGAAATGGAGAAGAAAACTGGTAAAAAAGAAAATGCAAATTCTACAAGTAAAACAGACAATAGTAAATACCATACTGCTTAGGTGTTTTTTTCCCTAACAAGGTTATGTCAAAAATTAGAGATGAAAAAAGTTTTGGTTTGGAAAATAAACTCTTCTGTAATGATCTGATATTTTCACTTGAAATATGATTTAAAAGAAATTATACATACAAACACAAATCACAGAAACACTTATCTTTCACATGAAGCAAAATACTTTGTTTTTATCCCTGTAAATCTGTACCTTTGTTAGCTGGTACAAATTCTATACTTCTGTTGTATGAATGGGTTTTTTATGGAGTGGAGGTTTATAATAATTATAATTATCAGATACAGCTTGTAAGTGTCAAGTACTATTTACACATCCTTTTATTTATCCCTCTTTAACAACTCTGGGGCAGGAACTATTACTATCCCCATTTTAAAGTTGAGGAACTGAGGAATAAGGATGTTATGAACTTGCCCAAAGTTCCCCAAAGAGCAGTAATAGAACTAGATTCTAAGCAGTTTTTCACTATTACACTATATACCTAGATGAAATTTACTGAAGTTCATTCAGAAAACAAACAGAGCACATAAAATGATACAGGAAAAGTACAGAGGAAGCTGACCATAGAGGAGTTCCCTTTTCCCTTCCGGAGAGAGGCTCCAGGAGTACGTAGTAATTCTTCATGATCCATGGACATTTGACTGGTATTTCCACTAGAAGGAATATCACATCCTACCCCATAAAAAAGGAGAAAGTGACAGGAACTTCTATCTGCCTGCTAGAAAAAAAGAAATAAATAAGCTTTAATGAAGCACTGACAACCAAGAGGAATAAACACTTATTTGAGTTGTCTTCCTGTTTGAGACTCTCCTAAAAAACCTCTCCTCTCAGTGTCTATGCCCCAACTTGAAGGAGATTCACTAGAAACCCATTAGAACAAATAAGGTTTACTTAACATCTTTAAAATTTCTTTCAGTTTCCCATTCTCTAAATCATCAGAAATAGTAGATTCTACAAATATAAATTAAGTCTCACATAAACATAAATAAAACATCAACAATGTAAAACTACTGTATGAACTGTAATTCCATCTCAATGACAAATTTTTTTTTCCGTAAGATTTTATACTGTGTCATGTTGGGATAACCAGAAATTGACTCTTGAGATTAAGTTTTTATGGACCAGTAATTAACCCTGGTATATACACCAAGTATGTCACAAGAGTGACTGCGCCTACCAGGGCCCTAGGAATTCATTATTGGATTCCTCATACTCGCATTCTGGAGATTACACCATAGGCAAGGGCATGAAAGTCTGAAGTCTAATCTCTTTCCGTATCTTTGGAATAATGCCAAATTCCACTACATTAACACATCAAATAAGCCACATGTGAATAAACCCACTTTACCATTAGTCTATTTCCGAAAAGAGGCAATTTATTAATAACAAGCTGTAAAACACTGAAAAGGATATGAGTTTCATACATTTAAGGTTTTTCACAGTTATGCTTCTAGTACCAGATAAAACCTCATTAAATCAAGTACTCTGAAAACTAGGCCATAACAGAATTCCTAAATAGATTAATTACGGAAACTATATTTTAAAAGAAATTTAAGGCTCTTCTCTATCCTCCACAACCTCACCATGTTTCAATAGTTCAGAATCAAAACATTTCACTCCACCCCAACGAAGAAGTCTCCTGATACTTTCAAAAAGTGAAACCCTTATTGGAGGAATAGAAATAAATCTAGATTGAGAACCCTCAACTCTTTCCCTTTTGGTTCTTGATAGATAATTCTCTGGACTAGTCTAGCCATGAAATCTAGGCCTTTACGATCTCTCAGAGCTATTATTCTAGAACTGGACAAAAACTAATTAAATCAAGTACTCCCAAATCTATGCCATAATAGAATTCTTAAATTATAGAAGCTATATGTTAAAATAAATTTTATGTATGAATTATGTCTTATGTATGAACTTGAGAGTAGAGACAGAATATGCTACTCACCAGCTACTTTAGTTATAGCAGCCTATAACTAAAGTATAGGCCTGCCCCAGAGAGACCTATTTAACTCAACTAGAACTAGAATTCATCAACAGTGTGGTTTTAAGGCTAAAGCCTCAGAATAATTTTTAAAATGCTGATTTACCAGCCATTGTCCTCTGCACATACATTTCCTTTTGAGAACATTGGGAGGAAGGAGGAGCTGAAGTAGAATCTAATTTGGCTATAAAACACTTTCTTAATCTCTCACCATTACCATTCCAAATATTCTTCCATTTTTTAAATATGTCATTTTGCTTACCTTATTTTTAAGAAGGAATTTATTCCTGCAGATCAAAATTTCCCGCAACCACTTGAGAATTTCTGTGCTACTAAGCATTTGATGACTAGTTAATTTCTTGCAGATGTAAAAAAGCATTTGTGAGCTGCAGTAACATAAAGTTCATTGTTACTAGCATCATCAATAACTTAATGCAGATATAACCAGACATAAGAATGGCATTCTCCCATAATGAATACAAGTTTAGAGAAGCTTAGTTTCCCTTGTAGGGCTTTAGAGAAACAGTTATCAAAGTGTCAACAGCATTATAATCAAAGGAAGTACGTCCATAGGTTATAGAAAAAAAGCAAGTATTTATTTATAAGCTCCCTATGTTTCATTAAACTTCCAGTGTTTCTATCCATGTAACTCATCCTTGCAGTGGACATAAGAAGAAACAATAAACCATATGCACAGCAGAGACTGCCTATAAACCCAGTGCTCCACAGTGGGGGTCTGCAAGCTACCATCCACAGACCAAATCCAGCCTATCACTTGCTATTGTATATAAAGTTTTAGTTAAACACAACCATGCCCGTTCATTCACATGTCTGTGGCAACTTTCATGCTCCAACGGCAGAACTGAATGGTTATGACGGAAACTGTATAACCCACAAAGCCTAAAATATTTATTATCTGGTCTTCTAGAGAAAAATTTTCTGATCCCTACTCCAGAGCTGCACTGTCTAACATGGTAGGCACTACTAGCCAGCCACACATGGCTACTGAGCACTTTAAGTGTGGCCTGTTCAAATTGAAATGTGCTGTAAGGATAAAAGACACACCAAAGTTTGAATACTTTATTTAAAAAAGAGAATGAAATGTCATTAATAACTTTTAAATTGATTACATGTTGAAATTATATTATAGATAATATACACTGGGTTAAATAAAACATTATTACAATTAATTTTACCTGCTTCTTTTTACTCTTTAATGTAGTAAGTAAAAAAACTTTAACATATGGGGTTCTCATTATATTACTAGTGGACAGCACTACTCTAGAGTAAGGTTTAATTCAGCTGCCAAGTAACTTAGCACACCCATTCTTATAAGATAATGGCAAACTTGAGGTTTACACATTTACATTTTCCTCAGTGTGGTGACTTCATGCTCATTAAAATGTAATGATTTATATAATCTAGGAAGTAGACCACAAAATTCTGTATATATTTTTTTCTTCTAAGCAGGTGTCCATTATTAATTCATTCATTAAAAGCACTGGTATTACAGAAAGTTTACAAAAGATCATAGTTTAAAAAACTGAAAAAATAGTATTGTTACAAAATTTTATCATTCTAGGCTTATGACTATGAAAATCTATTAAAATACAGTAGTAACCACATTGAAATCTGAAAAAAGTAATATATCAAACAACAGTACTTATGTTAGGGTGACAAAACTTAGCACTATTCTTAAAATTTATTTTCTAAATTGCTATACTTTTCTTATAGTTAAAACAAGAAATTCTAATAATTTGAAGTCAAATAAAATACAAAACCATAAAACCCAGTTTTACAATATACTAAGTACTACAGCGTTAATATTTCAAGACAAAAAATACAAAATAAAATTTAAAAGTTGAATTTAAAAAATAAAAGTACATATACCTAATCTCCCAAAATGTTTCTACAGGAGCATCAGGATTCCACAAATCAATGCTATCTAACTGATGAAGAACCAGCAGAGCCTGAATTTTTTAAAAAAGAGAAAGACAAACAGAAGACTCACTCAAACATTTTTGGTAAACATAACACTGGAGTACTTATTTTATAAATGCTAAGAAATTGAGCTATTTCATTTGTAGTTTCAATAGATAGTAAAAGGTTAAGAGAGAAACTCTGGTGAACACAAACCTCTAGGGAATAATACAGGCAGCATGAAATAATTTTATTCCCATCATCCTGACTCTAACTGGCATGCACATATAAAGCTAAATGATGAATTTAGAACAATATATAACTGTAAAAACTGCTTTAAGAAACAAACAAAATAATTTCAATAGATAGTAAAGAACTCTATGAAACAAAAAGTTAATCCCCAAGTAAGAAGGGCTTGCCAAAATTAATACACACAGCAAAAGACAAGTAAATATTGTCTCACTTGCCACAAAGTCTTTTGTAACAGAAAAGAGCAATTATTTTTCAAAATCGAGAGAGGAAGCAAAATGGATTTTGTATTTCATAGCAGATTATCCATTCTAAAGTATTTCAATTGACCACAGAACTGAAATTGGAATCTGGCTCAGAGAACATTAACAGGAATTAAATAATTCACTTACAATATATAACATATGAATAGATTATTACATAAAACCATCAAAGATATAAAAAATAAAACACAAACTCTTCCTTCAAACGGATCCTATCTTAACTCCAATTCTACAATCCCAATTTACATTCTTCCCACACCCCTCCACCCCCGACCCAGCAGACACTGAAGCTCTGGACATTTCTTTCAGTCGTTGGTCAACATATCAACATATAAAGGCCAGACCCGCATTATCTTATTTCAAACATTTTTATTGTAAGTACTTTGAGATATTTAATGAAAATTGCAATTAATTGTGAGAATCTTAAAAAGCTATATAATTTATAGCTCTTGTATCAAGGAAAAACAACACAAATTAAAATTCAATTTTGCTACTATTGTACAAAAACTTGGTACAATTTACTGCCAGTAGTTTTTTCAAGTGACAAATTCTCTATATTTTTGTTTGATAAAACTTTAAAAATATATATTGAAAGAAAACGTGTTAGCCTTTTCCAGGCTTTAATTTTCTTTTCATGTTGCCTTCTTTTTTTGTATTTTCCATGTTTTAACAAAGCCATAAACACAGTATACTCAACTTGACATTTCATATTTTTCCACATTGCTGTGTGATCTATATGTTTTAATAAATGTTTAACAGCTCACCAAGTTAAAATACCATTCTCATTATTGAATATTAGCCCATTCTCCTCCCAGTAAATAAAGCTCTAATATTCTCGTATTATAATTAAGAGCAATAAGTACCTATGTGTGCAGCTTTTTCCTTTTGAGTTATATTCATAAGATTTTTAAAGTGCTAGAAATTATTTGTACAAAAAATGAAACATTTGTATAGCTTCTGCCAAATAGCCTTCCAAAAAGACTACAAGAAATGTATCAATTTATGGTACCAATAGCAATGTACACAAATGGAACCAATGATTACATAAGTGCTAAAACATTTTTTATAAATAGTTTTACTGGGTATGTATAAACATTTTTATAGTATGTACATTAGGATGGCCATAATCAAAAAGGCACATTATAAAAAGTATTAGCAAGGATGCAGAAATATTAAAACCTTCATACCTTCTTATTAGGAATATAAAATGATACAGCTGCTTTGGAAAAAGAGTTTGACAGTTCCTCAAAAGTTCAACAGAGTTACCACATGACTTAGCAGTTCCACTCCTATATACTTAAGAGATATGTCCACATATAGACTTTTACACAAATGTTCATAGCAGCATTATTCGTAATAGCCAAAAAGTAGAAACACCAAACGTCCACCAACTGATAACTAGATGAATAAAACTGAGATCCATCCAATGAAATATTTGGAAATAAAAAGGAAGAAAATAGTGATTCATACCACAACATAAATGAACCTTGAAAACACTGTCAAGGTAGCCAGACATAAAAGGCCACATATTCTATGATTCTATTTATACGAAATACCTAAAACAAGCAAAGCCACAGAGACAGAAAACAGATTAGTAGTTGGTAGGGATAAGGGAATGGGGAGTCAAGTTTCTTTCTGGGGTGATAAAAATGTGAACGGATTAGAGAGTGGTGACAGTTGCACAACTGTGTGAATAAGAACTACTTAAAATGTTCAACTTGCGGGTATGTGAATTATGTCTCAATTTAAAAATCAGTATTTTTAATATTTAGTAAAAATATTTAAAAAAATTTTAAAGTCAACTGCAATTAGAAAATCTCGAACTATTTTATTAAGCATCAGAATTTGTACAATGTTGTTGCTATGTGATATAAAGCAAGTAAATCTCTTCTTTCTCCAAGGAGTTTTATAAAACAATGTATAGACATAAACATACCATTTCCAGAAATGACATCTACCTATTACTCATAGAAACCACACACCAAAGGAACATCATGAATGTACATAGTTACAACCTTTCCTTCAAGAACCTGGAATTCATTTTCCCCTTACCTCCATTGCTTCCTGCGCAATCTCTGGCATGTGTGACTGAGGGACCAGTTGGACGAGCCCTGTAATTAACTCTGCTGTACTGCCTTGGGTTTCGGGCCCCTGTTTTCTTGGATTCTGCAAGGAGAAAAACGAAACTTCAATTAAAAAAAATAAATCGAGAGATATTAGGAGGAGGAAGAAACAGACAGTGACTGCTAAAGGGTACCAGGTTTCTTTTAGGGGTGATAACAATGTTCTAGAACTAGGCTGGGCATGGTGGTTCACGCCTGTAAGCCCAGCACTTTGGGAGGTCGTGGCAGGTGGATCACCTGAAGTCAGGAGTTTGAGACCAGCCTGACCAATATGGTGAAACCCTAACTCTACTAAAAATATAAAAATTTGCCAGGTGTGGTGGCATGCGCCTGTGGTCCCCGCTACTCGGGAGGCTGAGGCAGGAGAATCGCTTGAAGCTGGGAGGCAGTGGTTGCAGTGAGCCGAGATTGCACCACTGCACTCCAGCCTGGGTGGCAGAGCGAGACTCTGTCTGAAGAAAAAAAAAAAAAACAGAAAGAAAAAGAAAAAAAAATGTTCTAGAATTACGTAGTGGTAATGGTTGCAGAACCTTGTAAATATACTGAAAACAACTAAACTGTAAACTTTAAGATGGCGAATTTTATGGTATGTGGGTATGGTATTTTTATCTCAATAAAATAAAAATTTTGTTAAAACAAAACTTCTTTTGTTAGGGATTCTTTTAATCCACGTCTATACTTGTTCATTAATGTGAATAATGTCCAGGGAAAATCCTAAGGAGAACAAAACCCACTAATTCCATTGAAAATTACGTCAATAATATGAGGAGTAATTTTTTTTCCCAACAATAGCCAACTGGCTTAAGAACGTATCTCTGGTTTGGAAGTTACTGGTTTTGAACTTATACATGATTATGATCAAAGGCAAAGGACACACATGTTGGATAAGGATCACATGATTATCCTGTATAGCCCTCTTGTCCCATACAAAGGTCCTGCCCAAATCCACACAGCTGTTGACAAAGCAAAGGCTAGAATTCACATCGTCAGATACTCATACTTTGGTCCTTTTCATTGTGGAAAAAAATAGTGTACTAAGCAAAGAAAATTAACCTTGTGTATAAATGTGAATGCCTACTTTTTTTTTTTTTAAATGGAGTGCAATGGTGTGATCTCGGCTCACTGCAACCTCTGCCTCCTGGGTTCAACAGATTCTTCTGCCTCAGCCTCCCAAGTAGCTGGGATTACAGGTGTGCGTCACCTTGTCTGGCTAATTTTTGCATTATTATTAGAGACAGGGTTTACCATGTTGGCCAGACTGGTCTCGAACTCCTGATCTCAGTTGATCCACCTGACTCGGCCTCCCAACATGCTGAGATTACAGGCGTGAGCGACCATGCCCTGCCAAATGCCTACCTATTTAGAGACTAAAATGTTTCTCTTAACTTGGAAGCATATATTTGCACTTCAGGAATATACGGTTCGGCCAGGCATGGTGGCTCACGCCTGTAATCCCAGCACTTTGGGAGGCCGAGGGAGGCGGATTGCTTGAGGTCAGGAGTTTGAGACAAGCCTGGCCAACATGGAGAAACCCCATCTCTCCCAAAACTACAAAAATTAGCCGGCGTGGTGGCGGATGCCTGTAATCTCAGCTACCCGGGAGGCTGAGGCAGGAGAATCACTTGAACCCAGGAGGCGGAGGTTGCAGTGAGCTGAGATCACACCACCACACTCCAGCCTGGGCAATACAGTGAGACTCTGTCTCAAAAAAAAAAAAAAAAGAATATACGAAGCCAATGCAACTTGTGTCCCATATTTTATTTTGCTAACTATAGATTTTTCCCCATTATAATGACTAAGGTAAGCCCTCACTCCAATATATCTGTAATTCAAAACTGTTAGCTTATTTTCTGACATTCATATAAATTCATTCAAAATCAAATAATTTTTATTGAATGCCAAAGATACAACAATGAAAAACAGAAGATGTGTTTCCCATCCTCCATGAGCATGTAGTCTCATGGGGGACGATATCATCAATAAAATAATCAGATCAACAAGTATAAAAATGCAGATCACATAAGAGCTATAAAGGTACATGCTGCTATGACAGCCTATAACATGGGAAAGTGTCCTAGTCAGGGAGGCTTCCTTAGTGCAGTGACAACAGCTTAGAATGAGTAGGAATTACCATGTGAAAAGTAGGCAGATTCTAGGCAGAGGGAAAAGCAAGTGCAAGGGAGGTATGAAGGCATGTGGTTAGAAAGATTGAAAGGAAGACCATCACGAATAGAGTAAAGGAAGACAAAAAATGTAATGTTACATGTGGAAGAAATGGTAGATGGGAGAAAGATTTTGCACGACCTTGCAGATCTGTTTGGAGTTTGGTCTTCATAAGCAAAAGCAATTTCAACTAAAAGGTTTCAAGCTGATTGGGGGCATAATAAGATTTGTTTTTTAAAGAGATTGCCATAACTTCAGTGTGGAGAAATGATCAGGGGGATCTAAGAAATGATGCAAGCTGAGTAATCAGGAGGCTTGAGAAATTGAGAGTACTAAAATAAGACAAAATCATATTACTTTAAAAATGCCATGATTGAGACCATTTAATAATTATTCCTGCACTCTTCCTAAATTACTAAGACTCAGAATTTTTATGTAAAAGACAAAACGGTCAAATGTTTACAATGAATCTTCTATTTTAATGTACTCATCGTTACTTTGAGAAAACGTATTAACCACTAGATGGCAGCAAAGCAAATAATTTCCATTTTAAAAGATCCTTGGAAAACAGCAAGTAGAAAAGGCATTGGTGAGTTTGGTGTCTGCTTTGAAAGTGAATTATTGCCATGTAAACAGATTGGTGCTAGTATTATGTGACCTTCATGATGATATAATGCCACAAATAGCTTGTGACACATAATAGAGGAATGAAGAGAAAGGGAATTTCATTATTTTTATAGAGTTTCACTGACGGGTTTTAAGGAATTTTTTTCATGCCCAAGATCTGTTTATTCTAATTAGACTTTCAAATTTGAATGGGTTTTTCAGGGGTAAAGTATCATAGGCCTTCTTTTGGGGTCACTGAGCCTTTGGGAATGTTTTTTCTTTCTTTCTTCTCTCCTCTCCACTCTCCAAGAAAAATTACTCATAAATACACATTTTTTAAAAATTCATGAAGTTTCATAGAACTCTTAGAACCATAGGTATGTAGTTATAAACTCCCTGTATTACAGCAATTTGAAAAACATGCCACCGAAATAAAAGCACCTTAACACTTTTTAAAAAGCCTGTTACTCAGCAAAGCGATAAGAAACCTTGCTTGATGCTGCTCTCCAGGGACTCAAGAAGCTCAACAAAGGTTCAACATGTCATCCTATGAAAGTCACAATAGAGAACTATTACATTTGGTGCATTAATAATATTAGTGTTAAATTGTATCTTATTAATAGCAATAATAGCTAACATTTATTTAGTGCTTATTATGTACCAGGCATTGTTCCTAAAAACATTCTATGTACTATTTCCATTTTCTTAACAGTATCTCTGAGATAGAATTATTATGATCCCAATATATCAGATGAGAAAACGAAGGCACAGAAAGATTAGTCACCCGAATCATATAGCTAGTAAGTAGTCTCCAGTGTCCATGCTGTTAGTCACTTCACTATGACTAATTTTTATTATTTTGCATTGTTCCTAATTACTCTGTGTACCAGAGTGATGTTCTCAGAAATTTAATACCATCTGAGGCAATAAGAGTAGTTATGACAATAACTGACTACTAGCCAGGCACGGTGGCTCATGCCTGTAATCACAGCACTTGGGGAGACTGAGGCTGGAGGATGGCTTGAGGCCAGGAGTTTGAAGTTGCAGTGAGCCATGACTGTGCCACTGCATTCTAGCCTGGCAAGCAGAGCGAGACCCTGTCTCAAAATAATAATAATAATAATAACAATAATTCAAGTACTAACCACACCCATTTTCACCTCATTCTCTTTCCAATACAGTATTTGTGGGCAGAGCCAATAACAGAAAGCTGATAACAGGAGGAAAGGGGGAGAGAAAAGCTAAACTGGCAACAGCAACTGGAGATTCTTTAAACCAATGATGTAGATGTAGACAGCACTGTGATTGATGGTCACTTCTATCCCCCATACCAGGATTATATCTGAGTAATATATAACCTAGTAATAGGATGAGAACAGAGATCTCATCAAAGTACGTTAGTATAATGATAGGGAAATTAAGAAGAAAGAGAAATGTTAAGAAATGGTAAGGGCACTTAAGAATCTGATCTAATTATGTTAGCATTCATTATACATTAATTTTCTTAGTGATGTCTTAGTTTTCAGGTATGATCAGAAAGGATCAGTAAGTGCTCTTGAGCTAGAAATTATCCTCAAGGTCTTGGCATTTCAGCTAAACCAAATTAACTTAGTGCGATCATTTTGAGACATTTCATAAAAAATACTTACACAAAGCAAGAGCTTTGGATCTGCATGAATTAGTTTCACCATGGACAAAAGAAGATACTTATAGCTTCTTGTCTCCAGGTCTGTAGGTTTTTCTTTAAATTTAAGGCTTGTTACTTTTTCTTTAAATGTAAGAGTCTAAAAACAAAACAAAAACATGGTATCAGACATAAGACTCAGGATAATAGCTATCCAACCTTTTAAAAGAAATTATTTAAAAACTTTGAAAAAAGCTACTTTTTATACTACCAAATGTGTGGTATAAGTAGAAACACCCAATAGTAAACATAAAGTCAATATCATTAAGCTTAACAAAACAATGAAAACTGTTTTTGCACCATTTATGTTATTTTTTAAATCAACCTAATAAAACAATGAAAATCTATTACAATACTAAAAGCTTAATATCAAGTTGTAAAACATCTATGTGAAAAACTATTTTCCAAAATAAGGGAAAAAATATTTGGTCTATAGTTCTCACAAATATAACTACTGGGTAATTCATTTAACAAACATTCCCCACACATATATACAAGTATTTCATAGACTCTACAACATTATCAATTGTAAGATGCATCATTATTTGATGTCCCAAAAGGAATGAAACACTGCTGTCAATTGTAGGACAACATTTTAAATAAGATACACTCCCAATCTTAGAGAAGAGTAAAAATAAGTGCTTCTTAGAATTAACGAAATATGTTATATAGGCAATTTACTCTATATTTACTAGTTTAATTGTAAAATTTGCTTTTCCCTTTGATGGCACTCCACCTCTTTCAAGTTACAGAATGCATGCATTTTGCCTAAAGAACATTGATGAAACAGAAAGAACTCTGAGAAAGGTAAACTTACAGAAAATATGTTTCAATTATAGAGACATACAATGAACTAAAATAATTATAGATGTTTTTCAACCAAAAATCCAACAATTATATTCTAGAGCTAGTATCACCTCTCTATTATAAAACATTTCCTCCCTTTTTTCTTGAAAAGAACACAAAACTATCTGCTTTTGACATGAATGCCTTTATGTAAACATATATGTAACATAGAAATAATAGACTATATACCAACTGTGGACCCATAACACAAATGTCCAAGTAAACAGGTTGTCTTTCAAAGTTAAGAAGCAGACATGCATATCTACAACACAAATGAACTATCCTCAATGTTCAAGTGAAATATGCATTTGTTATTACACCCAAGAACACCAAAGGGTTTTAGTCCTCAGGGGGGAAGACTAGCTATTTAATGCACACATTTATACTCAAGAATGTCACTACAGAAGAGAGATAGCAAAACTTATAAATAGTTTGCTTTTATAACTGCCCCCTGACCCCAAAGCAAATGTTTTACTAAATGATTTAATAAATTCTGGTTTTACTGTTTGCTCTCTTTCAACTGTATTTTTCCCTCACTTTAAGTTGAGGTGTTTCACCTTAGATCAAGCTGAAACTTTGATCAAACAAATTTATTTACTTTGATGTAACTAAGTGTAACTATCAAGCGGCTCTTCCCTGATGCAGTCATTGCACAGGCACATAAGATCAGAGAACAACTGGCAGGTATCAGAATTTTTCCTTAGTTAAGAATCATTTTCAAAAAAAATAAACAGAGTCATAGGCCACATAACATTTCAGTCAATGATAGACAATATGTAACACAACTAAAAAATTCCTATCACTTAGTGATACAGCCATCACTGATGTCCAAGCACAATGCATTACTTGTTTGTAGTGATGTTGGTGTAAACAAACCTTCACTTCTAGTCATATAAAAAAAAGTATAGCACATACAATTATGTGTAGTATACTATACTTGATGAGAATAAGTAACTGTTACTAGTTTATGTATTTATTATAATATACTTTTTTTTGAGACCATGTCTCACTTTGTTGCCCAGGTTGGAGTTCAGTGGCGCAATCTCGGCTCACTGCAACCTCTGCCTCCCGGGTTCAGGCAATTCTCCTGCCTCAGCCTCCCGAGTAGCTGGGACTACAGGCGCGCACCACCACGCCCAGCTGATTTTTTTGTATTTTTAGTAGAGAAGGGGATTTGCCATGTTGGCCAGGCTGGTCTCGACTCCTGACCTCAGGTGATCCACTCGCCTTGGCCTCCCAAAGTGCTGGGACTACAGGCGTGTGCCACCAGGCCCAACCTACTATAGTATACTTTGTATTGTTATACTCCTACTTAAAGGTAAAAAGTTAACTATGAAACACAGCCTCAGAAGGTCCTTCAGGAGGTATTCCAGAAGAAGGCATTGTTACCACAAGAGATGACAGCTCCACACGCTATTTCTAAAAACCTTCCAATGGGAGCAGATGTGGAGGTGTAAGACAGTAACGCTGATGATCTTGACCCCATGTAGGCCTAGGCTAATGTGTATGTTTCTGTCTCAGATCTTAAAACAGTTTTCAAAATAAAAATTAAAACAGAACATTTTCAAATAGAAAAACTTACAGGATATAAAGAAAAATATTTTATACAGCTAGCTGTACAATGTGTTTTAAGCTAAATGTTATTACAAGAGTCAAAATTTAAAAAAGTTTATGTTTTAAAAGCTATGGTAAAGTTAATTATCAAATAAAAATTTTTTAATAAATTTGATATAGCTTAAGTGTACAGTGATTATAAAGTCTACAGTATAGATCCTGAGTATGAGAAAAATGCAAAAGTATTAAAAGTAAAATAAATTTAAAAAATTTTAAGTCTACAGTAGTGTACAGTAATGTCCTAGGCTTCACATTCACTCAACACTCACTCAATGAGTCACCCACAGCAACTTCCAGTCCTGCAAACTCCATTTGTGTTAAGTGTCCTATACATTTTTTTCTTTTATGCTGTGTTATTACTGCATCTTTTCTGTTTGAATAAACAAATACTTACCATTGTACTACAACTGCCTACGGTATTCAGTATAGTAACATGTTATTTAGCCTAGGTTCGTAGCCTAGGAGCAATAGGCTAGACCATATATCCTAGGTATGTAGTAGGCTATATAACCATCCAGGTTCATGTAAGTAGACTCTATGATGTTTGCACAATGACTGAATCACTAAGGATGCACTCATTTCTCAAGACATGTCCCTGTCATTAAGTGATGTATGACTATATTAGTTTAATTATGTCACCTCTTAATCCCAAGTATCAACATGTAAA
The DNA here is from genome assembly GCF_047675955.1 of Chlorocebus sabaeus. Taxonomy (NCBI): domain Eukaryota; kingdom Metazoa; phylum Chordata; class Mammalia; order Primates; family Cercopithecidae; genus Chlorocebus; species Chlorocebus sabaeus. The sequence continues at coordinate 29,402,849 of NC_132919.1, read as the reverse complement.
TTCTGTTCCAACATGGCTGCCTAATATGAAACGTATGACTTCAGAAATTCCAATAAATATAATTCATCTCAAATACCTTTTAATTTTAGTGGGTTACAGAACGTCAGGAACAACATGCTAAAGAAGCAATGTGTTTCTTAATTAGAAATGTAAGAAAAACATTCATTCATTCATTAGTTGATCTTCTATACTGCAGGTATTATTAGGAATACAAGCTGGTACATGTGATCTGGCCAAAGATGAGAGGCAATCATGTCTGGGAAGAAATTCATGAACCAGAGTCTTCAGGTATCTATTAAAGGCCCAAACCACTTTTTAATTTAGACCATGTGACTGAATAACAGGCATGTAAGAAAGATCTGGTAAGCCAGCATGCCATTTAAGATAAAAAATGTTGAGAAATAACAAATATTTGTGAAAATTCATACATCTCTTATGGGCAGTTTTGAATTTTATGAAAGCAGGACATGTTAGTTTTCAAATAGTAAAATTAGTGCTAAGACAAACATTTCAAATATTAAAAAATACTACAAAAGTACAAAGGAAGTTATGGTTCAACATTCATATAAAACTGGCCAGAGTTTAAATAACTAAAACATCAATATAAAATAATAATACTATCTTAGATTGTATTAATAGAAACAGGGTATACAAACACAACAGTTTAATAGCTTTTATCAATTATTACATCATAGTATTATATCTGTATCACTAACATCAGATCTTAATATGGCATTTTAATTTTAAAAATTTTTGTCAGGTTGGTCTTTCCAGAAGAGAAGTAAATCAGATATAGGAGGGTTTTTGGTTTTTGATTTTTTGTTTTTGCTTTTTTGAGACAGTCTCCCTCTGTTGCCCAGGCTGGAGTGCAGTGACACAATCTTGGCTCCCTGCAAACTCCACCTCCCGGGTTCAAGCGATTCTCTTGCCTCAGCCTCCTGAGTAGCTATAACCACAGGTGCCTGCCCCCGACGCCTGGCTAATTTTTTTGTATTTTTAGTAGAGACAAGGTTTCACCATGTTGGCCAGGCTGGTCTGAAACTCCTGGTCTCAAGTGATCTGCCCGCCCCGGCCTCCCTAAGTGCTGGTATTATAGGCGTGAGCCACTGCACATGGCCTGGAGGAGGATTTTGAAACCAGATCAAGTAAGAAATTCATTCCTTCATTCATTCTGCAAACATGTACTAAATGCCCAATATATATCAGATGTTGTTCAAAAGTTAGGGATTCAGTGTTGAATAAGCCAGACAAAGCTAATGCTTTCATCAACCTAACTTGCTAGTGAAGAAGCACAACTAAAGAACCTGATAAAGATGCTGAACTGAATGTCAAAAAACCTCAGAACTAACTCTGGTTGACGATTCATTAACCATGCATTTGTTATTAATATAACTTTTTAAGCTTCAGTTTCCTTAGCTATAAAAACAGACCCAACAAACACACATACACTTTCAAAGAGAGCTAAAAGAGGCCAGGCACAGTGGCTCATGCCTATAATCCCAGCACTTTGGGAGACAGAGAGGCAAGTGGATCACTTGAGGTCAGAGTTCAAGAGCAGCCTGCTCAAAATGGTGCTAAATGGTCTACTAAAAATACAAAATTAGCCGGCATGATGGTGGGTGCCTGTAACCCCAGTGAGGCGGGAGGCTAAGGCAGGAGATCACTTGAACCTGGGAAGTAGAGGTTGGAGTGAGCCAAGATCACATCACTGCACTCCGGCCTGGGTGACAGAGTGGGACTCAGAGTGGGACTCTGTCTCAAGAAGAAAAAAAAAAAAAGAGACAGCTAAAAGAATAAAATGCCAAAACTATATAAAATAAAAAGAATTCTAGGAGTACAGAATAACCTTATTCAAATATCTGCAGGGACACCTTGTGGAAGAATCAGAAGTATTCCAGAGTTCCAAAAGAAAGAGGATCAATGATGGCTGGAAGTGACAGAGACAGGATTCTATCTTGGTCGAAGAGAAAATTTTCAAATAATTAGCTCCTTCCAACAAGTAACTTGTCTCTCCAAAATACAAAGTGTTAGTAAAACCCTGAAGCAGGTATTATTTTACTTTCACTGTTTTGCAATAGAACTCCTTGATTGCTACTTCTGAAGCAAGCTAATGGCTCAGGTTTATCAGAGTCTCAAATCATTTGAGGCAATACAAATGAGGGACAACCCACTGAACACACTCTGTAATACAGTGGTTCTCAACTGGGGGTGATTTTGTCCCCCAGGGGGCATCTGGAAATGTTTGGAGACATGTCTGATTTTCATAACGGGGAGGGCTGGGGGGTAAAGGAAATATTGGCAGCTAGTGGGTAGAGGCCAGAGATGCTGCTGAATGAATATCCCACAATGCACAGTATAGCTCCCTATAATAGAGTTATCCAGTCCAAAATGTTAATAGTGCCAACAGTAAGAAACTCTGACGTTAGGTATTATCTGTAAACCATTTATTATATATATTTGCCTGTGTTGCCAGACTCCATGCCACCTGTAGTGAGTTATTTTGTGTTTTTTTGAGACAGATTCTCACTCTTGTTGCCCATGCTGGAGTGCAATGGCGCCATCTCAGCTCACTGCAACCTCCACCTCCCGGGTTTAAGCGATTCTTCTGTCTCAGCCTCCTGAGTAGCTGGGATTACAGGCATGCACCACCACGCCTGGTTAATTTTTGTATTTTTAGTAGAGATGGGGTTTTGCCATGTTGGCCAGGCTGGTCTCGAACTCCTGGCCTCAGATGATCCGCCCACCTTGGCCTCCCAAAGTGCTGGGATTAACAGACGTCAGCCACTGTACCCGGTGTGAGTTCTTCATTAGGCATTTTCAAGCAAAAGCTACAAGCCTTTTGCTTGGAGTCTTGGTGAGGGAAGTACTGTGTATGTTTAGTTTGTCATGCTTCCCTGGCATTAGCACCTTTGCCTGGCAAATAGAAGGTCAATACTTCCATACTAGCTATCTGACTGTTAACTCACCAAGTTTATGAAGGGTGAGATTTTACTCTAACAGCCATTCAAAACCTAAAATTTTCTTATTCTAAAAATTGTTTCATATTAAATTTGCTATTTATTCTCTCTCCTGGATATATCAGCTCAAAAGCTGTCCTTTAGTCATTATGTACAAATATACATACATATAACATTTCAAAAACATAAACAGCTTAAGAATGATTTTGAAAATTAAATGTATGTTGATATTTTCAGAAAACAATTAGAAATAAAAACTAAATTCTTATTACAGGGGTCCTTGGGCCAAAAGAGGAAATCCTCTCTAGTTATGGTTTTTCAGTAAAATAATATGTAGCTCTGAGAATCAGCTTACAACTAGGGCTAAGAAGTAAAATAACTTCTAAGTGTAGAGGACATATTCAGACTACCAATCAAATTTTACCTCTGTTCAAAATAATCATTTAGTTTCATTTTTAGTCCTTATTCACAGAAAATCATGGGCAGCTGGTAAAGTGGATGTTGAAGTTAAATAGGAAGTGAATATTAACCTTCCACCAAGCCCTATTATTGGAGGCCATTAATTTTCTACCAGAAAAGGTAGTAAACTTAAAACAAAAAAGTCAAATAAACTTCTAATTTCCCAGAAGGTCTCTGGAATAAACAGGTGAATAAATAACTTTTAAACAACTTATTTCAAGTAGTTTTTAAAGATTTTTAAAAAGTGTCTTGTTAAATAACATTTAAGCAGCTATTATTTATGCTTACCTCCAATTAACTTATACCTGTGTTGAAAATTTTTTCAACTTAAAAAAAAATGAAGTACTTGGCATTACAAAAAGTCAACTAAAAGGTAACCTTGCATTTTAAAGTTTACTTAAGGAAACATCACTGTCATGATCTTTTAGCTATATTTTTTAGGCTCAATAATCCCAAATTATATGACATAAAAAAACTTCTGTATTTGAACATCTAAGATAAACTATCCTCAGAAATAATTACTGACAACTGGATAAGAGTGAACCACAACTGTATAAAACCAAATTATTTCACTGACTAAGGGGAATTAGAAAAAGAGAAGCAAGTCAGGGAGGAAGCTGTTTAAATTTCTCATAACTGTGAAATGACTAATTTACTAGATAAAACCAACAGGTGAAGACATGCTATATTTTCAGTTGAAATGACAAAATGTGACTATAATGGTAACTATACACAGAAAAGTCAAAGAAACCAAGGACTTTTCTGAGGTAGTTACAATGGGTCATACTTACAGCCACAGAAGCCCACTGCCATGCAAAACAGTGACTGGTTGGCATCTGATCATGTGAGCGACAGCAGCCAATAAGAATAGAAAATAAGAAGCAGAAGACAAAGCACCACCAATCAATGTCAAGAGTTGCCATGTATAATACTCTTGCTATACATAAACACCAAAAAATGACTTCCACAATCTTATAATTATCTTTTTAAATTGATTCCATAGGAGTTTTTAAATTCCATACTAAGAGTAATAATCTGTGAGAATATCCAATTTTAAGTCTGCTTTTTATTAAGTTTAGAGTCAAATGTCAGTATCAAAGTACCTATCATTTGTAAAGGCTCAAAGCATATTTGTTGAAATATAAAATATTTTTATTTTAAATACAAAAACTCTAAATTTTATTCATTTCTTATATGTAATAGTCACTATTCAATGAGCTAAAATGTGCATTAGCAGCAACATTCACTCTAACCCAGGAGTCAGCTTCCCTTACTCATCCCCAAAAGGTGAGAAGCTAATCAAAATATTTTTGCTCAAAAGTTTTAAAGAGAAAAAAACTTTAAAAACAGAAAAAAAGGTGACATTCATTAAGACTTTCAGTGTTTTGTGAGAACATTTATCTAAGAAAAGTAAGTTCAACTCATGGAAACAGTGGAAAATAAACATTATTATCTAGTATTCAGCAATATTCTACATACAACATACCACAACATTTAGAAGAAATGAAGGACCCCTTCAATTCTCTAAAATTATCAAAGCAGCAGAAATGGGATAAAGACACTAAAAAATGCAATAGAAAGGAGGTGAGATTCAAAATTCATGATTTATCTTACCTGTGCCATTCGTATTGCTGGGTGTGCTCCACAACCTTGCACTGCTTTATGAAGTGTTTCACCAAACATATTTCGAAGTTCAACCGAGTGACAATACACAGCATCAATCTTAGGCCACCAATCCAATGCCGACTAGAGAAAAACAAAGACCATAAGGAAGAGAAAGTACAAAATTACATGAGTTGTATACTGTGTTTATCACTGTAGTTTTATCTTTTTGTCAGGAAGTTTCTAAGACCATGCAAACAGACACCATGATTTCCAAAGTCTTCAAACAACGTCTTTAATTCAAACACTAACTCATACACATTATATTATAAAACATAATAGTGAGCATGAGACAAATTGCCCACTTCATGAGCATGTGCATGTGAGACTATCTTTTCTCAATGATAAGCCAGTGAATTTGAAAACTAAAGTCTTCAGAGAGCTAATCTGTAGCCGATCTTCTTCTTTTGTTTTTTTAAGTTTCAAGTTTTACAATTTCTGGAACACACGCATAAATGGCATATATTTTCCCAGGTAAGAATGCTATTATCAAAGCTTTAAAAGTGATTAGTGGTTCAACACAATATTAAAAGTGTATGTGGGAAACCATTACTTATATGTTTACAGAAAACAATGATAATTACAACATGAAATTAGTAAATGAAATAAAACTATTAAGTAAATCTATAATCTTAAATTGATATGCAATGATGACATGATACATGGGAGACTAACAATTACCATAAACAAAGACAAACTAATCCTAGCGAAACATTTTTTAAAAAATTATTTCGTGTATTTTCTATTTCAATTTAACCTGTTTTGCTTTGATGTCTAGTTTTTACGCCTATTTTATTTGAAAGTGTATCTTTAACTTTAAAATGAATGACTTGATATATTATTAAAAAATGACAATTATGAAAATCACTATTATCTTTAAAGTCTATCAGTTAATACAAAACTGACTGGATGAATTTTCACTATATATGTAGAGTATGCATGAAATGACCTAAAATGTAGGCTTCTAATTTATAATACTCCAGATGTTTATAAAAAAATCTGGAAGAATAACACATTCAAATTGTAGATAAGAGAGATTTAATAGCCTCACATCTCTCACGTCTCATTCCCAGATTTTTTCTTTTTCAAAACTAAGCTAATTCAAGTGTCAACATTTTAATTTCTTCACTTGGAATTCTCAGAATATTTTGAATAGCATCAAGTTACATTACTTTAACCCAAACTGGATTACAAATCCTGCTCGCCGGATAGTAAAATATAAAACCAACTTATGATACACATTTTGAATACTGAAATCCATTCAGGGAGGAATCCCAAAACTGGGAGAGAAGAAATGCTTTTTTGGGACAGTATGGTTGTTTACACTTTTCCCTCAACTCCTACTTCATTTAATCTAGTTCCTACACATGATCAATTTTTAGTCTGATAGTATAATGGATTCCTCCAACTCTCTGCAATTTTGACTTGCCCAAAGCAACCAATGCAACTTGATTTCCTTATACTTACTAAATTATACAGCTTGTGTTAATCAGCCTAAAGTAACAAAACGCTGAATAGCAATGTACATTGAGTGAAGGGTCTTCCTCACCCAACACATCTCATAAGATCTTGTCAGAAACTGATAAACTAAGAAAGACGTCCCATATAACATCCTATTCAAATTACTGTGTCATTTTAAAAATAGCTTTTAAACTGTATTGTGGTACCAGGTGCACCATATAAAATAACGTTAGGCTTAAGATTTAGTAATTTTCATAGTTTTCATTTTTCATAATATATTCATTTTAAAGTAAAAGACACATTTTCAAATAAAATAAGCATGAAAAACTAGACATCATGTGTTTGGCAAAAAAGTTTAGTATTTTGAGCAGTTACTAAATGTGTCCTTCCGGAACACCAGTCAATTAAAGTAGACTTACTCTTTTTTTCCTTGAAAATATCATGTTTATAGCCAAATTGGCAACCCTGACATAATATGAACAAATTATGTGGCAATTCCTCAAGAGATTTAAATAATTTTCAAATGCCTTGGAAATAATTTCTTTCAACTACAACCTCTCAGTACAAAGAAATCATCTCTTTTTCAGTATGTAAACTATCTATATGTAAATTATGATCAATTGTCATAAGGAAAAAAACAGAAATACGTAATATACCAGCTATAGCATGTACCAGTGATGGCTAAGATAATTGGTTCATAAGTGTGTATACTACTTTTTAAATTTCCCAATTACGTATCTAATTTAACCTAAAGGAAGTCTATGAAGATTATATAACATAGATCTTACAACTATAATTCATCTCTTATGGCACATCATAATAAAAAAGAGGACAGTACAACTACTACTATTTTAGCAACTGCTAGGAACCTGCATTACAATAAGAATCAAATAGTGGATATATTTTAAGATTTTCTAAGAAGAAATGCTGGAATATTTTAGATCTAAACTCAGTACTTATGAACTGAGTATGAGTACGTTTTACAAAAGTAGAACTCCGAACATCTTACTACTTCTACACAAACCCTCAATACACATCAGTAAAACTTTTATCTTATTTGAGAACGTGATACTTTAAAAAAAAAATGTGCGGACTGGCTAAAGAACCATGGGAGAAGAGAACTTATGAGGTACATTGAACCAAGAATCATTAGAAAAAAAATTTACACTATGAATGAAGATCAGAAGTCCAAATATCTAAGAATAATTTCATGTGATTTTTCAAGACAAAAATATTTCCATAATAAATGTCTTCAATGAAACTCTAAAATAGTCAATCTCATAAATTTGTATAGTCACTTTATAAATAGTCCTTTTCAACCAAAAAAGTACTTCAGATTCAATAGCGATTAGCCTCAAACCAAGGGGGAAAATATCCTAAGGAGAAACAATTTCTCACACAATCTATAATAAAAAAGTATCACTACCCAAGGCATGATTTAAAAAGATACTTTGAACTAATATTTATGTTCCTTTTCAAGTTATTTCATTGAAAAGCTACTGATATTTAATATTTTAAAATCAATGTAGTTTCTTTATAAAAACAGATTTTCATAGAACTTGATCTCTGATACAGACACACTCCACCCTCCACACATGCAGTGCTCATTAGAGTAGAAGAGGATGCACAGCCACTTTCACCAAGTACACTGAGACATGCATGAAGCACCACTCCAGGCATGCTTGGAACCCAGAAAGGAGCAGCTCAGCCACTTACAGCAGTGCCAAGTCCATGCTTGAAAGTGCTCTATATAGTCAATTGTAGACAAAAATATTTCACAATTAAAGTAACTAGCCACAAAATATCAAAAAAGTATATATTTGGGTTTATTATAAACAAATTTTAAGCACTTATGTAAAGCTATCCACTCTTTGAATATTTTTAGTATTCTGAGCCACAGCAGAAAAAAGCAATAATGTCTTATTTCTGAGTTAAACATAAACTTCAGGGTGGAAATCATCTTTTTTTCCAATGGCCTTGAAAGTAAACCTTTAAGGTACAATGCCCTGGCTCATTATGCTGACAAAAGTACAGTAATTTTTTTAAAGTTTTTAATACAAACATACCTTATTTACAATCTTCATTAAACTTTCCCTTTTGGAACAAAGCATATTCAATGTTACTTCTACCTACAATTTAACTCAGTGATACTCAACTAAGAGAGGAAGTATCATTCCTTCAGGCATATTTATTTGTTCATAATGACTAGGGATGGGGGAGATGCAGCACAAATGGCATTTAATGAAGTGAGGCCAGAGATGTTAAAGGTCCTGCAAGGCCCAAGGCATCCTGCACAACGAAGGACTGTCCTCCCAAAATGCTCACTAAACACCTGCTGAGAAAAATTAAATGTGTCACCAAATAGCTTTATCAATAGTGAATTTTCCACTGCAGGAATGGATAGAATATGGGCAGCATTTATTTTAAATAAATACAACATTCAGGGCAAATGAGGGTAAAGAGTTATTTTCAACTCACCAGAGGCACAGTCTTAAAATGGAATTTGATTATAAACAGGACAAATATACTAAGTTATCAATGATTAAAGCCTCCTTTAAGGAAGGAAAATGTTGACCATTTTACCCATAAATGTGAGTATCTATCATTTGATAAAAGTGGAATAATGGAAAATAACACCTGAGAACTTTCAAAATAGGGTTGTTCATAATTACAGGAACAGAATTTTTAAAATCCACAGTCCAAATCTGATAAAGTTTTGCTGTCTATTTAACGTCTCCACATCAGAGTTGAAGCTTTCACAAGTACCTTTTAATGATTTCACTTACTTTGTCTGATATGCTTTTGTATCTTGTGAATACCTACTTTAAAGTATGCTAATATTTCATTTCGTTTAAGAAAAATAAAATTTTACACTATGAATGAATTTAGGATCAAAAGATTTAAAAGTACCATCAAATACAGTCCCATCATTTTGTCAATGTGCTATACTAGACTACAACATAAATACTATTACTTTTAATTTAAATGGTAAGGTGGCAAGTCAATGTATCAAATGCTGTGAAAGGGCTAAGAGTATTCAAATAATATGTTTGAAAAGCTTTGGGATGAAAATTTTAAATTGTATTTTCAGTGGCGTTTTTTTCAAGGACTTCTGATCTGAATAAAACATTTTAGATTTAATCTTTCCAAAGCATCTTATTAACTCCATCTTCCTTAATATGGTCCCTTCAGTCAAACTTAATATGAAACTTAATATGAAAAATTAAGTCAAACTTAATATGAAAAATACAAATATTTATCAATTATCAAATATAATCACTGTGGAGAAATTTTCCTATTTCATACATCTAAATTCAGAACCTTTTTGAAAACCAAGAGTGCATTTCTTAAAATGAAATATGCAAAGAAAAGAACGAAAAAATTTTTTTTAGTAATTTAGCAATACCTTTTGGACTTACATTGGTGATGATTCGATGGAGTGAATTTACCAGCACATAGTGAAATGTAGAAGGTGAATTCTGAGCCAGGCAGATCTACAGAAAAAGAAAAACAAAGCAGATTATTTCTATGAGAAAAATACTCAGTAATACAAATGAAGTTAAAAAAAACAGCAAATAGAACGTTTTTGTTTTTTTTTTAAAAAACACTAAGTTTTTAAGGTCTTGAAATGAACATCAATACATAATAGTGAGAAATACCGATAAAAGTAAACCTATTTTTGTTTATAAAGGATAACAGCATCAGTAAACATAGTTAGATAAAAACCAATGCTCTCACCTTAAAGTGTTGGTTGTTGTGAGGACTTATACGAAAGCAAGAAACAAGGCAGTCAATCATTAGATCCACATCTGCAGGCTGACTGCCTCTTGAGAATGGCTTACTTGGATTAAAAAGCAGGTTCTATAAAAACCCCAACAGAAAACAAAAGCCTTTAAATGCCCATGCAGTATTTCTTTACTAACATGTAATAACATCAACACATTACCCACACAGATGGCAGTAAAATTCAGTTGCCAGAAGAAGCACAAAGCACCAATACTGTAGTTCATCAGTCTGATACAACTGCTCCTATACTATATATAGGTTCCTTTCAGATCCTAATAGACACATTATTTTAAACCTAAGTCTGTATATTTATGCTCATTTAAGAAAATGGTGTTTTCTTCATATTCTCAATCCATTTAGGCTGATGAACACAGAAAAAACAAAAGAAAGTCCTATGAACTTAACAAAGAATCAGAACTTTAATGTTAGCAATTATCTTTGACAAAATACTTATGCTAGAAAATTCATTTCATTTTCTTAAAGTTTGTAGTAGAGAAAGGATAAGCATGTTACCTTAAGATCAACCACCATGGACTGAACAAGTAGGAAAATGACAGAGTTATCTTCCCAATTGATGTAAGTACTTGCTTTACACAGTTTGACACAGGCAATTGCAGCACTTTCTGTCAGCTGCCTACTTCCTCCATGGCCAGCAAGAGCTTTTCGTAGACTGTCCAGAAATAACTTCTACAGAATTCAAATATAGCGATAAGATAATATATGAAGTTTCTTCTATTCCAGATTTACCTAATATTATAGCAAATTAACAGCCTCTAAAACTCATACTATAAAGAATGCATAATTTATATTTGTAGTTTTCAATTTCATAATTTAAGTAGTGGTCATCATTTACATGTTTCTCAAATCAAAAAAAAAAAAACATGCTTTTTCTATTTTCTTTATTGAATTATTAAATGAATACAAAAAAACAGTCCTTCCCAAACAAGCTGCTTTCTGAACTTTTTTTTTTTTCCCCCAAGATGGTGTCTTCCTCTGTTACCCAGGCTGGAATGCAAAGGCACAATCTCGGCTCATTGCAACCTCTGCCTCCCGGGGTCAAAGTGATTCTCCTGCCTCAGCCTCCAGAGTAGCTGGGTTTACAGGCGCCTGCCACCATGCCTGGCTAATTTTTGTATTTTCAGTAGAGACAGGATTTCACCATGTTGGCCAGGCTGGTCTTGAACCCCTGGGCTCAAGTGATCCTTCTGCCTCGGCCTCCCAAAGTGCTGGGATTACAGGCGTGAGCCACCACGCCTAGCCTTCAACTTTGAATTCAGCTGATCATATCTTCTTTTTGATATTTAAAGTCTAAATATTATACTATCTTGGCTCTGGTCTATGATAAATTGTTCCACCCTTTTGTAACACACCAGGTTATATTCAACCTTCAGCCTTCTAAATAGGAATATATTCAAGGCTGTTCTGTTGCTCTAAATTTGTTTCTCAAAAAAAATTACCTACTCTTGTGATGTTAATCCCTCTTTACAGTTCATTAACAAATTTCTTCACTTGGCTTTTCTCCTAAATGAGTATCTCGCATCTCCACCTACAAGTATGCTCAAATGTAACAAGTCAAGAACTAAACTCACCCAACACCAGCATAATATATTCTTCTCAAGTGTACATGGAACATTCTCCAAAACAGACCATATGTTAGGCTACAAAATAAGTCTTAATACATTTAAAGAAATTGAAATCATACAAAGTATGTTGTCTGAACATAATGGAAATGAAAAACCAACAGCAGATAAAAAACTAAAAAATTCACAAATACGTGAAAATTTGTGAATGTTAACAGATCAAAGGAAAAAATCACAAAGGAAATTAGAAAACAACTTGAGACAAATGAAAATGAAAACATAACATACTAAAACTTGTAAGATGCAGTGAATGCACGGCTAAAAGAAAAATGTAAAGCTGTAAACATTAAAAAATAAGAAAGTTCTCATTCAATAACCTAACTATACACCTCAAGGAACTAGAAAAAGAGTAAACTACACCAAAGCTAGCAGAAGAAAGAAAATAATAAAGATTAGAGAGAAAACAGAGAACAGAAAAACAATGGAGAAAAATTACAAAACCAGAAGTTGATCCTTTGAAAAAGTCAACAAAACTCTAGCTAGATCGTTTAACAAAAAAAGAAACAAATAAAAGAGAGACAGAGAGAAAGAACACCAAATTACTAAACTCAGATATGAAAGTGGTGACACGGTCAGATGCAGTGGCTCATGCCTGTAATCCCAGCACTTTGGGAAGCCAGGGCAGGCGAATCACTTGAGGTCAGGAGTTCAAGACCAGCCTGACCAACACGGTAAAACCCCCATCTCTGCTAAGAAGACAAAAATTACACAGGCATGGTGGTGCATGCCTGTAGTCCCAACTATTAGGAAAGCTGAGGCAGGAGAATCGCTTGAACCCAGGAGGCGGAGGTTGCAGTGAGCCAAGATCGTGTCACTGCACTCCAGCCTGGGAGAAAGAGCAAGACTCCATCCCCACACCCCCGCCCAACCCACCAAAAAAAGGGAAAAAAAGTGGTGACACTACTGATTTTACAAAAATAAAAAGAATTATGAGATGATACTATGTAAAACTATATGCCAACAATTTGGATAACCTGGATAAAATAGACAAATTTCTACAAACACACAATCTACCAAAACTAACTCATGAGGAAATGGAAAATCTAAATAGAACTATAACTAGTAAAGGGATTAAATCAGTAATCACAAAGCTCCCAAAGAAAAGGCCAGGACCAGATAGCTTTCACTGGTTGATTCTATCCAAAATTTAAAGAATGCTTCTCAAACACTTCCAAAAAATTAAAGCGAAGGGAACATTTCTCCTCATTAGTTATATGGTCCAACATTACCCTGATACCAAAGCCAGAAAAAAATACTACAAGAAAACTACAGGCTAATATACCTTAGGAATACTGATGCAAAACTCAACAAAATCAGCAGCCTATTAAAAGGATGACAAACCACAATCAAGTGAAACTTACTCCAGGGGCACAAGATGATTCAACAACAAAAAAATCAATGTAATACACCACATTAATAGAATGAAGAAGAAACTCCACATGATCATCTGAATCAATACAGAGAAACCACTTGACAAAGTTCAACACCTTTTATGATAAAAAACACTCAAGCTAGGAATAGGAAGAAATTTCCTCAACATTATAAAACCCATATAGTAAAAACCAATAGCTAACAACATACTCAATAGTAAAAGATTGCAAGTTTTTCCCCTAAGATCAGGAACAGGATGGTGATGCCCACTTTTTCTTCTTCTATTCGGCATAATACTAGAAATTCTAGACAGAGCAAGTAGGCAAGAAAAAGATGGAAAAGTCATTCAAATTGGACAGAAAGAAGCACAATTATGTCTATTCACAGATGATGTATCTGTAGAAATCCCTAAAGATGACACATACACACCAAAAACAATCTGTTAGAGCTAATAAATTCAAAGTCACAATACAAAATCAGCACACAAAAATCAGCTAGATTTCTATACATTAGCAATGAAAAATACAAAAACGAAATTAAGAAAATAATTCCACCTATGATAGCATCAAAAATAAAATATACAGGAATTAAGAAGGTGAAAAACTTATACAATAAAAAACTACAAAACACTGCTGAAAGAAATTAAACATAAATAAATGGAAAGATATCCCATGTTCCTAGATTGTTAAGGTAACAATATTACCCCAAAGCAATATACAGATTCAATGCAATCCCTATCAAAATCCCAGTGGTATTTTTCGCAAAAAAAAAAAAAAAAGAAGAAAAAGCCATCCAAAAATTCATATGGCATCTCAAAGAACTGCATAATAGTCAAAACTGTCCTGAAAAAGAATAAAGTTGGATAACTCACACTTTCTTATTTGAAAACTTACTACAAAGCTACAGCAATCAAAACAATGTGGCACCAGCATAAGCACAGTCATACAGACCAATGGAATAGAGAGCCTAGAAAGAAACCCTCACACATATGACCAATTTTTGACAAAGGTGCTGAGACCGTTCAATGGCGAAAGGAGAGTCTTTTCAACAAATGACGCTAGGAAAACTGATTATCCACATGCAAAAGAATGAAGATGGACCCTTCTCTTACATCATATACAAAAATTAACTCAAAACAGATCAAAGACCAAAACTTAACAGTAAAGCTATAAAACTCCTAGAAGAAAATATAGGAAAAAAAATATTTCCAACATTGCATTTGGCAAAGATTTCTTGTATATGATACCAAAAAAGCACAGGCAACAAAAGAAAAAAAACAGATAAACTGGACTTCATCAAAATAAAAACTTTTGTATAACAAAGGGCACTATCAAGATGAAACAACAATCCACAGAGTGGGAGAAAATATTTGCAAATAACGTATCTCATAAGGGATGAATAACCAGAATATATTAAAAATTCCTATAACTAAAAAAAAAAAAAAAAAAATTTAGAGCCTTACAAATACTTTAGTTGTTTTAAAAAACTGAAAATAGATGAACTAAGCCATTGCCTCAAGAAATAACAATATAAATAAAATGAAAGCTACAATTAATGAAACAGAAAAATTTAAATGCTAGGAAACAAAATCAAAGTCTAGGTTTTAAAGACTAATAAAATAGTAAACATGAACAAGGAAAAAGAGAAATGAGTAAACAGTTACAAACATGGATACTAAAGATAATTACATGAGAATATGGAAATATAACCTTTATATAATTGTACAAGTAAAATATATAAGTATTATATACAACTCTGCACTGATAAAATTGAAAAATGTATTTTCTAGCAAAGAACAAACCATCAAAAGTGACTTTAAAAACAACAGAAATTCTTCAAAAAATTAAAAATAAAATAATGATATGATCCAGCAATTCTACTTCTGGATATATATTCAGAAGAATTAAAAGCAGGGTCTTGAAGTTATTTGTACACCCATGTTCACAGTAGCATTATTTATAACAGCCAAAAGGTGGAAACAACCGAAAAATCCACTGGCATATAAATTTAGATAAATAAAATGTTGGTATACACATACAATGGAATATATCATTCAGCCTTAAAGAAGAAGGAAATCCTGACATGCTACAACATGGATGAATACTATTTCAGCCATTAAAAAAAGAATGAAATCCTGTCTTTCACGGCAACACGAATGGAACTGGAGGACATTATGCTAAATAAAATAAGCCCATGTCCAAAAGACAAATACTGTATGAGTCCACTTATATGAGGTAGTCAATGATTCAGAGAGACAGAAAGTAAAAGGATGGTTGCCAGGAGTTGAGGGTAGGGAAGAAAGGAGAGCTGTTTAATAGACACACAATTTGTTTTGCAAGATGAAAAGGTTTTGGAGATTGGTTGCACAACAATGTGAAAGATAGTGCTACTAAACTGTATACTTAAAAATGGCTAAGATGGTAAACTTTATTTTGTGTGTATTTTACTGCATACAAAATTTTAAAAAGCGACAGAAAACCTACATAGATCCATTTATGGGAGTTCAAATAAAAGGTGATTAATGAGTTATTTTAAATAGGCAATAGATAGGCTAGTTCTAGAAATAGCATTAAGAAACCAGTAGCAGTACTTAAGAAGAAAAGTATAAACTGAAGGTCAAGACTGAACAGGAAGCTTACTTTTCCACTGAATTTCCTTCCTGATGTATAGTGAAAATTTCCATTATGTCAATTTTTTTTTTAAAACTAATGATAAGCAAAAGTCAAAGGAAATCGTAACAGCTTCTAACCTTGATGATTTTATAATGATTTCTATCTAATCGGATAATTTCTATTATTTAAATTATTCCAGGCCATAGAAAAGACTGATAGTTCCTGAACTCACATTACTAATTTGGCACAAATAACTGTTAGAATAATTAGTTACTTTCAAAAGTGATAATGTATATTATGTTAAATATACACATTTTCTAAGCATCAGAAAGCTGAAGCCCTGGAAGGAAATGTTTTATTAAGTAGCTACCCAATACATTTGCCAATAGCCAACCAAGTTTACCTCACACACACACACACACAAATGAACATACTAAAAGTACGGATTTCCAAATATATTTCAGCTCCAAATTTAAAGTGAATGTTTATATAACATAGAAACTATCTGACTGGATACAATTCAGCTCTAAAACTAGAGTTCAGGGCCCTTTATCTTTTGTTATTAATTTTAAATTTTTTGATGTATTAATATTTATGAAGAACATAGTAATGTTTCCATAGATATAAAGAGATCAAATCAAGGTAATTAGCATATCCATCATCTCTTATCATTTCTTTGTGCTGGGAACATTCAACATCCTCCTAGTTCTTTGAAACTGTGTAACATATTGTTAATTACAGTCATCTTACAGTGGTATACAACACTAGAACTTACTCTTCCTATCTAGTTGTAACTTTGAATCCTTTAACAAATCGCTCCCTACCCTTCCTGCGCCCTATCCTTCCCAGCCTGTAGTATTCTGTTCTACTTTTTACTTCTATGAGATCAACTTTTTTTAGCTTCCATGTACGAACAAGAACATGCAGTGTTTAACGTTCTGTCCCTGGTTTATTTCACTTAATATAATGTCCTCCAATTCAATCTATGTGCCTCAAAATACAGAATTTCATTCTTTTTTATGGCTGAATACTATTCCACTGTGTATATATACCATATTTTCTTTATGCATTCATCTGTTGCTAGATACTTAGGATGATTCTATATCTCGGCCACTGTGAATAGTGCTGCAATAAACATGGGGGTGCAGATGTCCCTTCCTTTGGATAAATGTCCAATAATGAATTGTTGGATCACATGGTAGTTCTAGTTGCAGTTTTTTGAGGAACCTTCTCACTGTTCTCCATAGTGGCTGTACTAGTTTACATTCCCACTAGCCACATTTAAGAGTTCACTTATCTCCACACCTTTGCCAGCACTTGCTAATTTTTATCTTTTTGATAGTAGCCATTCTAACCAGGATAAGATGATATCTCACTGTGGTTTTGATTTGCATTCCCTGATGACTAGTGATGTTGAGCTTTTCAAAAAAATGTATCTGTTGGTCATGTGTCTGTCTTCTTTTAAGAAATGTCTATTCAGGTCATTTGCCCATTTTTTAATTGGATTCTTTTTCTTTTTTTGCTGTCAAGACGTCAGAGTTCCTTGTATATTCTGGATATTAATCCTCTGCTGGATACATACTTTGCAAATATTTTCTCCTATTCTGTAGGTTGTCTTCTCACTCTGCCAATTGTTTCCTTTGCATTAATGTTAATTTTTTAAAGAAAAGTAACTTAAATGCTTGACAATACGGAATTTAAAATATGGTACATTCAAGCTGGGTGCAGTGATGCATGCTTATAGCTGCAGCTACCTGAAGGTTGAGGTGGAAGAGGATCGCATAAGCCCAGAAGTTTGAGACCAGCCTGGGCAACATAATAGCAAGACTTAGTCTCTTTTTTAAAAAAATGGTATGTTCAATTTGGGGAGCACCTTACAGCAGTTAAAGCCAACGACCTAGATGAACAATAGTTCTCAAATTTCAATGTGCATTAACAACCACTTGAAAGGACTTAATAAAAACTGCTGTTTTTAGTGAGAAACTAAATATTTAGTTAGAAACTAAGAACTGGCATTTCTCACAAGTTTCCAGGTGATGCTGATGCTGCTGGTCTAAAGACCACACTTTGAGAAACACTGAACTATATACCTATCTGTCTATCTCCCCATCCTCATAAAAATGTAAAAGCTAGACTGGAAGAATACACATTTAACCCTTTGCAGCGGCTGTCCCTGGGAAAGAAGAAAAAGAAATTAGTGGGATTTGTAATTAAGTGAGAATTTATGGAAGTATTACTTGTTCACAACTTTTAAAAGCCATATAAGGACTAAGCTCTGATGTTTTAACTTGCCCAAATTCCTACCTAAGGGGTCTAAGGGAGGCATGCCCTACAAACCATAAGTTCTCATCAGATGGGTTTTATTTGACCCTATATATCGTGACTTACTTTTCAATCTGACTCTGGCATAACATTATGAGACAAGGACAAAATATTTAGCCCCAAAATATATTTTCTTGCCATACCTTGAAATTGCCATGCAAGGTCTCTTGTGGGAAAAAAATCCACATTCTATAGAGAATCCCCTTTTCCCTTTGTTTTCCTTCCTTCCTTTCCAGATCCAGGAGATAATCGACTTAAGAGTCAGGCACCCTTTTAGGTCTAGTAAGAAACATTTCACAACCTGCTCTCTGAAGTTTGCTGAGAGATTCCTCCGTGCAACAAAACCTGGTCTCCATAATCCTTTATCCTTTATCTTAACCTGGACACTCCTTTCCATTAATCCCAAGTCTTCAGACGAACTCAACTGTCAACTAGAAAATGTTTACAGTTACCTATAGCCTGGAAGCCCCCACTTTGAGTTGTCCCACCTTTCTAAACCAAACCAATGTATTTCTTAAATGTATTTGATTGATGCCTCATGCCTTCCTAAAATATATCAAACCAAGCTGTACCCCAACCACTTTTGGGCACATGTTCTCAGGACCTCCTGAGGGCTGTGTCACTCATATTTGGTTCAGAATAAATCTCTTAAAATATTTTATAGAGTTTGACTCTTTTCGTGGACACATATATAAATTTCTCAAAAGACGAGCAAAATATAAAAATGTTAATAGGAGTATGGGGAACTGTTACATTCTTTGTACATTTCAAATATTTCTTTTTTAAAAAAGATACTATAGTCAAAAGAAACAGGTGACTGGAAAATATTTACAGACTAAAAATGTAGGATTACTGCTCTTAATATACAAAAAATTTCGCAAATTCATAAGGAACTGGAAGCAACATAACAGAAGAATAGGTAAAGGAAGTCAACAGACACCTGCAAAAGAAAACATGCAAATGGCAAAGAAACATATGAACTGTTTTCAAACTTCAGTAACCTTAAAAAGAATAAAAATTACAATGAGATACTATCTTTGTTCTCAGTATCTGAGAATTTTAATTAGTGCTCTCATTTGGAAAATTAATGTTTAGGTCAATACTTTTTTCTTTTGTATCACTTATTAAATACGAACTTTCAGAATAGTCATGTAACCACAACCACAATCATGACATAGAACATTTCAATCATCACCACAATCAATCACCTACTGCTCCTTTGCAATAAATTTCCTCCCCTAACTCTCACTCCTGACATCCACTTATCTGCTTTCTGTCCTGAATTTTGTCTTCTCTAGAAGTTTTAAGAAATCACATAGCATGTCATCTCTTGAGCCTGGCCTCTTTCACTTAGCATAATATTTTTGAGATTTACACATGTTGCCGAGTCAGTAGTTAGTTCCTTTTTATTGCTGAATAGTATTCCATGGTTTCAAGGCATCACCATTGGTTTATTCATTCACCAGCTGATGGACACTTGGGCTGTTTTCAAATTTAGGCTATTATAAATAATATGTAGCCGGGCGCGGTGGCTCAAGCCTGTAATCCCAGCACTTTGGGAGGCCGAGACGGGCGGATCACGAGGTCAGGAGTTCGAGACCATCCTGGCTAACACGGTGAAACCCCGTCTCTACTAAAAAAATACAAAAAGCTAGCCAGGCGAGGTGGTTGGTGCCTGTAGTCCCAGCTACTCGGGAGGCTGAGGCAGGAGAATGGCATAAACCCGGGAGGTGGAGCTTGCAGTGAGCTGAGATCCGGCCACTGCACTCCAGCTCGGGCGACAGAGCAAGACTCCGTCTCAAAAAAAAAAAATAAATAAATAAATAAATAAATAAATAATATGTATACTCAAGTATACATCCTTGAGAGAAGGTATATGCCTCTGTATGATTTTTTAATTTTCATATTATAGGTACACAACATAATTTTCATTTTCTTCAAGACTGTAACACCTTCAACATTCGTATCTATGGATTAATATTCACAGATATAAATGTTTAATCTATATGCATATTCTTGTTCCTAATCTTATGTTATCATTCTATGCCTGAAAACTTATAACATATTTTTAACATACTGTTTGCTTCCTTTCTGAATGCCATTTTTTCAGCTTTATTGAGGTATGATCGAAAAATAAAAATTGTATATATTTAAGGTGTACAACATGATGTTCTGATAAACTTATATATTCTAAAATAAGTACCACAATCAAGGTAATTAACATATCCATCACATCACACAGTTTACCTCTGAAAGAGAAGGTAAGAATACCTGAGATGAGATACTATCTTACCTTATTAGTGTGGCAAAAATTTTAAAGACTGAACAATAGCTAATCCTGATAAAAATGCAGGAAAATAGGCAATTCAGTGGGGATGAAACTGTGACCTGCTGCAACTACTGGGGAATGTAAATCTAGTAATAACTATTACAAATTTTAAATGCAAATGTTCTTGACACAGGAACCCCCAGTTTTTGGATTCTAATCTATAGAATTAAGAGCATCAGTTAACAAGAATATATGAAAAATATATTTACTTAAGGCTTAGCTATAGTGTCAAAAAACTGAAAACATCTGAATATCCACCCATTCAGCAAAATGGCTGAGTAAATGAGGCTCATTAGTGTAACAGAATGTTACCTAATATTGAAAGGAATGTGTTAGATCTCTATCAACTATTTTGAGGAACAGCTAAAATACTTTCTTAGATAAGTAACGAGGGAGAGTAATGTGCATAAAATAATTTCATTTTAAAATACAACCAACACCACCCTACATATGTATGTGTACTTTGCATTTGAATGTATGGGTAAATAGATGTGAGTGGAAGAATACATACCAGCCAGTAACACTAACTAGCTTAGAGGGAATGTGAGTAGAAAAGGGTGAGAATACTATTTTATTTTATTATTTTATTTTATTTTTTTTGTTTTTTGAGATGGAGTCTCGCTCTGTCACCCAGGCTGGAGTGCAGTGGCATGATCTCAGCTCACGGCAACCTCCACCTCTCAGGTTCAAGCAATTCTCCCTGCCTCATCCTCCAGAGTAGCTGGGATCGCAGGCGCCTGCCAGCACATCCAGCTATTTTTTTTGTAATACATTTTTTAAAATACATTTTTTAGTTGGGCGCAGTAGCTCATGCCTGTAATCCTGGCACTTTGGGAGGCCAAGGCAGGCGGATCACCTGAGGTCGTGAGTTCGAGAGCAGCTTGAACAACATGGAGAAACCCCATCTCTACTAAAAATACAAAATTAGCCAGGCCTGGTGGTGCATGCCTGTCATCCCAGCTACTCAGGAGGCTGAGGCAGGAGAATCGCTTGAACCCAGGAGGTGGGGGTTGCAGTGAGCCGAAATCGTGCCATTGCACTCCAGCCTGGGCAACAAGAGTGAAACTCCGTATCAAAATAAATAAATAAATAATACTTTTTTTTTTAATCCAGAAAGATATAAAAATCTAAACTTTTAAATCTAGAAAATACCAGAGAAATATTAAAAAGCATACTTCAAAAATCTTGGCACATGCCAGACAAAAAGGTCACACGCTGAATGATTCCATTTATATGAAATGTCTAGTTTAGAATAAGTAAATCTATAGAGACAAACTAGATTACTAGCTGTGAGTGAGGCGAGAGGAACAGGGGGGAGTGATTACTAACGGGTTTCTTTTTGGGAAGATGAAAATGTTCTGCACAGAAACAATGGTGATGATTGTACAACTTTGTTAATGTAGTAAAATCGCTGAATTTTACACTTCAAAAACATAAATTTTATGGTATGTGAATTATATCTCAATAAAATGACTAATATCTTGTGGGAAGAGAAGTCTGACCAAAAAACCTAGGAGACAAAAAAGAACAAGGCTGAGGTGACTACATGCAAATTGTAAATATCTATATAGTAAAAAGAACTCATAAAGTTTAAAAACAAAACCAAATAAAAACGTACACATATACCCTTACAAATCAATAAAAGACAAACAATTTGCGTGGTGGCGCACGCCTGTAATCCCAGCACTTTGGGAGGCCGAGGTGGGAGGATCACGAGGTCAGGAGGTCGAGACCATCCTGGCTAACACGGTGAAACCCCATCTCTACTAAAAATGCAAAAAATTAGCCGTGCGTGGAGGGCGCCTGTAGTCCCAGCTACTTGGGAGGCTGAGGCAGGAGAATGGCGTGAACCTGGGAGGCAGAGCTTGCAGTGAGCCGAGATCGCACCACTGCACTCCAGCCTGGGCTGGAGTGAGACTGCATCTCAAAAAAAAAAAAAAGACAACAATTCAATGGAAAAATTAGCAATTCCCTGAAGATATACAAATAACCAATAAACACTTAGAAAGCTACAGTTGTGATTATTAAAATGTAAATTCACTCGAGTACTACTGAATTTATAGCTTTTTATTTATTTCTATTTTTCCAATAAACAACAAAACAAAACACCCTACTGTATTAGTCAGGGTTCTCTAGAGGACAGAATTAATGGAATAGATACTTATATAAAGGGGAGTTTATTAAGTATTAACTCACACGATCACGTGGTCTCACAACAGGCTGCTGCAGGGTGAGGAGCAAGGAGAGCCAGTCCAAGTTCCAAATCTGAAGAACTTGGAGTCTGACGCTAGAGGGCAGGAAGCATCCAGCACAGGAGGAAGATGCAGGCTGGGAGGCTACGCCCATCTCTCTTTTCACATTTTTCTGCCTGCTTATATTCTAGCCACACTGGCAGCTGATTAGGTGGTAGCCACCCAGATTAAGGGTGGGTCTGCCTTTCCCAGTCCACTGACTCAAATGTCAATCTCCTTTGGCAAAACCCTCACAGACACACCCAGGATCAATACTTGGTATCCTTCAATCCAATCAAGTTGACACTCAGTATTAACCATCACAAGTCCACCCCTTGTCAAACTGAACCCATACACATCTCCTGAGATCATACATGATCTTCAAATAAAGACAATAATAAGGTCATAATTACGCCTAACATAATACAACTATCCTTCATACAACCAGAAACACATCTATCCCAACCCAAATACTAAAAGTTAATAATACTTAAATGCTGATGTGAAGTCAATAAATCTTAAGCCATATGATAAAGGAAATAAAATGAAGATATTTTCTTAGTACAGGTGTATACATGCACAAACATTTTTAACAAAAGGAAGGGGAAATAATCATGACAATTACGGTCCTGGTTTCTCCAGCTGGTCATGCAGTTGCAGCTGGTATTGATGACTACCTTCTTCTACTACCCATTCTGTATTCCCTTTGCCTTCAGCAAGCACCTCAGCAGGTGGTGGTTTTTTTCCTGGTAGAGTGACCCAAACCTTCATTCCTCTGGGTCTGGGTTATTTGTAGTCCTGCCTGGATGGGGCTGTCGTAGTTTCCCATTTACCTTAATCACAGGGCATGGTAATACATGGTAATACTAAGAGACGCCCTAATGGATCTCCACGCATACTCTTCTTTACCTCCGCTGTGGAGTAATAGACTGATTTCATCTCGATAGTCAGGGTCAATCACCCCAGCCAACACTGTTAACTCCCTTCTTAGTCTGTTGACTTAAAGGTAGGAGAAGCCCAAAGTGTGTCCAGGTGGCAATCTTAACTTCCAGCTTAATGGAATCATCGTTGTGTCTCCTGGTGGCAGCATTCCTCCCTCTGGAACTAAGACTTCTAGGCCAGCAGAACGTAATGTCGCAAGAACGGGAAGCAAAAATTTTCTAGTGGATCACTAGGGGTGATGGTGAGTAATTCCTGGACCCATGAATACTGGCTATGGGAGAAACAGTACCATATATTGGACACTGATTCAGAGCATACACAGCCTTCTGGAAAACTTTGCCCCAGCCTTGCAAAGTACTGTCATCTAGTTGGCGTTGTAATTGTGACTTCAAAAGGCCATTCCACTGTTTTATCAATCCAGCTGCTTCAGGACGGTGGGGAACATGGTAAGACCAGTGTGGCCAGGCACACTGGCTCACACCTGTAATCCCAGCACTTTGGGAGGCCGAGGCGGGTGGATACAAGGTCAACAGATCAAGACCATCCTGGCCAACATGGTGAAATTCCATCATTACTAAAAATACAAAAATTAGCTGGGCATGGTGGCACATGCATGTAGTTCCAGGTACTTGGGAGGCTGAGGCAGGAGAATCGCTTGAACCCAGGAGGCAGAAGTTGCAGTGAGCCGAGATCGCGCCACTGCACTCCAGCCTGGCAACAGAGCGAGACTCCGTCTCAAAAAACCAAACAACAACAACAAAAACACAAAACAGTGAATTCCATGAGCATGAGCCCACTGCCACACTTCTTTAGCCATAAAGTGAGTGCCTTGGTCAGAGGCAATGCTGTGTGGAATACCATGACAGTGGGTAAGGCATTCTGTGAGCCCATGGGTGGTAATATTGGCAGAAGCATTGCGTGCAGGATAGGCAAACCCATATCAGGAGTAAGTGTCTATTTCAGTGAGGACAAACCTCTGCCCTTTCCATGATGGAAGAGGTCCACTATAATCAACCTGCCAGAAGGTAGCTGGCTGATCAACCCGAGGAATGGTGTCAGATCAAGGGCTCAGTGTTGGTCTCTGCTGTTGGCAAATTGGGCACTCAGCAGTGGCAGTAGCCAGGCCAGCCTTGGTGAGCGGAAATCCATGTTGCTGAGCCCATGCATAACCTCTATCCCTGCCTCCATGGCCACTTTGTTTATGGGCCCATTGGGCAAGGAGAGGGGTAGCTGGGGAAAGAGGCTGAGTGGTATCCAGAGAACAGGTCATCCTATCCACTTGATTATTAAAATCCTCCGCTCAGGTCACCCACTGGTGAGCACTCACAGAGATACAAACATCTTCACAGTTTTTAACCACTCAGAGAGGTCTATCCACATACCTCTTCCCCAAATCTCTTTGTCAACAGTTTTACAATCATGCTTCTTCCAAATCCCTGACCATCCAGCCAAATCACTGGCTACAGCCCATGAATCAGTATATAATTGCACGTCTGGCCATTTCTCCTTCCATGCAAAGTGTACAACCATGTGCAATGCTCAAATTTCTGCCCACTGGGAAGATTTCCCTTCACTGCTGTCCTTCAGGGATGTCCTAGAAAGGGGCTGAAGTGCTGCAGCTGTCCACTTTCAGATGGTGTCTGCATATTGTGCAGAACCATCTGTGAGCCAGGCCCTAGTCTTCTCTTCCTCTGCCAAATGATCATAGGGAACTCCCTATGAGGCCATCGGTACAGGTTGGGAAGAGAAGGCAGGGTGGCAGGAGTGGAGACCATGGGCATTTGAGCCACTTCCTCGTGTAGCTTACTTGTGCCTTCAGGACCTGCTTGAGCCCAATCTTGTATGTACCACTTCCATTTGATGATGGAATGCTGCTGTGCATGGCCCACTTTATGGCCAGATGGGTCAGAAAGCACCCAGTTGATGACAGGCAGTTCAGGTATCACAGTGACTTGAAGACCCACAGTCAAACGTTCAGTTTCCACCAAAGCCCAGTAACAGGTCAAGAGCTGTCTCTCAAAAGGAGAGCAGTTATCTGCAGAAGACGGCAGGGTCTTGCTCCAAAATCCTAGAGTCCTCCGCTGTGATTTACCTACGGGGGCCTGCCAAAGGCTCCAAACAGCATCCTTATCTGTCATTGACACTTCAAACACCATTGGATCTGCTGGGTCATATGGCCCAAGTGGCAGAGCAGCTTGCACAGCAGCCTGGACCTGCTGCAGAGCATTCTCCTGTTCTGGACCCCACTCAAAACTGGCAGTCTTTTGGGTCACTGGATAAATGGGCCAGGGTAACACACCTAAATGAGAAATGTTGCCTCCAAAATTCAAATAGGCCCACTAGGCGTTGTGCCTCTTTCTTTTTTGTAGGAGGGGCCAAATGCCGCAACTTATCCTTCACCTTACAAAGAATATCTTGACAGGCCCCACACCCCTGGAGCCCTAGAAATTTTACTGAGGCAGAAGGTCCCTGAGTTTTAGTCGGATTTATTTCCCATCCTCTGGCACCCAAATGTCTCACCAATAAGTCCAGCGCATTTGCTACTGCTTGCTCACTGAATCCAATCAGCATAATATCATCAATGTAACGGGCCAGTGCAACATGTTGTGGAAGTGAAACTCGATCAAGGTCTCTCCAAGTAAGATTATGACACAGAACTGGAGAGCTGATATACCACCGAGGTAGGATAGTAAGGTATATCCTACCTCCGCTGAAGGCAAATTGCTTCTGATGGGTCTTATGGACAGGAATGGAGAAAAAGGTATTTGCCAAGTCAATGGCTGCACACCAGGTACCAGGAGATGTGTTAATTTGCTTGAGCAGTGAAACCACATCTGGAACAGCAGCTGCAATTGGAGTCACCACTTGGTTAAGCTAACAATTATCCACTGTCATTCTCCAAGACCCATCTGTCTTCTGCACAGGCGAAATGGAAGAGATGAACGAAGATGTGGGGAGAATCACCACCTCTGAGTCTTTCCAAGTCCTTGACAGTGTCACTAATCTCCACAGACGCTCCAGGGATGCAATATTGTTTTTGATTTACTATTTTTCTAGTTAGAGGCAGCTTTAATGGCTTCCATTTGGCCTTTCCCACTATAGTAATAGGCCTCATCCTACCAGTCAGGGAGCCAATGTGGGTGTTCTGCCAGCTGCTAAGTATGTCTATGTCAATTATGCATCTGGCACTGGGGAAATGACCACAGGATGAGTCCAGGGACCCACTGTAAGTCAGACCTGAGCTAAAACTCCATTAATTTACCAGACCTCCATAAGCCCCTACTTTAACTGAAGGAGCACAATGACATTTTGGGTCTCCTGGAATCAATGTCAGTGTAGAGCCAGCGTCCAGTAGTCCCCAAAATGTCTGATCATTTCCCTTTCCCCAGTGCACAGTTACCCTGGTAAAAGGCCAGAGGTCTCCTTGGGGAAGGATGGGAGAAAGATTCACCGCATAAACTGTCACTAATATAGTGGGGTCTTTCCTCAAGGGGACCCGACCCCCGCTTTCATTCAAGAGGTTCTGGGTCTGTAAACTGGCTCAAGTCTGGAAACCGATTGAGAGAGTCATAATTCTGTTTTTTATAATTCAAATTAGTCTTTTGTTCATTCAACCTAGAAGTTTTCTGCTTGTATAAATTAAATGAGAATGCAGTAGGCTTCCTATCAATTTCATTTTTAGGAACACCATGACTAATTAGCTAAAGCCAGAGCTCTATACGAGTCAGACTATTCTGATTGCCGCTTTGCCTGTGCTGTCCATTAAGGCAGCTACGCCCACCTTGCCTT
Source organism: Chlorocebus sabaeus (assembly GCF_047675955.1). NCBI lineage: Eukaryota > Metazoa > Chordata > Mammalia > Primates > Cercopithecidae > Chlorocebus > Chlorocebus sabaeus. The sequence goes on along the minus strand of NC_132919.1, from coordinate 29,375,288 downwards.
TGATGGTCAAGTGTTGCCACTTGGCTCCTGCCACCTCAGGAGCCAATTATTCCCACTGTATTTAAATTTGGTAGTTGAGTGACTGTGGTTCCCAACGTCAGATCTGACATACAGAGAAGAGCAATTACAGGGCTCTTCAGAGATGCAGGTGCTGCCCTCACAAATCTATTTCTCAAGGCATTGGTCAAGGATATATCTTCTGGACCCTCCCAGTTGGGATGAGTAGGTCTAAAATGACTAATCCACCATCCCAATCTCCCTAAGCCTTTAGATCCCTTTCTCTACATTAAACCAAGTGAGATCAGGCATTTCCAGCTCACTCACAGTGGGCCATCTTTTAATCCATATATCAGCTAACCAAGCAAATAATCTATTAGAACCTTTTTTAACTCCCCAAGCTGCAACATTATATGCAGAGTCCCTACTTTGTGGTCCCAAATAAATAAATTCAGCCCAATCCAACTCTATTTTCCTTCCATCATTATCCCACACCTTTACTATCTATTCTCATGCCTGTTTTCCACATTTGTTTATATAAATTAGAAAACTCAAGCAGTTCTTTTCAAGTGTAGTGCACCTCCTCATGGGTCACATTCTCAGCCTCACCTCTAGGGACTTGCCAGGACTTTAGTCTGGTTATAGGTCTAGAAGCAAACAGGGATGTTGGGGGTGGTTCCTGAGGAGAATCAACATTATCTTGCCTGGCAACTGCCTCAGGGGAGGCCATCACTGTTGCCTCAGGCAGCGCAGGGTTTATCTCTTCAGACAAAGGTGGAAAGGCTGATGGCAGCATGGCTCCAGGAGGGGATGCTGCCGTTACTGGGAATGGGGAAGCTGTTTCTTCTGGCAAAAACGGTTCATCAGAGTTTACAAACCAAGAGTCCCCAGATTCATCAGGGTCCTCCCACAGATCCCCTTTCCAAGTTGCAGGGTCCCATTCTTTTCCAATCAATGCCCTTACTTTAACAGTAGACACCTAGCGAGACTGTGCACGCACCTTTCATTGTATGTCAGACACTTGCACGGTAAGAGCTTGTATCTGTTCTTCCACAATTCCAGTTATTTCTCTACAGGAGCTAAGACTCTCACTCAGGGCAATCTGAGCAGTATCTGCTTCTGAAGCCGGGACATAGAATCCCTGAGTTCATCATTTTCTTTCATCACTTTGTCCACCGAATTTAGGAGCAACCAACCAGCTTCATTATGTTGTTTGGTTCTCCATATATGGTCAAAGGTATTATATATAGAGTCACTAAACTCCTTGCCTCTTATTAGGGGTGAATCAGGAGTGTCAAATGCATTTATTTTGCATAATTCTCTCAACAGTTCATGCCGACGACTATCAGTGTTCTCTACACTATTAGAAGTAGAGTCCTTAGCCTTTGGGGGTCTAACCATATTAAGCAGCAAACTCTAGAAACCTCCAAACTAAAAAACTCCATCCTTAATATTCTGTTCCTCTAGAACCACTCCTTGTACCAAAATCTCTATTAGGGTTCTCTAGAGGGACAGAACTAACAGAATATTTATATAAATGGCATATTAAGTATTAACTCGCACAATCACAATGTCCCACAATAGGCTGTCTGCAGGCTGAGAGGCAAGAAAAGCCAGTCCAAGTTCCAAAACTGAAGAACGTGGAGTCTGATGTTTGAGGGCAGGAAGCATCCAGCACAGGAGAAAGATGTAGGCTAGTAGGCTAGGTCCATCTCTCTTTTCACATTTTTCTGCCAGCTTATAGTCTAGCCATGCTGGCAGCTGATTAGATGGTACCTACCCAGATTAAGGGTGGGTCTGCCTTTCCCAGCCCACAACTCAAATGTTAACCTCCTTTAGCAACACCCTCACAGGTACACCAGGATCAATACTTTGTATCCTTCAATCCAATCAAGTTGACACTCAGTATTTATCATCATACCTACTATTTTGAAGGGCTCCAAAACAATCTACCATGAAAAATGGTGTCCTCATAATGGAAAAGTTGAGATATACACCTAAGTAGAGTAACACACAATCACAGACTCTCAAGGATTACGTGGTTCATTTATTTACCCTTTAATGTATACATTCCCTACCCAATACTTCTACAAAGTAATAAATCATTGACCTGATTCTGAACATCTCCATCTACAGGCAAACCATGAAGGAACCCATCTCATGTTTAGCCACCTAAGAGTATTTCTCCAAAACCAGCAAAAAATGAAAAAAAAAAATTATTTGCAAAACAAACTGCATATTGAAATTTCAGTAAAACTCTAAGATTAATACTCAGTTCTTTTTTTTTTTTTTTTAATCGCCTAGGTGATTATTTAAAAAAATTTTAAGAGCCTCCTAGAATTACCAGGTGTCACGGTGCCAATTTCACTACAGATGGTATATGCAAGAGCCTTACCTTCCTGGCAAAATTCTTTGAAAACTGTTCTAAAATACCTCAAATGAGTTACTACATAATTTCAGTAGCACCATATGGACACACACCTAAGTACATGCAAATAATACACTATAAAAGTGATGAAGTCAAGTAGGGCAATCCTTGCAGTGAATATTAGAGAAACTACATTTAATATTAACAGAGGTATCATTTAGTCTTCTCAGATAAAAGAATGAAACTAAGGGATTATTTTAAATCTTTGATCATTGACTGGTATTATTTATCCCTCTGCCAAATAAAATTATGTATGAGTATGTCTCTTCTAAGTCCATCAAACAAAGAAACCTAAAATAATTTAAAGGGTGCCCTGAAATAGTTTGCTGAAATAAGCCTAAAGTAATACACACCTCGAGTAAAATAAACTGCTTCACATCTAGATATAATGGAAATAATTCTGCCCTCCTTACCTTATTCATGTTGTTTTCATCAACCACATCCTTGGATATATCCTGGATTATTTCTGGACACAAGATAAGGAGAATGATTTGTAGTGGCCAAACTGCTGCTTTACGTTTGGTGCTTTCAGCAAAACCATCCACCAAGTCAAACAGCTTTTCTGCACATTCTACATGAAAAATATATTAAATGACATTATTAGATAGGAACAAAATCCCTGGCATTAAAGTAAAAGCTGACACTATGTAAAAACCCAAGGGCATGGCTCACGTCTATAATCCCAGCACTTTGGGAGGCTGAGGCGGGCGGATCACGAAGTCAGCAGATCGAGACCATCCTGGCTAACGTGGTGAAACCCCGTCTCCACTAAAAATACAAAAAATTAGCCAGGAGTGGTGGCAGGCACCTGCAGTCCCAGCTACTCGGGAGGCTGAGGCAGGAGAATGGCGTGAACCTGAGAGGCAGAGCTTGCAGTGAGCCGAGATTGCGCCACTGCACTCCAGCCTGGGAGACAGAGCAAGGCTCCATCTCAAAAAAACAAAAACAAAAAAACAAAAAAACCCAAGGGCAACACTTTTAAAAGATAAACATGGAACTAAACATGGAACTTCATTTAAGCAACTACACAAATGCATTCTGGTAAGTAGACAAGCAATGTAATACTGTCTATGTGTTAGAAGAGCTATCTTGATCTATCCTGGAAAAGCCCACATTTTAGAATGGATGATCGTGTATTTGGTCTCACTGGGCAGGCCCTTATGCAAAGTGTGATGTACCCAAGCAACAAAGACTGAACAGCTTCCCAAAAAGAATCACCAAAGTTCTCCAGGAGTCTGTATTCTCTGCCTTGCAGTTGTGTCTTACATCATAGGTAAGAATATTACTACTTTATACGCATCTCCCTAAATACAAAATAAAGCTTCAGAGCACATGCTTCTCCACAACAAAGAGCCAAACATCCCATCCTATCACAACTCTAAAGATCTGACCTTCATTTCAGACTACTTTGTTTGCTCCAAGGAAAGGAAGAGGGTTGGGCGTAATTTGGAAATGTAAGAGAAAAACAGTATTTCCTATTTGACGCCAGTTGACAATAGAAGATGTAAAAGCACCTTTATAACAAAAATAACTTGGAAAATGATAGGTTTTTATGTCACAAGTAGGCATTTAAAAGACAAAAAAAAAAAAAAATCAATCTTATCCTTACCAGCCATATCAGTCTGTGGGATCTGGTATAGTTTTGTAAATTCATCTGGATAATTTTCTACCCAGTTCCAAAATGCCTATAAATAAACAAACACATGTCTTTATATGAAAGCAGTGATCTTTTGTAATATAGTAAATAAAATGTCACAAACTTCTAACTTCCTTCATAATAATATTACAATGTATTCTTCCTGAAAATTAATGTGAAACTATCACTCAAGTCATAACTTTTTGATTCAGGATGCTAACGACCAGCAAATTTTATCACCGAAAACAAAATTTTAATACCAGAGAGGTTGTAACTTACCTTTTCCAGGCTATTTATAACTGCTAACTGCGCAACCTTCTTTAGGGCTTTAAATTTAAATGCTGTTTCTGGAAAAAACACAATTTTAAAAAATTAACTCTAGAATAAGTTAACACAAATACAACTCAGAGCAAAATAACTTTCCATTTACTTATTACTTTTGCTCCAGTGTTATCTGTAAGCAATGAAAGGTAAAGACACCTAACACAAACCCAAAACTTGATAGTTGTCTGCTAGGAAAGAAAAATTCCAAAACAGCAAATATGCCTTGGACATCAATGATTATGAGCTTCTTCCTTTGTTTTTAATAACTTGCTTTTTCAAAAAAAGTATAAAACACATACAGGATATTGATTCTTCCTATCCATGAGCATGGAATGGTTTTCCATTTGTGTCCTCTCTTATTTCCTAGAGCAGTGGTTTGTAGTTCTCCTTGAAGAGGTCCTTCACATTCCTTGTAAGTTGTATTCCCAGGTATTTTATTCTCTTTGTAGCAATTGTGAATGGGAGTTCACTCATGATTTGGCTCTCTGTTTGTCTGTTATTGGTGTATAGGAATGCTTGTGAGTTTTACACACTGATATTGTATCCGGAGACTTTGCTGAAGTTGCTTATCAGCTTAAGGAGATTGTGGGCTGAGACTATGGGGTTTTCTAAACATACAACAACCATGTCATCTGCAAACAGGGACAATTTGACTTCCTCTTTTCCTACCTGAATACCCTTTATTTCTTTCTCTTCCCTGATTGCCCTGGCCAGAACTTCCAATATTATGTTGAATAGGAATGGTGAGAGGGGGCATCCTTGTCTTGTGCCGGTTTTCAAAGGGAATGCTTCCAGTTTTTGCCCATTCAGTATGATATTGGCTGTGGGTTTGTCATAAATAGCTCTTAATATTTTGAGATACGTTTGATCAATACCTAGTTTATTCAGTTTTTGGCATGAAAGAGTGTTGAATTTTATCAAAGGCCTTTTCTGCATCTATTGAGATAATCATGTGGTTTTTGTTGTTGGTTCTGTTTGTGATGGATTGCTTTCATTGATTTGTGTATGTTGAACCAGCCTTGCATCCCAGAGATGAAGCCAACTTGATCATGGTGGACAAGCTTTTTGATGTGATTGTTGGATTCAGTTTGCCAGTATTTTATTGAGGATTTTCGCATCAATGTTCATCAGGGATATTGGTCTAAACTTTTCTCTTGCTTTTGTGTCTCTGCCAGGTTTTGGTATCAGGATGACACTCATAAAACGAGTTAGGGAGGATTCACTCTTTTTCTACTGTTCGAAATAGTTTCAGAAGGAATGGTACCAGCTCCTCTTTGTACCTCTGGTAGAATCTGGCTGTGAATCCATCTGGTCCTGGACTTTCATTGGTTGACAGGCTATTAATTATTGCCTCAATTTCAGAACTTGTTATTGGTCTATTCAGGGATTCAACTTCTTCCTGGTTTAGTCTTGGCAGGGTGTACGTATCCAGGAATTTATCCATTTCTTCTAGATTTTCTAGTTTACTTGTGTAGAGGTGTTTATAGTATTCTCTGACGGTAGCTTATACTTCTGTGGGATCGGTGCTGATACCCCTTTTATCACTTTTTATTGCATCTATTTGATTCTTCTGTCTTTCTTCCTTACTAGTCTGGCTAGTGGTCTATCTATTTTCTTGATCTTTTCAAAAAAACCAGCTCCTGGATTCATTGATTTTTTTTTTGGAGACAGAGTCTTGCTCTGTCACCCAGGCTGGAGTGCAGTGGCGCGATACGGGCTCACTGCAAGCTCTGCCTCCCAGATGCATGTCATTCTCCTGCCTCAGACTCCCAAGTAGCTGGGACTACAGGCACCCACCACCATGCCTGGCTAATTTTTTTGTATTTTTAGTAGAGACGGGTTTCACTGAGACCAAGTCAGGCAGATCATGAGGTAAGGAGATTCACTGATTTTTTGAAAGTTTTTTCGTGTCTCTATCTCCTTCAGTTCTGCTCTGATCTTAGTTATTTCTTGCCTTCTGCTAGCTTTTGAATTTGTTTGCTCTTGCCTCTCTAGTTCTTTTAATTGTGATGTTAGGGTGTCAATTTTAGATCTTTCCTGCTTTCTCTTCTGGGCATTTAGTGCTATAAATTTCCCTCTACACAGTGCTATAAATGTATCCCAGAGGTTCTGCTACGTTGTGTATTTTTCTCATTGGTTTGAAAGAACATCTTTATTTCTGCTTCATTTCGTTATTTTCCCAGTAGTCATTCAGGAGCAGGTTGTTCAGTTTCCATGTAGTTGTGTGGTTTAGAGTGAGTTTCTTAATCCTGAGTTCTAATTTGATTGCACTGTGGTCTGAGAGACTATTTGTTATGATTTCCATTCTTTGGCATTTGCTGAAGAGTGTTGTACTTCCAATTATGTGGTCAATTTTAGAATAAGTGCGATGTGGTGCTAAGAAGAATGTATATTCTGTTGATTTGGGGTGGAGAGTTCTGTAGATGTCTATTACATCCGCTTGGTCCAGAGCTGAGTTCAAGTCCTGGATATTCTTGTTAATTTTCTGTCTTGTTGATCTGTCTAATGTTGACAGTGGGGTGTTAAAGTCTCCCACTATTATTGTGTGGGAGTCTAAGTCTCTTTGTAGGTCTCTAAAGACTTGCTTTATGAATCTGGATGCTCCTGTATTGGGTGCATATATATTTAGGGTAGTTAGCTCTTCTTGTTGCATTGATCCCTTTACCATTATGTAATACCCTTCTTTGACTCTTTTGATCTTTTTTGTTGGTTTAAAGTCTGTTTAATTGCAACCCTGCTGTTTTTTGCTTCCCATTTGCTTGGTAAATCTTCCTCCATCCCTTTATTTTGAACCTATGTGTATCTTTGCATGTGAGATGGGTCTCCTGAACGCAGCACACTGATAGGTCTTGACTCTTTATCCAGTTTGCCAGTCTGTGTCTTTTAATTGGGGCATTTAGCCTGTTTACATTTAAAGTTAATATTGTCATGCGTGAATTTGTTATTATGATGCTAGCTGGTTATTTAGTCCGTTTACGTTTAAGGTTAATATTGTTACATGTGAATTTGTCACTATGATGCTAACTGGTTGTCCATTAGTTGATGCAGTTTCTTCATAGCATAGATGGTCTTTACAATTTGGTATGTTTTTGCCATGGCTGGTACTGGTTGTTCCTTTCCATGCTTAGTGTTTTCATCAGGAGCTCTTGTAAGACAGGCCTGGTGTTGACAAAATCTCTCAGCATTTGCTTGTCTGTAAAGGATTTTATTTCTCCTTCACTTATGAAGCTTAGTTTGGCTGGATATGAAATTCTGGGATGAAAATTCTTTTCTTTAAGAATGCTGAATATTGGCCCCCACTCTCTTCTGGCTTGTAGGGTTTCTGCCTAGAGATCCTCTGTTAGTCTGATGGGTTTCCCTTTGTGGGAACCCGACCTTTCTCTCTGGTTGCCCTTAACATTTTTTCCTTCATTTCAACCTTGGTGAATCTGACGATTATATGTCTTGGGGTTGCTCTTCTTGAGGATTATCTTTGTAGTGTTCTCTGTATTTCCTAAATTTGCATGTTGGCCTGCCTTGCTAGATTGGGAAAGTTCTCCTGGATAATATCTTGAAGAGTGTTTTCCAACTTGGTTCCATTCTCCCCGTCACTTTCAGTTACACCAATCAAACACAGATTTGGTCTTTTCACATAGTCTCATATTTTTTGGAGGCTTTGCTTGTTTCTTTTTGCTCTTTTTTCTCTAATCATGTCTTCTCGCTTTATTTCATTGAGTTGATCTTCAATCTCTGATATCCTTTCTTCTGCTTGAACGATTTGGCTATTAATACTTGTGTATGCTTCACGAAGTTCTCGTGCTGTATTTTTCAGCTCCATCAGGTCATTTATGTTCTTCTCTAAGATGGTTACTCTAGTCACCAATTCGTCTAATCTTTTTCACAGGTTCTTCGCTTCCTTGCATTGGCTTAGAACATGCTCCTTTAGCTCCAAGGAGTCTGTTACTACCCATCTTCTGAAGCCTACTATTGTCAATTCATCAAACTCATTCTTTGTCCAGTTTTGTTCCCCTGCTGATGAGGAGTTGTTATCCTTTGGAGGAGAAGAGGCATTCTGGTTTTTTTCTTCAGCCTTTTTGCACTGGTTTCTCCCCATCTTCGTGGATTTACCTACCTTTAGTCTTTGATGTTGGTGATGTTGATACTATTCCTTTCTTAGTTTTCCTTCTAACAGTCAGACCCCTCTGCTGCAGGTCTGGAGTTTGCTGGAGGTCCATTCCAGACCCTGTTTGCCAGGGTATCACCAGCGAAGGCTGCAGAACAACAAAGACTGCTGCCTGTTCTTACCCATGGAAGCTTTGTCCCAGAGGGGCACCCGCCAGATGCCAGCCAGAGAGGATATAAACAAATGGAAATACACTCCATGCTCAAGGATAGGAAGAATCAATATCGTGAAAATGGCCATACTGCCCAAAGCAATTTATAGATTCAATGCTACCCCATCAAACTACCACTGACTTTCTTCATAGAATTAGAAAAAACTACTTTAAATTTCATATGAAACCAAAAAAGAGCCTGCATAACCAAGACAATCCTAAGCAAAAAGAACAAAGCTGGAGGCATCACACTACCTGACTTCAAACTGTATTACAAGGCTACAGTAACCAAAACAGCATGGTACTGGTACCAAAACAGATACATAGACCAATGGAACAGAACAGAGGCCTCAGAAATAACACCACACATCTACAACCATCTGATCTTTGACAAACCTGACAAAAACAAGCAATGAGGAAAGGATTCCCCATTTAATAAATGGTATTGGAAAAACTGGCCAGCCATATGCAGAAAACTGAAACTGGACCCTTTCCTTACACCTTATACAATAATTAATGCAAGATGGACTAAAAACTTAAAAGGAAGACCTAAAACCATAAAAACCCTAGAAGAAAACCTAGGCAATACCATTCAGGACAAAAGCATGGGGAAAGACTTCATGACATGACTAAAACACCAAAAGCAATGGCAACAAAAGCCAAAATTGACAAATGGGATCTAATTAAACTAAAGAGCTTCTGCACAGCAAAATGAACTATCATGGAGTTCAGGTATCCTACAGAAAGGGAGAAAATTTTTGCAATCTATCCATCTGACAAAGGGCTAATATCCAGAATCTACAAAGAACTTAAATTTACCAGAAAAACACAAACAACCCCATCAAAAAGTAGATGAAGGATATGAACAGACACTTCTCAAAAGAAGACATTTATGCAGCCAACAAACATATAGAGAGAAAAGCTCATCATCACTGGTCATTAGATAAATGCAAATCAAAACCACAATGAGATACCATCTCACACCAGTTAGAATTGTGATCGTTAAAAAGTCAGGAAACAAAAGATGCTGGAGAGAATGTGGAGAAACAGGAATGCTTTTACACTGTTGATGGTAGTGTAAGTTAGTTCAACCACTGTGGAAGACAGTGTGGCGATTCCTCAAGGATTTAGAACTAGGAAATACCATTTGACCCAGCAATCCCATTACTGGGTATACACCCAAAGGATTATAAATCATTCTGCTATAAAGACACATGCACACGTATGTTTATTGTGGTACTGTTCACAACAGCAAAGACTTGGAACCAACCCAAATGCCCATCAATGATAGACTGGATAAAGAAAATGTGGCACATATACACCATGGAATACTATGCAGTAGGATAAAAAGGATAAGTTCTCATGTTCTTTGCAGGATGGATGCAAAGATTGGAAACCACCATTCTCGGCAAACTAACACAAGAACAGAAAACCAAACACCACATGTTCTCACTCCTAAGTGGGAGTTAGTTGAACAGTGAGAACACATGTACACAGGGAGGGGACCATCACACACCGGGGCCTGTTGCAGGGTGGGGGGCTAGGGGAGGGATAGCATTAGGAGAAATACCTAAGGTAGATGATGGGTTGATGGGTGCAGCAAACCACCATGGCACATGGACACCTATGTAACAAACCTGCACGTTCTGCACATGTACCCCAGAACTTAAAGTATAATAAAAAAATTTTAAAAACATATACAGGGCCAGGCCCGATGACTCACGCCTATAATCTCAGCACTTTGCAAGGCAGGAGTGGGAAGATAGCTTGAGCCCAGAATTTCAAGGCTACAGTATATTATAACCATGTCACTGCATGCTAGCCTGAGCGACAGAGCAAGACTCTGTCAAAAAAAAAAAAAAAAAAAAAAAGGAAAGAAAAAAAGAAAGGAAGCAAAAGCATAAGTGTTCAAGAGAAATTTTTAAAACCATCAATGATTCTATCATTTGGAGACGATCACAGTTAACATCTGGTGGTTTTTCTTCCATCACTTTTCCTATGCATGTAGAAAACAAATATATTTAACATAATTGAGATCATGTAGGCTATACCAAACCCGTTCTTTTTACATAGTGTCCCTAATTTTTTCTATGTCAGTAAAAACTCTTCATGTGTATATATATGTGTGTGTGTGTGTGTGTGTGTGTGTGTGTGTGTATATATATTTTTTTTTTTTTTGAGATGGAGTCTCGCTCTGTTGCCCAGGCTGGAGTGCAATGGCAAAATGTTGGCTCACTGCAACCTCTGCCTCCCAGGTTCAAGCGATCCTCCTGCCTCAGCCTCCCTAGTAGCTGGGATTACAGGCGTGCACCACCACATTCAGCTAATTTTTGTATTTTCAGTAGAAACGGGGTTTCACCATGTTGGTCAGGCTGTTCTCGAACTCCTGACCTCGTGATCCGCCCACGTCGGCCTCCCAAAGTGCTGGGATTACAGGCGTGAGTCACCCCACCTGGCCTATTTTTGATGGCTCTATATGCAATAGTAACTATTACACAAACAAAACACCATGTATTTTTAGTTAATTCTTTTGGAATCTTAATGCTTTCAAAATATTACAGATGAGCAAACTATGTGTCTAAGGTTACAGATTTAATAAATGACTGAATTGGGCTTTAATATCAAGGTCTTTTCAGTATGCTTTGATGTCTCTCATAATATTTAAGTCACTGTATTAAGTTACTGGTTATTTAAATGTTTTCCAGTTTTAACACTGAAGTTATTTCTGTTATTTCACTATTATAAATAACATTAATAAATACTTTTTTATCAAAATGTTTTCCCATATCACTGCTTATTTAAGATAAGGAATCTCTAGAAGTGTCCAGTCACAGAGATGAATATTTTTAAGGCCCTTCATAAAGATTACAAGTTGCCTTTCATCAGGGTTGAGCCAAATGCTGCTATCACCAAGCAGCATACAAAAGTGCCTTCATCATATCTTTGTCATCACAAAAGCATGTTCATTTTCTTTATTTTGTTAATTGGATTGTTCAAAATAATAGACTGCATTTTAACACAAGTAACAGTAAACGTTTCTCTATATAAACATATTGGGTATTTTAATTTCTTCTTCTATAAGTTTATAGTCTACATCCAGAAAAAGATTTATGTCTGGAGAAAATGACCTGTCTATAAATAATTTTACTGGCAATGGTCCCTCAGCAAAGAACTTCTCCTGTTGACTTTTAATGAAGTGATAAAGGTTTTTATTACATCTACATAAGTGTCTAAGAGAGAGATGAGTCTTTTTTCTGGATGTGCAAATAAGTTACTCTCCAAATCAGTTTTTAAAAGTACTCCTTTGAATTCTCTTTGCTCTCACCCTCCATTGATTTTCAAATAATGACATTACACTTCACAGTGTTCTTTAGCAACAACTTTACCTTTATGACATCTTAAATGGGTTATATACTGTAATCTATTCTCAAAGCCAAAGTATCTTCCAGTTCTACAAGTTTCTTGTTGGATACCCTACTGATACCTCAAACTCAGAAGATCTAAAACTGAATTTATCATTTTCCTGGTCAAACCCTCTCTTCTGCCATCAACCTTTCTTTCCTTTTTCTGCTCTAATCAGCTTATTCTGTAATATTTGGTGATTATCTAACCTCATATATCTAAATTGACTACCAAATGCTATGTATTCCATTTATTTTTCCTATTTTTTAGATGGAGTTTCAGTCTTGTTGCCCAAGCTGGAGTGCAATGGCGTGATCTCGGCTCACTACAACCTCCGTCTCCCAGGTTGAAGCCATTCTCCTGTGCCTCGGCCACCTGAGTAGCTGGGACTACAGGCACGGGCCACCATGCCCGGCTGTTCTGTTCTGTTCTGTTCTCTATTCTTTTCTATTTCTATTTCTATTTTGAGACAGAGTCTCGCTCTGTTGCCCAAGCTGGAGTGCAGTGGCAGGATCTCGGCTCACTGCAAGCTCCACCTCCCAGGTTCATGCCATTCTCCTGCCTCAGCCTCAGGAGTAGCTGGGACTACAGGCGCCTGCCACCACGCCCAGATAATTTTTTGTATTTTTAGTAGAGATGGTGTTTCGCTGTGTTAGCCAGGATGGTCTCAATCTCCTGACCTCATGATCTGCCCGCCTTGGCCTCCCAAAGTGCTGGGATTACAGGAGTGAGCCACTGCGCCCAGCCCATTTTTTTGTATTTTTAGTAGAGATGGGGTTTCACTATGTTGGCCAGGTTGGTCTCAAACTCCTAACCTCAGGTGATCTGCCCACCTCAGCCTAACAAAGTGCTGAGATTTCAGGCGTGAGCCACCGAGCCTGGCCTCCACTTCTTTGAATAGCTATCAAACTGGTCCCCATCCCCATCCTACCCCATTCCATCATCTGGATCTCCACAACTCTCATTATTTCTCACTTATATTACTGCATAACCAAGTTCCAGAAGGTCAGGTAACCCTCTACCAAGCCATCCTGCAAATTTCAAGCAAGGTGGTATATCTAAAATAAAATACTGATTAAGGTATTCCCCACCTCAAAGCCTTTCTATCACTTCCCGTGGCCACTAAAATAAAGCTTCATAACTCATAAGCACAACAGTGCAGCAGTCAAGTATTTTGGTTCTAGAGATGAACAGATGTGAACTCAATCTTTACTGACTGATTACTAGTTCTGTAACTTTGGAAATTTACTTAGGCCTCAGTTTCCTCATCTACACAGGAGATGATAATACTAGTATTGCTTCACAGGGTTATTGCAAGAATTGATGAGAAAAGGCATGCAAACTGCATAGCGCAAGACCCAGCACAGACTGAAAATGTAACAAATGTTTTTCTCCCTCTCTTTCTCGATATATCTATTGAGATATAGACATTATCTATATATCCAGATCTATATAGTATACAGAGATAGATCTGGATATATACATACAGATCGATATATCTATATACAGATAGGTATATCGAGAGAGAGAGAGAGAGACAGAGAGAGAGAGAGACAGAGAGACAGACAGAGAAGCAGACATACAGACAGGATCTCTCTGTTATCCAGGTTGGAATGCAGTGGCACGATCATGGCTTACTGCAGCCTCAACCTCTTCCTGGGCTCAAGTGATCCTCCCACCTCAGCCTCCCAAGTAGCTGGGACTACAGGTGCGTGTCACCACACCTGGCTAATATTTTTATTTTCTTGTAGAGATGGGGGTCTCTCTATGTTGCTCAGGTTCAAGCAATCTTCCTGCCTCAGCTTCCCCAAAGTGTGGGAATTACATGTGCGAGCCACCAGGCCTGGCCATATTTTTATTAAAATGATCTGACCTATTATTGTACCTTCACATCTTGCTCATCTCCCATCCCCTCAAACAAACATATACTTCTTCTCTCACTTTACACTCACCCTATTTGAGTTTATCATAGTTTTTTTTGCAAATAATTTGATAATGATATCATTTGTCTCATAAACCATGCCATGAGCTCCTTAGGGACAGATTCCCTATTTTATTAATTTTTGTAATCCCAGCACTTAGCATGGCTTCTTACACACAGTTTCTCAACAAAAGCTTGTTGAATTGTATTTAAAACACATTACTACCTTTACTACTCATTATTGAAAGGGTGCATTCCTTTAATCACTGTCACCAAGAGCCATCTTTTGCTGACCTATTTAATATTGGTTTTACACTTCATATATTTATCAGCATATACTCTAAATTTATGTTCATGAGGGAGTTGCATTCAATGGGAAAGTTACTACAGTATAAAAGAAAGTCATTTATCCACATACTCAATTAGTTTCTCTTATTTGGACAAAAGAGTCATTTCAATTAATTATTATGGATTGAACATTTCTACTGTTTTGAACATCTATTCACAGGCAACCTGGGCTAGACTTGTTTCCAAAACATCACTGAAGAGTTATGAAAATCATAAAATCCCACTAATACTTCTTAACTTTAACTTATAGAGATCTCTAAATTTTACCATTCAGTTCCTCAACTGCTCAATGCTTAATAATAGATATTAAAATCTTGCAAATCTTAACTATTAATTCAATGGTGGTTTATTATAATCCAAAATAATTGCTGTCCACATGTTCGTATCTTGGCAAAACAGCTAAAATCATCCTTATATTTTCCTTTATTAAAGTTACTGAACACTGATTTAATTGCTGCTTGGTTTCACAATGGTAATGACCTAAAATCATAAATTATGAACAACAGTAATATAAATAGAACACAGCTTTATATTATTCCTCTATACAGGTATTGCCTTTTTACATCTCTGGTGAGATAGTTACTGAGTTTAAAGCAAATATTAAGAAAACAAAACCAGGTATTTTGAAAATTATATTGCAGAACTGACGTTTTTGAAGCTAACATTCAATCTGTTTTAAGTCAGATATTAAAAATGCTATTGTTTGACAATTCCTTAAGTTACAAATAAAAATATGTGTGAACTGTATAAGGTTTCATATCTAAATTAGCCAGGGTCTAATAATGCCAAAAACTAAAAAATATTTTTTGTAAAATGAAATTTAGATATTCATACTCAGTTTATGAATACTCATTGATATCTGATTTACATGAACACATCACTGCTTACCACAGAATTTATCTCAATTCCTCCTGATCATACTCAGTTTATGAATACTCACTGATATCTGATTTACACGAACACATCACTGCTTAACACAGAATTTATCTCAATTCCTTCTGATAGTTTATTTCAATCCACATAATCATGTAAAGTAATTCCAAAGCTTTAAAGTCACATATTAGGTGTTATAATATATGGAACTACTATTGACATGTTTAACAAGGAGACAAAACTAGGCAATGGAAGGTTAAGGGACTTTGTAATGCTGTAAAGTCATTAAGAGAGCTGAAAACAGAAATGTCAGAAATGAAATCTCTGGCTCACTTCATCCTCTCACCATAACATCACAATCTCCTCGTTCCATTCTGCAATAAAACTTTGATATCCTACTACAGACAATCTTTGTAAAGCACTGTAATAGCTAAACAGATAGCTTCTATAACCTATAGCCACCCTTGGGAAATCAAATTCCAGAAAAATGAAATAAGAGCACCCTCACATTCTCTGTATTGAAAACAAAAATTGTAGTTAAGCAAAACTTTCCATTGCCAAGATTTAAAATGCTCATTTTCTCTACTGCATTATTTTCAAAGATTGAAAAATAATTAACCACATGTATTACTGGCTATTTCACATGGAAATGTCATTATGAAATCCAGTTTGGTGTTCTAGTTCAGCACAATTAATATAATTAGTACATTCATGATACTGGTTTTGGACCTAGTGATTTTTTTTCAGATATATTATACATTTAAACTTACCCTTCAGGAGTCGTTTTAATTTTGCACAATCCACATTGATATACTGTAACAATTCTATATCATGAACATCAACATTGTCTTCTGAACAAACAGTTAATTCCTGTAACCTAAAAAGTAAAAACCAAAAATAACTTATCAAATTAAGTATTAGGGGCCAGGTGTGGTAGCTCACACCTGTAATCCCAGTACTTTGGGAGGCCAAGGCAGGAGGATCACTTGAGGCCAGGAGTTCAAGACCAGCCTGGGCAACATAGCAAGACACCATCTCTACAAAAAAAATACAAAAATTAGCCGGGCATGATGGCACACACCTATAGGTCCAGCTACTCAGGAGGCTAAGGGAGGAGGATCTCTTGAGCTTAGAAGTTTGAAGCTGCAATGAGCTGTGATCACACTGCTGTACTCCAGCCTGAGTAACAGAGTGAGGCCCTGTCTCTTTAAAAAAAACAAAAACAAAAAAAGTCTTAGAGTATCTCTAAATTCTAAATTCAACAGATTCTTTCCCCAAAGATGAGTTCATAAGAGTAAAGGCACATATAAAAATAAAGCCATAAATATTTCTTATAAAATCCTAAAGGAACATAACTAACTTAAAGGATATGATAAAAGAAACCATGATAATCCAGTAAACATAGCATTGTAGCATCCTTATCCTTAAGACTGAGGTGTCTAAATGATATTTCCAACTTTCGGCCAGGGTTCTTTGGGAAAATTATTTAATTCCAGGATGGGGGCAAGAGATCTACAAGATGAGGGCAGGTCACCTTGGGCTTGAAAACAAGGAAACTATCAACAACTATCAGAGTCATGTCAAATATCACACAGGTATGGACTTTAGGCATCTCAACTGTCAAAAATGGAATAATCTGAGGATCAAAAGAATTATGTCTACAATGGAAATACATTCAATAAATTAAAATACACAAGCCTGTTGTAATATTGAAAGAAAAAACTTCATGGGTAACCTTTCGCAACTGTTAGGGTACCAACTCGTTCTGATAATGAAAAATGAAAGTCAAGTCTGTATCCTGCATTCCCTACATGGACTCTATGGCAAGATAACTAAACACACAATGAAGCAAAAATCTTTCACAGAAGTCACAATTTTAAAATAAAGAATGAATGACAGAATAGAAAACTTCATTTTGCAGCCCCCAGTGAAGTGGAATCCAGGCAGTGATCATCAGTGATTACCAAAAACATTAGGTACAAATTTATGGGAAACTGTATAATGAATGCATAACACTGATAACATCGAAATCCAACCACTGATCATAACATTAAAAGTCAGTAATAGGACATGTTTCCTGATGTGATGCTTTAGGAACCACACAGCATCATCAGTAAAGTATTCTTGTCCTCCCAGCCAAATGAACCTGAATCCAGTGAAACCCAAATACAGAATGTAGAAAGTTTTATAAGGCAAATAACACAGTCCAACAAATAAACGGCATGAGAAAAAATGGAGAGCAAGGTGAAGAAATGAAGAAATGATACAGATTAACAGAGGCTCAGGAGAAATATCAACCAATTGCAAAGTATGCATCCTGTTTGTATCTTAATTTGAACAAAACAAATAAAAAAGCCATTTCTGAGATAATGAAAAAAAATTAAACACAAATTTGGCAATACATGATATTAAGGAATTATGATTCTTGATAGGTATGACAATACTATAGTTAAATGCTTAAAAATCTATTTATTAGAGATATATACTGAAATATTTACAGGTGAAATGATGTCTGGGGTTTGCTTTAAATTACTGAAAAGGGAGGAAGAGAAATCATAGCATGCTGGAAACAGTTAAAGCAGGGTAAGAGATGCATGGGGAACTGAAGTACTGTTCTCTCTGCTATGTGTATGTTTTAATTTTTCCACAATGAACAGTTTTCAAAATTCATATTTCAAATTACAAGTAAAAGTATAATTTTAATTAAAAGTAAAACTATAATAAGCTAGCTGGATTTTACTAACTTCTACTTATATCAACTAGATTTCTGAAACATGAATGAAACTTTATATTCACAGGGTACATTTACTTTGTATTTGAAAACTGAGTAAGCCTTTTTTCATTGCACTTTTCAGCTTGTACATGTACATGTGTTTATGTGATTATTTGATTAATATCCCTCCTTCACAGTAGAATGTAAGCTTATAAGGACAGGAATATCTGTTAAAACCAAAGTTTCTCTTATGCTGAATATGAAGTTATCACAAATGTAGAAAAATTTAACACTTAACAAATATGTAGATACTTTTAAACTGATAAAAGAAATTCACTTAGCCTAAACGTTAATAAAAGCAATTAAACTTTTCTTCCATTTTACATCAAAAACCACGGTGCTCAGATTTTCAAAAGTTGGTATTGCTAACCTATTAAATTATGCTACCTAATGAGGCATACTCATTATTCATATTAATAGACATCAAAAACATAAGCAGCACAATTAAATTGCTAACTTTTATAAATGCAGCAATAGAGATATGGAGAAAAGGCACAAATACTATGTGGTCTTATAATTTATAAGAAGTAACTTGAATTTCAATCATTTAGTGCAATTTGCAACTGAGTTATTAATCATTACACTAAACCTTCAGTTGATAAGAATGTAATCAATCCTATTCTTTCTTCTCAAATTTTCCTTTCACTCACTTTAGCTTTAATTAGCCTACAGCTAACAGTAAAACTATTCTAAGCACTTACATGAACACTCTTCCTATCATCAGGGTAAGAAAAGCTCAGCATTTCAAGCTGGGAATGAGGTTGTCCTCAATGCTAAAAATTCCACAGCTGCTGCAAAGAGCATAGAAATATGGAGTACGGCTCCTTAGAAAACACAACATCACAGATCAGCAACACCAACTTTTCAAAAGCTGACTCTTGTGTTTGCTTGTGAAAAATGGAAGAAAAATTTTGTCACTTTTATAGTCTGGTACCCTTATTGGGAGCAGGTATTTTGTGAAGGTTAAACATCATTTCTGAAGCAGAGAAATCAGATAAAGGGTAGTCTGAGCAAAAGAAATGAAGAGTAGAAAACCCATCACTAAACCATCTAGAAAGACTAGGCATACTGAAAGATACTTTAAATGTATAGGTCCAGAAAAGAAGAAAACTGAAAACCAGAGAGTTAAGGGCATGAGTACATGGTCCGGCCCTGCAACAAAGGAAAGATGAGTGAGGTTTTTGATCTCCTTAACCTAGAAGCTTGGGGCTTAACATCCACATGGAGACTGGATATAAAGCCTTGTAACCTAATAATTCAAGATTCTAACCGGGGCCCTGCATAAAATATGAACTAGAAAGAACAATGCACTTCCCCGGCTGCCACCACCCCCCACAAAAAAAAAAAAAAAAAGAAGAAAGAAAAAAAATCTACCAGCACAAAGCAGCTTACCTGCTCTGCCTAAACTTTGGATAAAGTGAAAAAAGTCATCTAGAGCTGTTTACCTTCTAAGAGTTTACGGTTCAAATTTATACTGCCCATACAGGGTGGGACTGAGAAATTAAGAAAAAAATAGTTCCAGAACTGGGCACCTGGCAAATGCAAATGCAAAACCATCACTAGAACATTCCCTCAGCCCAAGACTACAAAAGATTCTCAAAGAAAATATAGGCCCCACTAAAGATAACTTTCCAATCAAGGATTCCAAAACTGAGATGAAACAATTCGCTATGAATGAATCAGCACAAACAAATCAATACTAAACAATACTAAAGAGAATGTAAAATAAGTTTTAAATGATCAGAGATATAGAAAAAAACTGAAAACTATTTTTATAAAAGGAGTAAGAAACCATAATGAACAGATTTATACAGAAGCAAATAGTAAACTGTAAAGAACCAAATGACGTTTAAAGTCATTGGGTTTTCTGCTTCTGGTGGTATATCAAATTAGATATTCTGAAGCACCGTCTCACTACAAAACAACTAGATCTACTGCAGTTGTGGAGTAATTCTGTGGAGAAAGCAGCTACTCCTCTACATAAAATAGTACTATGAGCCACAAAAAATGGTATAGTCCAGGAGAAAAATAAAGCTATCTTAAGATTTATAGCCAGCCAGGCATGGTAGCTCACATCCTGTAACCCCAACACTTTGGGAGGCTAAGGCAGGAGGATCCCTTGAGCCCAGGGGTTCAAGACAAGCCTTGGCAACATGGCAAGACCCTGTCTCTACAAAAAAATTAAAGAAACTAGCCAGGCATGGTGGCACGTGCGTGTAGTCCTGGCTACTCGAGAGGCTGAGGTGGGAGGATCTCTTGAGCCCAGGAGGTCGAGGCTGCAGTGAGCCATGTTCACATCACTGCACTCCAGACTAGGTGACAGAGAGAGACTATGTCTCAAAAATAAATAAATAAATAAATCTGTAGCCTATCTTCCCCTAAAGAAAAATAAAGGTCAGAAATAAAAAAAACCCAAATCTTAAAGGAGAAACATTGACGGGGAGAATGGACAAACAGGAAACATCTTCATGATACTGATTCATCTATTATATATGAAACATAAAATCAATCTTTAGAAAGAACTGCCATTCAAGCTACATGCATATTTTAAGTCACCTAATACTGTGACAGCATAAGATGTTCCCACTTAAAGTAAACCATCATAATGGTCTTTTAGATGAGTGATCCTTCAACAAGATCAGCTCCTATTTCTGACACAAGTTAAATGAAACTGCAAATGCAGTTGTCTGAAACAATGTTATTTCATAGATGCCATTTCTGAGCAGTCTGTCCTCTAAAAGCTAATAAAATTTTAGACACTTGGTTTCTATTCTGGCAATAGTGAACTAGATTCAGGAAATAAACAAAAGTTGCTTATTTTTTACATGTGCTAATGCTGCAAAATCCCATAAAGTAAAACCTTTGGTGACTAGAAATTTTCTAGAATTTTCCAAGGTGGCACATTTGTTGTGTTCTATAAAGCAGCTCATGCCTTGATAGACTAAAAGACATTGGGTTTTTTTGTATCACTTTTAACCTTCAATGTAACAGGTGTTTCAAATAGTAAGGCTGGCCTAGCAGTCACCTAAATGAAAACAGTTTGCGTTTTTTATTAAATACAATTTTCCACCCTCCTATTCTGTAGGTATTTATTACCTTGCTGACTCAATCACTGTATTATTACTCAGAATATAAAATGTTACTGCTCAAAAGATTTCATGAAAATATTTTTCTATCATATATATATCACTCAAGATTATCAATAATATACCATTAAATAAAACTTTAATTTTCTTTGGATCAAGAATTGCATTGAGGTTGAAAAATATTGCTGCCTAGGATCTTAATTATAGAAATGTCATTGTTGATTAAAAAGATTGCAGGACTTTGAAGTTAATCAATTCCTCCAAAAAAACATAACACAAATTCTCAAATGGTGATGTATATTGTCATTCACACTTGCTGGAAAACAACAAAGGAATCAGTAAATCTGACTAATAAAGTCCACTGTTCATACAACACTGACAAGCCAAAGATGCAGGCATCAACAGAGAGGACTGTTTTTCTCTATTCGGTATTAGTCTTCGATTCATGAATCACTAAATAATTTGTGTTATAGTGTCTAATTAAGTTAATAACCCATTTGACTTTACTTGCCTGAGAAAGGCAATTCATTTGCCTAACAACAATTTGCAGAGTTACTTGCTACTGTCACTTATAATTCTATCCCACTGGGCACTACCTATACTAATTTCTCCACCTGTATGTAGCATATCACAACTAATGCTCAGGATGATTTTGAGTTATCAATAAAAGCTTAAATTATATTTTTGATACATCTTTAAAAACAGAAGTATATTTTATAAAAAGGATTTCATCAAAATGTGGCTAAAATAGATAGGGAAGCAATCTGGTATAATGAAACTAATATGAATTCTGAAGCCAGTCTGACTTAGAAATTTTGGGTCCTCCATTATTTGGCACATCACCTTAACTTTTTTGAGTATTAGTTTGCTCACCTGTAAAATGGGGGAAGTATCATCAGGGTTACTGTGAGGATGAGACAGCAAAGGAAATGCTGTAAATACTCAATAAATGGCAGTATTTTACATACACTTAAAACACAGTCCACTTTCTGGAGAATTCTACTTCGCAATTATTCACTTCCTTGTGTTTCCACATCACTTAGGGTTTTTTTTGTTTTTGTTTTGTTTTTTGGTAACCTAAGATCTTGTGATAAAGGGTAGAGTTGTGAAAGTATTCGAATTCTGACTACTCTCATCAATTATTCCATCTGATTGAGTAGTTTCATTTAAAGGAATAATGTTTAAAAAGCCAAACCAAAAGTTCATACCTAGTATTGTTTTTTAAAGCCTGCTCACGGCAGATATTTTAATGTAAAATTTAGACTTTCACATTCATAACAGTGCTCTTATTTAATTGCACATATCAATATCACAATATTACACAATTAAAATGTCAAAGATATTAATGCATAAAATTTCTACGAAAGCCTACACAAACTCATTTCTCCGGAGGCTGAGGTAGGAGGATCACCTAAGCCTGGGAGGTTGAAGCTGCTGTGAGGGGCAACAGAATTTGTCTCAAAAACAAAAATCCTCATTTCTGTTAACTTTTTATGTAGCCAAAATCAAGACTTCTAGTATTCATATTACTTTAGTCCCATGTGGATTTACACACTAACCTGGTAGAAATGCGACTAAAGACTGCATTGAAGTTGTTGCAGCTGAGAGAAAATAAAACCCCAGAGGCAGAATTCCGAAGTTCAGCTGCATGCTGGTTTCCTTCACGACAGGTGTGAAGAAAATGGCAGATTTCTGGCAGCAACTGTTTGACCAGCATCGTTTCATCTAATCTCATTGTGTCCTTTGGTTGCTAAAATAGAAATAATCACATTATTCTAAAACTTTAATTTGATCTGTAAACACTTCTATTATGAAAATTTTCAAACACACAGAACAAAAATAATGAACACCTATATACACACTTCCTAGATTTAACAACTGTTAACATTTTATCATATTTGCTACATCTGTCTAAAGATAGTTTAAAAAAGAGGATGGTTCCATCTCTGACCCCATAATCACAATTAAAGTTCAAACCCCCTGCCATCCTTACTAGTTCTCCCATTCCTGTTGCTCTCTTGTTCATCAAATGAGCCCTTCCCTGGGAATCCCCATTTTGTTGAGAGTTCTACAATTACAGAATCAACTTAACTCATACTGACTGATGACTGCACTGTGTCATCTGTCTTAACATTTAAGTAAATTCCTGGGTGAGCATTCACACTTGCTTTTGTGCAGACTGACCAAAACAGACACTACTTACTCAAAGTAATTTTATTTTGGTTGAATCTTTTCAAAGTAAGTTATAAATATAATACTTCATCCCATGTGACCTGGCATCTCTTAAAAGAAAGAATTTTCTCTAATGTAACTTCAATACAATTAACACACCAAGGAAAAATAAACAATTCCCTTGTGTCATCTAATACCAAGTCTGAATTCAAATTTCACCACTGCCCCCCAAAATGTCTTTCATAGCCATTTTTATTCAATAAGGATCCAAAAAAGTTCACCGATTGCAATAGGATGTTTCCTTACTTTCATTATTCTGTGCAAGGGCATAATCTCAGCTCACTACAACCTCCAACTCCAGGGTTAAAGTGATTCTCCTGCCTCAGCCTCCCGAATAGCTGGGATTACAGGCACCCGCCACCATGCCCAGCTAATTTTTGTATTTTTAGTAGAGCCAGGGTTTTGCCATGTTGGCCAGGCTGGTCTCAAACTCCTGACCTCAAGTGATCCACCCTCCTTGGCCTCCCAAAGTGCTGGGATTACAGGCATGAGCCACCACCCCCAGCCCATATTCACCACTCTTATTTCCCATGACTTTAAGTGGGTCAGCTGCCTTACAGAATATTCTATATCCTTGATTTAATTATTTTCCAGTGACATAGATTGATTTGCTCTTCTAGTTACTGTATTGTGTATTTTCTTATTTATTTTTTTTTTGAGACAGAGTCTCGCTCTATGGCCCAGGCTGGAGTGCAGTGGCACAATCTTGGCTCACTCCAACCTCTGCCTCCTGGTTTCAAGTGATTCTCCTGCCTCAACCTCCTGAGTAGCTGGGACTACAGACACGTGCCACCAAGTCTGGCTAATTTTTGTATTTCTAGCAGATATGGGGTTTCGCCATGTTGGCCAGGCTGGTCTTGGATTCCTGACCTCAAGCGATCCACCTGTCTCAACCTCCCAAAGTGCTAGGATTCCAGGTGTAAGCCATGGCACCCAGCCTGTATATTTTCTGTAAGCTAAAATTTAAACCTAATGGTCTGATTAGATTGAGGTTAAACAGTTTAGGGGATTCACTACAGGTTACATTACATTGCACCATGAACACAAAAAGCGAGGTTGTCCCGCTAATGACACCAAGTTTGATAACTTTGGTGTTAACACTGAAATCTCTACTTTGTAAAGTAAATATATACTTTACAATTAACAGTCAATGGATAAGCTATCCTGCAGGTATGCTGTTCCACATTACTATTTCACCTAACAGTCTTGATATCTGTATGTGGATAAGAATTTTAATAATACTGAGCAAGATGGCAAAGAACAAAAATCTGTACAATCGTGTGCTACGCTCAATTCTGTAACTGCAATCCAAGCACTCTCAGATGCAAATACACTGAAACATAGGGACAATACATAAACAGACTTCATAAAAACCTGTGGGCCGGGCGCGGTGGCTCAAGCCTGTAATCCCAGCACTTTGGGTGGCTGAGACGGGAGGATCACGAGGTCAGGAGATCGAGACCATCCTGGTGAACACGGTGAAACCCCGTCTCTACTAAAAAATAACAAAAAAACTAGCCGGGCGAGGTGGTGGGCGCCTATAGTCCCAGCTACTCAGGAGGCTGAGGCAGGAGAATAGCGTGAACCTGGGAGGCGGAGCTTGCAGCGAGCTGAGATCCGGCCACTGCACTCCAGCCTGGGAAACAGAGTGAGACTCTGTCTCAAAAAAAAAAAAAAAAAAACCAAAAAAAACCTGTGAATTCACATTACAATGCCTATTTCTTGTTTATAAGCTAACCAAATAATACAGATGTTAACTCTAACATAAAAATCTGAGAAGTATTAAATCTTTTAAATAAGTCATATTCACGGGAACAAAAATACTTAAGATTCCTCAAATTCTACAAAATTTCACTCACAACATATTGGTAAGTATTTTTCTTTCACTTAACTATTCCAACTATGTATATGACAAACATGTACTTGTGAGCTCAGTTCTTCTTAAACTGCCTCAATTTACTTTGATTTAAAACTAAGAATCAAGAAACATCTGTAAAATCATTGAAGGAAATAAAGAAAACAATTGTTCAATAATATAAATAGCATTATTTTTTAAATCATAAATGTAATGAAAAAGCGTACACATTTTTCAACAGTAGAGCAGGGCAAGGTAATATACATTTTATGCATTATATAAGTTATACCAGGCCCACTTATTAGCATTTCAATTAGGCTATCTTCAAAGAGTATTAAATCAAACAGAGGCCAATAATATCAGTATCATTCTCCAAAATACATTTATCATTACCTCTCAATTACAAATGTTAATGGAGAAAAGCTGTGAAACTGAACAAAGCAATAAACCACCCCACACCTCACCATTCAGTCATTGGTGTGGCTGATATACTCGTAATTTGCAGTCAAAGTAATAAGACCACTGGAAAAAACTGATTCAAGAAAAGTTTAAAATTTGCCCACCTTCCCAATTCCATCATTCTATGTAACAGCTCTTTAGCTCTTTCACTCCATTTTACACAAACAATAGCATATCACAAGTTAACAGAAAATACCATGCTAAAACAACTAGCTCACCTTCGATTTTAAGTAGAAAACTTACAAACACTGTCTCCACAATTTTGGAATATGGTCAAGGGTCAATAAGAAAATTTAAAATATTATGCTTAGGGCAGGCACAGTAGTTCACATCTGTAATCCCAGGACTTCGGGAGGCCAAAGTGGGCAGATCACTTGAGGACAGGAGACAAACTAGCCTGGCCAACATAGTGGAAACCCCACGGCTACCGAAAATACAAAAAAATCAGCTGGGCATGGTGGTGCATGCCTGTAATCCCAGCTACTCCGGACGCTGAGGCATGAGAATAGCTTGAACCCAGGAAGTGGAGGTTGCAGTGAGCCAAGAGAGTGCCACTGCACTTCAGCCTGTGCCACAGAGTGAGACTCTGTCTCAAAAAATATATATATATACACACTATATATATATTTATACATATACTGGAAATGTCTATATATACACATTATATATATTTATATATACACAACATATAGTGTGTGTGTATATATACATAATGTCTGTGTATACATATATATTTTGCTTAGATTTTTTGGCTTATAGCCTTCCCTAGGGATACACAATTGTGTCAATATAATTTTTTTTTTCAATTCCCTATCCCAGTGCTTCCACCAACACTTCTCAACCACACTATCAGTCCTCATATATTAAGGTCTCTTTCAACTAGTTTTACTATAGCGAACTGCAACATATGTGGAAGAGGGAAGTAATTCTGAATAAAAACAAAATTCTGAATTCTGAGCCAAAGGAAGAGAGAACATAAGAAATGAGTTAATTTCAATACACATGGACTAGGCAGATCATTAAAATGGAGGTATTCAATTTATATATTTATATAAACTCTTACCATGTTCCAGGAAGAATTAAGGATACTGACATATAGAAATACTTTCTTTACACAATAGAAATAGTCTTGAAAAAGTTCAAATTAATTAATGGTTGAAATACACTGTGGTAACAACTTACAGGAAACCAGAGAAATAATTGTTTGGTACTCTCCTCCACATACCTATCACATGTGTGTGTGTCTACATAAAACAAGTGTTCTCAAGGTAGTATCTATCCTTAATAGGTTTAATTTTTAAGTTCTCATTTACATAAATTTGAAAAGTAGAATATCAAAATCATATTCATATAGGAGGAAATACAAGATTACTCTTGGTCTTCTGAATCACATTCTCCAACAACCCTCTGAGAGATCCGTCAAATTAAATAGTGATCTCTTCATAAAATATTTTCTAAAAACCTGAGAGACAGATACGTGGCTGAAACATAACATTTTATAAGTAAACTTAACATCTGTTTAATTTACAAAAGATGAGAGAATTTTCTCACAAAAAATTGTCACCAGGTCAGCTATTATTAACAAAACTCGTATTTATATGTCTTAGACAAAAGTCTGTATGACTGTCCTCTTGATCCACATCTGTACTTTGGTACATAAGATCATTCTCAAGATTGAATTCACAAAGCCTGCCTACTTAAGATCAATTTACTTACCCCAGCAAGACATTTTTCCAGTGTATCCAAAATAATCAACTGAGAGAGATATAAATTTTTTTCAGCAGCTTCTCCAAATATTCTCTAACAGAAAAGATATTCAGAACATAAAAGTTAGTTTCACTCTCTGCTACCAATCAACACACATCTGAAAAGTGAAAGACTAAAAGATCAACAATAATCTTCTATTTTATCTCCCAGATTACACTATACTTAAATTTATTATTTCTGATTTTATCCTAATCCTCATAAAAACTAAATTCTCAGGCAAACAGAAATGGCATTTATTAAGAGTTTGCCATTAACCTTGTAACAGTAAAAGATGCTGTTTTGGTTCATGTTTTAAAAATATGTAGGATTTAGACACACATATAGATCTGTACCAGAATCTTGAATTGGGGATTTAACTACACTTTTATGCCAAGAAATAATCAAAGTCTTAATTTTTATAGCAAAAAAATGCTACAGCACCATAGTGAATTTTAAGTACTCACTATCCTCAAAATGAATACTACGTATGTATTAATAAGAGACTATGGTTTTGAAAACTTATTTAATAAGCACTAAATGAAAGCCAATATAACAATGCTGTTTTGTTTTGAAAAGAGGGTCCCAAATATTAAAATATTTCAATCTAACTGGGAACACAGCCATATATTCATATGTGCAAATACTAACCTGTGCCCCACACACTGCAACAGAGGAGCTAAAAAAATATTAAATGTCTTTAGGTAAATCTCTTTATATATTTATAAATAGTCCTACTTTTGGGGGGAAAATACTAATTTTTTCCATAAAGAAGGTAAACAATTTTCTACACCTCCAGTTTATTAGTTTTGTACGTTTAGAGTATTGTGTAAGCAACTTTCTTAAAAGGAAACACACCAAGGATGATGTGAACAAAAAGTTAAACACCACATGCTCTCACTCATATGTAGAAGCTAAAAAGAGTAAAAAGTAGAAGACAGGTCACTAGAGGGAGGAAGGGTAGGACAGGGGGAATCGGGGTGGGTAGAGATTTGTTAAAGGATACAGAAATACAGATTTATAGGAAGAATAAGACTTAAGTGTTCTATACTACTGTAGAATGACTACATGAACATTATAAAGTTTTTTTTTTTTTTGAGACGGAGTCTCATTGTCACCCAGGGTGGAGTGCAGTGGCGCATCTTGGCTCACTGCAAGCTCCGCCTCCCGGGTTCACACCATTCTCCTGCCTCAGCCTCCCGAGTAGCTGGGACTATGGGCACATGCCGCCACACCCCGCTTAGTTTTTTTTTTTTTTTTGTAGAGACAGGGTTTCACCGCCCGTCTCAGCCTCCCAAAGTGCTGGGATTACAGGTGTGAGCCACTGCGCCGGCCTACAGTTAACATTACATAGTTTCAAATAACAGGAGAATATTCAATATTTCCAACACAAAGAAATGATAAATGTTGAGATGATGGATATGTTAATTACCCTAGTGGGATCACTATGTATTGTATGTATTGAAACATCAATGTACCCATAAACATGTACAATTACTGTATATCAATTAAAAAATAAAACAGAACAAGAGAAAAAGTATTTAAAATATGGGAATAAGGCAAAAAGGTAACTTCATGTCTTTTCAATGTCATACTAGAACATTATCTAATAAACCTAAGGAGCATCTCAAAAAAAAGGGAGGGGGAATGATCTTCACAACCTATAACCAGTTGTTTCACAACTCAATAAAACAAATACAAATTGGGATTATAAATGCAGGCTGGGCACGGTGGCTCACATCTGTAATCCCAGTACTTTGGGAGGCCGAGGCAGGCGGATCACCTAAGGTCAGGAGTTTGAGACCAGCCTGGCCAAAATGGTGAAACCTTGTCTCTACTAAAAATACAAAAAAATTAGCCGAGCATGGTGGCGC
The DNA here is from genome assembly GCF_047675955.1 of Chlorocebus sabaeus. Lineage (NCBI taxonomy): Eukaryota > Metazoa > Chordata > Mammalia > Primates > Cercopithecidae > Chlorocebus > Chlorocebus sabaeus. Next base: position 29,346,024 of record NC_132919.1, on the reverse strand, counting down.
ATGCCTGTAATCCCAGCTACTGGGGAGCCTGAGGCAGCAGAATCACTTGAACTAGGGAGGGGGAGGTTACGGTGAGCCGAGATTGCGCCACTGCACTCCAGCCTGGGTGACAGAATGAGACTCTGTCATTCATTCATTTATTCATTCATTCATTCATAAATAAATAAATGCTAAAGACTGGTAGACAGTTCAGAGTTAATCAAGGAAAATCCAGATTAGTTGCCAGGAGCTGAGTATGTTAGTTTGGAACAGCTTAGAATGGAGACATTAAATAGGAATTTAGAGAGAGGAAGGGATCACTTAAGAGACAAAAGATGTTGTATGTTCAAAGGTACAGTGGGAGAATAGTTGGAGTACTCTGAAGTCTAGGAAACGTCAATAGATTTTAGAAAATGGGAAGAAGAAAGAAATGAGTTTTTAACAGTGGAATTATTTGATGAAACTGGTATTTGAGAAAAACTGTTTCAACAACAGGCTAACTACTACAGAATCTGTCACAGGTTACAGAAGGTAGAAAAAACACAGTAATTATCTTCATTAAAATATCAATCCACATTTTAGGACTATGAGATCATATTCTATCATCTACTTAGGGCTGAGACAATCATATGTAAATTGAAATAAGATGCTGAAGAAAAATATGTGTAATAGATTACTGTAGTCAGTTCGTGTATGACACAAAAGCTGTATGAAATCCTAATTCAAGAAAAATACTGGAAAAGGAAATATGGTCACAAAGAATAGGAGATGTTTCTAAGGGAAACAATAAATTAAAATGAAAGTTAGTTACTTGTGCTCACTGAATCTAAAACCCAGCTAATTAAAAATTTGAACAAATAAAATAAAAAAGGTTCTCTATGCTTGTAAACAAAATAAGATTAATGGTTATATCCAAAGTCCACAGAAAATCCCTTTCCATACTTCAAAATATGCTGTTCTAAACTTTTTAAACAAAAACAAAAGAAAGCAAATTCCCCGAAACACAGTAACCCAAATACTCACCATATTGTTAACATTCTTTAAGATAGTAGTGAGGCCGCTTATAACCAAAGAAAACTTGTATTTGGAAATATTGATTAGACATTCCTTGTTGTGCTCAGTACTGACTTTGGTATGTGTGTTCTGCTGTCCTGTTTTTATTGGAAGCTGAAAAAAAAAGAAAAAAAAACATGTTAAGAGCTTATCCTTAAAAATGACTATAAATAACTTACTTCCCATTGAAAATCATGTTGTTTTAGGAAAATTGTATCAACCACAGATACCTATATTTGCACCTCAAACTCCAATTTTCAAACTCCAATATATGATACACAGATAACTATATCTGAATCTCAAACTCCAATATATGATAGCATTTATTATAGTAAATCTTAAATTCTTTGGAAACTTTCACTTTTGCAGCTTTCTTTCTGGAAGTCTTAAATCTCTAGCTACAAAATTAAATTCTTTACCCAGCACTATATAAGAAATGATGACTCACAGAAATAGAGCTATTTCCTTGCGGCTAAAAATTATTTCAGAGAATGTCTGCAATAAAATGCATACAACCGTTTCCCTTATCCATTGAACTCAGACATTAAAAGAAAAACAGACCAAGAAAATCTATGTCCTAGACCTCTAGTCAATAATGGCAAACAACTGCTGATTGTTCAGAAGCAAGAACAAACTATAAAACCTGGAAAAAATACAGTAAGACTGACTCAGTAAGATAAGCACCCTCAGCTACACAATCGAAGGGATAAAAGAACACAAGTAGATAAATCCCATGAGAAAAAATATTCTATGAGAAGATCACATTTACATTTCTCTGTGAATAAGTTCCACTGTCTAGAAGTTCATCTCTACTCTGCTCAAAAACAGCAAAAGCATCATGGACATACTTATTGTTAATATTAAACCCTGCTAATGCTAACAAAGAAACCTACCAATGTTCCTCTGTGAAAAAAACAAACCTGAATATAACATTCTGATTTTTAACATAGTACAACTAAAGGTGGAAAGAGACCGAGGGGCATGCCCAAGTTTGCTAAATCAGTTAATAATGGATGATTACCTTGATAGTAAAGAAATACTAAACAGGCTGGGCACGGTGGCTCAGGCCTGTAATCCTAGCACTTTGGGGAGGCTGAGGCAGGCAAATCACGAGGTCAGGAGATTGAGACCATCCTGGCCAACATGGTGAAACCCAGACTCTACTAAAAATACAAAAATTAGCTGGGTGTAGTGCCATGCACCTGTAATCCAAGCTATTTGGGAGGCTGAGGCCTGCCAAATTGCTTGAATCCAGGAGGCAGAGATTGCAGTAAGCCGAGATCACGCCACTGCACTCCAGCCTGGTGATAGAGCGAGACTCCATCTCAAAAAAAAAAAAAATACTAAATGAAATGGGGGGGGGGGCATTTTTAGAGTGTAAAGGAGTGGGCAGAACAGAAACTACAAAACTTTGTAATGTTAATTATAAAGATTATGGAGGAAAAAAACCTGAAGGGCCAAAAATAGGACTTTCAGAAGACGGTAGGAGCTAAAATGCAGCTTGTGAATCTCCCTAAGTATCCCGTAAAAATCAGAGAAACGGCCAGGTGCAGAGGCTCACATTTGTAATCCCAGAACTTTGGGGGGCCGAGGCAGGCAGATCACTTGAGGTCAAAAGTTCAAGACCAGCCTGGCCAACATGGTGAAACCCTGTCTCTACTAAAAAATACAAAAAATTAGCCAAGCATGGTGGCACACATCTACTAGGGAGGCTGAGGCACGAGAATGGCTTGAACAGCAGGTGGAGGTTGCAGTGAGCTGAGATCACACCACTGCACTCCAGCTTGAGCATCAGAGGCTCTGTCTCAAAAAAAAAAAATTAGAGAAACTAGAATTCTTCTAGTAAAACCACAAACTGATGAACATCTACATGAAAATGAAGGGACAAGGCCCCTCATTCCCAAACCCAGAGAAGTGAACAAATAGAAACAAACCATTTACAGTTACAAAACTGGATGGGGACAGGCGCAATGGCTCATGCCTATAATTCCAGCACTTTTTTGAGGCTGAGGCAGGAGGACTGCTTGAGTCCAGGAGTTTAAGATCAGCCTGGGCAACAGAGTGAGACCTCATCTTTACTTTTTTTTTAAAAAAAAAAAAAGCTAGTCTTCGTAGTGTGTGCCTGTAATCCAGTTACTCAAGAGGCTGAGGCAGGAGGACTGCTTGAGTCCAGAAAGTTGCAGTGATCTAGCCACTGCACTCCAACCTGGCCAATGGAGTGAGATCCTGTCTCTGGAAAACAAAAAACAAAAACACTGGTGTGGTATAAGCATCTATGCAAGAGAAAGCAGGTGGAAGGAGAATGTCTAATGGATCTGACAAGAGGAGATTCCCCAATGTACTACATCCTTAATAAAAAGCACAGCAGCCCAATTTAGGAATATTAGCCAAAACAGAGGGTAGTTATGCTTACTGCAATTTGCAGATGAGTGAAAAAGGCCTATGATAAAGTCTGAAGAGAATGGAGCACATTTAAAACCATCACTGTCTAATAGAATTTGCTGTGGTAATGATACTGCTCTGTATGGGCAATGCCCAATATAATAGCCACTAGTCGTCACATGTCGCTATTAACCACTTGTAACATAGCTGGCATAGATGAGAAATCAAAAGTTTAAAGTTTATTTAAATTATTATTAAAGTTTATTTAAATTTAGCTTTAAGTAGCCACACATGTAATTATTAGATCTGACTGGACAGCACAGTTCTAACCCACACTGAGAAGAAACTGCTGAGAATAAACTCCAAACCGAAAACAGGGGTAAAGGGAGAAAAGGAAAAAGGTCCAAATAAAGATGAAAAACAGAAAGATGAACAAGAGAGTTCTGAAAGAATGAGACCATTTTTTTTTTTAAATTTCATGAAAATAAAAAAAGAATAAGCTCTAGAGCCATAAAGCTACAAAGCTATCCTGGCCTACAAATCTCTCCTACCAATTCAGAAAAATTAATTTCACATAAAAATGAGCCAACAGAAAAGCACTATGATCAAATAATATGTAAAGTTATTATAAGAAAAAAGAATACAAAACAGAAAAACATAAGAATAAGGATCTAAACAACAGAAAATCAAAGTATCCAAAAAGACATATCCACCAAGAGATGAAAACTGTAAATTATTACTTCAAAGTGAGCTAAGAGAAATTAAGAAAAATACAAAAGATGTGGAATAACACAAATAAGAATTACAGATAGAAATAAGTTGGTAGAACTCAAGAAATAATTAGAAGATAAATCATTTCAGAAATGAAGACTAACCAGAAGATACACAAGAATGAATTAACACAGAAGATAATGCTTTAAGAGTAAACGAATGTGGAAAAAAAAAGGAGGAATAAGGAGGAAAGTTGTAATATAAAAAAGTAATTACATATGAGATAGTAAGGATTTGCAATAAAGTGACAAAAAAGATACAAAAAGAAGATCCAACATACATATAACAGGAATCACCAAAGAAAGAAACCAAACCAATGGAATAAAATGGATAGTAGAAACTAGAATTCAAGAAAACTTTTCTGAAATTATTATCGAAATTTTTAAAAACTTGAAGCTGTATCTTTAATGTGCATACCACACACCTGGAAAAAGTGAGCCAGAATGACCAACACCTGAACATATTTTGAACTTCTGTCAACAAGAAAAAAAAATCTTTTGAACTCACAAGAAGAGGAAATTATTTATACAAAAAAAAAATTAGACTCTCATCAGACTTTGACAAAATTTTGTCAGAAAACAATAAAGTAAAATAAATGTAAGATATTTAAAGAAAACATAAACCAAGGATTTCATATATAGCCAAACTGAATTCAAATACAGTCAGCCCTCTGAATCCATGAGTTCTCCATCTACGCATCCAAGAAACTGCAGATCAAAAAAAAAAATTTAGTATGTCTGTACAGAACATGTACAGACTTTTTGTCATTATTCCCTAAATAACAGTGTATAACAACTATTTACATAGTATTACATTATATTAGGTATTATAAATAACAACTATTTACATAGTATTACATTGTATTAGGTATTATAAGTAATCAAGGGATGATTTAAAGTACACAGAAAGATATGTGTAGGCTATATGCAAATACCACACCATTTCATATCAGGGACTTGAGCATCTAAAGATTTCACTGTCCATGGGCGGTCCTGGAACCAATGTCTCAGATACTGAGAGACAATTGTATAGCAATGACAAACTGTTCTAAACTGCAAGAACCCTGGAAATTTTGTTCCCTTTTCCTTTTCCTGGAGGATATACTAGGGCATATGCTTCAGATGACCAAAATACCTCAGGAGATATCCACATTAATAAGAATCATGAAATATATTTAGTCATGTGTCACTTAATGATGGGGTATGTTCTGAGAAATGTGTCCTTACATGATTCCACTGTCATGTGACATCACAGTGTACTTATACAAACCTAGATAGTATAGCCTGCCGCACCCCTAGGCTATATGGTATACAGGGTACAAAACTGTACAGCATGTTACTGTTTTGAATATTCTTGGCAACTTTAACACATAGTGTTTGTGTATCTAAACGTAGAAAAGGTAAAGATACCGTATTATAATACTAAGGGACTCCCATTACATATGCAGTCCATCATTGACCAAAATGTCATTATGTGGAGCATCACCGTATTTTTTCTTTCTTTTTTTTTTTTTGGAGACAGAGCCTTGCTCTGTCACCCAGGCTGAAGTGCAGTGGCATAATCTCAGCTGACCATAACCTCTGCTTCCCAGGTTCAAGCGATTCCCCTGCCTCAGCCTCCCTAGTAGCTGGGATTACAGGCGTGCACCATCATGCCTGGCTATCTTTTTTGTATTTTTAGTAGAGACGGGGTTTCACCATGTTGGTCAGACTGGTCTTGAACTCCTGACCTCAGGTAATCCACCTGCCTCGGCCTCCCAAAGTGCTGGGATTACAGGCATGAGCCACTGCGCCCAGCTGGAGCATCACTGTATTTTCTAAAAGAACTGAGAATGGTGGTAATAAGGGAGAAAGTATATTAGGTGACTGCTTTATGTACTTGATAATATAGATACAATTATCAAAATTGAGGAGAGGGAGGGTGGTGACAGCATATAAATAGCAGATTATGTTTCTTGTCTTGTTATTAACTGAGAGTAAAATGCTAGGAAAAAAGATGAGAAAAGGAGGTTTCTAGTTCATTTCATTATTGCTCAGAGTAAAAAACCAACACATAATACCCCTCCACCCCAAAAGAGAAGGAAATTAGAATACCATATAAAGGTATTAATATAATGGTAACCACCAGAACAAAAACACAAATTGTACTGGTGGTGTGTGGTGTGTTAACTGTTAAGCTGGGAACTACTTTCCCAGATCCCATTCACTGTATGGTTCTGGGTTAGAGTTGGTCTAAAGGGTAATTTGTACAGGCTGTCTATCCCTAATCCAAAAATCTGAAACCTACAACACTCTAAAATCCAAACTTGTTGATCAACAACATGACTCTCAAAGGGAAATGCTCATTTCAGATTAGGGATGATCATGATGAGTAAAATGCAAATATTCTAGAACCCAAAAATATCTGAAATCCAAAACACTTCTGGTCCCAAGCATTTCAGATAAGGGATACTCAACCTGTATAAAATTTGTTTGAAATGTGGAAGTGAAGCAGCAGCTATTGTTCTGAAGGTTTTCACACTAAGATACAATGAGAGACAGATACAGAGCACCCAGAAAGTTCCAGCTTTTACTCTCTTTCACTCTACGTCCAGCTCTTTCTTTGGACCAGTGGTCACTTTGCTGACCAATACTAGCCCAAACCTACCACCAGATGCTTGGGTGCAAACCTACAGGGCTTTGTAAGACAAACCTTACATGGCAAGAGTGTCCCACAGTGCCCTCTTCAAGCTCCTCTTTCATAATCTCACTTCAGTGACTGGATATACTTAATTTCTCAGATTTCCCAAACCCCTCCAACTTATCTATCCATTGTCATTGATTTGGACGATCTGGTTAGTGGACTCCCCTGATCCTCCAATTCCCCGTTCTAGATACTCACCTCACTTAATCCCCTCAAAACTGTATACAATCTAATTTCTACAATAAATTCCTTATCATTACACAGTCTGAATGTGGTCTGAATAAATCTTTCTAAATACAAAAATATACGTTGAGGCCAAGGCACACAATTGAAACCAGCCTGGCCAACATCGTGAAACTCCATCTCTACCAAAATACAAAAAAATTAGCCGACCATGGTGGTGCACAACTACAGTCCCAGCTACTTGGGAGGCTAAGGCATGATAACTGCTTCAACCCAGGGGGCAGAGGCTGCAGTGAGCTAAGCCCCACTGCACTCCAGCCTGGGCAACAGAGCAAGACTCTGTCTCAAAAAGTGTGTGTGTGTGTGTACGTGTACGTGTATATATGTGTATATATTTATATATGCTGAAAGAGCAAATAGCATGAACACAGTGACACTTAAATAAAAGGCATGTATAAAATTAAATGTAATGTAAAACCAAAAAATGAATCAAAATTCATTAAACGATAGAATAATCTCCAGGATATATCTTAAGTTAAAAAAAAAAAAGATGGAGAAAATATACACAGCATGTTCCATTCATCTAAGAAGAGGGAGGAGATAGAAATATATGTTTCTTATATTAAGAAACAAAACAAAGCAGCAGAAGAATGAAATGCTCAAAAAAGTTAGTGGTTGCCTTTAGGAAATGAAAAGAAATAAAGTAGAAGTGACAAGGATAGAATCCATATTCTATATGGAATACATATTGTTTTTGTAGATTTCATTTTAGAACTATGTAACTTACATAAACATAAAATTAAAATTTTAAGAAGTCTAGAAATCAAAAATGAACAAATGAACTGAAATCTGTATCTAATTCTTTAATGGTATAATCATAAAGAAAGGAACTAAATAATTCTGTGGTATTTTAATTCCATCACTCCTAGTGTCTCTAAAAACCCAAGACTTTCAGCATGGGAAATAAAAGTAATGGTAAAGTAAAGCACCTGTAGTCTTGAATTTTAAATAGAAGTATCTATATGAAGTCAAGATATTTTATTTTGTATTTTAAAACATATACTTCTACTTTTGTCCACTGAAAATGCCTAGAAACAATGACCAATCCCATAGTAATGACTAATGACCAATCCCATAGTAATCCTCACTCAGTTGTAATCTTGAACTACCATTTCCCAGTAAAAGGAATCTGAACTCCTTTAGGAAATGGCTGCTTCTATGTCTGGAGGTAAAAACACACACATATATACACACACACACACACAAAGGACATAATGACCCTGGAACATCTTGTCATACCAGACAGCACCACTGACTAATAAGGGTCAAGTCAAAAATGGTTAGGAATGAATTTTAAAGAGGTCCCCACTGGCCAAAAGTGTAATAATTTGAACATTGTTAAGGATAGCAATTTACTGAAACATATTAAATATATTTAAATCCATACTACTGTTTCCATGTAGGACAGAGTAATTTACTGCAGAACAATAGCTCCCACCACAAACTTAATTTCTAACAAAAGATGAAATATAAAAATCATCTGTTTGAAGAATTCAGAGAGCTACTGAAGGAACAGGGATTAGTAACACTAAGATTCCAAAAAGAGTGAGCTATAATGAGATAAGGGGATCTTCTGCAGCTGCTTTTCCCCTGGGACATTTGCAGATTCTGGTCAGGAAAAGAGATTGAGAAATAAGGCTTTTTTTCCCCAGGCAATATATCTCTATTGGAAGAAGAAACCATCAGAGATTCTGGTGTTCACTGAGAGCTAGATTGGCAAAACTGAAGACGTGAGAGAATCTTAAATGCCCCCATGAGTGGAAGAGTGTAAAAAGGCTAAACTAAAAACTTCTGAAAAGCAGAATTTGAAAGCCTTGCAGCTTCAAGATGACAAGAGAGTTCAGAACCTGCTAGTGGAGACCTTAGTAAATACAGTTCTCAGTGACAAGCCCTGGAAGGCTGTGTCTTCTACAAACAGGAGCACATTACAGCAACTGGAAACCTTGGTGAGCTACTAGTAGGTGTGTAACTCAGCACTTACCTTGGAAACTGGCATTATCTGCTGAAATTGGCATTATCTGTTAAACGTGAACACACACACACACACACATTCAGCAATTTCACTAGATTTATATACCCAACAGAAATGTATATATGTTCACCAAAAGACAGGCACAACAATGTTTTATAGCAGCATGTTTTATAATTTCCAACAACTGGAACAATCCAAATGTCAACAGCATAAATGGTTTATAAAAACTGGTATAGTCATACCATGAAAAAATACACTATAATTGTGAGCTTAATTTCACAAATACAATACTGACAGAAGTCAGAACAAGATATACTGTATGATGTTACATAAATTTCAAAACCATGCTAAATTCATCCCATGATTTCAGAAGTCAGGATAGATCCCTGGAAGACAGTGACTGAAAGGAAACACAAGGAGGACTTCTAGATTCACAGCATTGTTTTATTTCTTGATCTGGATACTGTTTACACTGGTGTGTTTACTTTGTGAACATTTAACTGAGCTGTGTATTTACAATTTGTGCCCTTTTCTATACACATAACAGAAAGTTTGCTAAATATATGCTTAAATCCATGAATGCATAATGATAATAAAAAACAAAAACAAATTGGCCATTTGGTGGATACAGAGAAATCGTGGTAGACCCTGAGGTGCTACCCAGTTCCTCCTTCAAAAAAGGACTTGCCTTAAATGCTGGGAGTGCTATCAGTCAGCCCCTTCAGGGAATGCCTCACCTACAGGCAACAACCCTGTTCAAGGTCATACCCTTCCCAAGATAACCCACATCCAAGGACTAATTGATATGGCAATATAAAGGCCTGGACACCTCAGCCACCGCAATTCTGGGCAACTCAGAAGAGCCATTCTTGCCCCAGGCTCCCATTCTCACTCCAGGCTCCCAGTGGGGGTTGGCCAAAGCTGGTGTTGGGCCTGCACTGCATTTGCCCAGTGCTCCTCACTCCCAGCTGTTGATTTCAAAGAAAAAAAGATAACAACAAAAAAGCTGATTAACTTCCAATTGAAGACTAAGTTTGAAAGCTAGAGAACCTCTGAAAACAGAGACTCTCCTCTCCTGCAGCAAGAGGGCAGAGAGACCTAAGGACCAGAACCAGCACTTAATTATCGCTCATTTATTATACTTCGATATCTCAGAGATATACAGGTTGGATGGATGGATGGATGGATGGATGGACGGAAGGACCGACCGACGGACAGACAGATAGATTAGGTATCTAAATCTATATGTGTTGAGCTTCAAAGGTTGAACTCCCAAAGGCAACAGGTCACCTACGCCCAGATCAGGGAACCGGCTGGGAAAGAACAAGATTCTGACACATGGAATGGAAACATCTGGGTTGGTGCTCCCAAAAATCTTGTCTCCCCAGATTCCTGAACCTTCTGCCAACAACTAGTGAGCCTGGAAGAGAACCCCAAGCCACAGATAAGATTGAGACCCCAACCAAAACCTTGATTTCAGCCTGGTGAGAACCCAGCTAAGCAATGCCCTGACTCCTGACCCACAGAAACTGTAAGATAGTAATTTTGTGAGTTTGAGGCTACTGTTTGTGGTAGTTTGTTACACGGCAATAGAAAACTAGAACAACTACCAAACCTGAATCTATAATGTAAACTCTTGTGAGCTTCAGATGTGTTATCCAAATGTCCATTTGGTTTCTCCACATGGATAACTTGTAGGCACTTCAAACTCAACATTTCCAAAGCTTAATTCATAATCTTCCTACCATGTTTCCTGTCTTAGTAAATAATACCACAATCTCCAGTGTCAGCAACACCATATGGAACAGAAGAACTGCCCAGTTGAACCTGTTCTCTCAGATGTCCCATGCTGGACATCTGAGAATCTTCATGATACTTTGTTCCCTTTACTTCATCTCCCTTTAGTCAGAGGAATTTTAAAAATATATTTTGGTCTCCACCTTTACTCATTTCTCAACTTGCTTAGAAGCCAGGCAGGGAAGGAAGAAAAGTGGTACTCAGATCTCCCAGGCTCCTACTAACAGCACCAAATCCTATGACAGAGAAAAAAAAAAAAATCAAGATTAAGGAGTTGTAAGTAACCAAGAATTTATCAGATGAGGTGGTCAGGGGAAGCTCTCTGAAGATGTGACATTTGAGCAGAGACCTAAAAGTAGTAAAAAAAAAAAAAAAAAAAAAAAAAAAAAGGGAAGACCAGCCATGGGATTAGTGGTTGACACCTCTAATCCCAACACTTCGGGAAGCCGAGGCAGGCGGATCACATGAGGTCAGGAATTTGAGACCAGCCTGGCCAACATGGGGAAACCTCGTGAAACCAAAAAATACAAAAATTAGCCAGGCATGGTGGTACATGCTTGCAGTCCCAGCTACTCAGGAGGCTGAGGTGGGAGAATTGCTTTAAACCGGGAGACAGAGGTTGCAGTGAGCCAAGATCACACCACTGCACTCCAGCCTGGGCAACAGAGTGAGACCCTGTCTCAAAACAAATGAATGAATGAATGAATGAGAATGGGAAGACCCATGCAAAGATCTAAAGAAGAGCATTCACGGCAGTAGTTGCAAGTAAAATGGATCCGATGTTGGGTGTGGCATGTTCAAAGCCTACCAAGAGGGCCAATGTGGTTAACCCAAAGGCAACAAAAGAGGAAAATCTAGGGGATGCAGTCAGAGATTCAAGAAGCAGGAGTCAGATCATGAAAAGCCTTATAGGCCATTTTAAGAACTTTGAATTTATTTTGAATTTGATGATGTCGCAGATTATATTTTCCAACTGTCAAGTATCTCTCATCCCACTTGCTTTCCTGAAATAAGACTTTGCCACTCCCTCATTAGGAAGAGAAATTTATTTTTCTACCTCCTTTCATCTAGCAGGTCCCAGTGACTATTCTGACCAATAAAATATGGCTGAAAGGCACACTGTGTAGTTCCAGGCCACAGCCCTTAATTGGTCTGACAGTTTTCATTTCCCTCTTCCTAGAAGTCAGCTGCCATGTAAAAAATGGGACTACTCTGAGATCAGCAAATGCTGTGAGAAGCCGAGGCCACACGCAAAGATTCTGAAGAATGGGACGCCATTATGGAGAGAGAGGCCAAGAAGCACTGATGAGCCAGACATGTGACTGAAGAAGCCATAATGGAAGGAATTCTCCAGTGTCAGCAACACCATATGGAACAGAAGAACTGCCCAGCTGAATGTGTCATGAATTCCTCTACCCCAAAAATTGTGAGCACAATAAAATGGTTGTTTTAAGGCTACAAGGCTTTGGAGTAGCTTATTATACAGCAATAGATAACGAAAAGACAGGGGAAGAAGGCACTGAAGGAATTTAAGCAAAGGAATGACATAATCCGATTTATGTTTTTAAAAGGACCCTCTTGTTGCTCTATGTTAGAAAACAGTCTTACTCAAGGGAGGATGGTAGCTCAGTTAAGCTAGTAAGAACAGAAAAGAAAGTAGTGAGATGTTATAATAGATTTAGAAGGGGGATGCTTATTTAAAACGGTAAGCTGATTCTGAAGTTAATTTAGAAGAATAAACTTGTGAGAATATCTAAGAAATTTTTGAAAAACAAGAACAAGGCCAGGCGCGGTAGCTCACGTCTATAATCTCAGCACTTTGGGTGGCTGAGGAGGGCAGAGCACGAGGTCAGGAGATCAAGACCATCCCGACTAATACGGTGAAACCCCGTATCTACTAAAAATACAAAAAAAATTAGCCGGGCGTGGTGGTGGGTGCCTGTAGTCCCAGCTACTCAAGAGGCTGAGGCAGGAGAATGGCGTGAACCCGGGAGGCGGAGCTTGCAGTGAGTCGAGATTGTGCCACTGCACTCCAGCCTGGGTGACAGAGCAAGACTCTATCTCAAAAAACAAAACAAAACAAAGCAAAAAAAGAAAAACACGAACAAGAGACATGACCAAGTACTGAAATATACTGTTAAGCTCTTATAACACAACCTGTACAAGTATAAATTAATTTCAGTCACAGAAAAGATACTCCTATTTACACAGAAATTTAATATAATAAAGGTGGTTTTTCAAATCAATGGTAAAGAATGGATTAGTCAACACAATGATGCCACATCAAAAAGACAAGACTAATTCACACCAAATTTTAAAATATACGGGCGCTGCCAGGTGTGGCAGCTCATGCCTGTAAAACCAGCACTTTGGGGAGGCTGAGGAAGGAGGATCACTTGAGCCCAGGAGTTTCGGACCAGCCTGGGCAAAAAAGTGAGACCCTGTTTCTACAAAAAAAAAAGCATTTAAAAATTGGCTGGGGGTGGTGGTATGCACCGCGAGTCCCAGCTACTTGGGAGGCTGAGGTGGGAGGATATCTTGAGCCCGGGAGGTTGAGGCTGCAGTGAGCCGTAATTGCATCACAGCACTCCAGCTTGGGCGACAGAACGAGACCTGTCTCAAAGAGTGTGTGTGTGCACGTGCGTGCGTGCGTGTGTGTGTGCGTGTGATTAAGAAAAAACAAAGCCATAAAACTATTAGGACAAATACTAAAGAATAATTTAATAATACTGGAGTGAGAAAGATTTTCCTAAGCAAGACAAACACACAGCACCTATAATAAAAACAATGATATTTGCCTACAAGAAAATGTATAAATTCTATAACAAAAAGACACTGCTAATAAAGAAACAAACAGGAGGTAAAAGAATGTACAATTAGCTACCAAAAAGTTTACATAACTAATAGATAAGGTTGTCTTGTCTATTAATAAGACTATTTATTGGAAAAACTTCAAGAAATAAGGGGCAATGCAAAGATAAGTGATCGGTAAATATATAAAAATATGACCATCTCATTAATAATTTTTTTTTTTTGAGACGGAGTCTCACTCTGTTGCCCAGGCTGGAGTGCAGTGGCGTGCTCTTGGCTCACTGCAAGCTCCGCCTCCCAGGTTCACGACATTCTCCTGCCTCAGCCTCCCGAGTAGCTGGGACTACAGGCGCCCGCCACCACACCTGGCTAATTTTTTGTATTTTTAGTAGAGACCGCATTTCACCGTGTTAGCCAGGATGGTCTCGATATCCTGACCTCATGATCCGCCCACCTTGGCCTCCCAAAGTGCTGGGATTACAGGCATGAGCCACCGCACTCGGCCTCATTAATAATTTTTAAAGTGCAAAATGAAATTAGACCACATTTGTAACCACATTTTTCACAAAAAAGGTAATATTGGAACACACATAAGAAAATAATTATGCCTAGAATGAGGAGGAAAAAACCTAGAACCAAATTAAAAATATGAGGTCATTGTATTTGAGAGGTAAGAATAAGATGATTTTTAAAAATTTTTACTTTTATGTGTTTCTCTTCAATTAGATACATTACTTTCACACAATTGGGGAAAACCCCTTTTTAAAAACATTTCTTGCTATATTATAGAAATCTTTGGGTATAATGGAAGAAATGTAAAGCTAAACTGCACGAAGAAATATAATTATCATCTCTATTAACAAACTATCAGCAACTTAAGATATAAGATTTCAAGAAACGAGGATTTAGCAAAAGAAGGCATAACATTAAGCAAAGCACTCTGTGAACAATGGTTAATTTGTTTCTAGTTTCACTTAGAAAATTCTTCAAAAGGTCACAGGCTAAAATTTTTGCCCCTGTGTACATTCTACTCATTTTCTAAAAGGCCCCTTAGACCATAATGGGGGTGGGGTTTACATTAAAATTCACATAAGTTTTCATCTAAATGAGAGAAAAAACAAAGAAAATAACCATGCTAGGGGGAAAGTGCCCAGTACATCAGCTCTAGACACCAGGTAACAAACATAAACCAGGAAGCAGCCCACACGACACGGAATTAAGTCCTCCTCCCAATAATCAGGGGAGTGAACTTGGAAGCACATCATTCCCTGCCCCAGTAAAGCTTTCAGATGATACAGCCCCAGCCAATGGCTTGACTGCAACCTCAAGAGACTCTGCTCCACAGGCATCCAGCTAAGGTACTCCTATCCCTCCTGACCCATAGAAACTGTGGGATAATAAATGTCTGTTGTTTTAAACTGCGAAGTTTTGAAGTAATGTGTTTTGCAGCAATAGATAACTAATATACTGCAAGTCTAAGTGCTGGAGAGTCAGAAAGCACCAATTACTCCCAAGAAAAGAAAAATAAGACTTTATCCCAACAGATCCCTGCTGGCTACAGAAAGGACAACATTTAAATTCTAACTAAAAGGCCATCAATAATGTCCCTGAAGAAACAGCACCAATACCAACACTGTAGTAAGAAAAAAAGGAAGAATATTTCTTTTATTAATACCTAAAATCACATATCCTTCCTAGATGTCTCTCAACTGAGAGAATAGAATTTCTGGTAAATATTTCAGATACTTAAAAAAAAAAAAAAAAAAAAAAAACCAGACTAAACACCTTCTATGTGTCAGGCATTATGCTGGGTACTACAGATACAACCATAAAGTTAAGCCTGATCTCTGCCCCAACAATACCTTCAAAAAAAAATTTGTGCGTATGAGATTTACAAGATGATATCATGGGATGTCTATAGACAATAAAATGGTTACTATAGTGAAAACATATCTATCAGTTAGTGTGTGTGTGTGTGTGTGTGTGTTACGAGCAGTTAAATTACTTAATAAAAATCCCTAATACAATTTTATTAACTATAGTCTTCATGTTATACCTAAGCTCTCCAGACTTCTTTATTCTACATATCTGCTATTTTGTTATCAATATAACCTAACCACTGTTTTATTCTCTATCTCTGTATATCTGACTTTTTAAAAACATTCCACATATAAGTGAGATTATATAGTATTTTTCTTTTTGTGTGTGGTCTATTTCACTTAGCATAAGGTCCAACCACATTGTGGTAAATGACAGAATATCCTTCTTTTTAAAGGCTGAATAACGTTCCATTGTATAAACACACACATACACATTTTCTTTATCAATTTGCCATCAACAGACACTTAGGCTGTTTTCATATCTTGGCTACCTTGGGAATAACACTGCAATGAACATGGGAGTGCAGACACCTTTATGAGGTGATTTCATCTCCTTCAAGTGTCCACCTTGAAGGGGGACTTACCCTAGCTATACTTTTGAAACACAAAAATTTCTATAAAACAAGGATTTTTAAGTGATAACTGATTCTAAGGATATATTGTTTTATTATAGAGTTGACACAAAATTTTTGTCTTTATAAAATTACTTGCTAGGGATCTTCTATTTGATCATCCAAGATAACAATATTGCTATAAACAATCACTAATTAGCACTTACTGAGCACAAGTACCAGGCACTAAACACATTATATACCTCATTGAATCCCACAATTGTCATTATCCCAATTAATCTCTCAGTCTGAGTCTCTGCCACTCTCCTTTTATTCTCCCACCACTTTCCTTATTCATACTTTCAGAGATGCCATCCTGAACCCCACAGCAGTAAGCTTCCTTGACCTCCCCTACATGATTCTTATTACTGTAATTACATAACCAGATGATATGGTGTTTAATATCCACTGTTGTGCTAGAATGTAAATTCCATGGGAGCAGGGCAGGTATCTTTCTTATAATCATTTTATCCCCTATGGTCAGGAGTTTTAAAAGGCAATTAGATGATCTCATTGTTCAGTTCCCACCTACGAGTGAGAACATGCGGTGTTTGGTTTTCTGTTCTTGTGATAGGACTCGGGAAGGGGAACATCACACACCGGGGCCTATCATGGGGAGGGGGGAGGGGGGAGGGATTGCATTGGGAGTTATACCTGATGTAAATGACGAGTTGATGGGTGCAGCACACCAACATGGCACAAGTATACATATGTAGCAAACCTGCACGTTGTGCACATGTACCCTACAACTTGAAGTTTAATAATAATAAATAAATTAAAATAATAATAATAATAATAATAATAATAAAAAGAAAAAAAAAATAAATAAAAGGCAATTAGAACATGCTTGCTAACGAAAGAAAAACGCACCGCCTCTTGCTGCCCTTAACAACCACCTTTTTACTGCCTAGGGCAGTATGCTTCTAACTGTTGTCCAAGAACAAGTGGTCTCTGCGAGTCTACCAATCAGTCTACAGATAGTTTGGTGATCTCAGAGGAAGAGACCCATCAACAATTACCTTCACCTGTGTTTTACAAACTTGAACTGTAAAATAGTATTTCTACAATAACCCTACTTCCTTACTTCGTTACTTCCTTAACGAGTGAAAATTTCTATAACATAAACCAGCAGCCTCTTTCCTTTATCTTGCTTCCAAGTCCGATAATCAGACATATATCTTCCCAGGCAACCAACCACGCAATATTTTCTGGAACAAACTAATGTTCAAAGAAAAGACACACATTTAGAAAGCCTCCAACAATAAAGTTAGTTCTCCACCAACTTACCCTACCCCATGCACATGAGCTTCCAATTATCTCATATTTAAGAGTAGAGACCAGGCACGATGGCTCATGCCTGTAATCCCAGCACTTTGGGAGGCCGAGGCGGGTGGATCACGAGGTCAGGAGATCGAGACCATCCTGGCTAACACGGTGAAACCCTGTCTCTACTAAAAATACAAAAAATTAGCCGGGCATGGTGGTGGGCGCCTGTAGTCCTAGCTACTCGGGAGGCTGAGGCAGGAGAATGGCGTGAACCCAGGAAGCAGAGCTTGCAGTGAGCCGAGATCGCGCCACTGTACTCCAGCCTGGGTGACAGAGCAAGACTCCGTCTCGAAAAAAAAAAAAAAGAGTAGATCTGCATTTTTTTCCAGCTTCGGGTATAACTGACAAAAATTATAATTTAAGGTCTACATGATAATTTAATAAATGTATACATTCTGAAATGATTACCACAATCGACACATCCATCATCACAGTTACCATGTGTGCGTGTGTGCGTGTGTGTGTAAAACATTTAAGATCCAAGACTAGGCCAGGTGCAATGACTCATGCTGTAATCCCAGCACTTTGAGAGGCCCTAGGCAGGCCAATCACTTGAGGACAGGAGTTTGAGACCAGCCTGGCCAACCTGGTGAAACCTCGTCTCTACTAAAAACACAAAATTTAGCCATGCATGGTGGCACATGCCTGTAATCCCAGCTACTTGAGAGGCTGAGGCACAAGAATTTCTTGAACCCGGGAGGTGGCGGTTGCAGTGAACTGAGATCATGCCACTGCACTCTAGCTTGGGTGACAGAATGAGACGCTATCTCAAAAAACAAACAAACAAAACTTTGATATTTAAAGTGAAAACAGCTCAGAATCACCAGGTATAAGTAAATCTTATTAACATGAAAGAAAAAGAACCAAGAAAACACAATTAATTTTGAGAAAAAAGATAATGAGGAAAGAGAAGAAAACTTCAAAAAAAGGTAAATTATTAGTATCTTAAAAAATACTTAAAAATTTAAAGAATGCTGCCTGTGATCCCAGCACTTTGGGAGGCCAAGGCGGGCGGATCACAACGTCAAGAGATTGAGACCATCCTGACTAACACGATGAAATCCCATCTCTACTAAAAATACAAAAAAAAAAAAAAGTCCCAGCTACTTGGGAAGCTGAGGCAGGAGAATGGCATGATCCTGTGAGGCGGAGCTTGCAGTGAGCTGAGATTGCGCCACTGCACTCCAGCCTGGGCGACAGAACGAGACTCCATCTCAAAAAAAAAAAAAATTAAAGAATACTATTTTTAAAATAGAGAGCAGGCCAGGTGCAGTGGCTCACACCTGTAATCTCAGCACTTTGGGAAGCCCAGGCAGGTGGATCATCTGAGGTCAGAGGTTCGAGACCAGCCTGGCCAACATAGTGAAATTTCATCTCTACCAAAAATACAAAAATTAGCCGGGTGTGGTGGCAGGCACCTATAATCCTAGCTACTCAGGAGGTTGAGGCAGGAGAATCACTTGAACCAGGGAGGTGGAGGTTGCAGAGTGCCGTGATCATGCCACTGCACTCCAGCCTGGGTGACACAGTGAGACTCCGTCTTAAAAATATAAAATTAAATATAAAGTAAAATAATAAATTAAATTAAAATTAAGAGAGCATAAGAACAAAAGAGAACATTCGGAATGTTAAATATACAGTGCAGTATGTTGGGAATCCCCAAGATCATCCACAGGTTCAGTGTTCTCTAGAAGGGCTCACCAGGACTCAGCATACAGTCATATTCATAGCTATGATTTATTATGCAAAATAATGCAAAGCAAAATCAGCAAAATGAAAAGCTGAAAATGGGACAAGGTCCAGAAGAAACCAAGTGCAAGCTTCCAAGTGTTGTCTCCCAGTGGGACCACACAGAACATGCTAAATTCTTCTAACAATGAGTCGTGACAACACATGTGAAATATTGCTTACAAGGTAAGTTCATTAGATACTTAGTGCTCAGGGTTTTCACCAGGGGCATCCTCTGCCTAAAACATACCAAATTCCAGGCACCCAGAAGGAAAACAGTCATTCAGCATAAACCACATTATACACACCATTTTAAGTACAATGAGCTATTCTTATCAGGGAATGGTAGGAACCCTTTCAAAATCTAAGCTCCCAGATATCAGCCGATCACCAAGCTTCGGAGCACGCCTTTCTAAAGATAATAGTCTTAAGGCCTGCTATGTTAACTTTGCACAGATAAAAGAAAACACGCCGGGCGCAGTGGCTCACGCCTATCTATAATCCCAGCACTTTGGGAGGCTAAGGCTGGCGGATCACGAGGTCAGGAGATTGAAACCATCCTGGCCAACATGGTGAAACCCCGTCTCTACTAAAAATACAAAAATTAGCTGCGCGTGGTGGCACGCACCTGTAGTCCTAGCTACTTGGGAGGCTGAGGCAGGAGAATCGCTTGAACCCGAGAGGTGGAGGTTGCAGTGAGCCGAAATCATGCCACTGCATTCCAGCCTGGCTAACAGAGCCAGACTCCGTCTCAAGAGAAAAAAGAAGACAGACAGGACAGGACAGGACAGGACAAGACAAGACAAAGGAAAAGAAAAGAAAAAAAAAGAAAAGAAAAGAAAAGGAAAGGGAAAGAAAGAAAACATTAAAGAGTTGGAAGATAAAGTCAAGATATTTTCTACAAAAAAAAAAAGACCATAAAAGAAAAAATATGTAAAAAATTACGAGTAATCAATTCCAACATGTGAAAAAAACAAAAAATAAATAAATAAGATAGGAAGACATTGCCAAAGAATAATACAAGAAGTTTTCCAGACTTGAAGAGTCTCTAAACTAAGTAAGACCCATTCGGTATCCCAGTATGTTATTACTGAACTGCAGAACAGCAAGGACAAAGGAAAAAAAATTCCAAGGATTCTAGAAAGGAAAAAATAAACAGATTGCTGACAATGCAACAGAAACCAGAATGGCATTGGGGTTAGCAATAATCTCAGTGATAAACTAAAAGGCAATGGAGAAGTGCTTTCCAAATTCTGAGAAAAAAAAAATTTTTCATATTAGAATACTTAGACAAATTATCAAAATTTTGTTTTCAAAAAAGGCAGAATAAAGACATTTGCAAACATTAAAGGTCTCAAAATTTACCTCCTTTGTACTTTTTTTTTTTTTCCGAGCAAGCTAGTGGAAGGTGTGCTGTAAATGAATGGGATCCACAAAACAAGGAAATAAACACAGGAGACAAGCAATGGGAATTTCCAAAATGATGCTGAAGGGAGAACTCAGGAGGCACACCTGGTACAGCAAGCAGTCATTTCCAAATAGGAGCATGGGAGGAAATCCTCAAGGAAAACGGTCACATTGGACAGATTAACAGGTTTGACCCTGTGTGAAAAAGTGTACTGAGAACGTGTTAATGATGTAAAGAAATAACAATAGGTACATAAAAACTGAAGCAAATGGAAAAAAAAAAAAAGAGAGAGACTAAATGAGACTTACTAAATTTAGGAGACACAAAAAATTGTACCAGAAAGTAAACTTAATCACAGTACAGTTCTTGGCTCAGCCTCAAACAACATTACATACATCTAATTGTACTCCCAGAAGAAAACTAATAGAAATACAGAAAAGAAACAATATTTGAAAAGGTAATGGCTATTCTTTTAGACCTGTTAGACAACAACACATGTCAGTACCAAGAAGTCTAAAAACTCAAAGCAGAATAGAGATCTATATACCTACAAACATTTTGGTGAAACTACAGAACAAACAACAAAAAGGAGACCTAAAAAAAAAAAAAACAACCGGAGAGAAAATATCACCTATAAAATAAAGGCAATTACGTCAACTGAATTCTCAACGGCTATGATAGCAGACAGATAGTGAAATAGTATCTTTAACATACTGAGGGAAACATAACTGTCCAGAATTCTATATATCCAGCAAAACTATCATTCAAGAATAAGGGAGAAATAAAGATACAGTAGTCTCCCCTTATCCATGGGGCATAAGTCCCAAGACCCCCAGTGGATGCCTGAATCCAGAGATAGTACCGAACCCTATATACACACTATGTTTTTTCCTACACATATATGCCTATAAAAAAGTTTAATTTGTAAGACACAGTAAGAGATCGACAATAATAACTAATTTTAAAAAAAGAACAATTGTAACAATATGCCAGCGTCACTATTCTTGCTCCTTGGGGCCATTACTACGTAAAATAAGGGTTAATTGAACACAAGCACTACAATATTATGACAGTCAATCTGATAAATGAGATGGCTACTAAGTGACTAATAGGCAGGTACCATAAACAGTGTGGATACATTGGACAAAGGGATGATTCGCATCCCAAGTAAGACAAAGCAGGACTCTGTGAGATTTCATCACACTACTCAAAACGGCATGCAAGTTTAAACTTATGAATTGTTTATTTCTGGAATTTTCCATTTAACATTTTCAGACTGCAGTTGACTGTGGGCAACAAACCATGGAAAGCAAAACTGCTGATAAGTTGGGGGGACAGCAGTGGGGGCTACTGTATTTTCAAAGAAAGGAAAGTAAGAGCAATTACTGCAACAGACCCTCATCAAAAGAAATTCTAAAGAAGATGCTTCAAGCAGAAGTAAAATGAACCCAAAAGTAAATTCTGAGATTCAAGGGATAAAAAATTGAAACAGCTGAATAAAAGGCACATAAGAAAATGACAGAGCTGGGTGTGGTGGTTCACACCTGTAATCACAACACTTTGGGAGGAGGCAGGCAGACTGCTTGAGCTCAGGAGTTCAAGACTAGCCCCTGGATAACATAGCAAGACCCTGTATCCACAAAAAAAAAAAAAAAAAAAAAAAAAAAAAAAAAAAATTTTTAATTATCTGGACAAGATGGTATATGCCTATAGTTCCAGGGAGGCTGAGCTGGGAGGATGACTTGAGCCCAGGAGACAGAGGCTGCAGTGAGCCATGATCACACTACTGGACTCAGGTTTGGGAAACAGAGAAAGATCCCCGTGTTTCAAAAAAATAATAATTATTACATTAAATTTTAAAAAGAAAATGGCAGAAAGGAATCCAAATATATCAGTAATCACAATGAATGTAAATGAACTAAACACTCCAGTTAGAAGGAAAAAACCATCAGACTGGTTTCCCACATACTGTTTGTAAGAGACAAACATAAAACATACAGGCACAGACATATTGATACGAAATGGAAAACGATCTATTAGGCAAATAGAAACAAGAGAAAACCGGAGAGGACTAAGACAAAAAGGATTAGAGATCAAGAGGCGCACTACATGATGATACAGGACTCGAATCAACTGTAAGATACTGTAAGCCTCTATGTACCTAATAACACACACACAAAACTGACACATCTGCAAGAAAAAAGTATAAACATACTAATTCAGTGAAAGATTTCCTAACTTACCTCTCTCAGTAGTAAGATCTAGCAGACAAAAAAGAATCAGAATTTAGAAGAGCTGAACTGCTTAATAAACGTGATCAAACTCCTACGTAAAAATCACACTCAAGAACTTGGGACTACATATCATTTTCAAGAAGACATGAAACCTTTATAAAAATGGACTGTATGCTTACAGTAGCCAGACTCCAAGATGGTCTGCAAGTATTCCTACATTCTGATATCCACACCTGTGTGTCATCCTCTCTCATCTGGTATTGGAGTTGTTTTGCATAACCAATATTATATGGCAAGCAGGAAGGTATGTAACTTCGAAGGATCATGAAAGAAAGTGGCTTTTGATTCTCTCAGATCACTCACTCTGAGAGACGTCAGCTGCCACATTACAAGCAGCTCGACTGAGAAGCCCAAGTAGAAAGGAAGTGAGACCTCTTACAAATGGCCAGCAAAGAACTGAGGCCTCCTGCCAAAAGCTATGTAAGTGAATTCACTTTGAAGCAAATGCTCTACCCCCAGTCAAGCCTTCAGATTACTACAGACCCAGTCAAGACCGTCACTGCAGCTTCATGAAAGACTGAGCCAGAAACACTCAGTTAAGCCACTAATGGATTTCAGATGGACAGAAACTAATGTGATAATAAATGTTTGCTGTACAAAACTGCTACATTTGGGAATAATTTATAACAACAATAAATAATACATATGCTCAAGGTCACAAAGCTAACTTCAAATTTGAAATTACTGGTAACATGTAAACCATAACATGTTTCATATTCATATGAAACACTCTAGGTGAAAGGAGAAATCATAATTGAAAGCATTATATGGAAATATAGAATTGAAAAATAAAAAGCCAATTATTGAAACTTGTAGGATACAATTAAAGCAGCATTTAATAAATTTGTAACTTTGAATACTTTCAATCAAATGAAATATTCAAAATTGATGAGCTTAAATCTAACTTTTAAAGTCAGAAAACGTGCTAGGTACTGTGGTTTCCACCTATAATCCCAGCACTTTGGGGAGGCTAAGGCAGGAGGATTGCTTGAGTCCAAGAGTTTGAAGCTGCAGTGAGCTATGCTCATGATACTATACTCTAGTCTGCATGACAGAGCAAAAACCTGTCTCCATTAAAAAAAAAAAAAAAGTCATAAAACCACGTAACACTCATTAGGATGGCTACTGTCGAAAAGAGACATGAAATAAGGCCGGACGCAGTGGCTCATGATTGTAATCCCAACATTTTGGGAGGCCAAGGCAGGCAGATTGCTTGAGGTCAAGAGTTCAAGACCAGTCTGGCTGACATGGCAAAACCCCGTCTCTACTAAAAATACAAAAATTAGCCAGACGTGGTGGCGGATGCCAGTAGTCCCAGCTACTCAGGAGGCTGAGGCAGCAGAATCGCTTGAACCCGGAAGGCGGAGGTTGAGGTGAGCCCAGATCGTACCACTGCATTCAAGCCTGGGCAACACAGTGAGACTCTGTCCCAAAAAAAAAACCAAAATAACAAATGTAAATGAGGATATGGAGAAATTGGAACCCTTGTGCACTATTGATGGGAAAGTAAAATAATGTATCTACCTATGGAAAACAAGAAAACAGTTCCTCAGCATATTACAAATAGAATTACTGTATCATCCAGCAACCCTACTTCTAGGTACATATGCGAAAGAACTAAAAGCAGGGTCTTGAAGTGGTATCTGCACACCCATGTTCACAGCAGCATTATTTACAATAACCAAAAGGTGAAAGTAACCCAAATGTCCATCGATAAATGAACGGATAAAGAAAACGTGGTTTATATAAACAACAAAATATTATTCAGTCTTTAAAAGGAAGGAAATTCTGACATATGCTGCAATGTGCATGAACCTTGAAGGCATTATACTAACTGAAACAAGTCAGTTATAAAAAGACAAATACTGTATGATACCACTTATTTGAGGTATCCAGGGTAGTCAAATTCATAGAAACAGAAAGTAGAACGGTAGTTTCCAGTGCCTGGGAAAATGGAGGAATAGGAAGTTCTAGTTTAACGAGAAAAGGTTTCAGTTTTTTAAGATGAAGGGAGTTCTGTAAATTGGTTACACAACAATGTGCATGTACTTAACACTATTGAACTATACACTTAGGAACAGCTAAGATGGTAACTTTTATGTTATGTAAATTTTTCCACACTTAAGATTAAGGCCAGGCGTGGTAGTTCACGCCTGTAATCCCAGCACTTTGGGAGGCCGAAGCAGGTGGATCCCCTGAGGTCAGGAGTTCGAGACCAGTCTGGCCAAAATGGTGAAATCCCATCTCTACTAAAAAGACAAAAATTAGCCGGGCATGGTGACGAGTGCCTATAATCCCAGCTACTTGGGTGGCTGAGGCAGGAGAATCACTTGAACTCGGGAGGCAGACGTTGCAGTGAGCTGAGATCACGCCACTGCACTCCAGCCTGGGCGACAAGAGTGAAACTCCATCTCAAAAAATAAATAAGTAATATTAAAAAGTTAGGGGAAAAATGCATAGCAGAATAAACCCAAGAAAAGAAAACGATAACAACAAAATTAACAAAACAGAAAACAAAGTTTAAAAGCTAAGAAATTAGTCTTTTTATTTTTTTGAGATGGAGTCTTGTTCTGTTGCCCAGGCTGGAATGCAGTGGCATAATCTCGGCTGGCTGCAAGCTCCGCCTCCTGGGTTCAAGCGATTCTCCTGCCTCGGCCTCCTGAGTAGCTGGGATTACAGGCGTCTGCCACCACACCTGGCTAGTTTTTGCATTTTTAGTACAAACAAGTGTCACTATGTTAGTCAGGATGGTCTCAAACTCCTGACTTCAAGTGATCCATCCACCTCAGCCTCACAAAGTGCTGGGATTACAGGCGTGAGCCACCAAGTCTAGCCTAGAAATGAGTCTTTAAAAATACACTGAGGCCAGCCACAGTGGCTCACGCCTGTAATCCTAGCACCTTCGGAAGCCAAGACAAGAAGATCATTTGAGTCCACGAGTTGAAGACCAGCCTGGGCAACAAAGTGAGACCCCGTCTCTACAAAAAAACCTTTTAAAATTAGCTAGGGGTGGTGGCATGCACCTGTAGTCCCAGCTACTTGAGAGGCTAAGGTGGGAGGATTGCTTGAACCCAGGAGGTTAAGGCTGCAGTGAACAATGATCACACCACTGCACTCTAGCCTGGATGACAGAGTGAGACTCCGTCTCAAAAAAATAAAAATAAAATGAAATACACAAACAGAAAAAAAAATCAAGAAACAATACAGAAATAAACATTAGGAGTGAAAAATAAGACATAACTTCAGTTAACACAGAGATTAAATAGATTATATAAACTCCCCAATTGATTTTATAAGGCTAGAACCACCTTGATATGAAATCCAGACATGGGCTATGTAAGAAAATTACAAACCAATCTTACTCAAACATAGATGCAAACATCCTAAACAAAATATCAGCAAGTTTACACCAACAACTGATTTGTTAAAATTATGCATTTCAATAAGAACAGCCCACAGAATGTAACATCAACGTAATTACTAGAAATCATGAAAAGCCACACGGAGGGGGCTCCAAGATGGCCAACTAGCTGCAGCCAGTAGGAACATCTCCCAAAGGACCAGGATGACTGGCACACTCCTAGCAGATCTTCAGAGGGAAAGCACTGAGTGCTGACAGAGGGAAGACACAGATGCCGAAGAGGGAAGAAGTGAGGAACCCTGCACAGGGCTACCGCACACAGGGACTTTTTCCTGGCCCCCAGTGACTCCTGAAGAGGCAGTTGAGCTGAACAGGAAAGGAGCAAGCCACCCTCACCAGGGGACTCTGGAATCCCTGCAGGAGGAGACTCCTCTACCAAAAGGAGACCCCTCAACCACCAAGGACACTTGAGTTGGCTGGGAAAGCTGCTTAGAGAAGTGGTAGGGGCAGAACTCCAGCCAGGGCAGAGCTCAGAGGGTTTGGTGCTGGAGCATCTGTAGTGGAACAGGGCCAGGAATGCCCCATCCCCCAAGACTCAACTTGCTCCCATAGGAGACTTTAGCCCTAGAGGAACTGCCAGACCTGAACTCTGCATGGCAGTCTTCCCCGTAAGGTGGGGGCGGTGTGACCTGAGCACCCTTAGTCTGCTGGTCTCTCACGGGGCCCCAGCCTGGCCAGGATGCTTGCAGTGCTGCCCCCCGGTACCTCCGGGGGGCCGCATACCAGCTCCTGCACTGGTGAGGTGCTGACAGGCAGAGTGCTCCACCAGAGTGATCCCTATGGAAAAGCACCAGCCTGCCAATACCCTCCTCCCACTAAAGGCTGGTCCATGCTGCTTTGCCTGCAGGCACTCGCCCATGGCCACCCCCCAAATGCTTTGCCTACACGTGTACACAGGTCTACCTTGTTTTCCCTTCCCTGCCAGCACACATGTGCGCAGGCACCCTCCCATGCCACTGCGGCCAGCATGAGTACACCCTGCCCGTCCCCCCACGGCCATTGTCAAGGGAGCACTGGCAGCTACAGAGTCCACCACTGCCATCCCCACCAGAACCCAGCCCCTGCACCAACATGAAACTAGGCAGAGAAAATAGAGGACCCACCCCTACCCCCTAGTGGCCACTGCCACCAGCATGAACGTGCACAGAGGGCACACCCAGTCCTGCACCCACCAGCGGGTGCTAACTACCACCAGTGCAAATGTGTACCAGTGGCCCCCCACCCTGGCCTTACTGCCACTGCTGCTGCCAATGCCCACATGGAGACCAACACCCTGGCACCCTGCCTTGCTGCCACTGCTGCTGGCACATGAGAACAAGAATGGATTCCACTGCCACCCCCTACACTTTGCCTGGTACAACCCATGCTAATATTGTGACCAGAGGTCCAGGAGCACCTCAGCCCCTCCAATGCAGCAGGTTCCTAACCTTGAAGAACCAGAGAACAAGACTAGTGCCCAATACCAGTCCCCCAGAGTTAGAGGACCCACGTACTCTGGGAGTCCTGAGAGGAGCCCTGGCCCTTCCAGTAATGAAGCCAGTTAACTGAACCCACCTTGTACCACAAACATCCAAGGTCATCAAATAGGATAAAAGAAAAAAAAAAAAAACCCAGCAACTTCAAAGACTAAGGGAACATCAGCCCACAAAGATGACAAAGCACCAGCACAAGAATGACTCTGATGACTCAAAACGCCAGAGCATCTTCTTTTCTCTAAAACAAATGACTGCATTAGTTCTCTGGCAAAGTTTCTGAACTGGACTGAGGTGGTTGAAATGACAGAAACAGAATTCAGAATATGGATGGGAATGAAAATCATTGAGATTCAAAAGAATGTTGACATCCAATCTAAGGAAGCTACCCACAATAAAATGATACAGAGCTGACAGACAAAATAGCCAGTATAGAAAAAAGCATAAACGACCTCACAGAGCTGAAAAACACTCTACAAGAATTTCATGGCTGAGCGCAGTGGCTCACACCTGTAATCTAAGCACTTTGGGAGGCCACAGCAGGCGAATCATGAGGTCAGGGGTTCAAGACCAGCCTGGTCAACATGGTGAAATGCTGTCTCTACGAAAAATACAAAAAATTAGATGGGTGTAGTGGCAGGCGCCTGTAATCCCAGCTACTCAGGAGGCTGAGGCAGGAGAATCGCTTGAACCCAGGAGGCAGAGGTTGCAGTGAGCTAAAATCGCCTCACTACTGTCTCAAAAAAAAAAAAAAAAAGAATTTCATAATGCAATCGCAAATATTAACAGCAGAACAGACCAAGCTGAGAAAAGACTCTCAGAGCTTGAAGACTGGCTTTCTGAAATAAGACAGACAAGAATAAAGACAAAAGAATGAAAAGGAACAAAACCCCCAAGAAATATGAAATTACATAAAGAGACTAAATACACAACTCACT
The DNA here is from genome assembly GCF_047675955.1 of Chlorocebus sabaeus. Classification (NCBI taxonomy): domain Eukaryota; kingdom Metazoa; phylum Chordata; class Mammalia; order Primates; family Cercopithecidae; genus Chlorocebus; species Chlorocebus sabaeus. The sequence continues at coordinate 29,317,256 of NC_132919.1, read as the reverse complement.
GGTATCCCTGAAAGATATGGGGAGAAAGGCAGCAACTTGGAAAACATGTTTCAGGATATCATTCATGAGAACTTCCCCAACCTAGCTAGAGAAGTCAACATTCAAATTCAGGAAATAAAGAGAACTCCCACAAATTACTTCACAAAAAGATCATCTCCAAGAAACATAATCATCAGATTCTTCAAGGTTGAAATGAAAGAAAAAAATGTTAAAGGCTGCTAGAGAGAAAGGACATGTCACCTATAAAGGCAAGTCCATCAGAATAACGGTGGACCTCTCAGCAGAAACTATACAAGTCAGAAGAGGTTGGAGGCCTATATTCAACATTCTTAAAGACAAGATATCCCAACCCAGAATTTCATATTCAGCCAAACTAAGCTTCATAAGCAAAGGAGAAATAAGATCCTTTTCAGACAAGCAAATGCTGAGGGAATTTGTTACTACCAGACCTACCTTACAAAAGCTCCTGAAAGCAGCACTAAATATGGAAAGAACATTATCAGATACTAAAAAAAACACACTTAAGTACACAGACCAGTGACACTACAAAGCAACCACGCAAACTAGTCGGCATAATAACCAGCTAAAAACACGATGACAGAATCAGATTCACACATGTCAATACTAACCTTGAATGTAAACAGGCTAAATGCCCCAGTTAAAAGGCACTGAGTGGCAAGCTCAATAAATAAGCAACAACCCTGGGGCTGGGTACAGTGGCTCATGCCTATAATCCTAACACCTTGGGAGGTCGAGGCAGATGAATCACTTGAGCTCAGGAATCTGAGACCAGCCTGGCCAACAGGATGAAACCCCATCTCTTAAAAAAAAAAAAAAAAAAAAGATCAGCCAGGCATGGTGGCACACGCCTGTAGTCCCAGCTACTTGGGAGGCTGAGGTGGGATGATGGCTTGAGCCCAGGTGATCAAGGCTGCAGTGAACTGTGATTGTGCCACTGCATTCCAAAAACAAAGCAAAACAAAAAAGAAGTGCAAGGTACAGAAGAGGTCAATATACCAAAAAAAAAAAAAAAAATTAATTAATTAAAAACAAGACTTAGCTTCCCAACGTCATCTCCCCTATTCAACATGCCCTCAACAGATGCACGGATTAAAAAAAAAAGATTGAAGATAAAGAAACAAAGCTACAACTATTTGTAGGTTATCCACTGTCTACATAGAAAACCCCAAAGAATCTAGATATAAGTCAATAAAAGCACAAAAACAAGCCAGATGTGATGGCTCACACCTGTAATCCTAGCACTTTGGGAGGCTGAGACCAGAGGATGATCATCTGAGGCCAGGAGTTTAAAACCAGCCTGGGCAACATAGCAAAACCCCTTTTAAAAAAAAAAAAATGTATACAGACAAAATATAAGTTTCATTTCTATATACAATCAGAAAATACAATTTTTTAAATATCATGTATAAATAATAAAAATATTCTAGGAAAAACTGACATTTGATGCACAAGTTCTTTATATAAGGAGAAAATTATAAAACTTAACTGGAATGATTTTTTAAAACATAAAATAAATAGAAAGTCATATTATGTTCTTAAATAGGAAGACTCAATATCATAACAATGTCAATCAATTCTTCCCAACTTGATCCAGACTCAATGCAGTACCATTCAAAATCCCAGTATCTTTTTTTGTGGAAATCAATAAGCTGACTCTAAAATCAATATGAAAAGGCATTATTATGAGTCTTTTGGAGACTTGCCATACTTTATACTACGAATTATTATAAAGCAACCACAATCAGGACAAATAATCAAGTGGATTACTGGCACCACAGGAGAGAGCAGAATTGAGAGCCTAGAAACTAAGCCTGTGCATATACTGACACTCAATATTCACCCAAGTAAGCACTGAGATCACAGGAGAAAAAATGCACTACTCAATAAATAGGCTGGAACAATCAGGTATCTGTTATCATATGGGAAAAAAATAAAAGTGGATCCTTACAAAAAAAGTCTTTCCACGTGGATTAGAGACTTAAATGTAAAAGTGAAAAGCAACTTTTAGAAAATAGACAATTATCTTAATGATATGAGAAAAGACACACAAAAAATTTTAAAACATAAATCATAAAAGACTGATAAATTCAGCTGCAGTAAGATCAAGAACTTCAATCACCAAAGTTTTTTTTTAATCCAGTCATAAACTGGAAAAGATATTTGCAACATACATAAATATGAAGAATTAGATCTAGGCCAGGCACTGTGGCTCAAACCTACAATCCTAACACTTTGGTGAGCTGAGGTGGGTGGATCAACTGAGCTCATGAGTTCAAGACCAGCCTGGGGAACATGGCAAAACCCCATCTCCACAAAATACATAAAAATTAGCCAGGCACAGTGGTGCATACCTGTAGTCCCAGCTACTCAAGAGGCTGAGGTGGGAGGATAGCTTAAGCCCAGCCAAGGTTGCAGTGAGCCAAGATTGCATCATTGCACTTTAGCCTGGGTGACAGAGCCAGACCCTGCCTCAAAAAACAAGAGAATTAGATCTAAAGCCATACAAAAATTGCTATGAATCAATCAGGAAAAATTAAACAATCCAAACAGAAAAATGGGCTAAAAAGTATATACAGACATTTCACAGAATAAGAAACACATTTCACAGAATAAGAAACACAAATGGTCTACGAATACCTAAAAGAAACTAAACCTCATTGGTAGTCAAGAAAATACAGATTCAAATTACAAGGAAACAACATTTCTTACCCACCAGATACATAATTCTTTTTTTTTTTTTTTTAATTTTTAGACGAAGTCTCGCTCTTATTGCCCAGGCTGGAGTGCAATGGCGCAATGTCAGCTCACTGCAACCTCCGCCTCCCAGGTGCAAGCAATTCCCCTGCCTTAGCCTCCTGAGTAGCTAGGACTACAGGCGCATGCCACAACGCCCAGCTAATTTTTTTGTATTTTTTAGTAGAGACTGGGTTTCACCACATTGGCCAGGCTGGTCTTGAACAGGTGTAAGCCACCGTGCCCAGCCCCATAAAATGTTTTAGACAGATAATTCTAAGCATTGGCAAGGACACAGAGCAATAGGAATACTTATACATTGCAGTTGGGAGTGTCAACTGATTCAATCACTTTAAAAAATAATTTGGTGGCAGGGCACAGTGACTCACACTTGTAATCCTAGCACTTGAGGAGGCTGAGTTAGACAGATCACTTGAGGTCAGGAGTTCGAGACCAGCCTGGCCAATATGGTGAAATCTTGTCTCTAATAAAAATACAAAAAATAGCTGGGCATCATGCGCATGCCTGTAATCCCAGCTACTCGGGAGGCTGAGGCAGGAGAATCTCTTGAACCCGGGAGGCAGAGGTTGCAGTGAGCCCAGATCGTGCCATTGCACTTCAGCCTGGGGGAGAAGAGAGAAACGCCATCTCAAAAAAAAAAAAATTAATTAAAAAATTTTTTAAATTAGAAAACTTTGGCATTACCTAAAACTAAATAAACCCATACCCCATAAAATGAAAAATTCTGCGCCCAGATATATGCTCTAAATTCCTGCACATGCACAAAAGACATGAATAAGAATGTTCATAAGCAGCATTGTTAGTAATAGCAAAAAACTAGAAACAATCCAAACAGGCATCAATAGCCCAGATAGTGATATATACAAATAATGAACTAATGTATAGCAGTAAAACTGAATGAAGTGCATACAATACCAGAGATGACGCTCAAAAATGATGCTTACAAAAGAAATCAGAATACTTACAGTATTATTCCATTACATAAAGATCAAAATAAGTAAACAAGGCAATACATTGTTCATGGAGACATAAAGAAAAGCAAGGAAATTTTAAAATACAATTCAAGATAGTGGTAGGGGGAATGGTAAGAAAAGAACTGTGATTTGGGCCATAGAGGCATTTCCACAGCATTGGGAATGTTGTTTTTTACTCTGTGGATTGATAAGAGTTCACTATTTTTTTTTTTTTAAGTATAAATTGTACAAACATGATTCATATATTCTTACAAGTTTCACAGTATGTTTTAAGTCAAATAAAAATTCACGGTCGGGCGCGGTGGCTCACGCCTGTAATCCCAGCACTTTGGGAGGCCTAGGCGGACAGATCACGAGGTCAGGAAATTGAGACCATCCTGGTAAACATGGTGAAACCCCGTCTCTACTAAAAATACAAAAAAAAATTTGCCCGGCGTGGTAGCAGGCTCCTGTAGTCCCAGCTACTCGGGAGGCTGAGGCAGAAGAATGGCATGAACCCACGAGGAGGAGCTTGCAGTAAGCCAAGATCGAGCCACTGCACTCCAGCCTGGGCAACACAGCGAGACTCTGTCTCAAAAAAAAAAAAAAAAAAAAATTCAAGAATACAAATACATGCTTCCTGAAGCATTGTTTATAATAAAACAAAAACACAAGCAAAAAAAAAAAAAATCCTGAAAACAAATTAAGTGTTCTGCTATACCAGAAATGGATAAACTGACATACCGATAATAGAATATTATACATGCAGTCAAAGTGAGTTAACTCAATACACATGTATAAATAGGGATCAAGTCTTAGAATAAGTTTAAAAAGCAAGCTGCAAGGCCAGGAGTGGTGGTTCACACTTATAATCCCAGCCCTTTGGGAGGCCAAGGTAGGAGGATTGCTTGGGGCCAGGAGTTTCAGATCAGCCTAGTCAACAAGGCAAGGCCCTGGCTCTACAAAAAAAAAAAAAATTAAAAATTAAAAATTAAATTAAAAAAAGCAAATTTCAGAATATTTACAAGTATTTTTTATGTAAAAATGTTAAACTATAATTATTGTTTTATGAACACAAACATATGTAATAAAAGGATAAAAACTGACAGAATACAAATTAACTTCAGAATAGTAGTTAACAGAGAGGACAGAATGGGATCTCAGAGGGGTTTAAAGAGCTTCAACTATATCTGGGATTATTTGCAAATTAGAAGTATTTATAATTTAAAAATAAAAATATCCCCCCAAAAGAAAAATATAAAAATATTCTCTCTCTTTCTCTCCCTAACACATAAACATACACAGAGAGAAAAATAATAGAAAAGAGAAAAAATGCTTTCTAGAACAAATGCAATGAATAGAATAGGAGGTTACTTGCCACTATCGCCCAAGCTGGTACACTCAACCTTGCTTGAAAGAATGTTATTCTGGGATTTCCCAGCCTTTAGAATTGTGAGAAGCTAAGTTTCTGTTGTTTATAAACTACCAAATCTATGGTATTTTGTTATAGCAGCCTAAACTGACTAAGATATTTACCAAAACGAGCTGCCTCTAGGTCATCATTTTAGCTAACATTTCAACTATCTTCACTTGCAAAAATTAATTATTTTCCTAACACTACTCTTTAAAATGCCATCGGGACATTGCAGTTGCTCATGCCTGTAATCCCAACACCAGGAAGGCTGAAGTGGAAAGATCACTTGAGACCAGAAATTAGAGACTGGCCTGGGTAACAGAGAGAGACCCTGTCTCTACAAAATAAAAAGCCATCAACCAAATTTCTTAATAATCCCTTTTCCTAGTTATATAAAGAAATAATGCAGCTAATGTTAAAAATGAAAATGGAAAACAAGGATTCTGAAAGACTGAGAATGAAGATTATACGCATTTAACTGTGTGCGTGTGTGTGTGTGTGTGTGTGTAGGAACAATTAAATTATTTGATGTTTACCCCTGGGATTTGAATTTTTAAGGACATATTAACAAAATATCCTAGCACAATTCACAAACTATACATGTAATAAACTAAAAATTGTAGAAGAAAAGTTAGCACAATCAGTGAAGATTCCCATGTAGGCTTCATCTCCTTCATGGGACTGAGAAAACAGTTTTTGAATGACAAAGATTCTATGCGCTAGTTTTAACATGGCAGTTCAAGCACCTGCCACTGTGCTAAGTTTATAACTTAATACAAGCCAGAAGCTTGAGCTATTTAGTCATGTACTAATGGCCAGGTTACTTATCAGGCTGAATGAAGGAGAATTTCATTCATAAAAAAAAAAAAAAAGAAAGATGCAGCTCAAAATAAACTTGGACTCATCATGAAGAGGGTAGAGCCAATAGAAATTTAGCTACCAGGCTTAAGCCTAGAAGTCCTCCTGACTTCACACTGAGATGACCCATTAGTCTATTTTTAACCATTTCTTCTCCATACCAAAATGATTCCATTATATTCAACCAGGAAAATAAAAAATTCACCTTCAATTGATATTACAAACCATATACTTTGTATAATTAATCTTCAATTTATCTGAAAACCAATAAGCAAATGAAATTACGGAGGTAGAAATGCTCTTTTGGCCCATAAGTAGACAACAATTGAAGAAGACAAAGCAGATGCAATTAGATGTTTAAGCCAACAGCACCCATTCAAGCAAAATAAACCAACATGATACCTATTTCAATGCAAGAGTGCATCTAAAGCAGTTGGGGGGATTTGCTTTGATGTGGGGGTGGGAGGAAGCATCTCCAAAGATAAAGCAGGAAATAACTTCAAAACAACTTCTGGGATCAAAGTCCATTTTTAAGTCCTTTATGAATACCTGAAAACAATGTTCCCCTTTGTTCAAAACAATAAACAAGAAAATTCTCATTTACAACTCCTCCCTCTCCTCAACTCTTATTCACTTAAATCTCCTCCTTTCCTCCTTACCCCTATTATCCATCTGAAGCCTTCCAATTTCATCTCCTAAACAAATCTCATATCCAGGTTGCCCCTGATTTCCTATAATCAGTACCCTGGCTCAGAACATCATCCCTATTATAACAATTTCTTAATTATTCTTCTTGCCTTTAGTGTCCCTTCAAATCCATCCTCTATATCACTACCAGGAAACACTCTTTAACACATGTGAGCAGGCCACTCACTTGCTTAACTCTTCAATGGCTCCCCGTAACCCACAGAATGAAGTTAAAATTCTTTCATTCATTCAACAGTTAATTGCCTATTATAACCAAGCAAGAACTGTGCTAGACCTATATTAATGAGACACCACTGAAACACTTGCGTCCTTCGGAACCAGAATAATTTTTGTAGGATGAAAGAGTCACAGTAAATTCTTCCCAGAAAAAAATTCAGCATCTGTGAAAATTCTCAATAAAATACCGGCAAACCAAATCCAGCAGTACATCAGAAAGCTTATCCCCCATGATCAAGTCGGCTTCATCACTGGGATGCAAGGCTGGTTCAATATATGTAAATCAAGAAACATAATCCATCACATAAACAGACCAATGACAAAAACCACATGATTATCTCAATAGATGCAGAAAAGGCCTTTGATAAAATTCAACACCCCTTCATGCTAAAAACTCTCAATAAATTAGGTATTGACAGAAAGCATCTCAAAATAATAAGAGCTATTTATAACAAACCCACAGCCAATATCATACTGAATGCGCAAAAACTGGAAGCATTCCCCTTGAAAACTGGCACAAGACAAGGATGCCTTCTCTCACCACTCCTATACAATATAGTATCGGAAGTTCTGGCCAGGGCAATCAGGCAAGAGAAAGAAATAAAGGGTATTCAAATAGGAAAAGAGGAAGTCAAATTGTCTCTGTTTGCAGATGACATGACAGTATATTTAGAAAACCCTATCATCTCAGCCCCAAATCTCCTTAAGCTGATAAGCAACTTCAGCAAAGTCTCAGCATACAAAATCAATGTGCAAAAATCACAAGCATTCCTATACACCAATAATAGACAAACAGAGAGCCAAATTATGAGTGAACTCCCATTCACAATTGCTACAAAGAGAATAAAATACTTAGGAATACACCTTACAAGGGATGTGAAGGACCTCTTCAAGGAGAACTACAAACCACTGCTCAAGGAAATAAAAGATGACACAAACAAATGAAAAAAACATGTCATGTTCATGGACAGGAAGAATCAATATCATGAAAATGGCTGTACTACCCAAAGTAATTTACAGATTCAATACTATTCCCATCAAGCTACCTCTTTTCCTATTTGAATACCCTTTATTTCTTTCTCGCAGAATTGGTTCTGTTTACGTGATGGATTATGTTTCTTGACTTACATATGTTAAACTGGCTTTGCATCCCAGTGATGAAGCTGACTTGATCATGGGGGATAAATTTAAATTTCATATGGAACCAAAAAAGAGCCTGTATAGCCAAGACAATCCTAAGCAACAAGAACAAAGCTGGAAGCATCACACTACGTGACTTCAAACTATATTACAAGGCTACAGTAACCAAAACAGCATGGTACGAGTACCAAAACAAATACATAGACCAATGGAACAGAATAGTTACCTCAGAAATGATGCCACACATCTACAACAATCTGATCTTTGACAAACCTGACAAAAACAAGCGATGCAGAAAGGATTCCCTATTTAATAAATGGTGTCAGCAAAACTGGCTAGCCATATGCAGAAAACTGAAACTGGACCCTTTCCTTATGCCTTATACAAAAATTAACTCAAGATGGATTAAAGACTTAAACGGAAGACCTAAAACCATAAAAACCCTAGAAGAAAACCTATGCAATACCATTCCGGACATAGGCATGGGGAAAGACTTCATCACTAAAACACCAAAAGCAATGACAACAAAAGCCAAAATTGACAAATGGGATCTAACTAAATTAAAGCGCTTCTGCAGAGCAAAAGAAACTATCAACAGAGGGAACAGGCAACATCCAGAATGGGAGAAAATGTTTGCAATCTATCCATCTGACGAAGGGCTAATACCCAGAATCTACAAAGAACTTAAACAAATTTTTAAGAAAAAAAACAACCCCATCAAAAAGTGGGTGAAGGATATAAACAGACACTTCTCAAAAGAAGACATATATGCAGCCCACAAACAAATGAAAAAAGCTCATCATCACTCGTCATTAGAGAAATGCAAATCAAAACCGCAATGAGATACCATCTCACACCAGTTAGAATGGCGATCATTAAAAAGTCAGGAAACAACAGATGCTGGAAAGGATGTGGAGAAATAGGAACTCTTAAGGCCAGGCGTGGTGGCTCACGCCTGTAATCCCAGCACTTTGGGAGGCCAGGGCAGGCAGATCACAAGGTCAAGAGATCGAGACCATCCTGACCAATATGGTGAAACCCTGTCCCTACTAAAAATACAAAAAATTAGCTGGGTGTGGTAGCATGTGCCTGTAATCCCAGCTACTGGGGATGCTGAGGCAGGAGAATCGCTTGAACCTGGGACGCAGAAATTGCAGTGAGCCAAGATCATGCCACCACACTACATACTCCAGCCTGGTGACAGAGTGAGACTCCGTCTCAAGAAAGAAAGAAAAAAAAAAAGAGAGAGAAATAAGAATGCCCTTATACTGTTGGTGGGAGTGTAAATTAGTTCAACCATTGTGGAATACAGTGTGGTCATTTCTCAAGGATCTAGAACTAGAAATACCATTTGACTCAGCAATCCAATTACTGGGTATATACCCAAAGGATTATAAATCATTCTACTATAAAGACACATGCACACATATGTTTACTGCGGCACTGTTCATGATAGCAAAGACTTGGAACCAATCCAAATGCCCATTAATGATAGACTAGATAAAGAAAATGTGGCACATATACACCATGGAATACTATGCAGCTATAAAAAAGGATGAGTTCATGTCCTTTGCAGGGACATGGATGAAGCTGGAAACCATCATCCTCAGCAAACTAACACAGTAACAGAAAACCAAACACTGCATGTTCTCACTCATAAGTAGGAGTTGAGCAATGAAAACACATGGACACACAGAGGGGAACATAACATACCAGGCCTGTTGTGGGGTGGGGGGCCAGGAGAGGGATAGCATTAGAAATACCTAAGGTAGACGACAGGTTGATGGGTGCAGCAAACCACCATGGCATGAGTATACCTATGTAACAAACGTGCACATTCCGCACATGTACCCCAGAACTTAAAGTATTAAAAGAAAAGAAAAATTCAGCATCTGGACTGCAGTTGAGATTCCTAAAGATCCTACAACATTTTTAAGAATCCAGTGTAATTTGTGATTGTTTCAAACCGAAAGTTAAAGAAAGTAACAATTCCTACAACTTCTAGGCCCAAAAATTCTTTCAGAAATTTTTATGCTTATAACACAACATATACCAAAGTTTAATAAAACACTGAATTAAAAGAGTGCATTTACCACATTTAACCCAGTTTAAAAAAAAAAAAACCATGTATTAGTTTCATATGCATACCATATTTGAAAGCATAATGCAATTTCTCTATAATTCAGCCCTTATCCCTTAAGTCAGGCTGCACCTAACCCCTAATCCACAAACACTAAGGTTTAAACCATATTTTAGCATTTTCCAGGCGTTCAAAAAGAAATATCAAAGAATACCTAAAAATACGTATTATGATTTGCTTAGAAGGGAATAAGAATGGTAAACAAGGGACACTCTGCCATATAAGACCAGTTATATGACAAATACTTCTCTTCAAGAGCATGAAAGATTTTATTTCATATATTCATTCATTCAACAAATATTTATTGAGTCCTTTCTATGTACAAATCACTACTTTTTTTTTTTTTTTTTTTTTTTGAGATGGAGTCTCACTCTGTCGCCCAGACTGGAGTGCAGTGGTGTGATGTGGACTCACTGCAAGCTCCACCTCCCGGGTTCACGCCATTCTCCTGTGTCAGCCTCCCGAGTAGCTGGGACTATAGGCACCTGCCATCACACCTGGCTAATTTTTTTGTATTTTTAGTAGAGACGGGGTTTCACCTGTTAGCCAGGATGGTCTTGATCTCCTGACCTTGTGATCTGCCTGCCTTGGCCTCCCAGAGTGCTGGGATTACAGGGGTGAGCCACCGTGCCCAGCCGCAAATCACTATTCTAAACAGAAAGAACGTAACAGTGAAAAAAGGAAAAATGCTTGTCTTTATCAAATATATACTTAATAAAGAATATAATGAATAAAAACGGTTTTGGAGGTCGGGCACGGTAGCTCACACCTATAATCCCAGCACTTTGGGAGACCAAGGCAGGAGGATCACCTGAGGTCAGGAGTTCAAGACCAGCCTGGCCAATATGGTAAAATTCCGTCTCTATTAAAAATACAAAAATTTAGCCAGGCTTGGTGGCACACCTGTAGTACCAGCTACTGCAAAGGCTGAGGCAGGAGCACTGCTTGAACTCAGGAGGCAGAGGTTGCAGTGAGTCAAAACAGCGCCAGTGCACTCCAGCCTGGGAGACAGTGAGACTCCATCTCAAAAAATAATAATAAAAATAAAACGGGTCAGGCACGGTGGCTCACGCCTGTAATGCCAGCACTTTGGGAGGCTGAGGCGGGTGGATCACGAGGTCAAGAGATCGAGACCATCCTGGCTAACATGGTGAAACCCCATCTCTACTTAAAAAAAAAAAAAAAAATTAGCCGGGCGTGGTGGTGGGCGCCTGTAGTCCCAGCTACTTGCGAGGCTGAGGCAGGAGAATGGTGTGAACCCAGGAGGCAGAGCTTGCAGTGAGCCAAGAGGCTGCACTCCAGCCTGGGCGACAGGGCGAGACTCCATCTCAAAAAAATAAAATAAATAAAATAAAATGATTTTGGAGTTCTAAAAATAAAATTTTCTAACTATATTAAATAATAAGCTTTTTTAAAATTTTTTTTATTTTTTATTATTATACTTTGAGTTCTAGGGTACATGTGCATAACGTGCAGGTTTGTTACATATGTATACTTGTGCCATGTTGGTGTGCTGCAGCCATCAACTCGTCAGCACCCATCAACTCATCATTTACATCAGGTATAACTCCCAGTACAATCCCTCCCCCCTCCCCGCTCCCCATGATAGGCCCCAGTGTGTGATGTTCCCCTTCCCAAGTCCAAGTGATCTCGTTGTTCAGTTCCCACCTATGAGTGAGAACATGCGGTGTTTGGTTTTCTGTTCTTCAAACTATCATAATAAGTTTTTAAAGATGTGGTCATGATGTTTTGATAGGGCCTTGAAAGGGAACACTTAAAATTTTAAGTTCTTCAATTTCAAGTCTCTCAAGATTTCCTCTATCCTTAAGCAGGTAGGTTAGACGGGTCCTAGTTATATTCGGTAGATACTCTTATCTGAACATTTATATTATTCCTCTGAAACATATATACCACTCCACACATAAAAACTGCTAACCCTGGCAATTTTTCAAAGGGTAAGTTCTTTAATTCATCCTATCTCTATTAATATTTAGGCATTTTCCCTAAAACTTTCAATGAAATTAAATACTTTTACCTAAATTTGGTCAACTATGAGAAGTGTTAAAGTATACCAAGTCAATCTGTATCTTGAAACAAATGACAGCCTAACAAGTTTTCAACCATACAACCCACAACAATGGGTTTCTATCTGGTAGATTTCAACAAAATTAGTAAGATACCTGCATCAGTCAAGTCTACAGTTCAAAACTCACTACTTTACAGTTACTCCAAGGTTTTTAGATAGATGATATAGCTGTCAAAAGTCTACGATTTATTTAAAACATTTCTTGGTGAGATTCTTATTACCTATTTTGATCTTTTTTAATGTGGAAATAAAATGTTCAGAAAATATTAATGATAGTGGATAGTACCACACCGTAAAAAAGAAAACAAAACAAAAACTCTATATACATGGAGGGGACAGGAATTTGTCCTCACTGGAACCAACATATTCTAAATATGAATGTGCATTCCCTGTCTGCAGTGCTTCTGCCAGTATCACCATCAAGGACATGGGTGACACCTTGTTCATCATCAACGTATACTGCTCAACACGACTTTGATCAAGGAACTCATTTCACAGAAAAAAGGGGTATGTAGGAATAGGTTATGGAACTTGGAAATAGGTTATGGAACTGGTCTTACCACATACTCCATCACCCAGAAGCAGCCGGTCTAACAGAATGGCCTACTGAAGATTCACTCAGTTACAGTACTGGCTGGGAGACTAAATCCTCAAGAATGAGGGTTCTCATCTTACAACATGTACTAACTGCTTTGGATCAATGAGTAATATACAATGTTGTTTTCCCTATAGCTAGACTACAAAGACCTGAGAATCAACGGGCAGAAGTAGAAGTAGTTCCTCTATATTCCTAAAAACTCCAATAGCAGAAGTTTTGTTTCAAGTACCTACGACTTTGATATCTGCTGGATTGGAGGCCTTGGTTCCCAAGCAGGGAATGATTCCACCAGGTTCCACTGAACTGGAAGTAACAACGACCTTGTGACCACTACTGCCTCCATACCACTAAATTAGAATTTCTCAACCTTAGCACTACTGACAGTTTGGACTGGATCAGTCTCTACTCTTGGGGGCTGTCCTGTGCATTTCAGGATGCTTGGCAGCATCCCTGAACTCTACCCACTAGATGCCAGTAGCATTTCCCCACCCCCATGAAAGTTGTAACAATTAAAAATGTCTCCAGGCATTGCCAAATGTCCTCTGGGAGGCAAAATTGTCCTAAGAATCACAACACTACATCAACAGTCAAAGAACGGGGTTATTCTATTAGCTGATATAATTCAATCCTATTACTAGGTGATACTGTACTGTTGTTACATAATGGGGACAAAGAGGACTATGTCTGGAACCCTGAGGATTCCCTGAAATGTTTTTCTAAACCTATATATATAAGAGCAAAAGTTAATGGAAAACTGCAGCCACAGGCATGCACACACATGAAGCAGGACCACCGAGGATTTGTATTCCATTTTTTCTTTTTTTGAGACGGAGTCTTGCTCTGTTGCCCAGGCTGGAATGCAGTGGTGTGATCTTGGCTCACTGCAATCTCCACCTCCTGGTTCAAGCGATTCTTGTGCCTCAGCCTCCCAAGCAGCTGGGATTACTGGCACCTGCCACCATGCCCAGCTAATATTTGTATTTTTAGTAGATACAGGGTTTCACTATGTTGGCCAGGCTGGTCTCGAACTCCTGACCTTGTGACCCACCCACCTCAGCCTCCCAGAGTGCTGGGATTACAGGCGTGAGTCACCGTGTCTGGCCCATAGTCATTTTTCTTATTTTTTTTTTCTTTTTTGTGGGACAGAGTCTCACTCTGTCGCCCAGGCTGGAATGCAATGGCGCAATCTCAGCTCACTGCAACCTCTGCCTCCCATGTTCAAGCGATTCTCCTGCCTTAGCTTCCTGAGTAGCTAGGACTACAGGTACCTGCCACCATGCCTGGCTAATTTTTTGTGTTTTTAGTAGAAACGGGGTTTCACTGTGCTAGCCAGGATGGTCTCAATCTCCTGACTTCGTGATCCGCCTGCCTTAGCCTCCCAAAGCCATATTCTTTATTAATGAAGATTTAGGTTACCCCACCAGCTGAGATCCTATATGAGAACAAAGGAAACATGGAATGCACAGCAGTAGTAGTTATATATGAACTACAATCTCTCAACCAGTTACAGAAGCAAGGTCTACAACAGCTATACATGTTTTCTTCCTTACTACAGGGAATTGGGCGAGTTTATAAATCAATTCCTCCTCTCTTCTTCTCTGTTATTCAAACTGTATTAAAGATTAACTTTACAATTTAGTCCCTAGGTAACAGGATATTCAGAAGGGACTATGAATTTGAGGCATAATTAACACAGCCTAGAAATGGATAGTGTGAATGTCACCCAGAAATCAATACAATTATGAGACTGCTCCTCATTTTGGGAAGAGGGTGAGGACATCCTCATTTTTACAAAGAACATTTTCATCTTTTTAGGCAAGAGCTCAGAGTGTTTTTCTTCTTGTAAAGAAGATGAAATATCTGTATAAAGGCTGAGTGGTCAAGCACTTTGGGAGGCCGAGGCGGGTGGATCACCTGAGGTCAGGAGTTCGAAACCAGCCTGGCCAACATGGTGAAATCCTGTCTCTACAAAAATTAGACATCATGGTGAGTGCTTATAGACCCAGCTACTCAGGAAGCTGAAGTGGGAGGATCACTTGAGCCCAGGTGGTCGAGGGTGCAGTAAGCCATGATCCTACCACTGTACTCCAGCCTGTGCAACATAGCAAGACCCTGTCTCAAAAAAATTTACGGCCTGGCTAGGTTCAGTGACTCATGCACTTTGGGAAGCTGAGGCAAGAGGACAACTTGAGGCCAGGTGCCTGAGACCAGCCTGGGAAACACAGCAAGACCCTGTCTCTACAAAATAAGAAAATGAGCCAAGTGTGGTGGCGTGTACCTGTAGTCCTAGCTTCTTGGGAGAATCACTTCAGCTCAGGAGTTCAAGGCTGAAGTGAGCTATGATCATGCCACCGTACTCCAGCCTGGGGAACAGAGCAAGACCCTGTCTTTAAAAAGAAAAAGAAAAAATCTATGGCCTAAATAAAAACAAACAAGATCAATAAACATCCACGTATTTCTATATATTAGCAACAATCAAACATTGAAGCTAAAAAACAATACCTGTTAAAATGGCAATCTTCCCAAAATTGATCCATGGACTCAGCACAATCTCTATCAAAACAGGCTTTTTCATATAAATTGGCAAGCCAATCCGAAACCATATAAGGATAACAAAAGATCTAGACCAGTCAAAACAATTCTAAGAAACAAGAAAGCTGGAGGACTTATACTACCTGACTTGACATTTTATTATATAGTTTATATAGTTAAGCTCTTCTATAGTTAAGACTACGTGATATCGGCGTAACAGGCATATAGCATAAATACAAAAATTAACTAAAAATGAGCCACAAACCTGAGTATGAATCCTAAATTTCTATAGAAAACACAGGAGAAAATTTTGTGACCTTGTACTAGAAAAAGGTAGCTCAGATATACCAATAACATAATTGATAAGGTGGACTTCAGAAAAATTAAGAACATCTGCTTTTAAAAGACTTTGAGAACAAAAAACAAGCAAAAACTAGGAGAAAAGATTTGCAAATCATTTATCTGATAAAGAACTTGTATTCAGCATATATTATGAACTCTCAAAATTCTAGTAAAACCCAATTTTTAAAAAATGGGCAAAAGGGATAAAATGCTCACCGAAGAAAACATTCAGATGGTAAATAACCACATGAAAAGATGCTCAGTATCATTAGTCATTAGGGAAATGCAAATCAAAGCCACTAAGAGACACCACTTCATACCCACTAGAATGGTTATAATTTAAAAGAAAAGATTAAATAAGTGTTGGCAAAGATGTGGAACAACTGGAACTCTCATATACTGCTATAAGATGGTACAATCATATACTGCTGTAAGATGGTACACTTTAGGAACAGCGTGATGGCCTCTTAAAAAATTACAGAATATAATATCCTATAACATATCATTATTATATACATCCACCATATGATCCACCCATTTCTACTCCTTTATATTTATTCAAGAGAAATGAAAGTCATGTATATGAATCTTCAAGACAACTTTATTTGTAATGGTGAAAATTTGGGTTGTCTTTAGTTATCCATCAACAAGTGAATGGATAAATGACTTATGATATATTCACTGAGACAAAAACAGCTCAAGAGTTCCCTAGGGATGGGATGGTGGTAGGAATGGATTATAAAGAGGCTGGAGAAAACTTTTGCTGGTAATGTATGTTTTTCATCTTGATTGTGGTAATGGTATCAAAGGCTTATTTATGTGTGTATCAAAACTCATCAAATTATACATTTTAAATATGTGCAGTTTATTGATTGGATGGCAATTTTACCTTAACCTAAAAGCTGTAGAAATTCTATTATTCTAGAATGGCAAAAAGCAATAAAGTTCCTAAAAACAGCAACAAAAACAAGAGGCAATAGGTCTTGTCTATACACTCATACACTTACCCGAGTGAGTGCTCTTCATTATTTCCCAGTTTTGTACTTCCATTTCAGATATTTTCATTCTATCTAAAAAACTTCCTTCAGTAATCTTACAGTGCAGGTCTGCTGGTCATAAATTGTCAGCTTTTGATCGTCTAAAAATGTCCTTATTTCGCCTTCTTGTCTGAAGGATATTTCTGCTGGAAGCAGAATTCTAGCTTGGCAGGTTTTTTTGCCAACATTTAAAGAATGTCTGTTATTTCCCAGTTTCCAGTTGTGTTAAAAAGTCAGCCATCAGTTATATTATATTGTTCCTTTGAACACAGTGCCTTTTTTCCCCTCTTCTGGCTGCTTTGTTTCCACCGGTCGCGGTGGCTCATGCCTGTAATCCCAGCACTTTGGGAAGTCAAGGCAGGTGTATCACGAGGTCAGGAGTTCGAGACCATCCTGGCTAACACAGTGAAACCCTGTCTCTACTAAAAGATACAAAAAACTAGCTGGGTGTGGTGGCGGGCGCCTGTAGTCCCAGCTACTCAGGAGGCTGAGGCAGGAGAATGGCGTGAACCCGGGAGGCGGAGCTTGCAGTGAGCCAAAATTGTGCCACTGCACTCCAGCCTGGGCGACAGAGCGAGACTCCGTCTCAAAAAAAAAAAAAAAAAAAAGAGTTTCTCTTTGTTTCTAGTTTTCAACAGTTCCATTAAGATATGCTAAGTGTAGTTTTCTTTGTGTTCATCCTGCTTGGGGTTTGCTAAACTACTTGAATGTATAGGTTGACGCCTTTCATCAGTTTGGGAAAATATTTTATCATTACTTCTTCAAGTATCTGCTTCCATGCTAATGTCTCTACTTTTGGGTCTCCAATTACACATTAGATTTTTTACAAGTTGTCCACATGTCTCTTAGGCTCTGTTCTACTCTTTCCATTCTTTTTTTTTTCCTGTGCTTTTATCTAGATATTTTCTATTGATCTGTCCACAAGTTCTCTAGTCTTGCCTTTTGCTATGCACAGTCTGCTACTGAACCAGTACAATGAATAATTTCAGATTAATGTCAATTAATTATTAATGGGGGGGTTGTGGTGGTGGTGTTAAGGAAGATTTTGTTCTGTCTTGTTTTTTAATGTGGCATGCACTATACCAAGCCCTGGGAGTACAGCAATGAACAAAACAGACATAGGCCCTGCTCTCGTGTAACTCAAATAGTATACATTCAATTTACCTGTTGTTTTTTTTTTTTTAAAGAATTTTGAAGAATGGGGGAGCAATAAAATGAGGTCCTAGAGTCCTGCACCAAAGTTTCTAATCAAACTACAAATAAAGACCTTAAGCAACCAATGTTGTGTTTTTGATTCCCAGAATGTCCATTTGGTTTCTTTCTGTGGATTCCAATTCTCTGAAAATTTTCATCCATTTTGTCCATATTTTCCTTTATTTTCTTAAGTATATTATATTTTAAAATAAGTCCTTGTCTGATGAACTTCAATTTTATGAGTCTGCTTCTATAGTTTTACTTTTCTCTTGAATTTTTCCACCCTTTCACATCTCTAGAAATAGTTAATAGCATGATAGTATT
The DNA here is from genome assembly GCF_047675955.1 of Chlorocebus sabaeus. Taxonomy (NCBI): domain Eukaryota; kingdom Metazoa; phylum Chordata; class Mammalia; order Primates; family Cercopithecidae; genus Chlorocebus; species Chlorocebus sabaeus. The sequence continues at coordinate 29,298,939 of NC_132919.1, read as the reverse complement.
ATAAATGAAAAGAACCACAGAAACTCCAGAATGTATCTTCTCAGTAAGAGCTGCCTATTTCCTCTATTAGACAAAGGGATAAGATAGGCTGGTCACCTCAGTCCAATAAGGAATTGAACTGGGCCAGAGATATGTTGCAGTTTTAGTAAAATGCACTTCCTCTCTAGTTTCCTTTTCCTTCAGTGTGTGTCCTGAATCAGCAAACGTCAGCAATCCTCTGCTCACCTATAAAGATCTCTTCTATCTCAGGAATTCTAGTCCTCATTACAGCCATAGCTCTCCAGTAATTTTTTTAATATTGATTTTTAAAGTTCATCCAATTGTGTTTTTTTTTCTAACTTGTTGCAGTGATATATATGATTGTACTGTGACCTATTAAATATCACCCAGAAATTAAATTCTCCCTGTATATCACACAGTAGTGGTTTACAAACCCAGCTTTATGTCAAAATGACCTGGGACCTCTAGAAATCACAAGATGTTTAGTAGAGCCAGGAAATCTGTCCTTTTAACAAGTCTTAAGTGATCTGGCAAAGCTTACATTTCTAAAGAAACTTGCCTGCCTGCACCAGTTGCTCCTCCTCTCCCCTCCCCCATAGCTCAGTATTTATAAGGACATTTAAGAAAAAATACACACTACACACAACGGATGAAATTAACAGAAGAGTTAAAAGTTCAGAATAACTAGAAATTTTAAAGACAAAAATATGTAAAGGCTTTTAAAATACATTAGGATCAAAAAGATGAGGAAAGAAGAACAAGAATCACTAGAGTCCATGATCCAGCACCAACAAGTCATTAAAAGCAGAACTATTCAACTCGATTTTTATTTCTAATCATTCTAGTTGAAAATAAAATGAGGCCAGGCATGGTGGCTCACGCCTGTAAACCCAGCACTTTGGGAGGCCGAAGCAGGAGGATCACCTGAGGTTAGGAGTTCAAGACCAGCCTGGACAACACAGTGAAACCCCGTCTCTATTACAAATAAAAAAATTAGCCGGGCATAGTGACAGGCGCCTATAATCTCAGCTACTCAAAAGGCTAAGACACAAGAATAGCTGGAACCCAGGAGGTCGATGTTACAGTGAGCCATGAGATCGTGCCATTGCACTCCAGTCTGGGGGACAGTGACTCCAACTCAAAAAAAAAAGAAAGAAAATGATCTTCAAATTTGAAAAAGAGCATTGCTGAGAGTCGTCAGAACTTAGATACATAAAGCATGAAGAGCCCACCTCCCTGCTTTACCTAAACTCAAGTGTATATGAATCCAAGGTACAGATGAAAATTTAGAAATGCTGTCAGTGAACATGCAGAAGTCATGAAAAGTAGACAGGAGCCAGATTGGGAATGAGAAAATGTTGCAATTGTCAAAATGCAAGAATGGGTAAAGATGAAAGGGTGACTTTAATACTATGGACTTAATTTAATATCAGCATCCAGATATTTCTAAGATTGATTATGCATGAGTTTTAGCACTTATACAGGGAAGCAGCATTTACTAATAAAATCCTACCTTTGTAAAGCACCTTTGCTTGAGTTCAGAATAGACAAAATACTTTCATGCATATTACCTCCTATCTTTGATTCTCATACATTCCTGTGAAAAAGGGCAGGTGACATTATGTTCCCTCCACCACCTGTTACTCTCTTCAACATATTAGGAATTCAGGGCTCATACAGCTTGGCTTGCCCCACTGTTAACTCACTCCAATAGAAAATTAAGACTTAAAGTGAAGTCCTCTGATTCCTCATTGCGTTGTTTTTATATTACACAGCTCTTAAAGTCAGTATAAGAATAAATCATGCTGAAATAATATATAGGATTGCTTTAAAATAATAAAGAAGTGGTGAGCAGGAAATGGGTAGGAAAATGGATGAAATAAGACTAGGGAGAAATTGAGTAATAGATACAAAAGGATTAATTTATAATCATCTCTCTAGGCCATGTACAGTGGCTCACGCCTGTAATCCCAACACTTTGGGAGGCTGAGGCAGGCAGATCACTTGAGGTCAGGAGTTTGAGACCAGCCTGCACAACAAGACAAAACCCTGTCTCTACAAAAAATACTAAAAATTCAGCCAGGCATGGTGGTGTGCACCTGTGATTCCAGCTATTCGGGAGGCTGAGACAGAGGATCACTTGAGCCCGGGAGTTAGAGGTTGCAGTGAGCCAAGATCGTGCCACTGCACTCCAGCATGGGTAATACAGTTAAGACTCTGTCTCAGGAAAACAACAACAACAACAACAAATCTCTCTACTTTCATGTTTGAAACTTTTCATTTTAAAACATGTTGTGTCTGGAATTGGTGGGTTCCTGGTCTCGCTGACTTCAAGAATGAAGCCGCAGACCCTCGCGGTGATTGTTACAGTTCTTAAAGATGGTGTGTCTGGAGTTTGTTCTTTCAGATGTTCAGATGTGTCCGCGGTTTCTTCCTTCTGGTGGGTTCGTGGTGTCGCTGACAGGAGTGAAGCTGCAGAGCTTTGCAGTAAGTGTTACAGCTCCTAAAGGTGGCGCCTCTGGAGTTAATTGGTTCTTTCCGGTGGGTTCGTGGTCTCGCTGGCTTCAGGAATGAAGCTGCAGACCTTCGCAGTGAGTGTTACAGCTCATAAATGTGGCGTGGACCCAAAGAGTGAGCAGCAGTAAGATTTATTGTAAAGAGCAAAAAAACAAAGCTTCCACACTGTGGAAGGGGACCCGAGAGGGTTGCCGCTGGCGAGCTTGGGCAGCCTGCTTTTATTCCCTTATCTGGCCCCACCCACATCCTGCTGATTGGTCCATTTTATACAGAGCTAATTGGACCGTTTACACAGGGTGCTGATTGGTGTGTTTATAATCCTTTAGCTAGACACAGAGTGCTAAACAGAAAAGTTCTCCAAGTCCCAACTTGGGTTAGCCAGATACAGAGTACAGACTGGTGTATTTACAAACCTTGAGCTAGACACAGATTGCTGATTGGTGCATTTGCAATCCTCTAGCTAGACACACAGTGCTAGACAGAAAAGTTCTCCAAGTCCCCACTGGGTTAGCTAGATACAGAGTACCAATTGGTGTATTTACAAACCTTGAGCTACACATAGAGTACTGATTGGTGTATTTACAAACCCTGAGCTAGACAGAGTGCTGATTGGTGTATTTACAATCCCTTAGCTAGTAGACATAAAGGTTCTCCAAATCCCCACTAGACTCAGGAGCCCAGCTGGCTTCACCCAGTGGATCCTGCACCGGGGCTGCAGGCAGAGCTGCCCACCAGTCCCAAGCCCCTGGGCAGTCGACGAGACCGCGGAACAGGCGGCAGGGCTCGTCAGGGAGGCTCGAGTCACGCGTGAGCCCACCGCCGGGGAGAGGGTTCCGGCCTGGCGGGCTGCAGGTCCCGAACCCTGCCCCGCGGGGAGGCAGCTGCGCCGGCGGGCCGGCACTGCTGGGGGACCAGGCGCACCTACCGCAGCTGCTGGTCCGGGTGTTAAGCCCCTCACTCCCTGGGCCAGCGGCGCCGGCCAGCAGCTCCGAGTGTGGGGCCCGCAGAGCCTGCGCCAGAACTCGGGCTGGACTATGAGCGAAGCGCACAGCCCCGGTTCCTGCCCGCGCCTCTCCCTCCACACTGCCCCACAAGCGGAAGGAGCCGGCTCCGGCCTCGGCCAGCCCAGAGAGGGGCTCCCACAGTGCAGTGGCGGGCTGAAGGGCTCCTCAAGTGCTGCCAGAGTGGCCGCCGAGGCCGAGGAGGCCCCGTGAGGGCTGCTAGCCATTGTCACCTCTCAATGTAATTAACATTTTTGATAGGTACACTGTATTGGTAATCAAATGCACACCAAAAATACAGTGTACCTGAAGTTCAGCATTTTTTTTTTTCAACAGTGTTTCGCTCTGTCACCCATGCTGGAGTGTAGTGGCACAAACACCACCACCTGGGCTCAAGGCATCCTCCCACCTCAGCCTCCCAAGTTCCTGGGACTACAGGCGTGCACCACCACATCCAGCTACTTTTTTGATTTTTTTGTGTGCCGATTTTTTTGTGTATACTAGCCATGTTGTCCAGGTTGATCTCAAACTCCTGGGCTCAAGCAATCCTCCCTCCTCCATCTACCAAAGTGCTGGAATTAGGGTGTGAACACCATGTCCAGCAAGCTCAGCATTTTTAAAACCATTTAATTTTCACATAATGCCCTCATACAACACTGAGAGGAAAGATGAAAAATGGTATGCCTGAGGCCGGGCGTGGTGGCTCACGCCTGTAATCCCAGCACTTTGGGAGGCCGAGGTGGGCGGATCACAAGGTCAGGAGATCCAGACCATCCTGGCTAACACAGTGAAACCCCGTCTCTACTAAAAATACAAAAAAATTAGCCAGGCGTAGTGGCGGGCGCCTATAGTCCCAGCTACTCGGGAGGCTGAGGCAGGAGAATGGCGTGAACCCGGGAGGCGGAGCTTGCAGTAAGTCGAGATCGCCCCACTGCACTCCAGCCTGGGCGGTGGATCGAGACTCCGTCTCAAAAACAAAAGAAAAGGTATGCCTGAGTACTGACCACCATTACACCAAAAGGAAAACAATTAGGATAGTAAGGTGTCTTGAAAACATGTCCTTTGAGAAATGGCTGAAGAATGAATGAAATTTTTTGGTAGGGCCGGAATCTAGGGTGTACTTAAGATGTCTTCAAATGTTTTTCTTTTATTTGTATGTATTTATTTGTATTTATTTATTTTATTTATTTATTTATTTCAGAAACAGAATCTCGGTTGGGCACAGTGGCTCATGCCTGTAATCCCAGCACTTTGGGAGGCCGAGGTGGGAAGACAGCTTGAGTCCAGGAATTCGACACCAGCCTGGGCAAGATGGTGAAACCTCATCTCTACAAAAAATTTAAAAATTAGCCGGGCATGGTGGCATGCACCTGTGGTCCCAGCTACACAGGAGGCTGAGGCGGGAATATGGCTTGAGCTAGAAAGGTCGAAGCCACAGGGAGCCATGTTTGTGCTACTGAACTCCAGCCTGGGTGACAGAGCAAGACCCTGTCTCAAAAATAAATAAATAAATAAATAAATAAATGAGTTTCGTTCTGTCACCCATGCTGGAGTGGTGTGATCACGGCTCACTGCAGCCTTGAACTCCTACCAAGTGGTTGACACAATAGGCATGCGCCACCAGGCCCAGCTAATTAAAAAAAAAAAAAATTTTGTCGAGACGGGATCTCATTATGTTGCCCAGGCTGGTCTCAAACTCCAGGCCTCCAACGATCATCTCATCTCGACTTCATAAAGCGCTGGGATTACAGGTGTGAGCCACCATGCCCAGCCTCAAATCTGTTAAAGGACAAATTTATTCTGTCGAGTTAGAGAGGGTGAAGTAGAAACAATGGATAAAAGACTCTAAATTCTAAACTTTTCTACTTTTATAAAAACCCACACTTTAAGGCTTATGGCTCATATACTCACTACCAAACCTTGTCATAATTACCTACCAATTTTCTAGCTATTTCCCCCTCATCAAAAGAAACTGGTTCCTGGCTCAGTTTCTCCTCTACCCCACATCTACCATCATCTAGATAGCATCTAGGTTAGTGTTACCTGATAAAATATACGACTTCCAGTTAAATTTGAATTTCGGATAAACGTGAATAATTTTTATATTTTAAGTACGCCCTATACCATATTTGGGAAATACTTACACTAAAAATTTATTCATTGTTTATCTGAAATTCAAATTTAATGGAGCATCCTATATTTCTTCTTGTCAAATCTGACAATCCTAATCTAGGTGACTTCAATGTCACTTATCCAACATCTAGTCCTCAATTTTCCTTATCTCCTCAATTCCAATGACTATGACCGTAACAAAGAAAGGGTCTGCAAATTCAGCCGAGTTTTTAAGTGTCCAATATTCTTAAGTATCCTTAGACCACTCTTTCATTTCCCCCAAAGCTATTATGAATCAAACCCATTCTTTCCTTCTCTACCATTCAGTCTCTAAATTTCACCTTAATTTGGATCTCTAACTTCTTCAATGTCCTATGGTTCTTCATTCCATCATTTCCCTTGTTTATACTTGTCAACTTCTCTCACTAAAGGATACGCCATTCAATGAATGCCCAAAGCCTTCACAAAAGAATCTGAACATCTTAGTATGGCATATAGAAGCAGCTATAAGATTCACAACTCATTTCAGGTATCACTTTCTCTGACAAGCTCTCTCTCAAACTGCCCCATCTGAATCAAATGCTCCTGTTACATACTCCCATTGTACTTTATGCATCCATCATAATATTAACTATAATTTTATTTTATTTATCCCATACTAGCTTTAGGATCTCTGGAAACCAAGAGCCACATCTTATTATTATTTCCCTAGCATTTACTACAATGTTCCAGCATCTATAACAAATAGAAGGCACTTAAATGTTTGCTGATCAGATTTAGACAGATGAGGCTCAATTTAAGGGAAGAGCTTATAACAATTACAAGTCTACAAATGGAAAGAGTTACCTTGAGCTATAGTATACCTGGTCATCCAGAGGTCAAAATAAGACTGCCTATCATAGTATTTAGAACAGCATAAGAAAAGAAGAATGACCTGCCCTGATGTCTTTTAATGGAAATGGTTAAATTTTGTGTGGCACAACCATTTAACCATCCTTGAAAACACTAAAATCCAAAGACCTGTCAAGCAGACTGCTCTTTTATGGCAGTTCACAGTTCCCTCTTACCTAAACAGGGCCAAAGGTATGGTAACAAGTTCTCAGCTGGGTAAGGTGGCTCACGCCTATAATCCCAGCATTTTGGGAGGCCAAGGTGGGCAGATCGCTTGAGCCCAGGAGTTCAAGACCAGCCTGGGCAACGTGGTGAAACCCTGTCTCTACCAGAAAAATACAAAAACTAGCTGGGCATGGTGGTGTACACTTGTAGTCCTAGTTACTCCAGAGGCTGAGGAGGAAGGATCACTTGAGCCCAGAAGGTCGAGGCCAAAGTTAACCGTGTTCATGGCACTGCACTCCAGCCTAGGTGACAAAGCAAGACCCCGTCTCAAAAAAAAAAAGGAGGCCAGATGCGGTGGCTCATGCCTGTAATCCCAGCACTTTGGGAAGCCGAGATAGGTGGATCACTTGAGGTCAGGAGTTCGAGACCAGCCTGGCCAAAATGGAAAAACCTCGTCTCTACTAAAAACACAAAAATTAGCTGGGCATGGTGATGCACGTCTGTAATCCCAGCTGTTCGGGAGGCTGAGGCAGGAAAATCGCTTGAACCTGGAAGGCAGAGGTTGCAGTGAGGCAAGATCGCGCCACTGCATTCCAGCCTGGATGACAGGAGAGAAAAAAAAAAAGAAGTTCTCAGACTTTAATCACCTTATTATTATATTCACCTCATATTCAGATCCTGCTCTTATGTTAACCTTACAGTACTAGAAATTATTGAGAATATAATTTCTTACATTGACACATTCTAGTTACATTTTTAAGAAACATTTACTGTTACTTTTCTGATTACAAAAACATATGTTCAATGTAAAAAATTCAAAATTTTTTAAATATTAAGAAAAAACTGCCACGCACAGCAGCTCACGCCTGTAATCCCAGCACTTTGGGAGGCCAACGTCGACAGATCACTTGAGGTCAAGGAAAAAAAAAAAAAAGAATAGAAAAAACATTACCTATAATCCCTTAAATTTTAAAACAATATAAAAGAAAACGTAATCATATGGTAAGTGTTTATATTAAAAGAACAGATTATAAAACAATTTAAGTAATTCAATTCCAACACCCTAACAATAATACTGACCTTTATTGAGGTCCTATGTGCCAGAAACTGTGTCATATGCTTTACATACATTTCTTTATCAAATCTCACAACCACCTCTATGAAATAGGTGCTTTTAACTCTATTTTACAAGTGAATAAACTGAAGTTTGAAGAGGTTAAGTAACTAGTCCAAGGGCTAAAAGCAGTAGCAGAGACCAGAGATTCAAACCTAAGCAGTCTGATTTCAGAATCAGCACATTTAATAACATGCACTGGCTGGGCGTGGTGGCTCACACCTGTAATCCCAGCACTTAGGGAGGCCAAGGCGGGAGGATCACCTGAGGTTAGGAGTTCAAGACCATCCTCTGGTCAACATGGTGAAACCCCATTTCTACTAAAAAAACATGGTGAAACCCCATTTCTACTAAAAAAAAAAAAATATATACACACACACACACACACACACACACACAAATTAGCTGGGTGTGGTGGCACGTGCCTGTAATTCCAGCTACTCCTGAGGCAGAAGAATCACTTGAACCTGGAAAGTGGAGGCTGCAGTGAGGTGAGATTGCGCCACTGAGCTCCAGCCTGGGCAACAGAGTGGGGCTCTGTCAAAAAAAAAAAAAAAACAAAAAACAAAAAACAAAAAACAAAAAACAAAAAACCACGCACCAAAATCTTAACAGTGGTTCTGAGTCACAATATTAGTAATGATATTTACTTTTTGTGATTTTGCTGCATTTTCCATACTACTAGGATATGAATTACTACTTTTTTTATTTTTAATGTCCACATAGAGATTAGACAATCAGCTGTCAGGGATACTGTACAAGTAGGACTTAAATAATCTCAGATTCCTTCTAACTAAGAATCTGTGACTAGTCAATTACTGACTGGAATTATTTTTTCAGCCAGAGGGCTGGCTCAATAAAAAAGAAACAAAAAATCCATTTTAAGAATTGTAAAATTTGACCTTATATGGAGATTTTTAAATTTTATGAATTCTGAGGCACAAAGGCAGCTTGTGTCATGAGAGGAACAAGAACTTCAGGTCTTCATTGATCTTTGTTGTTAACATATGACTAAAACAAAACCTACCATCACCGTCATTCCCTACTGCAGATTCACTTACCAGAGGCCAAAAACTGAAACATAACAGGGAAATAAATACTTTCCTTTTTTTCCTCCTCACTCATTACCCAAAAGGAAGAAGATTCACATGGAACATAAAGGCACAACATTTTCCCAGACCCACGGTGGGACAGAAATAGAAGGCATTGATAAAGACAGGAGAGTAGAAAAAATACTCCAAAAGACAAGATGAAGGATTTGAGAGTTGTTCTAGGGAAAAAGAAAAACTGAAAAAGTAGATGTAACAATTAAAAAAACCACATCCAGGAATCTTCATTCAAATACTACCAAAGTTTAATCAAATGTAATCAAATTCTAAGTAAAATGTTCTTAGAATACAAAACTAACTTTACGAAAACAGATTGTGCAATACCAACATCAAAGAATGATAATCTCATATTTATAGCTGTATGTATATTTCTGTTGGTATTCTCACAAATTCTATTCTGTCACTTAAGAAGATACAGAGAGTATATAACTAAATAAAAGGGAAACAATGTTACAACTTCTAACAAATGAAGACGTTTTGATAAAGTGACCAGAATACATAACGAAATCAAGGATATAATTTTAAAATTTACGTCTATTTCTAACATATAACCAACTTAAAAAGATTCAGATACTCTAACATGAACATAAAAGGAAAAACATAATATATCATCTTCGAGTGAAGAGGCAATCACACATCCCTCATTTTGCATATTTGTACTACCTGTTAGTAAAATTTAGACTTAAGACTATTTATTGGAAAGTTAGTGATCTAAGGATTAAGACATCCATACTCTAGTTTAACTCAGTTAATTAGATATCATATGATTGTGAATGTGTTGTTTTGCCTCTGTAACTTTTTTCTCATGTAGAATAGAAATAATAATCACCAAATTATAAAGAATGGATAGAAATAGTGCACAGATGCTAATACATTTTTATGACTATTTACAGCTTCCTTTCATGTAAGATTCATACCTAAGTCATTAAACAAGCCCATGATGTAAGTAGGTTAAGTATCATGCCCACTTTACATATGAAAACATAGAAAACTGATGTTCAGAGAGGTTAAGAGACTTCCCCAAGACCACACTGCAAATTGCACAGTCAAGAGCTTTTTCTTTTACTACATAGTAGGCTACCCTCACAAGTCTAAAATGGTAAAAGTTGTTTTCTCATGCCCAAATTACTATGAGAACGACCTGAGAGAAACTGTGTCAACAGAAAATGGTCACCACTTGAGATCATTAAGAGACATAACTTCCCAAAAGGTCATTATCTGAGTATAAAATTTTGATTGAAAATAAGTTAAATAAAATCCTTAAAAGTTTCTAGCAGTCCTGCTATTTACTAAATTAACTTCATGCCTCTTGTGCTAGATACACCACTCTGTTGGTGGGGGTGGGACACGGGAATGAGGTGGAACAGGAAAGAATTTCATCAGAAAAAGTTAAGTTCTCGGCCGGGCATGGTGGCTCATGCCTGTAATCCCAGCACTTTGGGAGGCCAAGTCAGGCAGATCACCTGAGGTTGGGAGTTCGATACCAGCCTGACCAACATGGTGAAACCCTGTCTCTACTAAAAAAACAAAATTAGCTGGGCATGGTGGCACATGCCTGTCATCCCAGCTACTCGGGAAGCTGAGGCAGGAAAATCTCTTGAACCTGGGAGGCGGAGGTTGCTGTGAGCCAAGATCACGTCATTGCACTCCAGCCTGGACAACAAGAGCAAAACTCCATCTCAAAAAAAAAGTTCTCTGAAGTTCAACGGAATAAGACATTCAAAGCTATAAAATATGAATAAGAGCAGGCGACAGCTTGTGGACTGCAGTGGCAACCCTAAGCCAAACCATGAGTGCCAGACTATGGTTTAAATAAAATATGCAATCTGGAAGTTTGCACCTCAAGTTACTGCTACTGCAAAGTAATTAGTACCATTTATGGTAAGAATATGTAAAGTTTTAGAATGTAATGCCAATTATTCATTTTAGTGGGATGAACTCCCCTTGAAGCTTTGTCTCAACAGAAGCTTTTTTGATGATATAGTCCATGGCTCAAAAGCCACTCAGGACTCAGCACAGCAGTTCACGCCTATAATTCCAGTGCTTTGGGAAGCCAAGGTGGGAAGACTACTTGAGGCCAAGAGTTTGAGACCAGCCTGGGCAACATAACAAGATGCCGTCTCTACAAAAAAAATTAAAATAATAGCCAGGCATGGTGGCGCACACCCATATTCCTAGATATTCAGGAGATGGGAGATCACTTGAGCCCGGGAGTTCGAGGCTATGGTGAGCTATGATCACACCACTGCACTCCAGCCTGAGGAACAAAAAGAGACCTCACTTCTAAAACAAATGAATAATAAACAATTTTTAAAAACCAGTTATATGTGGAGAATATAACCATATATCACAAGCATATAACATTTGAAGTGATCAAATGGATCGTCTTTAAGAGACTTTAGAGAGGGTACTATAAATAGCAGTTATAATTCATATCCTATAGCATTAAACACCTGAGAGTACTCTGTTTACTGAAGGGTCTACCACATAGTATGATACAGAAATTTATAACTTGTTGAAACCCTAAACTTAATTCACAGTCACTATGATGTAAAACCACTTTTCTATCCTTCAAGATCAAAACAAATGGTCTCATCTTTCCCTTCCCACCCCCAAGAAAATGAGGTATTCTAAAAGATGTCAGACAAAACAAGCCAATGCTTTTATAAACACAAGTCAATCCTTTGCAAAGACACAGATTAAGATGCTCATATTCTGCTTCGGTATTGATCCCAAGCCTTTTAACAGTTTAAGCTGACCACAAATCTCCCCTTTCACTTCTACAGAACATTCTCCTCCTTAAACTTCCTTTAGAGCCTTCCAATACCTCCTGTCCCTTGACTTATATATACACACACCTCCAAAATAGACGCAGACCTAAGAAACACAAGCGGAAAACACATTTTTAATTAATACACTGCTTATTCTTAAAAGTATGTTGTTAGAATGCAACAATATAGTCTACGTAGAGAACCCCAGAACACCAAATTTGAAAGCTACGACAAAAATGCCCCATAGCAATCTGAGTAATTTAAAGAACAAAGATGTGAAAAATACGGCATTCTTACTACTGTATTATATGACTCAAATTTTAAGGACAAAATTTTTGGTTGGTACAGTGGCCTGTACTCAAATAAAAAATGAAAAACAAAAATACTTTCTCCATATTAAAAAAATGTTTTTGTTTTGAGACAGGGTCTCACCCAGGCCAGAGTGTAGTGGGTGCAATCATGGCTCACTGCAGCCTTAATTTCCTGGGCTCAAGTAATCCTGACTCAGCCTCCCAAGTAGCATATACTACCACACCTGGCTAATTTCTGTCTGCTTTTTCTTTACTTTACTTTTAACCAATGCACACTGGCTGATTTTTTCTTTTTTTTTTTTTTTTTTCACTTTTTATAGAGATGGGGTCTCACTCTGTTGCCCAGGCTGGTCTCAAACTCTGAGGCTCAAGTGATCCTCCCACCTCAGCCTCCCAAAAAGCTTGAATTATAGGCATGAGCCACCATACCCAGCCAAAACATTTTTTAAAAGCAGACTTAAGGCCAGGTACAGTGGCTTACACCTGTAATCCCAGTACTTTGGGAGGCTGAGGCAGGTGTTTGAGGCCAGCCTGGCCAATATGGCAAAACCCCGTCTCTAGTAAAAATACAAAAATAGGGCCGGCATGGTGGCTCAAGCCTGTGATCCCAGCACTTTGGGAGGCTGAGGCAGGTGGATCACCTCAGGTCAGGAGTTCGGGACCAGCCTAGCCAATATGGTAAAACCCCGCCTCTACTAAAAATACAAAAAAAATCAGCTGGGTGTGGTGGTACATGCCTGTAATCTTGGGAGGCTGAGGCAGGAGAATCGCTTAAACTCAGGAGGCAGAGGTTGCATTGAGCCAAAATTGTACCACTACACTCCAACCTGGGCGACAAAGCGAGACCTTGTCTCAAAATAATAATAATAATAATAATAATAATACACATTTAAGAAAAGAATCTAATTTCCTAATAGTTAAAAAGTCAAATAAAAAGAGTAGGGCAAAAAACAGGAACATTTAAAATAAAATGTAACAATATTAACCCAGCGCCATAGCTTATGCCTATAATCCCAGCACTTTGGAAGGCTGAGGCAGGCGGATCGCTTGAGGTCAGTAGTTTGAGACCAGCCAACATAGCGAAACCTTGTCTCTATTAAAAATACAAAAGTTAGCCGGGTGTGGTGGTACATGCCTGTAATGCCAGCTACTTGGGAGGCTGAGGCATGAGAATCGCTTGAACCCACGAGGTGGAGTTTGCCATGAGCTGAGATCATGGCACTGCACTCCAACCTGGGCAATACAGCGAGACCCTATCTCAAAAAAAAAAAAAAAAAAAGAAGAAGAAAAAAAGAACTTGCCAATGGATACTAAAGTAAGGCATATATTGGCCAAGGTACATACAAAGGAATATCCAGAGACTAGTCACACTCCCTTTTTTTTTTTTTTGGAAGACAGGGTCTCACTCTTGAGGTCTCACACTTTTTTTGGAAGACAGACCCTCCAACAGGGTCTCACCCAAGCTGGAGTACAGTGGCACAATCATGGCTCACTGTATCCTTGAACTCCTGGGTTCAAGTGATCCTCCTGCCTCAGCCTCCTGAGTAGCTGAGACTACAGGCACATGCCACCACATCCAACTAATATTTTTTAGAAACAGCATCCCACTATGTTGCCCAGCCTGGTCTTGAACTCAAGGCCTCAAGCAATCCTCCCACCTGGGCCTTCCAAAGTGCTGGGATTACAAGCATAAGCTACCACACCTGGCCTACGTGCCCTTATTTAGTGAAAACACAATAATCAGTAATAAGCTACACTGCACTCTAGCCTGGGCGACACAGCAAGACTCTATCACAAAAAAAAAAAAAAAAGTAATCAGCTATAAAGAAAACATATAAATCCTATATTAGAAAAATTTTAGACTTTTCAAAGTGCTTCACATTCATATCCTATCAGACTACTGCAAAATGTCCTAACAGTAAGTGACAAATCCAAAATTACAAAAGTAGTTGATCAGATCTGAAACCTGATTCAAAAAACATGTTTGCTCTATGGGAGGAAATATAAATATGTATAAATTCCTTCTTTATGCTAATTTTCTTACTCATTCCTAGTTAAAATATCACTTATCAAACCTAGGCTATTACAAACACAGAAGTAAAATTCAGTAAAACAAAGCCAAAAGTACTCTTTTTTTTTATTTAGCCAGTCTACCCTTCAACCAGGAATCATTTCAAAAACATTCCATCAATGTTCTGTGTGCTTAAGACTGTGCTGGGCACTGGGGTGACTAGAAGAGAATTCAAATGGGGTTCATTGCTTTTCAGAAAGTATACACTCCATTTGATAAAAAGACAAGAAAAAAAGAAAACAAACCAAGCTGTGTTCAACCAACTCTCCTAAAGGAAGAAAACTTACTGTGTGGTTCTGTAAAACTCCAGGTGACAAGGATACCAAGAAGTGAGATAGGAGAGTTTAGTGTGAAACAACCTCATGGGGAAAAAAAAATGAAGTCTGAGCTGAACACTGAAGGAAGGACAGGAATTAGAAAAGCACAAAGGAGGAATTAAAGCATTCAGACAGGGACTGGCAGAAACAAAGACCAAGAAGTGGGAAGAAGCAAGATACATACAGAAGAGACTGAGGTGACCTGCCTGGAACATATGTGCATGCAGAGGCATAATGGGAAAGAGTTTAGTAAATTAAGTGGGGTCAGCTCCCAGTAGACTGCTAGGTCACAGAGACATGCTGTTAGAATATTAAAATCACCGAATATTTAAACTTGAAAGAATCTAAAAGATTTTCTAGCCACTTCTTTTTCAACAGATGAGGAAATCAAGGATCTATAGGAAAGCTAATGGCTAGGATAGGGACAAAGGCAGTGAATAACAGAACAAAACTAAGACCACCACTAAGGAACTCCAATTCAGCAGAAAGGTATTGTGTCTTGGGAACTAGAAGAGATTGGTTTCCAGTGGGTACTGGAACATCACAGTGGCATTACAACTAAGCAAAGACCACTATGTTTTGCCATAAGGAATCACTTTAAAGAAAACAGCAATCAAGAAGGAAAGCAGAAGCAGGAGCTACTTTTCAGAGTTATAAAGGAACTGAGTGGATAAACAGTAGAGGCGGGTATCTGGCAACAACAAAAAAGGCTGGTCCACAGAGAGAGCTGCAGGACGAAGTAAACGTCTGATTTCCAAGAGAAAGGAAATCTTAGCCTGAAAAGTGAAAAAGAAAGAAGCCCACATAGAGACTAAATTAGTTCCTAGACAGATAAGGTGGAAAGTGTAAGGGGTGCAGAGAACTGAGGAACAGTTGGAAGAAATTTTTTTAAAGGATGAATTCTGGGCCGGGCACGATGGCTCATGCCTGTAATCCCAGCACTTTGGGAGGTCAAGGCAGGCGGATCACGACGTCAAGAAATTGAGACCCATCCTGGCTAACAAGGTCAAACCCTGTCTCTACTAAAAATAAAAAATTAGCTGGGCGTGGTGGCACGCGCCTGTAGTCACAGCTACTTGGGAACCTGAGGCAGGGGAATCGCTTGAACCCAGGAGGCGGACGTTGCAGTGAGCTGAGATCACGCCACTGCACTCCAACCTGGGCGACAGAGCAAGACTCCATCTCAAAAAAAAAAAAAAAAAAAAAATTCCAAAGTAAAGAATAAGCATTATTGTGCTCGCTTCAGCACCACATACACTAAAATTGGAAGAATAAGCATTATTTCTCACTCACCATAAAGTATTCCTCACCATAAAAAAGTACTCATTTTCATGGCCGGGCGCGGTGGCTCAAGCCTGTAATCCCAGCACTTTGGGGGGCCGAGACGGGCGGATCACAAGGTCAGGAGATCCAGACCATCCTGACTAACACAGTGAAATCCCATCTCTACTAAAAAAAAAAATACAAAAAACTAGCCGGGCGAGGTGGCGGGCGCCTGTAGCCCCAGCTACTCGGGAAGCTGAGGCAGGAGAATGGCGTGAACCCGGGAGGCGGAGCTTGCAGTGAGCTGAGATCCGGCCACTGCACTCCAGCCTGGGTGACAGAGCGAGACTCCGTCTCAAAACAAAACAAAACAAATTAGTACTCATTTTCAACTATTATAAGGCCTTATAAAAATTACAGACCAGGCTTGAAGAATGAAGCTAGGAGGTATTTTTTAAATCCAAAAAGCTTCAAAGTTTTGCAAATCTATTTGTCTAATTAGTACGTGGTTTGTAATTTCGAAGATACTTGCCAATCATTTTATACTGTGAACCTCTCACCGCATATTCAAAGTACATTCAGATGAACACTCAATGTATGAGAACAGATATGCCATTATAACCTCTAAAATCAGAGTTTATTCTGTAACATATTATTTAAATGGTTTTTTTTGGCTTTTATATACTGCTTTTGCTTGATCAGATATGGAAAATATAATTGCTTTAAATAATCATATTTACAACAAATGATTTTGGGATGGACTTCTTTTTCAAGTTCAAATATCCATAGTTTTCCCATATTTCCTTTCAGAAATAAAGCTCTACAGGGACCAGTGGGGCATACAGAACTAGGTGAGATACACAGAAGGTTCTAATTTGCTTAGAAACCGGGTTAATGAACCACAATTAAAAGCTACACACCTGGCCAGGCACAGTGGCTCACACCTGTAATCCCAGCACTTTGGGAGGCCAAGGCAGGTAGATCACCTTAAGTCAGGAGTTCGAGACCAGCCTGACCAACATGGTGAAACTCCGTCTCTGCTAAAAATACAAAAATTAGCCAGGTGTGGTAGCTCCCAGCTTCTCGGGAGGCTGAGGCAGGAGAATGGCTTGAACCCGGGAGGCAGAGGTTGCAGTGAGCTGAGAACTCGCCATTGCACTCTGGCCTGGGAGACAAAAGCAAAACTCCATCTCAAGGGGAAAAAAAAAAAAAGCTACACACATACAATTTGTCAGTTTCAATTAGAAACTTGCTATCTGACACCATAAAGGCAGGTTAAGGAGAGACATAAGATGTAACTGATAACATTCAGCTTTCTGGCTGTTCACCTTTGCAACTGTCATTTCCCTAACCAAAGAGGTGATTACTTCTAAAATTGGTAATACTCATTCAAGTTAGACCCTAAATACTAGGTTTAGCTGCAATATTATCAGGTTAAGGAATTTTATATTACCCACAAGAATGTGAGCTCAAAATGTCAATATGGCACACATCCACTTCTTTTAACTGAGTCTACTGCACTAAGTTGCTAAGCAATACCCATCAGAGTGCAATATGTCCGTAATCAGCAGTGGCTAGAAATGCATTTCTGCTTTAATCACACTAAATATTAGAAATCCAACCAAAACAGCAATCATAAACAGAGTTGCCATCTTCTGACACGCACATGCTCCCTGGGGGCGTAAGTGGTCCAACATGCAAACTCTTAGCTGTAATAAGAAGGAAAAGCTTAACTTCCCCTAGTCCCAGCAGAGCAAAGTACAGATAACATAATCCAAAATTCAAAAGTTTTATTAACAGTTGAAACTATTAAGATTCTTTTTTGTTGTTTTTTTTTGAGACGGAGTCTCGCTCTGTCGCCCAGGCTGGAGTGCAGTGGTGCCATCTCAGTCCACTGCAAGCTCCACCTCCCGGGTTCAGGCCATTCTCCTGCCTCAGCCTCCCAAGTAGCTAGGACTACAGGCGCCCGCCACCACGCCCAGATAATTTTTGTATTTTTAGGAGAGACGGGGTTTCACTGTGTTAGCCAGGATGGTCTCAATCTCCTGACCTCGTGATCCGCCCACCTTGGCCTCCCAAAGTGCTGAGATTACAGGTGTGAGCCACCGCGCCCGGCCAACTATTAAGATTCTTATACAAATATCTCTCAGTACATGCAGGGCTTTTTCTCCCCTCAATAAAAATGTAAGCGATGGCTCACGCCTGTAATCTCATAACTCTACTAAAAATACAAGTATTATCCAGGAGTAGTGGCCAGCGCCTGTAATCCCAGCCACTTGTCTGAGGCAGGAGAATCATTTGAACCCAGGAGGCAGAGGTTGCAGTAAGCCAAGGTCGCATGATTGCACTCCAGCCTGGGCAAGAAGCATGAAACTCTGTCTCAAAAATTAAAAAAAAAAAACTCTTCTAAGTATATTTAATGGATTAGAACAAATTCTGTGGGATACTTAGGAAAAGTATCTCCCTGATGGTCAAGCATTCACTACTTTTCATACTGAAGCTCTTGTTAATACATTTATGTCGCTTAACCTCCCTATGCCTCAGTTTTCTGACTAAAGGACATTTTCAACCTTAAGATGAACTCTAATATGAATTCAATATTTATCACTTCTATAATAAATTAATATATGTAAGTACCTTATGTTAAACACTGAAAACCCTTACATTTTTGCATCTCAAGGTCAGAGACTAACTTTCTAAGAGAAAAACGTGAGGAACAGGCCAGGCACAGTGGCTCACGCCTATAATCCCAGCACTTCAAGAGGCCAAGGCGGGCAGATCACCTGAGGTCAGGAGTTCGAGATCAGCCTGACCAATATGGTGAAAGCCCGTCTCTACTAAAAATACAAAAATTAGCCGGGCATGATGGTGCACACCTGTAATCCCAGCTACTTGGGAGATTGAAGCAGGAGAATCACTTGAATGCGGGAAGGAAGGGTGAACTGACATCAAGCTACTGCACTCCAGCCTGGGCAAAAGAGTGAGACCTTGTCTCAATTAAAAAAAAAAAAAAAAAAGTGAGGAATAATCTCTGCTATATAGCTTTCTCTTAATTACAACATAAGGAATGCAGAAAAATGCTGTTTTAAAAACTTATGTCCTTAATTTTTAACAGATGGTGGTGAGTTTGATTCCACAATATGCATAACAACGAAGCCTTAAGGTCTTTTAACACTAGGGACAGAAGGAAAAACACTTTCTTGCATTAATGGGCATATAATCAAAATCACTCCTTTTTTTTTTTTTTTTTTTTTTTGAGACAAGAGTCTTCCTCTGTTGCCCAGGCTAGAGTGCAGTGGCATGATCTCGGCTCACTGCAACCTCCATCTCCTGGGTTCAAGTGATTCTCCTGCCTCAGCCTCCTGAGTAGCTGGGATTACAGGTCCCCGCAACCACACCAGGCTAATTTTTGTAGTAGAGACGAGGTTTCACTGTTAGTCAGGCTAGTCTCGAACTCCTGACCTCAGGTGATCAACCTGCCTTGGCCTCCCAAAGTGCTGGAATTACAGGCGTGAGCCACCGTGCCCAGTCCAAAATCGTTCCTCTTTAAAATATCTTTTTCCAATATGGTAAATAAGCCTAGAGATGAACAGGTAAGAAGTAAAAAAACAAAATTAAGAAAAAACTGAAAAAAATTTTTAATTTTTAAAATTTAAGGAGAATTGCGGCATGAATCCTTCAAACTCCTACATCCAGATTCTGCTGTCCGCAAGGGTCAGCTTTGGGGTTCTTCTATGTGCCTTTTAAATCCTTTCTTAAAATTACAGAGTCTTTTCTACCAAGTTTTAAATCTAACACTCTATCAATAATGCAATATTTTATATGCAGTAACATTAAACCACAGATGGATTAGTATAGTTTGGTTTATATGCCTTTGGGTCTGGAAGCATACGAATGGATAAAACAATTCCTTCAAGTCTCTGACAGCTTCATAATTCTATTTTATCTACATAGCTTCTTCTCAACTTCCTCTGCCTATTCCCAGATATTTTCCAGGTAGGTCTGAAACACTTTGAGTGCCGTAAAGAAATGTTTATGGATCAAATAAGGGAAGAGCTCTTCCCCCACCCCTTCAACTCCCACAATGTTTTACCATTATATCCAGTAAACAAAATAGATTGACTCAATCTTAAACAATTCCCCCATCACAGGAAGCCCATTGCAACCACAGCTGCAGAAAGTATCCCTTAAACCATCCCCAACTACCTACAGCAACACAAAGTTAAACTAATTTCCAATGACAAAAGGCTATGCTGCGTGCATTCATTCTAATCAGCCCCAGGATTTATTGTGTGAAACTCAGGCGATAAAAAGTCACCTCCTCAAGCTACAAAACTTTTTTTTTTCATCCCAAATATTCTCAATGAAAGTTCTCTTGTCAACCAGGAGGAGAGAGTCAAAAACAACCACAAACACTAGCAGAATGATCTGCTCCAGGACCATATCCCAGCTGGCTTTGCTGTGTGTTGTTGGTGGCTCAGAAGCAGTTTCTCACTTTCCTTTCACCCTTCTCCCCTTACTCCCCAACATCCTCACTCGAGAATACATCACATCCTCAGACCGCTGGCAAAAAAAAAAAAAAAAAAAAAAGGGCGGGGGGAGAGACTACAATTATCAAGGAAGGGGAAGATATTTCAGAAACACGGTTTCCACTGCAAACGGCAATAAAAAAAAAAAAAGGCAGTCTGTGTCATCAGGATATGGGGGACGACGTTTTGGGGCACCACAAAGATGTGCAGTGAGTGTGCACTTGAAGCTCTCGGGGCAGGATGAGACGATGGAGCAGAAAGTAAGAAAACCTGTGCCTTCCTTGCTTTCTTCTGTTCTTCCCCCTCCAGGAGAGGAAGCTGAAGAAACTGGGGGAGGGGCGGAATGTTATCGTTCTCCTATTGTGGGTACATAAGACAGGCCTTAGGGTTCGCTCGTCCCCAGTTAGGAGGTTCACGGAGGGAAGAGGAAGAGAGAACCCCTAAACGTTACCCACCTCTGCTCAAAAACAAAAGTAAGGGGGTAATTATTAAATCCAGATGGCGCGCCCCTAAAGGGGCCCCCAGGTCACTCATCCCCATTCCCAAGCGGAAGGGCTGGGATAAAGGGTACGGAGGGTCGGAGGCTGGTCAGGGACAAGGCCCCACCCCCCGACTTAGGAGGGAAAGGGAGCCCAAGCTCCCAGCTGTCCCCTCCTACCCCTCACCTCCCGCCTTGGCCACCCCCACTTATCCCCCCTTCCCTTCTCTTCCCTTCCTTTCCTCCAGAGCCAGAGGCAGCCGCGGGGGAGGCGGCCGCTCCTACCTCCCCTCACCCACTCTGTCCCCACCCCCACTCCGCTCCCACCTCCCGCCCGCCACGGGCCCGTTACCTGCTCGTCGAAGCGGCTGACCACGGCCTGGACCCATTCCACCGGCCTGTGCGCGGCCATGTCCTCCCCGCGGCCGGGGGGCGGCGGAGGGAAGGGTGGGCCGGCGCCCTGGGCCGGGAAGAGGGCGGGGAGCGGAGGCTGAGGTGAGGGAAGAGGCGAGGAGAGGGTCTGAGGAGTGCAGGCTCCCAGCGTTCCCACGGGGGTGGGGATGGGGGGTCAGCGCCGAGCGGGAGGGGGAGAGGGAAAGGGGGCGTTGGCACGGAGGCTGGGGGAAGGGGGATAGGGGAAGGGGACCCGGGGAGGGGAGGGGGCCTCTTGGTCGCTTTCCCCACTAGCGCCGTCTCCCCACAGCCATCACAGTCCGAGACGCCGCCATGACACCCCACCGGAAGTGGGATCCTTTCCACAGCCCGGGGAGAGGGAGCGCGAGCGAGCTAGAGATTGAGAGCGCGGCTGGGAAAGGGGAGGGGGAAGCGAGAGGGAAGGGGGCCTGCCGCGCATGCGCCCGCGCCGGCCGGTTTCATTAATGAAAAAGCGAGTCCTCCTGGAGGTGACGTCATCTAACTCCTCTGGGCCGCCTGGCGAGCGTCCCTCACCGCCGTGGGGCTCACCTAGACTGGCACTGGGCTCAGCCGGCGAGTGCCAGAGCTGACCCCGGAGCATCCGCTCCCATCCCCACCGCCCCCTAGGGCTGTCCCCTCCCCCGCCGGCCTCTGGGTTTGGATTGTTCCCGGAGTTGGAAGTTAGGGCGCCCTGGGGCTAGCCATTCTCCGGGCGCGCGGATCTCTGCCGCTAATCTCCTGGGGAGGCTGTGCTCTCAGCCTTAAGTTCTCAGAAAAAATAAAGTACACCCCCTCCGATTTTCAGGTTCTTCTTAGCTTTGTAGACTGCTGAGAAACAAAAAAGGAAGGCCAAAGAGAGAGTCCGTGATTTTTTTTTTTTAGAGGTCGCTTAAATCCCAATGCTAGACCCAGTGGCAATCAAGGTCTAGCCACCGGGTCTAGCATTGGGATTTAAGCCCAGGTTTCCTCTGCAAAACTCATAGCCACCAAAGTTAATATAACTTTTGCACAGCTGATAATAGATTCAAGTTTCACCACCCTCAAAACACCTTTAGAGCCTCGCTTTCATTATTAATTCAATATATTCATCGTCTTCTTTAAATATTTCAACAAATCTTTTCAATACATATCATTATCCTCATCTGATGAATAGGTCACGTTCCCCACCCCCGTGGGAATGCTGGGAGCCTGCACTCCTCAGACCCTTGATTTGCCCAGGGTCACAGAGTTGACAGGTGGCAGAGTCAGGATGTAAACCTAGGTGGTTTAACTCCAAGGACAATAGAGGCAGACTATGGCTCTCCTAAAACAAAGTCCTTCTCTATACCTCCAATACCAGAGTTGAAAGGATTTCATGTGTAATTGGTTGTGCCAGTTTTCCAGGAAGAGGATTACATCCAAAACAACGGATAATCTATGTCTGACATTGGACTTTGGAATGAGTAATTTTTTTTTTTTTAAAGACAGAGTCTCACCCTGTCACCCAGGCTGGAGTGCAGAGGTGCACTCAGCTCACTGCAACCTCCGCCTCCCGGGTTCAAGTGATTCTTCTGCCTCAGCCACCCTAGTAGCTGGGACTACAGGCACTCGCCACCGCGCCTGGCTAATTTTTGTATTTTTAGTAGAGACGGGGTTTCACCGTATTGGTCAGGCTGGTCTTGAACTCCTGACCTTGTGATCCGCCCACCTCAGCCTCCCAAAGTACTAGGATTACAGGTGTGAGCCACTGCGCCTGGCCTGGAATGAGTAATTTTAAAATTTGTCTTCCTAGATACATTTTACCTAGGCGAATGTTTTTGTTTTTCAGAGACAAGGTCTCACTCTGCATTGGAGTGCAGTGGCTCAATCAGCCCAGACTCCTGGGCTGAAGTGATCCTCCCACCTCAAACTCCTGAATAGCTGGGACTACAGGTGAGTGCCACCCTGCTTTGGCTAATTTTTTTTTTTTTTTTTTTTTTTTGTGGAAGAGACAGAGTCTTGCTATGTTGCCCAGGCTGGTCTGGAACTCCTGGCGTCAAGTGATCCCTCTGCCTCGGCCTCCCAAAGTCCTGGGATGACAGGGGTGAGCTACCACACAGGCCCCTAGGCTAATGTTAAAATGAATTTACACATTCCAAGCACACGCTAATCAGCCAGTTAGGCCACACAGAAAGACATTGGGTGATAAGGGAGGACAAAACTAGAATTTTAATTTTACTACAGAAAATCCACAAAGTCAATAACCCACGTACAGAGAGATACATCCTTGAGAAAAGTTTCTAATCTCTCAGTTGGTGGTTGTCCAAAATACATGTTAAATAAATGTTTTATTCCACTAGAACAAAAAGACAGTTTGGACATGTCTTTGGTCCCTTCTTCTTTTAAGGATGCAATGCAGATACTAATTTCTTTTAGATGTTGTCAGAATGATGACAATGCTGGAAAGAAATGGATGAATATTAAACGAATGTCTATGTTTCTCCCAAGTAGGACCCCTGAAAAAGCACTCACTCATACCCCCACGATAGTATTCCAGTGCCCCTACTGCACTGCTAAACTTCAGACCCACAACCTTCCTCTTCTTTTCTCGTACTTACTCTGAAAGTCCCTAAGTACTTCCTTGTTGCCATGGCTTTTTGCCTGTCTATCTCCCTGATCTTCTTCCCTACATTGGATGCAACTGCCCAAACCTTCAGCTCCCTTGCCTTCCCTGGCATTCCATTGCTGAAGTTCCTCTGTGCCTTTCTTTCCTCTTCTCTAGTTTCTTCCACCATTGCCCACTCTTCTTTAGCTCTGTGCTAAGACACCCAAACTTCTGCTGGCCCTCTGCTCTTCTTCCTTTACTCAAGCTCCTGCCAGCATGTCGTTAATTCATCCTAATTTGTACTCCCTGTTCTGTTGCTTCCCCTGAGTGCCAAGCCTCTCATTACAGTCAGAGGCCTAGACTTCACCCCAACTTCCTCTCCAATTAAATTCATTCAGTTCTGCTGAGCCAGTATCAAGTGTCCAAATGGGCCAGTCATGGTGGCCCACGCCTATAATCCCAGCACTTTTAGAGGCCAAGGTGGGAGGATTGCTTGAGCCCAGAAGTTCAAGACCAGCCTGGGCAACATAGTGAGACCCCAGCCTCTACCAAAGAAAAATTGTTTAAATTAGTTAGGCATAGTGGTGTGCATCTGTGGTCCCAGCAA
Source organism: Chlorocebus sabaeus (assembly GCF_047675955.1). Lineage (NCBI taxonomy): Eukaryota > Metazoa > Chordata > Mammalia > Primates > Cercopithecidae > Chlorocebus > Chlorocebus sabaeus. The sequence goes on along the minus strand of NC_132919.1, from coordinate 29,274,706 downwards.
CTTGGGAGGCTGAGATGGGAGGATCACTTGAGCTTGAGAGGTCGAGGCTGCAGTGAGCTGTGATCTTGCCACTGTACTCCAGCCTAGGCAATGGAGCAAGACCCTGTCTCTAAAAAATAAATAAAAATAAAAGTATCCAAATACCTGTTATACATTATGTACTTTGTTAGATCATACATAGTATGTATGGCAGGAATTCTAAACAAAAATGCCAAAGAAGACTGGGTGCTGTGGCTCACGCTTGTAATCCCAGCACTTTGGGAGGACAAGGCAGGCAAATCACCTAAGGTCAGGAGTTTGACCAGCCTGGCCAACATGGTGAAACTCCATCTCTACTAAAAAAAAAAAAACACACACACACACACAAAATAGCCAGGCGTGGTGGCACATAGCTGTAATCCCAACTACTTACTAGGGTGGCTGAGGCAGGAGAATTGCTTGAACCCAGGAGGCCAAGGTTTCAGTGAGCTGAGATTGTGCCACTGCACTCCAGCCTGGGCATCAGAGTGACTCCATCTCAAAAAAGAAAAAAAAAAAAAAAAGCCAAAGAAGGTAATGCATGGAGACTATGGTGAACTAAGGAGCATATGCCCACCTCTATTTATCCAGATAAGAGATACTCTCTCCATTTAAGGAGTATCTGTCACTCAACTCCAGTTACTGCCATGCAGGAATGTTGACCCAGTGTTGCTAGATCTTCTAGTTACTCAAGAGAAGCTAGAGATCTGAACTTACATATAAACTCTTCCAATTTTTACATAGTGGCAGCCAATTTACATTTTTTAAGTGCTGTGCAGCCAAACAAAATACGTCTGCTGTCTGAATTTAGCCCATGGAACACCAGTTTGACCAGCTCTAGTCTAGTGAAAAGGCATGAGCCTTAGAGTAGAACAGAATTAGATTTGTATCCTAACTTCCCCCATTTTGCAGTGTCCAACAGTATTCAGGGAACCCTTAGTGTTTCATATTGTTTTAAATGCATCTCTCTCATTCAGCCTCTGTTTTTTGGTCAGGCAACAAGCTCTGCCAATATTTTCTTCAAGAGTCTTGTTCCAAGCTGGGAGCCGTGGCTCATGCTGTCATCCCAGTGCTTTGGGAGGCCAAGGTGGGTGGATCAGTTGAGCCCAGGGGTTCAAGACCACCCTGGGCAACATGGCGAAACCTCATCTCTACAAAAATGGTTTTTAAAAATTAGCTGGACATGGTGGCATGTGCCTGTGGTTCCAGTTACTTGGGAGGCTGAGGTGGGAGGATCGTTTGAGCCCAGGAGGTCAAGGCTACAGTGGGCTGTGATGGTGCCGTTGCATTCCAGCACTCCAGCCTGGGCATCAGAGTTAGACCTTGTCTTATTAAATAAATAAATAAATAAATAGCTTTTACAGTAGCATTCCCTTTATTCTACCCACCGCCCCCATCTCCACTGGCACAACCAACCATCACAGCATACCAAGGAGCACACCACTCTTTAGGACTAAGGTGCTCATTTCTTCAGCTGCTGGGCGCATTACTTGCCAACAGCTATCAGTTAAATCCCTTTCCAGGAGTTGCCCTCAGCTGAAGAAAGCTGCCTCTCACCAGGTCCGTCTGCACTGGCTGGCAGATGCAGGGCTTAGGGTGGGGCTGCTCTGAAGGGCTCTCCTTGCTCCAGAGCTCCCTTAGGATCTGGAAGCTGAGGCATTTACTGTGACTACATTTAGTCCAACTTCTCTTTCTGCTCAATCCTACTCCTTTCTCTCCTGCACAGAGTTGATTCCAAGGGCAATTGAGTCCCATGAGTGTGGCTGGACACCATGGCTCAGGCCTGTAATCCCAGCACTTTGGGAGCTGAGGCAGGTGGATCGCTTGAGCCCAAGAGTTTGAGACCAGCCTGACCAACATGGTAAAACCACATATTTACAAAAAATAAAAAAATTAGCCAGACATGGCATTGAGCAGCTGTCGTCTCAGCTCAGCTACTCAGGAGGCTGAGGCTGGAGGATTGCTTGATCCCAGGAGGTAGAGGCTGCAGTGAGCCGTGTTTGTACCACTGCACTCCAGGCTGGGTGACAGAGCAAGACCCTGTCTCAAAACAAACAGACAAAAATGTCCCATGAATGTGGTCTGATCCAGTGGAGCTGAAACATCTCCCTGGCCAGTTAGCAGTAAGGTCCCCAGGAGAAACCCAGACAGGCCCCGGCTTGCCATAGCAGTAGAATGTTAAAACTTTCAGCAATGGTGAAGAGCTGGAATGGGTGGGATGTAACATCAGTGGAACAATGCACTCATAGGTGCAATCTATCAGGCATTTTAACAATATGGGACAAATAGTAGTTGAAGAACAATGAAATTGGATAGCTACTGATGGAGTAAACCTGTGCTTTGGAGAAAGACAATGAAAGGTTGAGGATGATTAATCACCAATTAAAGGCTAAGGAAGAAAGCCAGAGTGCCTCCTTAGCAGCATATAAAGGAAGTAGGAGCAGCATAAGGCAGAAAAAGCAGAAAATCAAGCTCAAGATTTAATTATAAGAGCAGCAGAACTCTGAAAAGGTTTTCAGCCCTAGTGAGTCTACTATACCAAGGTCAGGGGCATAGTTGAGAAGTGGGACCCTGACACTTTAGATGGGGCATCTGGGTCAATGCACTTGAGAACCTCAAAACCCACGTCGCCTTGAGTGCTATGGGTTTGTAGAAGTGTCCCACTCCTCCCTATAGAAACTAGCACCCCAACCCCCTTGCTTGAAGATCAAGAAGTATTATCTACCTTGCAAGGCAACACACACTCTCCTCAGGATCTACCTGCACTTTTCCACCTGTCTAACAGACCAGTAACTAAGGTCAAGTCACACATAACCCCATTAAGAAAATGCTAGACCTGCTAAGGGAGGAGAGGCACTATATCCTGAAGGAGCTAAAAAACCTACCTAACTTAGGCTGGGCGCAGTGGCTCACACCTGTAATCCCAGCACTTTGGGAGGCCAAGGCGGGTGGATCACGAGGTCAGGAGATCGAGACCATCCTGGCTAACATGGTGAAACCCCATCTCTACTAAAAATATCAAAAAAAAAAAAAATTTACCGGGGTGTGTTGGCACGCGCCTGTAGTCCCAGCTACTCTGGAGGCTGAGGCAGAAGAATGGCATGAACCCAGGAGGTGGAGCTTGCAGTGAGTCTAGATCAGACCACTGCACTCCAGCCTGGGTGACAGAGCAAGACTCCGTCTCAAAAAAAACCTGCCCAACTTATATATACATCTGCAGAAGGTGGGAGAAATGGGGAAGGGGTCCCCAGTGTGCTGAAATGGGGAGGGAGGAGAAAATAATGCCAAATAAAGCAGAGTGTATGGATATAAGCAATGTAAATGTATTTACATTCTGGCAAGGACTCCAGGAGATAAAGCTAACAGATTGCTAGGATGGCTCTAGAAAGCTTGGAGAAAGCAATGGCCCACACTAAGCAAAATAGAAAGGCCAGAGCTGTCCTGGCAAACAATGGAAGAAGAAGAAGGGAGCAAAAGACTTGGAAGTGGGAATGATATATTATTTGCGTGCTATCCTGTCAGCCGTGTTCTGCTGTTTATCACAAGCAATAAGGAATGTGCTACTGAGAGGGACACAAGCATCGCTGAGAAGTCCAATAGCCGCTTTTATCTGTAGACCAGGGTTTATGGTGGAAGATGTTTCAGGGGCTAGGATCCCTGAGAGCAATGGGCCTGCTAGAGACCAGGTGGCAGTGCATAACCAGCAGAAGATTAAGTGGCATTGTTAGGAGTGGCAAGACAGAATGGCATCCAAGGAGGCCTGACCCCCAGGGAGCTATGAAGGTAGTTAGTAGGATACTGTGTGCCTCAAGGTGTAGTTTTTAAAACACAAGGACAGATAAGGAGGCGGCTGAGAGGAGCTGCCCCAAGAGTCAATCCCTTGCCCTGTTTCTCAACCTGAGCCAATTTCCAGAACCTAATGACTGAGGAAGACTGGATTCCCAGCAAGGGTATATAGTGATGAGTCCTTGTCCTCTCTGAATGGGTACTTAGCATGGGCACACTTGGTGGTTGGCAGAACTTCTATAGTAGTTCCTAGGCCTGTGGAGCAAGAGCAGTCATAGTGGGGAAGGCCAAGGCCATATCTGGGGAAACTTCTAAAATGGTACCCCTCTCACCCAGCCAACAGTCTACATTTTTAAAAACTGGCATCCCCTGGGGGAACATCAAAGAAAAGGATGCAAATACAGAGTAGCAGGGCTCCCACTCAATAAGGCTGATCCAGCTGCTGATGCCACCAAATGCCCAATCTGCCAGCAACAGCACGGATCTTTTGTCATTTACTCTTCATTCTTTTTCCTGCTGAGAACATAGATCAAAGCCTGGAAGTGAAGCAGCTATTTTGCAAAAGATGGAAGCTAAAGGAAATTTGGGTCCCTGATACTTCTTCAAGCAGCTGTACCTGCCCTGAACTACCTGCCTCCAGAGTTCTGGTTACAGAAGAAAAATAAAACCTCTGTTTTGTGAAGCATGTGCATCCAGGTTTCAGTTCCATGCAGCTGAATGCAACCCTAACTGACCCCGGCAGATACTGAGAAATGTAAAGAAAGAGGAGCTTTAAGCAGCTGCTGAATGGAACCTAGAGGTATAGAAAGAGGTGATTTTCAGAAGTGTTACTATGGGTTGTAATTAGGAAAATATACATAGGAATTTTTGGTTGCTAGGTTCTTCCTCTGAATGTTATACTACTCCAAAACTGGGCCAAGTGATGCCTAGGACTTATTTGGATTATTTGTTAAGTACCTATGTAATTATCGTAAGTGGTAGTAGTATCATTAGTACTACTATAACAGAACTTTGTAAGAGGAACATTCCAGAGGAAGGGGCACAAAAGGAAATGAGAGCTAGAAATTGACACCATCATGCCTTTGCTCTTTTTACCTGGGTCTGAAATAACTTTTCTTTTGTCTGTCCTTTTTTTTTTTCTTTCTTGAGGCAGAGTTTTGCTCTGTTGCCTAAGCTGGAGTAGAGTGGCACAATCTCAGCATACTACAGCCTCTGCCTCCTGGGTTCAAGTGTTTCTCGTGCCTCAGCCTCCCGAGTACCTGGGATTACAGGCATGTACCACCATGCCCTACTAATTTGTGTATTTTGTCATGTTGGCCAGGCTGGTCTCAAACTCCTGGCCTCAAGTGATCCATCTACCTCAGCTTCCCAAAGTGCTGGGATTATAAGCATGAGTCACTGTCTCTCCTTTAAAGCCCACCTAATCCTCCAGTGCTGAACTTGCTTTGGCCACTCCAGTCCTTATTCCCCTGACTTTTTTTTTTTTTTTTTTTTTTTTTTTGAGACAGAGCCTTGCTCTGTTGCCCAGGCTGGAGTACAGTGGCATGATCCTGGCTCACCACAACTTCCGCCTTCCAGGTTCAAGCAGTCCTCATGCCTCAACCTCCCGAGTAGCTGAGATTACATGCACCCACCGCCATGCCTGGCTAATTTTTGTATTTGTGGTAGAGACAGGGTTTCACCATGTTGGCCAAGCTGGTCTGGAACTCCTGACCTCAGGTGATCCGCCCGCCTCAGCCTCCCAAAGTGCTGGGATTACAGGCGTGAGCCATCGTGCCCAGCCTATTTCCTGGACTTTTAAGCGCACGTAGTCATCTTGTCTTCATCTCAGGCATGCTAGGCTCCTAGCAGTATCAAACCACAGGAGAACCATTATAAATTTGTTTTGATTGATTAATCAAAGGGGAGCAGCTGGAAACAGTTACAGGCTAATTTGTTATCAACTGCCTAGGTAGGGAAAATTACTATGAGGATTCATCCTATGTGAATGTTCTGGTGTAGCCATTAAAAAGGTAAGTCATAAACAGCTGAGAAAGAAACATTTGTCCTTCAGTCTTTGGTGATATAGTCTCTCAATCTTTCAGAGAACTCTGCTTCTATTAATATCATTCATTTCTTCATTCTCGCATACCTAGTGCAGCTAAGTGTTCCATGGGACTCATAAGAGAAGATTCAATTTCTGCTCTGAAGAAGTGTAGTTATGAAAGATACATCAGGTCTCTAAATAACTATCAGAGATGATAGAATAATAGAAACTTCCTTTTAAGGGGTGCTTACAAGACACCAGGCATTATACTATGCACTTATATACGATATTGTTTTTAAAGTCCATACAGCCATGCGAGGTAGATATTACTATCCCCATTTTACAGATAAGGAACAGAGTTCAAAAAGATTTAGTAAAATGCTCAGGTCGCCTAGCTAGTATGAGTCTGGTAGTCAGCTGAAGTCAGCTTTGTCTGACTCCAGATTCATGCTCTTATCCACCATACAGCATGGTCCAAAGACAGTTTCTTGGAACTTTCATGCCTCCAAATGACTCGTGGCCAGATGAGTTTGAGAAATGCTATGCACTGTAGTTCCCTATTGGCAGTTCACAGTGGTGTTCTGTATTACAATGTAGTAGTTTAAGCCAGTGGCCTCCAAACTTTTTTGACAGTATATTCCTTTTTTAAAACAAACAAACAAAAAAAGTTTTTGAAGGCATATTCGTATCAGTAAAAGAATGTAAGCACCTCTGCCCAGTATAGGACTTACAGATTCTATATATTTTTTAACTATTTTTAATTTTAGTCTGTTTAATATATTAATTTTTGTTGTCACTAAAATTTCCAGCATTAGTAATATTTGTGACATGATTAATAGTATTTAATATATTATAAACATAAAATGTTAATATTGTTTATAATAATATTTTTACTAAGAGCATTGTGATTGGACTTGTTTTACATTTTTCAGCTTTTTTTTGAGACAGAATCTTGCTTTGTCGCTCAGGCTGGAGTGCAGTGGCGCAATCTCAGCTCACTACAACCTCCTCCTCTTGGGGTCAAGTGATTCTCGTGCCTCAGACTCCCGAGTAGCTGGGTTACAGGCACCCACCACAACACCAAGCTAATTTCTTTTTTTCTTTTGAGATGGGGTCTCGCTCTGTCGCCCAGGCTGAAGTGCAGTGGCATGATCTTGGCTCATTGCAACCTCTGCCTCCCAGGTTCAAGTGATTCTCCTGCCTCCAGTCTCCTGAGTAGCTGGGATTACAGGCACCCACCATCTTGCCCGGCTAAATTTTTGTATTTTTAGTAGAGACAGGGTTTCACTATGTTGGTTAGGTCGGTCTCAAACTCCTGACCTCAAGTGATCCACCCGCCTCAGCCTTCCACACTGCTGGGATTACAAGCATGAGCCACTGTGCCTGGCCCTTATTTCTCAGCATATTGATTTATTGTTCTTTTCAAAGTTCTGCTTCTAAAGTTCAGGTTTTTTGTTTGTTTGTTTGTTTTTGAGACGGAGTCTCACTCTGTCGCCCAGGCTGGAGTGCAGTGGTGCAGTCTCAACTCACTGCAACCTCTGCCCCTGGGGTTCAAGCCATCCACCCACCTCGGCCTCCCAAAGTGCTGGGATTACAGGTATGAGCCACCACACCCAGCCTATTTTGTTCCTTTTTAAATGGATACCATAATTTACACATTTGCTCTAAAAGAGTACATAAACACAAATGGATGAAGTTGTCATTGGGTCTGCTTACTTTTTCTTTTTCTTTTTTTTTTTTGAGACGGAGTCTCCATCTGTCGCCCAGGCTGGAGTACAGTGGTGCGATCTCGACTCACTGCAACCTCTGCCCCTGGGGTTCAAGCGATTCTCCTGCTTCAGCCTCCCGAGTAGCTGGGATTATAGACGCCCACCAACACAGCCCGCTAATTTTTTGTATTTTTAGTAGACACTGGGTTTCATCATGTTGGCCAGGCTTGTCTTGAATTCCTGGCCTCAGGTGATCCACTTGCCTTCGCTTCCCAAAGTGTTGGGATTACAGGCATGAGCCCCTGCGCCTAGCCTATGATATTAATTTTCCACCCTGTTCACTAATTATGCAAGGGTGCTGCTGCTCTTGTAATGCTGTTAGCATCTTTCCATTTTTCCTGATGGGAACCAGTTGTTTTTCTAAACTAACAAATGAGTACAAAATCCACTGAAACATTTCCTTTTAAACCTAAATGGGTTAGAAATTTTGATTTCCAAGTTTTAAAAATATATGGCTGTGAGTTTTTTTGTTTGTTTGTTTGTTTCCTTTTTTGAGACGGAGTCTCGCTGTGTCGCCCAGGCTGGAGTGCAGTGGCGTGATCTCGGCTCACCGCAAGCTCCACCTCCCGGGTTCAGGCCATTCTCCTGCCTCAGCCTCCCGAGTAGCTGGGACTACAGGCACCCGCCACCACGCCTGGATAATTTTTTTTAATATATTTTTAGTAGAGACGGGGTTTCACGTGTTAGTCAGGATGGTCCCGATCTCCTGATCTCATGATCCGCCCGCCTCGGCCTTCCAAAATGCTGGGATTACAGGCGTGAGCCACCACGCCAGGCCGCAGCTATGAGTTTTTATAAATACATACTTGTCTTTACAAAAAAGCCACATAACTATGAAATATTTTTGAAAGATCTGTTTTCCAAATGCCCTCTCCATAACTTGTTTTTTTAGGAAAGGAGTTTGTCATTCTCTCAATCATTGTTAAATAACACCTTTATTTTAAAGGTCACATTATGTGTGTATGCACCCGCACGCAGGCATGTTTTGATACTACTGACAGCTTCTGGCCTTCACAGAAAATGTCAGCAAATTTAGTTTATTGGAATCCAGTTAGTGTAATCTATATAACCACTTAGTTAGGCACAGACAAGCTGCAATGTATCACCATGCACTGAAAATGAATAAATGAATGAACCTGGAGGGTGTCACTAACATGTCCTCTATGGTGTGGGGTCCCACTCTTGGAGAAATGAGAACAGCCTAAGAAAATACAGACATAAAGAACTGGCTACCTCCCTTCCTTTCTCTAACCTTATCCTTCTTCCAAGACTAAATTGTGAACAACGGAACTGTCAACCAGGAGCTCCTCCTGGGGAAGGAAAGAAAGCAGCCTTGATTAAAATGTAACTTCTGGGCTGGGCATGGTGGCTCACACCTGTAATCCCAGCACTTTGGGAGGCCGAGGCGGGCGGATCACAAGGTCAGGAGATTGAGACCATCCTGGGTAACACGGTAAAACCCCATCTCTACTAAAAATCAAAAAAATTATCTGGGCATGGTGGCGGGTGCCTGTAGTCCCAGCTACTCGGGAGGCCGAGGCAGGAGAATGGCGTGAACCCAGGAGGCAGAGCTTACAGTGAGCAGAGATTGTGCCACTGCCCTCCAGCCTGGGTGACAGAGTGAGACTCTGTCTCAAAAAAAAGTAACTTCTGGTGCTGGTGTAAGGACAGCTATAAAACAAGGAAATAGGCTAGGCATGGTGGCTCACGCCTGTAATCCCAGCACTTTGGGAGGCTGAGGCGGGCAGATCACTTGAGGCCAGGAGTTGGAACCTGGCCAACATAGTGAAACTCCATCTGTACTAAAAATGCAAAATATTAGCCGGGTGTGGTGGTGGGCGCCTGTAATCCTAGCTACTCAGGAGGCTGAGGCAGGAGAATTGCTTGAACCCAGAAGCCAGAGGTTGCTGTGAGCCAAGAACGCACCACTGCACTCCAGCCTGCGTGAGACAGTGAGACTCCATCTCAAAATAAAAAAATAAAAATAAATAAAATCGAGAGCCTGTAAATAAATCTTCACACTTACAGTCAATTGATTGTCAACAAGGATACCAAGACAATTCAACAGGGAAAGAATAGTCTTTCCAACAAGTACTGCTGGAATAACTAGATAGCCACCTGCAAAGTAATAAAGTTGGATCTCTATCTCACACCATATACAAAAATTAAAATAGATCAAAGACCTGAATATAAGAGCTAAAATTCTAGAACTCATCAAATAAAACAAAGAAGTAAATCTTTGTGACTTTGTGTTAGGCAATGGTTTCTTAGATATGATGCTAAAGCAAAGCAGTTAAGGAAAAAAATGGTAAATTGGACTTCACATTTTTTTTTAACTTTGTGCTTCAAAGAATTCCATAAAGAAAGTGAAAAGACAACTCAAAGAATGGGAGAAAATATTTGCAAATCATATATCTGATAAGGGACTTGTATTTAGACTATATAAAAACTCTTACAGCTCAAAAACAAATAACCCAATTAAAAAATAGGCCAATGGCCCAGTGCGGTGGTTCATGCCTATAATCCCAGCACTTTGGGAGGCTGAGGCGTGTAGATCACCTGAGGTCAGGAGTTCAAGATCAGCCTGGCCAACATGACAAAACCCTTCTTTACTAAAAATGCAAAAATTAGCTGGATGTGGTGGCATGTGCCTGTCGTCCCAGCTACTCAGGAGGCTAATCAGGAGAATCACTTGAAAGCTGTGAGGCAGAGGTTGCAGTGAGCCAAGATTGCACCGCTGCACTCCAGCCTGGGTGACAGAGTGAGGCTCCATCTCTAAATAAATAAATAAATATAAATAAATTGACTGGGCGCGGTGGCTCATGCCTGTAATTCCAGCACTTTGGGAGGCCGAGGCTGGTGGATCACCTAAGGTCAGGAATTCAAGACTAGCCTGGCCAACTTGGTGAAACCCCGTCTTTACTAAAAATACAAAAATTAGCCAGGCATGGTGGTGCCTGCCTGTAATCCCAGCTACTAGGGAGGCTGAGACAGGAGAATCACTTGAACCCAGGAGGCGGAGGTTGCAGTGAGCTGAGATCACACCACTGCACTCCAGCCTGGGCAACAGAGAGAGACTCTGTCTCAAATAAATAAACCAATAAATACAGGCAAAGGATGTAAATGCATGTTTCTCCAAAGAAGATATGCAAATGACCAATAAGCACAAGAAAAGATGCTCGACATTATGAGCCATTAGGAAATGCAAATCAAAACCACAGTGAGGTACCACTTCATGCCTATTAGGATGGCTATAATAAAAGACAGATAATAATGTTGTAGCAAGGATGTGGAGAAATTGAAATCCTGATACACCGCTGGTAGGAATGTAATATAGTGCAGCTATTTTGGAAAACATTTTGGCAGTTCCTCCAAAGGTTAAACAGAGCTATGATCAAGCAGTTCTACTCCTAGATATATACCCAAAAGAAATGATAAAACATATGTGCACACATAGACTTGTACACACGTGTTCATAGCAGCTTTATTTATGATAGCCATAAAGTCAAAACAACCCAAAGATCTATAAACTGATAAATGGATAAACAAAAGTGGTATATTTATACAATGAACTATTACTTAGCTATAAAAAAGAATAAAGTACTGATACATGCTACACCATGGATGAACCTTGAAAGCATTATGCTAAGTGAAGGAGGTCAGTCACAGAATAACACATATAGTATTGTATAATTTCATTTATATGAATTGTTCATAAAAGGCAAATCTATAGAGGCATAAAGTCAATTAGTGGTTACCAAGACTGCTAATGGGTATGAGGCTTAATTTTGGGGTGATGAAAGTATTCCAAAATTGACTGTGGTGATGGCCTGCAACTGTGAAAATACTGTAGTAAAAACCCTCAAATTGTGTGCTTTAAGTGGGTGAATTGCATCATACTTGAATTATACGTGAATAAAGCTTTTTTTTTTTTTTTTTTTTAAGTAACTCCTGCATTCTTTTTTTGTTTTTAGGCAGGGTCTCACTCTGTCACCCAGGCTAGAGTGCAGTGGCATGATCACTGCCCACTGCAGCCTCAATCTCCCAGGCTTAAACAATCCTCCCACTTAAACGATCCTCCCACTAGTCCTCCCAAACAACTAGGACTACAGGTGCACACCACCACACCTAACTAATTTTTTTTTTTTTTTAGACAGAGTCTCACTCTGTCACCCAGGCTGGAGTGCAGTGGTGCAATCTTGGCTCACTGCAAGCTCTGCCTCCCAGGTTCACACCATTCTCCTGCCTCAGCCTCCCGAGTAGCTGGGACAACAGGCGCCCGCCACGACACCCGCCTAATTTTTTTGTATATTTAGTAGAGACGGGATTTCACCGTGTTAACCAGGATGGTCTCAATCTCCTGACCTCATGATCTGCCCGCCTCAGCCTCCGAAAGTGCTGGGATTACAGGCGTGAGCCACCGCGCCTGGCCACCTAACTAATTAAAATTTTTTTTGTGTTGCCCTGCCCAGACTGGTCTCAAACTCCTGGGCTCAATGAGCCTCCCACCTCAGCCTCCCAAAGTGCTGAGATTACAGGCATGAGCCACACGCCTCCTCCATTGCTCTGATAGGCAAAATGAGAAAGGGGCTAACCCCTCCTGTGCATTATAACGGGATTTAGGGACTTCAAGGGAAAGGGGAAGCACATTATTAATGAATAAAAACTTCTTAATTAACCACTACCTGTCAAATCTAACAAGTTCAAAAGCTACTGACACAGCCATGCTTGCCGAAGGGAATAGCAAGCACAAAGATAATCTGACCCAGACGACCCATACCGATCCTCAGCCACAGACCCTGGTGAGCCTGAGCCTCTCCCCAGCTCCTGCTACCTCTGATGGGTCTTCAGGACTTGCTTGTCCTAGCAGGGCTGATAGTCGTGCTGAGTTGCCCATTTGAATGAGGGAATGTCTGGAGAGAGGAGAGGGATGGAACAGAGCCTTCCCAGTGGTTTCCAGTGACTCGAAGAGGTTTTCCCAAAAGTCTCATAGTAGAAGATGCTTGAGAAAGTGGGACATTCAGGGTCAGACCTTAGCAGAATCCTCTACCCCAATCCAGTGAAGGCCTCATCTTGTGCTACTTTCCCTTGCAACTCGGGGAGAATTAGATTCATCAAGAACTTTCACCTTCCTTCTACTGAATTTTGGTTCCCTTTCCAATGGTTCCAACATGCTCAGTGAAGTGAGTTGTTCCATCTGTACTACCTGGGGTGGTGTGGTGAAGGGGAAGGAGACCCGCTCCCTCTCCCACTTCCCAGTGAGGCCTATGAAGAGACAACTAGACTCTTCTCCTACCAACTGGACTACCTCAGGCCTAGAGTTGGAGTTAGCAGACCACTGTGGGGGAGCCACAGCCCTCAGTAGAGCTAGGAACAGTGGGAAACAAATCTGTGACTATAGGACCTGCTGCTCTTTTTTTTTATTTTTTTTTTTGAGGCGGAGTCTTACTCTTTTGCCCAAGCTGGAGTGCAATGGTGCGATCTCAGCTCACTGCAACTTCCACCTCCTGTGATCAAGCGATTCTCGCCTTAGCCTCCCAAGTAGCTGAGATTACATGCACGTGCCACCATGCCTGGCTAATTTTTGTATTTTTAGTAGAGATAGGGTTTCACCATGTTGGCCAGGCTGGTCTCAAACTTCTAGCCTTAAGTGATCCATCTGGCCCGGCCTCCCAAAGTGCTGGGGTTACATGTAGGACGTGTTTCTACGTGGATGACTCAAGGTATATGTAAGACCAAGCTTTCCATGTATACCCATGTTAGAAGAAGCTGACCTCAGAAAGGCATGTGAATATTTGGGTGAGAAAAGGCAAAAACATGGCTAAGGAGCAGCCAGGAGGCCAGGTTGGCTGGAATATGGGCCTAGTTAGAAGACAGAGTCATGGATGGGGCTAATCTGGGCAAAGCCTTGAAGGTCTCACTGAGAAACTGGAATTCTCTGCCTATAGCCCCAGTGTACAAAAGGTGGTTGTTACGAAAGGACAAAGCCACAGCTATGTCCTTTGCTTGGATTTCACAAAAGAATACACTTTTAAATCATCTGCAGGAGGCTAAGACAAAGGTTTATCTTTGGCTCCAATTATGTAATTCCAGAAGTACGAAGACTTTTGTACGTGTCTGGTTCTTGGTTGCATACATCAGAAGCCACGTGCAGTTTACCTAAACAGAAAGGGAGTGAGTATATTGGAAGAATGTTGGTGGGTCACAGAACGGGTGGGGAGGCTTGGTCACCAGCCCCAGGAAACAGGCAGGAACCCATGTAGGTGAGTCAGCAGGAAGCCCAGTCAAAGATGTGACACAGGAACATCACCCACAGCCACAGCCGCTGCTGTGGATGCTCTCTAAGGGCTCCTGTGTCTTGGCATCATCACACCCCCCAAAAACCATCATTCCCTGCTGGAACGGCCCACTGGTGAGCCAGGAGGCAGGGACAGGGAATGTTTGGCCTTTTCCAGCTCCCACAGGCAGAGGCCTTCCCATCAAGACCTTCCAAAAGTGGAATTCCCACGAAATAGGAAGGAGATCTAGGTGTTACGTAGTCCCCAAAACCAGCGAATGTTCATAATTTGGAGATACTTAAAAAAAGACTGATTTTTTTTTTCTAGTTTTAACTCAAAGATATGATAGGTTTTTAAAGGATGTATTTAAGAACCAGACTATTCTGGTTTTTCTTAATACAGTACTTTGGAACGACAGTATAGGAGAATGGGCTAAGTATATGGCCTGAACTCAGACCAGACCTGGATTCGAAGCCCAGCTTTACCGTTTCCTAGCAGTGTGGCCCTGGGCAAGCAGAGTAACCTCTCAGAACCTATGCTCTTCTGTAAAATGGGGTCATTATAGTACCTACCTCACAGGTTTGAACTTTGAGGTTTAAGTGAGATCATGCGTGTGAAGATCCTATCAGTGGTTGGCGCTGGGGAAGCACTCCATAAATATCAGCTATTGTCATTGGGTGACCTGTCCTAAAGTCTGAGAAAACAACATGGTCACTTCGGGCCCCATACCTTGAGGTATGTAGGCTCTGGCCTGACTTTAATTCTAGGCAGCTAGAGCCACACAAGGGAAGGGGGATGTACAGATGTTGACTTGGATGTTTCCCCCTCATTCCTTGCTTTTTTACCTTTTATTTTATTTTATTTATTTATTTATTTATTTATTTATTTATTTATTTATTTATTTTTTTGAGACAGAGTTTTGCTCTTGTTGCCCAGGCTGGAGTGCAGTGGCGAGATCTCGGTTCACCGCAACCGTCACTTCCCAGGTTCAAATGATTCTCCTGCCTCAACCTCCCGAGTAGCTGGGACTACCAGCATGCGCCAGGTGATGCTCGGCTAATTTTGTATTTTTAGTAGAGGCAGGGTTTCTCCTTGTTGGTCAGGCTGGTCTCAAACTCCCGACCTCAGGTAATCCACTCGCCTCAGCCTCCCAAAGTGCTGGGATTACAGGGGTGAGCCACCATGCCGGCCTTTTACCTTTTATTGCTTAAGGCCATGAGCTTTGGTGTTATAGGTTTGGATTTGAATCCAGACCTACCAGATGATGTTGGGCATTTCAAGTAACCCTCAGGCTTTTTTATTGCAAAGTGAGAATAATGCTATCTACCTCGTGGCAATGCTGTAATAAGTAAATCAGATAGTCTGTGGAGGGTGCTTAGCACCCTGGCTCATAGATGAGAAGGTCCTCATTAGTATATATTGGTCCTTATGGGCTAGGGGAGAAGTAGCACCTCCCAAGAAGATTCTTTTCCTTCTATAACATCACATGTATGTTTATTTCTTTGATGCTTAAATTATCTGGCAAGGATTCTTTTAGTTTTTACAAAAAAAAATTTGTTTTAAATTACCTTGACAGTGGGAGGTCACATCTGTGGAAAATGCTGGTGTTCACATAACAAAAAGCTAGACCAGATCACTGCAAGTGTGCAGGTCCAAGGGTAAAGCAGGTCAGCACTGCTGAGAGTATTGTCCATTGGACTCTCATTCCAGAGATGCTCCTCAGGAAGGGTGCTATAGTCCAATAGGTTTGGCAAGTATGACTCCATCCTCCTTTTAGAAAATTACAATGCAGGCCAGGCATGGTGGCTCACTCCTGTAATCCCAGCACTTTGGGATGCTGAGGCGGGTGACTCACTTGAGTCCAGGAGTTCAAGACCAGCCTGGGCAACATAGTGAAATCCCTTCTGTACTAAAAATATAAAAATTAGCCAGGTGTGGTGGCGCACGTCTGTAGTCCCAGCTACTTTAGAGGCTGAGGCACAAGAATCACTTGAATGCAGCAGGTGGAGGTTGCAATGAGCCAAGGTCACACCACTGCACTCCAGCCTAGGTAACAGAACAAGACTCAGACTCAAAAAAAATAAATAAATAAAAATAAAAGTGTATATAAGACATAGTATAAACATAGTTCTCCAAGGCGGGCAGATCACAAGGTCAGGAGATCGAGACCATCCTGGCCAACACGGTGAAACCCTGTCTCTATTAAAAATACAAAAATTAGCTGGGTGTGGTGGTGGACGCCTGTAGTCCCAGTTACTCAGGAGGCTGAGGCAGGAGAATGGCCTGAACCCAGGAGGCGGAGCTTGCAGTGAGCTGAGATCCGGCCACTGCAGTCCAGCCTGGGCGACAGAGCAAGACTCTGTCTCAAAAAAACAAACAAACAAACAAAAAAAACCTAGTTCTATTCAGAATCTACCGTGTTATAAATGTGGCCTAACATTAATATGGAAGCTATAATAAACATTTAATCAAAGATAATTTTGTATGCCCCCTTAGACTTTAGAAAAACTTTAAAAATGTGTGCTTAGAACCTACCCAAAGAAATTTTACTACTTGCCTTCTTTTTCTCTCAGTGCCTTCTATTTTTCTTATTATATTCAAAAGTATGTCATTTGGTTCAGTCCTACACTTGACACTCTGTTGACAACCATCAGAGCCCTTCATACTCTTTCAGGAAACCACACAAGTGAAAAGAAGCATCAGGAAATTCCACAGTGAACAGTTTAGGAAGGCAGATAGGCAGGTGCTGAATTCTAAGTATGGTCTGCATATGTGTGTGCATGTGTGCATGTATGTGATTTGTGTGTGCACATGAGTGTGACTGCATGTTTTTGTTCATGCCTGCATGTGGGAACATAATTTGTGTGCATCGGTGTGTGCACAAGTGTGTATTTGTGGGTACATGTGTGTGCACATCTGTGTGTTGGAAGACAAAACACAACCGAGATGCTGCTTCCTGAAAGGGGATATTGGGGTTGGGGGCAACACAACTCCTTAAACTGTGTTTAAGGCAGTCCTTACCAGTTAACTTCCAGAGAAGGGAATAAACTCAGAAACCTTTCAAAGGAAGGAAAGAGCAACAAAAGATTGGGCGTGATTAATTCATAAAAAGATGAATGAAAATGTAAATAAAATGTTAAATTGAGCATTAAGTTCTTCAAGAGGCTGAGAAGGAACAGGTCTGGCTTTATTATATTGCATTAAAACCAGTGATAACTATTTTAAGTTTTAAGTTGTAATTCTTTTTTTTTTTCTTTTAAGTCTTTTTCTAGGTTGGGTTTCCCAGAACACCACCCTGAGATGAGGACTTTTGTGTAAGTAATAAATTAAGCAAGGGCTCCCAGGAGAAATCAGTGAAGTCGTGGAGGAGGCAGGCAAAGGAAGGAGCCCAGCCAGTCTGTGATTCAGCCCTATCCTGTGGCGGGGGAGGAGGGGTGGGGGTGGGGGAACACTCTGGGATGTAAGTCACACCTGAGTCTGTCTCAGCCTAAGACAAGAGAGGGTCTCACCCTTGGTCATCCACTAAGGGCCATGCCAAGAGCATGAAGACCTACTAGGCACTTCCAGAATTCCATCCTTGAGGGAAAAGTGGCTCCAGCAGCCCAGGGCAAATTCCCCTAAGAAGAGTCACAGGTGCAGGCCATTGTAAACAAAAGCACACTTGAAGGTGGAGAGAAATGACTAAGATCATAAAAAGATCTAGAGGGGGACTCTCTCTGAAGCTGCTGTGATTCTGAGGGCTGCCTGACTTAAAAAAAAAAAAAAAGATCTGGACGGATTTGGGCAGAACACTTAGATCAAACATCCTCTTTCACCGTGGGGATTCCTGTCTGGGCCTTCTGCCGTGTGGGATATGCAGAAGGCACTGCAATGAAGAGAGAGTCACCAGTGCAGAAATGCAAACCATGAGGAGATAGTAAGAGGCATTTGGAAGTCCTGAAGTACCATAAAGAATGAAGACTTCCAGCACGGTGGCTCACACCTGTAATCCCAGCAGTTTGGGAGGCTGAGGCGGGTGGATCACTTGAGGTCAGGAGTTCAAGACCAGCCTGGCCAACATGGTGAAACGCCATCTCTATTAAAAATACAAAAATTAGCCAGGCATGGTGGCGCATGCCTATAATTCCAGCTACTCCGGAGTATGAGGCAGGAGAATTGCTTGAACCCAGGAGGCAGAGGTTGCAGTGAGCCCAGATTGTGCCACTGCACTCTAGTCTGGAGACAGAGCTAGAATCAGTATCAAAAAAAAAGAAAAAGAAAAAGAAAAAAAAGTAGGTAGACCCAGCTCTGTGGTCCAGGAGAAAAAGGAATATGACTCAGGGACCGGCCTGGGAACCCAGAATTGGTTCAGAATATGAGAAACTCCATTGCAAGAGGCCTGTGAGCCCCCACCCAGATGAACTCTCACAGCAAAGACTGTACAATGAAACAGAAATCATCCCTGGCCTGGCCAAAGAAGCATGCCTGGACCACCACTGCCTAACAACTAGTTGAATGGAAAGTCTTTGAAAATTGGGTCATAGACTGGGTAGCCTGAAATGTGCACTAAACGGGGTATTTATCTGTATTGCTAGAGATCGCCAGTTCCCAGGTTCCAGGCACCTCTCTCTGCCCTCCTGCGAGGCAACACAGTGATCCAGTTAAGGGTTTGGAGTCAGACTGCCTGTGTTTGTACCCTGACTATATACAAAGTGGGTAAGCTAAGCCAAGCCACTTCACTTCTCTGAGCCTCAGTATCCTCATCTGAAAGTGGAGTTATTTATAAGACGTACCTCCTAGTGGTGGTTTTATTTTGTTTATTGGTTTTGTTTTTCCTAGATTCATTAGTGTATATCGTTCAGTGTCTGGGATAGCCTGTGATCAAACACATTATCTGTTATTATTTGGCTATACTTTCCTCTTGAATAGACTTCCTGAAACAAGCGGCACCCCAGCTGAACTTATTTTGATATCTTTAGCTTTTTGGTTATGGTTTATAAAAGCATAGTATATAAATATTCTATTTTGGGGCTGAGAAGAACATTTTTGGATTTTTAAATCAATGAAACCTTATTTTCAAACCAACTTCTGTAAGAAGCTGCACTTGTAAAGCCAGTGACAGTGACGGCTGCCTCTAGTTGAAGTTGTTGGGAGCAGAAGCCTTACCTTTCTTCCTGCCCAGTGCCTGGGACATCACGGGAAGCGCTGGTCTCCTGGAACAAGTAGGAACACGCCCCGGATTCAACATTGCCCCAGTACATCCTCTTAGTTTACAGTCTGAAGTTCATCAGGGGGAGATGACTTGTTCAAGATCTTTCCAGCCTGTCAGTGACAGAGCAGGCACTTAAATCCAGGCACTGTTCTCTTCGATGACTTCCCTCACTCCAGGACCACCGGCACCATTTTTGGTTTTGCTAGAGTATCATGTTATTTATTTATCTAATTCCTTGCAGTGATTTCCCCCTTCTTTTTTAAAATCTTAGCCTTGCTATGAGCAGTAACATCTACGAATCTCATGTTTGACCTATTATAGTCTTTCTTAATATGCATTTAAACAAATAAGTATTTTTAAAAATATGTGTTCATGGCCAGGTGCATTGGCTCACACCTGTAATCCAAGCACTGTGGGAGGCCAAGGTGTGAGGATCACTTGAATGCAGGAGTTGGATGCCTTGCAACAAAGCGAGACCCCATCTCTACAAACCATTAAAAAAAATTAGCTGGACATGGGGGCACTCACCTGTAGTCCAAGCTACTCAGGTGGCTGAGGCAGGAGAGTTGCTTGAGCCCAGGAGTTCAAGGCTGAGGTAAGTTATGATCACACCAGTGAACTCCAGCCTGGGCAACAGAGCAAGACCCTGACTCAAAAAATTATACACACACACACACACACACACACACACACAATTTTGGAACATATATTTGGAACAAAATATGTAATTTTGGAACATACTGCTCTATGTGCAAAACAGAAAATGTCTTAGCTGTATGGAAGCCAGTCCAAGTTAGGTGCTGTGTTTATACCAAATACCAAGAGGTCCAGGGATTTGCTGGGCCCTGTTCCCTGTGGGCCTCAATTCAACAGGATGACACAAGTTTAGAATGAAATTAAAGCATGACTACAATGCCGTTGTTTTTATGTTTCTTTTTTTTTTAAATTAGAAACGAGGTAGGAGGACACTGAATCAGGTGCTCCTTTGAAAGTGTCTCCCATTCTGTAATTCACTGGGTTCCACATACTATGGAATGTTTGAATTTATAACTTTTTAAGAACTGTCTGTATATGTTTAATATGTATACAATACATTGAGAAAGCCAGAGTTAGTCCAGCCTTTGTAATCACAATAAGATGCTGCAGGGCTCAAATGGTGGGGAAATAACTCGCACCTTGGAATGTTAATTGCACTTGCTTCTCAGCCTGGAGGCTGAAAATGCAGGATCATTGTGCAACACTACACGCCCCATCTTGTCTGACTGGCTCTAGTTTTAGAAATGAAGAAAGAGAAGAAAATCATTTAAGTTTTGCCTAGAGTTAAGGTTACTTAATTTTTTTTAAAGCATTTCTCCTTCCCCTTTCAGATAAAACAACCCATATAGACTGTACAAGATATAGAGATTTAATGCTTTTTCTGTTCTCTTCAAAGATAAAATTTTCAGTGGACTTTTCCACTTGGTGCATCTCCTATGCATGGCTTGTCACCTTACATCTGACACAAAGGTAATATAACCCAGGACTGCTGAGACATACCCTTTCCTTTGCATTCCACATTCAGAAGATCTCATTGCCGCTTCCAGTTACACAAGTATCAGAGTCCCACTGTGGGTAAAAAGTCTTCCAGAAATGGGAAACCCAGATTAGCTAGTCAAGCTGCCCCTTGCAGATGAACTAACAATAATAATGAGTAGGCTTGCCTGTCATCCTCAATAAAGGATCCTCAAAAAAAAAAAAAAAAAAAAAAGAAAGAAAGAAAAAAGAAAAAAGAAATCTTTATACTATAGTAATAAGGATTATTCTGATAGTTACTGTATTGATTGTTTTTATAATTACTGTGTTCTTAGTTGCAGACAACAGAATTCACTCCAGCTAGTTTCAATAGAAAGGGGTTACAGCAGGGTATTAGGTAGTTTACAGGATTTTCACCAGTGCCAGAGAAGGATAGGCTAGGATACCACACAGCCAGAAACAGCCCCAGCAGAAATGCCCAGCCATAAACAGGACTGTTCTCATAGAAGCCCCACCGCTGCTGCTCAGCAGTCAATACCTGTGATGCTAGGGGCTGGACAGTGGGGCTTCTTTCAAAGCTCTTTCACAATCATGTCTGCAAAAAGATGGGCCCACCTACATGTACTACCACTTCACTTAAATGACCTTCATCTTCCTGCGGCACATAGGCATCTGCTGGGCAGAACCTGGGTCATAGGCAGAACCCTAGCTACAAGAGAGTCCAGACACTGTAGGTTTTACAAATGGTCAAAGCAGATGTTGTGTGGACCCATTCGTGGAATCTGCCACAGTGACCGTATGGATTTCAATTTGTAAGTAATGGTAATCATGAGAGCTATATGAGAATAATAGCTAGCAATTTCCGGTGCTTTCTAGCACTTAATAGCTTTAAAAACATGATCTCATTTAATCCTCAAAGCAGCCCTATGAGGTAGGTACTATTCGTATCCTTGGATTGTAAGTGAAGACATCAAAGGACTAGAGAGGTTAATGCACTCACCCCACATCTCATGGTGGTAAAGCCAGGATTCAAACTCAGATCTGTCTCAATGAAAGTCTGTACCTTCAGCTAGTATACTGCTAACGTAATGAGATTACAGGCGTGAGCCACTGCACCGGCCAAGATTTCTTTATTAGTCATATTCAGGTTACTAAGGGATAAATAAAAGTATCTATAAAAACCTTGCCCTTGGCCAGGCGCGGTGGCTCATGCCTCTAATTCCAGCACTTTTGGAGGGTGAGGCAGGCAGATCACGAGGTCAGGAGTTCAAGACTAGCTTGACCAATATGGTGAAACCCTGTCTCTACTAAAAATACAAAAATTAGCCAGGCATGGTGGTGTGCGCCTGTAGTCTCAGCTACTCTGGAGGCTGAGGCAGGAAAATAGCTTGAACCCAGGAGGCGGAGGTTGCAGTGAGCCAAGATCACACCACTGCACTCCAGCCTGGGCGACAGAGACTCTGTCTCAAAAAGAAAAACAAAAACAGAAACAAAAACAAAAAAACTTTGCCCTTACCTTCAAAATTCATTTATCCTAAAATATACCAAATGAGTGGAAACCTGTTTTGTTTTTGTTTTTGTTTTAAAAAACTTAATTTTCTTTGGCAGCAGAAAGCCTTTTCTGACGAACTAGCAGAATGAGCTAATTAAACTTAAAGCTTTACAGAAAAGAATCCTCACTTGGGTCTTTATTGAGGATGACAGGCAAGCCTACCTGGCAGTGTTCTCTAGAAATTATAATGGGAGAGTTGAAAGGTGAGCCAGAAAGCCAGTCTATGTGTATAAGTACTTGGCTCGATATGTTGTATATAGTCATTAATGTGCTTACTTATAGGATGGTACCCAGGGGTGTGCTCAATTACAATGAGGAGAATGCCTTGAAAGAAGTAATTAACAAGAGTATTGAGATATCTCTCCAGACAGATTTTGAATTAATGAAAAATTACTGTGCGATGGGTACAGCCCTGGGTAAAGTGTGGTTTTAGTTTTACCAGTGTTCTTGTCTGTTTTCATTGTCATTAGTAGTTTTAAAAATATAACATCAAATTATTTCTCCTTACAAAGACTGCTCTTTTTTTTTGAGACAGGGTCTCACCTTGTCTCCCTGTTTGTAGTGCAATGTTGCAATCTCAGCTCACTGCACCCTCCACCTCCCAGGTTCAAGCGATTCTCCCACCTCAGTCTCCTGAGTAGCTGGAACCACAGGCGTGCACCACCGCATCCGGCTAATGTTTTGTTGCCCAGGCTGGTCTTGAACTCCTGGCCTCAAGCGATCCACCTGCCTTGGCCTCCCAAAGTGTTAGGATTACAAGTGTCAGTTATGGCACCCAGCCACAGACTGCTCTTACGGTGTGTGTTTTGAGCGATGTGGTCCCACTGGCAATTCTCTTGTCATTTTTATTCAATGCCTAGTTTCCCATTTTCTCCCTTACATCTTTCTGGCAAAATGTAATAACCTGTTCAAAGCAGATCAGAGAACTTCTCACAATGCTAACAGGCAGAACGGTCAAGTGCTTGAGGTACTTATTGTCTGTCTTCCTCAATAAAAGAGCACAGAAAATGCGGGACCTCCAGCTTAGTCTATCAGTTGGCATATTAGTTTCCTATGGCTGCTATAACAAAATGCCACAAATTTAGTGGCTTAAAACAACACAAATGTATATCTTATAGTTCCAGAAGTCAGAAGTCCAAAATCAGTTTCACTGAGATTTAGCCAAGTGTTTGCAGAAATGGCTCATTCTGGAGGCTTCAGAAGAGAATACATGTCCTTGCCTTTTTCAGTTTTGCAGGCTGCCTGCAGTCCTTGCCTCATAGCTCCTGCCTCACATCACTCCAACCTCCTGTTTCCG
This sequence comes from Chlorocebus sabaeus, assembly GCF_047675955.1. Lineage (NCBI taxonomy): Eukaryota > Metazoa > Chordata > Mammalia > Primates > Cercopithecidae > Chlorocebus > Chlorocebus sabaeus. The sequence continues at coordinate 29,251,277 of NC_132919.1, read as the reverse complement.
TGGTCACATCTCCTACTACTCATTCCTACCCTCCTGCCCCCACTTATAAGGACCCTTGTGATTACATTGGATTTCAGTCAATTAGGCCCACCTGGATAATCCAGGCTCATCTTGTCATCTCAAGATCCTTAATTTAAATCACATTTTCAAAGTCCCTTTGTTGTATAAGGTGATATTCACAGATTCTGGGGATTAGGGATTACTCAGTCTACTACAGGTGTCAGGAAAGCAAGTTCTAGCTTTGTCAGTCAATGAGGACTTTCTTAGAAGGTTACATAGAGAAATGATTAGGAAATCAATAAAACCAACAGGCATTTGAGATACAAGGCAAATACCTGGTTATCTTGCTGTCCTCTCAGCACAGGTGCCTATTGCTGCAGACTCTAGACTTCTACCTTTATTGTGACTGTCTTCACTTCCTCTGACTGATGATTCTAGTATTTCTAGCAGTCAAATTGAGTCAGCCAGAGCCCATCCTGTAGAGGGCGCCCCTTTTCTGCCAGGCTCTTCTACAAGGACATCTCATTGGCTGCTGTTTAACCTACAGATGGCAGCTTTTTCATCAGTTCCTAGTCCTTGGTCCACTCAGCTTTGGCCAGGAAAGCTGGGCCACAAGACACAAAATATGTACAGGAACCACGGGCCTTTGTCTCTGAAAGGCTCTGGGAAGTTGCAACAATTCAGAGACTGTTAGACTCTTCTCCAAAACACTGTCAGTGACCACAGAGTTTGGGCAAAATTTTTTGCTTCCTGATTTTTGAAACTGGGATGCTTGTAGGTGCTTGTTACAAATGGATTTTGGTTAATATTTACAAAATGTAGTATTCCTAAGAAAACAAATTAGAAAGATCCAAAAATAAAGAGTGCTTTGGAAAGCTAAAGGCTTGTCATGACGGCCTGTAGTCTAATCATAGTCTCTAATTACAGGAAAAGATACACATTCAACAAAGGAAGTCTTCTAGGTCAAAGGTCTCTATGGTACTTCAAATTATATAAAGCAACACACTGGAATTCCCAAGCTCTGAGTCATCCATGAAAAAAATAGCTCATATGGCTTCCAGGACACTGAGTTGAATTCAGAAATCATTTTATAAATATCTACTCTCTTTCATAGAGGAGATTTAGGAAAGGAGAGAAGTAATCTGGAGTGTAGCAGAGAATTAAACTGAGTTTTCTTTAATGGAGTCATAGAGCCTGTTACACTGTGCATTCTTGGATTGTGTCAGATAATCACAGGTTCAGCCACTGGATTAGTCATATCATGAATTTCATAATCACCATATAATTGACACAGACCTTTAAACAGTCCTTTCTCCTGGAAGCCAGTTTATTGCTGGAATTAAATGAACTGTCCCTCTCTGCAGAAAATGGAACCAACTTTTCACTTGGTTCACCTTGGCAGTAATTAGGAGCTTTCTAGGAGTCAGCACTCTTCCTCGCCAAGCTGTCCAACTGGAAACAAGCAGATTATCCTTAAGAATGCAAAGGCTTAGCTGGGCGCAGTGGCTCACGCCTGTAATCCCAGCACTTTGGGAGGTTGAGGTGGCTGGATCACGAGGTCAGGAGATTGAGACCATCCTGGCCAACATGGTGAAACCCCGTCTCTACTAAAGTACAAAAAAAAAAAAAAAAAGAAAGAAAAAAAAGCCAGGTATGATGGTGCGTGCCTGTAGTCCCAGTTACTCGGGAGGCTAAGGCAGGAGAATCACTTGAAGCCAGAAGGCGGAGGTTGCAGTGAGCCAAGATTGTGCCACTGCACTTCAGCCAGGCAACAGGGTAAGACTCCATCTCAAAAAAAAAAAAAAAAAAAAGAATGCAAAGGTTCTCTCTCCAAGTGGGAGACCAGAGCAAAGGTAAAGGAGAAAATATTTAATGTTCAGCCTGTGAAGAAAAGTAATTAACTGATTGTACTATGTGTATTTCCACTTCATAAACACCAACAATTAATTAAGCCATTATCCAGCTCAGGCACATCTAACTCTAGATTGGACTCTGGGGCCAGAAGGACTGTTCAAATCCCAGTTTAGCGACTTACTGACAGTGTGATTTTTGGCAGATGGGACTGACAGGGGTGCATGTTTCATGGGAATGTTGTGACAATTAAAAGCAGATGAAATTCACATGGCAAATTATGTGAGTGGGAACCCTGACTAAGCCTTACCTACTTTTTGTTATTCACTGTTCACTCTCACCATTCCAAATCTCTAAGCCCTATCCAGAGTCATGTCACACTCAGAAGCCGCCTCAAACCACCAGGCTACCCCTCTCTTCTTTGAAACTCAGTTTTGGCATCTTTTTTGGACTTATTTGGGCTTTCCGACCCTGCAGTAACACTTTCGAACACCTAAACTAAGTCTGGAGTTCGGCTTTTGATGATATCTTCTCCTCCCCTATGTTCTAAGCAACTTTCTTTTATTCAAGATTTTCCTTCATTCTTTCCCTCCAATTTTTCATCCCTGGTCTTCTCTTTCCCTAATTTTCTCTCTCCAAGGCCAGAGATTGAGGAGGAAATTCCCACCAAGTTTAGAAAATATGAAATGTGTTCAGGCTGGGGGAAGGAGAAAGGGAAGAAATCATACCTTTATGATTCCTTTATTTCCCCCCCCCACACACGTAAGTTCAGCCCCTGGTAAATAATTCCCTTCCCTTTCCTGGTCTGCAGTTTCTCAACCTTCTTGGAATCCCCTTTGAAAATATAAATATTTCCTTCCACACCTCACCCCAATTTTATTCAAAACTTCAAAATAAATGTGACATGACTGAAAACATATTAAAACAATGGTCCTCTTAGAATATGCCTATCCAGACTACACAAGCACCCTGAGAAATGTGAAATCTCTCCCGTGGCCCCCTCTCCACTCCCAGGCAGCTGGCCATGAGCGCCTGGGTTTAATGATCTTCAACAGAATGTGCTCTAAGTTGGTGAGTTTCCTGGCCAGAGCTGGCTCTTTGGGTGTAAGCTTCCAAAACTGGTGACCATTTCTATCTAATTCTGTTTGTGTTTCATCCAGAATAGTACCTTGTCATATAAGCACTTAAGTCTGATTCTTGATACAGATTTCTTGGCAAATATTGGGCATGGTTAAGAGAACTTGTTCTGGAGTCACACCATGCACAGGACAGCTACTTTTCATGGCCTCTGTGGCAATCACGTTAGGACCAGGTTGACACGGTTCTGGCCATTTGACAGGCGTAGATGTGATGTATGTCACTTATAAACCTGTTTCCAAAATGTTCCACACTATCTTCCACACTGTCTTCCTTCACTAGGTGGGCAATCACATAGAAAAGATCTAGGAGAGAACTTCAAGAAGGCTCTGGGGGGTTATGGAGCTACAAGATAGAGCCTGGATCCCTGAGTCATAGCTAGAAGGAGATTGCCTGAAAGGGCGGCCCAACTCACATTCGCTCTGAGGTGAGGGAGAAATGATTCCTTGTTGCATTAAGCCACAGAGATTTGGGGATTCTTTGCTATAGTAGCTAGTGTTAATTAACCCAACACATTTTAAAAGTTCTTAGAACATAATAAGGGCTAACAAAAAGTTAGTTTTTACTAGCTTATTATTTGTTCCATCCACTAATATTTATTGTGTATTACTGCATATGTTTCCCACAACACCTTAGAAGGTGGGTGCCCAGGCCTTGCTCTCTCTCACCAGAGGGCCCTTATCTATGTTTTCTCTGGCTTACCTGTTCCATCCTCCCCTCTCCGCATAGTCAAACACTACTCATCATTAAGATCAAAGCTCAGGTGTGCTCCTACTCATCAAAACCCTCCCTAACTCCCTAGACTAGATCAGTGTTCCCTATTACAGGATCTCATAAATCCCTAAATGTCTCCTGCAGAGTTAAGACAGTTTGTCATTACATGACTGTAATTCTTTTTTTTTTTTTTTTTTTTTTTTTTGACACAGAGTCTTGCTCTGTTGCCAGGCTGAAGTGCAGTGGCACAAATTCGGCTCACTGCAACCTCTGCCTCTTGGGTTCCAGCAATCCTCCTGCCTCAGCCTCCTGAGTAGCTGGGATTACAGGCATGTGTCACCACACCCAGCTAATTTTTATATTTTTATTAGTAGAGACCAGGTTTCACCATGTTGGCCAGGATGATCTCGATCTCCTGACCTCATGATCTGCCCGCCTAGGCCTCCCAAAATGCTGGGATTACAGGAGTGAGCCACCACGCCCGGCTGACTATGTAATTATTTGGTAAACATCTCCCTTTCTAGACATAGAGTAAGCACCAAGATAGCAGGGGCCATCCTAGGTGATTCACTGTGATATTCCCTGTGCCTAGCCTGATGCCAGACACACAAGATGTGCTCAAAGAAGTATTTAGGTGTATCTGGGCAGGATAGGTCTCACAGGCTTTCTGCTTCTTGGTGAGGTCAACTGTCAGTGTTGGATCTGGTCTTTATCTTTGCAAGTTTAGAAACTTAATTTTTCATGGAAGGCCAGCACCTGGAACAGGATTCCCAATAACTACACTTAGAGGATATCTGCTTCCTGACTGTGAGGTCCCTGAGAAAGTAAATTAGTGAGTATTCAGAAGCCCATTTGATGACAAAAGAAAGAGCTTGGCTTTGAGAGGAATTCGCTTCTTTTAGGCTGGAAAATTAACCTTGTTTTCTTTTAGTGCATATTTCTTCTAGATAAAGCTTTCTTTTCACCATTAGAGACCATTGAAATAATCCTTAGTAAGGTCATGGCATATAATAGGAGCTCAATAAGTATCTGAATACATATCTGTGGGTCTTATTTGTTGAATGCCTGACACATGGCCTTATGCGTTGGCTCTCCATTTCTAGACCCCAAGTAGTGATTGCCTTTTGTTACAGTATCACTTGTCCTTGAATCTCTACCATGGAAGTTTGAAAAGAACTAGTGACTATGAGCCAGACCTACAAGATTATAAATTCCTTGAAGTTAAGAATCATCATCAAGGCCGGGCGCAGTGGCTCACGCCTGTAATCCCAGCACTTTGGGAGGCCGAGGCGGGTGGATCATTTGAGGTCAGGAGTTCAAGACGATTTAGTAACTCCATTTTACAGATGAGGCAATGAAACCGAGCAATGATAAAAGACCAGGTGAAAGGTCACCCAGCTAGTAAGTGGCAGAGGCAAGATTTGAACTGAAGCCTGCCTCACACAGAGCCTGTATTCTCATGCGCTGTGTGTAGTGCATTCCAGACTGCATTCATCTGGGTATCCCTACAGCACCTGAAAAATCAGCTTGATATTATGCCTTCCAAACATGTCTATATAGTCAATTGTTGGTTGCAAGCAGCAGAAAACCACTCTGATTATTGTAAGCAGAAAAGAGACTAAGAGGCCACTTTGAATTAAATAGTTTCAAGTTTTTATGAGGCCTCAAAACATGTAGGAAGCAACAAACAGATTATAAGAAGGTGAAGAACGAAGATAGGGATAGGGTGTACAGTATGGGGACTATGATTGATAATAATGTACTGTCTATTTGAAATTTGCCATCACACACACACACATACAGAGAGAGAGAGAGAGAGGTAATTATATGGGCCAAAAACCAATAGAGACAGGGGCCCAAGGAACAGAATACAAGATAATCATCTTTGAGCAGGAACAAACCTACCAGCATGCCTTGGTCAGATCCTTCCAATGCACATGGATTCTTTTTTTTTCTTTTTTTGAAACGGAGTCTTGCCCTGTCACCCAGGCTGCAGTGCAGTGGTGCGAACTCGGCTCACTGTAGCCTCTGTCTCTCGGGTTCCAGCGATTCTCCTGCCTCAGTCTCCTGGATAGCTGGGATTACAGGCGCATGCCACCACGCCCAGTTAATTTTTGTATTTTTAGTAGAGACAGGGTTTCACCATGTTGCCCAGGCTGGTCTTGAACTCCTGACCTCAGGTGATCCACCAGCCTTGGCCTCTCAAAGTGCTGGGATTACAGGTGTGAGCCACCGCACCCAGCCAATGCATATGGATTCCAACTTTCCATTCATCTTTGCCTCACATCACACATTTATTCACAATGTAAAGTCTAGGGTGAGAGCATCTGATTGACCAGCCTCTCATTTGCCTCTGTGCTAACTAAAAGCATGCTGGGGAAGAGGTTAGTCTCTAGACCTTCCTACTTCCCTAGAGGGAGGCGTAGCTTGCTGTGACTGACACAGTGGGAATATCCCCCAAATAGAGGGAGGGCATGGATGCTAGGCTGCCACAAACACTGACAAATGTCCATCACAACAGGGGTGCATTAACTCAGGCCTACAACCATCCCTGAATCGCAATTTATGTCACGTTCTAGTCCCCTTGCTGATACTAGAGAAACCCCAGAAGCACGATTCCAAGTCATCATTTAGCACAGTTTATGCAAATGATTCATTTTCATTTTCATTATTATTTTAGAAGGTGACATTTTCTGACCCACCTTGGAGATGTGCCCTCTGAGGAGCCTGCAACCTTCTGCACCTGATGAAAGTGGCCCACTCATGAAAACGCCCAGGCCCCCAGTTGGGGAGAACCATCTCCACCTGAGGAGGGTCCAGATCCAGTGAGAAGAATTGCTTTTTGATTATTTTTAGACAAACTGTCTTCAAATAGTGCAGCACAGTCACTTCCTGCCTCGATGGAATTTCAGCACACCTGGACTTCCTGCTGCTCACCCGCCCCATCTGTGTTTACCTTCTGCCTAAATCAGGTGAAGGCCAAATGGGTAACGTGAGTGCAGCTGGGCCAGCTGTGATGGGGGCAGCAACGGCTCCATATTTTGAGGCCAGATGGAGGCTGCTGTGGTCTAGCGGGTGGACGGGAGCCAGTGGCTGCTGGAGGCCTCCCTGTGTGGAGTGCGTGGAGCTGCAAGTAGAAGCAGGGCCCAACTTGGGGCGCCACTGGATGAAGCACACCACCCCATCCAAGAGCCTGCTCCTAATGTCCTCAATGAGCTCTCTTTGTTTCTGTTTCTTCTATATGTAAACATATCAAATGTGTATTTTTGTGTGTGTGTGTGTATGAAACAGAAGGAAACAAAGATTTCTTTGCTCTTTTATCAAAGATATTCACTTGTCAGGGACACTAGAGCAGTGACTCTCAATCCAGGCTGCATGTAAACATCAGCTGGGAAGCTTTTATAAATTAAAGCAACTATAAAATAGTTGCAGAGAGCCATGGAGACCTGTAGTGTGGGTGTCTTACAAGCATTTTCAGGTTTTTATGAGGCCTCAAAATATTTTATATATATTTTATATTTTATATAGTTTGAGGCCTCATAAAAGCCTGAAAATGCCTGTAAGACACCTAGACTATACGGGTCTCCATGGCTCTCTGCAAAATATGACCAAGCTCAAAAAGACAAGCAAGGTCAGAAGACGCCACAGATTTGGCAACAACCCACGATCCTTGGGTTCATCTCTACTCAGAGTGGCTCCTTAAAGTGACACTGGTACTTTTCTGACACGCTTTCCTGCAGGTTCTTGAGCACATTCTAATGGAACCTCTCTCTCAGAATTATGCACATGACAGTGTCATTGTGAAATTCTTTTTAGCACATCCACCACAGGTATAATGAAATACAGGCTACATACTGATAGAAAGGAAGGACCAAATGAAGTGAGTCTCTTCATATGCACTTGTGTGTCTCTTTGCATCTGTGGTTTTCAGCCTTTGGTGTGCATTAGAATCTCCTGCAGGACTTGTTAAACAGATTTCTGGGCTGTACCCTCAGAGTTTCAGATTCAGTAGGTCTGAGATGAGGCTCCTGGAGTTGCAGCAAGTACTCAGGTCATGCTACTGTGTCACCTGAGGCCCATTTGTGACAGTCTCTCTGTTCTGTGTAATAAAAAAGATCACATTTTCCTTTTCTCTGTGTCTAATGTGAGGCTGGCCTGTCTTACATTGGACACCTCTGGGGAAATATCAGGAAAAAGATGGACAAAGCAGAAGTGCCTGAAATGATATTCATTAATTGGGGTTCTGAGTAGCTAAACTGAAACTTGATTGTGCTCTTACCCCCAGCTCCTCCTGGGCCTGGAGCAAGGACAGGCTACATCTGAGGCAGCAGGCATTGGAAGGAGTAGGATTGGGTTAGGGTTAGTTTTAGGGCAAATGAGGTACCTCCATCCTTACCACCCAGCTATGTAGTAATGAATTAGCCTCTTCTAGATGGTCTGCAGTCTATTACATTGTTATAAAAGTTTGGCTTATATAAGTGTTTCTAAAAATGTTTTATCATAAAAAGTGTTAAACACCTGGAAACTTAGAATAGTGCAGTGAACACCTATCTGTACCCAGGAACAAAATTCAATTATTAAAATTTTACCTATTTGTTTCCTTTTCAGACAGAGTCACACTGTCACCCAGGCTGAACTGCAGTGGCACAATCTCGGCTCACTGCAATCTCTGCCTCCTGGGTTCAAGCAATTCTCATGCCTCAAGCCTTCTGAGTAGCTGCGATTACAGGTGTGCGCCATCATGCTGGGCTAATTTTTGTATTTTTTTTTTTTAGTAGAAACAGGGTTTCTCCATGTTGGCCAGGCTGGTCTCGAACTCTTGGCCTCAAGTGACCCACCCACCTCAGCCTCCCAAAGTGCTGGGATTACAGGCGGGAGCCACCACCCCCGACCAATTTGTTTCATCTACATATCATCTATATGTTTTGCTGACATCATCTCCAAAAAAGCAAGGACATCTTCTACACAATCACAATGTCATTATCACCTAAACATTAACAGTATTCCCCAATATTGTCATATACCATTTCTTCCTTTTATCCCCCAAATGTCTTTTATGGATATTGTTTCTTTGAGTCACACATAGAACTTAAGCAATGTCAGGGCTAGGATGAGATGAGTTAAAAGAGACCCAGAAAACTCAGTAATCAAGAGTAATAATATTGTAATGCAACATTTCAAAAAGTCAGATGAGCTACCTATGCCTGTAAGCCAACTGCGTGTTTTTGAAGGAAAAGTTTTACGGGGCTGGGATTAGCATGAGATGAATGAGGCAGGGTTGTACAAATGTAGGCTCTTTAAACTTCTGATATTTTGTTCACCATGGTTTTTATATTAATTTTGATTTTTTTAATATTGCATTAAAATTTTATTGCTCTTGATCAATGAGTTTTTGGGCATTCCCTTAAACTTTGCACTTAAAACAAGTGCCTCACTCACCTCTCCTTAGTAGTGCCAGCCTGACTCTTAATGCTCTGTTCATCTCCACTTCATTCACAACTTTGACTTTTTAGATTCTTTTAGTGTCTATAGAGCACACAGCCAGCCAGGCAAAATGCTCTGCAAATTAAATTAGAACCTCTGATCTAAGAAGGAAATGTTCTAATATCAAACATGACCACATAATGTACAGAAGAAGCAACAAACGACACAGAACAAGAACAGGGAAAGAAGACAGGGACATTTCCCTCGTCCATGCCTAGCTCAGGATCTTACTGATTCCCAGCTGAGGAAAAACTGGAAATGAAGAACAGAAAAAAGTCTGCCCGTGTCTCCTCTTAGCTCCTATTTCCTCATTTTTCTGCTCCCTTCACAGCCAAACTTCTCAAAAGAGTACAACTTAGACTTGTTTCCAGAGACCACACCAGTTGTCTTCCGGTCTGCCCCAGGCTCTGAGCTTGCAGACTTCTCTCCTCATGGTGTCACAAAACTTCTTCGTTGATCTCCTGTATTCCCCCGAAAATGGAACCTAAAGGCTTAAGAAGATTCAAGTTAAACATTTTGGGGATGATTACCTTAGATGTGACGTGGTGTGCCTCGTATTGCATTACCTGAATAGGTACGTGGTGTGTGATTGTCCTGGATTTGTATAGTTTTAATTCCATCAGTTCTGAGTCTATGTGGCTTGGATTCTGAGAAGGAATATTCTATTGACTGCACTATCAATGCAACGGGAACTGAAGACTCAGATGAGAACATCATCATACTGTGGAATTTCTAATAGGTAAGAATATTTTGTTTTGTTTTGTTTGTTTTTGTTTTTGAGACGGAGTCTCGCTCTGTTGCCAGGCTAGAGTGCAGTGGCGCGATCTTTGCTCACTGCAACCTCCACCTCCCGCGTTCAAGTGATTCCCCTGCCTCAGCTTCCCAAGTAGCTGGGACTACAGGTGCAGCCACCATGCTCAGCTACTTTTTGTATTTTTAGTAGAGACGGGGTTTCACTATGTTGGCTAGGATGGTCTCGATCTCTTGACCTCATGGTTCGCCCACCCCTGCCTCCCAAAGTGTTGGGATTACAGGCGTGAGCCACTGCGCCCGGCCGGTAAGAACATTTCTTATTCATTTTATGGAACAATGTGGATGTCTTGCACAAAAGTAGTTTATGTGTTGAAAACCCTCATGAATTGAACATCATTTATAAAATTATTTATTAAAATGTTTATAATGTAGTTTCCTTATGAAAATAAACTTTTTATTTTGAAACAATTTTAGATTTACAGAAAAGTTGCAATGATAGTAAAGAGTCCCATATACTCACTCAGTTGTGAAGCTGGAGTGCTGTAGCCTGATCATGGCTCATTGCAACCTTGAACTCCTGGGCTCAAGCCATGCTCCTACCTCAGCCTAGTGAGTAGCTGGGACTATCGGCATGCGCCACAGGCCCAGCCAATTTTTAAACATTCCTGTAGAGATGAGATCTCACTGTGTTACCCTGGCTGTTCTCAAACTCCTGGCCTCAAGCAATCCTCCTGCCTTGGCCTCCCAAAATGCTAGATGCTAGGATTACAGGCATGAGCCCACACTCAGCCCCATATACTTTTTTTTTTCTTTTTCTTTTCTTTTTTTTTTTTTTGAGGAGGCGTCTCACTTTGTTGCCCAGGCTGGAGTGCAATGGTGCAATCTCTGCTCACTGCAACTTCTGCCTCCTGGGTTCAAGTGATTCTCCTGCCTCAGCTTCCTGAGTGGCTGGGATTACAGGCATGTACCACCACACCCAGCTAATTTTTGTATTTTAGTAGAGATGGGGTTTTACCATGTTCCCCAGGCTGGTCTTGAACTCCTGACCTCAAGCAGTCCATCCACCTTGGCCTCCCAAAGTGCTGGGATTACAGGCATGAGCCACCATGCCCACCCCTTTTTTTTTTTTTTTCTGAGACAGAGTCTTGCTGTGTTTCCCAGGCTGGAGTCCGGTGGCACAATCTCTGCTTACTGCAACTTCTGCCTTCCAGGTTCAAGTGATCCTCCTGCCTCAGCCTCTGAGTAGCTGGGATGACAGGCATGTACCACCATGCCCAGCTAATTTTTGTATTTTTAGTAGAAACGGGGTTTCACCATGTTGGCCAGGCTGGTCTTGAACTGATCTCAAATGATCTGCCCACCTCGGCCTCCCAAAGTGCTGGGATTACAGGTGTTAGTCACCATGCCCGACCCCCAGATACTTTGAACCCAGTTTGCCCTAATGTTAAAAATCTTATATAGCTATGACACATTTATCAAAATTAAGACATTAACATTGGTACAATAATATTAACTAAACTATAGATCATATTCTTTTCCAGGATACCATATAGCATTTAGTAATTTTCTCTCTTTCTTAAGGTTGTTGTGATTTTTCAGATTGTGGTAAAATATACGTAACATGAAATTTACCATATTAACTGTTTTTAAATGTATGGTTCCGTGGCATTAAGGACACTCACGTTGTTGTGTAGCCATGACCACCATCCATCTCCAGAACGTTTTTTTCATTCCAAACTGAAACTCGGAACCATTAGACACGTTTCTTTTTAAGTATTAATTTTCAAACCTCCAGTATATTAAATGGAAATAATTTAGTCTGGGCCTGGCTTGGTGGCTCATGCCTGTAATTCCAGCACTTTGGGAGGCTGAGATGGGTGGATACTTGAGGCCAGGAGTTCGAGACTAGCCTGGCCAACATAGTGAAACCCCATCACTACTAAAAATGCAAAACTTAGGTGGGTGTAGTGGCACATGCCTCTAATCCCAGCTACTTGAGAGGCTGAGGCAGGAGAATCGCTTGAACCCAGGAGGCAGAGGTTGCTGTGAGCTGAGATCATGCCACTACACTCCAGCCCGGGCAACAGAGCAAGACTCTGTCTCAAAAAAAAAAAAAAAAAAAAAAAAATAGAGAGAGACTCTGCCATGTACATGCTCTCAGGCACTTGAGGAGCCATATAAGCTGTTTCCTGTCCTTTTCCGGGTACCTTTTGAGAGCGGACTTTAGGATAGAAGCATAGGGGCTGTGGCACCAGAAAGATGCTCGTGAGAATCGTGGCTGCTTATTGCACACGTAACCTAGGTAAGTTACTTGGCATCCCTGCACCTCAGTTTCCTCATTGGCAAAATGAAAGATGACGTCTCATAAAGCTGTGAGAGTGGAAGAGATCACATCTGCCGAGAACCTGGAGTGTTGTAGGCATTCACCCTGGTTGTGCCCATTTTTCTCAGACCGTTCTTTGCTACTGAAACTAGTTCTGCAAAGAAGTTGGGGTGACTTGTTTGAACTGACTTGTTTGGCAGGTTATGTTTGGTGCCTACGCATGAGAAGCTGATTGACCATTCATAGGACACTGAGCAGTTTGGAGACTCAGGACTTCCTGCATCCTATGTGCTTGAATGTTTGCATGGTCAACAGTTCAGAAACATGCACATCTTGCTGAGAGCTCCATAGCCCTGTAAGAAGAAAGGATTGGGTCTCTATACCAAATGCAAAGCCTGGCCTGGTGCGGTGGCTCATGCCTGTGATCCCAGCACTTTGGGAGGCCAAGGCAGGAGGGTTGCTTAAAGCCAGGAGTTAGAGACTAGCCTGGGCAACATAGTGAGATCCCCCATTTCTACAAAAATTTAAAAATTAGCTGAGTGTGCTGGTACATACCTGTAGTCCCAGTTACCCCGGAGGCTGAGGTGGGAGAATGGCTTGAGCCTGGGAGGTCAAGGTTGCAGTGAGCTGTCATTGCACCACTGCCCTCTAGCCTGGGTGACAGAGCAAGACCCTGTCTCAAAAGCAAAACAAACACAAAGAAACAACAACAAAATAAACAAATGCAAAGCCCCAGGAGCTCTTCCAAGACACTATCGGTCAGTTCCATAAACAATTACTGGAGATGCAGAGGAGCTGACCTTCTTCAAGGAGTTCATTAGCCTCTGACATGGCTTTATGGGGCCATTTCCCTGAATAGAGGTTGTTTTTTCATATTTCTGTAAAGTAGGCCCCTTCTGCCTGGATACCCTTCTCATCCATAATGGCTCATTGAGTGCAGGGCCATCATTGGAATTGTGCAGTGAACAACCTGCACGACTGTAAACAGCAGCCTTGGGTAAGAGAATGGGCTCCACAGTCAGGAAAAGCTGCATCTATATCTCACTTCTGCTATTTATTCTTAGTAAAGATGTAAGCAAGTTGACTTTATGTATGTATGTATTTATTTATTTATTTATTATTATTTTTTTGAGACAGTGTCTCACTCTGTCACCCAGGCTGGAGTGCAGTGATGCAATCTCAGCTTAGTGCAACCTCTTCCTCCTGGGTTCAAGTGACTCTCCTTTTTCAGCCTCCTGAGTATCTAGGACTACAGGCGTGTGCCACCACGCCCGGCTAATTTTTGTATTTTTAGTAGAGACGGGGTTTCACCGCGTTAGCCAGGATGGTCTCAATCTTCTGACCTCGTGATCCTCCCGCCTCAGCCTCCCAAAGTGCTGGGACTATAGGCGTGAGCCACCGCACCTGGCCGGGGTTTCACCATGTTGGTCAGGATGGTCTTGAACTCCTAACCTCAAGCAATACACCTGCCTTGGCCTCCCAAAGTGCTGGGATTACAGGTCTGAGTCACCATACCCAGCCTATTTATTTATTTATTTGAGACAGGGTCTTGCTCTGTCACCCAGACTAGAGTAAAATGGCATGATCACAGCTCACTGGAGCCTCAACCTCCCAGGCTCAAGTCATCCTCCCACCTCAACCTCCCAAGTAGCTAGGACCACAAGGGCATGCTACCATATCCAGCTTTTTTTTTTTTTTTTTTTTTTGTAGAGACACGGGACTCACTTTGTTGCCCAAGCTGGCCTCGAACTCCTCAACTCAAGTAATCCTCCTGCCTCAGCTTCCCAAGTCCTGGGATTATAGGTGTGAGCAACCACACCCCACCAAGGTGACCTTACTAAATCTCACTTTCTTCATTTGTGAAATTGGAATAATTACAGTAGTGATGTCTTAGAGTTGTGAGGATTAAAATAAAACAATTATATATATAGAGATTTTAGCACAGTGCTTGGCACATAGAAGACGCTTAATAAAAGCTGTAATAACTATTATTCTTTCTGGCAAGCTGTTACTCTATTTTAAAGCCTTTTCCAATTCCTCCCAAAGCTGGGTCAAATGCCTTTTCTATGTGCTCCCATTCCCCGCTAGCGCTGCCTCCAGTACTGCTGGGTTCCTTCCAGAAGTGTGACCTCTTGACAGCAGGGATTGTGTCTTTTATACTAGGGTCACCAGTACCAATAACAATGCCGGGAACATAGTAGGAACCCAATAAATGCTAGTTGAAGGAATAGAATGCATGAATAAATGTGTATATGTTGTCTCTGATGGGACCAAAGGGAAACTTGCTCTTCTTATTTTCTGTTAGAAGCCGGTAATGGGAGAAAGAGGCAGAGAAATAGGAATGGAGAGTATGGACTGGATATTTGGCAAAGGCAAGTCACTCTTTCCTGTGGTCATTTTTTGGGTAGAAAGAAAACTGAGTGAAACCTTGTACTAAGCTGGGTCTGAGAAGATAAACAAGCCAAGAGTTCTACCTAGACAATGGCCTGATTCTCCCTGACGGGGGGAAGGTGGGAGGCGTGGGGAGCCAGACAAATACCCCTTCCAATTTCCTTCCATCTGTGCTCAGCTCCTGCAAAGTATCACAGCCCACTCCCTCACCCCTGCTAAAGCCTTTCCTTCATAGAAGGTGTCTTCAAATCCAAGCCAGGCTCTTATCCGGTGAGATCTTTGAAGGCTGGAAGGAGCTGCAATGAGTCTGAATCACTCCTAACCACAATGGCCTTAGAATGATAGACGGTTTCTGTTTCCAGAGCGTGTTCTAAAGTGGGTTTTTTGGTGGCTCCATTTGCTTCCACATGGCCCCTGCCAACCAGGAGCTGAGATGAGCAGTTTGCATAGATCAAATTATTGAACTTCAAAACATGCATGAAAAATTGTGAAAACAAAACAACAGCAGAAGTACAAAGTATGAAGAGTTGTGGTTTCCCAGGAGCACGTGTGAAAAATGACTTTGCAGTCTAGACGCCTGCAGGCCCAGCATGAGTCAGCTGAAAGATGTGGAGGCCAAAAAACCTCAGACAGGTCTGGACCAAGCGGAGCTTCCAGAAAAAGAAAGGTGACGGCCAACTCCATTCCACACTGGCCGGACCACCCTGGAGGAGGGCTGGCTCCCTCTAGATGCCATCATGTGGCAGGAAAGGGTGTGTTCTGAGTGGAGTTACCAAGATTGGGAGGGCGTGGGGGAGGACTCAAAAGTTGGACAAGAGGAGAGGAGATGTGTGTCCTGCGGAAGAAAGGGGTTAGTGTCGGGGTGGTCTTCCGCCTATAGCTTCTGCTTGTTAGTCCTTCCCCTCCTTTCATCCTGGAGAACTCCTATTCATCCCTTAGGCCTCAGTGCCTGCCACCTCTTCTGAGAAGCCTTCCCTTACCTCTGTAAGCAGAACCAGCCACAGCTGCATTTGGACCTCCTCCCCCCGCACTGGGAGTCAGGTCCCTTCATTACAGCACCCCTCGTGGAAGAATGTTTTGAGTGTGTGACTAGGCAGGGACCTCGTCCTACTTATCTTTGCATGCCTACTGCCTGGCACAGTGATCACTCTTCAGCAAATGTCTGATGAATTAAATTTTTGGCATGAAAACCGGTACCAAACATTTTGACCATGAGGAAGAGAGATTGTATTTTTTCTAGGTGACCCAACAAGATGGAACTGGAAGAGAGGGTGGCGATTACAGGAAAGTGGATTTCAGCTCAAAATCAGGAAGTACTTTATAATAGTAATTACCACAATTTTATCATGTGTTTTAGTCACCTATTGCTGCATAATAAATTGCTCCAAAATGTGGAGGCCTAAAACAACAATAAGTGTTTATGATCTCACACACTGTATATGGATTAGGAATTCAGGAGCAGCTTAGAAGAGTGGTTCTGGCTTAGGAACTGTCATGAGTTTGTAGTCAAGATACTAACTGGGGCTGTAGTCATCTGAAGGCTTAATTGGGGCTGGAGGATTGGCTGCAAGATGGCTGGATTGGCTGGGCATGGTGGCTTATCCCTGTAATCCTAGCAATTTGGGACACTGAGGTGGGAGGATCAGTTGAGCCCAGGACTTTGAGACCAGCTTGGACAACATAGGGAGACCCTGTCTCTACAAAAATTACAAAAATCAGCTGGGTGTGGTGGCACATCCCATAGTCCCAGCTACTCAGGAGGCTGAGGTGGAAGGATCACTTGAGCCTGGGAGATCAAGGCTGCAGTGAGCCATGTGAGCCATGATTGTGCTTCTGTACTCCAGCCTGGGTGACAGAGTGAGCTGAGTCCCTCAAAAAAAAAAAAAAAAAAAAAAAAAAAAAGGCTCAATCACATGGCTGTTGGCAGGAGGCCTCCATTGCTTCCCAGTGGTCCTCTCCATAGAGCATCTGAATGACCTCATAACATGGTGACTGGCTTCTCTCAGGGTGAGTGGTCCAAGAAAGAACAAATTGGGGACAACAATGTCTTCTGTGACCTAGCCTCAGAAGTCATACTGTCACTTCCACAATAATCAATGTGAGAAGAGACCACACAGAGGCATGACTAGCAGGTGGTGGGAATCACTGGGGTCATCCTGGAGATTGGCTGCCAGATTGAGTATCAGTTGTGGACCTGACATCCTGCTGCATGCTTAACACTGGTTCTCTCATGTCATCTTCACAGCCACCTCAGGGGGTTGGTGTTTCTGTTATCCCCATTTTATAGATAAGGAGACCAAATCTCAGAGGTGTTAATTAACTTATCCACAGTCACACAGCTGGAAAGTCTTTGAGCTTTGGTTTGAACCTAATAACCTGACGTCATTACACTTTATGCTGTATTATATACATTCGGCTGTCTCTTGCGTATTCACTTGTCAGGGACGCTGGAGCAGTGATTCTCAATCCTGGCCGCACGTAAACATCAGCTGGGAAGCTTTTATAAATTATGATTCCTGAGGCTGAACTCCAGGGTCCTGATCTAATTGGTTTGGAGTTTGATTCTCTCATGCAGCAGGGATTGAGAGCCTTTTTTTTTTTTTTTTTTTTTTTTTGAGACAGAATCTTGCTCTGTGGGCCAGGCTGGAGTGCGGTGGCACCATCTCCACTCACTGCAAGCTCCGCCTCCTGGGTTCAGGCCATTCTCCTGCCTCAGCCTCCCGAGTCGCTGGAACTACATGTGTCCGCCACCACGCCCTGCTAATTTTTTTGTATTTTTAGTAGAGACGGGGTTTCACCACGTTAGCCAGGCTGGTCTTGATCTCCTGACCTCATGATCCGCCTGCCTCAGCCTCCCAAAGTGTTGGGATTACAGGCGTAAGCCACCGCACGGGGCCGAGAATCACTTCTATAGAGAAATTGTCAGTACCGACTGGGGGTCAGGTCGCACCCTCCCTGAGGTCCCCTCCAAATATTTCATGTTATCCCCTAGATAAAATGGAACATATTTTTATTACGCTAGTAGGTAGGGAGTCGAATATAATGTGTAGATGAATTCTTTATTGTTTTAGACGGAGTTTTGCTCTTGTTGCCCAGGCCGGAGTACAATGGCCCGATCTCAGCTCACCGCAAGCTCTACCTCTTGGGTTCAAGCGAGTCTCCTGCCTCAACCTCCTGAGTAGCTGAGAATACAGGCATGCGCCACCACACATGAATAATTTTGCATTTTTAGTAGAGACGGGGTTTCTCCATGTCAGGCTGTTCTCGAATTCCCAAACTCAGGTGATCCGCCCACCTTGGCCTCCCAAAGTAGATGATTTTTTTTTTTTTTTTTTTTTTTGAGACGGAGTCTTACTTTGTCGCTCAGGCTGGAGTGCAGTGGCACGATCTCAGCTCACTGCAGCCCCGCCCCCTGGGTTCAAGCGATTCTTCTGCCTCACCCTCCCAAGTAGCTGGGACTACAGGCACATGCCACCATGCCCAGTTAATTTTTGGATTTTTAGTAGAGACAGAGTTTCACCATATTGGCCAGGCTGGTCTTGAGCTCCTGACCTCGTGATCCGCCCTCCTCGCCCTCCCAAAGTGCTGGGATTACATGCGTGAGTCACCGTGCCTGGCCGTAGATGAATTCTTCATTGTGATCTTAGGACTTTTGGGGATGATGTCTAAGTTGCATCTTGAAAGGCAAGTAGATGTTGAGCATGCTGAGAAGGAGGTGTATTCCAGCTAGAAGGAAACACTCAAAACCTAGCGCTGGGATAGAATTTCAGGAATGAAAATGATTAACAAGAGAGTTTTTACAGAAGTCTTCTCTCAGATTTTCTGACAATTGCTAGCCTAATTTCTCGCCCCCTTCATCTATACCCCTAGTCCTACTCACTCTTCACTCACAGACATGTCTTTTTTTTTTTTTTTTTGGAGACAGACGCTGGTGTACAGTGGTGCAATCACAGCTCACTACAGCCTCAAACTCCTGGGTTCAAGGGATACTCCCACCTCAGCCTCCCAGGTAGCTGGGTCTACAGGCACATGCCACCACTCTCAGCTAAAGAGACACTTTTTTTTTTTTCCTGGAGACGAAGTTTCGCTCTTGTTGCCAAGGCTGGAGTGCAATGGCACAATATTGGCTCACTCCAACCTCTGCCTCCTGGGTTCAAGCGATTCTCCTGCCTCAGCCTCCCGAGTAGCTGGGGTTATAGGCATGAGCCACCACGCCCGGCTAATTTTGTATTTGTAGTAGAGATGAGGTTTCTCCATGTTGGTCAGGTTGGTCTTCAACTCCCGACCTCAGGTGATCCACCCGCCTCAGCCTCCCAAAGTGCTGGGATTACAGGCATGAGCCACCGTGCCAGGCCAAGAGACACTTTTTTTTCTTTTGGTAGAGATAGATCTTGCTATGTTGCCCAGGCTGGTCTTGAACTCCTGGCCTCAAGCGATCCTCTCACCTTGGCCTCCCAAAGTACTAGGATTACAGGTGTGAGCCACTGTGTCCCACCGAGACACCTTTCTTAAGGCATACAGAGAATAAGTGAGAAAGGACCCAAGCGTGCTGAGTTAAGTCCCTGCAGAAAAGGGAGGGAAGGGAAGATAATTCCTTTTGAAGTAATTCTTGGTTATTATCCTCTGCTTCTTGAGTGTGATATTGCTCTGCAGTTGATCATAGGATGATGTTCACAGGTGGTCATCGTAAGCTTCATCAGTGTAAGCACACAACTGCCAATAACACTAATCCTGGGGGCAGAATGGTATAGCATCCACTCATCTCAGGAAATGCTGATCAAGACACTGGGCCAGGCACTGATGTAGGCAGTAGAGATGAAGTCCTGAACAAAGCAAAGATCTTGTTTTCATGGAGTTCTCCAGAAAGAAAGCAGCTAATCTTTAGTTGGGCAAGAATTAGGCTGATGTTGGAATCTTCGACAGGATGCAAGAGACACTAGAGGAATGTTTGCAGAGTGCTGAAAGGAATTTTGACCCTAGAGTTTTATATCCAGCTAAGCTATCTTTTAAATGATGGAGTGAGTTAAAGATAGTGTTAGGTACTCTAGAGATGCACAGAAGATTTGCCACACAGAGACTTGCTTTGAATACACTGTTGGAGGAAGTTCTCCAATAAGGAGAAAAATTAAGCCAGAGAATGTTTTGAAGTAAAGGCACTGAAATTAGTTACTCACGTTCATTGCTATCCAAAGACATGATAACAAAAAAAGAGCAAAGATTATAATAAGCCATAACCCAAACTCTAGATAACACAAATAGCAGACATAAGAAACCAGAGCTGGACAGGCACCGTGGCTCACACCTGTAATCCCAGCACTTTGGGAGGCCAAGGTGGGCAGGTCACCTGAGGTCAGGAGTTCGAGACCAGCCTGGCCAACATGATGAAACCCCAAAAATACAAAAATTAGCTGGGCGTGGTGACCGGCACCTGTAATCCCAGCTACTTGGGAGGCTGAGGCAGGAGAATCGCCTGAACCTGGGAGGTGGAGGTTGTAGTGAGCTGAGATCACGCCACTCCACTCCTGCTTGGGAGACAAGAGCAAGACTCCATCTAAAAAAAAAAAAAAAAAAAAGAAAAAAACACAAAAAAGCAGAGGTAGTGAGATACACCTAGGTAGATGCCTCTTTGGAAGAGAACGCATAAATATTGATAAGGTGAAGAAGCTGACTAAAGAGAAGTACAGGTATTCATGTATAAGGCGTAAACCCCAGAAGAATCAAAATAGAATGTATATCTTACGCAAACAGCAGAAGAAAATATGTTCTATCCTGTGAAAGGGGAAAAGGAATAAAAAGAAAAGTGTGAAATAGAAAACATGAAATTAAATGAAAACATGAAATTAAATTATATAAATATTAGAGTTCTAATAGACTGGTGATTAGAATTTATGTAAATGGGTTAAATTCACCAATGAAAAACTACCAAATTGGATTTAAAAAATAGGCTGGGAACGGTGGCTCATGGCTATAATTCCAGCACTGTGGGAGGCTGAGGTGGCCGGATCGCTTGAGCTTACGAGTTCAAGACCAGCCTGGGCAACATAGCGAAACCCCATCTCTACCAAAAATACAAAAATTAGCCGGGTATGGTAGTAAGTTGTAGTTCCAGCTACTTGGGAAGCTGAGGTGGGAGGATTGCTTGAGCCTAGGAGGTGGAGTTTGCAGTGACCCAAAATTGTGCCACTGCACTCCAGGCTAGGTGGCTGAGTGAACCCTGTCTAAAACAAAAACAAACAAAAAATTTCTACGAAGGAACTACTATAAAAAATAATCATAGGCTGAATAGGACAGATGTGGTGGCTCATGCTTCTAATCCCAGCACTTTGGGAGGCCAAGTTGGGTGGATTACCTAAAGTCAGGAGTTCGAGACCAACACAGTCAACATGATGAAACCCTGTCTCTACAAAAATACAAAAATTATCTGGGCATGGTGGAACATACCTGTAATCCCATCTACTCAGGAGGCTGAGACAGAAGAATAGCTTGAACCAGGGAGGAGAAAGTTGCAGTGAGCCGAGATTGTGCCATTGCACTCCAGCCTGGGCAACAAGAGTGAAACTCTGTCTCAAAATAATAATAATACTAATAATAAATTTTTAAAAATCTAATATATTTTCTATAAAAGAGATATTTAAAGCAAAAAGATATGAAAGGTTAAAAAAATAGAGATGAGAGACACTAGCAAATATGAACCAAAAGGAAGCCAGGAAACAAAGTTCAATAGCCAGTAAAATAAATGAGGCCGGATGTGGTAGCTCACACCTGTAATCCCAGCACTTTGGTAGGCCAAGGCGGGCAGATCACGAGGTCAGAAGATTGACACCCTCCTGGCTAACACGGTGAAACCCCATCTCTACTAAAAAAACAAAAAAGTAGCCTGGCGTGGTGGCGGGCCCCTGTAGTACCAGCTGCTCTGGAGGCTGAGGCAGGAGAATGGTGTGAACCCCGGAGGTGGAGCTTGGGCGACGGCACTCCAGCCAGGGTGACAGAGGAGACTCCGTCTCAAAATAAATAAATAAATAATAAAATAAAATAAATGAAAGCATCCCGAGAGACAAAGAGAAGTAGTAAAAGAAACAGTAGAATGGGTCGGGTGCAGTGGCTCATACCTGTAATTCCAACACTTTGGGAGGGCGAGGCGGGAGGATTGCTTATGTCCAGAAGTTCCAGATCAGCCTTAGCAACAAAGTGAGACCCCGTCTCTACAAAAAATCAAAGATTAGCTGGGCGTGATGGCACGTGCCTGTAGTTCCGGCTATTCCGGAAGCTGAGACAGGAGGATCGCTTGAGCTCAAGAGATTCACGTTGCAGTGAGCTGTGATTGTGCCACTGCACTCCAGCCTGGCTGGCAGAGTGATACCCTGTCTCAAAACAAACAAAACAACAAAAAGAAACAGTAGAATGAACATGCACTACGTAATATAGGTCCAGACAATAAAAACTAGTAACTGACAGAATTGTGGGGTGAAAAAGATAAATTAACATTTCTAGATATTAAAACACCTCTTTCAAAAGCTATATTTCAAAGAAGCAAAAAGTTAAGCAAAAGAAGATCTGAATTAGCCTGATCTAGTAAGCATAAATAGAATTGATCACTCATCAAAAACTACATTTTTTAGAGTACATGTGAAACATTCATAAAAATTGACCTGAACCAGACTACACAGAAAACCTCAAGGAGGTCCAAAAAATTCATGTCATGTTGACTTTCTCTGACTATAATATAATAAAATTAAAGACAAAATTTAAAAATTAGTTTTAAGAATCCCTTACAATTATAAACTAAAACATGTGTCTAAAAACTATTTACATAAAGAGGAAGTCATAAGGAAAATTCTTAAATATTTAGAACTAAATGAAAGTGAAAGCACTTTGTGTCTTTCTAATGCTATAATTAGAAGGGAATTTATAGATATAGATATATTAATTAAAAAACTAGAAAGTTTTTCTTTAATGAGTTAAGTGTTTAACTGAAAATTTAGAAACAAAATAATAGAGTAAGCCTAAAGAAACAAGATGGAAGAGAATGATCATCAATAACATAGAGAACAAAATATTATAGAGATTAATAAAACAAAAAATAATTCTCCAAAAGACTGGTCATGGGGAGGAGAGACAGAGACCAAGGAAACTCAAAGTACTATGACACAGAATGAAAAAGAGATAGTATACAGTCAAAAAGGGGATTTAAAAATTAACAAAAAAATGCTATAAACTATATGCCAGTAGAGTTTAAAATCTAGATAATCATGAACTGCTAGAAAGGTATAAAATACCAAAATTGACAAAGGAAGAAATAAAACATTTGAATATTGCAATAAAATGAAAAAAAAAATTGGTAGTCTGGGCACAGTGATTCACGCCTGTAATCCCAGCACTTTGGGAGGCCAAGGCGGGCAGGTTGCTTGAGCCCAGAAGTTCAAGACCAGCCTGGGCAATATAATAAGACCCCACCTCTACCCAAAAATACAAAAATTAGCTGGGTGTGGTGGCGCACGCCTATAGTTTCCAGCTACTAGGGAGGCTGAGGTGGGAAGATCCCTTGAACCTGGGAGTTGGAGACTGCAGTGAGCTGAGATCATGCCACTGCACTCCAGCCTGGGCAACTGGGATGACCTTGCCTCAAAAACAAACAAACAAACACAAAAGCGAAACAAAAAAATGGTCAGGCGCAGTGGCACTCACGCCTGTAATCCCAGCACTTTGGGAGGCAAGGTGGGTGGACTACTTGAGCTCAGGAGTTTGAGACCAGCCTGGGCAACATAGTGAAACCTCCATCTCTACAAAAACTAGCTGGGTGTGGTGGCACGCACCTGTAATTCCAGCTACTTGAGGAGCTGAGGTGGGAGGATTGCTTGAGCCCAGTAGGCAGAGGTTGCTGTGAGCCAAGATCACACCATTGCATTCCAGCCTGGGCAACAGAGCAAAACCTTGCCTGAAAAAAAAAAAAAAAAAGAAAAAGAAAAAGAAAAGAAATTAGTAATCAAGATATCCTCCACAACCCTCAAATTCTCTGGTCCTGATAATTCCATAGGTGAGTTTCACCAAACTTGCAAGGAATAAAACCTCATGTCTTGTGCAAGTTGTTCCAGAAAATAAAAATAGAAAGTTACCCAAATCATTCTGTGGAGCTGGTATAAACTTGATTCTAAAGTCATATAAAACAGTAAAAGAAAATAAAATTAGGCTCATTTTACTTATCAACAAAAATGAGAAAATTCTAAATAAAATATTAGTAAATCAAATAGAAAAGACGACAAAAGTCAGGCTCATCAAAGTAATGTGATATTAGAAAATTAATCAGTATAAAAGCAAAACAAGGCCAGGCAAGCTGGCTCGCGCCTGTAATCCCAGCACTTTGGGAGGCTGAGATGGGCAGATCACCTGAGGTTGGGAATTTGAGACCAGCCTGACCAACATGGAGAAACCCTGTCTTTACTAAAAATAAGAAAAGAATTAGCCGGTGTGGTGGTGCATGCCTGCAATCCCAGCTACTAGGGAGGCTGAGGCAGGAGAATCGCTTGAACCCAGGAGGCGGAGGTTGTGGTTAGCTGAGATTGCGCCCTTGCACTCCAGCCTGGGCAACAAGAGCAAAACTGTGACTCAAAAAAAAAAAAAAAAAAAGAAAGAAAGAAAGAAAAGAAAAGAAAAACATACAGATATCTCAGTAAATGCAGAAAAAGCATTTGGCAAAGGTAAACAGCTATTTATGGTTTTTTAAAAACTATCAGAAAGTTAGGAATAGAATACCCCTAACCTGACATCTACTAAAAACCTACAGAAAGACATTATGGTTGGATGAGAAATTTCAGACTCATCTTGCTTTGAATTGGGGAAAAAAGGCAAAGATAGCCATTGTCAAAACTACCTTTAATTGTAATATTGGAGGTCTTTGCCATCATTATATGGCAAGAAAAATAAATTAGAGCTATAAGCATTATGAGGGAAGCAAAAAATTTATGAATCAGAAAGTTCACCAACGTTGCTGTGTAAATGATCACTTAAAAAATGAATAGCCAGGTGTGGTGGCTCACGCCTGTAATCCCAGCACTTCGGGAGGCTGAGGCAGGCAGATCACAAGGTCAAGAGAGCAAGACCATCCTGGCCAACATGGTGAAACCCTGTCTCTACTAAAAATACAAAAATTAGCTGGGTGTGGTGACACACGCCTATAGTTGCAGCTACTGGGGAGGCTGAGGCAGGAGAATGGCGTGAGCCTGGGAGGTGGAGGTTGCAGTGAGCCGAGATCGCACCACTGCAGTCTAGCCTGGGCAACAGAGCGAGACTCCGTCTCAAAAAAAAAAAAAAAAATTAATAGTCAGGGGTCTCTAGAGAAACAGCATCAGTAGGGTGCATTCATTTATTATAAGGAATAAGAAAGAATTTATTAGAAGGAATTGGCTTGTGCGATTATGGAGGCTGGCAAATCCAAATCAGCCCAAGTCTGAGTTGATGTCTCAGTTTAAGTCCGAAGTCAGGAAGCTACTGTAGAACCAGGAAGAGCCAATGACTCATTTCAAAGGCCACGAGGCAGGAGAATTCTCCTTCTTGGGGGATGGTCAGCCTTTTATTCTGATCAGGCCTTCAACTTATTGGATGAAGCCCACCCACATTATGGAGGACAATCTGCTTGACTCAGTTTACCAATTTAAATTAAGCTCACCAAAAATCACCCTCACAGAAACACCCAGAATCATGTGTGACCAAATACCTGGGCACCCCATGGCCCAGTCAAGTTGACACATAAATCTAACCAATAGTTCCTCCTCACTAAGGTGAACTATTAAAAACTATCTCCAGTGAATCATGCCTCTCCGGACCCATCCCTTTGCAATGTGCCTTTGCTCTCCTGCCCACCAGCAGGCCCTCAGACATGTGAATGAAGCCATCTTGAAGCCTCTGAGAAAGTCCAGTCACCCCACTGATGTCATGTGGAGCACTTTCTGCAGAAAGCTGCCCCAGAATCATGAGTAATAACACGGTTGTGTGTGGTTTTTTTGTTTTCTTGTTTTTTTGTTTTTTTTTTTTTTTTTTGAGATGGAGTCTTGCTCTGTCTGTAGCCCAGGCTGGAGTATAGTGGTGTAATCTTGGCTCACCGCAACCTTCGCCTCCCGAGTTCAAGCGATTCTCCTGCCTCAGCCTCCTGAGTAGTTGGGATTACAGGTGCCTGCCACCATGCCTGGTTCATTTTTTTGTACTTTTAGTAGACACGGGGTTTCGCCATGTTGGCCAGGGTGGTCTTGAACTCCTGACCTCAGGTGATCTGCCCGCCTTGGCCTCCCAAAGTGCTGGGATTACAGTTGTGAGCCACTGCACCCAGCCTGGTTGTGTTCATTCACTGAGTTTAGGGAGTGGTTTATTATGCAGCCATACATAAGTGATATAACTGATACTACTGATTTAGTAAGTAATGAGAAAATATGAATTAAGATATGACACAATAGCACCAGAATTTATTGTGTATCCTGGAATTAACCTAACACAAATGCACAAAATCTTTATGAGGAAAAATATAAAACTCTTTCAAAGGATGTTTTAAAAGACTCAGATAAAAGGCATGACTTTCTTTCTTTTTTTTTTTTTTTTTTTTTTGACGGGGTCTCACTCCATCACCCAAGCTGGAGTACAAGTGGCACGATCTCTGTTCACTGCAACCTCTGCCTCCCAGGCTCAAGAGATCCTCCCATCTCAGTCTCCTAAGTAGCTGGGACCACAGGTGCACATGACTACACCCAGCTAATTTTTTTGTGCCTCTGGCAGTGGTGGGGTTTTGCCATGTTGCCCAGGCTGGTCTTGAACTCCTGGGCTCAAGCGATCTGCCCACCTTGGCCTTCCAAAGTGCTGGGATTACAGGTATGAGCCACTGCACCTGGTGACATGCCATCTTTATACAGTTTTATTGAAGTGTAGCTGATCTACAGTTGGCAGTACATTTTAAAGTGAACAATGTAAGTTTTGACATATGTACATACTTGTGCAATCACCACTCCTAGAACTACTGAACATATATCCATCATTCCCAAAGGTCTTCTCAAGTGCTTTTGTAACCCTTCCCTCTTACCTCTCCCTGAACCCTTGTCCCTGTCCCCAAGCAGCTACTAACCTTTCTGTATCACTATAGATTAATTTTCATCTCTAGAATTTTATACAAATAGAATGATCCAGCAATCTTTGTGTCTGGCTTCTTTAGCTCAGCATAATTATTTGAGATTCATCCCTGGGGTTGTGTGTATCAATAATTTATTCCTTTTTATTGCCGAGTAGTGTTATTCCATGGTTTGTATATACCATAATTTATTCATTCACCTATCGATGCACATTTGGATTGTCTCCAGTTTTGAACTAATATAAATGAAGCTGCCATGAATATTCATATCCAAGTCTTTATATTGACTTACACTTACACTCTCATATCTCTTGGATAAATACTTAGGAGTAGAATGGCTGGATCTTTCAGGGGGTATTCCAGAAGAAGGGATTGTTAACACAGGAGAGGACAGCTCCATGCGTGTTATTTCCCCTGAAGTCCTTCCAGTGGGACAAGACGTGGAGGTGGAAGACAGTGATATTAGTGATATTGATGATCCTGACTATTTGTAGGCCCAGGCTAATGTGTGTGTTTGTGTCTTAGTTTTGGACAAAAAAGTTAAAAAGTAAAACAACAACAACAACAACAACAAAAACTTTTTAATAGATAAATGCTTATAGAATAACTATATGAAGAAAGAAAATAATTTTGTGCAGTTTTACGATGTGTGTTTTCCACTAAGTGTTATCCCTAAAAAGTCAAAAATTTAAAAATATTAAGAAAACAAGTTAAAAAGTTACAATAAGCTAAGGTTAATTTATTATTGAAGAAAGAAAAATAGTTAAAAAAATAGGCTAGTGCAGTGGGTGGCTCATGCCTGTAATCCCAGCACTTTGGGAGGCCGAGGTGGGCAGATCACCTGAGGTCGGGAGTTTGAGACCAGCCTGGCCAACATGGCGAAACCCCATCTCTACTAAAAACAGAAAAATTGGCCGGGCGTGGTGGCTCACGTCTGTAATCCCAGCACTTTGGAAGGCTGAGGCTGGTGGATTATGAGGTCAGGAATTTGAGACCAGATTGGCCAATATGGTGAAACCCCGTCTCTACTAAAAATACAAAAATTAGCCCAGCATGGTGATGTGCGCCTGTAATCCCAGCTACTCGGGAGGCTGAGGCAGGAGAATTGCTTGAACCCGGGAGGCGGAGGTTGCAGTGAGCCGAGATCATGCCACTGCACTCCAGTCTGGGCGACAGAGCAAGACTCCATCCCAAAGAAAAAAAAAATTAGCCGGGTGTGGTTGCAGGCGCCTGTAATCCCAGCTACTCGGGAGGCTGAGACAGGGAGAATTGCTTGAACCTTGGAAGCGGAGGTTGCAGTGAGCCTAGATCATGCCATTGCACTCCAGCCTGGAGTATAATGACAGCCTGACAGAGCGAGACACCATCTCAAAATAAATAAATAAATAAATAAATAAATAAAAAATAAATAAATTTAGTATAGCCTAAGTGTACAGTGTTTATGAAGTCCACGGTAGTTACAGTAATGTCCTAGGCCTTCACAGTGATTCACCCTCATTCACTGACTCACTCAGAGCAACTTCCAGTCCCGCAAGCTCCATTGACGGGTAAATGCCCTATCCAGGTGTACCATTTTCTATGTTGTATACCGTATTTTTACTGTACCACTTCTATGTTTAGATACACAAATACTTCCCGTTGTGTTACAGTTGCCTACAGTATTCAAGACAGTAACATGCTGTAGAAGTGTGTAGCCCATCCAATAGGCTGTCCCATATATCCTAGGTGTGTAGTAGGTCAGACCACCTAGGTTTGCATAGTACACTCTACGATGTTTGCACAATGATAGAACCATCTGACAATACATTTCTCAGAACATCTCTCTGTTGCTAAGTGACACATAACTGTACTTATTTGCCATCTACATGTCTTCTTTGGTAAAATATCTGTTCAAATATTTTGCCAATTTAAAAGAATTGAGTTCTTACTATCGAGTGTTGAGAGTTCTGGGTGTATTCTGGAACCAAGTCCTTTATTAAATATATGATTTTCAAAAATTTACTGCAGTCTCTGGGCTGTCTTTTTATTGTCTTACCAAGATCTTTCAAAGAGCAGAGATTCTTAATTTTGCTGAAGTCCAGTTTATCAATTTCTTCTTTTATGGATTATGTTTTTGGTGTAGATAAGAAATCATTGCCTAACGCAAGGTCACAAAAATTTTCTGTATTTCTTCTAGAAATTTTAGTGTTTTAGATTTTACCTTTGGGTCTATGATATATTTGAGTTAATTTTCGAATATGTTGTGAGATAGGAATCAAAATCCGTTTATTCGGATGTGAACGTCCCATCACTCTTGTACCGTTTATTTAAAAGACTGTCCTTTGTCCACTGAGTTGTCTTTGCACTTCTGTAAAAAACCAGTTGTCCGTATATGTGCAGGTCTATTTCTGGACTCTGTTCGAGTCCATTGATCTATTTTTTCTCATGTCAATGTTGTCAGTCTCCACCTTAAGATTCTTTATTTTTTTTTTTTTGAGATGGAGTCTCACTCTGTCGCCCAGGCTGGAGTGCAGTGGCGCGATCTCGGTTCACTGCAAGCTCTGCCTCCCAGGTTCACACCATTCTCTAGCCTCTGGGACTACAGGCACCCGCCACCAAGACCGGCTAATTTTGTTTCTGTATTTTTAGTAGAGACAGGGTTTCACTGTGTTAGCCAAGATGGTCTCCATCTTCTGACCTCGTGATCCGCCCGCCTCGGCCTCCCAAAGTGCTGGGATTACAGACCTGAGCCACCGCACCTGGCCCACCTTAAGATTCTTTAAAAAGAAGAGCAAATTAAATCCAAAGTAATCAGAAGAAAGGAAATCGCAAAGATTAGAGTGGAAATCAACACGCCAGACAACAGAAAAACAATATAAAAAAATTCAGTGAAACAAAAAGCTCTTTGTTTGAGAAGATCAGTAAGATTGAAAACCTCTAGCCACACTAATCAGGAAAGAAAGGGAGGATACAAATTAGCGATATCAGGGATGAGACAGCCAACATCCCCACAGACTTTCAGATATTAGGGAATGATAAGGAAATTCTATGAACAATTTTATGACTTTCTTTTGAGATAAGCTCTCACTCTGTCACCCAGGCTAACTGCAGTGGCATGATCATAGCTCACTGCAGCCTCAAACTCCTAGACTCAAGTGATCTGCCCACCTCAGACCCCTGAGTAGCTGGGACTACAGGCATGTACCATCACACCCAGCTAATTTTAAAAAATGTGTCGAAGTGACAGGGTCTTGTGATGTTGCTCAGGCTGGTCTCAAACTCCAAACCTCTGACGATCTCCCACCTCTCTGGGATTACAAGTGTGAGCCACCATGCCTAACCTTAGGAGAATTTATATGACAATTTAAATGAAATGGAAAAATTTCTTGAAAGACACAAACTGCCAAAAGTTATTTAATAAGAAATAGATAACCTGAATAGCCCTTATCTACTAAAGAAATATAATCTGAAGTTAAAAATCCTTCCAGAGAAAAATTCAGGCTCAGGTAACTTCTCTGGTGAATTCTATCACATTTAAGGAATACATAATGCCAATTCTACACAAACTCTTTCAGAAAATTGAAGAGGAGTTAATACCCCCCAACTCGTTCTATGAGGCCAACATTACACTGATACTAATCCAGAAAAAGAGTTTGCAAGGAAGAAGAAAAGAAACAATTCCAAACCAAACAGCTACAGACCAATATCCCTCATGACAAATATCTCTCTTAAAATTTTAGCTGCTGGGCGCGGCGGCTCACGCCTGTAATCCCAGGACTTTGGGAGGCCAAGGTGGGCGGATCACCTGAGGTCAGGAGTTCGAGACCATCCTGGCCAACACGGTGAAACCCTGTCTCCACTAAAACTACAATAATTAGCCGGGCATGGTGGTGAAAGTTTGTAATCCCAGTTACGTGGGAGGCTGAGGCAGGAGAATTGCTTGAACCCAGGAGGCAGAAGTTGCAGTGAGCCAAGATCACACCACTGCAGTCCAGTCTGGGCGACAGAGCAAGACTCTGTCTCAAAGAAAAAATAAAAGTTAGCAACATGTTCATGGATAAGATGACCTTAACAATTCTAAGATGTCAACTATCTCCCCAATTCATTGACACATTTATGCAAGTCCATTCAAAATTCCAACAGGACTTTTTCAAGTAAAATTTGAAATGAAGTATAGACAATGTAGAGAAATCTACACCAATCATAAGTATACAGCACAATAGATTTTTGCAAAATGAATAACTTGTATAAACGTGACTCGGATTAAAAAACAAAACAAACAACAAAACCAAAAAAAACCTAAAGTATTATCTGCACCTCAGGAACACCCCCAGCATCCCCAACCCTGGTAACTAGAGAATAGCTTTGCCTATTTTGTACCTCATATAAATGGAGTGTAGGCCAGCCGCTGTGGCTCATGCCTGTAATCCCAACACTTTGGGAAGCCAAGGTGGAATTCCTGGGCTCAGATCACTTGATCACTTGATCTGAGCCCAGGAATTTGAGGCTAGCCTAGGCAACATGGTGAAACCCCACCTCTACAAAAAATACAAAAAAGTTAGCTGGGTCTGGTGGCACGCACCTGTAGTCCCAGCTACTCAGGAGGCTGAGGCAGGCAGATTGATTGAGCCCGGGAGGTTTATAGTAAGCTATGATTGCACCACTGCATTCCAGCCTGGGCAACAGAGTGAGACCTTGTCTCAAAAAAACAAACAAACAAACAAACAAAAAGACTGCAGATAGTGTAAAAAAGGAAAGTGCATAATTGAATAAAGCAAGAGCATTTCCTTGGTGATGATAATGTACCATTAATTGAGAGGTATGATGAATTCAACTGTCTCCACCTGAGAGATCTCCAAAAACCTACAAAACTAGCAGAAAATAAAGCCTTCTGGTAAGCCTACCTTACCAAGTCGAAACATGTCTGAATTCCAGTGGTAGACACAGTTTAGGTTCTTCCTGTTTCCATCTCCCCTACCCCCATCAGCTCCAAATAGAATGAAGTACTTTTGGGACTGATAACATCCTAGACTGGGTGGGTGTTAGGCGCTCCTCATTCTTGTAGTTGGGCTCTTCTCATCGCTCAATTTCTTCATCTGCTAAATGGGTTTACTTGTCCTATCTAATTCACAAGCATTTGAGGAGGAAGATCAAAATAGGATGAGATATCTGAGAACAACTAGTTAACTGTAAAAGTATTGTTAAAATAAAAACTATTGTAATTATTTATAAAGAAAAGTGGCCGGAGTTTGAGGCCAGCCTGGGCAATACGATGAAACTCTATCTCTACTAAAATACAAAAAATTAGCTGGCTGTGGCAGTGTGCGCCTGTAGTCCCAGCTACTGGGGAGCCGGAGGCAAGAGAATTGCTTGAACCTGGGAGGTGGAAGTTGCAGTGAACAGAGATCACGCCACTGCACTCCAGCCTGGGCAATAGAGTGAGACACTGTCTCAAAAAAAACAAAAAAAGGCCGGGCGCGGTGGCTCAAGCCTGTAATCCCAGTACTTTGGGGGGCCGAGACGGGCGGATCACGAGGTCAGGAGATCGAGACCATCCTGGCTAACACGGTGAACTCCTGTCTCTACTAAAAAATACAAAAAACTAGCCGGGCGAGGTGGCGGGCGCCTGTAGTCCCAGCTACTCGGGAGGCTGAGGCAGGAGAATGGCGTAAACCCGGGAGGCGGAGCTTGCAGTGAGCCCAGATCCAGCCACTGCACTCCAGCATGGGTGACAGAGCGAAACTCCATTTCCAAAAAAAAAAAAAAACCAGAAAAGTTTCAGGCCTATGTAACAGTGCTGCACATCCTGTACCCCTGAATTTAAAATAAAAGTTGAAGAAAAAAAAAGTTTCAAACAACTCCAGCCTGGATTAAAAAACAAAAAAACCCTTTATTTTATAATGTGAAATATTTTAAGACAATATAAGTATTTTGACTTGTGGGAGAAAATAAGCCTCTAAATTGAACTCTTAAGTGCTATGGTTTGTGTATATTGCTTATTTATTTATGTGTTAAACTTCAGATTACTTGCAATAAACTGTTTGTGGTGCAATGCTATTGATTTCCCTGCATTAGAAGCTGAATTAAATGTGCATTACGCTGGGGCTGGTCATCATAGGGGAAGCTTAAAAGTTTTGACCAAAAATAAGTGAAGAACATTAAGGCTTGCTAGGCCCCACCTCCCGTTGATCCCTACCACCCCAGGGAAGTTTTACTGCTATTTGGTCGTGTGGACATCCTTGTTTTAATGCTTCCTCTAATGGTATCTAATGGCTGCTTGGCTACATCACTTACTTTATAAAGACAAGGCTGCCTTCTCCAACCTTGTCTTGGGCACATTCTAGAAAAAAGTGGCACTTTTGAGTATATCCTGTATGAAATACAAAATTCCATGCTGAGTCTCTTTTGTTTCATGTGTTCATTTGCTCATTCATTCATTCAACTAACACTTACTGAATATTTACATTGTTCTAGGCATTTGGCCCGTTGGTCTTCATCACCAAATTTATCACCACATAGACAAATAATACTTTGTCTCTGTGATCAGTACTTGGAAATGAATTACTACTCACTTGTCCTTGGAGAATGCTAGATTATTGGGAAAAGCAAAGAGGTGGAGTCCTGGATTAAGATCCCACCTCCCTTCCCACCTAGGTGGGCTGCCTTGGTCAAGTTACTTTTCAGAATTGAGATCTTCCTTGTGGCCTAGTATATAATCAGTTTCTATAAATACTGATTGTATGTTTGGAGAAAATAATATTTACTGGGTATGGGGTACAAAGTTTAGTATGGAGACATTAAATCGATAACAGTAAATTGTTCATTAGAATTCTCCAAATTCGTACGGTGTTTTTTCTTATTTTTCAAATTTAAAATGTGATCAGCATTTAGACCTTGTTTAAATTAATTCGGCCCAACACCCTGTGACCTTTTGAGCTTCAAAGTTTACTATATTCACTTGAATGTTTTCCCCTGCTTGACTCTTTAATTGCTCCTATTTTTATTTTAATTTACTTTAATTAATTAATTAATTTTAGAGAGACAGAGTTTTGCTCTGTTGCCTAGGCTGGAGTGCAGTGGCACGATCATAGCTCACTGCAGCCTCAAACTCATGAGATGAAGGGCTCCTCCTGTCTCAGCTTCCCTAGTAACTGGTACTACAGGCACGTGCTTCCACACCCAGTTATATTTAAAAATATTTTTTGTAGAGATAGGGTCTCGTATGTTGCCCAGGCTGATCTTGAACTCCTGTCCTCAAGCAATCCTCCTGCCACAGGCTATTGCTTCTATTTTATCTGCCCTGTGCCTTTCTTCTGGGATTTCTATTACAGGTGCCTTTAGCCACAATTCCAAAATTCTGAAGTCTGAAAACCCAAAATATTCCCATGAGTTGGCAACATGTATTTGGCAGTAAACGCTGACCGAACTTGATGTGAGACTATTTGTCGTCCTTATTTCCCTCTGTGTTTTCCTACAAAAGTGTCAATGGTTTTGATTACAGGGTACTCTGCTAGACTCTGCTGGGCGGTGTATATAATATCAGCACAAGCCCCACACCGTCTTTCTAAAATCCTCCAGTGCTGAATTTTGGAACACACCTGACTCCAGGCGTTTTGCATAAAGGATTGTTGGTCTGTGCATATGTCTACATTGGATCTCCTGAACAAATCTTCCACACATCGCTCTTGATTTTGTAGTTTTCATATTTCTTCTCTGCATTCTAGGTGAATTTCTTGTGTGTCTACACTAAATTAGTGTTTGGCATTTCTGCCTCTATGTAGTTTCCTTCTCCATGAAAATCTTTTTGGATCTAGAGTGATTCCTCCTTTGGACTTCTTGCTCTGTATCGGTCAACGGTCCCTTCAGTTTGACTGGAAGAAAACATGAAGCAGAAGCTCCGCTTGCCAGAACACGTCAAATGCAAGAAATAAAAACCCGGCTGGAAGTGGCTTTAGGAGAAAGGGAACGTTACTGGGAAGATACTGGGGAAGGTGATGAAACCAGGACATCTCCAGGAACCTCAGAGAGAGACTGGAACCAGGTGCTTTTCTGTCTCTCTCTCTTCCTTTCTCATCTGTCCCTGGCTTCACTGGCTTCATTTCCTCCCTCTGCAGTTAGATTGATGTCCCTTGGTTAGAAACAGGAACACTAGTAGCGTCAAATTCACCTCCTTTCAGCTCCGGATAGAGTTTCTCTTTTCCAGCTTCAGGGAAACATTTCAGGAGAGGCTGATTGGCCTAGCCTCGGTGTCATTCCCAGAACTGTGTCCAATGGATGAGGCCAATTATTATAATTTTTTTTTTGAGACATAATTTTTTTTTTTTTGGAGACAGAGTCTCACTCTGTCATCCAGGCTGGAGTACAGTGGTGTGATCTTGGCTCACTGCAACCTCCGCTTCCCGGGTTCAAGCGATTCTCCTGCCTCAGCCTCCCAAGTAGCTGGGATTACAGGTGTGCACCACCCCGTCCAGCTAATTTTTATATTTTTAGTAGAGACGAGGTTTTCCTGTGTTGGTCAGGCTGGTCTGGAATTCCTGAGATCATCTGTCTCAACCTCCCAAAGTGCTAGGATTATAGACATGAGCCACCCACCCTGCTGAGGTCAATTATCAAAAGAGGTAGGGGAGGGATGCTGAGCAGATTAAACAGCAACATTCACTTTCTACCTTTCCTGAAATGTTGATACATTCACTTCAAGTTGGGGAGTTTCTCCTGCTTCTCCCGGTCTTTGATTTGCAGCGTCCTTTCCTGCATTTGCTCACGAGGGAGGAAGCCCCGCGGGGTGGATCTGCTGCCTGGTTCAGCGAGAAGGCTGTGCGGTCAGGCCTCCTGCGTGCTGGGTCGGCCCGCCCCCGGCCCTCCAAGACGGGAGAGGAGAAGGGCTCTGTCAGGGTTCCCCTGTGCTGGCGGCA
This sequence comes from Chlorocebus sabaeus, assembly GCF_047675955.1. Classification (NCBI taxonomy): domain Eukaryota; kingdom Metazoa; phylum Chordata; class Mammalia; order Primates; family Cercopithecidae; genus Chlorocebus; species Chlorocebus sabaeus. Next base: position 29,215,627 of record NC_132919.1, on the reverse strand, counting down.
AGGTGGCTGCCACAATTCTAGGCCTCACCTGACAACATCCCCAGGAAGACAGCCTCTTTCGGCAGCGATCTCTTCAGCACCAGGGTGAAATGTCCCAGAAGCTTCCAGCAGACTTCTCCTTACATCTCAGTGACTCCAACCCCTTTGTGAACCCATCCCTGTGTCCAGGGAGATGTCATGTGCGAATCCACTCAGGCCTGGATTCCTGAAACAATCAATGGTTGGGGATAGAAATCCGCTTAGGCCAATTGGACCAATCCCTGGTGCTGGCAGTGAGGTCAGTCTTGAAGCACACGGGTTCCCTGATGGAAGGTGGGAATCTGAACAAAAAGCTGGGATACTGTAGGGCAGAAGGTAATGGATGCTGGGTAGGAAACCCCTTAACGAGCACTCTGCCTCCTTTCCTTTCCGTGTCTGAGGCAAGTCCCTGCCATCCCAAACTCTGTTGGAAATTCCCCCGTGAGAATCCGGGAGGGGAGATAAACGAAATGTTCACACTCACCTTGCCATTTTATCCCCCAAACCCTTAGCCACCACCCAATTCAAACCTCTCATTTCACAGATAATGAGGCTCAGAGAGGAAAGTGACTGCCCAAGGTCATGCTGTGGCTACAGTTGGCTGAAAAGTCATTTAAACCTTTCCAGGTCTTTTTCTGAGACCTGTCTGTGATGGGTCGTTTTATGTGTTAACTTGGCTAGGCCACGATACCCAGATATTTGAGCAAGCATTATTTTAGATGTTTCTATAAAGGTATTTGTTAGATGAGATTAACATTTAAATCAATAGACTTTGAGTAAAGCAGATGACCTTCGATAAGGTAGGTGGGCCTCGGCAATCAGTTGAAGGCCTCAATAGGAAAATGATTACCTGCCCAGAAGAAGAGGGGATCCTGTGAGTGGACTGCCTTTGGGCTCAGCTGCACCTCTTCCGTGGGTCTCCAGCCTGCCTGCTGACCCTGCAGATTTTGGACTTTGCCAGCCTTCACAATGGCGTGAGTCAATTTGTAAAATTAAATCCCTCTCCCTGTGCATATATATTCCATTGGTTCTGTTTCTCCAGAGAACTCTGACTTCCCTAAAGGCTCAACCTATTCTTTATCCTGACTTTGGACCTACACCTATGTTTAGAAAAGTAATATTCTAAACGAGTGGCTGCTCAGCAATGGGTATAGGATTATTGAATAACTAGTTTGCAGTTAGTGATGAGCTGGTGGAGTGTATAGAGACTAACGTTAGGGTTCTCACAACTGCAGCAATAATGTAACTGAAGAAAAGAGGCTTACCCTGTTGATGTTCAACATCAGCAAAGATCCTTTTCTCCCTGCTGCAGCTCTTCCTGTTTGAGACAAAGTGTCCATGTTATCAGGATCTGCTCTGGGCCATCAGGCTCCCTTTAGTTGCCCTTTGGGCTGCCCACATCCCTTTCCCCTCCCAAAATTCCTTTTGGGGCGTTACCCTTCCCCAGTGTGAGTGGCTAACTGTGGCTGGTGCTCCTACTAGGGATGCTTAAGGGGCCAGACCTGTCTCTCCTGGCTCCAGTTCAGCCAGAGTGTGAGCACGTAACTTCAGCCCAGCCAATCACGGACTCTCTCCTGGGACTTTCAATCAAGTGACACTAGAATAAGACTGTATTAGTCCATTCTCATGCTGCTGTGAAGAAATACCCGCGTCTGGGTAATTTATAAAGCAAAAAGGTTTAATTGACTCAGTTCCGCAGGGCTGGCCGACCTCAGGAAACTTCCAATCACGGCAGAAGGGAAAGCAAGCATGTCCTTCTTAACATGGTGGCAGCAGGGAGAAGTGCAGAGTGAAGGGGAAAAGCCTCTTATGAAACCATCGGATCTTGTGAGAACTCACTCGCTATCACGAGAACAGCATGGGGGTAACTGCCTCTACGATTCCACTACCTCCCTTCAGGTCTCTCCCACCACACATGAGGACTCTTGGAACTACAATTCGAGATGAGATTTGGGTGGGGACACAGTCAAACTATATAAGAAGGTTGGTGCCATGCATCGCAGAAGAGGCAGTAGAGGCATCAACCTTTCAAACTGGCTCCTCTGGTTATGAGATGATCTATGTACTTTCTGTGAACTCTGTCCAGCTTCTTGGCCTTCCAGCGTGCTTGTGGTTCCAGCCATTTCCAAGCCTGACTATCGGGCTCCTGTCAATTCTGCAAGCCCCTGTGAGTCTTTGCTTTGGTTATCCAGATTTGGCATCTAACCAGCAACCAAGTTCTCCGACTGATACAGACCATTGAGTACTGTTTCCAGCTCTGCTTTAACTTAGTGATGTCATTTCACTTCCCCAAGCCTCTGTTTCCTCGTATGTAAAATTAGGGAATGAGCCTAGATCTGTGTTCAGCAAATACGGTTCAGCCACAAGAAATTTCATGCAAACAAATTTTCCTTATGGGAGCAGAAAAATAAAACTTATCAATGCAGTGCTGCTCTGGTTAAAGGGAATCCTGTCCTCTTGGCGCTTTCTCAGTAGTGCCCTGCTGTGACTCCTGCAGGGTTCCACAGAGCACACTGGACTGGACAATCTCTGATATCATAAAGGAACAGGGGTGTACTCTCCCTCCCTCATGGCAACGAAAAACAGTCTGGGTTGATTTCACTAACTCAGGGAGGCATCATATCCACGGTTTCTTATTGACAAAAACTTGTTTCTTCTCTTCTTGAAGGAAATGTGCCTAGCAAATGTTTATGAAATATTTACACACACACAACCCCGCCCCCACGATTTAGCTGGCAAGTTTTAAGAGCACTTTTTATCATGGAGAAGGCACAGCAAAACCACAAAAAGCAAACAACAACAACAAAATAGTGGAGTGGGGATGTTTTAAAACATTTAAAGTGTCTCTTTTTAACATTTTTATTTTTTAATGAATTAATTAATTTTGAGACTGTATTATAAGACTGGCTAATTTTTTTATTTTGGTAGAGATGGAGTTTTGCCATGTTGCCCAGGCTGGTCTCAAACTCCTGGGGTCAAGCGATCCACCTGCTTCAGCCTCCCAAAGTGCTGGGATTACAGATGTGAGCCATTGTGCCTGGCCTAAAGTGTCTCTTTAAGGCATTTGTGAATAGAGTCTTGTTCGTTTTAGATTATTTTATTGGGTCTTTGAGATATGGAGTTGAGTATTTCTCCATGATAAATGTATAAATCAGCACTTTTTTTTTTTTTGGTGAGAAAAACAGAACTAGCTAACTTCCACCATTAAGATCTGCTGTAGGGGCTGGGCGTGGTGGCTCATGCCTGTAACCCCAGCACTTTGGAAGGCCAAGGTGGCTGGATCACTTGAGCCCAGGAGTTTGAGACAAGCCTGGGCAACATGGCAAAAGCCATCTTTACAAAAAATACAAAAAATTAGCTGATGTGGTGGTGCCTGTGGTCCCAGATACTTGGGAGGCTGAGATGGGAGGATTGCTTGAGTCTAGGAGGTTGAGGCTGCAGTGAGCCAAGATTAAGCCACTGCACTCCAGCCTGGGCAGCAGCGTGAGACCCTGTCTCAATTTTTTAAAAAAAATCTGGTTTAGGCCCGGCGTGGTGGCTCACACACCTGTAATCCCAGTGCTTTGCTGGGCTAACGTAGGAAGCAGGAGGATCACTTGAGGCCAGGAGTTTGAGATCAGCTTGAGCAACACAGCAAGATTCTGTTTCTACAAACAATTAAAAGAAAAAATAATTAGCTAGTCATGGCGGCATGTGCCTGTAGTTCCAGCTACTCAGGAGGCTAAGGTGGAAGGATCACTTCAAGGCTGCAGTAAGCTGTTACTGTGCCACTGCACTCCAGCTTGGGTAACAAAATGAGACCCAGTCTTTAAAAAAAAAATCTGGTGTATATTTAATTTCATGCAAGAAATCAAACACTATCACTCCCCTTGGCCTATAGCACCAGGTACTATGCTAAGGATTTTCACACACACACGATCTCATGTATTCTCAAACAACTCTCTGGAAAACTACCAAAATGATTCCTATTTTATTGTTGAGGACACTGAAGCTCAGAGAGGTTAAGTCATTTACTTAAGCTCCCACAGCTAGTAAGCAGCCACTAACTGCATGGCTGCAAAGCTTATGTTCTTTCTATACTCCTTTAGTTAACACTATGCATTTGGAGATATTAAAGTGTGGAATAATTTGACTACATATTTCAGTGGTCTTTCAGCCTTCTCTTCTAGATACAGCCTCAATAGGGAGACCTGAAACTCCCGGCTGAGACCTTTGGGCGCCTCCCTTGGGTTCCATGTGTCTCTGCAGGGACACTGGCAGAGTTCGTTCTTGAAAGAAACGGTCCTTTTAACCCTGGGCAGTCTTATTTCTTTTAATCCAAAGAGTATTTATTCATTCCAATGAAGGTAATCAACATTTGCATTTGTGGTTTTTTGGGCAATAATACATTTCTAGGTACTGGTCCTGAATATGCCACTTCATAAGTAACTGTGTGCTCTTCGGTAGGCCACATAAGCTCATTGAATCTTACTATCTTCATCTCTGAAATGAGGGATTTAGATGAGGCATTCTGTAAATTTTTTCTTTTTTTTTTTTTTTTTGAGACGGAGTCTCGCTCTGTCGCCCAGGCTGGAGTGCAGTGGTGCAATCTCAGCTCACTGCAAGCTCCACCTCCCAGGTTCACGCCATTCTCCTGCCTCAGCTTCCCCAGTAGCTGGGACTACAGGCGCCCACCACCTCGCCTGGCTAATTTTTGAAGTTTTTAGTAGGTTCTTATTTTGCTGGTTACTTTCAAGGACCTGGGAGCTATGCAATCCCAAGTGTGTCCAGCAGAGGTCAGGCGATATCGCTAAAAGCTCTGAGGTCTACTTTAATCCCAGTTAGCTGTGTAAATAGTTTTATGGTAGTCCCTATTCTCTGTGTTTCTTATCTGATTTTTAAAGTTTGGGCAGGCTTTTTTCTTGAAAACCTAAAGTAGAGATGCACTGTGTGCTTTAGGCCTCTGTCAAATGTAAACCATTTCTCCACTGGCCAATGCCTAGTGAGCAAAGGTAAACTGCCCAGCAAAACGTGATACGTGGGAACAGTTTAACCTTTGGTAAATGTAAGCAAGTATGGATGCTACAGAAAATTCCACTTCATCCAAACTCTCTCTTTATGACAAAGGATTTCTAAACTGTAGCTAGTGATCTAATATTTTGAAAAATTTTCAGGATCCCACCACTGCACTCCAGCCTGCGCAACAGAGTGAGACTCTGTTTCATAAATAAATAAATAAATAAATAAATAATAAAAAGAAAAGATAAAAGAAAAGAAACATATTTACCCAGCAAAATTCTTGTCACAGTATGGGCTTCAATCAATATTTATCTTTTTCTCTCTCTTCTGGGTTTCATCAGAAAAATTATCCAGGAAACATACCATTGCAGAGATAGAGACTCCTAATTAATATTTAAATATTATAAACATTGGGTTTTTTTTAGGCAGAAACAGGAGGACTGATTTAAATGTGGATTGAATCCAAAGAATTGGGAATCAGAGGAAGACCCTGCAGCAAGGTCAATCCCGTCCCAAAGAGCTGTTTAAAGAAAATGTAGTAGAGAAAGTCTGGTGGTTAAACTTGACTCTGGGTAAGACCTCCGTTTAAACCTTGGTCAAGTTATTTGGTAAAGTTTTTAACTTCCCTGGAGATAAACTCCTTATGTTCATAGTGATGACAGTGAAAAGACCTCATAAATGAATTAATACACATATAAATGATTAAATGAACTAATACACATATGAAAAGAATTTAGCAAAAGACCTGCCATACATTAAATGAGCAATAAGTGAGAGCTATTGTCATACATCAATTAGAGAGGAATGTTTTTAGAAAAAGCAAACAGGAAACAAAATCACTATGTCTTTTTCTAAATCTGTTTCTTGACTATCTCAGACTAGGTTTGATGATGCTGTTGTGTGTTTCAGCCACTGGAGCTGACAGACCCCGACCCGGCCACCTGGCCTGTTGATGGCCATGCAGACCTGACTGGCACCATCATCCCTGGCTCACAGGAGCAGCAGAGGCAGCTGGATGCCCATTCCTGCCAGCCAGTCCTTATCCGTCTGCCAGCCCGTCAGCCACAGTCAGAGGCTGCCTTCCCCATGGAGCAGGGACGGTCGGTGGCCTTTCCCCTCTCTTAGCCCCATGTGGAGCCTGGGCTGGTGCCGGCTTGCCTGCTCCCCGCTTGGAGGTCAACTTCCACCCAGTGCTTCACCTTTGGCCTCCGAGGCTTTTCTTTTTTTCTTTTAATTAAGCACTCAAGCCAGGTGAAGGTGGCTCATGCCTGTAATCTCAGCACTTTGGGAGGCTGAGGCTGGTGGATCGCTTGAGCCCAGGAGTTCAAGACCAGCCTGGGCAACGCGACAAAACCCCGTCTCTACAGAAAATAAAAAAATTAGCCAGCAGTGGTGGCGCACACCTGTAGTCTCAGCTACTTGGGAGGCTGAGGTGGGAGCCCGGGGAGGTTGAGGTTGCAGTGAGCTGAGATCGCGCCACTGCACTATAGCCCGAGCAATAGAGGGAGACTGTCTCAGAAAATAAATAAATAAATAAATAAATAAATAAGCACTTGATTTATTCATCGTCATTATTTCTTCCCCTGCTCTGGCAGGCTCCTCTAGAACAGGTCTGCACTGATTTCTCCTACCATTGCTAACCCATGGTAGGATGAACTGGGCTCTGAGACAGCTGGGAACACTGGACCAAGCAGGGCGGGGAGGCTTATGTGTGTCCTGCAGGAGAGAGAGAGCTGGGTCGTGCTGTGCTCTGATGGTGAGGGGTATGAGCTGGGCGGCAGGAAGCATGGACCAGGTGGAATGGCTCCCACAAAGGTTGGAGAGGGGCTGGCAGGGGGGCAGTTGAGCAGAACTTTCCAGATCAGCTGTGGCATCCATCGCCCAGCCTGGGCTGTCCTGCGGGGGTGGGAGGGGGGGCAGAGCGGGATTGCTGCAACCTGCTCACATCCCTGAGACCCTTCCAAAGACCCAGGCCAGTCACCGAGGGACCTCCCAGGGACTCAAGTTCAAAACCAAAGATTAAAAGGTAGATGGCTGTCTCCTTACACTGACCATAGCTCCAAACTCTCTGAAAAAGGCTTAAACTCTTAAGGCTTCTGCTTACTCAAATGGAAAGAAAGTGCAAGGAAGTGTCAATTCAAAGAGAAACTTTCTGTTTCCATCTGAAGATGACTGCAGCCTAATTCTGGCTCTGAGACTGTCTGGTCCAGACACAGCCAAGCTCCTGGCTCCTCTGGCCCTTGCTTTTGGTGCCTGTAAGGCAGCTCCGGAATAATGGGGGCAAGCCTCGCCTGCGAGGAGTCAGGGAAGGCATGAGTGTGATTTGTGATTGCCAGTATGTGATGCCCACACACCCCATACATGGCATGTGTTGCTGTCGGTGTAATTTAAGATATTTTTATAAGACCAAAAAATTTTTTAGAAATTTAGTGTCTATCTTGTTGGACTACTCCTTTGGGAAAGTGCTAATACTCACTATTGAACATATATCCATTGTGTTTATAATAATCCTAATAATAGCTGCCATTTATTTAGAAAAAGTATATAGAACGCCATGGTGCAGTAGCACCATTCTTTCCATTTTACAGACAGGGACGCTGAGCCTTAGGGAGATGAAGCAATCTGCCCAAATGCAGGCCGCTAGGGAACAGTGGGCCCCAGGCATGCATGAGCTCAGAGCTGGCGCCCTTACACCCTTCTGGGTCTCTCCATGCACAGTGAGTTCCTGCTTGGCCCACCCTTGGGGCTCTGGGGACAGGCCTGCCTTGGGACCTTTGCAGGTGCTGTTCTCTCCCCCTGGATTCCTCCTCTTCCTCCCTCCCGCCTCCTGCCCTTCCTTCAGGCCTCTGCCCCATGCCTGCTATTACTGAGCCTCTCCCTCCCACACGAACGGGTCCACCTTTTCCCCCTTTCCCTTTCTTGCTTGCCTTCCTCCCTTCCTCGTTTGATCATTCTCTGTCTCCCCAACTAGAATGAAGGCGTGTGGGGTCTTTGTTTCATCTTTGTTTTATCCATGGCTGTATCTTTAGCCTCTAGGAGAAGGTGCTCCTTCACTATTAATTCAACAAACTAGTGAATGAATGAGTGGCTGCCAGGATTAGCGGGGCTGGTGGGCAGAGCAGAAGCGGTCTGGATGCTGGGATTTGAGGGAAAGCCCCCTCCGAGCCCTCAGGACTCTCTGTGGAGTTAACTGCTCCACAGGGCCTAGCTCTGGCAGAGCACAGTTCAACAACTAGGAATGAGCCCAGCTCCCTTCCCCGCTGCCCCCTTCATCAGAAGACTGACCAGCTTTTCCCCACCACCCCACATCCAGCAATACTCCCCTTGGCTCGGAGCAGTGACTCAAGCCTGTAATCCCAGCACTTTGGGAGGCTGAGGCGGGTGGATCACGAGGTCAGGAGATTGAGACCGTCCTGGCTAACATGGTGAAACCCCGTCTCTACTAATAATACAAAAAAAAATTAGCCAAGTGTGGTGGCGGGCACCTGTAGTCCCAGCTGCTGGGGAGGCTGAGGCAGGAGAATGGCATGAACCCAGGAGGCGGAGGTTGCTGTGAGCCAATATTGCACCACTGCACTCTAGCCTGGGTGACAGAGGAGGACTCCGTATCAAAAAACAACAAAAGTACAGTCGATTCTCATTGTTTGCAGTAGTTATGCTCTATGAAGTCACTACGAACACAGAATCGTGAATACTGAAACATTACCCCTAGGGGAAATACTGGTTGACAACTGATTTCCTGCCTATTTATGGAAGCGTCACCTTGCTGGGAGGGAATCTGAATCTAGGGCTGGGACCACCCAGAGCTCAAGGCTAGGGATGCCCCGGTGACTTGAAGGAAGGAAAAGTTTCAGATCAGAGTTCTGACTCTGAGTGTCCATCCACTCTTTCAATCCTGGGAAGGGAGACCCTGTCCCAGCTTGATCTCACCTCTACCGAGTGATCGTGGGACCAAAACCAATGATTTCCAGAATCCTCGGGCTCTGGCCGTCACTGTGGTCACCCCGTGGCCTTTCTGCCCACAGCTGATAGATCGAGTATATAAGGGCATTCCCATGAACATCCGGGGCCAAGTGTGGTCAGTCCTCCTGAACATACAGGAAGTCAAGTCGAAAAACCGCAGAACATACAAGGTACGCTCAGCCAGAGCACAACAAACAGGACAGGCCATGTCAGGGGCCCAGGTCTCCAGCTGGAGGGAGCAACAAGCCCAGCCTGGGGGGTGGGTGGGATGGTCAGATGCACATCCTAGGCACGGATGGTGACATAGTCACCACAGACAAACTCGGCTCTGGTGACCCTCCCTGGCTTCACTAACAAGCCAAAAATCAGCTTTCTGCAGAAGGAAACCTTCCTTCCTTCCCAAAGTGCTGACTGTGGGCTGACTGCCATTTGGGGCAGGGAATCTTCTATCTATTCTGAGGCTGCTTCCTCCTCTTGGCCCTGCCCTACAGGTCATGAAGGAGAAGGGCAAGAGGTCATCTGAACACATCCACCAGATCGACCTGGACGTGACCAGGACACTAAGGAATCACATCTTCTTCAGGGATCGATATGGAGCCAAGTAAGCCTATGGGAGCTACAGGGTCCCAGCGGAGATGGAGTGAATGAAAGGGATGGGGGCTTCCCTGGAGCAGAAGCCAGGGTCACCCAGGAGGGAAGACAGAGCTGCCAAGAGCTCTCCTGGCCCAGGGAGCAGCTGGCACCATGAACAGAGCACTTCCCTGCTTCCAAGCCCTGGGCCAGACTGGAACATGTGGGGCCAGAACCCAGGAGGATCCTGAGGAGACAGAAGGCAGCAAACAAAATCATGCACAATGGTGAAAGGTGCTCTCCCTGACCCACGGGGACCCATGGTAGGACCCACAGGAGGGTGGCAGGATGGAGGGCCCATGAGCCTCTCCAGGCAACACTGACAGTACCAAAAGCTGGGTGGACTAGGGGTCCTGGAAACTGTCATCCTGGTCTGCTGGGAACATGCCATGGCACAGCCAGTTGGGCAGTGGCTCACAAAGCTCAATGGACTTGAACCACGTGTCCCCAAAGTGTCACAGATATTGGACCCACTGATTTGAAAACTGACATCCACATGAAACTTGCATGCCACGTTCACTGCTTGATTCATCGTCACTCACACATGGAGCCTTCAGGGACAGCCTTCGACACGGGAATGGGGAGAGCAAGGCTGGTCCTCCCTCCAAACGGAAGACCCAGTGAGAAAAGGGAATGAGCCAGTGATGCCGGCACGAACGTGGGTGGATCCTAGGTGCATTTTGCTGAGGGAAAGGAGCCAGACACAATAAGCTACCACGTAGGATTCCCATTCCTGGGCCATTCTGGAAAAGGCCAAACCATAGGGACTGAGAAGCAGTCTGGGTGGCCGGGGGCTGAGGGATCAGGGAGAGGCCGGGTGCATAGGGGCCACCCTGGAGACTTGGAGGATGAAGGAGTCGCTTCAGGATGGGCTGGAGCGGTGGCCGGGAGACTCTGCCCATTGGTTTAGAACCACAGAGGAACTGTACACCCAAAGGCTGAACTGGCGTGTGTGCAAACTGAAAAAATAAAATCATTCAGAGTGAAAAGCATCAGGCAAGTCACTGTATGACTGGGCTATCTGCGTGTCACAGATGTGGATTTTACTGAAACATTTCCTCAAAGTCAAAGGCCCTGAAGAGCTCACTGCTTATCTGGTGAATCATCTGAACCTGAAATGGGATTTGTTGTTAGGCTTTGTAGACAAAGTGAAACTTACGGCATCTGCACAAAACAAACAAAAGCCTCATTTCTCTGTTTCCTAGGCAGCGGGAACTATTCTACATCCTCCTGGCATATTCGGAGAATAACCCGGTGAGTATTCCCGGCAGTGATGTTCCCGGGCAGTATTTCCCTATTCACAGGAGTGGGTGTCTGGTGGGGGTGTCGCTACTTCTTTTAAAGTTAGTATTTGTGACCCACCAGGATATAGGAGGTAGGACTCCAGCTCACTGCTGGCATAAACCTCCAAGCAAGGGCGTGGTCTCAAGGGGTCAAGCTGAGACACAAAGGAGTCGGGGCCTGGAGTCCTGGTGTCACCTGGGTCTGACCACCACTTCTCAGCACAAGAAATGATGCCCTCCTCCTGGGGCTGCCCCAAAGCCCAGGAGCTTGGCAGGGTCGCATGCGGGATGGTGCCATCAGGAGACACTTTGGACAAGGTGCTGAAGTGCCTGATGGACTTGGCTCTTGTCATGAAATGAATTTGTATCCTGAGGAAGCCTCTTCTTCAGAGGCAGCCTCCCCAGTCACCTCCGCCCTCTCCAATGATGTGAGTCCTCCCAGGTGACCTCAGCCCTCCCAGGTGATGTCCTTCCATGGTGACTCTGGCTCTTGCAGGAGGTGGGCTACTGCAGGGCCCTGAGCCACGTCGCGGCCTTGTTCCTCCTCTATCTGCCTGAGGAGGACGCATTCTGGGCACTGGCGCAGCTGCTGGCCAGTGAGAGGCACTCCCTGCAGGGTAGGTGGACAGCTGCACTTGGGACCTCATGCAGCCAGACCCTGGGATGGCCACCCTGGCCAGACGATCTCGGCTTTCAGCCAAGGCACCTTCCTTGTGTAGCCAGCTCCTTGGGAGTCTTCAGGGTGTCTCTGCTGAGGGTCCCACAGGAGTCCACAGCTGACTCCCAAAGCCCAAGTCAGATACCTTTCATCCCCATCAGCGGAGGGCATCTCATCCTCCCCGTGGCAACCCTCTGTCTCCTGCTGCCACGCCCTCCGGATCTGATTCTGTGCAACTGACTCTCCCCTCCCTGAGAGTCCACCTACCCTCCAGCTGCCAGGGCTCCAGCTGCCCTTGGTGCCCACGAATGGGCCAACCAAGCCCAGGTGGCAGCATCTCCCTATCCCGTGTCCCCTGGCCCGACCTCACTTCCAGGAGACGACCAGGAAGCCCAGCACCCGCCCTGTTCTGGCTGCCCTGTCGTGGCCTCAAAGTCGGGCTTGCCCTTTTTGCACCCTGGTCCAGAAGGCCTCCAGGGAGACCTCCAGCCAGGCTCCAGGGGATGTTCCTGCCCCACCTCCCCAGGGCAACGGTCGCCTGGTGAGGTCACCAGATGGGAGGGTGGGAGGCCTTGGGATTTGGGGGCCTCTTCAGCTGCCCAGCTCTTCCAGCTGATGGCTCCACATCTTGGGGGAAGGCTCTGATTTCATGATGGGCTGGGGGCTTCTCAGGATTCCACAGCCCAAATGGTAGGACAGTCCAGGGCCTCCAAGACCATCAGGAGCATGTGGTCCCCACGTCACAACCCAAGACCCTGTGGTATCTGGTGAGTTTATGGTCCCCTCCGCTCTTCCCCAGAGGCCCTGCCTCCCGTGGGGCTGGAGGAACGGGGGCTGGAGCCCCTCCTGGGGCTGATGACTGGCTGAGTCCAGCGAGGGCCTGACCTGGGACGTCGGATTCTCCATGGGCTGGGAGTTGGTTTCCTTTCCTGCCCTGGAGGAGACAGAGGCACAGGGATGGGGGCCCAGCTCCCGCAGAGCAGGGCAAAGGGCAGTGTGTCCACCGGGAGTGTGGGAAGGGGACGGTGTTGTGGGGAGCCCTGGACACCGCCCAGTGTTCTGCACTAGGGGAAGGGTCTTCAGAGGCCCTGGAAGAGGGAAGTTTTTAGGGCAGCCCAGGGGGCCCTGAGCACCTCTGTTCCTCCCATCAGGACAAGGAAGGTCTTTGCGTGCAGGGTCCCTCATTAAGCTGACTTCTCTGGATGCTGAATGACGGGGTAAGAAGGCACAGGGAGACCCTGGCTCAGGGACCCTCCTTGTCCTGCAGTGCCCTGCTTCCCCAGCCCGGGGGTCTGGCTCACCCACAGCCCACAGGAGGCTCAGGCGTGTCCCCGAAGTACATACAAGCAAAACCCTCTGCCCACGAGCGGTCATCCCAGGGCAAAGGCTGGGGCTCAGGCCCGGTCTCATGGGCAGACAGGGCCAGGACCCGACTTGAGAGGGCTAAGGGAAGCCTCAAGCCCTGGGCAAGCCCCTCTCTCCAGGATCCACATCCCCACTCCAATGAGTGCCCCCCATGAGGAGCTGCAAGACCTTGTCTGACCCAGCGTCCTGGAGGGCTCAGGAAACCCTCCTGGGGAAGGTCACTGACTCTGGGGACTGAAGCCCCAATGTGTGCAGCTCAAGCCACCAGCCCCAGCCTGGAAGGGCCAGGTTCTCCCATATCTGCTGTCCCCACAGATCTCTCTTGGGCTCACCCTGCGCCTGTGGGACGTGTATTTGCTGGAAGGAGATCAGGTGTTGATGCTGATAACAAGCATTGCCTTTAAGATTCAGAAGAGTAAGTCTACATGTGCCCAGTGGGGCCTGGGGAGCCCTGGGATCAGATCCCAACTGGCCCAAGGGCAGCTTCTTCACAGTGTCCTCATGATCCTCTGTTCTGACCCAGGGGGAGGTCTGGCCAGGTGGGCTGGGCAGGGCACAGTGACACCGAGCCCATCCCCCACATGACCCAGCTGAAAGTCGGGAGTGTGGTGAGCACTTCCCTGCCCACGTCGTCCCCCCGCCACAGCCTCCTGTGCACATCTGGACCCTTGGGGTGGCCACAAAAGGATCCGGCACTGCCCGGTGGGAGACTGAAGTGGTCATGGGGTATGGGCTGTGCCCCCTCCCAGGGAACTCTCCTGGCCTGATGTCCACCCTGTCCTTAGGTGGGACATCCAGGTCTGGCCTGTGGGCACGGTTTCAGAACCAGTTCTTCCATACCTGGACCCTGGATGATGACTCTGTTCTCAAGCATCTTAGAGCCTCTATGAAGAAACTAACAAGGAAGCAAGGGGACCTGACACCCCCAGGTGGGCTCTAGTGCCAAGTCCCCTGCCATGTCACCCTCTGGGGCAGTCAATAGTGGGGGAGTGCCCAAGACCCGCAGCCCTACTACCTGGGCCTTCCTCTTCACCTTTTCTTCCTCCTCTTCCTCCTGGACTCTAAGAAAGTACAGGAGGCCCACCAGTCCTCACGGCAGGCGCTCAGTGCGTGTGTACTGGACGTGCTGTGCATGCAAGCCCCCTCCCACTTTCCACGGTGTCTCGCTCTCCCCCTCACAGGACTCTCAAGGGCACTGGAAGAGCCAGACCCATTTGTGGGAAACCCCACCCCTCCCTGCAAGCACCCACAGCCTCAGAGAGCAGCAGAGGCCCCTCACTGCTGCACGCTCCTCCAAGGTTGCCAGGACAACCAGCCTTGAGCCAGGGAGACAAGGGAACCGGGTGTCCCTGACCCCAAGAGCATTCAGTGAGAGGGCACAGGCGGGACCCCAGGCCCAGAGCCACAGGCAAGAATTCAGCCAGATGTGGGAACAGTCAGTCCTGGCACAGACTGGGCAGCCTGGGAGGGCAGAGGGTGACCCACATCCGGGCCCAATCACCCACTGTGGAGATGGGTCCCCATGTGAGGTGACAGGGGGCTGGGTGACATCCGAGGCCCCTCCCACCTGAGTTCGAACTGGGGGCTGTATCCCTGGCCCAACAGCCCTGGGATGAGGGTGAGTGTCAGGAAGCCCCCAGCCAGTCCGAACCCTGGGGGCAGTCCCAGGAGCCACCTGCCATGCCCCGACAACTACCCCATGCCAGGCGGCACACACCCCTCCCTCTGGCATCAGCAGACTATAGGTGTGTCCTCAGTGTCAGACCACGGGGGCCACACAGAGACCCCGAGGACTCCAGAGATGCAAGCAGGTGGGGCCCAGCCCCGAAAGGCCTGCCTGGGCTCACTGGGTACGCTGACCATATCTGTTTTCCTTTCAGCCAAACCCGAGCAAGGGTCCTCGGCACCCAAGCCTGTTCCGGCTTCACGTGGCAAGAAGACCCTCTGCAAGGGGGACAGGCAGACCCTTCCTGGCCCACTGGCCCAGTTCCAGTGACTCATTTTGTTAGCTTCCCTGCCACAGGCACCTGGTTCTTTCACAACCTGTCTTATTGAGGCTGTCCGGCAAGATACTTATCCTGTGGGCCCTCAGGGTGTGCCCAGCCTGGCCCTGGCTCAGGGAGGACCTCAGGGTTCCTGGAGATTCCTGCAGTAGAACTCGATGCCCCAGCTCCTGACAGACCTGGATGTGGGGGGCCCTTGGTTCCCCCATTATGATTTCGAACAGAGCTGCTGGGTCTGTGTCCCTTCTGAATGTGTCCTGGACAGCCCCGGGACTGTGGGGCAGGGTTAGCCCGGGAAGCCCATGGGGACCCTGACACCAGGCCCTGCCCAGGCCCATCAGGACTGAGGGAGGTCAGGAGACATCCCACTGCAACAGGGCACCACATCTGCGGACAAGAGACTTGCACCCAATTTCTAGAATGGCACCATATCCCAGGAGGACCAGCTGGCCACCTGCTGGCAGGCGGAACACCCTGCGGAGGGGTTGAGATTGGCTTTCACTGCACTGAGCCACAATGTGGACATGGACTTCCAGCCCTGCACTGCACCCAGCACTGATTCCAACCAGGACACCCCCTTCACAGCTAAGGATGAGCAGCAGTGCGCTCCCACCTCAGGACTTTGTCTCTGCCACCTTAGAAAGTTCTCAGTTCCCTCCAGGCTTCTAGAAGCATCTGGGCCAGGGCTCGTGGCTGGATAAGTTCCCAAGGCTTAACAACCCAAGCAAACTTCACGTATTTGCTTTATTTTTTGTTAAACTTACAAAAACTTATTAATAAAGTGCACAGCTTGAAAGACATTCACAGATGGAACACACCAGCCCCCAGATCACAAAGCCAACCATGCCCAGCCCCTCCCAGCGCCCCCAGCCCTGCGACCAGCGTTCTGAATTCTGACGACACCATGAGCCTGCCTTTGTACTTTAAACTCATGGAAGGTTAACCACATTCATGTTTTAAATAAATGTTTCCTGTTGAAAAGATTTAAGATATACAGAAAAATTGAAAAGGCACCATAATGTCCTCCTATACCTTCCATCTGGCTGCCCCTAATAATGACGTTTTGTAGTCCCATGGCACATCATAAATTTAGGCCGGGTGTGGTGGCTCACACCTGTAATCCCAGCAATTTGAGAGGTCGAGGCGGGAGGTTCAGGTTCACTTGAGTCTAAAAGTCTGAGCACAGGTGGACCCTGACTCTAGAGAAAAGTCAAAGAAATTCACCAGGCCTGGTGGCGTGTGCCTATAGTCCCTCCTAGTCAAGAGCCCCAGATAATAGTTAATGGCAGAACCATGGTCAAACTCCAAAGACAGTGGTCTAAACTAGTACACATTACTGTCAGGCTACATCCACATCCTTAGAAAATAATTTAGACTCATCTCTGGGTACAGATAAGTGAGCTTTCGAGGTCAGAGAGTTCTGCTTCATCTAGTGTGGCACTTGTAATCACAATTTCATTAGCGTAGAATAACTGCCTTGAGCTAAGCAACTCACCCTGGAGGCTTCGGAGTGCTCAATCAGATTAAAAATAGGTGCCATCCACCCAAAACTGTTACTTTGGTTTTAAGTGAGTTGAGGAACAGCATGTGGCCCTTATTGCTGGCTGTTGACTAAGGCCATTTTGAGCTTGTGAAAAGAAGCCTGATCCAAGTGCAGCACAGTGGCTGAGAGTGAGGACCCCGGAGTGTGACAGGTCTGGTTTGCATCTGGTTCCACTACTTGCTAGCTGTGTGACCTTGGGAAAATTAACTTCCCTTTCTGAGCCTCACTTCTCTTTTCTGTAAAGTGGGGATTATAATTCCTACTTCAATGTTGGACAGACCAAATTACAATCTATGTACACATACATACCCCTGGCACAGAGCCCTCAACACTGGCAGCTACTATTCTTGTGGATTTCTGTGAAAGAGGATGCGTGTCTTTCTATTCCCTAGAGCGGGGCACCTACAGACAGCTCATGCAAACTGTATCACTTCATTAAGGAAATATTTCCAGATAAAGAAAACTCAGAACCTGCCCCTATTTTATTCTGCTGGATGTTGTAAACCATGAAGAGACTCCAAGGCCGAAGCTGGTATTACTGTCACTTCCATAGCTCTATGTGGGCTCGTGATTCCCATATGGAGGTCAGGAAGCTTCGTATGTGACCAGTTCTGCCTAAAGAGTCATTAGCCAGGGGAGGGTCAACAAAATCACAATCTTATGTAATTTCCTCACAAGGTGACAAAGAGCATCACGATTGTCTACAGGGGACTGTCACCACCCAAACGGCTCCTGCTCCCATTGAGAACCTTTACAACATGAGAGGGTCATTATCAGCAATGGCTTGTGAGTACTCAGCTCTTCCAAATATCAGCTCCGCTGCTCCTTATGCTCTGAAACTAGAGCATGAAACCAAGGCCTGGGTTGCTGGGAGGGGCCTGCGAGAGACAACTGGACACCATGACAAGCATGCGTCCTTCCACCTACACCTCTTCAGCTTATACCAGACCTTGGCAGTGTAGCAGGTCAGCCTAAGAATCTGAGCTCTGGACCCAGATCACCTGGACTCAGATCCTGACTCCAACTTAGTAGCTGCGTGACCAAAGACACATTATTTAACCCCAACATCATGTTGCTGGGGGAAGTTTCCTCTGATGACAACACAGATGGGCAGAGGTGGGCTGAGATTTTCATCTTCCCTCCCAGCATGTGCGTCCTGGCTCACGACGCAGGTATTTGGAAGCTTAAGCCCCAATAGGAAGCTGCCCTTTCTGGATTCTACAGACCTGTGTTTAGCATTAAGTATTTTCAAACAAGCTCTCTAAGCCAAGGGAAACAGCTTCTTCCGCCTAATAATTAAGACTACTAAAGAATGGTGGCCACTTTGAATGACAGAGAAATGGGACAGGGAGAAAGGAATTGGCATATACTGGGCACTTCTCTGTGCCAGATTTTACCCCCCACCCCATCTCCTATCTCCACCTCCTTTAAAGATCAAAAACATTATCAGACATTGTCTTCATTTCACACATGAAGAGACAGTAGCTTGCCCAGGTTTGCCCAATTTCATTCCCCAAGTCTTTCTGATTTCAAATCCCAAGCTCTCTCCTTCACATGACGCTGCTTATGACTTTTCCTTACATACTCCCGTTTACCTGATTTTAGATGCAAATATTAGTATTACAGGGCTCAGGTCTTGGCCTAGGAACAAGGACTGGCATCCTCTTTTCTTCTTCCCCCAGTCTTCACAGAACTGTCTAGAATTCCTCATTCAATCACACTATCTGAAATGTTAACAAGTAGAGACTTCCTAGGGTAAAAAACCTCCTGGCATGTTCAGATGTAGGAAAAATCCCATATTTGATTATAATAACATTTTACTTCCTCTTTCCAACTTGAAAAATCTTAAGTCTTCTTGTATTATAGGTTCTCAGAAATGTGGATCCCTCTTTTGTATCTACGTTTTTATTTCTCCTTTTGCAAAAGCTGCTCCAAATACCAGCTGCGTTGCTCCGCAGGCTCTGAATGTTCAGAAGAACATTCTCGTTACATAGATGACTCCATGGAATGCTTGACCACTAAGTTTGGTAAACAGCTGGTCAGCCTTTTTCACTTTAGCCACAGTTGGGGAGGCAAGCCTCTATATGAGTGGCAGAGGCTGGCTGGCTGTTTAGCAGACTCATTTCTTCTTTCTGAGGACACAGTAGCTTATATTTCCTAGCTTTCTTTGCCATTGGTTTGCCATGGCTATGCAATTGAGTTCTAGCTAATGGAATATAAGCAGAAGTGATGCACCCCACTTCCAGGGTGAGACCCCGAACTCCCCTGCTCCACATGCACAGCCTTCCACTCTCTCCTTCGTATTGCTGGCATGAGCACATAAGCAAGCTATCTTGGAAGTCACATGTTGAAGCTGGTGAAGACTACAAGATGGAAGGAGCCTGGTCCCGGAATCACCACTTGGAGAAAAGCTGCTTGCTGTTCACATACGCCAGTTTTGGATTTCACACAGGGAGGCATAACCAGTAAAGAATAACCAGTTAAACCAGTAAGACTTGGATTTCTGTCCCCCTAGCTGACTGACATATCAGCTGTCCCCCTTCTGATCCCCTAGCTGACTGACAGATTCATGGGAACGATTGTTATTTCAAGCCACTGAGCTTTGGGACAATTGACTTTTGTTGCAGCAGCTGATTAAGACAATGCGGATTCTCATTAGTTGCATCACTTTGACAAGTCAGTCTAACCTCTTTCTTCTACCAACACCACCACGACCACCACTGCCGCCGCCCTCCACTGCCGCCGCCCTCCACTGTACTCCTAAAGAGAGTGGCTACCTTTGGGGATTTTTAATTTCTTGAAGTCACTATGTGGAGGCCAAAGCAACTCCATGTTGGATGCTAATCTGCCATGTTGACTTCAGATTAACCTCTGCTCTGGGAAGACCATTAAGATTTCCAGTTTGTCTAGTATTCCGTGTGTAAGATCACGTACTTACTGTAAATCCCGACCTTAGGTCAAAACAGCTTTGCTGTTATCATACTTTGTCTTACACATCACTTCTGAATCATACATACCCTTTCCCTGTGGTATATCAGCCCTGGGTCTGCAGGGTAATGGTGCGGGGATCCACGACCTCATCTCTCCACCACCAGACACTGACATGGCTTCTGTTTGTAAGTCCCTATTAAATGTTACTTTCTTATTTTGTTTTTTTGAGACAGAATTTTGCTCTTACCCAAGCTGAAGTGCAATGGCACAATCTCAGCTCGCCGCAGCCTCTGCTTCCCGGGTTCAAGCAATTCTCCTGCCTCAGCCTCCTGAGTAGCTGGGAACACAGGCATGCACCTCCACATCCAGCTAATTTTCTGTATTTTTAGTAGAGACAGGGTTTCACCATGTTGGTCAGGCTGGTCTCCAACTCCCGACCTCAGGTGATCTACCCACCTTGGCCTCCCAAAGTGCTGGGATTGCAGGGGTGAGCCACCGTGTCCAGCCACTTTCTAAGGGATAGGATTTGTCAGCCGCTTTCTTCAGCCTTTCAACTTCCTTGTACTTTGGGGGTAGGCTTGCATAGATTTGCCTGCCGTGGAACAACTATGATTTTTTTCTGAAAGAATGGCAGTGTTATAGTTGTGGAATACCATAGTCATATTACATTTAGGGAGCGCCAGCCCTTGCTTTATTTCAGATGTAATTTCTTTCCTTCCTATAGGCTGGTGAGGCCAGAAGACTTTGGGATTACATCGTTGTGCATTTTGTTGGCGTAGGAGAAGGTGATATTTGTGAGTCTTGGGGTTTCAGCATGTAACTGAGAAAGGGAAGCTCAGTGAAGAGGAGAACAATGGTAGGGTGGACACATTATTTTTTGAAGTTGGACCAGCCTGAAATAAGTAAAGATTTCTGGGCCACCAATGACTGCCCATGGCACAGATCCAAGCATACCAGTCAGAAAGCAGCCACTTCCTAGGGAGCATCATGTAGCTTTTAGACTCCAGGGACACCACAAGCCACTGTCAGGTGAGAGGTGCAATTCACACAACCCAGCACAGAGGCCCCCTCTTTATTTCTCAAAGTTTTGGGAGAACCCAAGACCCATAGCCTTTATTTTAGGGGCTGTTTAATCGGCTTGGCAGAGAAAGAGACTATGTAATTGACCTGGGTCTTTTGAGCTCTTAGCATTAATGGCGATCCTGTAACATAGGCAGATTTAGCCCTTTTGTTTCTATTTCTATATTTAATATAAATGTATATTAAATTATTGCAAACATTTAGCTTTTGGCTAAAGTCAGCTTTTGGCCACAGCTGTTGATCAGCAGGGAAACAGAAGGAGAAGAGGGATTTTCACACTTAGCAAGCAACTCATGTGTGCCAGTTGCACAGAAGCAAGGTTATAGTGAGATATCCAATTCCCATTAGAGAAACAAGGGAGCTGGAACTCAGAGAACAAAGTGATTTGCTGACAGTCAAGGTTTGTGAGTGGCGGTGCTGGGATTGGAGTCAGGCTCACTTGGCCCTGAGGTCCATGTTGAACAGAAACCTTCTCTATGATTCCCCAGCAGACACACATAGCCATGCCGTTTCAGGTCCACTCTCAGGTTGCTTCTGCTGGGGTCTTATGTGCCTGAGGGCAGAAACTCATAATCATTTGAGGACCCACGTGGTGTTGCAGTCCAGCATGACCATTTCAAACTCTAACCACTCGTGCATCTGCAAAATGGCATTTTCCCTGCTGGGTGTCTAGGGTAGGGTAGCCCCCTACCCTGTATGGTTCCTAGCTGGGGCCCCTGTCACCAGGGAAATGGTGCTGGTTCTCACCCAGAAATAGATAAAGAGGAAGTGTCTCTGCCGAATAAGAACAGGTGTGCAAGCCTATCCTGACTCCCTGCTCCCTGAATGAAGCAGGGCCTCCTGGCATCGCTTGATGTTTGTGACGCTATCCCAGGTTGAACTGGCAGCAGCCAATACGAGGGTTTTCCAGAGGCTGAAGTCCGACACAGGGTTAATGTCATTGCCTTTTCTTCCCTTCCTCGGGATCAGAGGAATAAACATCTCTTACTTAGAACTGTTCCGTACAGACTTAGAGTGGCAGAGGAGTAATTTAACCTGTCAAAGGCTATTTTGAGCAAAAGCCACCTTGTGTCACTGAAGCTGTAGAACTGAGCCACAGGAGGAAACTGTTAAAGTCGCAGGGTCAAGGACTAGGTACCTATGTTGTCCCAACTGCGCAGAAGCACAGCCTGAGTCTCTTCTGTGGCTGAGCCAAGGGTGTGCTGGAGAGGCCTGGGAGAAGAAGGAGCGGCCCTAGTGACCCCTGCCGTTTTGGTTCACAAGGAACATCTCCTGTTGTTGAAGTGACTTGGCTGAGCTTGCTACTTCTGCTTTGAGAGTCAAATATAAAGATCAAGACTTTAATTATCTCCAATTTACAGATGATGAAACCATATTGGGCAGGAAAGAAAGTCACCCCAGGAGAGCAAGTTGGGCCTGGGCACTGGCTGAGGACACAGGGGAATGATCATTTGGGACGTAGCTTGTTAAGGGGCCTCACAGGTGTTCTGATCCAGGTGTCGAGAGGATAGAGCAGAAAGGTTGCCAGGGAGACGCAGGTAGGGTGCACTGCGAGAGTGGGAGAAATTAAAGAGAATTCGCAACGAAGCCTTGGGACACTGCGGGGAGAAGGGGGATGGACCACCCTGTTTTGTGCTGCGGGAGAAGAGAGCAAGAGAAGGAATCTGCGTTAAATCCCAACAGCCTGCAGGAGAAGCAAATGCCCTTCATTTTGTTCATCCGCAGTGAGACTGGCATCCCTGTAGCTTTGGGAAACCAGGCTAGTGTGGATGCCAGCTCACTCCAGTGGGCCTGACTGGGAGACCATGGGCTGGGGTTCTGGTCTGGGGTCCTAGGCCTGATGGGAGGAGAGTTCAGCCCCAGGTTTCCTGTACTTCAGCTCATATCCAGACGATGGTAATTGTTGGAATGAGAGACTCAAAGGAAGCTGGAACCTGCACTTTTTTGTTGTCCCATGTGGACACCTGTGTTCACTTTCTAGTTCTACGTCTTGCTGTCTGTGCGTCCTTAGGTAACTCACTTAAACCTTTCTGAGTCTCATTTTCTTCATTTATAAAATAAAAGACGTAAAATTTATCTCAGATATTGTCCTGAGGATGAAATGGGAGAATGAAGAGCCTCTTCTTCATTCCCCTGGTATCCAGCGGGTGGAGGCCAGAGAAGCTGCTAAACATCCTGCCAGGCACAGGACAGCCCCGTCACAAAGAATTGTCTGGCCCCTGATGTCAGTAATGCAGTATTGAGGAACCCTGGTGAGGGGGAAAGAGAAGAAACTCACAAGCTTGGCACATCTGAATTCAAACCCTGGTTGTACCACCTCTAGCTGAGTGACCTTAGGCAGGTCTGTGAACTCTCTGAGACTTGGCCTCCTCATCTGTAGAATGAGGGAGATAAAACTGCCAAGCTCACCCAGAAATAACCCCATGCATATATGGTCAACTAATCTTTGACAAGGGCATCAAGAATACACAATGTAGATTATTTTATTCCTTCACTTTCTTAATAGACTTGTTTCACTTTACTCTAAAAAATATATATACAATGTAGAAAGGAAATTCTCTTCAGTAAATGGTGTTGGGGAAGGTGCCTGCAAAAGAATGAAATTGCACACTTGTTTTACACCATATACAGAAAATTAGCTCAAATGGATTAAAGATTTAAGTATAATATCTGAAACTGTATAACTCCTAGAAGGAAACATGGGGAAAAATCTCCTTGACATTGGTCTTGGCAATAATTTTTTTTCACTATAACACCAAAGCACAGGCAACTAAAGCAAAAATAAATAAATGGGACTACATTAGACTTAAAAGGTTTTACACAGCAAAGGAAACAATGACAAAATCAAAAGGCAGCCTATGGAATGGAAGAAAATATTTGCAACCCATATATTTGATAAGGGGTTAATTGAAAATATATAAGAAATTCACACAACTTAATAGCAAAAATTAATAAATACATAAATAGCCCAATTAGAAATAGGCAAAGGACCTGAATGGATTTTTTTTCCCCAAGGAAGACATACAAATGGCCAGCCAGTATATGAAAAGATGCTCAACACCACTAATCATCAGAGAAATGCAAATCAAAACCACAGTGAGATATTGCCACATTGGATAAGACGGCTATTATAAAAAAAAGCAAGAGGTAAAAATTGTTTGCAAAAGTGTAGAGGAAAGGAAACCCTTGTATACTGTTGGTTGGAATGTAAAGTGGTATAACCTTTATGGAAAACAGTATGATGGTTCCTCAGAAATTAGAAGCGGAACCAACATACAATTCAGCAATTGAATTAGAATCTTGAAGAGAGATCTGCACCCCATGTTTATTATATCACTATTCACAATACCCAAGATATGGAAATAGCCTAAGTGTCTATCATCAGATGAATGGATAAATAAAATATATATCATCAATGGACTATTAGCCATTAAAAAGTAGAAAATCCTGTCACGGATAAACTTGGAGGATATTATGCTAAGTGAAATAAGCCAGACACAGAAAGACAAGTTTTATATGATCTCACTTATATGTGGAATCTAAGAGAGTCTAACTCATAAAAACAGATAGTAGAATGATGGTTGCCAAGGGCTGGGGGTGGGGAAAATGGGAAGCTATTAATCAAAGGGTATAAACTTTCAGTTATAAGATGAACAAATTCTGGAGATTTAATGTATAGCATAGGTGGTAATGGATGTAATAAATTTGTGATGATTAGTACACAATATATACATGTATGAAATCATCATGTTGTATGCATTAAATATATACAATCCTTACCAACTAAATATATATTTTTAAAAAATTTTGAATGCTTAGGTGATAAGAATTCTGAGAATTAAATACAATAACATATATGAATGGATCTGCTATACAAAAGGTGGTAAATAGATTTGTTTTGTTTTATTTTATTTCAACTCTGACAGATGTAGACTTATTGGGAAAGAATGTGCACAAAGCATTATCTACATGATGACTACATATCCTGCATACATGCCATGTCATTTCTATTCCTCATTCCATGGATAATAAAATCAGAACCAGCCTTCTGGTGGTCACAAAACGTTTTGACATGAGAAAGGCTGATCATGAGCAATTTGGCAATGGACATCCCAGAGCATGCACACCCTTTGACCCACAGCTACCATGATGTCACGTCTAGCAATTAGTCCTAAGGAGATCATCAGAGACGTGTAAAGAGATTTCATTCTAACAGCTTCCTCTGTAGTGGTACATGTCAGGAGCTGGCAAACCATCCAGAGGAGCAGGCTGCATCTAGTCCACCACCTGTTTTTGTGAAGTTTATCAGGACACAGTCTTGCCCATTCATTTACACACTATGTATGGCTTCCTTCCTTGCAACAGCAGAGTTGAGTGTTGCAACAGAAACCTTTGGCCTGCAGAGTTTAGAATATCTACTGTTTGGCCTTTTATTAAAAAAACGTTTGCTGGCCGGGCACGGTGGCTCAAGCCTGCAATCCCAGCACTTTGGGAGGCCGAGATGGGTGGATCACAAGGTCAGGAGATCGAGACCATCCTGGCTAACCTGGTGAAACCCTGTCTCTACTAAAAAATACAAAAAACTAGCCGGGCGCGGTGGCGAGCGCCTGTAGTCCCAGCTACTCGGGAGGCTGAGACAGGAGAATGGCGTGAACCCAGGAGGCGGAGCTTGCAGTGAGCTGAGATCCGGCCACTGCACTCCAGCCTGGGCGACAGAGCGAGACTCCGCCTCAAAAAAAAAAAAAAAAAAAACGTTTGCTGACTCCTGGTGAGTATATTAAGAAAAGGTTGAAAAAACCTAAATCTTCAAGAGTGGAGAATTAGAAAGTAAGACGTGTTGTATATAAGAGAGACAGTATGTGTGTGCACTTATTTGTAAATACATTGTTTAGAAATAATGTTGTCAACATACGTTGCAGGTCTTAAAAATTGTTCAATATATAGTGTTAATCAAATAACTGGTAAATTAAAAAATGTAGACAGAATGTGATTGGGTATTTTATGCATCCACCAACAGAAAAGGGTGTTAGGAAGCCTGTGGACCAACATGCCAAGTGTGGTTCTTTTGACGGTGGTATTATGGATTTTTTTTTTTTTTGAGACGGAGTCTCGCTCTGTCACCCAGGCTAGAATGCAGTGGCATCATCTCGGCTCACTGCAAGCTCCGCCTCCCGGGTTCACGCCATTCTTCTGCCTCAGCCTCCTAAGTAGCTGGGACTACAGGCACCCGTCACCACACCCGGATAATTTTTTGTATTTTTAATACAGACAGGGTTTCACTGTGTTAGCCAGGATGGTCTTGATCTCCTGACCTTGTGATCCACCTGCCTCAGCCTCCCAAAGTGCTGGGATTACAGGCATGAGCCACCGTGCCTGGCCAGTATTATGGATTTTTTAAAAATCTCCTTGGTTTTCTGTAGATTCTGACTTTCCTGTAATGATTACGAATAAATATGTATTTCTTGAGAAATGTAAAAATAACTTTATCTTCCTGGATTTCTCGTAATTGAAAATGTTGGGGCTGGGCGCGGTGGCTCACACTTGTAATCTCAGCACTTTGGGAGGCTGAGGTGGGCAGATCACAAGGTCAGGAGATTGAGACCATCCTGGCTAACACGGTGAAACCCCGTCTCTACGAAAAAATACAAAAAAAAAAAAAAAAAAAAAAAATTAGCTGGGTGTGGTGGCGGGCGCCTGCAGTCCCAGCTACTCGGGAGGCTGAGGCGGGAGAATGGCGTGAACCCGGGAGGCGGAGCTTGCAGTGAGCTGAGATGGTGCCACTGCACTCCAGCCTGGGTGACAGAGCGAGACTCCGTCTCAAAAAAAAAAAAAAAAAAAAGAAATGAAAATGGTCCTGGGACAGATCTTTCCATTGAGAAGGGCAGAGGGGAAGCCGTGGGGATTCAGCCGGGTTTCTGTTGCATTTCTAGAAACACACAGTTGTGAAAGGCCAGTGTTGGCCATAGCCCAGGGCAGACTGGGGTAGAGGAAGTCAAGATTGAGGGACCGGAGAACAGACAACACAGTCAGCAAGTGCCTGGGCGCTGCAGAGCCTGGTTTCCAAACCAGCTACTTTCTGTCTAACTCCTGCCAGGTTACTTGTCTCTCTGAGCCACGGTCTTCTCATGCATAAAACAGAGTCATTATAGTTTTCACCTCAGGATGTCCAGAAGGGTGAAGCTCTAGGAACAGGACCCAGCACAGCACAAGCATGATGTAAGTATTTGCTAAGTGAATGAATAAAAATTTGGTAATCTTTTATTATGCTGCCTGATTTGGTAACGTGTTAGTAAATGTTTATAACTAATTTTATCATCTCATTCTTAGGAATTTTTTAAAAATCACTTCTAGAAGTGTACAAAAATACCTGCATATGATCCTGTTCATTTCAGCATTATATGCAAGAGCCAAAAATTGCAAACAATTAAAATGTTCGCTAAAGGAATGTTGGTTAAATGGATTATAGATAAATACAAATTCATTTAATGGAGTATGACATAGTCCTTAAAAGGATAAAGTAGGTAGATTTATAGGTTGTTAGAAGTATCTGTTCACAATTATTGTTAAATGAAAAAATATGTCATAAAAGGTTAGGTATAATATACATTATATAGCATTAACATAGCCTGTTTCCACGTGTATAAAGTGATGATAATATCAATTATTCTGCAGAATTGTTTTAGGTTGTCTTGTCTTGTCTTGTCTTGTCTTATTTTGTTTTGTTTTGAGATGGAGTGTAGCTCTGTTGCCCAGGCTGGAGTGCACTGGTGCCATCTAGGCTCACTGCAACCTCCACCTCCTGAGTTCAAGGGATTATCATTCCTCAGCCTCTCGGGTAGCTGGGATTACAGGTGTGCACCACCACGCCTGGCTAATTTTTGTATTTTTGGTAGAGATGGAATTTCATCATGTTGGCCAGGCTGGTTTCGAACTCCTGGCCTCAAGTGATCCTCCCATCTTAGCTTCCCCAAATGTTGGGAGTACAGGCATGAGCCACCGCGCCTGGCCCTGTTGTAGGTTTAAATGGCATCATCTCCATGAAAATCCCTAGCAAGCAGCAGGTCCTCAGGGTGGTGTTTGTTCCCACAGTGACTATAT
Source organism: Chlorocebus sabaeus (assembly GCF_047675955.1). Taxonomy (NCBI): domain Eukaryota; kingdom Metazoa; phylum Chordata; class Mammalia; order Primates; family Cercopithecidae; genus Chlorocebus; species Chlorocebus sabaeus. The sequence goes on along the minus strand of NC_132919.1, from coordinate 29,188,057 downwards.
GTATTTGGGGGACAACATGGGTAACGCATGAGATTCACAAGTCCATATGTAACCCACACACTGTCTGTAAAATTAATAAGTGATGTGTTACTCTTTTCAAATATAAGTAGAGACTGCTGTAAATAACACAAACTCCTATTTAGTGGCGTCGCTGAATCCATTAGGCAGGTAGACAGATACTTTAATACTACAAATTTAGCTATCCTATGAGTAATTTAATGTTTCTGATGTTTTAAAAGGGCCCTCATGAGGCAATTTGAAAATACATATCTAAAGCCTTAGTATTAGGCAGGGCCCTGGGCTTTGAATAGAGACTTGTTTTGAGGTCCACAGAGAGGAGACACAAGGTCACAAGATGGTCCCAAGGCTAGCAAGTGGCAGAGTCCAGATCCAAAGGATGTCTGTCTGACTCCAGACCTCAGGATCTTAACCCCCACACAATGCTCATGTTCCTTACTGACCCAGGGAGGTTCAGAGAAGGTCCATACCTAGTGCCAGCTTCACACGACCATTTATTGAGCACTTGCTGTGTACTCACTAAATAAGCACTAAGAGCTGGGTGATCGCACAATCTCATTCAAATCTCAGAACAAACCTACAAGTAGAAACTATTATGTCCATTTTAGGATGAAAGACAGAGGCGCTGGGAGTTTGATTCACTCACACAAAGCCACAGAACTAGGAACAGGAGGGTGCAGGGTTTGAATCGAGTCTATGTGACTTCAGCCCCCCTCACAATGCTATGCTGCTGCCCGTCTCGGTGGGGCTGGGACTATGATGGCAGCTCCAGGAATGGCTGGCCCAGTCGGAAGCCCCCATGATCTCATGTCTCACCCAGCTGCTGCTTAGAGGGCGGGAGAGTGGTTGTGGAGGATGCCAGCCAGCCAGCCAGAGATGGGAAATCCCACTGGGACAGAATTTGCTCCAGTTTGGACTCGGCAGAGAGCAGGAACGCATGGGTCTGAGCTGGAAGAAGCGGTCCTGTTCATGAATCAGCAGCTGCCACAGCAGAAAGCATTTGTGGCCGCTCTGTGCAAAGGTGCTGGGTGCTTCTTTTGCTGTTATCTTATAGTTTGAGTGGTTTGGAAGAAAATGCAGAACGATGTGGACGGCAGCTCCTCATGATTACTTCATTCGGGGAGGCAGCACGCTGTGCAGAAAAGTGTTCTGGCTTTGGCGGCAAAGAGATCAACTTTGCCATTTACCAACTGCTTGACGTGGGACACAATTCATCTCCCAGAAACCAAGTTTCCAAGCATTTGAAATAAGGATAACAATATTTACTTCGGAACCGTGTTATGAAGACTAAATGCAGATGTGAAATTTACAGATATTTCCACCTCATCTGCTCTAGCCAGTACTGCAGTGTGGGGAGGTCATGCACTGCACAGCGATTGCCAGTAGATGGCGCCAGGGGCCTGCCGCCATCCCAGGTATTGTTTCTGAACCCAGCAGGAGAGCCGACACCATTAGCTACAGCGACCTCCTGGGGTCACCATTTGCAATATAATCCCAGTGACTTAAAGGAGACAGTAGAAAGGAATCATAGTAAGGTGAGCAAAATAAAAAAACATTTTGTTGATTCCTCATTTTCCTCATCTGTAAAATGTGGGTGCTTATAAATCCACACATCATGAAAAGCTCTCAAGATTAAAAAAAAAATGTACTCGAAAAGACCTGACACAAAAAGGGTGCCAAATATGTGTTTCATTCATCCTTTTCTTAGTCGGGGATTCCAACTTATTACAAAAGATTGTTGAAACATTCCTCCAAACAAGTAAATATTTCACAAACATAATTGAGGGTTTTTTTTTTAAATGTATGTTACTTAAAATTGTAAACTCATATGAAATTATACCTACTGTCAAATAGTGAAAAATTAAACTATATCCAGTATTTGGAGGTTGATGAAAACTTTTTGGCATAAAAAATGTATCCTCATAACAGCAATTTGGCAATGTATTTTTGGAGTTTAAAATACATAAAATACAGTGGCACATGTCTGCAATCCCAGCTACTTAGGAGACTGAGGTGGGAGGATAACTTGAGCCCAGGATTTTGAGACCAGCCTAGGCAACAGGGATCTCTAATTTTTTAGGGGCCTCTAAAAATTAAATAAAATTAAACTGTAAAAAATGCATGTTTTTTCACCAAGACAAAGAATATTTCCTGAGGAAACAAGCAACTATGCATGGAAAGATTTCATTCTAAGGGAACCTTTTGAAAACCAAATGTCCATTGGTCAAGAATTAGTAAATAAGATGTGGTATATCCACATGGTGAGAATGATGTGAAGCCTTGGGGGAAATGAAATTGTAGAAATACTTCCACTGACAGGGAAATCTATTTACTATATATTGTTGAGTGAAAAAAAAGAAGAGGTTCAAAATTATATAGAGTGTGATGCCTCGATTTTTTTGCACACACACCCCCTGGATCAAAGTAGGAAAGGACATGACAAAACATGTAAGTATGTTTATCGGCTGGTAATGAGATTATGAGCAAGTTTTACCATCTCTTTGTTCTATACATCTGACTTCGCTGTAATGAGTATCTATTCCTTGGGAAATATGAAATGACTTTTCTTTTCAGGATTCTCGTACTTGAAAATGTGGGGGTAACGGGTCTTAGGATCAGCCCTTCCCTCAGGTCTTTGGGGGCATTTCCGTCACATTTCTGGGTGACCACACTACTGTGAAAATCCAGATAGCACTAAATCCTTAATCAGTCCTGAACAGGCCAGGTGGAGAAAATCAGGACTTACCTGCTTGTGGATGAAGGAGGTGGAGGGGCACAGATGTGGCCGCAGCCCTTCCTGATGCAACATTTTCCTTCCTCATTGTCCCTGTCTTTTCTGCATTGGTGCACACAGATGCCTGGTCAGAGGAGAGACTCAATTAAAAGCTTTTAAGTCTTACATCTTGAAAATAACATTTTCAAATGCCTTTTAAGATATCGTCAAAACCATCAATTACCTGGAGATAAATCTAAAAAGTCTTGTGCAGAAAATTACACATTACTAAGAAAAACTTTTAGGTGCCTTAAAAAATGGAGGGATGTGCCATGTTTGTGGATTAGAAGATTCATTATTATAAAGCTGTCAGTTTTCCCCAAATTCAACAATAAATTTGATACAATCTCAGTCAAAATCTTAGAAGGATTTTTCATGGAAATTGATAAACCGATTCTAAAACTTATATGAAATTCCAAAAGGCCAGAATAATCAAGACAATCTTAAACAAAGTTGAGGAACTTAAGCTACCATTTAGCAGGATTTATTATAATGTGGCAGTAAATGCAATAGCAATGCAAGATACCAAATAGACCAGTGTAACAAAAACACACCATCTCATAATTTATGAGCCACTGCAGTTCAAAGAGGGAAAGAATGCTTTTTCAGTAAAGGTAGCTGGATTAATTTGCTTATTCATATAAACAAAAAGGAACCTTGACTCCTACCTCTCACCACACACAGAAATCTGTTTCAAACGGATCATGGACCTAAATGTGAAAGTAGAAACAATAAAGCTTCTAGAAGATATTGTAGAAATAGTTTCATGATCTTGGACTAGGCAAAGATTTCTTTTGTTTTGTTTTGTTTTCTTTTGTTTTCTTTTCTTTTTTTGTTTTGAGACAGAGTTTTGCCCTCATTGCCTAGGCTGGAGTGCAATGGCACGATCTCGGCTCACTGCAACCTCTGCCTCCTGAGTTTAAGTGATTCTCCTGCCTCAGCCTCCCAAGTAGCTGGGATTACAGGTGCCCATCACCATGCCCAGCTAATTTTTGTATTTTTAGTAGATGGGGTTTCCCCATGCTGGCCAAGCTGGTCTCAAACTGCTGACCTCAGGTGATCCACCCACCTCGGCCTCCCAAAGTGCTGGGATTACAGGTGTGAGCCACCACGCCTGGCTGATTTCTTTAATGTTACAGAAACATCATTGATTATAAAGATAGGCAGATAAATTGGATCTCATTACAAATGGGAAGTTTTCTTCATCAAATGACATGATTAAGAGAGTGAAAAGGGAAGCCCCGTTGGATGAAAATGTTTACAGCACATGCACACACCACACTGCTTGTATCCAGAATCTGTGACAAGTCCATAAAGACAACACAGACAACCTAATGGAAAAATGGGCAAAAGGATTGAATAGACAATTCACAAAGGTGGGAGTTAGAAGTTGTTAAAAATAGGCCAGGCATGGTGGCTCACACCTGTAATCCCAGCACTTTGGGAGGCAAGGCGGGCAGATCATGAGGTCAGGAGATCGAGATCATCTGGGCTACCACAGTGAAACCCCAACTCTACCAAAAATACAAAAAATTAGCCAGGCGTGGTGGCAGGCGCCTGTAGTCCCAGTTACTTGGGAGGCTGAGGCAGGAGAATCGCTTGAACCCGGGAGGTGGAGGTTGCAGTGAGCTGAGATCACGCCATTGCACTCCAGCCTGAGTGACAGAGTGAGACTCTGTCTCAAAAAAAAAAGAAAAGAAAAAAGTCAAATTTTGGGAAGGTGGCTTTAATTATACAGTATTGATATAGTTTTTGAATCTTCCAAAACCTCCCCATTCAAAACACACCGAACAATTAAACCAGCAAAAGTCAAACACAGCACAAAGACAGTAAGACTAGAAGGAAGATTTCCCCTCCAACTCCAAAATAGAAGTGGAGGGGCGGGGACAAAGGCCATCATCATCACCCACCAGACCCACGAGGTCTCTGCATCTGCGCCGGGGAAACTGAGGAAGGTGATGAGGTATGATGGAGACGACTGGGAATAGCGTTCCCAGGAGAACTCCCTGAGGAATCCACTAGAGATCGAGCTTCAGCCAGCCAAGCAACTGGCGAGACATCAAAATGGGGACCAGGTTGGCCATTAAATATATATTTACTGTAGAAGTAACATCAAATAATAGTTGAAGAGAGTGTTTGCAGCAGCTCTATGCTCTGACAATCTGAGCACAATATGCCTCTGACAAATGTAAACACAATATATTGAAAGTTGAGGCAGGGAAACCTAATTTTTTTATTGCCAAATTAGGGATGTAAATGTAAAAAACAATAGGACATGTGAACATGTGAACAATTTTCATAGCACAGGTTAATGTAAATAAGCAATTGCACATACTGTAGGATTTTTTTCAATGATTATCTTGCCTTTTAAAGTTATTCCACTAAACTGATTCAGAATATCAGAAATGGCAACAACAGAAGAATTACTAGAATTTCAAGGACCTTGGAACATTGTACCAAAACTCAACAGAATCACACGAGCCATAAGAAGGCCGTGTTCCAAATGTGGCTCCACGTCAGAGTTGAGATCTTCTTAAACATGGATATTTTCTAGATGATCTTGGGCCTAAAGGGGCTTTCCATAACAGGTTTCATATAAAATTACCCTCATACTAATGAAATATAAAATCTAGCTCTTTAGATTTATAAAATGGATACTGTAGGAAATAAATTGTAAAGAACCTAAAAAAGAAAATTACTTTCTAAAAATAAAATAAGCAGGAGTGGGAGTGGTCTGGAAAGAGTATATGAAAAGCAGAGCAAGGCTGATGAGTACCTTGGAATGATTAGAAGGGGAAGAAAGGATATTACTTCAAATCAGCTGTCTTGGCAGGGGGCGGGGAATGGTGGAAGGAAAAGAATTAGCCTTAGCTAGTTTTGTTATTAATATGACTCATATCAGGACACCTACAGATGATAATTCAAAACAAGAGAGACCAAGGATCCTACTTAACGGCCTTAGTGTAAGGCAACCATTAGAACAAAATTAACCCCTGTCCCCTTTTTTTTGAGACAATGTCTCGCGCTGTCGCCCGAGCTGGAGTGCAGCGGTGCGATCTTGGCTCACTGCAAACTCCACCTCCTGGGTTCAAGTGATTCTCCTACCTCAGCCTCCCTAGTAGCTGGGATTACAGGTGCCCACCACCACTCCCAGCTAATTTTTTGTGATTTTAGTAGAGATGGAGTTTCACCATGTTGGCCAGGCTGGTCTCCAACTCCCGACCTCGACTTCCCAAAGTGCTGGGATTACAGGAGTGAGCCACTGCGCCCAGCCTAAAACCCTTTTAAAATACACAATGAATAGTAAGAGAGAGAGAAAGAGAGCGAGAGACATTACACAAATAAAATAGATTACGCAGTGAAAGACCACATATGTAATAAGGACAATCATTAACTCCATTTTGTCTCTGGTTCTGAGTGTTCTTTTGCACGTCTTCCTGTGCCACGTTTGGATGAGAGCAGGCATGCCCTCCTGCTAGAGGGAACAAAGGTTCATGGACTTGGTAGTGTGCAGATACTATTAATGCCAATTTTTGAGCACTAACCTTTTGACAGGCTGGTCAGATTCTTTATTTTTGCTGCTGTTGTTGTTGTTGTTGTTGTTGTTGTTGAGACGGAGTTTCACTCTTGTTGCCTAGGCCAGAGTGTGATGGCGCAATCTTGGCTCACTGCAACTTCCGCCTCCTGCATTTAAATGATTCTCCTGCCTCAGCCTCCTGAGTAGCTGGGATTACAGGCGCCCGCCACCACCACGCCTGGCTAATTTTTTGTATTTTTAGTAGAGACGAGGTTTCCCCATGTTGACCAGGCTGGTCTTGAACACCTGACCTCAGGTAACCCACCTGCCTCGGCCTCCCAAAGTGCTGGGATTACAGGCGTGAGTCACCGCGCCCAGCCTTGACAGGCTCTTAGTAAGCTTTAATTTTCTTACTATTTTTCCATTTAACAGACCACCCCAGAGGCAGAAACTATTATTTCCATTTGCTAAGTGAGGCATTGGAACTTAGGATATATATTCAATTTGACCATGATACCCAAGATGGAAAATGTCAGAGCCAAGATTTGAACTCACCTGTGTGACTTCAAAGTCCGTACTTATGGCCCACATGGCACGGCTTTGTTATTACAGTTGAGGAGGGGCCGTGGGAAATACCTGCTCCCTCACATATTTGATGAAGGTTTCATTCCGAATAGTTTTAGATTTACAAAAAGTTACAAAGATAGTACAGAGAGTTCTCGTATACCCCATATCTTGCACACGTATTTTTGACAAAGTCTACAGGGCAACTCGGGTAAATTTCTATGTGTATACACACATATAATCTTGATTTAGAATACATCAGAGTCTCAGATAGGGAATCACTGGTCCCAAATTGGGTATCTTGGAATACATGCCAGAAAGCAGCAGTGGCCAGGAACTTGTTGGGTGCTGGACTGAGATTTAGCTTGAGATTGTGGTTTCAGTTCCAGAGGCTTCCGTCTTCTCACAGTTTTTAGTGAAAACTTATTTTTGGCTCGCTTCTCCCTTTTTCCCTTGGCCCCAGTGACTCAGGCATAATCCATGAAGCTGTGGACAAATCCAGGTCACAGTTTCCAAGCCTGATCAGTCTGCTTTGCTCCAGCAAACAAGGCCTCATTACTGGGCTTAGACTTTCTTCTTTCCTTCAGGGTGAGTCTGTTCCCAATTGCTTCTGAGTTCCGCAGGTCTGAACAGGTACCTGGCAGAGCCACCTGATGGACTGGTGTGATAGCCCCTGGTTATTTGCATAAATTGGGTAAAGCTAATGTCTGCCATGGGGTGTCCAAGCTAGAGACAGATAGAAGGGAGGTTGGAGAGATGGTTACCTGCCTGTGTTCTCTAGCGCAATGACTCACGGTACTTCTGAACCCCATTAGAGAGCGGTATCATCTTCTCTCACACCATTTCTTCCCAGAACACAGTGTGACAAGTAGACTGAGGAGGAATGAGAATCAATGCCATTGTTACCCTTGGAGGGTCTGGTATCTTTGAAAGTATCTGGAGAAAATGCACTGGACTCCACCCACAGATGGCTTGGCAGTGAGCAGACAACACTAGGGAAGTCTATAGAAGGACACAGTTTGGCCTTATTCTCCTTTTTTTTCATATAAATGTATGGGGTACAAGTGTAATACAGTTACATGCATAGATTGTGTAGTGGTGAAGTCCGGGTACCTGAATAATGTACATTGTACCCATTGGGTAATTCCTCATCATCTACCCTCTCCTACCCTCCACCACTGTTCCAAGTCTCTACTGTGTCATTCCACATGCTATGTCCATTGAATGTTTGTGTTCCCCCCAAATTCATATGTTGAAACCAATCACCAACGTGATTGTAATAGGAGATGATGGAGGGGTTGCGGAGGTGAATAGATCACAATAGTGCAGCCCTATTGGAATTAGTGTCCTTATAAAATAGTCCCAAGGGAGCTAGTTCACTCATTCCACCATGTGAGGACACAGCAACAAGTCGGCATTCTACAACCCAGAGGAGGCCCTCACCAAACCTGGTCACGCTGACACCGTGATCTTGGACTTTCCAGTCTCCAGAACGGTGAGAAATAAATTCCTGTTATTTGTAAGCTATGGTATTTTGTTATAAAAGCCAGGATGAACTAAGACAGAAAGAGATGAGTTGGAGAAAGATGGCTCCATTTTCAAGCAGAAATTAGATTATAGAAAAGCTAGGGATTTCTAAGTGGGAAAATAAAATGGCTTCTCACCTGCAGTCCCTCAAGCCATTAAGGGAAATTCGAAGTAGTATATAGTCTCAGCAGTGCAGGTTTAATAAAAGGTATGGCTGTAGGACACTGTTAAGAGCTCTGTAAGATTTAAGGTGGTGCTTAGTAGATACTTTGAGCTACACAAAATAGCTTCTAAAAATTTTAGGGGACTTGTCCAGCAGATGCTTGCAACTCTCAAGGAAGAGAGAGACCTGTTCACAAAAGAATCATGGTAGACTTTTGGGTCATGGAGATCTGAACCAGTTTCATAGGAAACCTTTGAGGTTTTTAAAATAATCGTATTGTTAAAAGCACTACCACTCAGACTACAAGGGACTAAGACAAAATCATTAGAAAACCATTGCTCTCAAATTTCTGCAGACAGGCAGCAGGATGAAATACCTACTGTGTTAAAGGTTCCCAAGACATTTTTAGGCTCAAAGTTTTGCTAGGAGGGCTCACAGGACTCAGCATCTAGTCACACTCATGGTTCTGATTTGTTACAGTGAAAGGATATAAAACAAAATCAACAAAGGGAAAAGGTGTATGGGCAAAGTCTGGAGGAAACTAGGTGTAAGTTTCCAAAAGTCCTCTCCCGGTACAGTCACACAGGAATAACTTAATTCCTTCAGCATCGAGTTGTGACAGCCCATGTGAAATCTTGTTTACCAGGAAAGTTTGCCTGAGCCCAGGAGTTGAAGATTTTTACCGGAGGCCTGTCATATAGGCACTCTTTCTACCTAGCATGTGCCAAAATCCCAGACTTCCAGAAATAAAACTTGTATTCAGCATAAAGCGTACTGTTTGCACAAAAAGTTTAGGCACAGTGAGGCAGTCTCGTCATTTAGGGAAAATTCTGTATCGGTGTAGGGAACTGTGTAACATTCCAGTTCCCAGATGTCAGCCAAGGGCCAGCTTTGCAAGCAGGACTTTCTAAGGACTACAATCTCAGGCCCGCTATGTTATCTTTTCTGCACAGCTAATCAGATGCAAGCACAAACTTGATAGTAACAGAAATCTCGGTGATTTCCCAGGACTGAAGTTACTATGAGCTGAATGTTTGTGTCCTTCCCAAATCCATAAGATGAAATCCTAACTCCCAGGATAGTGGTGCTGGGAGCTGGGTCCTTTGGGAGGTGATTAGGAATTAGGGGCAGAGACCTCATGAACAGGATTAGGGCCTTTATAAAAGAAACTTTACAGCACTCACTTGTGGCACTGTCCATGGTCCTCTCCTAGTGGGAGCTGACTTCCTCCTAACTCAAGGGGTTCTGGTCTGTAAACTGGTTAGTTTTGGTTTTGGGATGAGAAGTCATTACTTTCCAGTATGGTGGTTCATAATATGTATCTGTTCCCTAAACCGAGAAGTTGTGTGCACTCTCTTGCTCTCTCACTTTCTTTCTCTTTCTGTCTCTCTCTCCCCTCTCTCCCCCTTCTCATCTCCTTCCTCTCTGTCTTTCCTTCTCGCACATACATCCACAAAGGCCTCAGTAGGCTGCCCATATCTTCCATCCTAAGAACACCATGCCTAGTTAGCCATTGCCAAAAACATACACATATTCCCTAGATTAGTGCTGATATAAATTGGCAAAAATATTTCAGTATTTTCACATGTATTTTATCTCCTCCCAGGTCAGATTTTGGACTTGACCTTTGGAGTACAGCTGGGATATGACTCTTACACTACCAGTATTCTAGAGGCAATGAGAGGCAATGGACTGTAGCTCTGCAAGATGTTCAGTAGAAATTATTATAGAAACTTCAGGCAAGGGGGCAGCAATTTCCTCAGGGGAGCTGGGGCTGTGACTGCTGGTCGGGAGACTCAGTGGGGCTCTGGGAAGTCAAGGCGCTCATATTTGTCAGAATCATTGTAATCTGTAAGGCCCTACTTTCCCCTCTTCATGTCTTAGTTTAAATATGAGAGACTTGGCAAAGCTGAGATTCAACTTGCTTTGTAATTCATAGTCACCCTGTCAAATTTGGTTCTGATCTCAGATATAATGGAAACAGATTTCCTTAGGGCAGAATAGATGTCAGCTGTTTCTCTGACTTCGTCTTCAACTAAGAATGGAAAGCCCTGAGCTTATTTGTTTTCTGTAGACTCTCCAGTGCAGTTAGAAGGCACCGTCCCACTCCATATAACCACCATAATGTTCTATTTTAAGAGCTTCTTGGGTTCCCAAAGACTTCCCTTTAAAAGGCATTTCATCAAAAGCAACTATAGGTGATAATTTCAGTATCTATTTGCCAATCTGTGCCCTGGACTCCCGGGATCCTACTTTCCACTGGTAATGTGGCCATTACTGCCTTTAAATACAAGCAGCAGAGACAACCCCTCCCAGATTTCCATCTTTATGGTGTGGTTTCCTGGAATCTTGCTTTCCCTCTATAGCACCTGCACTAGTCCAGAGCCAGGTGTCTGTGGTGTCTGTATTGTCAATGAGTGGGTGCTGGCTGGGAGGATGCTGTTTCAGAATTGCAGCTCACACATTTAATAGTAGGAGGGACACAGACTGTGTAAAGATACATCAATAATTCATTCAGGAAAAATATTCTAGAAATCAGCCACTCTAGCATTCCCCTTGAAATCTTCAGAAATCAGACTTTAACCTAGAGCCACTGTGGATCTTTTTGTTCTAGTGTTGTAGTTCCAGGGTGCAGAGAACAGCAGGAAAGACTGTGGAAAGCCTTGCCTTCTCGGGATGCTAGAGGCCCATCCTTGGACTTGGCACTGGACAAAGAAAATAACATTACACTCTTTATGAAAATACCACAGTATCTTAAGTAGTGTAGCTTTACAGTAGATCTTGAAATTAGATCATGTGAATCCTCTTTGTTCTTCCTTTTAAAGATTGTTTTAGCTAGTCTAGATCATTTTCATTTCCACATACATTTTAGAATAAGTCTCAGTCTTTAAAAGAAGATTACTATAATTTTGATAGCGATAAATTGAATCTGTAGATAATTTGGGGAGAGTGAACATTTAACACTGTTGAATCTTTCTGTCTGTCATTGTGGTATAAATCTCCATTTATTTAGGTTTTATTTATGTGTTCACAAACAAGCCCACTCCGGTCCTTCTCATACGGCCTCTCTGCAAAGCCACTTGAGCCCGGAGACCCGTCACTGCCCCCGCTTCACCATTGCCAGTGTCCTCATGGGAATGCCGCCCTGTGCAGCAGGACAGTCTCTCCAGGTGGCCCCAAAGCTGAGAGTCTAAGTGACAGGATGGTGCTGGGTTCCCATTAGTCTTCACCCCATCGGTCACATCATGTTCTGGACAGCAATGGGGAGACGGCTTCTCTCCTCACAGGGCTCAGAAGTCCTGTGAGATATTGGCTGGAGAAGATAGGTAGAAAGCCGCTTCCTCCATTTCTCCTGCCTCTGTCTCTGACATGAGTACCCCAGACTTCCTGGAAGGTTCTCCCCTCCCAATTCATGTTACTAACTCATAGGAGAACATCTTTAAACTTCAAAATTCATATTTCATAATTACTTTTGGTTCTTTACAGTCTTATTCAGCCACCTCTTATGTAAGGGCTTTTGTTTCCTTTTGCACTGCTGTTGATGGGAGCGTTCATGTTTTGTGGGCTGACATTGCGGAATGTATCACCTCAACCTTGACCACGGCTGGGAGATGGGAGGCTGGGTGTGGGGTGACCTCCTAGCCATTGTTCCATCAGCCATGTGGGTTTTGTAAAATGAATGTGATCTCTCCACCTCCAGGCCACCCTCTTGCTTTCCACCCCTCATGCCTTCCACTCCAAGAGCAAAGGGGCCATTTCTGTGAGATGTCTAATTTTTGAAGGCGCTGTGATTTCTCTTGATCCTCAGTATAGATAGGGCTGTTGCACCTTGCTCAGTTATCTCTGTGATTTAATGGATTTTTACATGCTGTTTTAGATCTCTGCACAACATGGAATACAAATACAACAACTATTCTGTCTGGTTTAAAGGTAGCATACACAATCTGTCTGATAATGTCCTTCCTGATGTAAGTGGATTTGAACCTCTTTAGATTCTGCTTGTGATTTTAAAAAATGAAAATATATTAATTTAAACATAAATAAAAGTTTACAGTGAAAAGTAATAATTTTCTGGCTGGGTGCATTGGCTCACAACTGTAATCCCAGCACTTTGGGAGGCCAAGGTGGGCAGATTGCTTGAGTCCAGGAGTTCAAGACCATCCTGGGCAACATGGCGAAACCCCACCTCTACTAAAAATACAAAAAATTAGCTGGGCTTGGGGGTGTGCGCCTGTCGTTCCAGCTACCCTGGAGGCTAAGCTGGGAGAATCACCTGAGCCTGGGAGATGGAGGCAACAGTGAGCTGAGATTGTGCCACTGCACTCCAGCCTGGGCAACCAGAGTGACACCTGGTCTCAAAAAAAAAAAAAAAAAAAAAAAAAGAGAAAGAAAAAGAAAAGAAATTTTCCTCCCCATTCTGAGTTCCAATACCTCCCACCCTGTTATCTATCTCTCCAGGAAGAATGACTATTATAATTTCTTGGGTTCTCTTCTAGAGATATTGTATATCTATCTATCTATCTATCTATCTATCTATCTATCTATCTATCATCTGATCAGTAGTTATATACATTTTTGCATATGTGTGTTTGTTCTGAGAATATTCTGATAATATTTCAATTTAATGCTTGGGTTAGTGTCAAGATGATTTGGAATGTGTATTTGGGCTAATACATATTTGAATTAAAGTCATGATATGGCCGGGCATGTTGGCTCATGCCTGTAATCCCAGCACTTTGGAAGGCAGAGGCGGGCAGATCGCAAGGTTAGGAGATTGAGACCATCCTGGTCAACATGGTGAAACCCCATCTCTACTAAATATACAAAAATTAGCCGGGTGTGGTGGTGCATGCTTGTAGTCCTAGCTACTGGGGAGGCCGAGGCAGGAGAATCACTTGAACCCAGGAGGCGGAGGTTGAGCCGAGATCACACCAATGCACTCCAGCCTGGTGACAGAGCAAGACTCTGTCAAAAAAAAAAAAAAAAAAAAAAAAAAAAAAAAGTCGGGATACATCTTTGGGCTGTTTTCTGGTCTCTGACTTTTTGTTTGCTTTGTTTTCAGAGTGACTTTTTTATCTTTTTAATTATAAATCTCTTTGTGGGAGGAAGGGAAGATTAAAAAATGCTACTGGAGGTGGAAAACCCATTTATCTATTTGTGTTATATCACACACTGTAGTTTTCTGAAATTGTATCTTTTTTTCATTTTCTGGATCTAGACTAGGGATCAGTAAAGTTTTCCTGTGAAGGGCAGGAGTAGATACTTTAGGCTTTGCAGGCCATTCAGTCATTGTTGTGACTCCCTAACTCTGACATTGTATCTAGAAAGCAGCCATGGACAATATGGAAACTACTGAGTGTAGTTATGTTCAAATGAAACTTTATGAGCACTAAAATTTGAATTCCATTATTATTTTACATATCACTAAATATTATTAGTCTATGTGTCTGTTTGTATTTTAAACATTTTAAAATGCAAAGATCAGTTTAGCTCATGGGATATGCAGAGCAAGGAGGTGGCTGGATTTGGCCTGTGGGCTGTAGTTTGCTGATTCCCGGACTACCTGAAAACTAATGAAAATCTGTATTCAGGCTGGGTGTGGTGGCAGCCTGTTACCCAGGCTGGAGTGCGGTGGCACGATCTCAGCTCGCTGCAACCTACACCTCCCAGAGTTCAAGCAATTCTCCTGCCTCAGCCTCCTGAGTAGCTGGGACTACAGACATGCGCCATCATGCCCTGCTAAGTTTTGTATTCTTAGTAGAGACTGGGTTTTACCATGTTGGCCAGGCTTGTCTCAAACTCCTGACATCAAGTGATCTGCCTGCCTCGGCTTCCTAAAGTGCTGGGATTACAGACATGAGCCACCACACCCAGCCAACTTCTTCATTCATTCTCTATGACCCTGCTCTGACCCCCACTTTTGGTGCTCCCTCAGTCTACCCTACCGTCTACCCTATATCTTTGATACAGTTTGGCTGTGTCCCCTCCCAAATCTCATCTTGAATTTTAGCTCCCATAATTCCCACGTGTTGTAGGAGAGACTCGGTGGGAGATAATTGAATCATGGTGGGGGTTTCCCCCATACTGTTAGTGAATACATCTCATGAGATCTGATGGGTTTATAAGGGGAAACCCCTTTTGCTCGGCTCTCATTCTGTCTTGCCTCCCACCATGTAAGATGTGCCTTTGCTCTTCCTTTGCCTTCTGCCGTAATTGTGAGGCCTCCCCAGCCATGTGGAATTGAGTCTATTAAACCTTTTTAAAATAACTTACCCAGTCTTAGGTGTGTCTTTATTAGCAGCATGAAAACAAACTAATATGATCTTCCTCCTTTCATGGAGGCTAAGCAGAGGGTCAGCCCCACTCACCCTTAGACGGACAGCAGTTATATCCAGATGCCACTAAAGATGCAGGAAGGGACTTGAGGGACTTTGTCTTCTTAGAATCCCCAGAATTGCTTTCAGGCCTCCATATGTGTGGGCCTTATTATTTTTACACTACTTTTATGCTATTTATGATGCCACTAGTCCAGAAAGGGCCCCTTAGAGACCTTACATAGTATAAAGACTCAGATTGGATAATGCCAGAACAGTTCATTCTGGGTAAGAGTTTTTAGGATCAAGATTTTCTGGATAAAAGTTTTCCTGTGGAAATTTCCGAAACTGAATAGTTAAAATAAGGCTATTTCTTCCAGGTTTGTAGTTCCAAAGATGAAGAACAATCAGGGCTTGGGGATGGGTGAATAATCTTCTGAAGAAGTGACCTGGCAACTCTTATAAAGGTCTGTGCCTCCACCTACACAGTCGTCACTGCTGTTGATATAAAATACAGAATTTATCATGAGCCATTCCCTGCTTAAACACCTGCCATGGTGCCCCATTCGAATCCAAGTAGGGTGTTTAAGGTGCTTCAGACTCTGTCTTGATCCTCCTTTTGCAGATTTCTCCCTGCCACTACCCTATGGGGAGTCTCTTGCCACATCCTCTCCTGCTCTAAATCTCTATTTAGAGCTTTAGATAGAGCTTTAGATGAGCTTTGGCTCATCCAGGGCAATGTGACTGCTGCTTCCTCTGCTTGGCTTGTCCTCTTCTCTCTGTTAACTCCTGCTCTTTGTCAAGATCTAGCTCAGATTATTATTTCCTCTCTGAAGACTCTTCTTGGTAAAGTTGCTGGCTCTGCACTGCTTCCTCAGATCTCTGTTCCCTTGTTACATGCTTTTTAATTTGTTTTATGGCTCTATCTCCCGAACTAGACTGAAAGCACTTGAGGATGGTGACCTTTTCATATTCTTCTTGTTATTTAGGCATGTAACACATAGCAGCTGCCCCATGATTGCTGGTCCCTTTTATTTTTCTCCTCCCCAACCACCCACCCTATTGTCAGACTGAAATAAGCCCAAAAGTCCACGGAAGTTGGACAGCTGTATTGACATCTGGGCTGTGTCCAGGATCAAGCTATCTCTTCTTAACTGCTTAGTGTGCTTCTAAGCATGGTTCAGGGAAGCCAGGACAACAGAAGAGCTCAGAGAAGGTGGCCAGAAGTCCTGGAATAGTCAAAACAATTCATGCTTCCCTGTGGTTATTCTAAGGAAGACCAAAACATCATTTTCCCCTGGGAGCGTCTCAGGGGCTGGCTTTGACTTGTTTCAGGAACAACTGTGCACACATGGCCACAGCCATTGCTTTGGCATCTCTTTCCCCTGGACAGGATTTCTCTCCTGGGCACATGTTAACACAAATACCATAGGCTCCTTTCGGCAGGTCCAGGAAGGCACCTATTTCAAAAGGTTGTTTTAGGAATGAAATTGGATACTGTTCAAGTTCTATCCACATTGTGACTTCATCCACTACTACCCACCCACCAGGTCCTAACGTGTGAACTCTCCCTGCACTCATGAATGCCTTGCCATACGAGTGTTGGTTGAATGGAGTATTGTTTAGAAGCAAATCAGCCTTCAGTGTGTACCATGGGCAGCTATTAGACATGAAAATCTGCTGGTTGCCCTATGATTTCTATGAACCATGGGGATCCCGACAACAAGGGAAAGATGATTCCCACAGAAAGAGGCTGGGCAAAGGCATTTGGTCCATTTGCATTTAAGGCCTAAACTTTCAAGAGCTGCCTTGAAGTGCTTTCAAGTGCTCACAGGCTCCAAAGGTCTAACCCTGAGTTTTCCTGCTCTTTGGATGTGCCCCCCACCCAGTGGGAGAGGCTCCCCACCTGGCTAGTTCCTCTATTATCAGATCAGCTGCACCCACCCAGTTCTTAACCTGTGAGTCTCAAGTCCCTGCCAGTCCACAAAAAAAGCTAATCACATCTTCCTGTGAGAGTCAGGGGGCATTTCACCCTCTTGTTACTCTTAGCTTGGTGCAAAAGTAATTGCGATTTTTGACAGTACTTTTAATGGCAAAAACCACAATTACTCTTGCACCATCCTAATACAAAGCCTGCCTTCCACAGCCTCTGCTGGTTCACCCTGCTCCCAAGTGGAATCCCTGTGGGTCACTGCATGGCATGCAGTATCCTCCTCCCTCAGGCTGTGAGTATAGGTGACACTAATTCTATGTGCTATTCATCTCATCTGTTCAGTGTCAGGTGTCATGTGTTCAGCCATCTCATACTATTTGGAGTGGGCAACCCGTCCTTCACTGATGGAGTGGACACATGATCAGAGAACCATCTCACCAAGAGAAAGGCCCTCTTGAGGCCTCCATCTCTGCCTGTCAGGTTCACACTAGGTCTTAACGATGCCAGACCTAAGTCCTTATGTCACTCTTCTCTTTTCCTTCTCTTATCACCTTTGCACCCTTCTCCCACCCACACATCTACGTACACTGGGCCCCTGACTTCCCTCTTCCCAGCTTCTCTGTCTGCTATTAACTGGCAGTTGCTGCCTAAACTTGCCAATCTCCCTGAGAGTTGTGAGAGGATAGCCTGGCAGCCTGTAGCTCTGTGCTGGGGGTGGGGAGGGCGGAAAGGAAGAGGACACCCACTTCCCAATATCAAGTTGCTGAGTAAAGTCTCCTTTGATGACAATGCAGCTT
Source organism: Chlorocebus sabaeus (assembly GCF_047675955.1). Lineage (NCBI taxonomy): Eukaryota > Metazoa > Chordata > Mammalia > Primates > Cercopithecidae > Chlorocebus > Chlorocebus sabaeus. The sequence continues at coordinate 29,170,451 of NC_132919.1, read as the reverse complement.
TGATGACAATGCAGCTTTGATGACAATGCAGCTTTGATGACAATGCAGACAATGCTAAAGTGGACTGAAATTTGTCTTCTCTCTCTCAGGCTGTGAGACAGAGCATAGAACTGGTGTCAGGTCACAGGAGAGTGATCCCCCAACACTCTGGGCCATGTTCCAACCCCACCTGCCCCAATTCCCATTGTGCAAAATCCACCTGCAACCTATTCCAGGTGGGTGGAGGATCTTCCCTCGAAGTTAATTCAGCTTCCTGGGATATAGAGACTGTGAGATTAAATAGGAGCCCCTAGTGAATGGGGACTGAATTGTACTCACCTTTTCCTCGGGCAGGCAGTTGGGGCTGCAGACACAACCCTCACACAGCAATGCACTGGGAAGGAGATCTTCTGGAGACACAGACTCAAGACAAGTATGTAATTCTCTGACCATGAAGAGGGATGTTAGAACCCCAGAACAGAGATAATTTTTTTTGCAGAGACACAAATACTTGTAAGGCAGGGTGTGGAGGCGTAAAAATTCAAACGTTCTCTTTCCCCTGTGACAGGGCCCCATTCAGGCTATAAGATATGGGGCTACCATATGTTCCCTGGTGGAGGTGGATATGGTTAGGGTGGGACCCAAGAATAAGGTTGGCAAATGTCTAGCTCCTGAAAATCCTTTTTTTTTTTTTTTTTTTTTTGAGATGGAGTCTCGCTCTGTCGCCCAGGCTGGAGTGCAGTGGCACAATCTCAGCTCTCTGCAACGTCTGCCTCCCGAGTTCAAGCAGTTCTCCTGCCTCAGCCTCCTGGGTAGCTGGGATTACAGGTGTGTACCACCACACCTGGCTAATTTTTGTTTGCATTTTTAGTAGAGACAAGGTTTCACTATGTTGGCCAGGCTGGTCTTGAACTCCCGATCTCAGCTGATCCACCCCTGCTTGGCCTGTCAAAGTGCTGGGGTTACAGGTATGAGCCACCTCGCCCAGCCTAAAAATCCAAATTTAAGACACAAATATTTTGGAAGAAGATGAAATCAGGAGCAAGAGAGTGAGAAGTGATTGTAAGAGTGCTGTGTCCTGACTCTTGTTCCCCCAGCCAGAGTCCTGGAATGGGCTGTAATTAGACCATGCCTTCACATTTGGGAGTCTTGGAGTAGAAGATTCCAGGTTTTTTACCTAGGTAGGGCCCTCAATGATAGAAAGTCTTATAGAAAAGTTCCACAGTGTAACCATGGTGAGGAGGCATCCCTGTATCAAAACTGGAGGTGCAGTGTGCCTAAACATGAGCAGGGCAGAGGCAGCTCTCCGATTCTCCATGAGCACCAAGTATCACGGGAGGGTCATCTCAATTATCTGATTCCCCCAAGAGGAAGACCGAAGTTAACTGAAAAATAGCTGATGGACTTGCAAAAGGGAGCCATGACCAGGACAAAAGAGCACTCCTTGCTTATGATTTCACCAGAGCATGCCTGAAGCCTGCAAAATTGTCAGCAGTCTAAAAGGTGGTTGTTTGTTGACTTCACATCTATTCTCGGCTGTAAAAGGAAATAGCACTACTGCTGTACAATGTAGACAATGTGGAAAAACAGTATGAATGGAACTCAGGTTATTCCTGGGGTCTCTCCTTGCTTTACTGTGTCAGTGTGTATAAGCTGGTGAAAAATGTCTATAACTCCGTACAGGTTGGGTCATCAAGGGCTCAGATCTCCTCCAGAATAAAAATCTGAGACACTTACCAGAAAAAATAGTACCAATCAGTTGAGAGGGTGGTTGAAGGCCAAGGGAACACGGATTGGATAAGTGGAGGCAGGAACTTGTTATAATAAGCTGCAGTCTCACAACCAGTTTCAGAAATAAAGACTCTCAATCTACTCACATTTCATTTTTATTTTGGGTATATGTTTCTGTAGTTAATCTTCTTTTCTCTTCCTTCTCCCATTTTCTCACTATTATAACCAGGTGGGTTAGCGGTGGTTGACTTTTAGTGTATTTCATGGGGTATACAATACCAGCACAGGATCACAGAAGAACAAGAGATGAAGTGGGCACTATCAGGAGATCCTGAACTTAGAGCTGAATGAAAATAGCAAGTGTTGGGCTGTCTCCCTCTGGGGACAAGATGAGTGGATTTTCAGTAGTACAGGGGCATATGCAGCAGTACCTGCATTGTATTAGGTAGGGTTTGAATCCAAGGGAATGTACATATATGCAGGGAGAGTTCGGGAATATTCCCAGCAGTGCTGATGCAGCCAAGAGTCCAGCAGTGGTGGTGAGTATGCAGGGTATTAATACAGCATTGGCACATGTCAGAGTCTTCTTGCTCTATGGACATAGCTATATTCTCTACTGCCAGATGCCTTTGTTTGCTGTCTATCAAACCTTCCTATCAATTTCCAAGCTACTCTTAATATTCTAATAAGTATGGTCAGTTTGCTATTTGCATAAAAACCTTTTGCCTGGTTAGCTCCCAGAGCTGTGAACTCCTCCAGATGCTCAAAGGGTGCTACGTTCTCACAGCCCTCCCTGCCCCAGAATCAGCTAATACTGGGAGTAACTGGAGAGCGTTCTGCTCTCACCATGGGACTTAGTATGGGTTGAGGAAGAGACAACACTGAAGCAGGAGTAAATACACAGAGAGTGTGAGCAACCGCAGATCATTTCTGCCTTGGGGTCTGCTCAGGCCCAGTCACACTTTTAGCTTTTCCATTTGACGGGGTGTTGCTGGACATGCCCTACTTCATGGCTAAGTGAATCTGATAACACCCAGCTCACAAGGGTGGTAATGGCACACATGAACAGTTGGGCATTGAGTCTTTTCAGAGTTTAGTAGCTGGTTCTACAAAACAGAGTAGGTACTTTCCACAGAGAGAACAGGGATTTGCTCCAAAACCCCAGGGGCTTTCACTGTGATTCTCCTATCAGGGTTTTCCAGCTCTATACAGCATTCCTGAGCAACTCCAGACATTTTGTGTATTAAAAACCTATTGGTTTATGAGGGCCAAGAGTCAGAGCTACACAAATTTCAGTCTGAGTCAACCAGAGAGACATTGATTTTTCTTGGCATAACTCAAAGCTAACATTTTGTTACGTTTTAGACCACAGGGATCCTTCATCTCCCATGGAGAACCTCCATGAGGTGGTAATTCCCTGAATTTTTATAAAATGTATCTTTCATCCCAAGAAATTAATGTATCTTACCAAAACATCTAGGGTACCTGCCTCATCTGCCTAATAAGTATGGCCCTGCCATACACAATGCCATAAATGTACTGGGTCAGAGGATATTCAATGGGACGGGGAAGTGGTTAACATCACTGTAATCTGGATTCTGTCATTGAGCCGCGGAGGAAACTGACCGTGAAGCAAGACAGCAAAAGTGCACTGACAGCCCTGCGAGGTGAAAGCACTTCACTTTCTGCTTCTGATGTTTCTGCTTAAAATTTCAAATATCCAGGCTGGGTGCTGTGGCTCACGTCTGTAATCCCAGCACTTTGGGAGGCTGAGGCAGGTGGATCACGAGGTCAAGAGATCCAGACCATCCTGACCAACATGGTGAAACCATGTCTGTATAAAAATACAAAAGTTAGCTGGGCCTGGTGGCGCAGGCCTGTAGTCCTGGCTACTTGGGAGGCTGAGGCAGGAAAATCGCTTGAACCTTGGATGCGGAGATTGCAGTGAGCTGAGATTGTGCCACTGCACTCCAGCCTGGCGACAGAGTGAGACTCCGTCAAAAAAAAAAAAAAAAAAATTCAAATATCCAGATGTATAACTGGCAACATTCCAGACACCAGGAGATGTGTTTATTAGCTCTAATAAAGAGAACACACCTTAAAGGGCAGCCATCATTAAAATTACCAACCAATAAAAATCACTGTTTCAGTTTTTGAGAAGGCCCAATAATAACACCATTTTATCACTGCCTGAGTTTTGAACCAAATGAGAAGCCAGACAAAGGAGTCAGCAGGAAAGGGACAAAATATTACCTTTATCATTGATAAAAATCTAACTTGGAGGATATAGCTAATACCTTCAGAAAATTTAGATTATAAATATTAAGACTCAGAATTAAACAGACAGTCTCATTCAGCAGTGTTAGACTAAGGCAGGATCCTGTTCCTTGAGAAAGAGAGGAGAACAGAACCTGTTCTTTGAGAAAGAGAAGGGAATAATGTGTGCTCTTGTGGTCAGCCAGCCGCCAGGTGGAAGGAGAAGGAAAGGGGCTTACGTAATTTACAATTACGTAAGTTACAGGAAGAAAACATAGGGAGGGAAGTTATCCAACTACAGGCATACCTTGGAGACATTGTGATTCAGTTGCAGACCACTGCAACAAAGCAAATACCACAATAAGGTGAATCACATGAATATTTTTTGGTTTCCCAGTGCATATAAAAGTTATGTTGACACTATACTGTCGTCTGTTAAGTGTGCAATAGTATTATATCTAAGAAATACTTTAGTGCTAAAACTGCTAACAATTATCTGAGCCTTCAGCAATTCTTTTGTTTTTTTTTTTTTTTTTGCTGGTGGAGGGTCTTGCCGCCAAGTTGATGGTTGTTGATTGATCAGGGTGGTGGTTGTTGAAGGTTGAGGTGGCTGGCTATGGTGATTTCTTTTTTTCTTTTTCTTTTTTTTTTTTGAGAGATTATCGCTTTGTCACCCAGGCTGGAGTGCAGTGGCGTGATCTTAGCTCACTGCGACCTTTGCCTCCCGGGTTCAAGCAATTCTCCTGCCTCAGTCTCCGAAGTAGCTGGGATTACAGGTGCGTGTCACCACGCCCAACTAATTTTTTGTGTTTTTAGTAGAGACAGGGTTTCACCGTGTTAGCCAGGATGATCTCTGTCTCCTGACCTCGTGATCCACCTGCCTCGGCCTCCCACAGTGCTGGGATTCCAGGCGTGAGCCACTGGGCCCGGTTGGTGATTTCTTAAAATGAGACAACAATGAAGTTTGCCACACTGACTCACCCTTTCTTTGAAAGATTTATCTGTAGCATACACTGCTGTTTGATAGCATTTTGCCTCCAGCAGAACTTCTTTCAAAACTGGAGTCAATCCTCTCACAGACCCTGTTGCTGCTTCCTCAACTAAGCTTATGTAATAACCTCAGTCTTTTCTTGTCATTCCAATAACGTTTGCAGCATCTTCACCAGAAGTAGATTCCGTCTCAAAAAAAAAACACTTTCTTTGCTCATCCATAAGAAGCAACTTCTTATTCATTCAAGTTTTATATAAGATTGTAGCAATTCAGTCACATCTTATTCTAATTCTAGTTCTCTTTCTATTTTTACCACATCTGCGGTGACTTCCTCCACTGAAGTCATCTACTAGGGCTTGAATAAACTTCCAAACTCCTCTTAATGTTGGCATTTTGACCTCATCCCATGAATCACAGATGTTCTTAATGGCACCTAGAATGGTGAATCCTTTCCAGAAGGTTTCAATTTACTTTGCCCAGACCCCTCAGAGGAATCACTATCTATGGCAGCTCTAGCCACCTTCATCAATGATCTTAGCTAAATCGTCTGAATAACTTGCTGCAGCTTCTCCATCAGCACTTACTGTTTCACCTTGCACTTTTATGTTACGGAGATGACTCATACATTTCTATCTTCTTTCCTTAAACCTCATGAGCCAATCTCTGCTCACTTCAAACTTGTCTTCTGCAACCTCCTTACTTCTCTCAGCCTTGACAGCGTTGAAGACAGTTTAGGGCTTTGCTCTTGATTAGGTTTTGGCTTAAGGGAATGTTATGGCTCATTTGATCTTCTATCCAGGACACTCGAACTTTCTCCATATCAGCAGTTAAGACTGCTTTGCTTTTGTATCATTCGTATGTTCACTGGCGTAGCACTTTTAATTTCCTTCCAGAACTTTTCCTTTGCATTCACAACTTGACTCTCAGGTGCAAGAGGCTTAGCTTTCAGCCTGTCTCAGCTTTCAACATGCTTTCCTCACTAAACTTACACTTTGCTAACTTTTGATTTAAAGTGAGAGATGTGAAACTCTTCCTTTCACTTGGACACTTAGAGGCCATTGTAGGGTTATTCATTGGCCTCATTTCAATATTTTTGTGTTTAAGGGAATAAAGAGGTCAGAGGAGAAGGAAAGAGATGGGAGAACAGCTGGTGTACAGAGCAGTCAGAACACACACAACATTTATGGGTTAAGTTCACTGTCTTACATGAGCATGATTTGTGATACCTCAAAACAATGACAATAATAACATCAAAGATCACTGAGCCCAGATCACCATAACACATAATAATAGTGAAAAGTTGGAAATCTTGGGAGAATTACCAGAGACACAGAGTAAACACATGCTGTTGGGAAAAAATGGTGCTGATAGACTTGCTCAATGCAAGGTAGCCACAAACCTTCAATTTGTGAAACAGTGCAGTATCCATGAAGTGCAACAAAGTGAGGTAACAATAAAATGAGGTGTGCCTGTGTTTATTCTCTCAGCCATTAAACCTAGAGTGAACCGCAGGTGTTACCATTCCTCCTGGAGAAGGAGGTCAGCAGTTAGCAAGGCCAGTCTACTTCCATCTTCATGAGGTCACTCATAGCATCTTTGGATATTCCCTGGAACCCCGAACAGTGGCTGGAAAGATTGTGCGCAATCCTTGGGAGAAATCTTGGCATGGTCGCTTTGGCATGGGAAGGGGCACTAAAGCCTGGAGCAGAAAAGCCTTGGGGTACCACAGACAGAGGCTGGGCTGTTCTGTGGTTTGCCCCATCCCCTGTCAAAATTGCCAGGAAGGGCGCAAGTAAGGACTTCACTTGTTTTAGCCTTTCCCCTAAATTACACGTGAGTAGCCACAGAAGCTGCTATCTCCAGGGGAGCATGAGCTCCTGGGGGCTTCTAAGACATCTGAGGATCATTACTGATGTCAAAGAAAGATACAAATTTCACAAGATAGTCTGGATGAATCAGATTTAATGAACCAAATAGAGCAAGACATAGGACACTGGGTTATAAGACGGAAGGCTTTTTGGTTGTGCTCTGTTCTTTCCTCACTTAGTTCCAGGAAGACTGTGGCTGTAAGGAAGACAGCAGCTGTGCCTGTCCTGCAGGGTGGGAATGATGTGATAACGTCACAGTGGACTGGAGAGACCAGCAATACCAGCGTGCGGATCTGCTGGCCAGTGAGGAGCCCTCATTGTCGGCAGGACTCCCATTTCTTCCTTCATTCTTCTGGGTTCTTCCCTCAGCTTCTTCAGTTCCACTCTCACTCTAAGTCCCCCATTTTCACAGGCTGGCCGTTGGGAGAATGTTCTGTCTGCTCTGAAGTCTGGAGAGTCTTGGCAGGAATGAAATCTGCATTGTCATAACCGCCATCTTTCCACCTCATAAGATATTATAAAATCTCTGCTCACAGCCAGCCATCTCCCCACCCCGCACATACCTGTTTTCACCCCGGAGCTGCTCCCCCATGGAGTCCCACACGGAGGGCATGTCTCCACCTGGAGGAGTGACCCTACTCTCCACATCCAGCTTCCATCAAACCCAACCCAATCTGATGAGAAGGATGAAAAATGCAGGGTGATCACTCCTGTAGGTCAAAGGAAGTGGCTCTGATGAATGCAGTGGGCACACCGCCTGCCTCTGTGTCAGACCATCCCCAGGCCTACGGCTGGGCGCAGACACTTCTTTGCTTTCAGCTGGAGCCCCTCAGCACACTCGATCCTGAAAGGAGGACTGTGAGCACAGGCCACCTCATCCTCACGGTGATGAAAGTCACCAGAATGAAGACTGTGCCTTCTTCCAGTTAGCCTTTGCTGGGCTGCACACACATGGAACAATTTGTACCCTTGGTGTCACCAGAAAGGAAGGCAGAACAGACAGTAGGGCAGGAAGTATATACAAATACAAGGTCTCCGGGGAGTGCCCCCAGGTGAGCCAGTTCCTGTTCCATCTCACAGCTGGTTTCTCTCTAATTACAGTAGTTTTTCCTGGAGATGTAATCGCCAAACATGAGACATTAAAGAACACTTTTTAGCACTTTGCTCATCCCAACATGGCATGGGTTTTCCTGGTACCTTTAGGAAAAGTGGCCAAAGAAATGAATTGTCTCTGTGTCATTTAGAACCTCAGAGTGAACGCGTAAGCTATGAAGTCAGGTGTAGTGTGCTGGGGCCCATCTGGGGCCGCCTGGAGGTTCGGTGACAAGAGGATTTGAAGAGCTTCTGGGAGAGATGGTGAATGTGTGCTTGGGAGCCGCTGACCAGTCCCCCAGCTGAGCTCTCTATGCAGGTATGAAATTCGGGCCTCCGCTCAACTGCAGAGACAGTAGCAGGTGGGCAGTGAAATCACTCCCTGAGAAGATGGGTGTTCAAAAGTTGCAAGTTGGCTGAGGGCCTAGAAGGTTGAGAGACAGGGTCCACCCTGGTGCCTGGCGGTCTCTGACCTCTGTTCTGTACTAAGAGGTTCCTAGAGAAAAGGCTGCTTGGGTGAGCTAAAGAGTGAACGAAATAACAAGAGAAGAACACTGAACTTTCCATACAAGCCTGAGTAGGATGCTTGTCCTCTCTCCTACCCAAATTACAGATCTCAGTGAAAGAGATGTGGAGGTAAAACCCCAATGACAGTCAAAGAAGGAGGTGAGGCTGGGCGCGGTGGCTCATGCCTGTAATCCCAGCACTTTGGGAGTCCAAGGCAGGCAGATCTTGAGGTCAGGAGTTTGAGACCAGCCTGGCCAACATAGTGAAACTTCCTCTCTACTAAAAATACAAAAATTAGCCCGGCATGATGGTGTGTGCCTGTAGTCCCAGCTACTTGGGAGGCTGAGGCAGGAGAATCACTTAAGCCTGGGAGGCAGATGTCGTGGTGAGCAGACATGGCGCCACTGCACTCCAGCCTGGGCAACAGAGGGAGATTCTGTCTCAAAAAATAATAAAAGAAAACAAGGAGGTGAATACCAAGCCTACTTTGTCCTTGGTGGTTGCAGCTGGGACAAGCACTCATGACCACCCATGGGGGCCTGGACAAGATTCCCTGGCAGCACAGAAATACTAGGCAAGCCAAGAGAAGGGCTCAGACTGGGCACCCCTGGTAATTAGCTCACATTGGCATCTCACAATCTTTGGTGGTGCTAAAGTTGCAAGCACCCAAGAAGGATGACTCAGTCTGAAGAAGGGACCAGGGCACCTGGAGGAGATGGAGCAGTGATAGCTGCAGGAGGCAGACAAATTCCTAGGCAGACAGGGGTGGGTCCCCAGTGAAACCCCATCCTCAAACCAAAGACAGTTTAAAGCCTGAAAGCCAAGCTATAAGCCTTCATAAATCCATGGACCAGACTGGGCACCTCTTTTCCCATTTGGCACACTTTCATCTAATTCATCCCCACCCTTCACCTATTTTACATATATCTGCACTTTCCTAATTGATTTTTTACACTGCCATGCCCACCCTTGAGTGGTGCCTTTGTTTTAGCCTTTTTTGCGTACTCACAAACTAATCAGCACACACTCCCCATTCTGAGCTCATAAAAGCCTCGGCCTCAGCCACACTGGGGGACTGCCCTCCTTCAGTTGGGAAGAGACCATCCAACTTTGGAGAAGAGGCTGACCTCTTGGGTCCCCTCTTTGCTGAGAGCTGTCACTCAATAAAGCTCTCCTTATCCTTTGGTTGTCAGCATAACCTCGTTCTTTTTGGATGTGGGACAAGAACTTGGGACCTGCCAAATGCAGGTGCGACAAAGGCTGTGACACTGTGGTTCTCTGCCCTCTGCTGGTGGAGGGCAGCCGCCCCATGTGACAGGAAGCAGCGGTGGAGCCCGGCCAGCCCTGGAGTCATGGACCGGAGTGGGATTACAGGACTAAAAGAGCTGTTAGCATGCTGTAACACCCCCTCTGGGGCTTCGGGTTTGCTGGCATCCCCGTTCATGCACTGCTGCGTTCCTCTTATCCAGACACTGGTGCCCAGGGTGGAAACTGGTCCTGGCATGCTCAATCCAGCTGCAGGCTAAGTGTGGATCCCACGGTGAGCATAGGATCTGAGCAGGAGCACAAGCCAAGCACAGCCCGCTGGGCTGATGGGTGAGGTAGCTCCTGCAGTGAGCCCAGGGCCAAGTGAGGCCCTGGCAGGGGTGTCACCAACCATGGAGGTCTCCAGCTGGTGAAGCAGATCTGAGAAAAATCCTGTGTCAGCAACACAGTACAGGACGGAGGGCAATGATCCCCAGGCAGCACAGAGGACAGCAAAGGACAAGCCCAAATCCAAGTCGAAAGTGGCTGCCTGGATTCTAGGCTGATGAGCAGCCTGGCCTTGGTGAGGGAGTGGGGCCAGGCAGGACAGCTCCAAAGAGCCTGCAGGAGGACCCTCCAGAGCACTGTCAGCAAGGGGAGGGCTCCCATGCCCCTCTCTAAAAGTGACCTAAATATGAGCATGTTAACTTACGTAACATAATCTTTAAAAGTTCATTTTTGGTTGGGCACAGTGGCTCATGCCTGTAATCCTAGCACTTCGGGAGGCTGAGGCAGGCAGATCACGAGATCAGGAGATCGAGACCATCCTGGCTAACATGATGAAATCCCATCTCTACTAAAAATAAAAATACAAAAAATTAGCCAGGCATGGAGGCAGGTGCCTGTAGTTCCAGCTACTTGGGAGGCTGAGGCAGGAGAATGGTGTGAACCCCGATGTGGAGCTTGCAGTGAGCCGAGATCACGCCACTGCACTCCAGCCTGGGCTACAGAGTGAATGAACTTGTGTGATGAAAAATTCAAACAATACAGATATGCAGAATGACCTTCCGGGAGATCATCAATATTAGTAGTTTGCTGTGTGTTTTTCTAAAGCCTTTTCCTATGCTTTTAAATATACACATGTTCATATAAATATTTCCTTTTTGCATAAATGAAGTGTTATGTATTATTTTGCTTTATATACTTAATTTTATGTCTTGGAGAACTTTCTAGGTTAGTGTCTTATGTTTTCCTTTTTAAAAAAGTAAGTGTCAGCTGTGTGTGGTGGCTCATGCCTATCATCCCAGCACTTTGGGAAACTAAGGCAGGAGGACCATCTGAGTCCAGAAGTTCGAGACCAGCCATTGGCAACACAGTGAGACCTTGTCTCTACAAAAAATTTAAAAATTAGCTGGGCATGTTGGCATGCCTGTCCCAGCTACTTGGGAGGCTGAAGTGGGAGGATCACTTGAGTCTGGGAGGTCGAGGCTATGGTGAGCCATGATCATGCCACTGCACTCCAGTCTGAGCAACAGCAGAGCAAGCCCCCGTCTCAAAAATAAAACAACCTGTTATCTAAAATTACATCATATGAATGGTTCATATTTTATTTGTCCAAACTCTAATTTTTGAACACTGAGGTGGCTTCTAGTCTTTTTGTTATCACAAACAATACTACACTGATGATTTTGTACTTGCTTCTTTGTCTATATACATCAGTATTTCACCAGAATGCCCATATGTGGAAATACAAAGGATGTACATACTGTACAGTATTGGGAAGATATTGCCAAGTTCTTCACCAGAAAGACTGTATCAACTTGCACTTCCACCCACAGTGAAGGAGACACCGATGTCTCACACATTCGCCCAATACATTTGTTACCTCGCTTTCCCAAGTTAAATTTGTAGCGGAATATTTCTTGCTGTGTATTCTTGTAGCTACTTCCCTGTTCCCCCTGGGAAAGGGGGCAGGCTTGAGACCTACCCCAACTGAGAATATCAAGCAAAGAACTCTCACAACAATTAGGTAAAGAAATTAATTAGCAGAAACTGTGTAAGACAAAAGCACCTGGTGTTTGCTTCTCCAGCATTTGCAGTTTCCAGTACACAGCACAGGGTATTCATGGCCTGTAGTAGTTTTGCTGAGGCACGCATTTCAATCCCTCAGCTGCAGGATTGCTGAGGAGGGAATGATAAGGACAACAGTTGACCTTTGTTAAGCATGTGCTTGTAGGTCAGGTCCCTGGCTTGCCCTTTATACTTATCATCTCCCTGAAGGCCCGCCAGCCTGTGGGGTCCTTTCCATTGCAATCCCCACGTCACAAATGAGGAAAGTGAAGCTCAAAGGAAGACCACACCTTGCAAATGCTTCAAGCCCACCTCAGACCCACTGATGTGGAATCTCCAAGGGTGGGGTTCCAGTAAAGCTCCCAGATGCTGTGCATGCATACGGAATGAGCAGATGCTCTATCGACTTCATAAAAGCTCTATTTCTTTGTGAAAAACAAAAAAAAAGTGCCCATTAAAAGGTTTCTAGAGCTCTGGTGACAATCACAAATTTGGGCATTTGGCAAGGTCTCGTACCAGATGATCATTTGAACGGGCCAGGTATCCACAGCAGCCATCTCACAGGTATAAAAGTTAACAGAAGACTGAGCGGACGTTGGGAATCCCTGGATGTCCTCAGTCCACACACCTCATCCTTCATATCTGGAGCCATCAAAGTTTTATTCCTTTTTTTTCAGACTGGCTTGTGAGACCTTAGGCATGAAATGTCTTCTGTGTTTAGACTCCTGAATATGCTGGAATTCTATTTTTCCTGGAATTTTATGTTGCAGAGAATCACTTCCTATTCCTGTCAAATCCAACGCCTAACTGCACACCCAGACCTTGATCAGATTACATCTTTGTCTTGTTTCATGAGAAACTGAGGATGAGCACCAAGATGTAGTGTCACCCAGCATGACAGTTAGGTCAGAGACAGTGACTTTTAAAAAGTCAGATGGCAAAGATCTGTCCAAGGAAGTCTCCTCAACACAGGTGGGGCTGTTTGCATTTCTGTGTTACTTAAAGCCTGGGACAGGTAATATTTTGAGGCATCTACAAGTTGCCTTCTCTTACTCTTCCACTTCCTTTTTTTAAAAAGTTGAACTAACAGCGTATTTTATTTCTCAGTAACTCCATGCACACTAATTAAACATGAGATGGATAGAAATGTTATTAATTGGAAAGCAAGACAGAATTCATATGATCCCGAAGACTGAGACACAAAGGGAGGTTGGAAAAGGACTTAGAGAAAATTTTATAGAGCTGCATTCATACTCTTTGTGATGGTTAATACTGAGTGTCAACTTGATTGGATTGAAGGATACAAAGTATTGATCCTGGGTGTGTCTGGGAGGGTGTTGCCAAAGGAGATTAAGATTTGAGTCAGTGGGCTGGGAAAGGCAGACCCACCCTTAACCTGGGTGGGTGCCATCTAATCGGCTCCCGCATGGCTAGAATATAAGCAGGCAGAAAATGTGAAAAGAGACCGGCCTAGCCTCCCAGCCTACATCTTTCTCCCATGCTGGATGCTTCCTGTCCTCGAACATCAGACTCCAAGTTCTTCACTTTCGGAACTCAGACTGGCTCTCCTTGCTCCTCAGCCTGCAGACGGCCTATTGTGGGACCACGTGATCGTGTGAGTTAATATTTAATAAACTCCCCTTTATATATATAGCTATTCCATTAGTTCTGTCTCTCTAGAGAACCCTGACTAATACACTCTTCTTCAGTTGCCTTTTCTGAGTGGAAACATTAAATCTTAGTGACTGGGTAAAAAGATATCACACACGGAGAACACTGAAATTGGAGATAGCCACATGCGTGCAAACAGGGCCTGCCCTCAGTGGTCTCAGGGCACAGGGAGGTGGCACAGCCTGCAGTGAGTCCCGGTGCCGCGGCTCACCAGCTGGATGCTCCATAACTCCTCTGGGCTCCATTTCCTCTCTGAAGAGGCCCGTGCATCTTGAACCGTGTGGATCCTTCCACTTTTCCTGTAGAGAGCCTCACTGGAAGAAGGTCATTACTGCAACCTCGCCAGTCACTCACAAGTGGTAAGAGCCTATTTACTGTAAATCTTAGGAACCAACTCAAGTCAAACCGAATGCCATTGTGATCATTGGGAACTATGATTAAATAGTCATTTTCTTTTTTTTTTGAGACGGAGTCTCGCTTTGTCGCCCAGGCTGGAGGGCAGTGGCGCAATCTCAGCTCACTGCAAGCTCCACCTCCCAGGTTCACGCCATTCTTCTGCCTCAGCCTCCCGAGTAGCTGGGACTACAGGCACGCACCACCACACACGGCTAAGTTTTTGTATTTTTAGTATAGATGGGGTTTCACCATGTTAGCCAGGATGGTCTCAATCTCCTGACCTCATGATCCACTCGCCTCCGCCTCCCAAAGTGCTGGGATTACAGGCGTGAGCCACCACGCCAGGCCTCTTTTTTTTTTAAATTTTACTTCAAGTTCTGGGATACATGTGCAGGTTTGTTCACAGGTGTACATGTGCCATAGTGGTTTGCTGCATCTATCAACCTGTCATCTAAGTTTTAAGCCCTTCGTGCATTAGGTATTTGTCCTGATGCTCTCTCTCCCCTTGCCTCCCACCCTCTGATAGGCCCCAGTGTGTGACATTCCCCTCCCTGTGTCCATGTGTTCTCATTGTTCAACTCTCATATATGAGTGAGAGCATGCGGTGTTTGGTTTTTTGTTCCTGTGTTAGTTTGCTGAGGATGATGGTTTCCAGCTTCATCCATGTCCCTGCAAAGGACATGAACTCATTCTTTTTTATGACTGTGTAGTATTCCATGGTGCATACATGCCACATTTTCTTTATCCAGTCTATCATCGATGGGCATTTGGGTTGGTTCCAAGTTTTTGTTATTGTAAATATTGCTGCAATAAACATACAAGTGCATGTGTCTTTACAGTAGAATGATTTATAATCCTTTGGGCATATACCCAGTAATGGGATTGATGGGTCAAATGGTATTTCTGGTTCTAGATCCTTGAGGAATTCCCACACTGTTTTCCACAAATGGTTGAACTAACTGACACTCCCACCAACAGTGTAAAAGCGTTCCTATTTCTCCACAGCCGTGACAATATCTGTTGTTTCCTGACTTTTTAACGATCGCCATTCTAACTGGCATGAGATAGTATCTGATTGTGGTTTGGATTTGCATTTCTGTAATGACCAGTGATGATGAGCATTTTTTCATGTGTTTGTTGGCCACATAAACGCCTGCTTTTGAGACGCGTCTGTTCACATCTTTGCCCACATTTTGATGGGATTGTTTGTTTTTCTTGTAAATTTGTTTAAGTTCTTTGTAGATTCTGAATATTAGACCTTTTTCAGATAGATAGATTGCAAAAACTTTCTCCCATTTTGCAGGTTGCCTGTTCATTCTGATGCTAGTTTCGTTTGCTGTGCAGAAGCTCTTTAGTTTAATTAGATCCCATTTGTCAATTTTTGCTTGTGTTGCAATTACTTCTGGTGTTTTAGTCATGAAGTTTTTGCCCATGCTTTAACATCAACCTTTGACTTTTAAATCAGTTTTGTGAGTCATTTACCACAAGCTAAATATGTAAACCATGACAAAAACAATTATTATCTTGCTCTTGCCTTTCTAAATATTCTGATTTGTAATACCATATAAATCATCAACATCAATTAACTTTCCTTCTTTTACTCTATTAGTAAAGTTGGCACAGATCTCTCCACAAAAATCCATCTCAGGATGCTGTGCCTCCCTCACTGTGCTCTGTGACAGGTGTCCCCATTTTTGGCCCATTTTTGTCAAAAGCCTAATCCACTCATGGCTTCTCTTGGCAATATGTACTTAATAGAGAAGATTTTGCTTTGCCCACATGTAAGAAGCAAAGTACATATAGACCAGAAATGTTCAAATTACAAATCACTTCAGTGTTTTGTACACTAAAAATGACAAGGGTTAGTATACAAGTAGCCTTTAAAAAAAAATCTGCACAAAGAGCTTTGTATTTACACTTGTTTAAAACTGTTGCTAATAATGTCTGTGTTAACAGTGCTCTGTAATTCACAATTGCTAACATGTAGAACCAACCTAAGGGCCCATCGACTAATGAGTGGATAAAGAAAATGTGGTATATATACACCATGGAATACTACTCAGCCATACAAAAGAACAAAATAATGTCTTTTGTAGCAAGTTGGGTGTAGCTGAAGGCCGTTATTGTAAATGAAGTAACACACGAGTGGAAAGCCAAAAACCGTATGTTCTCGCTTGTAAGTGGAGCTAAGCTATGAGTATGCAAAGGCAAACAGAGTGATACAATGCACTTTAGAGACTCAGTAGGGCGAGGCTGAGAGAGCGCTAGGGAATAAAACACTACACATTAGGTACAAGATACACTACCCAGGTGACAGGTGCACTAAAATCTCAGATTTCGCCACTCTGTAATTCATCCATGTAACAAAAACCACTGGTATCCGAAAAGCTATTGAAATAAAAATAAAAATAAAAAAAACAGTCAGTGCTGTAGGCCAGTGGTCCCAACCTTTTTGGCACTAGGGACTGGGTTCATGGAAGACAATTTTTCCACAGACTAAGGAGTGGGGGATTGTGTCAGGATGATTCAAGTGCATTAAATTTATTGTGCACTTTATTTCTATTATTATTACATTGTAATATATAATGAGATAATTATACAACTCACCATAATGTAGAATCAGTGGGAGTCCTGAGCTTGTTTTCCTGCAACTACATGGTCCCATCTGTGGGTGATGGGAGACAGTCACAGATCATCAAGCATTAGGTTCTCATAAGCAGTGAGCAACCTAGCTCCCTTGCATGCCCAGTTCACAATAGGGTTTGCACTTGTATGAGAATCTAATGCTGCGGCTGACCTGACAGGAGGCGGAGCTCAGGCAGTAATGTCAGCGATGGGGAGAGGCTGTAAACACAGATGAAGCTTCTTGCTGGCCCGCCATTCACCTCCTGCTGTGTGGCTCTGTTCCTAACTGGTCACGAACCAGTACCAGTCTGTGGCCCGAGAGCTGCGGACTGCTGTTCTAGACCATTGGTTGTCAGAGTCGGGAGTGCACAGTGCATATGCCAGTCATTCAGTGGGTACCAGTGAAACAGGAATAACAGGCTGGAAACAGCGCTCTGCCCCATGTGTGGAGAAGAGAAGTCCAGAGGGAACCCAGACAGCGTTTTCTACCTGCAACCAGCCTCTCCTTCACGGCGGAAGAGGGACTCTTCCTACAGCTGCTTTTTTCCACACAAAATTATATTCCAGGATAAACAAGCACCACTGTCACCTTACTTGAAAGAGAGCTTGGGTTCTAGTTTTGGTGTTGATCTTCTCACAAAATACCTATCAACCAAAAGACTTTGACCAATTTTGACATCTTATTAGACACTTCAAAAGCAACCCCCACAAACTGTCTTAAAGATATTTCCATTTTTTCCTAATAAAGTACAGATTACAACTCCACTATACGTACATGTTACCTAGTACCTTCCCTGGTTTTGCGTATTCAGTCCCTCATGAATATTTGGTAGTGATCTCTGTTCAGTCCTGATGTGAAATACGTGACTCCATTTAGATTCAGAGTGTGTAATTCCGTGTGAAAGGCTGACCATGAAAAGCCGGTCATGATTTTCGGTGTCTCTTTGCTGATCTCTGGCATTAACAGCTGCAAGTTTTCATCATCCTCTGTAAGGGCTGCCTGATCCTCTGCTTCCGATTCTGCCTCATTTCCATCCATGCTGTAGGCAGCATCTCCTCCTAGTGGTTGCAGTTTTCTCCCTTCCCCAGCAGCTTCCTCCTCCTGCCATTGGGAGAGGACAGGCTGGTCCTGCTCAGCGCCTCCAGTCTCCTGAGCTTCCTGGCTTACCAGCAGGGCAGCCGGCACCTGTGGGGTGTGGCCCAGTGCGGCTGCTTCCCCAAATCCTCTCCCACCAGAGGTGTGTTTTCCACCACCTGCTCCTGGCCAGGCTGCCCCTCCAAGGCTCCTCCTCAGTGACCACCTGAATCTCATTGGTTTCCTCTTTCTCACTTTGTCCCTTCAAATCTAAAGCCACCTCAGAACTGGGGACGGGTGTCTGGGACTCATTATTGCCAGGCCTAATTCCCTACCCCGGTGGCACCTTAGCCGGCATTCTGCCATCCAGGCTGAGGCTCGGTGAGGGCTTGGAGCTGCTGACTCTGGTCTTTTTCTCCACTCAGGTGTCTGGAAGGTACAGCTTCATTTCCCTTTTTGGTGACCTCTTCTGTGGGCTCCTCACGTGGCTCCTTCGCTTCCTTTGTTCAGTCAATGCACTGCGTCAGATGCATCGCTCTCCAAGTTGGTCTGGCCCTTCTGAAACTGGAGGCCATCCTGCTGCAGCTTGCTGTAATTCCTGTGTATCCTTTAGCTCGTCTTGCAGGACTCCTGTGAGCCTCTCACCAAAGTGATGTTCTTCACCAAAACCCCCTTTTCATCCTGGGACAGCTTGTCGGTGCTCTCCAGCTAAAAGCTGTGGCTGGACTGAATTAGCCTGAGCTGATCTCATTGCTTTTCCAGCCCTCCCTGGAGCTCATTCTTTTTCAGCTGCACAGCGCCCCTCTCCATGGCCACCCTGTGGACCCTGCCTTCCAGTTCTTGATCCACACCTGGGGGGGGGGGTTCGCAATCTAGTAGTTGAAGCCCACTACAATGACACAGGTCACAAGGGAGGCCGGCACAAGGGGTGACTTCATGCAGTGATGCCTATTTCCCAATGCCATCATCTCAAAATCAGGGCTCAGAATCCCCTGACATAGATTGAGAATTAATCATTTCTGTAAAAGCAACAGCAAATATTCAATCCTTTCATATCACATTAGAAAGAACATAGCTCCTATTATTCCCCAGAGAGGGTTTCTTGATTTGATTCCTAACAAGGGAATGTTCCCGTGCCTCCCTGCCCCCTTTGACATTACTAATGACACCCAATAAAAGCCTTTCTCCAGCAAAGCCAGAAACCCATTCTGGAGGTGAATGTGAATTCACCACAAGCAGCATCATTGCTCAGAGAACCTCCCAGCAGCACAAGTGTCCCCTGTCCCTGGCTTTCTAACCTTCACTCCCACTCCCCTGTTTTGCGGGCAATCAACATCCACGCTCACTGCCTGCAGGGGAGGGTGGGTAGAGTTTAAACTAGCAAGTCAGTTGAGTTCCTCAGTACTATTTTTTTAAACTCATAACAGACAAAATAGTTCTGAAAGTGCATTTCAGGATCTGGACTTTTTGAGAGAAAAGGATTTGAGTGTGGGAGGGAGAAGGTGCTCCTAAGGTTAAACCCCCAAAGACAATGGGGATAGGGATGATACCATTAGTAATATACGCATTTTTAAATTAGTGATAATTTTTAAGAGCTAGTTTCCCACATACTGAGAGAAAATCAGATAGACATTCATGGGAGAATAAAGTGAAAGATGCGAGCCAGAAAGCTGGACATCTGAGAATGACCCCAATAGGATGCCATCCTGCCTGGGAAGAGGGAGGACTGTAGGTGCAGGGGGCAGGAGGGAGGTGTGCCCGGAAACACCACCAGTCTTTCCAAGAAGCCCCTGGCCTGGTAGACTCAGAGAAGCTTAGGGTGGGACACGGGACAGAGTCACAGCCCTGACCCAGGAGGACATGGCAGGACAAGTGACCTGGCAGTGACCAGAAAGGTTGAAATGCACCTCATCAGTGGCTATGAGGGGTCAGGGGTCAATCATGAGTGAGAGTCCTCTATCCTCTGACAGCTCAATCACACTCCAGCCTTCCAGAATGCCTGGGCCCTGGGAAGAACTGGAGGAGAGAAGAGGAAGAAGAATGGGAGATGGAAGATTCTCAACTGGAAAAAAAAAAAAACAACAAGAAACTTTGTTTACCTTGTTGGTCAGATTAAATTTCTGCCACCAAGAGAAATTGAGATTGAAAAACTAAATTTAATTATGGAGAAAATAAAATTACGTTTTTTTGCACAACAAAGTCAATGACTATGAAATTTATAAGCATCACGTGAAACAGGCAGTTTTACGAAACTTACCAAGGATGTTTCCAGCAACCCCTTGTTTAGGGAACAGAGTAAAGGGGAGAGAAGGTAGCATTTTCAAACCTCAAGAAAGTGTTCTATGTCATAATTCAATTTGTCCCAGAGCACAGCTGTCAAGAGCTTTGTAAATCTAGGCCTGTAGGAGGAGAGGGCTAAAGTACTTTCAGGATAAAGGCTAGAAGCCTAAGGCCCTGATCAGTTGGGCAGTCTCCACTATTGCACATTATTGCATTTGCTATTCCGTTCTCTGACACTTCTAAAAGGCTGGGGAATCTCCAGATGTGTTCATAAAAGAGTGGTAGCAATTATTCATTGCTTCTAGGAAAAGAAACTGTATATGTTACAATAAAGTTGGTCCTTATACAAATGGAGTCTTTCCCTGTTCAGTGCTGTGAAGCCAAAATATACAAAACCAAAAGCAAGTGTCAAGTAGGGCAGGCTGTATTCCATGGCCACGGTATTAGTGAGGGTTCTCTTAGAGGGACAGAATTAGTAGGATAGATAGATGATAGATAGATAGATAGATAGATAGATAGATAGATAGATAGATAGATAGAAAGAAATAAAGGGAATTTATTAAGTATTAACTTACACGATCACAAGGTCCCACAATTGGCTGTCTGCAAGCTGAGGAGCAAGGAGGGCCAGTCCGAGTCCCCAAACTGAAGAACTTGGAGTCAGATGTTCGAAGGCAGGAAGCATCCAGCATGGGAGAAAGATGTAGGCTGGGAGGCCAGGTCCACCTCTCTTTTTCACATTTTCCTGCCTGCTTTATATTCTCTGGAAGCTGATTAGATTGTACCCACCAGATTAAGGGTGGATCTGCCTTCCCCAGCCCACTGACCCAAATGTTAATTTCTTTTGGCAACACCCACAGACACACCCAGGATTAATACTTTGTAACCCTCAATCCAATCAAGTAGACAGTCAGTATTAACCATCACAAGTCCACCCCTTGTCAACTTGAACCATACACATCTCCTGAGATTATACATAATCTTCAAATAAAGACAGTAATGAGGTCATAATTATGTGTAACATAATACAATTATCTTTTCTACCATCAGAAACACACCAATCCCCAACCCAAATACTATTACATAAAGTGAACAACACTTAAATGCTGATACGAAGCCAGTAAATCTTACGTCACATAATAAAGGAAAAGAAAATAAAATGAAGATATTTTCTTAATACAAGTCTATACATGCACAAACATGTTTTTAACAAAAGAAGGAGGAAATGCTCATGACAGTTACAGACCTCATTTTTGCAGCTGGTCACATGGTCGTGGCTGGTATTGATGACTACCTTCTTCTACTCCGCACTCTGTATTCCCTTTGCTTTCAGCAAACACCTCAGTAGGTCTTGTTTTTGCTGTTGTTGTTGTTGTTTTGTTTGTTTGTTTGTTTTCCTGGTGGAGTGACCCAAACCTTCATTCCTGAAAGTTCTGAGTCATTTGTAGTCCTGCCTGGATTGGGCTGTTGTAGTTTCCCATTGACGTTAATCACAGGGCATGGTAATACTAAGAGACGCCCAATGGATCTCCTGTATTCCATGCATACTCCTCCTTACCTCTGTTGTGGAGTAGTAGTCTGATTTCATCTTGATAGTCTGGGTCAATCACCCCAGCCAACACTGTAACTCCCTTCTTAGCCTGTTGACTTAAAGTTAGGAGGAGCCCAAAGTGTCTTGGTGGCAATCTTAACTTCTAGTTTAATGGAATTGTCATTGTGTCTCCTGGTGGCAGCGTTCCTCGCTGTGGAACTAAGACCTCTAGGCCAGCAGAACATAATGTTGTAAGGAAAGGAAGCAAAAATTTTGCTAGTGGATCACTAGGGGTGATGGTGAGTGGTGCCACTTCCACTTCCATCCCTTGATTCCTGGACCCGTGAATCCTGGCTAAACAGTACCATATATTGGAGGCTGATTCAGCACATACATGGCCTTCCAGAGAACTTTGCCCCAACCCTGCAAAGTATTGTCAACTAGTTGACGTTGTCATTGTGACTCCAAAAGACCATTCCACCGTTCTATCAATCCAGCTGCTTCAGGATGATGGGGAACATGGTAAGACCAGTGAAGTGAACTAACTTTCGTTAGCCGTAAAGTGAGTGCCTTTGTCAAAGGCAATGCTGTGTGGAATGCCATGATGGTGGATAAGGCATTTTGTGAGTCCATCGATGGTAGTCTTGGCAGAAGCATTGCATACAGGATAGGCAAGCCCGTATCAGGAGTAAGTGTCTATTCCAGTGAGGACAAACCTCTGTCCTTTTCATGATGGAAGAGGTCCAATATAATCAACCTGCCACCAGGTGGCTGGCTGATTACCCCGAGGAATGGTGCCATATCCAGTTCTCCGTGTTGGTATCTGCTGCTGGCAAATTGGACACTCAGCAGTGGCCATAGCCAGGTCAGTTTTGGTGAGTGGAAGTCTATCTTGCTGAACCCATGTGTAGCCTCCATCCCTGCCACCATGACCACTTTGTTCGTGGGTCCATTGGGCAGTGACAGGGATGGCTGGGGAAAGAGGCTGAGTGGTGTCCACATTACGACTCATCCTATCCACTTGATTGTTAAACTCCTCCTCCGCTGACGTCACCCGTTGGTGAGCACTGACATGGGATACAAATGTCTTCACAGTTTTTGACCACTTAGAGAGTTCCATCTACATACTTCTTCCCCAGATTTCTTTGTCACCAATTTTCCAATCACGCTTCTTCCAAGTCCCTGACCATCCAGCCAAGCCATTGACTACAGTCCAGGAATCAGTATATAATCGCACATTTGTCCATTTCTCCTTCATGCAAAGTGCACAACCAGGTGCACTGCTTGAAATTCTGCCCACTGGGAAGATTTGCCTTCACCGCTATCCTTCAGGGATGTCCTAGAAAGAAGCTGTAGTGCTGCAGCTGTCCGCTTTCAGGTGGTGCCTGTGTATCGTGCAGAACCATCGGTGAACCTGGCCTTAGTCTTCTCTTCCTCTGTCAACTGATCATAGGGAACTCCCCATGAGGCCATCGGTGAAGGCTGGGGGAGAGAAGGCAGGTGGTAGGAGTGAAGACCATGGGCATTTGAGCCATGTCCTCATGTAACTTACTTGGCGTTCAGGACCTGCTCGAGCCTGATCACGTATATACCACTTCCATTTGATGATGGAATGCTGCTGCGCATGGCCCACTTTATGGCTAGATGGGTCAGAAAGCACCCAGTTCATGATAGGCAGTTCAGGTCACATGGTGACTTGATGACCCACAGTCAAACGTTCAGTTTCCACCAAAGTCCAGTAACAGGCCATGAACTGTCTCTCAAAAGGAGAGTAGTTATGTGAAGAAGATGGCAGGTCCTTGCTCCAAAATCCTAGAGGCCTCTGTGGTGATTCACCTATGGGAGCCTGCCAAAGGCTCCAAACAGTATCCTTATCTGCCACTGACACCTCAAGCACCATTGGATCTGCTGTGTCATGTGGTCCAAGTGGCAGAGCAGCTTGCACAGCAGTCTGGACCTGTTGCAGAGCTTTCTCTTGTTCTGGACCCCATTCAGAACTGGCAGCCTTTCGGGTCACTCGATAAATGGGCCAGAGTAACACACCCAAACGAGGAATGTGTTGCCTCCAAAATCCAAATAGGCCCACTAGGCATTGTGCCTCTTTCTTGGTTGTAGGAGGGTCCAAATGCAGCAACTTATCCTTTGCCTTAGAAAGAATATCTCGACAGGCCCCACACCCCTGGACCCCTAGAAATTTTACTGAGGTAGAATGTCCCTGAATTTTAGTCAGATTTATTTCCCATCCCCTGGCATGCAAATGTCTCACCAATAAGTCCAGTGTGTTTGCTACTTCTTGCTCACTGGGCCAATCATCAAATGTCATCATTGTAATGGACCAGTGTGATATCTTTTGGAAGCAAAAAGAGATCAAGGTCTCTCTGAATAAGATAATGACCCAAAGTCAGAGAGTTGATACACCACCGAGGTGGGACAGTAAAGGTATATTGCTGGCTTTGCCAGCTGAAGGCAAATTGCTTCTGGTGGGCCTTATGGACAGGAATGGAGAGAAAGGCATTTGCTAAGTCAATAACTGCACACCAGGTACCAGGAGACATGTTAATTTGTTCAACCAATGAAATCACATCCAGTTTCATTGGAAATCAGCTGCAATTGGAGTCACCACTTGGTTAAGCTTACGATAATCCACTGTAATTCTCCAAGATCTGTCATCTGCACGGGCCAAATGGGAAGCTTGAATGGAGATGTGGTGGGAATCACCACCCCTGCAGCCTTCAGGTCCTTAATGGTGGCACTAATTGCAATCCCTCCAGGGATGTGATATTGTTTTGGATTTACTATCTTTTCTAGGTAGAGGTAGCTCTAATGGTTTCCATTTGACCTTTCCCACCATATTAGCCCTCACCCTACCAGTTAGGGAGCCAGTGTAGGGGTTCTGCCAGCTGCTGAGTATGTCTATGCCAATCAAGCATTCTGTCACTGGGGAAATGACCACAGTGTGAGTCCAGGGACCCACTGAGCCCACTGTAAGTCGGACCTGAGCTAAAACTCCATTAATTACCGGACCTCCATAAGCCCCTACTTTAACTGGAGGACCACAGTGACATTTTGAGTCCCCTGGAATCAACACCAAATCAGAGCCAGTGTCCAGAAGTCCCCCAAAAGTATGATCATTTCTCCTTCCCCAGTGCACAGTTACAAAGATTCACTGCCTAAATTGTCAGTAATGTAGTGGGGTCCTTCCTTAAGGGGACCCAGCCTCCCCTTCATTCAAAGGGTTCTGGGTCTCTAAACAGGCTCAGTCCTGGAAATTGATTGAGGGGTCGTGATTCTGTGTTTTTATGATTCAAATTAGACTTTTGTCCATTCGACCTGCAAGTTCTCTGTATAATTTAAGTAGGAATGCAGTAGGCTTCCTATCAACTTCACGTCTAGAACACTGAGATTAATTAACCAATGCCAGAGCTCTACATGAATCAGATCATTCTGATTGCCACTTTGCCTCTACTGCCAATTACGGTAGCTATGCCCACCTTGCCTTTGATGGTTGAGTGCTGCCACTTAGACCTTACTACCTTGGGATCCAATTATTCCCATTGTATTTACATTTTGTAGTTGAGTGACTGCAGTTCCCACCATTAAATGTGACATACAGAGAAGAGCAATCACAGGGCTCTTCAAAGATGCTGGTGCTGCACTCACATGTCTGTTTCTCAAGGCATTGGTCAAGGGTATATCTTCTGGACCCTACCCACTGGGACGAGTAGGTCTAGAGTGACTAATCCACTCCACCATCCCAATCTCCTTAAGCCTTTGGATCCCTTCCTCTACATTAAACCATGAGAGCTCAGGGATTTACAGCTCACTCACAGTGGACCATCTTTTAATCCATATTTCAGCTAACCAAGCAAATAAACTATTAGAATCATTTTTAACTCCCCAAGCTGCAACATTAAATGCAGAGTCCCTGCTTAGTGGGCCCAAACCAATAAATTCAGCCTGATCCAACTCTATGTTCCTTCTACCATTATCCCATACCCATAATATCCATTCCCATGGCTGTTCTGCAGATTACTGTTTTTATAAATTAGAGAACTGAAACAGTTCTCTTGAAGTGCCGTGCACCTCCTCATGGGTCACACTCTGAACCTTACCTCCAGGGACCCACCGGGACTTTAGTTACAGGTCTAGACTGTCATCAATGTAATGGACCAGACTTTAGTTACAGGTCTAGACTGTCATCAATGTAGTGGACCAGGAAACAGGGGTGTTGGGGTGGCTCTTGAGGATAATCAATATTATTTTGCCTGGCAACTGCCTCAGGGAAGGCCATCCCTGTTGCCTCAGGCAGCACAGGCTTTATCTCCTCAAACAAAGGAGGAAAGGCTGATGGCAGCATGGGTTGGGGAGTGGATGTTGCCACTGTTGGAGATGGGGAAGCTGTTCCTTCAGCAAAAAAGGTACATCAGAGTTTACAAACTCAGTGTCCCCAGCTTCATCTGGGTCGTCCCACATTTCCCCATTCCAAGTTGCAGCGTCCTGTTATTTTCCAATCAATGCCCTCACTTTAACAGTAGACACCTGGTGAGGCTATACCTGCACGTTTTGTTGCAGGTCAGCCACTTGCATCATAAGAGTTTGTGTCTGTTTTTTCACAATTTCAGCTCTTTCTGTACAGGAGATGAGGGTCTCACTCAGGGCAATCTTAGCAGATTTGTGGCTCGGTATCTGCTTCTGAAGCCGGGAGACAAAATCCCTGAGTTCATCATTTTCTTTCATCACTTTGTCTATTGAACTCAGGAGCAACCAACCAGCTTCGTTATGTTCCTTGGTTCTCCACATATGGTCAAAGTATTATGTATAGAGTCACTAAACTCCTTGCCACTCACAAGAAGTGAATCAAGCATGTCAAATGCACTTACTTTGCTTAAGTCTCTAAACAGTTCACACCAAGGACTATCAGTGCTCTCCATACTATTAGACGTAGAGTCCTTAGCATTTTGGGGTCTAACCATATTAAGCAGCCAACTCTAGAAACCCCAAAACCATTGAAAGAACTCCATCCTTAATATCCTGTTTCTCTAGAACCACTCCAGTACCAAAATCTGTGTTAGGGTTCTCTTGGAGGGACAGAACTAATAGTATGTATATATAATAGATATATTTATATATTATATATATGTATATATATATAAATATATATTATAGGATATATAAATTATATATATATAAATATATATGGGATATATTAAGTGTTAACTTACACAATCACAAGGAAACATACAGCAGAGGAGAAAAATGTAAGCTGGGAGGCTAGGCCCATCTCTCCTTTTCCAAGTCCCTACCAGAAAGACAAGAGGACCCCCAAAGGAAATGAATCAGGAGTCACTGTAAATAACAAACGTCTCCCTGAGGATCCCAGGGACATAGGCTCCTGAGATTTAGAAGCAACTAACACAGCCTGAAGAAATTATTTCCCTGCAGCTGTGCTGGTCTCCCAGTTGGGAATGTTTCCATAGAAGGGGAGAGTCTCCCAGACCATCCTCCATCAAGTCCCATCAAGCCCATCTTCCCTGAAAAAAATTAATTTTGATTTTCTCATTCCATATATATACATATATATAATATATATATATTTTACATATTTATCATATAGAGCCATCCTTTGGTATCCACAGGGGATTAGTTCTAGGAATTCTCATGGCTTCCAAAATCTACACATGCTCGAGTCTCTGACATAACATAGCATAGTATTTGCCCATAACCTATGCACATCCTCCCATATACTTTAATGTCTAGATTACTTAGAATACCTAAACAATGTAAATGCTATTAATAAATGTAAATGTAGATGGTTGTTATACTGCATTGTTTTTTATTTGTATTTTTTTAGTTTTCAGTTTTTGAGACAGGATATTGCTCTAGCGCCCAGGATGGAGTGTAGTCACGTCATCTCAGTTCTTTGTAACTTCTGCCTCTTGGGCTCAAGTGATCCTCCTGCCTCAGCCTCCCAAGTAGCTGGGACTACAGACATGTGCCACCTCACTCAGCTAATTTTGGTACTTTTTTGTAGACAGGGTCTTCTTATGTTGTTCAGGCCGGTCTCGAATTCCTAAGCTCAAATATTCCTCCCACCTTGGCCTCCTAAAGTGCTGGGATTACAGGTGTGAGCCACTACACCTGGCCTATTGTGTTTTTTTTCCCCTAGATATTTTCCATCCATCGTTGGTTGAATCCACAGTTGTGGAACCCACATATACAAAGTGTTGATTGTATCTAAAAATGAAACTATTTAAAAGGTAGAAAAACGCAGCCACGATTTTGTCTCTTAATTCCTTTCTTCCATTTTCCTGTCTGCTAGACTCAGTGGTAACCCAAGAGGGAAGGAGTTTAGACGGGAGAACAGGTAGAGATAAGTGGGAAAGAGACGGCATTAAGGCCCTCAAGTCTGTAAAGGGTGAATGCAGACTGCAGCACAGGACTGCCACCTGGTCGCTGGTCTCAGCCTCCAGGAAGAGCTGTGGCTTTGTCACCATCCTCAGCTCGTCTTGCTCCCTTGATCCCTGCCTCAGTTTGCTCGGCTCCTGGCCTCCTTGGAGGAAAATGCCTGTGTCAATGGGAGCATGATGGAGGGTTCCAGGTTGAGGTGGGATGGGGGATAAGGACATGTTTGCATGAATGTGTCCTAAAGGAACATGTACATAAGGAAATGGACTCCCATCTGGAGAGTGAGCTGGGGGAGGCGGGCACTGCAAGGAGCAGGAAGACAGGCCGGATGTCTAGAGGTTGCTCCATAATCCCTAGTTCCTTTCGAGTGTCCTGCTTTGTCTGTTCTGGCTTTCACCCCCACCCAGAAACCTGGAGAAACCTCAACTGGAATGTCCAGTGAGAAGATTCCAGCTCTCTGGGCCCAGGGTGAAAAAAGGAAGTTGTATGAAAAGAGGAGAAAGGAAAAAAACAGTCTCATATTGTGCAACAGGTGAAGTCCCACGTTGCCCCACTTCGAGGTTTCCATGCTGCCGTTTGTAATTCCTGGTGAAGCATTTCTTCATGAGGCTGCCCAGGCTTCCTGCGCCTTCCCTGGTGGTCCTGCCTCTGTGGAGCTGAGCTCCTCCCTTCCCATTTGCTGAGGGGCAGGCACCAGTGGGAAAGGGACTCCATCATGAGGGAGGAGACCTGGATTCTGGCCCTAGCCCTGCCTGTTCACTGACAATGAACCAGAGACAGGTCATGGCTCTGCTCTGGGCTGCATCTGACAGATGAGAGGATGGACTCTCCCAGGTAGCAATCCGGGACCCCTCAGAGCACCCTAGGTGTCTCTAGAAAAGGCATGCTTCCTAAGGGTCTTGGACCCTGGGTCAAGCCTCAGCCCCAGAACTCAGTTGCTGAAGCAGATCTCCCCTTGGGATGCCTCTCCTCATTATAGTCCATCTCCTTGAGGTGTGTCCCTCTCACCTTGGGTTCCTCCTGCAGGGAGGTTTGGCTCACCCTCTAGAATGCTCCCTTTCCTGCCACACTGAGCTACTGGGGGTCGCTATTGGTGATGTGTCAGTTGGTGGTTGTATTTGTTTCTATTGCTGCAAAATATTACCACACACTTAGTGTCTTATAACCATGTATTTATCCTCTCAAAGTTCTAGAGTGAGAAATCTGAAACTAGTTTCCCTGGGCCACACTCCCTCTGCAGGCTCTAGGGGAGGAACAATTTCCTTGCCTTTTCCAGCTTCCAGAGCTGCATCCTCACACCTCTTGGCTCCTGGCCTCTTCCTTCCTCTTCCAAGCCAGCAGCATAGCATCTTGCTTCTCTGGTCACATTGCTACCTTCTCCACTATTGCCACATTTTTCTCTTCCTCCCTCTTATAAGGACATTTACAACTACATTAGGGCCTGACCAGATAATTCAAGGCAACCACTCATCTCAAGATCCATAACTTGATCATATCTCCAGAGTCCCTTCTGCCACATAAAGTGACATTGACAGGTTCTGGGGAATAGGATGTGGATGTCTTAGGGGCCATTATTCAGCTACCACAGTGATCTATACCTTGTCTCTGGCTTGGGGTCATCCATTCTCTCTCCCATCCCATCCCCTTATAATAGAATTGTATATTTTTCTCCAAATCCACACCCTAATCTTACAGGCCATCCCAACTGCCCCTCCCTTCACTTTCTTTAGGCTCTGAGAATATTCTAGGAGACTGCCCTCCAACGGAACTTTCTGTGATGATGGACAGAAAGTCCATAATCCGTGCTGTCTAACGTGGTAACTAGCCATGTTACCAAGGGCTCCTGAGCACTTGAAATGCGATAGTGTGACTCAGGAACTAAATTTTAAATTTTATTTCATTTTAATTAAATGTACTGAAATTGTAAATAGCCACTTTGGCCAGTGGCTAACATATTGGACAGCTCAGATCCAGGCAAATGAAAGCAGAAACTATGGCCAGGCACATTCTTCACTGCCAGCCTCTCCTCACACCTGTTTTGGATGAGCTCTGCCCCTAACCTCCTTCTCTCAGTCCCAGCAGAATCTGAAGGAGGCTTCCACTGGGGCTCTGGAATGACAGAAGTGACTAAGGGCAGAACAGGAAGGGAATTGTGTCTGTTGACCCCAGAGAAGTACAGGGCCCCAATTCTGCTTTTGCATAGGACTAAGAACACTCGAAGGATTTTCAAGGTAGTCTCGGCCTTGTCCTTACTCGACCGGTCTTCCTTTTGAGGACCACAGAGGTGTGTCACTAGGGAAGGTGTACAGGAAAGGGCCCAAGCCTGGGAGCTGGCACTGGCCAGGGTCCTGCTCTGCTATGCACTCGCTGAGTGACATGTGGCAAGTTACTTCCCAGGCCTTGGCCCTCAGTTTCTATAAAATGAGAGAGTTGGAGCAGATGGTCTAAAGTTTCCTTTTAGCTTTAGTAGACCACGAGTCTATGTCCTGAGGTTTTATTGTGCATGTAATTCTGTTTCAGAGCCGTGTTGTCTCTGACCCATGGAATAGGCAGTTCTGATTGAAGGATAATTAAGTAGAAGTGGCTTTAGGTTACTCCTGCAACACTTCCAAACAAAATCAGACCTCCGGTCAGGCGCCGTGGCTCACACCTGTAATCCCAGCACTTTGGGAGGCTGAGGCGGGCGGATCACGAGGTCAGGAGATCGAGACCATCCTGGCTAACAAGGTGAAATCCCGTCTCTATTAAAAATACAGAAATTAGTTGGGCGTGGTGGCGGACGCCTGTGGTCCCAGCTCCTCCAGAGGCTGAGGCAGGAGAATGGCATGAACCCAGGAGGTGGAGCTTGCAGTGAGCTGAGATTATGCCACTGCACTCCAGCCCGGGCGAAGGAGCGAGACTCTGCCAAAAAAAAAAAAAAAAAAAAAAGAAACAGACCTCCATCCTTCTGTCCTCATGACAACTCTTCACAGTAGCTTGGGCTTTAGAGTGCTGATCCGTCAACTAACTAATCTAATCCTCATGATGACCCTGATAACTGCTAAGTCCATTTTAAGTGAAAAGGCTGAAGCTCACAGAAGGAAGGAGAGAATCTTCCAGGTGCCTGGTCCCATGACGGGTGCTTTACATATCACCTCACAACAGCCCTTTGAAATGGTTAATGTTATCCCCATTTCACAGGTGTGAACACTGAGGTCTAATAAGGCAAGATGACTTTCCCAGTGTTATGCTGATAATCAGATGATGAAGACACTTTTCTCACTCTCCTTCCCCCCTTTGCTGTGCTTCTTCCCCTGTTTACAACTTTCCCTCAAGATGTTGAATTGATAACCTCCTTTTTTGGGGCATTCTTTCATGACACTCCCCAAGTCAACCTACGAGCCTCAACAAGTCACTTCACCTCTCTGTGCCTCTGTTTCCTTAACTGTGAAACTGGGGACAACACTCCCTACTTCATAAGGGTGTTAAAACCCTTGTTGAAAGTACGCAGTGAGATGTATGAAGAGTGCTCAGCCCAAAGCTCATATTAAGGATGCAGCAATTGCTCATTCTTATTCCTTTTGGAAACTGTAGTTTGCCCCTCCGATAGTACCAGGCAATTCCTTTTACCCCCAAATCAAATTAAAATCACAAAGAAACTGTCTGCATTGTATTTTGAAGTTTTATTATGAAAACACATGGAATTAACGGTGTTATCCATGTATTTGCAACAGCAGAGAAACAGTGACGGTGGACCATCTCCATAGGAGACACTTTGGCTAAACAAATATAAATAATGGAAATAACACCTAATACAATAACACGACACATTAAAAAGATTAAATTAACAGAAGGGACAGGAACTGTGGAGAGGAGTCCTGAGTATGGAGGAGATGCCTCTCATGGAGAAGCATCCAGGCTCAGGTGACCTTCCCTGAAGACTTCCTGTCTCTGAGCAGCTCAGTTCAGTTCCAGGTCATACACATACTCCTGGACCCAGGTCTCACTGGGGTCAGCGCAGACTTGCTTCCCTCTTTTGGTTTGGAATCTGTAGAACAAGGAGCGGACAGATGAGAATCCCATGAGACCTTTGAGGTCATTTGGCTTTTTCCCTTGCCTGGGGTAGGCATCTTCCTCTGCCTGACCATGGTCCATGTGGGCAGCTCTGGTGCATGGGATCCTTCCTGGGGCAGCGCTGGAACCAGACTCCCTGTAACTTCCACCCACTGGAGTTAGCTGTGGGCCCCAGGGGTTTCCCAGATTAGGAACCAGTGGGCATTGCAATCAATATGAATAGATCTCCTTATTCCCTGCCAGCCTGGCAGTGACTTTTCCACATGTCTTTCTAGCGTGGTTTGAGAAATCAGTCCCTATCTCATGTGAGCTGTCTGACTTCCCCTGCTTTCCTGTCCTCTGGTTAACTTCCTCCCCAGGAACCCCCTTCTCTCTCGGCTCCTGCTCAGCTGCCTTCAACACTTGAAAAATGAGTTCATGATCTGTGTCCTCACTGCTCTCAGGGAAGGCTTCAGCCCTGAGAGCTGCCTCCCCACTGCTCAATCAGTCCCTCCCCAAAACAGGCCCCCTTTAAAATCCAGCCCTCCCCCTTGCCTCCCAGAGCAGCCCAGGGGTTGATACTCACACCACAGCTGGCTGGGAGCAGAGGCTGCTGGTCTCGTAGTAATCTACCACAAAGTTGCGAGGAAGCTTCCTCACGGTGTAAGAAAAGCAGCAGGAGGTGGGAGGGTCTGAGCCCACTGAAAGGAAAGGCCAGGGTGAGATCAACACTGCACATAGGAGCTGTTTATTTTGGTTTCTAGTTTTGTGTCTTCTTTGAGCATCCCTGTGGAGCTACCGGAACCACAAATACGGTCCCTTGTATCTATTCCCACCTAACCTGAGCAGGAGTCTTATTCTGAATAGTGGATCTTCAGACAAGAACAAGAAATAAACCTAGAAGATTGGAACTGGATTCAGTCTCAGAACACATCGCACTCCCTTCATGTGACAGATGGGAAAACCAAGGCACAGAGAGGGACAGGGGCTTGCTTGAACAAGTAATTAGAGGCAGAGCCAGTTCAACAGTCTGACTTCCAACCCATCCTTTTCCTCTGCTAGTTGCTAATTCTTGAGAAAATAGGAACTTGAATGTTATTGAATATCTACTAGACTCTACATTTAGTGCAGACTTCGTGGCAATCTTCCTAGCTGCCTTTTGTCCCATCCCCAGATCCCACTGTTTGACCAGCCACAACTAGAAAAAAGGACTCTGCCTACACCTTGGCTCTGGAAACAGCAGCTGCGAAAGTAGACTTACTTGGTGCTGAGAGTGCTGGAGAGCAGAAGGCAGCTACTAGCACGAGGAGAGACAGGACAGTCACGCGCAGCTTCATGGTGTTGGTGGAAGAGAGGTTTTCTCAGAGGTGAGGCCACAGAACTCAGAAGCTTCAGAACCCAGCTGTGTCCTGTGCTGATACTGAGTTGGGAATCTCTCTTTATAGAGACTCCGAGGCCTGGGACAAATGTGGGGCTCAGGAGAGTGAGCGGAATTTCCATGGTAGAGATGATGTCGTGGCTCCTGAAGCTAGCTGAGTGAGGAGTTCCTCTCAGCTTCTCTTCCCCAGGGTGATGTCATCATAGAGGAAAGATGAGGGAACTGCAGGCTAGAAGAAAAGGGAAGTGGTACAACCAAAGGAAGTGACCGAGACCTGGGGGGAGAGTTGCAAACCACAGAGGAAAGATGAAATGTTCACACCTGCTTTAAGTGACTTGTAGACAAGAACTGTGCTGCTCTTGGTGATTGGCACCCCCAGATGCTGGAGGGTTCATGTCAGTCTTTCCAGGCTGGCCACAAGCCTGGCCCCAAGAACAAAGGGGGAGCCAGGACCCCCCCGATCCCCTTCCTGTGCCTTCTTCTGCTGAACTGAGTGCCACTGAATTTTGTGTCCTGTATGTTTCCTTGGGCATGAAGAGTCCAGCATTGGATGTGCAGAGGGATCCAGTGGGGTGACTTAGCAACATTTGTATCTTCTTATTGGACACTTAACGTGTACCTGGCACTGGGAAAGCTGTCTTACACATATCATCTCTAATCCGACCATAGCCCTGAGCAGGGGTGTGTCATCTCATTTTACAGATAAGAAAATTGAGGATCACAGAGTGGTCCACTGATGTGCTCAGTGCCACAGAGCTGATGAGTGGCACTGCCAAGATCTGAATCAAGATTCATCTGACTCCAAAGTCCATTTTCTTTCCATGCTGTAGTCTCCAGAATAAAAATAGAGTGTGACCACAAAGAGAAACCGCTGACTGATAGACTGCTAGGAGCTATTCCACACTCAAAGACCGATTGTACTCAAACTTAATTCAGGAAAGAGATAGGGCTAGTCTGTCCTAGAACAAGGAGGGAACGGAGGAGAAATAAAGATTTCAGGATATTTTCTTGGACCAACAAAAGAACAGGACATATAAACCAGTAAGAATCGAGTTTGGAAGACCCAGATAGAGAATGTTCTTCTAGTATAAAAACAGGATTGAGCTGGGTGCAGTGGCTCACACCTGTAATCTAGCACTTCGGGAGGCCATGGTAGGTGGATTGCTTGATCCCAGAACTTTGAGACCAGCCTGGGCAACATGGTAAAACCCTGTCTCTACAAAAAAATACCAAAAACAATTTGCTTGGAGTGGTGATGCACACCTGCAGTCCCAGCTGCTCAGGAGGCTGAGGTGGGAGGATCACCCGAGCCCAGGAAAGTCCAGGTTGCAGTGAGTGGTAATTCTGCCACTACACTCCAGCTTGGGTGACAGAACAAGACCCTATCTCAAAAACAAAGCAAAGCAAAACAAAACAGAACTGTATACGTAGTAAGGAGTTTATCTATGTTACAGACAAAATATGTAAACTAAGAATGTGGGTGTGTCCCAACCAGTCCATAGGGAATGCCTGTGCTTATGTTAAGCCTTGGCTGCTTTGACAGCTGCTGGGCACCTGTACAGAAGATTACAAAGGCCCTGAATACAGGAGTGTGTGAAG
This sequence comes from Chlorocebus sabaeus, assembly GCF_047675955.1. Classification (NCBI taxonomy): domain Eukaryota; kingdom Metazoa; phylum Chordata; class Mammalia; order Primates; family Cercopithecidae; genus Chlorocebus; species Chlorocebus sabaeus. The sequence continues at coordinate 29,135,720 of NC_132919.1, read as the reverse complement.
TTGGGCAAATGAGGGGAATGAGGATAATTGGATGGATCTCTATCTGCCTTTAGCTCTACTACTCTAACCTGCCTGCTCACCCCTAACCCCACTCTTCTCTGAGAAAGAAAAAAGAAGAGTAGGCCGGGAGTGGTGGCTCAAGCCCATAATCCCAGCACTTTGGGAGGCCAAGGTGCGTGGATCACGAGGTCAGGAGATTGAGACCATCCTGGCTAACATGGTGAAATCTTGTCTCTACTAAAAATACAAAAAATTAGCCAGGTGTGGTGGCAGGCGCCTGTAGTCCCAGCTACTCAGGAGGCTGAGGCAGGAGAATGGTGTGAACCCAGGAGGCAGAGCTTGCAGTGAGTCGAAATTGTGCCACTGCACTGCACTCCAGCCTGGGCAACAGAGTGAGACATCGTATCAAAAAAAAAAAAAAAAAAAAAAAAAAGAAGAGTAAAAAGAAGGAGCCATGACTTCAAACTATACTACAGGGCTACAGTAACCAAAACAGCATGGTACTGGTACAAAAACAGACACATAGACCAATAGAACAAAATAGAGAGCTCAGAAATAATGCTGCATACCTGCAACCATCTGATTTTTGACAAAGTTAACAAAAACAAGCAATAGGGAAAGGACTTCCCATTCAATAAATGATACTGGGATAATTGGCTAGACATATGCAAAAGATTGAAACTGATTCCTTCCTTACACTGTGTATAAAAATCAACTCACAATGGATTAAATACTTAAATGCAAAACCAAAAACTGTAAAACTATAAAAAATATGATATCCTGTAAGATAACCTAGACAATACCATTCTGGACATAGGATCTGGCAGAGATTTCATGATGAAGATGCCAAAAGCAAATTCCAACACAATCAAAAGCTGACAAATGGGATCTAATTAAACTAAAGAGATTCTGCACAGCAAAACAAATTATCAGCAAAGTAAAGAGAACGTACAGAATGGGAGAAAATATTTACAAACTATTCATCTGACAAAGGTCTGGTATCTGAAATCTATAGGGAACTTAAACAAACATACAAGCAAAATACAGACAACTTCATTAAAAAGTGGGCAATGAACATAAACATACATTTCAAAAGAAGACACACACATGGTCAATAAACATACAAAAAATACTCAACACCACTAATCATTAGAGAAATGCAAATCAAAACCACAATGAGATACTGTCTCAAACCAGTCTGCATGACTATTTTTAAAAAGTCAAAAAATAACAGATGCTGGTGAGGTTGCAGAGAAAAGGAAAACTTATACACTGCTGGTGGAAATGTAAATTAGTTCAGCCATTGTGGGGAGCAGTTTGGCGGTTTCTAAAAGAACTTAAAACAGAACTACCATTTGACCCAGCAATCCCATTATTAGGTATATACCCAAAGGAATAGAAATCATTCTACCATAAAGACATGTGCACATGTATTTCATCGCAACACTATTCACAATAGCAAAGACATGGAATCAACTTAAATGCCCATCGATGATAGACCAGATAAAGAAAATGTGGTATATATACTTCTCAGTCATTAAAAAAAGAACAAGATCATGCCCTTTGTAGCAACATGGATGGAGCTGGAGGCCATTATCCTAAGTGAACTAATGCAGGAACAGAAAACCAAATACTGCATGTTCCCACTTATAAGTGGAAGCTAAACACTGAGTACACATGGACACAAAGAAGGGAACAGCAGGCACTGGGGCTGACTCAAGGGTGAAGGGTGGGAGGAGGGAGAGGATTTAAAAAATTACCTATCGGATACTATGCTTATTACCCGGGTGATGAAATAATCTGTACACCAAACTCCCGCAATACGCAATTTACCTATATAACAAACTTACAAGCCTCGAAGGCAAAGAGGTAAACAGGGGTCAAGTTACAGAGAAGCTTCCATTTCATGCCAGAAATGATGTAGAATGTTTGCAAGATTTTAAAAGGAGAGAAACAGAGAATGATTTTGAGCTTTAGCAAAATTATATTGGATGCTGTATCGTGGGATAGATTAAAAAGAGACAAAACTAGGCCAGGCATGGTGGCTCACCCCTGTAATCCCAGCACTTTGGGAGGCCAAAGCAGGCAGATCATTTGAGGCCAGGAGTTCAAGACCAACCTGGCCTACATGGTAAAACCCCATCTCCACGAAAAATACAAAAAATTAGTCGGGTGTGGTGGCACATGACTGTAATCCCAGCTACTTGGGAGGCTAAGGCACAAGAATTGCTTGAGCCTGGGAAGCCAAGGTTGCAGAGAACCAAGATCAGCCACTGCACTCCAGCCTGGGCCACAGAGTGAGACCTTGTCTCTAAATAAATAAATAAGAAAAGAAAAAATTGTTGCTAGGACCCTCCTCTAGTTGTCATGGTGAGAAACCATAAGAACCTGACAGGCAGTGGGAGTGGTGAGAGGCAGATGCACATAAAATTGAACGTAGACTAGAGTTGGCGATTGAATTGGTGTAGGAGATGACAGAGAAAGAGGAGACAAGGGTGACTCTTGGCTTTCCAGCTTGGAATATTGATAGGAAGAGGCACTTTTTATTGTGTAGAAAATATGGAAAAGGGGAAGGGACCGGGAGAGGGATCAGATCCAGTACCAAGACACACACCCTGACCTACTGCACACATGCAAGAAATGGCCAGAGAAAATAACAAGGACTCGGGACAGGAAACAAGGGGCTGGCTGTGGAAAGAGGGGGCTGTGTCAATGAGACATTGTCTGTCTAAGATGCAAGACAGGGGACTCCAGGCTGCTGCTTCTGCCTGCAGGAAAGGCAAGGCCCACACCTGCTGCAATCTGACCACGCAGACCACATATGAGAAAAGGAGGCCAAAGCTGGGCCGAACAGGGTGTCATCATCAGTGAACCCATCCCTGGGGCACCTGCTGCCAAAGCAGCTAACAGAGGGGGACACGTGGGGAAGTGGAGCCTCGGGGCCAGAATCTGGAAGGAAAGCAATGCCCCACGCTAGAGAGCATGGGCAGCAGCACACAGTGGGGAGGCAAGCCGAGCAGTGCAAAGCAAAGACACCGCAGAGGACAAACTGCTCAGCCAGGATACCCTGCACTCTGGACTGGGACGCTCTGCTGAACTGAGGTGGGGCCTCACAGAGGCTGAAATGAGCCGGAACGCTGGGACACAAATCAAATCCCTCCATGCTGAAGAGTCCACGGTGTGGACTGCTGGCTACTTTCTGTCACCACCACCTGAGGAATCTTCGGTGGTCAGTTTGCCAAAGATCAAGACTGTGACACCATGCCTCCTTTCCTTCTCCTCTCCCCTCCCCTCCCCTCCCCTCCCTTCTCCTCCCTTCCCTTCCTTTCCTTCTCTTTAAAGTAAATCATAACCTTTTAGATCCAAGTTACTGAAAACTTCTTTCCATAAGTTTAATTTACATTTCTGTTCCAAATTGTATCTTTATTGGGACTCTCAATTCTGTCTCTTTTTTTTTTTTTTTTTTTTTTCTGAGACGGAGTCTCCCTCTGTCACCTAGGCTGGAGTGCAGTGGTGTGATCTCGGCTCACTGCAACCTCCTGGGTTCAGGTGATCCTCTTGCCTCCATCTCCCGAGTAGCTGGGACTACAGGCATGTGCCACCACGCTCAGCTAATTTTTTGTATTTTTAGTAGAGACAGGGTTTCACCATGTTGACCAGCCTGGTCTCAAACTCCTGGCCTCAGGTGATCTGCCTGCCTCGGCCTCCCAAAGTGCTGGGATTACAGGCATGGAGCCACCATGCCTGGCTTCAATTCTCATTTTATTTAAAGATTCTTCCTTGGCTCTGGAGACCTATCACACTTCTGACTCTCTCTCCTGATTCTCTTTGTGTGTGTGTGTTTCCTTTACTTTAAGTTCAGGGATGCATGTGCATGTTTGTTACGTAGGTAAACTTGTGTCATGGCGGTTTGGTGTACAAATGATTTCATCACCCAGGTATGAAGCCTCGTACCCATTAGTTATTTTCCTGATCCTCTCCCCTCTCCCACTCACCATGGCCTTTCTTATCCTACCCTTCCCATTACTATTTGAAATCCATAGTGAGAGTTCAGGCATAACACATATTGTTAGTCAAATCAGTGTTTATTCATCAAATAGGTTTTATGCTTCACTATATGTCAGGCATTGTGGTTGTCGCTGGGGATACACTGGTAACTAACGCAGACAGTGGAATATAAAACTGACCAATTCCATCTGCATGACTCCAGGTTCATTATTTCAACTGGGAACATCAATTTACCACCCAGGAAATGTCTAAGACACTCCCAATTCAACCCCATCCTGCATCTCCCTTACATTATTCGTTCAAGGTATATAAATTAGGCACATGCTATGTGTGCGACCATATTTCCCTCCAAGCAAAAACACATGGCAAAGGGGTATATGTCCTGGTTTGGGGATTGATAGAGAAAGTCTTACAAATATATAAACACTGAGATAGACTTATATATTCAATAAATCACTTTATTAAAAAGAACACAATAAGAGATAGAGACTAGGTCTGGAGGCTTATCATGTTATAATGATCATGTGCTAGGATTTGGTTTAAATCAACCAACAAGACATGGTCTGACGTTGGTTTACGATCTGAGAAGACACTCTAAAAAATCTGCCATTATAGGATTGCTGTGAGGATCAAATATAATAAGTGTGGTACAGGACGTGTAGTGTGTGGTACCTAGAGTCAGACTACCTGGATTTGAATCCCTGCTCTGCTAGTCATCAGCTTTATGGCCTTAGGAAAATTGCTTAACCTCTATTTACTTTGGTTTCTTCACCTGTTCAACTGAGAAAGTATAATGGTAACTAAATCATAGGGCTGTTTTGAAGAGTAACAGTTCAAACATGTAAATTATGGAAATTGGCACATGGAGGTCACTCAATAAATATTACTTATTGTGAACTAAAATTTGTGTAGTTGCTAGAACTAAAATTTGTGTAGTTGCTAATCCATTGTTAGCACGAAATAAAAGCTTGTTTCCAAACTTCCACGTTGCCTTTATTAAACTGTAAATTTCTTGAGAAAAATAAACTAAAATAAAATCAACTGGACATGGTCTAGATTTTTGAAGAGCAAATTACGTAGATAACTAATAGAACACACTGTGCAGTAATCACAGAGGCAGAGGATGCCCCTAACCAGAACACTGACTGATTCAGCAGTTTCCATTTCCTTTTCTCGCCCTCCGCAACTCACAGAAGCCAGCTCTAGAAACGGAATCATGGGTATGGAGGGGGTTCCCCTAAGAAGTGAGTGAGGGAATGCAATTTGGGGTATCAACCGAGAGCTGGGAGGCAGAGTGTGGCGTAAGAAGGAGGCATTGCCTGTGATGTAGGTTTCTAATGAAACAAGTGACAGAGATACCTTTATTTGGAACTGGTAGCAATAGGGGTAGACACGTGGATGCCAAAGCTCCGGTGAAACCTACCACGGCCCCTGATCTTGCCTCTGCTTCTCCTCCCTCAGGACTGGCACTAGCCATCATTGGGGTGGGATGGAAACAGAGCTCATGTGTATTAAAAGACCTAACTCTACAGACACTTAGGAAGGACAGAATTCCAAAGGCGTACTCCCACTTGGCTTCTGTCCTCCATTGTTCTCCAGCATCAAGTGTATCAACTCTAACCCCTTTGCGGGGAATTCAAGGCCTGTCCTGGTTTGGTCCCAATTTAGCTTTATTGTCCGTATTTGCTCCCACCACTCTGCAGCTCCACTGAAGCACCCCCTCTTTCCTCTGAGCCCACAATGTCACACCCAGGACTCTGCCTCAGCTGGGCCTCCACTGCCCACCCACCTATAGACGCCTAAATCCCGGGCAGTTATCCAGACACAACTAAAGTTCCATCCCTTCCATGAAGCTTCCCCAACCCTCTGGTGGAAGGTCACTTCTTCCCCTCGTGGGGTTCTGAGCTTTCATTTCTTTTTCTACTAGGAGTCTTAGCACTTTCTGCTAAGTGTTACAATTACCTGTTCACATACTCTACCTGCCCCCACGAGACCAGGGGCATCTCAGAAACAAAGATCATTAAAACCAACTAAATCTGTTTCTCATTATAAAATGAGGTATGCTGATTGATTATGAAAGAATAAAATAATAAAGTATGGAAAAATTTTAAAAAGCATATAATATGGCTGAGAAGGTAGAGACCCTTCCACACCACTGAAATTATGTATTGAAAAGAATAAGGAAAAACCTGCTTCAGTTTGGCATGATTTATGTAAGTATGGTATAGGATCCTTAAAGTGATTCAAATAAATGGCAAATCAAGACTTCATTTTGGCAAAGGCCATTGAACAGAAACTTTAGCGTATTTATCAATAATTTCTTTCAGATTAAACAACTGACCACAATCCACTTTCAGCCAGTAATGCTGGAAATGTTCTAAAACAAAATTAGTTCATAAATTTGTGGGCTGACCAAGAAGGTAATAAAGTCTCACTAAATAAAGTGAGAAAAATTCAGAAAAAGAAAAAATAAGAAAATAAATCACCGTGGACCTAAGTACTATTCATTCTTTAAGGCATGTATTTCCAAACTTTTTTATTTTTTCCATGCCTAGGGTTGGCATGGCATATATATATATATATACACTTCTTCAAATTTTATAGAATTTGTATAATGTTGTATCTTGCTTTTTCTACCCACTGACATTATAAGCATATTTATGCCACTTCATTCATTTTAGGGACTTAATAATAAATGACCTAGTGGATAATTTATCATCCCCTGAAGGAGAGAAATGAGCTTTGCTGAATTTAGAGTTATAAATGATGCTGGGTCGGGGGTCTTTATGTTTGAAGATGGCTCCATATTTGGGTTGTTTCCACAGAACTCTTTCCTAGAAGTGTTTTTTTTTTTTGAGACGGAGTCTCGCTCTGTCACCCAGGCTGGAGTGCAGTGGCTGCGATCTCGGCTCACTGCAAGCTCCACCCCCCGGGTTCACGCCATTCTTCTGCCTTAGCTTCCTGAGTAGCTGGGACTACAGGAGCCCGCCACCACGCCCGGCTAATTTTTTTTGTATTTTTAGTAGAGACGGGGTTTCACCGTGTTAGCCAAGATGGTCTCAATCTCCTGACCTCATGATCCACCCACCTCAGCCTCCCAAAGTGCTGGGATTACAGGCGTGAGCCACCGCGCCCAGCCTCCTATAAATGTTTTCTCTAGGTTAATGGCTACAAATATTTCTAGGCACCTGACATACTGACACCCACCTCTGAAGTATTTTTATGATCCACAACTAGCGTTTAACACAGCGCCCTAGTCACTCCGTGACTAATAGGCAAATGACTGAAACGTGACCTCGTGCTTTCTATTCCTCAGTTTTCATTCAGTTCCTTGCCTCTGGGAGGAGGGGGGGTGGTGCAGCCCTCCACAGCATCAGCCCATCAACCCTACCCCTGTGGTTATAGCAGCTGAGGGAGCAGAATTGCATCTCTGTGGGAAGAAATGGGAGTGGAGAGTTCATGCATAGACCCGTTCTTTTTTTGAGGCAGAGTTTCACTTTTGTTGCCCAATCTGGAGTCCAGTGGTATGATCTCAGCTCGCCACAACCTCTGCCTCCCAGGTTCAAGCAATTCTCCTGCCTCAGCCTCCTGAGTAACTGGGATTACAGGCATGTGCCACCACGCCCCACTACTTTTGTAATTTTAGGAGAGACATGATTTCTCCACATGGTCAGGTGGGTCTCAAATTCCTGACCTCAGGCGATCCGCCGCCTCAGCCTCCCAAAGTGCTGGGATTACAGGCGTGAGCCACCATGCCTGGCCTCATAGACCAGTTCTTATGAGAAGGGATCGGCTAAGAATAGCCTTGGGTTGACACACACCCCTTTTCACACTCACAGGAGAAACCATTTCCCCATGAAGCTAGAACCAGTCATGAGTTGAGAGCTGAGAGTTAGAGAATCGCTCAGAGATGCTATTCTTGGATATCCTGAGCCCCTGTGGTCACCAGGGACCCTGGGTTGTGTAACATTCAGCATGACAGCATCACTATGCTTAAAAATTTCCCTCCTTACCCCCAGATTCCGTTTCCCCATCTGCCAGGGCTGCCTATAAAGAGAAGGAGAGATGACTTCAGACTTCAGGAGGACACAGGCAGCAGAGAGTGGTCAGTCCCTTCTTGGCTGTGCCGACACTCGAGCCCACATTCCATCACCTGCTCAGAATCATGCAGGTCTCCACTGCTGCCCTTGCCGTCCTCCTCTGCACCATGGCTCTCTGCAAGCCAGTCTTCTCTGCACCACGTGAGTCCGAGTTTTGTTGTGGGTTTCACCAGTCTCTGGCCACAGTTAGACCACATCAGTCTTTTCTTGTGGCCTGAGAGCCCCCAAGAGAAAACAAAGAACTTCTTAAAGGGCTGCCAAACACCTTGCTCTTTCCCTTCAAAACTTTTATTTTTATCTCTAGAAGGGGTCTTAGCCCCCTAGTCTCCAGGTATGAGAATCTAGGCAGGGGCAGGGAACCTCCCTGTGACCTCCACAGCTACCTCTTCTATGGACTGGTTGTCGCCCAACAGCCGCTGTGGGACTCTTCTTAACTTAAATTTTTATTTATTTATACTATTTATTTGTGTAATTTATTTTCGATTTCACAGTGTGTTTGTGATTGTTTGCTCTGAGAGCTCCCCTGTGCCCTCCCCCTTCCCTCACACTGTGTTTGGTGACAAGTGAGTGGCTGTCATTTGCCTGCTGTAGGCAGTCATGGTACCAAAGCCACCAGACTGACCAATGTGTATCGGATGCTTTTGTTCAGGGCTGTGATCGGCCTGGGGAAATAATAAAGATGCTCTTTTAAAAGGTAAACCAGTATTGAGTTTGGTTTTGTTTTTCTGGCAAATCAAAATCACTGGTTAAGAGGAATCATAGGCAAAGATTGGGAAGAGGTGAAATGGAGGGAAATTGGGAGAGATGGGGAGGGCTACCACAGAGTTATCCACTTTACAACGGAGGCACAGTTCTGGAACATTGAAACTACGAATATGTTATAACTCAAATAGTAATATGCATGCTCTAGGAGAGTTCACTACTTGAATGGACACCGTTAAGCTGAATATTCTGTAGCGCACACTCATGACGAATCAAGCTTTTAATAGCAATTACTTACACCGTGGAGGCTTACTCCTACTGAATGCTTTTTATGTATTGTTCATTTAATCTTACCAATGCAACAGTACAGCTTAGGTGCTATTAATACCTCCATTTGACAGAAAAGTAACCCAGGGCTCAGAAAGGTTAGGCAACTTGGCTGAGGTTACACTGCATGTAAATGATCAATTGAGTTCCAAAACTGGACTTTTATTGAACTACAGACTATGCTTTTAACCACTGACCAAGGTATTTCTCAAAACATGATCCACCTATACTCAAATCTTACCCCATTCTTTAACAGGTATTTCATCCATTGCAACCACTTCCTGGTCAGGATTCTGAGTTGACATAGAGTGTTTGAGAGTAACTGTTTAAGCCACTTACATCAGGATCTTTAGGTGTAGACCTGGGAACTGGTATTTTTATCAAGCTCATGAGGTTTTCCATAGCCTGTTAATGACTGAGAGTCACTCTCCATAGAATTCACCACTGTTTTCTAATGTGGTAAGTATCTGCATATGGCAACAGGTGTATTATACATTATTTCTCTAGAATCTACACTCTACAAAATAAATAGCTAATGTCAGAGAAGGAAAAGACAACCGGCTTCTGTGTGGAACAGGATGCTGTCTGTAGGTTTACTGTGAAAGGTAAGTTATTTATTAGATGGATTGCCTGCATTATATGTACAAGAAGTGCATACTAAGCTAGGGTCCTTTTTGCAGAAGAAAGAGAAATTCTAAATGTTTGTGTGAAAACCAAACGTGTTAATTTTTATGAGCTATGCTTATTTCATTTTGTTTAAAATAATCTAATTTTTGTGTCCAAACATGTTTAGAATTGTACAGTTCAAACTTTTTAAAGCGTAATTAAACACTACTGCTTAGCAAATATTAAAATGCACATACTATGTGACCTACCTCCCGTTTGACCTGATCCCATTTCTAGGAATCTGCTTTATAGAAACACTGCCAAAAGATAATAATATGTAGACATGAGGATATTCTTTGCAGTATGGTTGGTAAACAGCAAAGAAATGCAAACAGTCATCAGTAGGGGATTAATCAGTAGAGGATTAAGATGTCCATCAATGGAATATTCTGAAGTCAGTAAAAAAAAGCAGCACACATCCATTATTTGTGGAAAGTGTCCGTAATAGTATAAATAAAAGGCATATCTATTTACATTCAGTGTATGCATATATATTCTCTACATATGCTACATATGCTCTCTACATATCCTTTACATATCTGGAAAGGATATTATTTTGTTTTTATTTTTAAAAGCCATATACTCATACATATTTACACAGGCAAATATTTGGAAAGATACACATCAAATAGCTAACTGTTGTTTCTTTGTGGAAATGAGGCTTTTTTTTTTTTTTTTTTTGGAATGTGGGTTTTTCCTTTTTATATTCTGCACTTTTAAAACTTTGAGTTATTTTCTGATTAACTTGCCTAGCTTACCTCTCTGGTCTCCTCTTAACCTATTCTTTGATAGGTGATATTCCATCCATCACAATCACTTTCTGGTAGGGATTCTGAGTTGATGCAGAGAGGATAGAGCTCAGCCTGGCTTACAGCGTTTTGATGCCATGATGGCTTTCATATAATGAAGGTACAGCAACAAATGCATCTTTTTGACAAGGCTGTTTCTCCCTCTCTCTCTGTCTCTCTGTCTCTCTCTCTCTCTCTCTCTCTCTCACACACACACACACATACACGAGCAACTTTTGTCCCCATAGACACAGTGAAGGTGTCATCACTCCTTCTTTATTAGCTTTCAGGAGAAAATAGGTGCGTACAACACTTGCCTGCACTGAATTGTTTCTCAAGGCCCAGAAACCCAAAGCTAAACAAAGTTTAATCATGCCCGACATTCCCTAAATACGAGTGTTATGAACAAACAGAGTAGATTGAACAAAGACCCCTGTTAGGGAACGGGAGAATGGGAATTGCATTTTTAAGCAGTTCAGCCAGTCTGACAGTCCCTAGTTCTCCTCCCTGGGGGAATGTCCTCCATGGACAATCTGAGATGTGCAATGTGGAGGATCTGCTTTCTGGAGGCTACTGACTTCCTGTCTGTGTGAGTTAGCCTGAGGTTGCCTTAGGTATTGTGTAATCCACAACTGTTTGGAATCAGTCTTGTGGTTTCTTTGGCAATGTGACTCCCTTCTAATGTCACTAGCCTACTATTTGCTTCTGATCAATTCCACGGGCTAGGTAGCCAGAAGCAGAGAAGTTGTCAGTTACATACTTCGCATTTGCATTTTAACTGAGGTTGGGGATGTGCACTTTCTTTTTTCTCTTTCTCTCTTTCTTTTTTTCCTTTTGAGACAGAGTATCGCACTGTCACCTGGGCTGCAGTGCAATGGGGTGGTCTTGGCTCACTGCAACCTCGACCTCCCAGGTTCAAGCGATTCTCCTGCCTCAGCTTCCCAAGTAGCTGGATTACAGGTGCCCACCACCACACCCGGTTAATTTTTTGTATTTTTAGTAGAGATGGGGTTTTACTATGTTGGCCAGGCTGGTCTCAAACTCTTGACCTCGTGATCCACCTGCCTCGGCCTCCCAAAGTGCTGGGAATACAGGCGTGAGTCACCGCACCCGGCCGGGAATGTGGACTTTCTAGCACAGACTTCACTACCATTGTCACCCCGACCTCCCAGCCCCTGGCAAGAGACCTCTGCCTGCATCTTGGCCATGTGCAGATGATGAATATTTGACCCTTGACCTCGTTAGGTCTCTCATCTTCCTGTCTCTACTCATACTAACTTTATCTTAGAGAAGAAAATTCTGCATTTACAGTTCTTCAAGTCTCCAAATTACTGGGTGCTCAGTCAACAAGTTGGAAGGGCCTTTTTAAGCAACTTCCTTTCATAGTGGATAGACAAAGGGGTAGACAAGGGGACTGCAAGTGAAGGAGACACTTCATAGGCACAGTATTTTTTCCCTCCTCTTTCCTGGGAACTGCACCCACAAAAATACATTATGTGGGACTGACCACATCCCAAATGCTAGGTGGATCTTGATTAAAATAAGCTGATTTGCATCATGAGTTTTTTAAACTTTCCACAACATAAGCATTTCTCATGTCATTGCATTGTTTGTAAAGGCTGCCTAATAGCCAATCAAGGGAAGATTCCATCATTTTCTTAGCCATTTCCATATCATAGGCAATTTAAATTGGGTCCAATTTTAAGTTGCCATGAATATGCTAGGGACCAAATACACTTATGCATTGTTCTTTTTTTCCATATTTTAATTTATTTCTATAGAAAATCGATTCCTAGACATGGACCCTCTTGGCCAAAGGCTAAGAACACTTATTTCAAGGTTGCTTATGCATATTAGTACCCATATTAAACACATCTTTAGGTCCTTTGCTTAGCACATATCTCTCTTGAATGAACAGATGTCTGAAAGCCTGGAATGAACAGAGGTCTGAAAGCCTGGAACTAACAGAGGTCTGGAAGCCTGGCTATACTCTCATTACTCAGTAGCTCAGGCTTCGCTAACACAGCTCTGTCCATCTGTGTGTGGTTTAAGTTGGGCTCTGCTGCTCAGGACTCCTGGCATCACTGCGTAAGTCAAGTCTACACCGTTAGAACAGCTGTGGGATAACGCAGAAGTTTCCGCTCTGCCAGGGGAAACTATGACTACAGAGCTTTAGTGAGGAGGAACTAGCTAAGTGGTCCTGGGTGACACCAATATCTCACCTCCTCTTGCTGTGGAAACCACTTCCCCATCAACAGCCCTAAGACAAGTGAGCACTTGAACTATTCTCACAAATACCCTGAGCCCTGTGGCTACCAAGAACCCCTCGCATGTGCGAGTCAACAAGACACCACGGTGCTTACAAACATCCTCTCTCATCAGCCCCGGTTTCCATCTTCCCATGACTCAGGGCTCACCTCTTAAGAGGAGGGGACACAGCTCGGACCCCACAGCTGGTGACTGAGCACCCAAGGCCTGTCCTCCTCTCCTCACACTCTTGGGCTCCCGCGTCCTCCTATCCTGGGCCTCCTCTCACGAGTCTGTCTTCCTCCTGCCTTTGCTGTTGTTGACCTCTGGCTGGGGTCAAACCACATCACCAAAGTCCAAGGACAGAGGTACCCAAGTGAAACATAGAACTTCCTAAGGGATTTTCAAAATGCCCTGGGCTATCTGTTCAGGAAGATTTTCTTCCCTAAAGAGCTTTCACTTTCTATTCTATAAACCTTAAAGGCAGGGTACGGTCTTGTCCTACTTAGGGAAGGAGAACATTGAGTAGGTTTCAATAAGGGGCAGAACCCAGCTACAATTGCTTCCTGGTGGCCAGCTGAGTCACGCAATCGCCACAGGTCTGCCTCACAGGTGATTGGCAGAGACGGCCTCTGGTTGGAAACAATCTCTCTTAGACCACATTATGTTCCCCCAGTAGAGCTGGAATAAGAGCAGACTATTTAATTAGCTGCAATTCCTACAGAGGGAGATGGAGGCCAAACCTAAGGCTCAAACAGAAATGGAAGGGAAATGTGGGGAAACAGGAACTCCCCAACTTTCTGCTGGTTCTTCTCACCCCCAAATCCCCAACTTCCTGCTGGTTCTTCTCACCCCCAAATTCCCAACTTCCCGCTGGTTCTTCTCATCCCCAAATCATCCTCTAACAGTGCTGTCTCCATCTACTTCCTCCTGATTTTATCACTGGGTAGAAGGAGTTGGCTCACTCGTCCCCAGTGAAAAATGACCCAGGGTCATGGTGCCCCTTCCTTCAGAATGCCCAAATACCCAAGCACCCAAGGGTCTGCTGCTTTTCCTAGGACCCCCAGAAGACCCCTAGCAGAATGGTAGATGGCAATTATGAGACTCACAGATGGTGCCAGGTAAGGGCTGGTGCTCCTGCCCATCTCCGGAGAGAAGCAGGACTTGGAGGGGGGCAGCCTGCAAGGGCACCAGCTGGTATGAGGGCCATTCTGGGGACTCCAGGCCTTTGAGGTCCTATCTGGTGGCGGGACACAGGGAAGGGCCATAGAGGTGTTTTCTGGCCTGACCTGGGGTCTGCAAGGAACCAAAGAGCTGCCCCCGGCAGAGGGAAGACAGGAAGTGTTAGCAGGAGGAGGCTGCCTGAGGAGACCCCCTGAGACACTGAGGAAAGGTCTAGGGAGCTAAGGTTGGACAAAGAGTCCTGAGCAAGTGGACAGGCCTTACACTTGCCAAGGCAAACAGGAGAAGGCAGCATGGGACCAGGAATTCCGTTGCTGATCCCTCAATTTTTATAACTCTCTCTTTTAACAGCTTCCAGAATGAAAGTTGCTGAGGCTGGAGGTCTGTGCCATCCCCACCGAGTTCTGGTGCCAAGTGTATCATTGACCTCAGAGTCGAATCCCTGAGTGACCTGGAAGCAACAAGACACTGTTACATCTATGCCAGATTAGGAAGCAGGGACCCAGGACCCAGGGATGTCTCTTCAATTCCTGAACCTACCCCTACCCAAGCAACCACACTCTGGGACTCTTCTTAATATGCATTTTAACTTATCTAGATTATTAAATTTTGGTAATGTATTTCTATGTGTTCTTCACTGCTTGTTGGAAGGAATCCCACAACACCCTCTACTCCCCTTCCTCAGCCCCTCCAGTCACACAGTGGCTGACACATATTCAGGCATATGGCTATTCTTTGTGGCTCTCATACAAGGTGGGTGGTTACATTCAGTTTTTTCTAGAGGACATTGTTCCAAAGTTGCCAACCAACAAATATTTATAGAACATTATTTATCATTTCACTGTTCATCTATGTAAAATAATGAATTCATTTTGAGTAAACCAGTCTTAAACTGTTGGTGATTCTATTGGTTTTGTTTTGTGACAAAACAAGGCGGTGGGACAGGAGGAGAGGAGTAGAAAACTCGGAAGAGGGGAAGTCAGCAGAAAGGAAATGACAATAATGCCTCTCCTCAAATAATGAAACACTATTTTATAAAACAATGACTATTTGATGAACTATTATGCACCCAGTGTATAATGCATATGCACTAGGTAAATTCATGCTTGAAATATTCATGCATTTCAGTTTATTTTTCTCACAAGTCAAGCTCTCTTAAAAATTATTCACTGTCCTTCAAATTCTAACAATGTCTCCAAGGGCTAAGTCCTATTAATACTCCCATTTGATAGGAGAGGAAATGTTGGCTCAGAGAGTTCAAACAACTTGTCCATGGTCACGCAGCGAATAAATAGTATAACTAATATGCAAACCTATGAGCAGCCCAGAACCCCCTGGGATGGTTGTTTAAAATGCTCACAAGAGAATTGGGTTTGGATGTGGGAATCTGGATTTTTACCAAACCGCCAAGTGATACACATGCAGACTAAAGACAAGAAACTACGGAATTTGTCAATAAGCCTCTTTTTTTTTTTTTTTTTTTTTTTGAGACAGTCCTGCTGTGTCACCCCGGCTGGAGTGCAGTGGCGCCATCTCGGCTCACTGTAACCTCTGCCTTCCAGGTGAAAGCGATTCTCCTGCCTCAGCCTCCCGAGTAGCTGGGACAACAGTCGCCCACCACCACACCTGACTAATTTTTGTATTTTTAGTAGAGATGGGTTTTCACCATATTGGCCAGGCTGATCTCAAATTTCTGACTTTGAGATCTGCCCACCTTGGTCTCCTAGTTTGTTTGTTTGTTTTGTTTTGACTTGTTTTGACATGGAGTCTTGCTCTGTCACCCAGGCTGGAGTGCCGTGGTGCCATCTCGGCTCACTGCAACCTCCACCTCCCGGGTTCAAGTGATCTTCCTGCCTCAGCCTCCCAAGTAGCTGCGATTACAGGTGCATGCCACCACACCCAGCTAATTTTTGTATTTTTAGTAGAGACGGGGCTTCACCATGTTGGCCACGCTGGTTTTGAACTCCTGAACTTGAGAGATCTACTTGCCTCAACCTCCCAAAGTGCTGGGGTTACAGGCATAAGCCACTGCACCCGGCCTCAATGAGAATTTAACCACTCTTTTAAAAATAAGATGCATATGGTAATAGACATCAAACCTGGGTATTATTTCCTAGAATTCATGCTCCACAAAATCAGTGGTTAACATTAGAGAAAGGAAAGACAGTCAGCCAATATACACAACAAGACTTCTATTGTGAATGCAGAATTATTTTATGGATTGCCTAGACTGGGGTTAAGAAACTATGGTCCTCAGAACAAACCTAGCATGACCCCTGTTTTGTAAACAAGTTTTGTTGAAACACAGCCACTCCCGCCCTTTTACACATTATCTATCCCAGCTTTCCAAGACAAAAGTGGAATCACATTGTTGCAACAGAGATTATATAGCCCACAAAGACAAGAACACTTACTATCTAGTCTTTTATAGAAAACGTTTGCTAACTCCTGGCCTATGTTTTAGTATATACTTTTTTTTTTTTTGAGACGGAGTCTCGCTCTGTCTCCCTGGCTGGAGTGCAGTGGCGCGATCTCAGCTCACTGCAAGCTCCACCTCCCAGGTTCAAGCCATTCTCCTGCCTCAGCCTCCTGAGTAGCACGGACTACAGGCACCTGCCACCGCGCCCGGCTAATTTTTTGTATTTTTAGTAGAGACGGGGTTTCACCATGGTCTCAATCTCCTGACCTTGTGATCCGCCCGCCTCAGCCTCCCAAAGTGCTGGGATTACAGGCATGAGCCACCACGCCCGGCCAGTATATACATTTTTAAGTATAAGAAAGACTGACTCAGGATTCCTGCTGTAAAATGCAAGGGGGAGAAATTCAACATACTTGTGAGAAATGCAAAATATATTAACTTTTTGATAAACCCTACTTACTTTGTGTGTTTTAAATAATCTATATTTTAGTATCAAAAACTGACATTCTGGTAATCAGCATTTTTGAAGAGCAATGACACAGTCTGTAGAAAAATTTAAAATTTACATACTCTTCAATCTGTCTTATTTCTAGGAATCTGTTTCAAGAAACACTATATAAAGAAACAAAGGAGAGCCAAACACGGTGGCTCACTCCTGTAATCCCTGCACTTTGGGAGGCCGAGGCAGGTGGATAGCTTGAGGTCAGGAGATCAACTGACTCCTGGCCAACATGGTGAAATCTCATCTCTACTAAAATACAAAAATTAGCCAGGCATGGTGGCAGGCTCCTGTAATCCCAGCTACCTGGGAGGCTGAGGCAAGAGAATTGCTTGAACCTGGAAGGCAGAGGTTGCAGTGAGTCGAGATCATGCCACCGCACTCCAGCCTGGGTGACAGAGTGAGCCTCTGTCTCAAAAAAAAAAAAAAAAAGACACAAAGTGTTGGCACATCGCTGTTGTTTGCAGGTCTATTTGTAAAAACAACCAATAGAAATAAATTCTTTAAATTATGAATAGTTTAAACCATGATGGTATAGCCACATAATAACATGACATTACTGAAAAGAATAAAGTAGATACACATACTGAAATGAAAAGTGATATTAATGTATTATGATATTATATTAATGATATATTATGATACTATATTAATGTAAAACTATTTTGTATATAGAATATACATTTCATATGTATATCTCTATAGCAATCTCTGTATTACCACATATTTATCATATAACTGTATATATAATAATATTTGCTTTGGAAAAGCTATATATTTACATAAACATAAGAAGGACATTTGATGTGATATATCCCAATCTATTAGATGTGATTTCCCTGGCAACCATGACTTTTAAGAAATGGGGATCTCCACTTTTCATTTTCCATTCTTTGTGCTTTTTCATAAGTATAAGTATGTGATTTTAAATTCAAAAACCAAGATTTGAGAAGCTGGGGCCTTGCACTAAAAACTGGTTCTTAGTTCTCTTGAACCACTTGCTCTGGGTCCCCCATTGAGGGGGATGAGCTTTGCAGAGAAGCAGAGCCCCAGCGTGTACCCAGCTGCTTAGGGCACAAGCCAAGTGCGCAAGCTTCCTGGGGAGCCTAGTGAGTTAAAGGCACTGCAAATCCTCCCCAAAAGAGGCATCAGTTTTTGGTGGATCCTTGAGTCCAGGAAGGCAATAGACAAGACACGAGGGTTCACCGGAAGACACAACAAAATTGCAGTGAGGAAGGGCTGCAGTCAAAGGTTTTATGCTCCACGAGAAGGGGTTCTCAGGGCTCTAAGCAGCAGGCAGAAGATTTATTGCATGTATGGTTAGGTGATGGTGGCCTACAGTTTTCACTGGGAACTGGCATCAAGAGTAACTCGACCTCCTCCTCATGCACGTTTCTCTCTGTCTCTTTGTGTTTTGTGTCTCTCTCCCCATCTCTCTCGCTCCTTATCCTCTAGCCTCCTCTGTCTCTCTCCCCATCTCTCTTCCTCTCTTACTCCCTTCTCCCCATCTTTCTTTCTCTCTCCTTCTTTTCCACTTCTCTCTCCCTTCTCATCTCGCTGCATGCCACTGTTCACGCTTCTTGGGATCCACATGGATGGGCGGACACAGGACTCCTAGGCTAATTTTCAGGGCACAAGCACAGGGCTGCAGGACGTCGGTCCCCCACCTCCCAGCACCCTCAGAATGAGAGGTGTGGGGTGTGCCTGTGCTCTCCTGGGTGGGCGTCCCATGCTCCAGGAAGCAGAAACTGCAGGACAAAGCTGGTTCAAGTGACATGCCCATGTGGCTGCCAGCTTCCAGCTTGGGATCTGCTGAGGCCGGAGGACACCTGCCCAGGACAGACCCTGCACCAGGGTAGGGGTAAGGGTGGGTTTTGGCGTGGGAATGGGGATGGGAGCAGCCACTGCACACCAGTCCCTGGCTGACTTCCTGTCCCACATCTTGTCATGCAAGGCCTCCCCTCCCACCCCTACCCCTGCCTCTCACCACCTCCACCCCTAGGCTGCCCAGATCCAGACTCCAGAAGTCTCCCAGGATCCAAGAACTAAGGGCAACCACTGGGCTCCTCAGCCCTGAGTCCATGAGTCAGCCACCCCTCTGCAGGCTGACAAACCTTGGCTGTCACTGATCCTCCACCTCAAACCAGCCACAGCCCCATCCCCCCACCAGCATTACCATCTCCTCCTAACCACAGCCCTGAGAGCTCTACTTCCTGGTAAACTTCCTCCTTCCCACCCCGGTCCAGGCAAGTCCAAAGGCCAGCGCCCTCCACCTACCCTTCCTGGGGGCCCCTCTACTGTCTGCTTGCCCAGATGTCTTAACCTGGCTTTCCCAAGCTAGAACAGATGACAGGGATGAGCCCCCAGCCTCTGCCAGGAAGATTTGCCAAAATGTTCTCCATTTAGAAACAGGGGCAGTGACGGGGCCTAGGGATGACCCCAGGGTTGTCACTCAAGCAGCAAGAAGGGCAAGGAGCCCAGTTGACTGCCCTGACCCTTGGAGGACTTGGCCGGGGCTTCACAAGGCCCTGCAGGGGCAGCAGGGGGGCAAATCCACCCTTCTCTGGAAGAAGTAGCCAGGATCCCCAGGAAGCAGCAAATGGGGGCGCCCTGGCAGAGCCCTGCGTGCTGCAGTGCAGGGCCAGCAGGTCTGTACTCAGCCTTAGCCCTGGGGAGTCTCAAAATAGACTGAGACCCTTACAGGTTTGGTTCTGAGTCCCTACCCCAAAACTGATGTAGAATTGTAATCCTGTGTCAAGGGAGGAACCTGGTGGGAGGGGATTGGATCTGGGGACAGTTTTCCCCGTGCTGCTCCCCTGAGAGTGAGGGAGTTCTCAGGAGAGCTGATGGTTTTAAAGTGTGGCACTTCCTCATTCTCCATTCACTCCCTCCTGCCGCCTTGTGATGAAGGTGCCTGCTTCCCATTCGCCTTCCACCATGATTGTAAGTTCCGTGAACTGCGAGTCAATTAAGCCTGTTTCCTTTATAAATTACCCTATCCCAGGTCTTTCTTTATAGCAGTGTGAAAACAAACCAATACAGACCCCTTCCCTGAGGTGCCTTCTCCTTAGGTAACCAGCTGCCCCCATGCTCTTCTGCCCCCTGGTCTTTCTGTTCCCCTCATGAGGCCTAAGTGATCCACATGGCCAGCCCCAGCCCCATCCTACTGCAGTCTGTGTGGCTACTGGAGAGCCCATGCTCATTTCCTCACCCCGAGGGGGCCTGATATGCTTTCTGGATCCTGGAGGAAACTGACCCCCTATTCTCATGCTGGTGCAACTTCTTCCAAGACCTCAAAAGTGGACAATGTGAACTGGTCTTTTTTCTTGTCTCCTCTTGCTAGGACTGCCATTGGGACAATCATAGATGGGCGTGGGAGTAGAGGACAATGTATCAATGGATGGATGGACAGTAGTCCAGGGATTATGTCCCTGTCTGTACTGAACTGGGCCCTTCCTCCAATGAGCAGCCTTCCTGAGTGAGTTTATACAATTGTCCCTTGGTATCCATGGAGGATTAGTTCTAGGATCCCGGGGATGCCAAAATCCATGGATGCTCAAGTCTCTGACATAACATGGCCTAGCATTTACATACAAGCTATGCACATCCTCCCGTATACATTAGACCATCTCTAGATTATTCATGATATGTAGTACAATGCAGATGCTGTATAAATGATTGTGATAACTATATTGTTTAGGGAATGAAGAACAAAGTCTGCACATGTTCAGTAGGGACATAACCATCCAATTTATTTTCTGAATATTTTCCATCTGCTGTTGGCTGAATCCACAGATGCAGAGCTCCCGGTTACGAGGGCCAAGTGTGCTTTGAGAGTAGGGTGGGTGAGGTTGCTAATGAGTACAGGGGAGCAGGTGTCGATCAGGAGGGCCCTGCACTGGGGCATTTGGATGCCCTGTCTCAGGACCTGAGACTCCGTTTGGATGGCACAGGCCGACTTAGCCCAGGCTGGTCTAGACTTCGCTTGCATCTAGAAGCCTGAGACCAGCCTGGGAAACATAGGTGGACCCTGTCTCTACAGAAAAGTCAAAGAAATTAACCAGGCATGGTGGCACGTGCCTATAGTTCCACCTAGTCAGGAGGCTGAGGCATGAGGATTGCTGGAGCCCATGAGTTCCAGGAAGCAGTGAGCCATGATTGCACCACTGCACTCCAGCCTGGGTGACAGAGTGAGGCTTTATCTCTTAAAAAACTTGAGAAATTTAACATAGGTACGATCCAATTAACTAAATAATAATGTGAACTATTATCTAAGGTTATTAAGGCTGGAATTATCCCATTTTTGCCCAACTTCTCGTACCTGTCCCAAGATCCCACCTCAGACTCACCCTCTGCCTTCAGCTCATGTCACCTCAGCTTCCTCCAGATGGTCCCGCAAACACAGACCTGGGCTGAATGGTAGAGCCGATTGCTCGTACACAAGGGGAGACCCGTGGGCAGGGGTTTTCAAATTTAGACTGTAAAAGAGTTTTCCATGGTGTTCCGGAGAACGCCCTTTGAGAAACACTTTGACAGTGAATCCAGGCCTCAGTATCTATCAGCTGCTCTAGTGAATTTTGTGGAAGCTCAGTGAACACCTGCTCTGCAGGGTGCATGTGAAAGGGGTGAGGATGAGTAAGCTGCAGATAAAGAAGACAGGACACAGGGGCCCTGTCCAAGCTCTATCCCCTGCCTTCAGCACTGATGGATCAAATCAACTCTTAGGGAATGGTGGCCACGTGCTGGGCCAGCCCCAGGTTCTCAGGATATGACAGTGATTGACGCAGAGCCAGGCCTTGCCCTTGGGGAGGTCTCCAGCATACACCTCCCTCTACCCTCCCAGCACCCTGCCAAGCAGGCGTCAATGTCACTGTTAATGCACAGAGGAGGAACCTGATGGTTAGACAGGTTCATGGGTTTTCCAGGGTTGCACGGCTTCTGGGGGACGAATGTGACCCTGAGGACAGGGCACAGGCCAGTGTAATGCCAGGTTGGAATGAGCTGTGATCTGTGCCACGTAGAGGCCTAAGCCAAGGTGGGAGTGACTGATGGGAGTCGCTGAAAACACTCTTGGGTCCTCACCTGCTGGCTCCCAGGAGTCCGGAACTGCCAGGAGGGTGGTGGCAGTTCCCCCATCCTTAGCTGGGTGGGCCTGGATAGAATAACAAGGCGAGGGCACATTTCCCCGGCCATTCCCTCCAGGTGCAGCTGTGACCTGCTCATTCCAATTTTGTGGAAATATTTCTACACACACACAATTGCAAGTAGCAGTGGACGTGGCGAGAGGCGTTTGGACATGGGATAGGCAGTATTTTAGAGGCAGAGCCTCCAGGGCTCGCCGAAGGGTTAGCTGCAGGGCTTGAGCGGGGAAGGAGAATCGAGGATGATGTGTTCAAGTCGGTCCATTCACTTCCTCTGTGCCACGCCTGTGCTGGGCACTGGGAGAGACAGATGAGCAAAGGAGGCCCGGTCGGGGGGAGGTGTGGGAGGAAGCCCAGGGTGTCTGGGCACGGTAGGAAGTCAAGAGTGTCTACTGGGAGCTGAGGGCTTATGTCTACCCGGGTGCCATCCAGGTTCTCTGCATGGATGAGTATAAGCTGAGCTGCCTGAAGGAGCAGCTGCTGTTGGTGGTGACCAGCACGTTCCGGAATGGAGACTGCTCTGGCAACGGAGAGGTGGGTGGCGTGAGGTCTGGATGGTCTAGGGGGTTTTAGGGTGCAGGAGGACGCAGGAAAGGGTCTGTGGGATGCAGGACGTCCTATGGAGGGCGTTTGGAAGTCAGTGCTCAGGTCACTCTGGGTCATTCAGGTCATTTGCTGGTCTCTGTCATAATTATTGCCATATGAGAGTCCCACCTTTTCTATGACATATTTTATATATTTCTGTCAATGGCCTACCTGTTTATATTGACAATTTTGTGTTTAAAGGAAACTTGTCTCACTCTCACAAATGGAGAGCCAACAAATCATAAATTCAATGAAAACAAAATGAAGTCAATGAATTTTAGCTAGATACTATTCCCTGACCAAGCAAGGCCTGGTGGAGGTGGTACAACCAGGGTTTGAATTGAGATCTGCCAAGCTTTTGAGTTTATTGTCTTTCCCCCACACCAGGGTTCCTCAATACTGCATTACTGACATCAGGGGCCAGACAATTCTTTGTGACGGGGGCTGTCCTGCACCTGGCAGGATGTTTAGCAGCTTCTCTGGCCTCCACCCACTGGAAGCCAGGGGAATGCAGAAGAGGCTCCTCATTCTCCCATTTCATCCTCAGGACAATATCCAGACTCGAACTTTTCACATCTTCTCCCAGCGTATTAGTTGCTCTCTTTGCTTCCTGCTTCCCTTTCCTGGCTAGCCCAAATCCCACAGTGTAGCTCATGGATTTCTTTCTTCACCTCTTTCAGCTTTCTCACTTCCTCATTCCTCTGGGACACAAAACTTCTCTATTGGTCATCAAAATTCTTTCACCCAACCTATTTCAGGTTGGGTGGTAACATCCAAGGGTAACATCAATCCCAGCTTACAACTTTATTTCTAGAGATAGAGTCTCACATTTTTGCCCACTACTGGGCTCAAGGCATCACCTGCCTCCATCTCCCTAAGTGCTGGGATAACAGCCATGAGCTGCCATGCCTGGCCCCAACTCATAACTTTCTATGTGACCTCAGGCATGTTACTTAAACACTCAGAACCCTGGTTTCTGCATTCATAGGTTGGGATAATACCTACCCCTTCCAGTGACATTTTAAAGATTTTACATAATACCTTACATAAATACATATAATACAAATAGTTTCCCACTCAGGACAGTGCCCAGTAGAGCTGGTGGGCCAGTAACTGTGGTTCCTCCACCTTGCCCTCTCCCTACCAAGCTCCCTTTCCACCTGCCCTGCAATTCCCTTCCGTGTTCTCTTTCATGTGTTTACACGCCTGTCTCTTCCACTAGAATCAGCTTCTTATCAGCAGCGCTATTGACAGTTTGGGCAGAATCATTCTTCGTTGTGGTGACTGTCCTGTGCATAGTAGAATGGTTACAGTGTCCTAGTCTCCACCCCACTCGATGTCAGTAGCACCCTCCAAGCTGTGACAGTCAAAAGTAACTCTCAACATTGTCAAATGTCCTCTGAAGGACAAAATCACCTCTCATTGAGAACCGCTGCACTAGAATGATGGCTACCAAAGTTTTTGGAGCAAGATCTACAATAAGAACCATTTTCTATATGTATATACACACATGGTATGTGAAAAAACCTCGTTAAATCATTCTTCCCCTCACATGTCCCACTCTGATACGTTCTGTTCTGTTTAAAAACAATGAGTAGGTCGACCATGGTGGCTCACGCCTACAATCCCAGCACTTTGGGAAGTCGATGGAGGCTGATCACGAGGTCAGGAGATTGAGACCCATCTGGCTAACACGGTGAAACCCTGTCTGCGCTAAAAATAAAAATAAAATAAAAAGAAAAAGGCAGGGCGCGGTGGCTCACGCCTGTAATCCCAACACTTTTGGAGGGCAAGATGGGCAGATCACCAGGTCAGGAGATTGAGACCATCCTCGCTAACACAGTGAAACCCCATCTCTACTAAACATAGAAAAAAAATTAGCCGGCCGTGGAGGCAGGTGCCTGTAGTCCCAGCTACTCCGGAGGCTGAGACAGGAGAATGGTGTGAACCTGGGAGATGGAGGTTGTAGTGAGCCGAGGTCTTGCCACTGTACTCCAGCCTGGGCAACAGAGCGAGACTCCATCTCAAAAAAAAAAAAAAAAAAAAAAAAAAAAAAAAAGGAAGCAAACTGGGTATGTGCCGTTAGAGGTGGTGTACGTTTTCAGCATTATAAATGAATAGAGATGAATGGCAAGAGTTTCTTTGGTCCATAGATTGTGGTATCTTACCTAGTTTTGGATCTCTTCCACTAAAGGGATTGCCTGTTGAACGTTGTTAGGAATGTAAGCACTGAAGGCAAACTGCCTGGGTTTGAATTTTGTTCTGTCCCTTGCACCCTGCCTAGCTTCAAATCCTAGCTCTACTTACTAAGTTCTTTTAAGGTGATGATCTTTGAGCAAACGTCTTAGCTCCTGTTTTCCCAAGTAAATGGACACAATAGTTGCTACCTTGTGAAGGATTCATGTAATTGACCAGCGTTTACCAAGGAGCATCAGTGTTCAGTTCTAGTCATTGGTGATTCTGTAGTTGGACTGTGAGGGGGTGCTGGGGTGGGGGGTGGTGTGTGTGTGTGTGTTTAGCACATAATTGCATGCGGAAAGGAAAAATACTTTTGATAACCGAGAGGCAGCTTTTCTCTGCTTTTGTGTCAAAAGGGAAGAAATGAGTTGAGAGAGGGAAAGGAATTCTGAAAGCTCTATTCCTCAAAATCAGAAGTACATAGAATGTGTAATAATTTACAGAATTTCTAGACTTCAGCAATCTGATTTTTTAAAATTTATTTTTATTTTTTCAGGTTGAGACTGAGGTAAAGTTAATCTGAGGCGACGTTCTGGATGTACTGAACAGACACCTCGTTCCAGCAGCTACCACTGGCAAGTCCAAGGTTTTCTATTATGAAATGTAGGTTCTACACTAACAATTCACAAGTGTACTTCAATAATTTTCAACAATCTCAGGAATAATTGACTTTGTTTCTTTTTTTTTCTGAGACAGTTCTTATGAGAAGGGATCGGCTAAGAATAGCCTTGGGTTGACACACACCCCTTTTCACACTCACAGGAGAAACCATTTCCCCATGAAGCTAGAACCAGTCATGAGTTGAGAGCTGAGAGTTAGAGAATCGCTCAGAGATGCTATTCTTGGATATCCTGAGCCCCTGTGGTCACCAGGGACCCTGGGTTGTGTAACATTCAGCATGACAGCATCACTATGCTTAAAAATTTCCCTCCTTACCCCCAGATTCCGTTTCCCCATCCGCCAGGGCTGCCTATAAAGAGAAGGAGAGATGACTTCAGACTTCAGGAGGACACAGGCAGCAGAGAGTGGTCAGTCCCTTCTTGGCTGTGCCGACACTCGAGCCCACATTCCATCACCTGCTCAGAATCATGCAGGTCTCCACTGCTGCCCTTGCCGTCCTCCTCTGCACCATGGCTCTCTGCAAGCCAGTCTTCTCTGCACCACGTGAGTCCGAGTTTTGTTGTGGGTTTCACCAGTCTCTGGCCACAGTTAGACCACATCAGTCTTTTCTTGTGGCCTGAGAGCCCCCAAGAGAAAACAAAGAACTTCTTAAAGGGCTGCCAAACACCTTGCTCTTTCCCTTCAAAACTTTTATTTTTATCTCTAGAAGGGGTCTTAGCCCCCTAGTCTCCAGGTATGAGAATCTAGGCAGGGGCAGGGGAGTTACAGTCCCT
Organism: Chlorocebus sabaeus; assembly: GCF_047675955.1. NCBI lineage: Eukaryota > Metazoa > Chordata > Mammalia > Primates > Cercopithecidae > Chlorocebus > Chlorocebus sabaeus. Next base: position 29,109,424 of record NC_132919.1, on the reverse strand, counting down.
TGTACAGACAGAAAAACAGGGTTGGAAACAAGTCAGTTTACAAGAGGCGGAATCCAGGGCTGGTTACTTCCCAGTGGGGCCTGTTGTTCACTCTTCAGCTCACCCTCGGTCTCCCAGGAGCTCTGTCCCTTGGATGTCTTATGAGAGATGTCCAAGGCTTCTCTTGGGCTGGGGTCTGACTTCTTGAACCAGACAAAATTCCCTGAAGAGAGCTGAGATAAGAGAACAGTCCGTTCAGGTATCTGGATCACACAGAGAAACAGAGAAGCCACTATGAAGAGTCAAGGGGAAAGAAGCAAATAGACAGAAACAAAGACAGAGATATTTCTCGGCAAAAACGCCCAAATGCCTTCCAGTCACTTGGTCTGGGCAAGCCTGCCTTCCTCAGCCACTCGGGGATCAGAAGCTGCCTGGCCTTTTCTTCTGAGATGTGCCCAGGCTCATTCTCTTCCTTTCTCCGCAGTTGGTGCTGACACCCCGACCTCCTGCTGCTTCAGCTACATCTCCCGGCAGATTCCACAGAATTTCATAGCTGACTACTTTGAGACCAGCAGCCAGTGCTCCAAGCCCGGTGTCATGTAAGTGCCAGTCTTCCTGCTCGCCTCTAGGGAGGTAGGGAGGGTCGGGTGGGGGCAGAGACAGGCCAGAAGGCCATCCTGGAAAGGCCCAGCCTTCCAGAGCCTATCAGGGATACAGGACGCAGGGCTCCGAGGTGTGACCTGACTTGGGGCTGGAGTGGGGCAGGTGTTACAGAGTCAGGAAGGGCTGCCCCAACCCAGAGGAAAGGGACAGGAAGGAGGTAACAGGACCCTCTGGGAGCCCCCCGCCCGGAGTCCCTGAGAGAAGCTCTAGACGGAGATAGGCAGGGGGTCGCTGAGAGAGGAGAAGGTCCCGAGCTGCGCAGGACAGAGAGCGGGATGGAGCGGCCACGGTGGGCCCAGGATTCCCCTGCTGGATTCCCCAGTGCTTAACCTTCCTCCCTTCTCCACAGCTTCCTAACCAAGAGAGGCCGGCAGGTCTGTGCTGACCCCAGTGAGGACTGGGTCCAGAAATACGTCAGCGACCTGGAGCTGAGTGCCTGAGGGGTCCGGAAGCTTCGAGGCCCAGTGACCTCGGTGGACCCAGTGGGGAGCGGGAGCCTGAGCCTTGGGAGCATCCCTGTGACCTCCACAGCTACCTCTTCTACGGACTGGTTGTTGCCCAACAGCCACTGTGGGACTCTTTTTAACTTAAATTTTAATTTATTTATACTATTGAGTTTGTGTAATTTATTTTCGATTTCACAGTGTGTTTGTGATTGTTTGCTCTGAGAGCTCCCCTGTGCCCTCCCCCTTCCCTCACACTGTGTGTGGTGACAACTGAGTGGCTGTCATTGGCCTGCTGTAGGCAGTCATGGTACCAAAGCCACCAGACTGACCAATGTGTATCGGATGCTTTTGTTCAGGGCTGTGATCGGCCTGGGGAAATAATAAAGATGCTCTTTTAAAAGGTAAACCAGTATTGAGTTTGGTTTTGTTTTTCTGACATATTAAAATCACTGGTTAAGAGGAATCATAGGCAAAGATTGGGAAGAGGTGAAATGGAGGGAAATTGGGAGAGATGGGGAGGGCTACTACAGAGTTATCCACTTTACAACGGAGGCACAGTTCTGGAACATTGAAACTGCGAATATGTTATAACTCAAATAGTAATATGCATGCTCTAGGAGAGTTCACTCCTTGAATGGACACCGTTAAGCTGAGTATTCTGTAGCGCACATTCATGATGAATCAAGCTTTTAATAGCAATTACTTACACTGTGGAGGCTTACTCCTACTGAGCGCTTTGTATGCATTGTTCATTTAATCTTATCAATGCAATAGTACAGCTTAGGTGCTATTAATACCTCCATTTGACAGAAAAGTAACCCAAGGCTCAGAAAGGTTAGGCAACTTGGCTGAGGTTACACAGCATGTAAATGGTCAACTCCTTTCCAAAACTGGACTTTTATTAAACTACAGACTATGCTATTAACCACTGACAAATTTATTTCCCCAAACATGATCCCTCTATACTCAAATTTTACCCCATTCTTTAACAGATGATATTTCATCCATTGCAACCACTTCCTGTCAGGATTCTGAGTTGACATAGAGTGTTTGAGCAGTGATTGTTTAAGCCACTTACATCAACATGTTCAGGTGTAGACCTGGGAATTGATATTTTTATCAAGCTTATGAGATGTTCCATAGCCTGTTAATGACTGAGAGCCACTGTCAATAGAATTCACCAGTGTTTTCTAATGTGGTAAGTATCTGCAGATGGCAACAGGTATATAATACATTATTTCTCTAGAATCTATACAAAATAAATAGCTAATGTCAGAGAAGGAAAAGACAACCAGCTTCTGTGTGGAACAGGATGCTGTCTGTAGGTTTACTGTGAAAGGTAAGTTATTTATTAGATGGATTGCCTGCATTATATGTACAAGAAGTGCACACTAAGCTAGAGTCCTTTTTGCAGAAGAAAGAGAAATTCTAAATATTTGTGTGAAAACCAAACGTGTGTTAATTTTTGTGAGCTATGCTTATTTCATTTTGTTTAAAATAATCTAATTTTTGTGTCCAAACATGTTTAGAATTATACAGTTCAAACTCTTCAAAGCGTAATTAAACACCACTGCTTAGCAAATATTAAAATGCACATACTATGTGACCTACATCCCGTTTGACCTGATCCCATTTCTAGGAATCTGCTTTGTAGAAACACTGCCAAAAGATAAGAATATGTAGACATGAGGATATTCTTTGCAGCATGGTTGGTAACGAGCAAAGAAATGCAAACAGTCATCAGTAGGGGATTAATCAGTAGAGGATTAAGATGTCCAGTGGAATATTCTGCAGTCAGTGAAAAAAAAAGCAGCACACATCTATATGTGTGGAAAGTGTCCATAATATTACATGTAAAAGGTATATCTATTTACATGCAGTATATGCATATATATTCTCTACATATGCTACAGAACTATCTGTAAAGGATATTATTTTGTTTTTACTTTGAAAGCCATATACGCATATATATTTACATAGGCAAATATTTGGAAAGATACACATCAAATAGCTAACTCTCATTTCTTTGAGGAAATGAGGCTTTTTTTTTTTTTTTTTTTTTTAGGAATGAGGGTTTTTCCTTTTTATATTGTGCACTTTCAAAACTTTGAGTTATTTTTTGATTAACTTGCCTAGCTTACCTCTCTGGTCTCATCTTACCCTATTCTTTGATGGGTGATGTTCCATCCATCACAACCACTTTCTGGTAAGGATTCTGAGTTGACGCAGAGAGGATAGAGCTCAGCCTGGCTTACAGCGTTTTGATGCCATGAAGGCTTTCATATAATGAGGGTACAGCAGCAAACACGTCCTCTTGACAAGGCTGTTTCTCTCTCTCTCTTTCATACACACACACACACACACACACACACACGAGCAGCTTTTGTCCCCATAGACGTAGTGAAGGTGTCATCATTCCTTCTTTATTAGCTTTCAGGAGAAAATAGGTGCGTACAACACTTGCCTGCACTGAATTGTTTCTCAAGGTCCAGAAACCCAAAGCTAAACAAAGTTTAATCACGCCCAACATTCCTAAATACGAGCGTTATGAACAAACAGAGTAGGTTGAACAAAGACGCCTGTTAGGGAACGGGAGAATGGGAATTGCATTTTTAACCAGTTCAGCCGGACTGGCAGCCCCTAGCTCTCCTCCCTGGGGGAATTCCCTCCATGGACAATCTGAGATGTGCAATGTGGAGGATCTGCTTTCTGGAGGCTACTGACTTCCTGTCTGTGTGAGTTAGCCTGAGGTTGCCTTAGGTATTGTGTAATCAAGGGCTGTTTGGAACCAGTCTCGTGGTTTCTTTGGCAATGTGACTTCATTCTAATGTCCGTAGGCTACTATTTGCTTCTGATCAATTCCATGGGCCAGGTAGCCAGAAGCAGAGAAGTTGTCAGTTGCATAGTTCACATTTGCATTTGAACTGGGATTGGGAATGTGCACTTTCTTTTTTCTTGTTCTTTCTTTTTTTTTTTTTTTTTTTTTGAGAAGGAGTCTCACACTGTCACCGGGGCTGGAGTGCAATAGTGTGATCTTGACTGATTGCAATCTCAGCCTCCCAGGTTCAAGCGATTCTCCTGCCTCAGCTTCCTAAGTAGCTGGGATTACAGGTGCCTTCCACCATACCTGGCTAATTTTTTGGATTTTTAGTAGAGACGGGGCTTCACTATGTTGGCCAGTCTGGTCTCAAACTCCTGACCTTGCAATCCATCTGTCTCCCAAAGTGCTGGGAATACAGGCGTGAGCCACTGCACCCGGCCGGAGATGTGGACTTTCTAGCACAGACCTCACTACCATTGTCACCTCGACCTCCCAGCCCCTGGCGAGAGACCTCTGCTTGCATCTTGGCTCATGTGGAGGTGATGAATATTTGACCCTTGGCCTCGTTAAGTCGCTCATCTTCCTGTCTCTGCTCATATTAACTTTATCTTCCAGTAGAAAATTCCGCATTTACAGCCCTTCAAGTCTCCAGATTACTGGATTCTCAGTCAACAAGTTGGAAGGGCCTTTTTAACCAAGTTCAATTTCTTCCTTTTTCAATTTCAGATGAGCCCATTTCAAAGTAGCCTAAACTCTTTCTTAAAGGACCTCACTGATGTAATACATAGCTACTAAATTCCAATATTCAGAATCTTTTCTTTTCCTTTTTTTTGAGACAAAGTCTTGCTCTGTTGCCCAGGCTGGAGTACAGTGGCATGACCTTGGCTCACTGCAAGCTCCACCTCCCAGGTTCACGCCATTCTCCTGCCTCAACCTCCCAAGTAGCTGGGACTACAGGCGCCCACTACCACGCCTGGCTAATTTTTTGTATTTTTAGTAGAGACAGGATTTCACCGTGTTAGCCAGGATGGTCTCGATCTCCTGATCTTGTGATCCGCCTGCCTTGGCCTCCCAAAGTGCTGGGATTACAGGCGTGAGCCACCACACCCAGCTTATATTCAGAATCTTTTCTATCAAACTCCTTAATGCTGCAGCCTTGGTATTTGGCACAGGCTTTTGGCACCAAAATAAGCCAGACCATAGTTCAACCAGCACGTGCAATACTTTGTAATGGGGATTGCAAAAGGTAGTGCCCAGACAGGACAGCATGGTGAATATTTCCTGGGAACATGGTAGCAATGCACATTCTCAGCCCCACTTCCTTTCTTAATGGACCAGGGCCCAGCAACCTGTGTGTTAACAAGGCTCCAGGTAATTCTGATGCATGTAAGGTTTAAAACTCCCATTTCACAAGGTCCACACCAAGTCACCTCCTACTTTCTCGTTTCAGCCAGTTCCACACTTCAGTCAGGGCCTGTGACTTTTAACAGACCCTGTGTCTCTGCACAGATACAGATTCCTCCTCTTTCCTGGGAACTGCACCCACAAAAATACATTATGTGGGACTGACCACATCCCAAATGCTAGGTGGGTCCTGATTAAAATAAGCTGATTTGCATCTTGAGTTTTTTAAACTTACCACAACATAAGCATTTCTCATGTCATTGCATTGTTTGTAAAGGCTGCCTAATAGCCAATCAAGGGAAGATCCCATAATTTTCTTAGCCATTTCCATATCATAGGCAATTTAAATTGGGTCCAATTTTAAGTTGCTATAAATATGCTGGGGACCAAATACACTTATGCATTGTTCTTTTTTTCCATATTTTAATTTATTTCTATAGAGAATAGATTCCTAGACATGGACCCTCTTGGCCAAAGGCTAAGAACATTTATTTCAAGGTTCCTTATGCATATTAGTACCCATATTAAACGCATCTTTAGATCCTTTGCTTAGCAAATATCTCTCTTGAATGAACAGGTGTCTGGAAGCCTGGAACGAACAGAGGTCTGAAAGCCTGGAATGAACAGATGTTGGAAGCCTGGAATGAACAGAGGTCTGGAAGCCTGGAATGAACAGAGGTCTGGAAGCCTGGCTATACTCTCATTGTTCAGTAGCTCAGGCTTCGCTAACACAGCTCTGTCCATCTGCGTGTGGTTTAAGTTGGGCTCTGCTGCTCAGGACTCCTGGCATCACTGCATAAGTCAAGTCTACACCGTTAGAACAGCTGTGGGATAATGCAGAAGTTTTTGCTCTGCCAGAGGAAACTATGACTACAGAGCTTTAGTGAGGAGGAACTAGCTAAGTGGTCCTGGGTGACACCAATATCTCACCTCCTCTCGCTGTGGAAACCACTTCCCCATCAACAGCCCTAAGACAAGTGAGCACTTGAACTATTCTCGCAAATACCCTGAGCCCTGTGGCTACCAAGAACCCCTCGCATGTGCGAGTCAACAAGACACCACGGTGCTTAAAAACATCCTCTCTCATCAGCCCCAGTTTCCATCTTCCCATGACTCAGGGCTCACCTCTTAAGAGGAGGGGACACAGCTCGGACCCCACAGCTGGTGACTGAGCACCCAAGGCCTGTCCTCCTCTCCTCACACTCTTGGGCTCCCGCGTCCTCCTATCCTGGGCCTCCTCTCACGAGTCTGTCTTCCTCCTGCCTTTGCTGCTGTTGACCTCTGGCTGGGGTCAAACTACATCACCAAAGTCCAAGGACAGAGGTACCCAAGTGAAACAGAAAACTTCCTAAGGGATTTTCAAAATGCCCTGGGCTATCTGTTCAGGAAGATTTTCTTCCCTAAAGAGCTTTCACTTTCTATTCTATAAACCTTAAAGGCAGGGTACGGTCTTGTCCTACTTAGGGAAGGAGAACATTGAGTAGGTTTCAATAAGGGGCAGAACCCAGCTACAATCGCTTCCTGGTGGCCAACTGAGTCACGAAATCGCCACAGGTCTGCCTCACAGGTGATTGGCAGAGACGGCCTCTGGTTGGAAAAAAATCTCTCTTAGACCACATTATGTTCCCCCAGTAGAGCTGGAATAAGAGCAGACTATTTAATTAGCTGCAATTCCTACAGAGGGAGATGGAGGCCAAACCTAAGGCTCAAACAGAAATGGAAGGGAAATGTGGGGAAACAGGAACTCCCCAACTTTCTGCTGGTTCTTCTCACCCCCAAACCCCCAACTTCCTGCTGGTCCTTCTCACCCCCAAATCCCCAACTTCCTGCTGGTTCTTCTCATCCCCAAATCATCCCCTAACAGTGCTGTCTCCATCTACTTCCTCCTGATTTTATCACTGGATAGAAGGAGTTGGCTCACTTGTCCTCACTGAAAAATGACCCAGGGTTGTGGTGCTCCTTCCCTCAGAATGCCCAAATGCCCAAGCACCCAAGGGTCTGCTGCTTTTCCTAGGACCCCCAGAAGACCCCTAGCAGAATGGTAGATGGCAATTATGAGACTCACAGCTGGTGCCAGGTAAAGGCTGGTGCTCCTGCCCATCTCTGGAGAGAGGCAGGACTCGGAGCGGGGCAGCCTGCAAGGGCACCAGCTGGTATGAGGGCCATTCTGGGGACTCCAGGCCTTTGAGGTCCTATCTGGTGGCGGGACACAGGGAAGGGCCATAGAGGTGTTTTCTGGCCTGACCTGGGGTCTGCAAGGAACCAGGGAAGAGCTGCCCCCGGCAGAGGGAAGACAGGAAGTGTTAGCGGGAGGAGGCTGCCTGAGGAGACCCCCTGAGACACTGAGGAAAGGTCTAGGGAGCTGAGGTTGGACAAAGAGTCCTGAGCAAGTGGACAGGCCCTACATTTGCCAAGGCAAACAGGAGAAGGCAGCATGGGACCAGGAATTCCCTTGCTGATCCCTCAATTTTTATAACTCTGTCTCTTTTAACAGCTTCCAGAATGAAAGTGGCTGAGGCTGGCAGGTCTGTGCCAACCCCACCGAGTTCTGGTGCCAAGTGCATCATTGACCTCAGAGTCGAATCCCTGAGTGACCTGGAAGCAACAAGACACTGTCACATCTGTGGCAGATTAGGAAGCAGGGACCCAGGACCCAGGGACGTCCCTTCAATTCCTGAACCTACCCCTACCCAAGCAGCCACACTCTGGGACTCTTCTTAATATGCATTTTAACTTATCTAGATTATTAAATTTTGGTAATGTATTTCTATGTGTTCATCACTGCTTGTCGGAAGGGATCCCACAACACCCTCTACTCCCCTTCCTCAGCCCCTCCAGTCACACACTGACACATATTCAGGCATATGGCTATTCTTTGTGGCTCTCATACAAGGTGGGTGGTTACATTCAGTTTTTTCTAGAGGACATTGTTCCAAAGCTGTCAACCAGCAAATATTTATAGAACATTATTTATCATTTCACTGTTCATCTATGTAAAATAATGAATTCATTTTGAGTAAAGCAGTCTTAAACTGTTGGTGATTCTATTGGCTTTGTTTTGTGACAAAACAAGGCGGTGGGACGGGAGGGGAGGAGTAGAAAACTCTGAAGAGGGGAAGTCAGCAGAAAGGAAATGACAATAATGCCTCTCCCCAAATAATGAAACACTATTTTATAAAACAATGACTATTTGATGAACTATTATGCACCCAGTGTATAATGCATATGCACTAGGTAAATTCATGCTTGAAATATTCATGCATTTCAGTTTATTTTTCTCACAAGTTAAGATCTCTTAAAAATTATTCACTGTCCTTCAAATTCTAACAATGTCTCCAAGAGCTAAGTCCTATTAATATTCCCATTTGATAGGAGAGGCTCAGAGAGTTCAAACAACTTGTCCATGGTCACGCAGCGAATAAATAGTATAACTAATATGCAAACCTATGAGCAGCCCAGAACCACCTGGGATGGCTGTTTAAAATGCTCACAAGAGAACTGGGTTTGGATGTGGGAATCGGGATTTTTACCTAACCGCCAAGTGATACACATGCAGACTAAAGACAAGAAACTACTGAATTTGTCAATAAGAATTTTTTTTTTTTTTTTGGAGACTGCCGCCCCGGCTGGAGTGCAGTGGCGCAATCTCAGCTCACTGCAACCTCCGCCTCCCGGGTTCAAGCGATTCTCCCGCCTCAGTCTCCCGAGTAGCTGGGACAACAGTCTCCTACCACCACACCCGGCTAATTTTTGTATTTTTAGTAGAGACAGGTTTTCACCATATTGGCCAGGCTGGTCTCAAACTTCTGACTTTGTGATCTGCCCACCTCAGTCTCCCAGTTTTTTGTTTGTTTTGTTTTGGCTTGTTTCGAGATGGAGTTTTGCTCTATCGCCCTGGCTGGAGTGTTGTGGTGCCATCTCGGCTCACTGCAGCCTCCGCTTCCTGGGTTCAAGTGATCTTCCTGTCTCAGCCTCCCAAGTAGCTGTGATTACAGGTGCATGCCACCATACCCAGCTAATTTTTGTATTTTTAGTAGAGACAGGGCTTCGCCATGTTGGCCAGGCTGGTCTTGAACTCCTGAACTTGAGAGATCTGCCTGCCTCGACCTCCCAAAGTACTGGGATTACAGGCATAAGCCACTGCACCCGGCCTCAGTACAAATTTGACCACTCTTTTAAAAATAAGATGCACATGGTAATAGACATCTTACCTGGGTATTATTTCCTAGAATTCATGCTCCACAAAATCAGTGGTTAACATTATAGAAAGGAAAGACAGTCAGCCAATATATACAACAAGACTTCTATCGTGAATGCAGAATTATTTGATGGATTGCCTAGACCGAGGTTAAGAAACTATGGTCTTTAGAACAAATCTAGCATGACCTGTTTTGTAAATAAAGTTTTGTTGAAACACAGCCACTCCTGCCCTTTTACACATTATCTATCCCAGCTTTCCAAGACAAAGGTGGAGTCACATTGTTGCAACACAGATTATATAGCCCACAAAGACAGTATTTACTATCTGGTCTTTTACAGAAAACGTTGCTAACTCCTGGCCTATGTTTCAGTATATACTTTTTTAAGTATAAGAAAGTTAGACTGAGTCAGGATTCCTGCTGTAAAATGCAAGGGTGAGAAATTCAACATACTTGTGAGAAATGCAAAATATATTAACTTTTTGATAAGCCCTACTTACTTTGTGTGTTTAAAACAATCTATTTTTTAGTATCAAAAAGTGACATTTTGGTAATCAGCATTTTTGAAGAGCAATGACATGGTCTGTAGAAAAATTTAAAATTTATATACTCTTCAATCTGTCTTATTTCTAGGAATCTATTTTAAGATACACTATCTAAAGAAGCAAAGGAGGGCCAAGCACGGTGGCTCACTCCTGTAATCCCTGCACATTGGGAGACCAAGGCAGGTGGATAGCTTGAGGTCAGGAGTTCGAGACCAATCTGGCCAACACAGTGAAAACTCATCTCTACTAAAATACAAAAATTAGCCGGGCATGGTGGCAGGCTCCTGTAATCCCAGCTACCTGGGAAGCTGAGGCAAGAGAATTGCTTGAGCCTGGGAGGCAGAGGTTGTAGTGAGCCGAGATTGCGCCACTGCACTCCAGCCTGGGTGACAGAGTGAGACTCTGTCTCAAAAAAAAGAAAGACACAAAGTGTTGGCACATAGCTGTTGTTTGCAGCTCTGTTTGTAAAACAATCAATATAAATAAATTCTTTTTTTTTTAAATTTATTTATTATTATTAAACTTCAAGTTGTAGGGTACATGTGCACAACGTGCAGGTTTGCTACATATGTATACTTGTGCCATGTTGGTGTGCTGCACCCATCAACTCGTCATTTACATAAGGTATAACTCAAATATGAATAGTTTGAACCATGATGGTATAGCCACATCATAAACATGAAATTACTGAAAAGAATAAAGTACATATACATACTGAAATGAAAGGTAGCTATGATATTAATGTAAAACTATGTATTGGCCGGGCACAGTGGCTCATGCCTATAATCCCAGCACTTTGGGAGGCCGAGGCAGGCAGATCACAAGGTCAGGAGATTGAGACCATCCTGGCTAACACAGTGAAACCCTGTCTCTACCAAAAATACAAAAAAAAAAAATTAGCCTGGCGTGGTGGCGGGCACCTGTAGTCCCACTTACTCGGGAGGCTGAGGCGGGAGAATGGCGTGAATCTGGGAGGCAGAGCTTGCAGTGAGCTGAGATCGCGCCACTGCACTCCAGTCTGGGAGACAGAGCAAGACTCTGTCTCAAAAAAAACAAAACAAAACAAAACAAAAACTATGTATATAGAAAATACATTCCATATGTGTATCTCTATACCAATCTCTATATTACCACAAATTTATTATATAACTGTATATATAATAATATTGCTTTAGTAAAAGTTATATATATATTTACATAAGCATAAGGACATTTGATGTGATATATCCCAGTCTATTAAATGTGATTTCCCTGGCAACCATGATTTTTAAGAAATGAGGATCTCCGCTTTTCATTTTCCATTCTTTGTGCTTTGATTTTCATAAGTATGAGTATGTGATTTTTAATTCAAAAACCAAGATTTGAGAAGCTGGGGTCTTGCACTAAAAACTGATTCTCTCTTAGTTCTCTTGAACCACTTGCTCTGGGTCTCGCATTGAGGGGACCAGTTTTGCAGATTTCAGTCTAGTTCAGAGAGCTTCAGGAATGTTCCCATCTGTTGTTGTTTTACCAATTGTATCAAGAGATCAAGGCAACAAACATGCCCTGTCTAGCTCCAAAGAGTATATTTTGACTCTCTCTCTTCCCCTCCACCTACACACCCACCTGCATAAATAGCTATTCTCATGCAACATTTTATAATCCCTTCCAATTTTGAGATATTCCTCCTCTAGCCCAACATCACAGCAAACCAGCTAGGGCAAATGTGGGGGTATTATCCGGAATCATGATAGTAGCAACCTCAAGGATGTAATAGTCCCATCTTCCCAGGGCTGGAGCGAGAGGGAGGGAGACAATGTGGACACAGAGCCTGGCAGGCAGAGCGTTTCCTCCCCTTCCCTGAATGCCAGGCCCCTGCAAGATGCCAGAGAAGTGGCTGAGGTCAGGAGGTCAGGTGGACATATCTTGAGCTGTGCCCTGCACTGTGGGACTGCCTCTGGGACAGGGCCTGGCTCAGTGGCCCCACGTGTGCCCACAGTGACATGGCTGCTCTTCCAAACCCAACTCCCTCACTCTGACCTCTTGCCTTTCCCACCACGTGCCTGGAGTGCAGAGTTCTGGGAATCTGGTGGCCCACCCTGTGCACGTGGTGCCTGACCACTGTGTCTTATTCTTACAATGCATATATTATTGTAGCTCAGAATGTTTTCACTGGGTCCTGACACATTTCACTTGCATATCTCTGGGCCACCAGAAGTTTCGGCATGTCTGTCTAGTGGCTCTGGTTGTCCCACCTCTGCACCCCAAGATACCCCTGGGGGCTAGGCTGGGGGCGCTGCCACACTGGGACAGGAGTGATGCCTGCTCTGTCCTTCAGATCCCTGGACTGTGATGGGCCCTCTGCTGCCACCTCTTCACTCCTTCACCCGGCAGGTCCCTGAGCACCCTGAACAGTGACACATTTGGCCAGAAGCAAAAAGATCAGTGGGCACTTCCTGAGGCCGTGTCACTGTGCTACCACCAGCTTCTGTGCCCAAACAGGTGGCTTCCCTGGCCCTGAGCCAGGGCTCCCACCAGTGCCTCCAGTCAGCCCTCTATGGGGCTGCCCTCCCACGGAGTGTGACCTCTGTCCGCAGAAGGGGGAGGGCAGGAGGCTGATTCCAGGTCAGGGAGCTGTTGGGGGTCTCCTGGGTAGACCCTCCCCAGCTGGTGAGTTGGCAAAAGACAGAAACTGACCCCATGGTTTAGGGGCGGTTCCGACGGGAGGGACAGGTGGAGTAAGCCATGAGAGGAGGCCCTGGCTGGTGCTGGCACTGAGGGGAGAGATGTGGGATCTGGCTTTGAGAGGACAGCCTCTCCCCAAAACCCCAGCCCTGCCCCTCCCTGGGCCTCTCAGATGCTGTTGCTGGGGCGGTGTTTCGGAGAGGAGATTTTGATTCTCAAGTATCATTCAGCCTGAAAAAGGAAGTTTTGACACGAACTACAGTATGGATGAAGCCTGAAGACATTCTGCTGAGTGAAAGAAGGTAGACACAAAAGTTTGACAGATACTGATGATTGCACTTATATGAGGTTCCTAGAATAGTCACATCTACAGAGAAGGAAGCAGAATGGCGGTTGCCAGGGACCGGGGAGGAGGAATGGGGAGCTGTTGTTTAATGGGTCCAGTTTCAATTTTGCAGGGTGAAGGGGGTTCTGGAGATGGCTTGCCTTGAAGGTAGAAGGTACTGAGCACGACTGAACTGTACACTAAAAATGGGTGGGTGGGTGGGGAGTGAAGGAGTGAAGGAGTAAAAAGAAATGGCTGAAATGAGAAATTTATATTTGTGTATTTTAGCACGATAAAAAAACCCCAAGAGTCTCCCAGGACTGGCAGCGCTCACTGAATGCTCACAACAGCCACATGGGGCAGGGACAATCAACCCTATTTACAGATGGGCAAACTGAGACTGGCCCTTAGAAGAGCGGACAAGCAAGGGTGCACCCTAGGACGTCCAGAGGCCTGTGACAGTCCTGCTCAGCTCGCCAACCCTGGGCCCTTCCCCACACCCCAACCCCAGCTCCCCACACCCCAGGACCCCAGCCCTTCTGGGAAATGCACCACATCCTCCTCCTTGCAAAGCTGGATTTACACAGAGAAAGAACCGGTGACTGGGGGCGCCACCTTGGCTCGGGGCCTTCCAAACCCACTTCCAATGCCTGAGGGCTATACCCCTAAGTGGAACCCTAAGCAGACCGTCCCCCATTCTGGAAAGCACTCCGGAGGGAACTGATAATCCCTACCTTCAGCTTCTGGTGGCACATTTGATGCTAGGGAAACTCAAGGCCCGCAGCCTGCAGGCCCTGGTGAGTGCCTAGGCCAGGCGCAGACACCCCTGCTGCGCGGAGGAGGGGCCCTGGAGAATCCTGAGCAGGACACTCACCAGGCAAGGTCCACATCCCTGGCAGGGCTAGGGTTTGACACTGGTTTTCTGGGTGACCTGGCTGAGGCCACAGCTGGGCTGGGGCTGGTGGGATTGGGGAGAGGTCTCCCATCCCAGCCCCACCCCACAAACCGATTCCTCGCTGGACTGCGACCTCTTCCGGCCTCGGTTTCCCAGCCAGTCCCGGCCGGCCGGGCCTGACAGGCACCCTCCGGGGCGGGAAAAGGTGCCAGAGCGACTGCCTGCTCCATGGGGCTCGGGGCTCGGTCCAGGAGGAGGGGGGTCCTTGCTGCCCCGGGGCAGCGGGCGCAACCGGTGGGCGAAGGTCCGCGGCCCTGGAGAACGCCGCAGCGGGGTCCACGGGCACCAGAGGAGGAACCGCCAAGGTTTTTCAAAATGACAAGCGGCCCAGCGGTCCTACTAGTTCCTCGGCCAACTCGCCACCTGGGAGGCCGAACCGGCCCCAGCCCTGGGCCCCCTCCCCAGCCCGTCCGAGCCGCGATCCTACCCTGCGGTGCCCTCCCGGAGAGGCCGGCCAGTGGGGGGCGACCACGCTGCCGGCTGCAACGCGAGTCTCCCCGGGACGCAGCTCCGCCTTTCCTGAGAATAAAAGTGGCTGTCCGCGCCTGAGCTCCCAAAGGGCTGGCTGGTAGGGAGCGGGCGCCACACCGGCTCCCCGGAGCCCAGCCCCGGAAATGGGACACCTCAAGCTGGTGCCCCCAAACTTCCCACCTCTCCAGTCCGGTAGGGGTAGGGGTCGGGGCCGGTGGGCAGGGCGCGGAGAGCGCACGGAGCGCTTAGGGGTCTGTGGCCTCGAGGCGGGGGGTTACGGAAATACCAAGGGGGAATGCGACGACGCGAGGGGGAGGGACAGAGGGCAACCCGAAAGCGGGGACTTCCAAGCCGGAGCCAGTGGAGGGGTGCGAAGTCGGCGAGTTGGAAACTTACTGCAGTCGTCCACTGGTAGCCTTTGACGTCCAGCTCGTCCTCTGGCGGCTTGGCGGGAGGCTGCACAGGGCTGGAACCCGGACTGAATCCTTAGACTCCGAGGAGATGGTCCCCATCCTTGTAGTCATCGCGGGAGCCGTCGGAGGGGCGGCAGGGGCAGGCGCTGGCCGCAGCCTGGCGGGCAGGGGCGTCATGGGGCAGCTTCCGCGGGAAGTGAAGGAAGTAGGCAGAAATCGGCTAGACGGACAGATGGGGCCGGGGCACATGTCGATGGCCACGTGCTCCTGGATGCAGATGGTCGCCTTTCCCCTGGGCCGCCGGGGGTTCATACAGGCAGCGCCGCCCCGCCTGAGCGGGGCCTGGCCGGCAGCGACCCCGGCCCGGGGGCGGCTCAACAGGCCCAGCGGAGCGCGGCAGGGCCTCAGCGACTGCCGGCGCCAGTGAGTGCCATGGGCGGGCAGGCAGGTGGCCGGCCCCGCCCGAGTCACCCGGCAGCAACTATGCAGGGTGAGTGTGCAGGCAGCGCAGAGCGGAGAGAGCTGCGCGAGGCCACACTTACTGGCACTCACACTGGCGGGCACGCAGGCCTGGGACCTAAAGGCGCACACGCCCTCGGGACAAGCAGGGAGTCAGCAGGACAGGGAACCGCAGAATGCACACTCACACGTTCCTGCAGGTGCCAGCACATGCTGGGCTCCGTTCTCAAGGGACACACGCAAGTGTGCAAGGACAATGCAAGTAGTGGAAGCATCCACTCGTTCACACCTGTAGGACACACACACACACAAACACACGCACACATACAGAGCTGGTTGAGGATGTTATAACACAGTACACCCCCTAATGCACACACACTCACACACACACACACACGCACACATACAGAGTTGGTTGAGGATGCTGTAACACAGTACACCCCCTAATGCACACCCGCACGTACTCACACACACACACAGGTGATCTGCCCAGGGCAGAATCTTGCATACCCCCAAGCACCCCTAACAAGACGCACAAACATGCACCCACAGAAGTAATCAGGGGCACAACTCCCTCTCTCCTTACCCATCTACTAGGACACGGAGTCACACTCCTAGGCATGTATGGACAGGCTGCCTACACACGGGCAGCACATGTACATGCTCAACTGTGCAAGGACATTGCGGGCACAGTCTGTGCACACATATTCTCAGGTCACATAAACACAGCACTCTGTAACCTTGAATCAGTCCCTCACTTGGTCAGTGAGTGGTCTGAAGCACCCACGGGGACAGGGTGACAGAACCAGGCCAGGGCCTGGTCAAGAGGCATTGAGGGCAGGGCCTGGGAAGTGAGTGATGTAATGAGGTGGGGCGCTGCCACCCCGCCCCCAACCACCCGCTCCAGGCCTCCCACATAATCAAGTCACTAAACAAATCGTAGAGGGCCCAGCCTCGGCTGTTGCCTGGCTTTCCAGGAATAGAGCTCAGTTGCAAATGGCTGCTGCTCGGACAGCTGTGTCCCCAGAAAGCCCTGGGCATGGATGGTATCCTGTTTACCCTCTGGTTTCCACTGACATATTTATCTACCAACATTCTGTCCAAGTCTCCTCTTCGGAGCCCTCACCAGAATCACCCTTAATGAAGAGTCACAGGGAGAAGACGGCCACCCACGCATCAGGAGACAGGCCTGGAACAGAGCCTTCCTGCACAGCCTCAGAGGGACCCACCCTGCTGACACCTTGATCTTGGACTCATGGCCTCCATGACTGCGAGACAGTAACATTCTGTTGTTGAGGGTGCCCAGTCTGTGGTCCTGTAAAACAGCCCTAGGAAACTAACGCAGCCTGTTAGCCCACAGATGGTGAAGAGATGGAATGTGCAACGGAGCTCCAGGCTTACTGTCTACAGCTCCCAAAGTGCACTACGGGACCCTCGGGTGGGTGTAGGTATGCAAGGTAATTTTGGATGATGCAGGGTGAATAATTTCAATTGACATAATAATGTATTTATCTTGCTGGGTAAATCGGGTCTCCACCTGTTAGGAACCAGGCTGCACAGCAGGAGGTGAGCAGCCAGCCAGCGAGCAAAACCTCATCTGTAGAAACAGCCGCTTCCCATCCCGCGCATTACCGCATGAGCTCTGCCTCTCCTGTCAGATGAGCGGTTTCTCATAGGAGCATGAACCCTACTGTGAACTGCTCATGCCAGGGATCTAGACTACGTGCTCCTTATGAGAACCTAATGCCTGATGATCTGTGACTGTCTCCCATCACCCCCAGATGGGACCATGCAGTTACAGGAAAACAAGCTCAGGGCTCCCACTGATTCTATATTATGGTGAATTGTGTAATTATTTCATTATATATTACAGTGAAATAATAGAAATGAAGCACACAATAATTGTAATGGGCTTGAATCATCTCTGCATCATCCCTTCTCCTCCTTGCAGGTCCGTGGAATAGTTGTCTTCAAGAAAACTAGTCTCAGGTAGCAAAAAGGTTGGGAACCACTGGTGTAAATGCTTCAAGGAATAGTTAAGCAACTTAAGTTTTACATGCTACAAAAAAATACAGATTTAAATGATAATAAAACTGGGTGCAAATGAAAACACTCTCTTGTTGTGGTCCGAGGAATGTTAAGCATGCTGTCAGAGACTTGCAGCTTGGAGCTGCAGCTGCCCTCTGACATCCTGTCCACTGTAAACCCCTGCAACACACAAACATGCACACACATGCGCACACACATGCACACACACATGCACATACATAGATGTGCATATACCTGCACACACACATGCACACACAGTCACAAACACACGCTGTGCTTCATGTCCTCACTGGGGTGGCCTGGGAGGGAATGCATGTTTTTTTTTTGTTTTTTTTTTTGAGATGGAGTTCCACTCGTCGCCCAGGCTGGAGTTCAATGGCGCAATCTCAGCTCTGCAACCTCCGCCTCCTGGGTTCAAGCAATTCTCCTGCCTCAGCCACCTAAGTAGCTGGGATTACAGGCATGCGCCACCATACCCAGCTAATTTTGTATTTTTAGTAGACATGGGGTTTCTCCATGTTGGTCAGGCTGGTCTTGAGCTCCCGATCTCAGGTGATCCGCCCAACGTGGCCTTCTAAAGTGCTGGGATTACAGGCCTGAGCCACCGCTCCTAGCCAGGAATGCATGCTTTTAGGAGAAAGGAAGACAACTCAGGCCTCTCGTTCTCCTGGTGTTTGCACAAGTGCCTTCTGCACAGACCATGCTTCAGTCTCTTTCTTAGTTCGCCTTACTGAAAGAGAGAAGCAGAGCCCCAGCATGGCCCCAGCTGTTTAGGGCCCAAGCCAAGTGCGCAAGCATCCTGGGGAGCTTAGCGAGTTGAAGGCACTGCAATTCCTCCCAAAAGAGGCATCAGGTTTTGGTGGATCCTTGAGCCCAGGAAGGCAATAGACAAGACATCAGGGTTCACCGGAAGACACAACAAACTTGCAGTGAGGAAGGGCTGCAGTCAAAGGTTTTATGCTCCACGAGAAGGGGCTCTCAGGGCTCTAAGCAGCAGGCAGAAAATTTATTGCATGTGTGGTTAGGTGATGGTGGCCTACAGTTTTCACTGGGAACTGGCATCAAGAGTAACTCGACCTCCTACTCATGCACGTTTCTCTCTGTCTCTTTGCATTTTATGTCTCTCTCCCCATCTCTCTCACTCCTTATCCTCTCAGCCTCCTCTGTCTCTCTCGCCATCTCTCTTACTCTTTCTCACTCCCTTCTCCCAACCTTTCTTTCTCTCTCCTTCTTTTCCACTTCTCTCTCCATCCTCATCTCGCTGCGTGACACTGTTCATGCTCCTGGGAATTCACGTGGATGGGTGGACACGGGACTCCTAGGCTAATTTTCATGGCACAAGCACAGGGCTATAGGACCTCAGTCCCCCACCTCCCAGCATCCTCAAAATGAGAGGTGTGGGGTGTGCCCGAGCTCTCCTGGGCAGGCGCCTCACACTTCAGGAAGCAAAGTGCAGGACAAAGCTGGTACAAGTGACATCCCTGTGTGGCCGCCAGCTTCCAGTTTGGGATCTGCTGAGGCCAGAGGACACCTGCCCAGGACAGACCCTGCACCAGGGTGGGGGTAGGGGTGGGTTTTGGCGTGGGAATGGGGATGGGAGCAGCCACTGCAAACCAGTCCCTGGCTGGCTTCCTGCCCTGCACCTTGTCATGCAAGGCCTCCCCTCCCACCCCTACCCCTGCCTCTCACCACCTCCACCCCAGGCTGCCCAGATCCAGGCTCCAGAAGTCTCCGAGGATCCAAGAACTAAGGGCAACCACTGGACTCCTCAGCCCCAAGTCCATGTCAGTCACCCCTCTGCAGGCTGACAAACCTTGGCTGTCACTTATCCTCCACCTCAAACCAGCCACAGCCCCATCCCCCCACCAGCATTACCATCTCCTCCTAACCACAGCCCTGAGAGCTCTACTTCTTGGTAAACTTCCCCCTTCCCACCCCGGTCCAGGCAAGCCCAAAGGCCAGCGCCCTCCACCCACCCTTCCTGGGGGCCACTCTACTGTCTGCTTGCCCAGCTGTCTTCACCTGGCTTTCCCAAGCTAGAACAGATGACAGGGATGAGCCCCCAGCCTCTGCCAGGAAGATTTGCCAAAATGTTCTCCATTCAGAAACGGGCAGTGACGGGGCCTAGGGATGACCCCAGGGTTGTCACTCAAGCAGCAAGAAGGGCAAGGAGCCCAGTTTACTGCTCTTACCCTTGGAGGACTTGGCTGGGGCTTCACAAGGCCCTACAGGGGCAGCAGGGGGGGCAAATCCACCCTTCTCTGGAAGAAGTAGCCACGATCCCCAGGAAGCAGCAGATGGGGGTGCACTGGCAGAGCCCTCACGTGCTGCAGTGCATGGCCAGCAGGTCTGTACTCAGCCTTAGCCCTGGGGAGTCGCAAAATAGACTGAGACCCTTACAGGTTTGGCTCTTGAGTCCCCACCCCAAAACTGATGTAGAATTGTAATCCTCCTGTGTCAAGAGAGGAACCTGGTGGGAGGGGATTGGATCTGGGGACCGTTTTCCCTGTGCTGCTGCCCTGAGAGTGAGGGAGTCCTCGGGAGAGCTGATGGTTTCAAAGTGTGGCACTTCCTCGTTCTCCACTCACTCCCTCCTGCCGCCTTGTGATGAAGGTGCCTGCTTCCCCTTCGCCTTACGCCATGATTTTAAGTTCCCTGAACTGCGAGTCAATTAAGCCTGTTTCCTTTACAAATTACCCTATCTCAGGTCTTTCTTTATAGCAGTGTGAAAACAAACCAATACAGACCCCTTCCCTGAGGTGCCTTCTCCTTAGGTAACCAGCTGCCCCCATGCTCCTCTGCTCCCTGGTCTTTCTGGTCCCCTCATGAGGCCCAAGTGATCCACATGGCCAGCCCCAGCCCCATCCTACTGCAGCCTGTGTGGCTACTGGAGAGCCCATGCTCATTTCCTCACCCCGAGGGGGCCTGATGTGCTTTCTGGATCCCGGAGGAAACTGACTCCCTATTCTCATGCTGGTACAACTTCTTCCAAGACCTCAAAACTGGACAATGTGAACTGGTCTTTTTTCTTGTCTCCTCTTGCTAGGACTGTCATTGGGACAATCATAGATGGGCATGGGAGTAGAGGACAATGGATGGATGGATGGATGGATGGACAGTAGTCCAGGGAGGATATCCCTGTGTGTCCTGAACTGGGCCCTTCCTCCACTAAGCAGCCTTCCTGAGTGAGTTTATACAATCATCCTTTGGTATCCATGGAGGATTCGTTCTAGGGTCCCGGGGATGCCAAAATCCATGGATGCTCAAGTCTCTGACATAACATGGCCTAGCATTTACATACAAGCTATGCACATCCTCCCGTAGACATTAGACCATCTCTAGATTATTCATGATATGTAATACAATGCAGATGCTATATAAATGGTTGTGATAACTATATTGTTTAGGGAATGATGACAAGAACAAAGTCTGCACATGTTCAGTAGAGACATAACCATCCAATTTATTTTCTGAATATTTTCCATCTGCTGTTGCTGAATCTACAGATGCAGAGCTCCCGGATACGAGGGCCAAGTGTGCCTTGAGAGTAGGGTGGGTGAGGTTGCTAATGAGTACAGGGGAGCAGGTGTCAATCAGGAGGGCCCTGCACTGGGGCATCTGGACGCCCTGTCTCAGGACCTGAGACTCCGTTTGGATGGCACAGGCCGACTTAGCCCAGGCTGGTCTAGACTTCACTTGCATCTAGAAGTCTGAGACCAGCCTGGGAAACATAGGTGGACCCTGTCTCTAGAGAAAAGTCGAAGAAATTAACCAGGCATGGTGGTGTGTACCTATAGTCCCACCTAGTCAGGAGGCTGAGGCATGAGGATTGCTGGAGCCCATGAGTTCCAGGAAGCAGTGAGCCATGATTGCACCAGTGCACTCCAGACTAGGTGACAGAGTGAGGCTTTATCTCTTAAAAAACTTAAGAAATTTAACGTCGGTACGATCCAATAAACTAAATAATAATGCAAACTATTATCTAAGGTTATTAAGGCTGGAATTATCCCATTTTTGCCCAATTTCTCGTACCTGTCCCAAGACCCCACCTCGGACTCACCCTCTGCCTTCGGCTCATCTCTCCTCAGCTTCCTCCAGATGGTCCAGCAAACACACACCTGGGCTGAATGGTAGAGCTGATTGTTCATACACAAGGGGAGACCTGTGGGCAGGGGTTTTCAAATTTAGACTGTAAAAGAGTTTTCCATGGTGTTCCAGAGAATGCCCTTTGAGAAACACTTTGACAGTGAATCCAGGCCTCAGTATCCATCAGCTGCTCTAGCTGAATTTTGTGGAAGCTCAGTGAACACCTGCTCTGCAGGGTGCATGTGAAAGGGGCAAGGATGAGTAAGCTGAAGGTAAAGAAGACAGGACACAGGGGCCCTGTCCAAGCTCTATCCCCTGCCTTCAGCACTGACGGATCAAATCCAACTCTTAGGGAATGGTGGCCACGTGCTGGGCCAGCCCCAGGTTCTCAGGATCTGAGAGTGAGTGACGCAGAGCCAGGCCTTGCCCTTGGGGAACTCTCCAGCATACACCTCCCTCTACCCTCCCAGCGCCCTGCAAAGCAGGCGTCAATGTCATTGTTAATGCACAGAGGAGGAACCTGACTGTTAGACAGGCTCATGTGTTTTCCAGGGTTGCACGGCTTCTGGGAGACAGATGTGACCCTGAGGACAGGGCACAGGCCGGTGTAATGCCAGGTTGGAATGAGCTGTGATCTGTGCCATGTAGAGGCCTAGGCCAAGGTGGGAGTGACTGATGGGAGTCGCTGAAAACACTCTTGGGTCCTCACCTGCTGGCTCCCAGGAGTCTGGAACTGCCAGGAGGGTGGTGGCAGGTCCCCCATCCTCAGCTGGGCAGATAGAATAACAAGGCGAGGGCACATTTCCCCGGCCATTCCCTCCAGGCACAGCTGTGACCTGCTCATTCCAATTTTGTGGAAATATTTCCACACACACACACAATTGCAAGTAGCAGTGGACGTGGTGAGAGGCGTTTGGACATGGGATAGGCAGTATTTTGGAGGCAGAGCCTCCAGGACTCGCCGATGGGTTAGCTGCAGGGCTTGAGCGGGGAAGGAGAATCAAGAATGATGTGTTCAAATCGGTCCATTCACTTCCTCTGTGCCATGCCTGTGCTGGGCACTGGGAGAGACAGATGAGCACAGGAGCCCCAGCCGGGGGGAGTTTTGGGAGGAAGCCCAGAGTGTCTACTGGGAGCCGAGGGCTTGTGTTCACCTCAGCGCCATCCAGGTTCTCTGTATGGACGAGTATATGCTGAGTTGCCTGGAGTAGGATCAGCTGCTGTTGGTGGTGACAAGCACGTTCCGGAATGGAGACTGCTCTGGCAACGGAGAGGTGGGTGGCCTGAGGTCTGGATGGTCTAGGGGGTTTTGGGGTGCAGGAGGACCCAGGAAAGGGTCTGGGGGATGCAGAACATCCTACGGACGGCGTTTGGGAGTCAGTGCTCCGGTCACTCGGGGTCACTCAGGTCATTTGCTGGCCTCTGTCATATTTATTGCCATGTGAGAGTACCACCTTTCCTATGACATATTTTATATATTTCTGTGAATGGCCTACCTGTTTATATTTACAATTTCATGTTTAAAGGAAACATTTATCACTCTCACAAATGGAGAGCCAACAAATCATCAATGAAAACAAAATGAAGTCAATGAATTTTAGCTAGATACTATTCCCTGACCAAGCAAGGCCTGCTGGAGATGGTATAACCAGGGTTTGAATTGATATCTGCCAAGCTTCTGAGTTTATTCTCTTTCCTCCATGCCAGGGCTCCTCAAC
Source organism: Chlorocebus sabaeus (assembly GCF_047675955.1). NCBI lineage: Eukaryota > Metazoa > Chordata > Mammalia > Primates > Cercopithecidae > Chlorocebus > Chlorocebus sabaeus. The sequence goes on along the minus strand of NC_132919.1, from coordinate 29,086,227 downwards.
AGTGCATTACTGACATCAGGGGCCAGACAGTTCTTTGTGACGGGGGCTGTCCTGCACCTGGCAGGATGTTTAGCAACTTCTCTGGCCTCCACCCAGTGGAAGCCAGGGGAATGCAGAAGAGGCTCCTCATTCTCCCATTTCATCCTCAGGACAATATCCAGACTCGAACTTTTCACATCTTCTCCCAGTGTATCATTTGCTCTCTTTGCTTCCTGCTTCCCTTTCCTGGCTAGCCCAAGTCCCACAGTGTAACTCATGGACTTCTTTCTTCACCTCTTTCAACTTTCTCACTTCCTCATTCTCTGGGACACAAAACTTGTCTATTGGTCATCAAAATTCTCTCACCCAACCTATTTCAGATTGGGTGGTAACATCCAATAGTAACATCAATCCCAGCTTACAACTTTATTTCTAGAGATAGTCTAACATTTTTGCCCACTACTGGGCTCAGCGCATCTCCTGCCTCCATCTCCCTAAGTGCTGGGATAACAGCCATAAGCTACCATGCCTGGCCCCAACTCATAACTTTCTATGTGACCTCAGGTATGTTACTTAAACACTCAGAACCCTGGTTTCTGCATTCATAGGTTGGAATAATACCTACCCCTTCCAGTGCCATTTTAAAGAGTTCGCATAATACCTTACACAAATACACATAATACAAATAGTTTCCCACTCAGGACAGTGCCCAGTAGAGCTGGTGGGTCAGTAACTGTGGTTCCCCCACCTTGCCCTCTCCCTACCAAGCTCCCTTTCCACCTGCCCTGCAATTCCCTTCCGTGTTCTCTTTCATGTGTTTACACGCCTGTCTCTTCCACTAGAATCAGCTTCTCAACAGCAGCGCTATTGAGTTTGGGCAGAATCATTCTTCGTTGTGGGGACTGTCCTGTGCATAGTAGAATGGTTACAGCATCCTAGTCTCCACCCTACTCGATGTCAGTAGCACCCTCCAAGCTGTGACAGTCAAAAGTAACTCTCAGCATTGTCAAATGTCCTCTGAAGGACAAAATCACCTCTAATTGAGAACCGCTGCACTAGAATGATGGCTACCAAAGTTTTTGGAGCAAGATCTACGATAAGAACCCTTTTCTCTGTATATACACACACGGTATGTGAAAAAACTTCATTAAATCATTCTTCCCCTCACATGTCCCACTCTGATAGGTTCTGTTCTGTTTAAAAACAATGAGTAGGTCGACCATGGTGGTTCACGCCTACAATCCCAGCACTTTGGGAAGTCGATGGAGGCTGATCATGAGGTCAGGAGATTGAGACCCATCTGGCTAACACGGTGAAACCCTGTCTGCACTAAAAATAAAAAAATAAAAAAAATGAGCCGGGCGTAGTGGTGGGAGCCTGTAGTCCCAGCTACTAGAGAGGCTAAGGCAGGAGAATAGCAAGACTCCGTCTCAAAAACAACCAACAAACCAAAAACACCAAAAAAAAAAAAAAAAAAAAAAAAAAAAAAACGGCAGGGCGCGGTGGCTCATGCCTGTAATCCCAACACTTTTGGAGGGCGAGATGGGCAGATCACGAGGTCAGGAGATTGAGACCATACTGGCTAACACGGTGAAACCCCGTCTCTACTAAAAATAGAAAAAAAATTAGCCGGCCGTGGAGGCAGGTGCCTGTAGTCCCAGCTACTCCGGAGGCTGAGACAGGAGAATGGTGTGAACCTGGGAGATGGAGGTTGTAGTGAGCCGAGGTCTTGCCACTGTACTCCAGCCTGGGCAACAGAGTGAGACTCCATCTCAAAAAAAGAAAAAAAAAAAAAAAAAAGAAAGCAAACTGGGTATGTGCCGTTAGAGGTGGTGTACGTTTTCAGCATTATAAATGAATAGAGATGAATGGCAAGAGTTTCTTTGGTCCATAGATTTGTGGTATCTTAACTAGTTTTGGATCTCTTCCACTGAAGAGATTGCCTGTTGAACGTTGTTAGGAATGTAAGCACTGAAAGCAAACTGCCTGGGTTTGAATTTTGTTCTGTCCCTTGCACCCTGCCTGGCTTCAAATCCTAGCTCTACTTATTAAGTTCTTTTAAGGGGATGATCTTTGAGCAAATATCTTAGCTCCTGTTTTCCCAAGTAAATGGGCACAGTAGTTGCTACCTTGCGAAGGATTCATGTAATTGACCAGCGTTTAACAAGTAGCATCAGTGTTCAGTTTTAGTCATTGGTGATTCTGTATTTGGACTGTGAGGGGGTGTTGGGGTGGGGGGTGGTGTGTGTGTGTGTGTTTAGCACATAATTGCATGCAGAAAGGAAAAATACTTTTGATAACCGAGAGGCAGCTTTTCTCTGCTTTTGTGTCAAAAGGGAAGAAGGGAGTTGGGAGAGGGAAAGGAATTCTGTTCAATACTGAGCTCTCTTCCTCAAAATCAGAGGTAGATAGAATGTGTAATAATTTACAGAATTTCTAAACTTCAATAATCTGATTTTTTAAATTTTATTTTTTATGTTTTCAGGTTGAGACTGAGGTAAAGTTAATCTGAGGCGACGTTCTGGATGTACTGAACAGACACCTCACTCCAGCAGCTACCACTGGCAACTCCAAGGTTTTCTATTATGAAATGTAGGTTCTATACTAACAATTAACAAGTGTACTTCAATAATTTTAGAAACTCTCAGGAATAATTGACTTTGTTTCTTTTTTATTTCTGAGACATTTCATATTATTTTCCTTATTAAATATAACCAAAATTCCCACTGAAATTAAGCGAGAAGCCTCTAAATGTCGACAAAATTATCACTTGATAGACTAGAATTAAACAAACAAGGTGGTTCCAAGAAATGTCACAAGTGTATTAATCATAAAATAAACTTTCTACATGAAACATTCAGCCAGGACTGTGCAATGTGTGGCCGTTAGGGGGAGGGGAAAGAAATAGGTCCCATGAAAGCAAAAGAATATAAGTAAAGCAAGAGCTAATGCATTTTTATAACAGCCTGACCATCTTTTTTATTCCAACATCAACTACCCTTCTAACATTAAACGATTATTTTTAAATAAAAGTTGGAAACCTATATAGAAGAAAGTCATGATTCTAAAAAGGCCAACTTTTAATCTTACATTTTCCTTTCTACTATAGAACCTACATTTCGCAATAGAAAACCTTGCTGCTGGAATGAGGTGTCTGGCCAGTGCATCCAAAACATCGCCACAGATTAACTTTAGCTGTCTCAACCTGAAAAAATAAAAAATAAATTGTAAAAAATCAGAGTGTTTCAGTCTAGAAATTCTGTGAATTATTACACATTCTATGTACCTCTGGTTTTGTGGAAGAGAGCTTAGTATTCAAGAGAATTCCTATCCCTCTCCAAACTCCCTTCTTCTCTTTTGACACAAAAGCAGAGAAAAGCTGCCTCTGGGTTATCAAAAGTATCTTTTCTTTTCTGCCTGCAATTAAGTGCTACAGGCACACACACCACCTCTCACCCCAGCACCACCTCACAGTCCAACTACAGAATCACCAACGACTAAAACTGAACACTGATGCTACTTGGGAAATGCTGGTCAATTACATGAATCCTTCACAAGGTAGCAACTATTGTGTCCATTGACTTGGGAAAACAGGAGCTCAACATTTGCTCAAAGATCATCCCCTTAAAAGAACTTAATAAGCAGAGCTAGGATTAGAACTCAGGCAGGCTGAGAAGGCTAAAAATTTCCCAAAGTTTTAAGTTCTGCTTCCCTTTTGATTATAAGTGCTGTCTCTAAATCATTCCTCTTTTCTTTCATTTTCCTAGAAACATTCAAGAGAATGAAGGCACTCCTTCAGTACTTTGCTTAGATATTTCTTCTGCTAAATTTCAGGTTCATCACTCACAAGCTCTGCCTTCCAGAAAACACTAGGAGCACAATGCAGCCAAGTTCTTTGTCACTTTATGACAAGCATCACCTTTCCTCCAGTTTCCAATAACATGTTCTTCATTGCCATCTGAGACTTCATCTGAATGATTTTTCCCTTCCATATTTTTATTTTTTTAAGAGACTGAGTCTCCCTATGTTGGCCAGGTTGGTCGTGAAGTCTCATCTTCAACCGATCCTCCTGTCTAGGCCTCCCAAAGTGCTAAGATTCCAGGCATGAGACAGCAGGTCTGACCCCCTCCATATGCTACCGACATTCTGTCCGGCTCTCCTCTTCTGAGCCCTCACCAGAGTCACCCTTAACCCAGAGTCACAGGGAGAAGACGGCTACCCACATGCCAAGAGACAGGCCTGGAACAGAGCCTTCCTGCACCGTCTCAGAGGGACCCACCCTGCTGACACCTTGATGGTGGACTCATGGCCTCCAGGATTGTGAGACAGTAACATTCTGTTGTTGAGGGTGCCTAGTCTGTGGGCCTGTAAAACAGCCCTAGGAAACTAACACAGCCTGTTAGCCCACAGATAGTGGAGAGACGGAATGAAATAATAATAGAAATATATGTGAAATAATAATAGAAATATGTGTGAAATAATAATAGAAATAAAGCACACAATAAATGTAATGGCCTTGAATCATCTCCGCCTCATCGCTTCCCCTTCTGCCGGGTCCATGGAAGAGTTGTCTTCAAGAAACCTGGTCTCTGGTGCCAAAAAGTCTGGGGACCGCTGGTGTAAATGTTTCTAAAAATAGTTAAGCAACATAAGGTTTACCTGCCACAAATAATGCAGATTTAAATGCTAATAAAAATGGGTGCAAATGAAAACACTCTTTCTGTGGTCCAGGGAATCTTAACCATTCTATCAGAAGGACTTGCAGCTTCGAACTGCAGCTGCCTTCCCACATCCTGTCCACTGTAAAGCCCTGCAACACACACACATGAACACACGCACACACACACACGCACACACACGCACACACATGCACACACACGCACACAGATACACATATATAAATACATTCACATGCACAAACCTGCGCACACACATGCACATACATACATATGCATGCATATACCTACACACACACACACACACACACACACACACACAAACCCTGTGCTTCCTACCCTCACCAGGGTGTCCTGGGAGACAATGCATGTTTTTAGGAGAAATGAAGACAACTCAGGCCCCTCATTCTCCTGGTGATTGCACAGGTGCCTTCTCTGCAGACCATGCTTCAGTGTCTTTCTTGGTTCTCCCTCTGACTGAAAGAGAGAAGCAGAGACCCCTACCACTGTCACCCACCACCTCCACCCCTAGGCTGCCTCAGGCTCAGGTTGCAGAAGTCTCCCAGGATCCAGGAACTACGGGCAACCACCAGGTGCCACAGCTGCTAGTCCATGGGTCAGGCGCCTCACTGCGAGCTGACAATCCTTGGCTCTCATGCCCCACACGAAGCCAGCCACACCGCCGTCCCCCCACCAGCATTATTACTGCCCCCTGATGTTAGCCCTGACAACCCTACTTACTGATAATCTTGCCCCTCACACGCTGGTCCAGGCAAGCCCAAAGACTAGCACCCTCCACCCACCCTTCCTGGGGACCACTCTACTTTCTGCTTGCCCAGATGTCTTCACCTGGCTTTACCAAGCTAGAACAAATAACAGGGATGAGCCCCCAGCCTCTACTAGGAAGATTTGCCAAAATGCTCTCCATTTAGGAGGAGGAACAGTGATGGGGCCTACGAATGACACCAGGATGGTCACCCAAGCAACAAGAAGGGCAAGGAGCCCAGTTTCCTGGCCAGGGCACCACAAGGCCCTGGAGAGGTGTGGGTAGGAGAGCAGATCCAACCTCCTTTTGAGCTAGCAGCCACCACCCCAGGAAGCAGCAGATGGGGGTGCACAGGCAGAGTCTCCGGTGCTGTAGAGCAGGGCCAGCAGATCTGTACTCAGCCTCAGCCCCAGGGAGCTACAAGACAGGCTGAGACCCTGATAGGTTTGGATCTGTGTCCCTACCCAAAATTCATCCCTCCTGTGTCAAGGGAGGAACCTGGGGGAGGGGATTGGATCTGGAGACAGTTTCCCCCGTGCTGCTCCCCTGAGAGTGAGGGAGTCCTCAGGAGAGGTGATGGTTTCAAAGTGTGGCACTTCCTCGTTCTCCACTCAATCCCTCCTGCCGCCTTGTGAAGAAGGTGCCTGCTTCCCGTTCGCCTTCTGCCATAATTGTAAGTTCCCTGAACTGCGAGTCAATTAAACCCCTTTCCTTTATAAACTACTCAGTCTCAAGTATTTCTTTTCTTTTTTTTTTTTAACACAGTTTCAATCTTGTCACCGAGGCTGGAGTGCAATGGCACCTTCTAGGCTCACTGCAACCTCTTCCACCCAGGTTCAAGGGATTCTCCTGCCTCAGCATCCCGAAGTAGGTGGAATGACTGGCGGCGCCACCATGCCCAGCTAACTTTTTTTGCATTTTTAGTTGAGACGGGGTTTGACCATGTTGGCCAGGCTGGTCTTGAACTCCTGACCTCAGGTGATCCACTCGCCTTGGCCTCCCAAAGTACTGAGATTACAGGTGTGAACCACCACGCCCGGCCTCAAGTATTTCTTTACAGCAGTGTGAAAACAAACTAAAACCCCTTCCCTGAGGTGCCTTCTGCTTAGGCAACCAGCTGCCCCATGCTCCTCCTCTGCCCCCTGGTCTTTCTGTTCCCCTGATGAGGGCCAAGTGATAAACAGGGCCAGCCCCAGCCCCATCCTACTGCAGCCCATGTGGCCGCTGGAGAGGCCGCGCTCCTTTCCTCACCCCAAGGGGCCCTGATATGCTCTTTGGATCCTGGAGGAAACTGACCCCCTATTCTCACACTGGTGCCACTTCTTCCAAGACCTCAAAGCTGGACAACGTGAGCCGGTCTTTTTAAATGTCTCCACTTGCTAGGGCTGTCACTGGGATAGCACTAGAGGGTGGTGCCAATGGATGAATGGATGGATGGATGGATGGACAGTAGTCCAGGGATGATGTCCCTGTCTGTACTGAACTGGGCCCTTCCTCCAATGAGCAGCCTTCCTGAGTGAGTTTATACAATTGTCCCTTGGTATCTATGGAGGATTAGTTCTAGGGTCCCGGGGATGCCAAAATCCATGGATGCTCAAGTCCCTGATATAACATGGCCTAGTATTTACATAAAAGCTATGCACATCCTCCAGTAGACATTAGACCATTACTAGATCATTTATGATACGTAATACAATGCAGATGCTACATAAATGGTTGTGATACTGTATTCTTTAGGGAATGATGACAAGAACAAAGTCTGCACATGTTCAGTAGAGACATAACCATGCAATTTATTTTCTGAATATTTTCCATCTGCTGTTGCTGAATCCACAGATGCAGAGCTTGCGGTTATGATGGCCAAGTGTGCTTTGAGAGTAGGGTGGATGAGGTTGCTAATGAGTACAGGGGAGCAGGTGTCGATCAGAGGTCCCTGCATTGAGGTATCTGGACGCCCTATCTTGGGACTTGAGACTCCCTCTGAGTGGCACAGGCAGACTCAGCCCAGGTCAAAGTTCACCCCTTGAAGCTTCATTTTATCCCAAGCTCTTTCTGGACCCTGGAATTTGGCATCCCCTAGGCACTGCCAGGAAGGACACATGAACCAGATTTTAGATAACATGTCTGGAATAGAGTGAGGCCCTACTGTGTGCCTGGCACTTTCCCCACAGGATCCTCTATCTAGAACATTCAAGGGTCATGGTGAGAAATACCCAGTTAAAATATCAGAAATTAAAGAAAAATATACCATTAGAGACACGAAAATACCATTAAGTAATAGTAGTAGCATTTGTATTCTGAGATTCAACAGTAGTGGTCACTTCCCTCCATCCTTATGTGTATCCCACACCACCCTGGGCGAGGAGGGCTGAGGTTAGGGAACACCCGTGGATGCTCTGATACTGGTCCTGGGCCTCGGGGGTGACAGTGATGAGGAACTGGGTGCACACATGAATGGGGCAGCCAGGCCTGGCCAGAGAAGGCACACACACATGCACAGATGTGTTTACCTATGTACAGGTGTGCACGCATGCACACAAACACATTGCAGGCAGGCATGTGGCTGCCTAAGGCAGCAGAGGACCCTGACTCTGGGCCCTGCTGACCCGGGCAAGGCCCCACTGTGATGCATGCCATGACCTCAGAATGTCACTGGTGCTTAGCACCAATCCGCTCTCAGGCCTGCCTCTGTGTTCTATGGCAGTTACACATGCACAGTGGTATCAGCTACACACGCACATTGGTATCTGGGACCAGTTTTGTGGACTCAAAGGTTTTCTACCTGAGAGGCATAACGCAGGCCAACTGATTCATCAGAATCAGGTGAGTGCGACCTGCTCTCTTCCCTCCAGGCTGACTTGGGGACAGTGGCTATGCCGTGGGTGGTGTTGGCCTCTGGGCAGCTACCGAGGAGGGTCATCCCTGAGCACTCACCGGTCGCCCGTTCTACACTGCCAGTGTAGACGATTGGCTCTTTCGTCCTCATGGTGGCTTCATAGAGTGAGTGCTGTTCCCTAGTGTACCCATTCGACAGGTGAGACGTCTGGGGTCAGAGAGGCGGTTACCGGCCTGGGAATCCAGACAGGACCCTGGGTTTTGCTCTCAGCCCTGCCGTACGCTGTGCTGGAATTCAGGCCTGAACCCTGTGACCTCCCTGCCCTAGATCCCAAGTCTTCCCAGGTTTCCCATCCCGATGGGCCAGAGCCTGGCCCTGGCAGAGCCACTGGGATAGATCCACTGTGGGTCGGGGAAATAGGAGGGTCCTGAGAACACATCTGTGCCCTAAGCTGGCTCCTGATGGTGGCTGTGGGCCTCACTGAACACACATGGTCCCTTGTCCTGGGGAACCTTCTGTCCTTGGGTAGCTGTGGAAAATGAAGGAGCCCTGGAGGGCTGGCTGGGGGGAGACTATCTTCTCTTCTGTTCAAAGGCGTGCGGGCACTGGGGTTCTCTCCACATATTTCTTGCTCTGTCTGGTCCTTTCGAGGCCTCTCCCTCCTTTTGCCCCAAGTGTTCCCAGGAAGGACAGTCCATCCAGGTGTTCTCTGGGACCAAGGACCCACTGTCCTTCCTCAGCGACCTGGGAAAATGAAGCCCCTCCTGTAGGGACAGCTCAGAATGTTGGAGTCCAGTCCCTCCCCGAGTGAAGGTTTCCCCTAGTACAATAGATCATTTTCATCCCCCAAACCGAACACCCTCCTGCTCAACTGGCATTATTCCTAAAGTGGCTTCACTGTTCAGACTCAACGGCCACGGGAGCCAAAGTGATGAGTGGAGTAGAACAGAGCAGTCAGGAGAGATCTTGTTCCCTGTAGGAAACTGGACATCTCTGTGGTCCCTGAGCATCTCAGGAGGCCGATTGTACAGAGACCTCTGGTCGCTGACCTCAGTCTCCCTCCACATCCCTGGAATAGCCCATCATGGGCCCTTCACCCTTGGCAGGTGGACACTATTCAACCTGCTGGGGCAGGTGTGTCCCCATTTCATGGCAATTGGGGACGACGGGATTCTCTGTCCAGGTCCCACTGTCCTCAAGTCCTTGGGATGATGCCCACCCCTGCTTGGGACTGGGGACTCCAGAGACTCATGCAGGTGTGGGACACTAGGTCTGGCACCTTTTTACCCGGGGGCGGTGGTGGAATGGGGGTTACACGGCCAGCCAGCATCTGGGAGCCTGGCGGGAACGGTTCAGGTGTTCTCCGAAGCTCTCAAGTACAATGTAACTTTTAGATGATTTTGTCTCACAGGATGGTAATCGTAGAGGATGCAGATAGTTTGCGGGCACAAGAGCGAGAGAATATCATCATGAACTATGAGAAGGTACAGGTTGGTCTGCTCCTTGGAGGGAGGCCTCTTCCAGTGCGCCCTGGTCAAAGGGTCCTGGGCTCCCTAGGAGCACAGGGTGGGCACGGGTGGCCACTACCCCCAGGCCCTTGCACCCTTTACCTTGGACCCCTCACCAAGCCTCCCTCTGGGTTACAGGGACACCGAGTTGGGCTGCTAGAGGACATGGGGCCTGAGCCTGTTGGAATCTACAACAACATTGATCGCTTTGGGATTGTGCAGTGAGTCCTCTGTGCTCCCCTCACCCCTGAAGCACCTGTCTTAGCTCAGGGATGGCTTTGCTTTCAGAAAGGCCTTTCTGAGGCAGGACTGCCTCACCGGGTCAGGCCAACCTCCTTTCCAGGGTCAGAACTCCTCCCTGGCTCCCCTGCAGGTCCAGCCTGAGGTTGCTGTTAGGCCAGAGGTGCGGGGCCCATCTAGGGAGTGGGTGGGAATGGATACTGGGCTAGGTCAGGCCCCTGGGCTCTCAGCAGTTCTGTCCCCAAGTCAGCACAAGAGGAGCTGGGCAGCCTGAGGGTCTGGCCATGTCTACTTGGAAACAATCCCAGTGAGATACAAGGGTTGTGGCTACAGGGTGAGGGGACGCCTGGCCCAGCCTCAGGGCTGTTATCCAGCAGGTCTCTGAGGGCCCACCTGCCCCTGTCCTCCCTCATTTCCCTAGAGATACAGCCCTCACTGTCCCCATGGGGAAGGGGGAAAGGCGTGGGAACGTTGGGAGCTGTGGCCCTAGGAGAATGGGGGAGGAGATGAGCAGGGCCCCGTTCTGGATATTTCATGGTGAGGCCAGGGAGGCAGCAGGGCTTGTGGCTAGAGACCCTGGGTCTGGTGCTGGGAAAGGACCTGGGGCCATGTAGGACGAGCCCAGCCAGGAGTCCATCCCTTAGGGTTCATAAGATGGAGAGACAGAGGATCCCGGGGGAGGTAGGGTGGTAGCTGATGAGCGGCACCACTTCTGAAACGCAGGGTGTGTGGGTCAGGTGCAGGGAGAGGCAGGTGGATGCTGGGAGTCAGAACCTGCAAGGGCCTTGGGGCTGTCAAGTGGGATGGGCCCCTGGTGCACCAGGAGTACACCGGGCAGGTCTCAGGGCAGGCTCCCTTGACCCTGGTGGTGTGATGTGGTCACTCCCTGAGGGACTCCTGTCAGGGCCCAGTCACCCACTCTGGGCGGCCTCCATCCCATCTCAGGCCTTACTTTCCTCAGCTCCAACAGAAAGCACCACCTCCAGTCCAGGACGGGCGGCCCCATTGTGCAGCCTGACCGCCCCCCACGCCTGGGGCCCCAGTAACCCCAGCCAGGCTGGCCCCGCACTCCTTCTTCTCCCAGGTCCTGCCCCTCCTGGGAGTCAGCCCCACAGGAAGGCCCTTGTCCTCCCTTCCCTGTGTCTTTTCCTGGACTGAGCCCTGAGCTAGATAGGGATATAGCCTGTCCTTCCTGGGGGTTGGGTCCCAGTCTCAGGGAGCTCCAGGCCCTGTGCCGGTCCTCAGTTCTGCCTGGGTTGTCTTACAGTGAGACAGAGTTGCCTCCTGCCACTGATCAGGAAGCGAAGGTAAGAGCCTGATGCATGGGGAGGGGGCAGAACCAGGGATGTGGGGACTGGGCAGGTGGTCGATGAGGCAGAGGAGGCAGCTGGCCTGGGCGGTGGTGGGTGAGGGCAACACGATGTCCCTGGGAGGGGCAGCAGTCCCTGCTGGATCTGACCCCAGGTTGCTGTAACTTTGGCAGCTTGATAAGATTCCAAAGTGAGAACCACAGTGGTGGCTTGGGGGTGGCTGCCCGCCTGTGTCAGGACCCCACCTAGGGGTTGGGACCTGACCTAAGACTGGTGTGTCTGTGGCCTGAGGATGGCACCTCCCGGGGTCCCAAAGCCAGCTCACTGGCGCTCATTTGCTCAAAGGCTCTCAACCCTTAGGGCCTGCCCTTCCCTGGCTCCCTCCAGCTGGGTCCACCAGGGTTCCAGAGCCCAAGACGCAGCATCCACGGGCGGCTCTGGGAAGCCTGGCAGCTCCCCTAACGCCAACATTCCTCATTTGACTGCAAATGCGGCGGGAGATAACACGCAAGAGCAAGTGGATGGAAATGCTGGGACAATGGGAGACATATAAGAACAGTAAAAAGGTAATGTGTGGAGGGAGAGGCCCCGGGAACCACTCTCTACAGAGACAGGAGACGGCTGTGACCTGGCACCGTCAGCCTCTCAGAGGGCGGGTGGCACACTGTCCTCACCCAGAGGACTGAAGGCCTGGTCGGTGGTTTACCTGCCTATTCGGGCAATCGTCACCTTGCTGGGAGGGAATCTGAATCTAGGGCTGGGACCACCCGGAGCTCAAGGCTAGGGATGCCCTGGTGACCCAAAGGAAGGAAAATGTTCAGATCAGAGTTCCGACTCTGAGCGTCCATCCACTCTTTCAATCCTGGGAAGGGAGACTGTGTCCCAGCTTAATGTCACCTCTAATGAGGAATCATGGGGCCAAAACCAACCATTTCCAGAATCCTCGGGCTCTGGTCCTCACTGGGGTCGCCCCGTGGCCTGTGACACCAGGTTGTTTTCTGCCCACAGCTGATAGATCGAGTATATAAGGGCATTCCCATGAACATCCGGGGCCAAGTGTGGTCAGTCCTGCTGAACATACAGGAAGTCAAGTCGAAAAACCCCAGAACATACAAGGTACGTTCAGCCAGAGCACAACAAACAGGACAGGCCGTGTCAGGGGCCCAGGTCTCCAGCTGGAGGGAGCATCAAGCCAGGCTGGGGGGTGGGTGGGATGGTCAGATGCACATCCTGGGCACGGACGGTGACATAGTTACCACAGACAAACTCGGCTCCGGTGACCCTCCCCGGCTTCAGTAACAAGCCAAAAAGCAGCTTTATGCACAAGGAAACCTTCCTGCTTTCCTTCCTTCCCGGAGTGCTGACTGTGGGCTGACTGCCATTTGGGGCTGGGAGTCTTCCATCCGTTCTGAGGCTGCTTCCTCCTCTTGGCCCTGCCCTACAGGTCATGAAAGAGAAGGGCAAGAGGTCATCTGAACACATCCACCAGATTGATGTGGACGTGAGCAGGACATTAAGGACTCACATCTTCTTCAGGGATCGATACGGAACCAAGTAAGCCTATGGGAGCCACAGGGTCTCAGCAGAGATGGAGTGAATGAAAGGGATGGGGGCTTCCCCGGAGAAGAGGCCAGGGTCACCTAGGAGGGATGACACAGCTGCCAAGACCTCCCCTGACCCAGGGAGCAGTCGGCACCATGAACTGAGCACCTGGTTCCAAGCCCTGGGCCAGACTGGAACATGTGGGGCCAGAACCCAAGAGGATCCTGAGGAGACAGAAGGCAGCAAACAAAATCATGCACAATGGTGAAAGGTGCTCTCCCTGACCCACGGGGACCCATGGTAGGACTCACGGGAGGGTGGCAGGATGGAGGGCCCATGAGCCTCTCCAGGCAACACTGACATTACCAAATGCTGGGGCAATTAGGGGTCCTGGAAACTGTCATCCTGCTCTGCTGGGAACATGACATGGCACAGCCACTTTGGCAGCCAGTTGGGCAGTGACTCACAAAGCTCAATGCACTTCAACCACGTGTCCCCAAAGTATCACAATTATTAAACCCACTGATTTGAAAACTGATGTCCACATGAAACCTGCATGCCACATCCACTGCTTGATTCATCGTCACTCACACAAGGAGCCTTCGGGGAGAGTCTTCAACATGGGTAAGGGGAGAGCAAGACTGGTCCTCCCTTCAAACAGAAGACACAGTGAGAAAAGGGAATGAGCCAGTGATGCCCACACGAAGGTGGGTGGATCCTAGATGCATTTTGCTGAGGGAAAGAAGCCAGTCCCAATAAGCTACCATGTAGGATTCCCATTCCTGGGCCATTCTGGAAAAGGCCAAACCATAGGGACTGAGAAGCAGTCTGGGTGGCCGGGGGCTGAGGGATCAGGGAGAAGCCGGGTGCATAGGGGCCACCCTGGAGACTTGGAGGATGAAGGAGTCGCTTCAGGAGGGGCTGGAGCAGTCGCCAGGAGACTCTGCCCATTGGTTTAGAACCGTGGAGGAACTGTACACCCAAAGGCTGAACTGGCGTGTGTGCAAACTGAAAATAAATAAAGAAAATCATTCAGAGTGAAAAGGAGCAGGCAAGTCACTGTACAACTGGGCTATCTGCATGTCACAGATGTGGATTTTACTGAAACATTTCCTCAAAGTCAAAGGCCCTGAAGAGCTCACTGCTTCTCTGGTGAATCATCTGAACCTAAAGTGGGATTTCTTGTTAGGCTTTGTAGACAAAGTGAAACTTACGACATCTGTACAAAACAAAAGCCTCATTTCTCTGTTTCCTAGGCAGCGGGAACTATTCTACATCCTCCTGGCATATTCGGAGTATAACCCGGTGAGTATTCCCGGCAGTGATGTTCCCGGGCAGTATTTCCCTGTTCACAGGAGTGGGTGTCTGGTCGGGGTGTCGCTGCTTCTTTTAAAGTTAGTATTTGTGACCCACCAGGATACAGGAGGTAGAACTCCAGCTCACTGCTGGCATAAACCTCCAAGCAAGGGGGTGGTCTCAAGGGGTCAAGCTGAGACACAAAGGAGTTGGGGCCTGGACTCCTGGTGTCACCTGGGTCTGACCACCACTTCTCAGCACAAGAAATGACGCCCTCCTCCTGGGGCTGCCCCAAAGCCCAGGAGCTTGGCAGGGTCGCATGCGGGATGGTGCCATCAGGAGACAGTTTCGACAAGGTGCTGAAGTGCCTGATGGACTTGGCTCTTGTCATGAAATGAATTTGCACTCTGAGAAAGCCTCTTCTTCAGAGGAAGCCTCCCCAGTCACCTCTGCCCTCTCCAATGACATGAGTCCTCCCAGGTGACCTCAGTCCTCCCAGGTGATGTCCTTTCACGGTGACTCTGGCTCTTGCAGGAGGTGGGCTACTGCAGGGACCTGAGCCCCATCACGGCCTTGTTCCTCCTGTATCTGCCTGAGGAGGATGCATTCTAGGCACTGGTGCAGCTGCTGGCCAGGGAAAGGCACTCCCTGCAGGGTAGGTGAACAGGTGCCCAAGGGACCTCATGCAGTCAGACCCAGGGACGACCACCCTGGCCAGATGATCTCAGCTTTCAGCCAAGGCACCTTCCTTGGTCAGCTCCTTGGGAATCTTTAGGATGTCTCTGCTGAGGGTCCCACAGGAGTCCGCGGCTGACCCCAAAGCCCAAGTCAGACACCTTTCATCCCTGTCAGCGGAGGGCATCTCATCCTCCCCGTGGCCACCCTCTGTGTCCTGCTGCCACGCCCTCCAGATCTGATTGTGTAGCTGACTCTCCAATCCCTGAGAGTCCTGCTGCCCTTGGTGCCCATGAATGGGCCGACCAAGCCCAGGTGGCAGCATCTCCCCAACCCGTGTACCCTGGCCTGACCTCACTTCCAGGAGATGAACAAGAGCCCAGCACCCACCCTGCTCTGGCTGCCATGTGGTGGCCTCAAGTCATGCTTGCCCTTTTTGCACCCTCGTCCAGGAGGCGTCCAGGGGAACCTCCAGCCAGGCTCCAGAGGATGTTCCTGCCCCACGTCCCCAGGGCAAAGGCTGCATGGTGGGTCACCAGATGGGAGGGTGAAAGGCCTTGAGGTTTGGGGGCCTCTCCAGCCGCCCATCTCTTCCTGCTGATGGCTCCACATCTTGGGGGAAGGCTCTGATTTCTTGATGGGCTGGGGGCTTCTCAGGATTCCACAGCCCAAATGGCGGGACAGTCCAGGGCCTCCAAGACCATCAGGAGCATGTGGTACCCACGTCACAACACAAGACCAGGTGGCATCTGGTGAGTTTATGGTGTCTGGTGAGCAAGCTTGGGCTCTTCCCCAGAGACTCTGCCTCCCGTGGCGCTGGAGGAAAGGGACTGGAGCCCCTGGTGGGGCTGGTGACTGGATGAGTCCAGCCAGGGCCTGACCTGGGATGTCGGGTTCTCCATGGGCTGGGAGTTGGATTCCTTTCCTGCCCTGGAGGAGACAGAGGTACAGGGATGGGGGCCCAGCTCCCGCAGAGCAGGGCAAAGGGCAGTGTGTCCACCGGGAGTGTGGGAAGGGGCCGGTGTTGTGGGGAGCCCTGGACACCGCCCAGTGTTCTGCACTAGGGGAAGGGTCTTCAGAGGCCCTGCAAGAGGGAAGTTTTCAGGGCAGCCCAGGGGGCCCTGAGTACCTCTGTTCCTCCCATCAGGACAAGGAAGGTCTATACACACAGGATTCCTCCTTAGGCTGGCTTCTCCAGATGTTGAATGACGGGGTAAGAAGGCACAGGGAGACCCTCCTTTCCCTGCAGTGCCCTGCTTCCCCAGCCTGGGGGTCTGGCTCACCCACAGCCCACAGGGGGGGCCTCACAGGACACCCAAACCAAATCCTCTGTCCAAGAGGGGTCATCCCAGGGCAATGACTGGGGCTCAGGACCAGCCTTATAGGCAGACTGGGCCAAGAACTGACTTGGGAGGGATCAGGGAAGCTTCAAGCCCTGGGCAAGCCCCTCTCTCCAGGAGCCACACTCCCAGTCCAATGAGTGCTCCCCATGAGGAGCTGCAAGACCTTGTCTGACCCAGCGTTCTGGAGGGCTCAGGAAACCCTCATGGGGAAGGTTACTGACTCTGGGGACTGAAGCCCCAGTGGGCTCAGTTCGAGCGACCAGCCCCAGCCTGGAAGGGCTACAGTCTCCCACACCTGCTAACCCCACAGATCTCTCTTAGGCTCATTCTGCGCCTGTGGGACGTGTATTTGCTGGAAGGAGAACAGGTGTTGATGCCGATGACAAGCATTGCCTTGAAAGTTCAGAGTAAGTCTACATGTGCCCAGTGGGGCCTGGGGAGCCCTGGGGTCAGACGCTGACTTACCCGAGGGCAGCTTCCTCACACTGTCCTCATGATCCTCTGTTCTGGCCCAGAGGGAGGTCTGGCCAGGTGGGCTGGGCAAGGCACAGTGACACCGAGCGCATCCCCCACATGACCCAGATGAATGTTGTGAGCACTTCCCTACCCACTTCCCCCAGCCACAGTCTCCTGTGCACATCCGAACCCCTGGGGTGGCCACAAAAGATTCCCGCATCGCCTAGTGGGAGACTGAAGTGGCCACGGGGTATCAGCTGTGCCCCCTCCCAGGGAACTCTCCTGACCTGATGTCCACCCTGTCCCTAGAGCGCCTCATGAAGACATCCAGGTCTGGCCTGTGGGCACGGTTTCGGAACCTGTTCTTCCATACCTGGCAGTTGGATGATGACTCTGTGCTCAAGCATCTTAGGGCCTCTACGAAGAAACTAAGAAGGAAGCAAGGGGACCTGCCACCCCCAGGTGGGCTCCAGTGCCATGTCCCCTCCCATGTCACCCTCTGGGGCAGTCAATAGTGGGGGAGTGCCCGAGACTCGCAACCCTACTACCTGGGCCTTCCTCTTCACCTTTTCTTCCTCCTCTTCCTCCTGGACTCTAAGAAAGTACAGGAGGCCCACCGGTCCTCACGGCAGGCGCTCAGTGTGTGTGTACTGGATGTGTTGTGCCTGCAGGAGGGCGACGTGGGCAAGACCCTCCAACAAGCCCCCTCCCACATTCCACGGTGTCTCTGTCTCCCCATCACAAGGCCATCAAGGGCACTAAAGAAGCCAGACCCATTTGTGGGAAACCCCGCCCCTCCCTGCAAGCACCCACAGCCTCAGAGAGCAGCAGAGGCCCCTCACTCCTGCACGCTCCTCCAAGGTTTCCAGGACAACCAGCCTTGAGCCAGGGAGACAAGGGAATCGGGTGTCCCTGACCCCAGAGCATTTAGGGAGAGGGCACAGGCAGCACCCCAGGCGAGAGCCAGAGCCAAGAATTCAGCCAGATGTGGGAACGGTCAGTCCTGGCATGGACTGGGCAGCCCAGGAAGGCAGAGGGTGACCCACATCCAGGTCCAATCACCCACTGTGGAGATGGGTCCCCATGTGAGGTGACAAGGGGCTGGGTGACATCCAAGTCCCCTCCCACCTGAGTTCTCAATGGGGGCTGTATCCCTGGCCCAACAGCCCTGGGACGGGGGTGTGCGGTAGGAATCCCCCAGCCAGTCCGAACCCTGGGGGCAGTCCTAGGAGCTACCTGTCATGCCCTGACAGCTTCTGCATGCCAGGTGGCACACACTCCTCCCTCTGGGATCAGCAGACTACAGGCATGTCCTCAGTGTCAGACCACGGGGACCACATAGAGACCCTGAGGACTCCAGAGACCCAGGCAGGTGGGGCCCAGCCCGGAAAGGCCTGCATGGGCTCACTGGAGATGCTGATCACGTCTGTTTTCCTTTCAGCCAAACCCGAGTAAGGGTCCTCCGCACCCAGTCCTGTGCTGGCTTCACATGGCAGGAAGACCCTCTGCAAGGGGGACAGGCAGGCCCCTCCAGGCCCACCAGCCTGGTTCCAGCGGCCCATTTGGTTAGTTTCCCCACCATGGGCACCTCTTTCTTCCACATCTTGTCCTGGTGGGGCTGTCCGGGAAGACACCTACCCTGTGGGCACTCAGGGTGTGCCCAGCCTGGCCCCGGCTCAGGGAACACCTCAGGGTTCCTGGAGATTCCTGGAGTGGAACTCGATGCCCCGGCTCCCGATGGACCTGGATGTAGGGGGCCCTTGGTTCCCCCATTATGATTTCGAACAGAGCTGCTGGGTCCATGTCCCTTCTGAATGTGTCCTGGACAGCCCTGGGACTGTGGGACAGGGCCAGCTCCAGAAGCCCGCGGGGACCCTGACACCAGGCCCTGCCCAGGCCCATCAGGACTGAGGGAGGCAAGGAGATATCCCACTACAACAGGGCACCCCGTCTACGGACAAGAGACTTGCACCCAATTTCTACAATGGCACCGTATCCCAGGAAGACCAGCTGGCCACCTGCTGGCAGGCGGAACACCCTGCGGAGGGGGTGAGATTGGCTTTCGCTGCACTGAGCCACAATGTGGACATGGACTTCCAGCCCTGCACTGCACCCAGCACTGATTCCAACCAGGACAGCTCCTTAACAGCTAGGGACGAGCAGCAGCGCGCTCCCACCTCAGGGCCTTGCCTCTGCCACCTCTACTTGGAAAATTCTCATTTCCCTCCAGGGTTCTAGAAGCATCTGGGGCAGGGCTCATGGCTGGATAACTTCCCGAGACTTAACAACCCAAGCAAACTTCACGTCCTCGTTTTATTTTTTGTTAAACTTATGAAAATTTATTAAGAAAGTGTGCAGCTTGAAAGACATTCACAGATGGAACACACTAGCCCCCAGATCACAAAGTCAACCATGTCCAGCCCCTCCCAGCACCCCCAGCCGTGTGACCAGCTTTCTGAATTCTGATGACACCGTGTGCCAGCCTTTGTATTTTCAACTCATGGATGATTAACCCACTTCATGTTTTAAAATAAATGTTTTCTGTTGAAATTATTTTAGATATAAAAGATTGAAAAGGCACTACAGTGGCCTCCTACACCTTCCATCCAACTGCCCCTAATAATGACGTTTTGCAGTTCCATGGCACATAACAAATTTAGACTGGGTGTGGTGGCTCACACCTGTAATCCCAGCAATTTGAGAGGTCGAGGCAGGATGTTCAGGTTCACTTGAGTCTAGAAGTCTGGGACCAGCCTGGGAAACACAGGTGGACTCTGTCTCTAGAGAAAAGTCAAAGAAATTAGCCTGGCATGGTGGCGTGTGCCTATGGTCCCACTTAGGAGGCTGAGGCAGGATTGCTGGAGCCCATGAGTTCCAGAAAGCAGTGAGCCATGACTGCACCACTGCACTCCAGCCTGGGTGACCGAGTAAGACTTCCCCTCTTAAAAAAATTAGCAATTTAATGTGGGTACAGTCCTATTAACTAAATAATAATGTGAACTATTATCTAAGGTTATTAAGGCTGGAATTATCCCATTTTTGCCTAACTTCTCATACCTGTCCCAAGATCCCACTTCGGACTCACCCTCTGCCTTCACCTCATGTCTCCTCAGCTTCCTCCAGATGGTCCAGCAAACACACACCTGGGCTGAATGGTAGAGCTGATTGCTCATACACAAGGGTAGACCTGTGGGCAGGGGTTTTCAAACTTATACAGCAAATGAGTTTTCCATGGTGTTCTGGAGATCACCCTTTGAGAAACACTTTGACAGTGAATCCAGGCCCCAGTATCCATCAGTTGCTCTAGTGAATTTTGTGGAAGCTCAGTGAACACCTGCTCTGCAGGGTGCATGTGAAAGGGGTGAGGATGAGTAAGCTGCAGATAAAGAAGACAGGACACAGGGGGTCTGTCGAAGCTCTATCCCCTGCCTTCAGCACTGATGGATCAAATCCAACTCTTAGGGAATGGTGGCCACATGCTGGGCCAGCTCCAGGCTCTGAGGATCTGAGAGTGAGTGACCCAGAGCCAGGCCTTGCCCTCAGGGAGGTCTCCAGCGTACACCTCCCTCTACCCTCCCAGCACCTGCAAAGTAGGCGTCAATGTCACTGTTAATGCACAGAGGAGGAACCTGACTGTTAGACAGGTTCATGGGTTTTCCAGGGTTGAACGGCTTCTGGGAGACGGATGTGACCCTGAGGACACGGCACAGGCCAGTGTAATGCCAGGTTGGAATGAGCTGTGATCTGTGCCATGTAGAGGCCTAGGCCAAGGTGGGAGTGACTGATGACCAGCTCAGCCAGGTCACTGAAAACACTCTTGGGTCCACCTGCTGGCTCCCAGGAGTCCGGAACTGCCAGGAGGGTGGTGGCAGGTCCCCCATCCTCAGCTGGGTGGGCCCGGATAGAATAACAAGGCGACGGCACGTTTCCCCAGCCATTGCCTCCAGGCGCCACTGTGACCTGCTCATTCCAATTTTGTGGAAATATTTCCACACACACACAGAATTGCACGTAGCAGTGGACGTGGTGAGAGGCGTTTGGACATGGGATAGGCAGTATTTTGGAGACAGAGACTCCAGGACTTGCCGATGGGTTAGCTGCAGGGCTTGAGCGGGGAAGGAGAACCGAGGATGATGTGTTCAAATCGGTCCATTCACTTCCTCTGTGCCACTCCTGTGCTGGGCACGGGGAGAGACAGATGAGCACAGGAGCCCCGGCCGGGGGGAGTTTTGGGAGGAAGCCCAGAGTGTCTACTGGGAGCTGAGGGCTTGTGTCCACCTCAGCGCCATCCAGGTTCTCTGCGTGGACAAGTATAAGCTGAGCTGCCTGGAGGAGGAGCAGCTGCTGTTGGTGGTGACCAGCATGTTCGGGAACGGAGACTCCTGTGGCAACGGAGAGGAGGGCGGCCTGAGGTCTGGATGGTCTAGGGAGTGTTGGGGCACAGGAGGACCCGGGAAAGGGTGTGGGGGATGCAGGACGTCCTACAGACGGCGTTTGAAACTCAGTGCTCAGGTCACTCCGGGTCACTCAGGTCATTTGCCAGCCTCTGTCGTAATTATTGCCATATGAGAGTGTCACCTTTCCTATGACATATTTTATGTGTTTCTGTGAATGGCCTACTTGTTTATATTTACAACTTCATGTTTAAAGGAAACTTGTATCACTCTCACAAATGGAAAGCCAGTAAAACATAAATTCTATGAAAACAAAATGGAGTCAACGAATTTTAGCTAGATACTATTCCCTGACCAAGGCCTGCTGGAGGTGGTAAAACCGGGGTTTGAACTGAGATGTGCCAAGCTTCTGAGTTTCTTCTCCTTCCCCCACACCAGGGCTCCTGAGTACTGTATTACTGACATCAGGGGCCAGAGAGTTCTTTGTGACGGGGGCTGTCCTGCGCCTGGCAGGATGTTTAGCAGCTTCTCTGGCCTCCACCCACTGGAAGCCAAGGGAATGCAGAAGAAGCTCCTCATTCTCCCATTTCATCCTCAGGACAATATATGACATAAATATTATATCTTTTATTTTATAAATGAACAAAATGCGTCTCAGAAAGGTTTAAGTGAGTTACCTAAGAGAACACAGATAGCAAGACGGAGAACTAGAAAGTGAATATAGGAGTCCACATGGGACAACAAAATAGTTCAGGTTCCAGCTTCCTTTGAGTCTCTCATTCCAACAACTACCATCGTCTGGATACGAGCTGAAGTACAGGAAACCTGGGGCTGAACTCTCCTCCCATCAGGCCTAGGAGCTCAGACAAGAACCCCAGCCCATGGTCTCCCAGTCATCAGGCCACTGGAGTGAGCTGGCATCCACACTAGCCTGGTTTCCCAAAGCTACAGGGATGCCAGTCTCACTGCGGAAGAACAAAATGAAGGGCATTTGCTTCTCCTGCAGGCTGCCAGGATTTAACACAGATTCCTTTTCTTGCTTTCCTCTCCTACAGCAGAAAACAGAGTGGTCCATCCCCTCCCGGTGTCCCGAGGCTTTGTTGTGAGTTCTCTAATTTCTCCCATTCTCGCAGTGCACCCTACTCGCGTCTCCCTGGCAACCTTTCTGCTCTATCCTCTCGACACCTGGATCAGAACACCTGTGAGGCCACTTATCAAGCTACATCCCAAATGATCATTCCTGTGTCCTCAGCCAGGGCCCAGGCCCAACTTGCTCTCCGGGGGTGACTTTCTTTCCTGCCCAATATGGTTTCATCATCTGTAAATTGGGGATAATTAAAGTCTTGATCCTGATATTTGACTCTCAAAGCAGAAGTAGCAAGCTCAGCCAAGTCACGTAAACAAGAGGAGACGTTCCTTGTGAACCGAGAGGGCACTGGTCACAAGGGCCGCTCCTTCTTCTCCCAGGGCTCTCCACCCACCCTCGGCTCAGCGGAAGAAGAGACTCAGGCTGTGCTTCTGCGCAGCTGGGATAACATAGGTACCTAGTCCTCGACCCTGCGACTTTAACAGTTTCCTACTGTGGTTCAGTTCTACAGCTTCAGTGACACAAGGTGACTTTTGCTCAGAATAGCCTTTGACAAGTTAAGTTAGTCCTCTGCCACTCTAAGTCTGCGTGGAACAGTTCTAAGTAAGAGATGTTTATTCCTCTGATCCCGAGGAAGGGAGGAAAAGGCAATGACATTAACCCTGTGTCGGACTTCAGCCTCTGGAAAACCCTGGTATTGGCTGCTGCCAGTGCAACCTGGGATAGCGTCACAAACATCAAGCGATGCCAGGAGGCCCTGCTTCATTCAGGGAGCAGGGAGTCGGGATAGGCGTGTATACCTGTTCTTATTCAGCAGAGACACTTCCTCTTTATCTATTTCTGGGTGAGAACCAGCACCATTTCCCTGGTGACAGGGGCCCCAGCTAGGAACCATACAGGGTAGGGGTCTACCCTACCCTAGACACCCAGCAGGGAAAATGCCATTTTGCAGATGCAGGAGTGGTTAGAGTTTGAAATGGTCATGCTGGACTGCAACACCACGTGGGTCCTCAAATGATTATGAGTTTCTGCCCTCAGGCACATAAGGCCCCAGCAGAAGCAACCTGAGAGTGGACCTGAAACGGCATGGCTATGTGTGTCTGCTGGGGAATCATAGAGAAGGTTTCTGTTCAACATGGACCTTAGGGCCAAGTTAGCCTGGCTCCAATCCCAGCACCGCCACTCACAAACCTTGACTGTCAGCAAATCACTTATGTTCTCTGAGTTCCAGCTCCCTTGTTTCTCTCATGGGAATTGGATATCTCACTATAACCCTACTTTTGTGCAACTGGCACACATGAGTTGCTTGCTAAGGGTGAAAATCCCTCTTCTCCTTCTGTTTCCCTGCTGATCAACAGCTGTGGCCAAAAGTTGACTTTAGCCAAAAGCTAAATGTTTGCAAAAATTTTAATATACATTTATATTAAATATAGAAATAGAAACAAAAGGGCTAAATCTGCCTATGTTACAGAATCTCCGTTAATGCTAAGAGCTCAAAAGACCTGGGTCAATTACATAGTCTCTTTCTCTGCCAAGCCGATTAAACAGCCCCTAAAATAAAGGCTATGGGTCTTGGGTTCTCCCAAAACTTTGAGAAATAAAGAGGGGGCCTCTGTGCTGGGTTGTGTGAATTGCACCTCTCACCTGACAGTGGCTTGTGGTGTCCCTGGAGTCTAAAAGCTACATGACGCTCCCTGGGAAGTGGCTGCTTTCTGACTGGTATGCTTGGATCTGTGCCATGGGCAGTCATTGGTGGCCCAGAAATCCGTACTTATTTCAGGCTGGTCCAACTCCAAAAAAAAAAAAAAAAAAAAAAAAAAAAAAAAAAAAAAATGTGTTCACTCTACCATTGTTCTCCTCTTCACTGAGCTTCCCTTTCTCAGTTTCATGCTGAAACGCCAAGACTCACAAATATTACCTTCTCCTACGCCAACAAAATGCACAATGATGTAACCCCAAAGTCTTCCGGCCTCACCAGCCTGTAGGGAGGAATGAAATTACATCTGAAATACAGCATGGGCTGCCACTCCCTGAGTGTAATATGACTATGGTATTCCACAACTATAACACCGCCATTCTTTCAGAAAAAATTCATTGTTGTTCCACGGCGGGCAAATCTATGCTAGCCTACCCCCAAAGTACAATGAACCTGAGAGGCAGAAGAAAGCCACTGACAAATCCTATCTCTTAGAAAGTGGCTAGGTGCGGTGGCTCACGCCTGTAATACCAGCACTTTGGGAGACCGAGGCGGGCAGATCGCCTGAGGTTGTGAGTTCAAGACCAGCCCGACCAACATGGAGAAACCCCGTCTCTACTAAAAATGCAAAAATGTAGCCAGGCGTGGTGGCACATGACTGTGGTCCCAGCTACTCGGGAGGCTGAGGCAGGAGAATCACTTGAACCCGGGAAGCGGAGGTTGCAGTGAGCTGAGATCACGCCATTGCACTCCAGCTTGGGCAACAAGAGAAAAACTCCATCTGAAAAAATCAAAACAAAACAAACCAACAAAACAACAACAACAACAACAAAAGTAATATTTAATAGGGACTTACAAACAGAAGCCGTGTCAGTGTCTGGAGGTGGAGAGATGAGTTCGTGGATCCCCGCACCATTACCCTGCAGACCCAGGGCTGATATACCACAGGGAAAGGGTATGTATGATTCAGAAGTGATGTGTAGGAAAATTAAAGTGTGATAACAGCAAAGCTGTTTTACCCTGAGAGCAGGATTTGCAGTAAGTACGTGATCTTACACACGGAATACTAGACAAACTAGAAATCTTAATGGCCTTCCCAGAGCAGAGCTTAATCTGAAGTCAACATGGCAGATTAGCATCCAATGTGGAGTTGCTTTGGCCTCCACATAGCGACTTCAAGAAATTAAGAATCCCCAAAAGTAACCACTGTCTTTAGGGGTACAGTGGAGGGCAGCGGCAGTGGTGGTCGTGGTGGTGTTGGTAGAAGAAAGAGGTTAGACTGACTTGTCAAAGTGATGCAACTAATGAGAATCTGCATTGTCTTAATCAGCTGCTGCAACAAAAGTTAATTGTCCCAAACCTCAGTGGCTTGAAATAACAATCGTTCCTATGAATCTGTCAGTCAGCTAGAGGATCAGAAGGGGGTCAGCTGATTTTTTGGTCAGCTAGGTGGTCAGAAATCCAAATCTTACTGGTTTAACTGGTTATTCCTTTTTTTTTTTTGAGACAGAGTCTTGCTCTGTCTCCCAGGCTGGACTGCAGTGGCTCGATCTCCACTCACTGCAAGCTCCGCCGCCTCCTGGGTTCATGCTTTTCTCCTGCCTCAGCCTCCCTAGAAGCTGGAACTACAGGCACCAGCCACCACGCCCGGCTAATTTTTTTGTATTTTTGGTAGAGACGGGGTTTCACCATGTTTGCCAGGAAGGTCCCTATCTACTGACCTCGTGATCCACCCACCTCGGCCTCCCAAAGTGCTGGGATTACAGGCGTGAGCCACCGCGCCCAGCTCTAACCTCACTTTTAATCCATAACTATATTGTGCCCTTCCTCTTCCTCAATACTGGTGAGATCTGCCTATCTCTCTCCATCTCCACTGTTACCCTACTTACAGCCAGCATCGCCTTTCATCAGGACCACTTCAGTCACTTCCTAAATGTAGTAGTCATCCAGTTATCCATGGGAGAAACATTCTAAGAACCCCAGTGGATGTCTGAAATGACAAATGGTACTGAGCACTTAATTCTGTTTTTTGCTATACACACATACCTATAAAAAATGTTAATTTACAAATTAGGCACAGTAAGAGATTAGTAACAATAATAAAATAGAACAGACCGGGTGTAGTGGCTCACACTTATAATCCCAGGACTTTGGGAGGCCAAGGTGAGCAGATCACCTGAGGTCAGGAGTTCGAGACCAGCCTGGTCAACGCGGTGAAACCCCATCTCTACTAAAAATACAAAAATATTAGCTGAATGTGGTGGCTCACGCCTGCAGTCCCAGCTAAGCAGGAGGCTAAGGCAGAAGCGTTAATTGAACCCGGGAGGTTGCAGTGAGCCAAGATGGTGTCACTGCACTCCAGCCCGGGTGACAGAGACAGACTCCACCTCAAAAAAATTTTTAAAGATTAAAAAAAATTTTTAACAATCTACTATGAAAAAGTTATGTGAATGTGGTCTCTCTCAAAATACAGTCTGCATAACAACAACCACATACACAATGGTGGTCCCATGAGATTAAATGGAACTGAATAATTCCTATTGCCTAGTCACGTAGTGATGTGATAGCCATAGCAACATGACAGAGCAATTTTTAAACTAAATGTAGTGTACATTAAGTGCACAATATTTATAAAGTCTACGGTAGTTGTAGCTGTCCATTCTCTCACTGCTATAAAGAACTACCTGAGACTGGGCAATTTATAAAGATAAGAGGTTTAATTGACTCACAGTTCCACATGGCTGAGAAGACCTCAGGAAACTTTCAATCACAGTGGGAGGGGAAGCAAGCATGTCTTACATGGCAGCAAGCAAGAGAAAGAGAATCTGTATGTAGGAAAACACTGCCACTTTCAAAACCATCAGATCTCAAGAGAATTCACTCACTGTCATGAGAACAGGATGGGGGAAACTGCCCCTATTATCCAGTCACCTCCCTCCTTCAACACATTGGGATTACAATTCCAGATGAGATTTGGGTGGGGATACACAGCCAAACCCTATCAGTAATGTACAATAATGTCTCAGGCTTTCACATTCACTCACCACTTACTAACTGACTCACCCAGAGCAACTTCTAGTCCTGCAAGCTTCATTCATGGTAAAGTCCTATACAAGTGCATTTTTTTTTCTTTCATACCATTATTTTAGCTGTACTTTTTCTATGTTTAAAAACACAAATACTTACCATTATGTTAAGTTGCTTATGGGATTCAGTAATGAAATGTACAAGTTTGCAGCCTAGGAGCAATAGGCTATGCCATGTAGCCTAGGTATGTAGTAGGCTACACAATATAGCTTTGTTTGAGAACATTCTAAGATGATTGTGCAATGACAAAATCACCTAATGAGGTATTTCTAAGAACATACCTCCCTCCTGCATTACACAACACGTGATTCTACCTCACTGTACTCTACTCACCTATTTTCAGAGGGGTTGACCATGGGGAACTAAAATCAAGGAAAGAAAAACAGAAGATAATGGAAAATGACTGTAGTCTCTTAATATTCACTCTAACCAACTATTACCAACCTGCAGAATGAACTTTTCACGACAAAACGAACTTCAGAAATGCAAATCCAAACATACCACTGCCCACTTAAAAACACTTCAATAGGCCGGGCACCCTGGCTGAAACCTGTAGTCTCAGCACTTTGGGAGGTTGAGGCGGGAGGATCATGAGGTCAAGAGATCGAGACCATCGTGGCCAACATGGTGAAACCCCGTCTCTACTAAAAATACAAAAAATTAGCGGGGTGTGGTGGTGAACACCTGTAGTCCCAGCTTCTTGGGAGGCTGAGGCAGGAGAATCACTTGAAACTGGAAGGCAGAGGTTGCAGTGAACCGAGATCATACCACTGCACTCCAGTCTGGGCAACAAGAGCTAAACTGTGTCTCAAAAACAAAAAGAAAAAAAAATTACAGAGTCTATTGATAAAGTTTGGATATTTGTGTCTCCAAATCTAGTGTAAAAATATATTCCCAATGTTGAAGTTGGAGCCTAGCAAAAGATGTTTGGGTAATGGGGACAGATCCCTCATGAATGTCTTGGTGTTTTCCTTGAGTGAGTTTCTTGCTGGTGTTAGTTCACGTGAGATCTGATTGGTAAAAAGAGCCTGACATCTTGCTCCCTTCTCTCATCACGTGACACTCCTGGTCCCCATTCCCACTCCCCCATGAGTAAAAGTTTCCTCAGCCCAAAGGTGTTGGTGGTATGCTTGTACAGCCGACAGAACTGTGAACCAAATAAATCTCTTTTCTTTATATTAATAATCTACCCAGTTTCAGATATTCCTTTACAGCAACAGAAAACAGACTAATACTGCTATATTTCTCGCCTTTCAGTATTTCACTCTCCTGATTTTCCTATTACCTCTTTGGCAGCACCTTTCGGATCACCCTATCAAACCTTTAAATGGTGAAGTTCCTCAGGTCTCTGGCCTAAGATGTCATCTTATTTCACGTGAAACACTAGGCAATCTTATTCATTGTCCAAATTTCCATTACCAACTAAATTATAAAAACAGAACAGTGAATCCCAAATTTTATCTATTTGTATCTGTCCTCAGGTTCAGGTATAAAACTGTACATGCTACATAAACACTTTATTTTATTTTATTTTGCGATGAAGTCTCGCTGCTCTGTTGCCCAGGCTAGAGTGCAGTGGCTTGATCTCGGCTCACTGCAACCTTCACCCCCAGGGTTCAGGCAATTCTCCTGCCTCAGCCTCCCAAGGAGCTGGGATTACAGGTGTGTGCCACCACTTCCATCTAACTTTTTATATTTTTAGTAGAGATGGGATTTCATCATGTTACCCAGATTGGTCTCAAACTCCTGGCCTCAAGTGATCCACCCACCTCAGCCTCCGAAAGTGCTAGGATTACAGGCGTGAACCACCACACTCAGCCTACACAGACACTTGAAATGCTCCACAATTTATGACAAAACCTGCTCTTCCTGCTCTTTCCATATATTGGTAATAATATTTTCAATGACACACTGCTCATGCAAGACACCTAGTATACATAATCTGTGACCACTTCATGCCTTACTCCCTAACCTCACTTTTTTTTTTCTTCTTTTTTTTTGAGAGGGAGTCTCGCTCTATCGCCCAGGATGGAGGGCAGTGGCACAATCTTGGCTCACTGCAAGCTCCGCCTCCCAGATTCATACCATTCTGATCACATGAAATATCATCATAATTGTTTTAAAGGACTTGTGTGCTAATTCTATTTTCTGTTTCATTTCAAAATTAGTTTGTTTTTTGTTTTTTTGTGTTGTGGGGCGTAATTTCCTGCTTCTACATAAGTCTTATAAATTTTGATTGACTTTTTAGCCAGTGTGAATTTTACCTTTTTTTCTCATTTCTCTAGTTTTGTTTGCCTTTTAAAAATATTTGTGAACTTTGTTCTGTGGTATTGTTCAGTTGCTTGAAAACAGTTTCTTCTGTTGGGTCTTTTATGTTTTCTTTGATTGGACCAGGGCTGTGTTTAGGGTTAACTTTTTCTTCCTTCTGAAGCCTCTTCTTTCCTAGTACTCCGATGTCATATCTCCAATGTGATGTAAATTACATCATTTCCTTTTGGATTTTAGGTACGGGTACTATTCACATCCTATGTCAGTTCTGGATGCTATTACCTCTAATTCTTTTGGTGATTTCTCACCTTGCCCTTGGATAGCTCCTTTACATTACAAGTGCTGATTTGTCATTCAACCAAAAGTTCTAGGGTGAGCCTTTGTAGGTCTCTTCATTTCTTTCTCTCTCTCCAGCTCTCTACTCAGTGCTGGTCTCCCTTGTGAGCTCTAGGCACCTTGGCCTCCTTGGACTTCCAGCTCCATTTCCTCAGCTTGGGGAGACCACGTGCTCTGCCTGCGTTTCTCCTTCCTGTTCCATGACCTGGAAACTCTCTCGAGGCAGTAAGCTGGGCACGCCTGCAGCCCGTTTGTTTTTGTCTTCCAGGGATCACTGTCTTTTGTTACTTGTCCAATATCTTCAGTGTTGTTTCATTCATTTTATTAGGTCTTTATTATTTCATGCAAGGAGGCTAAATCTGGTCCCCTTAATCACTCCCTCTTGACCGGAAGTGGTAACATTGTGGTTTCAATTTACATTTTCATGAGAACTGGTGATATTGAGCACCTTTTAACTCGTGTGTTGACCATTGGTGTGTTCTCTGTTGATGAGTTTGTTCATTTAGCCTTTAGTGTTCTTTGTTTTGTTTTTTTCATCTATTTGAGTTGCAGAAGGTGTTTCTATGTCCTAAATACTCATCCTTTGTTAGATAAATGTTTTGTAAATATTTTCCCCAAGTCTATGTGGTTTACCTACTTATTTTAACTGTACCTTTTGATGAGCCGAAATATTTATATCTGATACGTTTAATTGATCAGTGTTTCTTTTGTAGTTATTGCTTGCTGTGAGCTAAGACACTTTTGCCTAACCTCCAAGTCATGAAGGCAGTTTCCTTTATTTCCTCTAAAAGGTTTTGCTTTTGCTAATTTATATTTAGGTCTGTGATGCATCTGCAGTTATTTTTATAGGTCTGAGTTTTCTGCATATGGCTGTCCAGTTGTTTTTCACCATTTGTTGAAAAGAGTCTCGTTTTCTCACTGGGTTGCTTTGAGAACATCCCATGGCTGCATAAGTGAGATCTCTTTCAGAAATCTTCCTTCTGCTCCAAAAATCTGTTTGTCTAGCCCTGTTAGAGTATTCTGATTATTTTGTAACTTTACATTGTCTTGAAGTTAGAATTGCAAAGCCTAAAACCTTTTTCTTCTTTTTCGAAGTTCTGCATACTCTACGTCCTTCACATTTCCATGTCAATTTTAATAATCACTTTTCTCCCTTCTCCAAAAATGGCTGATGGGATCATGATTGTAATTGTCTTGAATCTGGTGATCAGTTTGAGGAGAATCGACATCTTAACCATTGAGTCTTAATCATTAGTATAGTATATCTCTCCATTTGTTTAGGTCTTTTATGTTTTGTCTGAGCAGTTGTTTGTTGCTTTTAGCCTTTGGTCTTGCATGTTTTCTGTTTTTAAAATTACTTTTTTTTTTTTTCTTTTTTTGAGACGGAGTCTCACTCTGTCGCCTAGCTGGAGTGCAGTGGCACAATCTTGGCTCATTCCATCTCCTGGGTTCAAACAATTCTCCTGCCTCAGCCTCCCAAGCAGCTGGGATTACAGACATGTACCACTAAGTCCAGCTAATTTTTATATTTTTAGTAGAGATGGGGTTTCACCATGTTGGCCAGGCTGGTCAACTCCTGACCTCAAATGATCTGCCTGCTTCGGCCTCCCAAAGTGCTGGGATTACAGGCATGAGTCACCACGCCTGGCCTAAAATTATTTTTATTTTTAAGTATTTTGTCCTTTTTTGATGATATTTGTATTTTAAAATATTGAATACATTTTTCAGCAATTATAAAGTATTATAACATTTTCTAACTTTTTGTTGGAAATTGAATTTTTGTATATTGACCTGTTTCTTACAACCCTAATTATGTCCTATTTGTTCCACTAGTTTTTTAGGTAGATTTCTTAGATTTTCTAATAGATGATTGTCATAAAACACAATTTTCTCTCTTTTTTCCCACTGTAATTCCTTTTCTTCTCTTTCCTTACAGAACGGATTTAATCTTGTTTTCATTCTTCGAGGGGAGCATTCAGTGTCACACCATTAATTATAAGTCAGCTGTAGGGGTTTTATTGATGAACTTTATCAGATTGTTTTCAAATATAGGTTTTAGTACTATTTAGATATGACAAAGGCAACAGAAGCCCACATGACTCCCATTGAAAAGACAGTTACAGTCACAGACCCCAAGAGGAATAGTCATGCCATGCCATGGAGAATACACAGTTGAGTAAGGTCTAGCCCTCGCTTCCTGAGGGTTTATGTCATGAATGCATATTGAGTTTTCTCAAAATATTTTTCTGTATCTATTGAGATAATGCTATATATTTAAAGATATTAATGCAAATTTCATTGTTTTATTTTCAAATGTTATACTAAATGCCATGTGGTGTCATGGTGTATTATTATTATTATTTTTGGAGATGGGTACAGTGGTGCAATCTCTGCTCACTATAACCTCCGCCTCCTGGGTTCAAGTGATTCTCCTGCCTCAGCCTCCCAAGTAGGTGGGATTACAGGCACATGCCACCATGCTCAGCTAGTTTTTTTTTTTTTTTGGAGACAGGGTTTCACCATGTTGGCCAGGCAGGTCTCCTGACCTCAAATGATCCTCCCTCCTTGGCCTCTGAAAGTGCTGGGATTACTTTCATAATCCGTGTGGGCCACCGCAACTGGCCTATTCTTCTTATATATTGTTGGATTTAAGTTACTAAGAGTAAATACATCCAGCGAATTTTTTGTACTTTCAGTAGAGATGGGGTTTTACCATGTTGCCTAGGCTGTTCTTGAACTCCTAACCTCAAGTGATCCACCCGCCTCGGCCTCCCAAAGTGCTGGGATTACAAGTGAGAGCCACTGCAGCCGGCCAGACTTTTATAGAAGTTTTATGGTTATAAATGGTTATATAAAATATCTTTGTATATATATTTTCATGTCTTGAAGATAAAGTATATAAATGATATAAAGGACACAAAGGTAATTTATAAATGCTATATCTTCTATTATCTGCTTTGGCTCTCTAGAAGTGAAGTAATTATATTGAATTTTTTCTCGATTCTTATTGCTTAATTGCAGTCCAAAAGAATAGGATTATGGTGTCATCGAAATTATATAAAAATGAATATTGAGGGTTTTTTTTTTTTTTTTTTTTTTTTTTGACAGAGTCTCTCTCTGTCGCCCAGGCTGGAGTGCAGTGGCGTGATCTCACCTCACTGCGGCCTCTGCCTCCTGGGTTCAAGTGATTCTCCTGCCTCAGCCTCCGAGTAGCTGGGATTACAGGTGCCTGTCACTACGCCTGGCTATTTTTTTTTCTTTCTTTGAGTTGGCGTCCTGCTCTGTCACCAGGCTGGAGTGCAGTGGTGCAATCTCAGCTCACTACAACCTCCGCCTCCTAGGTTCAAGTGATTCTCCTGCCTCAGCCTCCGAGTAGCTGGGACTACAGGAACGCACCACCATACCCAGCTAATTTTTGTATTTTTTGTAGAGACGGGGTTTCACCATGCGGGCAGGATGGTCTCGATCTCTTGACCTTGTGATCCACCTGCCTTGGCCTCCCAGAGTGCTGGGATTACAGGTATGAGCCACTGTGCCCAGCTTAAGTTTTGTATTTTTGGTAGTGACGGGGTTTCACCATGTTCGCCAGGCTTGTTTTGAACTTCTGATCTTATGTCATCTGCCCACCTTGGTCTCCCAGAATGCTGGAATTACAGGCATGAGCCATTGAATCTGGCCTATTTTTGAAAATTAAAATTTTTCTTTCTTTTTTTTTTTTTCATTACAGCAGCAATGGGATGTTTGTGGTTTTGTTCCTTTTATCCATTCATCACGTAGTTTTTGAGTTACTGCGCCTGGAGATTGTGCCTGATGTTAGGGGTGGCTACAGCCATAAAATGGAGCTTATAATCTAGCAGAGGAGTTAACTTAATTGTGTAAATAGTTAATTGTAATTGTAATATATCCCAAGAAGGAAGCATAGGTAAATCATCCTATGGCAGCTGACCTCATCTGGAGATTCAGAGACATTGTCTTTGATGAAGTGACTTTAAGCAAGGACCAGAGGGATACATAGAAGTTATCCAGCTGCAAAAGAGGGTACACTGAATAATAATATTCTGTTTAGAGTAAAAACAACCCATTAAAAGCCTTTGAAGTGGGAATGAGCTCTGGAGAATTTATAGAATTGAAAGAAGAAAAAGCCAGTGTTGCCCATAAAATGAAATGTTGGAAGGAAGGAAGGTTGTGGAGGTAAGAAAGGGTTATATGATATAGGGAAACTATTGAAGTATTTTGCTATGTTTTGTTTTGTTTTTTTGTTTTTGAGACGGACTCTCACTCTGTCACCAGGCTGGAGTGCAGTGGTGCAATCTCGGCTCAGTGTAACCTCCTCCTCCAGGGTTCATGCCATCCTCCTACCACAGCCTCCCGAGTAGCTGGGACTACAGGTGCGCAACACCACACACAGATGATTTTTGTATTTGTAGTAGAAATGGGTTTTCACCATGTTGGCCACGATGATCTCGATCTCTTGACCTCATGATCTGCCCACCTCAGGCTCCCAAAGTGCTGAGACTACAGGTTTCAGCCAGGGTGCCCGGCCTATTGAAGTGTTTTTAAGTGGGCAGTGGTATGTTTGGATTTGCATTTCTGAAGTTCGTTTTGTCGTGAAAAGTTCATTCTGCAGGTTGGTGATAGTTGGTTAGAGTGAATATTAAGAGACTACAGTCATTTTCCATTATCTTCTGTTTTTCTTTCCTTGATTTTAGTTCCCCATGGTCAACCCCTCTGAAAATAGGTGAGTAGAGTACAGTGAGGTAGAATCATGTGTTGTGTAATGCAGGAGGGAGGTATGTTCTTAGAAATACCTCATTAGGTGATTTTGTCATTGCACAATCATCTTAGAATGTTCTCAAACAAAGCTATATTGTGTAGCCTACTACATACCTAGGCTACATGGTATAGCCTATTGCTCCTAGGCTGCAAACTTGTACATTTCATTACTGAATCCTGCAAGCAACTTAACGTAACGGTAAGTATTTGTGTTTTTAAACACAGAAAAGGTACAGCTAAAATAATGGTATGAAAGAAAAAAAAAATGCACTTGTATAGGACTTTACCATGAATGAAGCTTGCAGGACTAGAAGTTGCTCTGGGTGAGTCAGTTAGTAAGTGGTGAGTGAATGTGAAAGCCTGAGACATTATTGTACATTACTGATAGGGTTTGGCTGTGTATCCCCACCCAAATCTCATCTGGAATTGTAATCCCAATGTGTTGAAGGAGGGAGGTGACTGGATGATAGGGGCAGTTTCCCCCATCCTGTTCTCATGACAGTGAGTGAATTCTCTTGAGATCTGATGGTTTTGAAAGTGGCAGTGTTTTCTTACATACAGATTCTCTTTCTCTTGCTTGCTGCCATGTAAGACGTGCTTGCTTCCCCTCCCACCGTGATTGAAAGTTTCCTGAGGCCTTCTCAGCCATGTGGAACTGTGAGTCAATTAAACCTCTTATCTTTATAAATTGCCCAGTCTCAGGTAGTTCTTTATAGCAGTGAGAGAATGGACAGCTACAACTACCGTAGACTTTATAAACATTGTGCACTTAATGTACACTACATTTAGTTTAAAAATTGCTCTGTCATGTTGCTATGGCTATCACATCACTACGTGACTAGGCAATAGGAATTATTCAGTTCCATTTAATCTCATGGGACCACCATTGTGTATGTGGTTGTTGTTATGCAGACTGTATTTTGAGAGAGACCACATTCACATAACTTTTTCATAGTAGATTGTTAAAATTTTTTTTAAATCTTTAAAAATTTTTTTGAGGTGGAGTCTGTCTCTGTCACCCGGGCTGGAGTGCAGTGACACGATCTTGGCTCACTGCAACCTCCCGGGTTCAATTGAGGTTTCTGCCTTAGCCTCCTGCTTAGCTGGGACTGCAGGCGTGAGCCACCACATTCAGCTAATATTTTTGTATTTTTAGTAGAGATGGGGTTTCACCGCGTTGGCCAGGCTGGTCTCGAACTCCTGACCTCAGGTGATCTGCCCACCTTGGCCTCCCAAAGTCCTGGGATTATAAGTGTGAGCCACTACACCCGGCCTGTTCTATTTTATTATTGTTACTAATCTCTTACTGTGCCTAATTTGTAAATTAACATTTTTTATAGGTATGTGTGTATAGCAAAAAACAGAATTAAGTGCTCAGTACCATTTGTCATTTCAGACATCCACTGGGGTTCTTAGAATGTTTCTCCCATGGATAACTGGGTGACTACTACATTTAGGAAGTGACTGAAGTGGTCCTGATGAAAGGCGATGCTGGCTGTAAGTAGGGTAACAGTGGAGATGGAGAGAGATAGGCAGATCTCACCAGTATTGAGGAAGAGGGAGGGCACAATATAGTTATGGATTAAAAGTGAGGTTAGGGCCGGGCGCGGTGGCTCACGCCTGTAATCCCAGCACTTTGGGAGGCCGAGGTGGGTGGATCACGAGGTCAGTAGATAGAGACCTTCCTGGCAAACATGGTGAAACCTCGTCTCTACCAAAAATACAAAAAAATTAGCCGGGCGTGGTGGCTGGTGCCTGTAGTTCCAGCTTCTAGGGAGGCTGAGGCAGGAGAAAAGCATGAACCCAGGAGGCGGCGGAGCTTGCAGTGAGTGGAGATCGAGCCACTGCACTCCAGCCTGGGAGACAGAGCAAGACTCTGTCTCAAAAAAAAAAAAAGGAATAACCAGTTAAACCAGTAGGATTTGGATTTCTGACCCCCTAGCTGACCAAAAAATCAGCTGACCCCCTTCTGATCCTGTAGCTGACTGACAGATTCATAGGAACGATTGTTATTTCAAGCCACTGAGGTTTGGGACAATTAACTTTTGTTGCAGCAGCTGATTAAGACAATGTGGATTCTCTTTAGTTGCATCACTTTGACAAGTCAGTCTAACCTCTTTCTTCTACCAACACCACCACGACCACCACTGCTGCCGCCCTCCACTGTACTCCTAAAGAGAGTGGCTACTTTTGGGGATTCTTAATTTCTTGAAGTCGCTTTGTGGAGGCCAAAGCAACTCCACGTTGGATGCTAATCTGCCATGTTGACTTCAGATTAACCTCTGGTCTGGGAAGATCATTAAGATTTCCAGTTTGTCTGTTATTCCGTGTGTAAGATCACGTACTTACTGTAAATCCTGCTCTCAGGGTAAAACAGCTTTGCTGTTATCACACTTTAATTGTCCTACACATCACTTCTGAATCATGTATACCCTTTCCCTGTGGTATATCAGCCCTGGGTCTGCAGGGTAATGGTGCGGGGATCCACGATCTCATCTCTCCACCTCCAGACACTGACACGGCTTCTGTTTGTAAGTCCCTATTAAATATTACTTTTGTTGTTGTTGTTGTTGTTTTGTTGGTTTGTTTTGTTTTGATTTTTTCAGATGGAGTTTTTCTCTTGTTGCCCAAGCTGGAGTGCAATGGCGTGATCTCAGCTCACTGCAACCTCTGCTTCCCGGGTTCAAGTGATTCTCCTGCCTCAGCCTCCCGAGTAGCTGGGACCACAGTCATGTGCCACCATGCCTGGCTACATTTTTGCATTTTTAGTAGAGACAGGGTTTCTCCATGTTGGTTGGGCTGGTCTCGAACTCACAACCTCAGGTGATCTGCCCGCCTCGGTCTCCCAAAGTGCTGGTATTACAGGCGTGAGCCACCGCGCCTAGCCACTTTCTAAGAGATAGGATTTGTCAGTGGCTTTCTTCTGCCTCTCAGGTTCATTGTACTTTGGGGGTAGGCTAGCATAGATTTGCCCGCCGTGGAACAACAATGAATTTTTTCTGAAAGAATGGCGGTGTTATAGTTGTGGAATACCATAGTCATATTACACTCAGGGAGTGGCAGCCCATGCTGTATTTCAGATGTAATTTCATTCCTCCCTACAGGCTGGTGAGGCCGGAAGACTTTGGGGTTACATCATTGTGCATTTTGTTGGCGTAGGAGAAGGTAATATTTGTGAGTCTTGGCGTTTCAGCATGAAACTGAGAAAGGGAAGCTCAGTGAAGAGGAGAACAATGGTAGAGTGAACACATTTTTTTTTTGGAGTTGGACCAGCCTGAAATAAGTACGGATTTCTGGGCCACCAATGACTGTCCGTGGCACAGATCCAAGCATACCAGTCAGAAAGCAGCCACTTCCCAGGGAGCGTCATGTAGCTTTTAGACTCCAGGGACACCACAAGCCACTGTCAGGTGAGAGGTGCAATTCACACAACCTAGCACAGAGGCCCCCTCTTTATTTCTCAAAGTTTTGGGAGAACCCAAGACCTATAGCCTTTATTTTAGGGGCTGTTTAATCGGCTTGGCAGAGAAAGAGACTATGTAATTGACCCAGGTCTTTGAGCTCTTAGCATTAACTGAGATCCTGTAACACAGGCAGATTTAGCCCTTTTGTTTCTATTTCTATATTTAATATAAATGTTTATTAAAATTTTGCAAACATTTAGCTTTTGGCTAAAGTCAACTTTTGGCCACAGCTGTTGATCAGCAGGGAAACAGAAGGAGAAGAGGGATTTTCACACTTAGCAAGCAACTCATGTGTGCCAGTTGCACAAAAGCAGGGTTATAGTGAGATATCCAATTCCCATTAGAGAAACATGGGAGCTGGAACTCAGAGAACATAAGTGATTTTCTCACAGTCAAGGTTTGTGAGTGGCGGTGCTGGGTTTGGAGCCAGGCTAACTTGGCCCTGAGGTCCATGTTGAACAGAAACCTTCTCTGTGATTCCCCAGCAGACACACATAGCCATGCCGTTTCAGGTCCACTCTCAGTTTGCTTCTACTGGGGCCTTATGTGCCTGAGGGCAGAAACTCATAATCATTTGAGGACCCACGTGGTGTTGCAGTCCAGCATGACCATTTCAAACTCTAACCACTGGTGCATCTG
The DNA here is from genome assembly GCF_047675955.1 of Chlorocebus sabaeus. NCBI lineage: Eukaryota > Metazoa > Chordata > Mammalia > Primates > Cercopithecidae > Chlorocebus > Chlorocebus sabaeus. Next base: position 29,047,856 of record NC_132919.1, on the reverse strand, counting down.
CAAAATGGCATTTTCCCTGCTGGGTGTCTAGGGTAGGGTAGCATCCTACCCTGTATGGTTCCTAGCTGGGGCCCCTGTCACCAGGGAAATGGTGCTGGTTCTCACCCAGAAATAGATAAAGAGGAAGTGTCTCTGCTGAATAAGAACAGGTGTGCAAGCTATCCCAACTCCCTGCTCCCTGAATGAAGCAGACCCTCCTGGCATCGCTTGATGTTTGTGATGCTATCCCAGGTTGCACTGGCAGCAGCCAATACCAGGGTTTTCCAGAGGCTGAAGTCCAACACATGGTTAATGTCATTGCCTTTTCCTCCCTTCCTCGGGATCAGAGGAATAAACATCTCTTACTTTGAACTGTTCCACACAGACTTAGAGTGACAGAGGAGTAATTTAACCTGTCAAAGGCTATTTTGAGCAAAAGCCACCTTGTGTCACTGAAGCTGTAGAACTGAGCCACAGTAGGAAACTGTTAAAGTCGCAGGGTCGAGGACTAGGTACCTATGTTATCCTGACAGCACAGAAGCACAGCCTGAGTCTCTTCTGTGGCTGAGCCCAGGGTGTGCTGGAGGGGCCTGAGAGAAACAGGAGTGGCCCTAGTGACCAGTGCCCTTTCAGTTCAGAAGGAACGTCTCCTCTTGTTTACGTGACTTGGCTGAGCTTGCTACTTCTGCTTTGAGAGTCAAATATCAGGATCAAGACTTTAATTATCTCCAATTTACAGATGATGAAAGCATATTGGGCAGGAAAGTAAGTCACCCCAGGAGAACAAGTTAGGCCTGGGCACTGGCTGAGGACATGGGGGAATGACAATTTGGAATGTAGCTTGTTAAGGGTTTCCCAACAGTTCTTGTGATCCAGGTGTTGAGAGGATAGAGCAGAAAGGTTGCCAGGGAGACGAGGGTAGGGTGCACTGCGAGAGTGGGAGAAATTAAAGAGAACTCACAACAAAGCCTTGGGACACCGGGAGGGGGTGGACCACTCTGTTTTGTGCTGCAGGAGAAGAGAGCAAGAAAAGGAATCTGTGTTCAATCCCGACAGCCTGCAGGAGAAGCAAATGCCCTTCATTTTGTTCATCCGCCGTGAGACTGGCATCCCTGTAGCTTTGGGAAACCAGGCTAGTGTGGATGCCAGCTCACTCCAGTGGCCTGATGACTGGGAGACCATGGGCTGGGGTTCTGGTCTGGGCTCCTAGGCCTGATGGGAGGAGAGTTCAGCCCCAGGTTTCCTGTACTTCAGCTCATATCCAGACGATGGTAGTTGTTGGAATGAGAGACTCAAAGGAAGCTGGAACCTGAACTTTGTTGTTGTCCCATGTGGACTCCTGTGTTCACTTTCTAGTTCTACCTCTTGCTGTCGGTGTGTTCTTAGGTAACTCACTTAAACCTTTCTGAGACGCATTTTGTTCATTTATAAAATAAAAGATATAACATGTATGTCATATATTGTCCTGAGGACTAAATGGGAGAAGGAGGAGCCCCTTCTGCATTCCCCAGGCTTCCAGTGGGTGGAGGCCAGAGAAGCTGCTAAACATCCTGCCAGGCGCAGGACAGCCCCCGTCACAAAGAACTGTCAGGCCCCTGATGTCAGTAATACAGTACTCAGGAGCCCTGGTGTGGGGGAAAGAGAAGAAACTCAGAAGCTTGGCACATCTCAATTCAAACCCTGGTTGTAACACCTCCAGCAGGCCTTGGTCAGGGAATAGTATCTAGCTAAAATTCGTTGGCTTCATTTTGTTTTCATAGAATTTATGTTTTACTGGCTTTCCATTTGTGAGAGTGATACAAGTTTCCTTTAAACATGAATTTGTAAATACGAACAAGTAGGCCATTCACAGAAACACATAAAATATGTCATAGGAAAGGTGGGACTCTCATATGGCAATAATTATGACAGAGGCCAGCAAAAGACCTGAGTGACCTGGTTTGACCTGAGCACTGAGTTTCAAACGCCGTCCGTAGGACGTCCTGCATCCCCCAGACCCTTTCCTGGGTCCTCCTGGGCCCTAAAACCCTCTAGACCATCCAGACCTCAGGCCACCCACCTCTCCGTTGCCAGAGCAGTCTCCATTCCGGAACGTGCTGGTCACCACCAACAGCAGCTGCTCCTCCTCCAGGCAGCTCAGCCTATACTCATCCATACAGAGAACCTGGATGGCGCTGAGGTGGACACAAGCCCTCAGTTCCCAGTAGACACTCTGGGCTTCCTCCCGCAGCTCCCCCCTGCCGGGACTGCTGGGCTCATCTGTCTCTCCCCGTGCCCAGCACAGGCGTGGCGCAGAGGAAGTGAATGGACCAATTTGAACACATCATCCTCGATTCTCCTTCCCCGCTCAAGCCCTGCAGCTAACCCATCAGCGACTCCTGGAGGCTCTGCCTCCAAAATACTGCCTATCCCATGTCCAAACGCCTCTCACCACGTCCACTGCTACGTGCAATTCTGTGTGTGTGGAAACATTTCCAGAAAATTGGAATGAGCATGTCACAGCGGCGCCTGGAGGCAATGGCCGGGGAAATGTGCCCTCGCCTTGTTATTCTATACAGACACACCCAGCTGAGGATGGGGGACCTGCCACCACCCTCCTGGCAGTTCCGGACTCCTGGGAGCCAGCAGGTGGACCCAAGAGTGTTTTCAGTGACCTGGCTGAGCTGGTCATCAGTCACTCCCACCTTGGCCTAGGCCTCGACATGGCACAGATCACAGCTCATTCCAACCTGGCATTACACTGGCCTGTGCCGTGTCCTCAGGGTCACATCTGTCTCCCAGAAGCCGTGCGACCCTGGAAAACCCATGAACCTGTCTAACAGGTTCCTCCTCTATGCATTAACAGTGACATTGACGCCTGCTTTGCAGGGCGCTGGGAGGGTAGAGGGAGGTGTACGCTGGAGAGTTCCCTGAGGGCAAGGCCTGGCTCTGGGTCACTCACTCTCAGATCCTCAGAGCCTGGAGCTGGCCCAGCATGTGGCCACCATTCCCTAAGAGTTGGATTTGATCCATCAGTGCTGAAGGCAGAGGATAGAGCTTCGACAGACCCCCTGTGTCCTGTCTTCTTTATCTGCAGCTTACTCATCCTCACCCCTTTCACATGCACCCTGCAGAGCAGGTGTTCACTGAGCTTCCACAAAATTCACTAGAGCAGCTGATGGATACTGGGGCCTGGATTCACTGCCAAAGTGTTTCTCAAAGGGTGATCTCCAGAACACCATGGAAAACTCATTTGCTGTATAAGTTTGAAAATCCCTGCCCACAGGTCTACCCTTGTGTACGAGCAATCAGCTCTACCATTCAGCCCAGGTGTGTGTTTGCTGAACCATCTGGAGGAAGCTGAGGTGACATGAGCTGAAGGCAGAGGGTGAGTCTGAAGTGGGATCTTGGGACGGATATGAGAAGTTGGGCAAAAATGGGATAATTCCAGCCTTAATAACTTTAGATAATAGTTCACGTTATTATTTAGTTAATAGGATTGTACCCACCTTAAATGGCTAATTTCTTTTAAGAGGGGAAGTCTTACTCGGTCACCCAGGCTGGAGTGCAGTGGTGCAGTCATGGCTCACTGCTTTCTGGAACTCATGGGCTCCAGCAATCCTGCCTCAGCCTCCTAAGTGGGACCATAGGCACACGCCACCATGCCAGGCTAATTTCTTTGACTTTTCTCTAGAGACAGGGGTTTCCCAGGCTGGTCCCAGACTTCTAGACTCAAGTGAACCTGAACGTCCTGCCTCGACCTCTCAAATTGCTGGGATTACAGGTGTGAGCCACCACACCCAGTCTAAATTTGTTATGTGCCATGGAACTGCAAAACGTCATTATTAGGGGCAGCTGGATGGAAGGTGTAGGAGGCCACTGTAGCGCCTTTTCAATCTTTTATATCTAAAATAATTTCAACAGAAAACATTTATTTTAAAACATGAAGGGGGTTAATCATCTATGAGTTGAAAATACAAAGGCAGGCACACGGTCTCATCAGAATTCAGAAAGCTGGTCACACGGCTGGGGGTGCTGGGAGGGGCTGGACATGGTTGACTTTGTGATCTGGCGGCTGGTGTGTTCCAACTGTGAAGATCTTTTGAGCTGCACAATTTCTTAATAAATTTTCATAAGTTTAACAAAAAATAAAATGAGAACGTGAAGTTTGCTTGGGTTGTTAAGCCTCGGGAACTTATCCAGCCATGAGCCCTGCTCCAGATGCTTCTAGAAGCCTGGAGGAAAATGAAAATTTTCCAAGGAGAGGTGGCAGAGGCAAGGCCCTGAGGTGGGAGGGCACTGCTGCTCGTCCCTAGCTGTTAAGGAGCTGTCCTGGTTGGAATCAGTGCTGGGTGCAGTGCAGGGCTGGAAGTCCATGTCCACATTGTGGCTCAGTGCAGTGAAAGCCAATGTCACCCCCTCCGCAGGGTGTTCCGCCTGCCAGCAGGTGGCCAGCTGGTCTTCCTGGGATACGGTGCCATTGTAGAAATTGGGTGCAAGTCTCTTGTCTGTAGACGGGGTGCCCTGTTCTAGTGGGATATCTCCTGGCCTTCCTCAGTCCTGATGGGCCTGGGCAGGACCTGGTGTCAGGGTCCCCGAGGGCTTCTTGAGCTGGCCCTGTACCACAGTCCCAGGGCTGTCCAGGACACATTCAGAAGGGACACGGACCCAGCAGCTCTGTTCGAAATCATAATGGGGGAACCAAGGGCCCCCTACATCCAGGTCCGTCGGGAGCCGGGGCATCGAGTTCCACTCCAGGAATCTCCAGGAACCCTGAGGTGTTCCCTGAGCCGGGGCCGGGTGTCTTCCCGGACAGCCCCACCAGTACAAGATGTGGAAGAAAGAGGTGCCCATGGTGGGGAAACTAACCAAATGGGCCGCTGGAACCGGGCTGGTGGGCCTGGAGGGGTCTGCCTGTTCCCCTTGCAGAGGGTCGTCCTGCCACTTGAAGCCAGCACAGGCCTAGGTGCTGAGAACCCTTTCTCAGGTTTGGCTGAAAGGAAAACAGAAGTGATCAGCGTCTCCACTGAGCCCATGTAGGCCTTTCCCGGCCAGGCCCCACCTGCCTGGGTCTCTGGAGTCCTCAGGGTCTCTGTGTGGCCCCGTGGTCTGACACTGAGGACACACCTGTAGTCTGCTGATCCCAGAGGGAGAGGTGTGTGCCGCCTGGCATGGGGAAGCTGTCAGGGCATGACAGGTAGCTCCTAGGACTGCCCCCAGAGTTCGGACTGGCTGAGGGCTTCCTATGACACACCCTCGTCCCAGGGCTGTTGGGCCAGGGATACAGCCCCCAGTGAGAACTCAGGTGGGAGGGGACTTGGATGTCACCCAGCCCCTTGTCACCTCACATGGGGACCCATCTCCACAGTGGGTGATTGGACCTGGACGTGGGTCACCCTCTGCCTTCCTGGGCTGCCCAGTCCATGCCAGGACTGACCGTTCCCACATCTGGCTGAATTCTTGGCTCTGGCTCTCGCCTGGGGTGCTGCCTGTGCCCTCTCCCTGAATGCTCTGGGGTCAGGGACACCCGATTCCCTTGTCTCCCTGGCTCAAGGCTGGTTGTCCTGGAAACCTTGGAGGAGCGTGCAGCAGTGAGGGGCGTCTGCTGCTCTCTGAGGCTGTGGGTGCTTGCAGGGAGGGGCGGGGTTTCCCACAAATGGGTCTGGTTCCTTTAGTGCCCTTGAGGGTCCTGTGATGGGGAGACAGAGACATTGCAGAATGTGGGAGGGGGCTTGTTGGAGGGTCATGCCCACATCGCCCTCCTGCGGGCACAACACATCCAGTACACACGCACTGAGCGCCTGCCATGAGGACCGGTGGGCCTCCTGTACTTTCTTAGAGTCCAGGAGGAAGAGGAGGAAGAAAAGGTGAAGAGGAAGGCCCAGGTAGTTGGGCTGTGGATCTCGGGCACTCCTCCACTATTGACTGTCCCAGAGGGTGACATGGGAGGGGACATGGCACTGGAGCCCACCTGGGGGTGGCAGGTCCCCTTGCTTCCTTGTTAGTTTCTTCATAGAGGCCCTAAGATGCTTGAGCACAGAGTCATCATCCAACTCCCAGGTGTGAAAAAACAGGTTCCGAAACCGTGCCCACAGGCCAGACCTGGATGTCTTCATGAGGCGCTCTAGGGACAGGGTGGACATCAGACCAGGAGAGTTCCCTGGGAGGGGGCACAGCTGATACCCTGTGGCCACTTCAGTCTCCCACTAGGCGATGCGGGAATCTTTTGTGGCCACCCCAGGGGTTCGGATGTGCACAGGAGACTGTGGCGGGGGAAGTGGGTAGGGAAGTGCTCACAACATTTATCTGGGTCATGTGGGGGACGGGCTCGGTATTACTGTGCCCTGCCCAGCCCACCTGGCCAGACCTCCCTCTGGGCCAGAACAGAGGATCATGAGGACAGTGTGAGGAAGCTGCCCTCGGGTAAGTCAACGTCTGACCCCAGGGCTCCCCAGGCCCCACTGGGCACACGGAGACTTACTCCTCTGAACTTTAAAGACAATGCTTGTTATCGGCATCAACACTTGTTCTCCTTCCAGCAAATACACGTCCCACAGGCGCAGGATGAGCCCAAGAGAGATCTGTGGGGATAGCAGGTGTGGGAGACTGTAGCCCTTCCAGGCTGGGGCTGGTTGCTCCAGCTGAGCCCACTGGGGCTTCAGTCCCCAGAGTCAGTAACCTTCCCCATGAGGGTTTTCTGAGCCCTCCAGGGCGCTGGGTCAGATAAGGTCTTGCAGCCCCTCATGGGGCGCACTCATTGGACTGGGAGTGTGGCTCCTGGAGAGAGGGGCTTGCTCAGGGCTTGAGGCTTCCCTGATCCCTCCCAAGTCAGGTCTTGGCCCAGTCTGCCTATAAGGCTGGTCCTGAGTCCCAGTCATTGCCCTGGGATGACCCCTCTTGGGCAGAGGGTTTTGTTTGGGTGTCCTGTGAGGGCCCTCCTGTGGGCGGAGCCTCCTGTGGGCTGTGGGCACCTTGTCCAAACTGTCTCCTGATGGCACCAGACCCCCTGGCAAGGGAAGCAGGGCACTGCAGGGCATGGAGGGTCTCTGAGCCAGGGTCTCCCTGTGCCTTCTTACCCCGTCATTCAACATCTGGAGAAGCCAGCCTAATGAGGAATCCTGCGCGCAAAGACCTTCCTTGTCCTGATGGGAGGAACAGAGGTGCTCAGGGACCCCTGGGCCGCCCTAAAAAACTTCCCTCTTGCAGGGCCTCTGAAGACCCTTCCCCTAGTGCAGAACACTGGGCGGTGTCCAGGGCTCCCCACAACACCATCCGCTTCCCACACTCCCAGTGGACACACTGCCCTTTGCCCTGCTCCGTGGGAGCTGGGCCCCCATCCCTGTGCCTCTGTCTCCTCCAGGGCAGGAAAGTAATCCAACTCCCAGCCCATGGAGAACCCAACATCCCAGGTCAGGCCCTCGCTGGACTCAGCCAGTCACCAGCCCCACCAGGGGCTCCAGTCCCCGTTCCTCCAGCACCACGGGAGGCAGAGTCTCTGGGGAAGAGCCCAAGCTTGCTCACCAGATGCCATAAACTCATCAGATGCCACCTGGTCTTGTGTTGTGACGTGGGTACCACATGCTCCTGATGGTCTTGGAGGTCCTGGACTGTCCTGCCATTTGGGCTGTGGAATCCTGAGAAGCCCCCAGCCCATCATGAAATCAGAGCCTTTCCCCAAGATGTGGAGCCATCAGCAGGAAGAGCTGGGCAGCTGGAGAGGACCCGAAACCTGAAAGCCTTTCACCCTCCCATCTAGTGACCCACCATGCAGCCTTTGCCCTGGGGACGTGGGGCAGGAACATCCCCTGGAGCCTGGCTGGAGGTTCCCCTGGATGCCTCCTGGACCAGGGTGCAAAAAAGGCAAACATGACATGAGGGCACCACATGGCAGCCAGAGCAGGGTGGGTGCTGGGCTCTTGTTCGTCTCCTGGAAGTGAGGTCAGGCCAGGGTACACGGGTTGGGGTGATGCTGCCACCTGGGCTTGGTCGGCCCATTCATGGGCACCAAGGGCAGCAGGACTCTCAGGGATTGGAGAGTCAGCTACACAATCAGATCCGGAGGGCGTGGCAGCAGGACACAGAGGGTGGCCACGGGGAGGATGAGATGCCCTCCGCTGACAGGGATGAAAGGTGTCTGACTTGGGCTTTGGGGTCAGCCGCGGACTCCTGTGGGACCCTCAGCAGAGACATCCTAAAGATTCCCAAGGAGCTGGCCAAGGAAGGTGCCTTGGCTGAAAGCTGAGATCATCTGGCCAGGGTGGTCGTCCCTGGGTCTGACTGCATGAGGTCCCTTGGGCACCTGTTCACCTACCCTGCAGGGAGTGCCTTTCCCTGGCCAGCAGCTGCACCAGTGCCTAGAATGCATCCTCCTCAGGCAGATACAGGAGGAACAAGGCCGTGATGGGGCTCAGGTCCCTGCAGTAGCCCACCTCCTGCAAAAGCCAGAGTCACTGTGAAAGGACATCACCTGGGAGGACTGAGGTCACCTGGGAGGACTCATGTCATTGGAGAGGGGAGAGGTGACTGGGGAAGCTTCCTCTGAAGAAGAGGCTTCCTCAGGATGCAAATTCATTTCATGACAAGAGCCAAGTCCATCAGGCACTTCAGCACCTTGTCGAAACTGTCTCCTGATGGCACCATCCCGCATGCGACCCTGCCAAGCTCCTGGGCTTTGGGGCAGCCCCAGGAGGAGGGCGTCATTTCTTGTTCTGAGAAGTGGTGGTCAAACCCAGGTGACACCAGGAGTCCAGGACCCGACTCCTTTGTGTCTCAGCTTGACCCCTTGAGACCACCCCCTTGCTTGGAGGTTTATGCCAGCAGTGAGCTGGAGTCCTACATCCTATATCCTGGTGGGTCACAAATACTACCTTTAAAAGAAGCGAAGGCACCCACCAGACACCCACTCCTGTGAACAGGGAAATACTGCCCGGGAACATCACTGCCGGGAATACTTACCGGGTTATACTCCGAATATGCCAGGAGGATGTAGAGTAGTTCCCGCTGCCTAGGAAACAGAGAAATGAGGCTTTTGTTTGTTTTGTGCAGATGCCGTTAGTTTCACTTTGTCTACAAAGCCTAACAACAAATCCCACTTTAGGTTCAGATGATTCACCAGAGAAGCAGTGAGCTCTTCAGGGCCTTTGACTTTGAGGAAATGTTTCAGTAAAATCCACATCTGTGACATGCAGATAGCCCAGTTGTACCGTGACTTGCCTGATCCTTTCCACTCTGAATGATTTTCTTTATTTATTTTCAGTTTGCACACACGCCAGTTCAGCCTTTGGGTGTACAGTTCCTCCACGGTTCTAAACCAATGGGCAGAGTCTCCTGGCAACTGCTCCAGCCCCTCCTGAAGCAAATCTTTCATCTTCCAAGTCTCCAGGGTGGCCCCTATGCACCCGGCCTCTCCCCGATCTGTCAGCCCCTGGCCACCCTGACTGCTTGTCAGTCCCTATGGTTTGGCCTTTTCCAGAATGGCCCAGGAATGGGAATCCTACATGGTAGCTTATTGGGTCTGGTTTCTTTCCCTCAGCAAAATGCATCTAGGATTCACCCACATTCGTGTGGGCATCACTGGCTCATTCCCTTTTCTCACTGGGTCTTCCGTTTGAAGGGAGGACCAGCCTTGCTCTCCCCGTTCCCATGTTGAAGACTGTCCCCGAAGGCTCCTTGTGTGAGTGACGATGAATCAAGCAGTGGACGTGGCATGCAGGTTTCATGTGGACATCAGTTTTCAAATCAGTGCATTCAATATTTGTGATACTTTGGGGACATGTGGTTCAACTCCATTGAGCTTTGTGAGTCACTGCCCAACTGGCTGCCAAAGTGGCTGTGCCATGTCATGTTCCCAGCAGAGCAGGATGACAGTTTTCAGGACCCCTAATTGCCCCAGCATTTGGTGCTGTCAGTGTTGCCTGGAGAGGCTCATGGGCCCTCCATCCTGCCACCCTCCCGTGAGTCCTACCATGGGTCCCCGTGGGTCAGGGAGAGCACCTTTCACCATTGTGCATGATTTTGTTTGCTGCCTTCTGTCTCCTCAGGATCCTCTTGGGTTCTGGCCCCACATGTTCCAGTCTGGCCCAGGGCTTGGAACCAGGTGCTCAGTTCATGGTGCCGGCTGCTCCCTGGGTCAGGGGAGGTCTTGGCAGCTCTGTCATCCCTCCTGGGTGACCCTGGCCTCTTCTCCGGGGAAGCCCCCATCCCTTTCATTCACTCCATCTCCACTGAGACCCTGTGCCTCCCATAGGCTTACTTGGTTCCGTATCGATCCCTGAAGAAGATGTGAGTCCTTAATGTCCTGCTCACGTCCACATCGATCTGGTGGATGTGTTCAGATGACCTCTTGCCCTTCTCCTTCATGACCTGTAGGGCAGGGCCAAGAGGAGGAAGCAGCCTCAGAACAGATGGAAGACTCTCGGCCCCAAATGGCAGTCGGCCCACAGTCAGCACTCCGGGAAGGAAGGAAAGCAGGAAGGTTTCCTTCTGCACAAAGCTGCTTTTTGGCTTGTTACTGAAGCCGGGGAGGGTCACTGGAGCCGAGTTTGTCTGTGGTGACTATGTCACCGTCCGTGCCCAGGATGTGCATCTGACCATCCCACTCACCCCCCAGCCTGGGCTTGATGCTCCCTCCAGCTGGAGACCTGGGCCCCTGACACGGCCTATCCTGTTTGTTGTGTTCTGGCTGAGTGTACCTTGTATGTTCTGGGGTTTTTCGACTTGATTTCCTGTATGTTCAGCAGGACTGACCACACTTGGCCCCGGATGTTCATGGGAATGCCCTTATATACTTGATCTATCAGCTGTGGGCAGAAAACAACCTGGTGTCACAGGCCACGGGGTGACCCCAGTGAGGACCAGAGCCCGAGGATTTGGGAAATGGTTGGTTTTGGTCCCGTGATCCCTCGTTAGAGGTGACATTAAGCTGGGACACAGTCTCCCTTCCCAGGATTGAAAGAGGGGATGGACGCTCAGAGTTGGGACTCTGATCTGAACCTTTTCCTTCCTTTGGGTCACCAGGGCATCCCTAGCTTTGAGCTCCAGGTGATCCCAGCCCTAGATTCAGATTCCCTCTCAGCAAGGTGACGCTTGCACAAATAGGCAGGCAAACCACCAACCAGGCCCGCAGTCCTCTGGGTGAGGACAGTGTGCCACCCGCCCTCTGAGAGGCTGACGGTGCCAGGCCACAGCCATGGGTGCCTGTCCCCTGTCTCTGCAGAAAGTGGTTCCGGGGGCCTCTCCCTCCACACATTACCTTTTTACTGTTCTTATATGTCTCCCATTGTCCCAGCATTTCCATCCACTTGCTCTTTCGTGTTATCTCCCGCCGCATTTGCTGTCAAATGAGGAATGTTGGCATTAGGGGAACTGCCAGGCTTCCCAGAACCACTTGTGGATGCTGGGTCTTGGTCTCTGGAGCCCTGGTGGACCCAGCTGGAGGGAGCCAGGGAAGGGCAGACCCTAAGGGCTGAGAGCCTTTGAGCAAATGAGCACCAGTGGGCTGGCTTTGGGACCCCGGAACGTGCCATCCTCAGGCCACAGACACAACAGTCTGAGGTGAGGTCCCAGCCTCTAGGTGGGGTCCTGACACAGGCGGGCAGCCATCCCCAAGCCACAACGATGGTTCTCATTTTGGAATCTTATCAAGCTGCCAAAGTTACAGCAACCTGGGGTCCAGCAGGGAGTGCTGCCCCTCCCAGTGATAGCATGTTGCCCTCACCCGCCACCGCCCAGGCCAGCTGCCACCTCTGCCTCACCGACCACCTGCCCAGTCCCCACATCCCTGGTTCAGTCCCCTCCCCATGCATCAGGCTCTTACCTTCACCTCCCGAGCAGTGGCAGGAGGCAGCTCTGTCTCACTGTAAGGCAACCCAGGCAGAACTGAGGACCTGCACAGGGCCTGGAGGTGCCCCAGACTGGGAGCCAACCCCCAGAATGGACAGGCTCTGTCCCTATCTAGCTCAGGGCTCAGTCCAGGAAAAGACACAGGGAAGGGAGGACAAGGGCCTTCCTGTGGGGCTGACTCCCAGGAGGGGCAGGACCTGGGAGAAGAAGGAGTGTGGGGCCAGCCTGGCCAGGGTTACTGGGGCCCCTGGCGTGGGGGGCGGTCAGGTTGCACAATGGGGCTGCCCGTCCTGGACTGGAGGTGGTGCTTTCTGCTGGAGCTGAGAAAGGTCAGGCCTGAGATGGGATGGGGGCCGCCCAGGGTGGGCGACAGGGCCCTGACAGGAGTCCCTCAGGGAGTGACCACATCACTCCACCGGTGTCAAGGGAGCCTGCCCTGAGACCTGCCCAGTGTACTCCTGGTGCACCAGGGGCCCAACCCACTTAACAGCCCCAAGGCCCTTGCAGGTTCTGACTCCCAGCACCTGCCTCTCCCTGCACCTGACCCACACACCCTGCGTTTCAGAAGTGGCGCCGCTCATCAGCTCCCTCCCACCCTACCTCCCCCGGGATCCTCTGTCTCTCCATCCTATGAACCCTAAGGGATGGACTCCTGGCTGGGCTCCTTTTACATGGCCCCAGCTCCTTTCCCAGCACCAGACCCAGGGTCTTTAGCCACAACCCCTGCTGCCTCCCTGGCCTCACGGTGAGATGCCCAGAAAGGGGCCCTGCCCGTCTTCTCCCCCATTCTCCTTGGGCCACCGCTCCCATTGTTCCCACGCCTTTCCCCTTTCCCATAGGGACAGTGAGGGCTGTAGCTCTAGGGAAATGAGGGACGACAGGGGCAGATGGACCCTCAGAGACCCGCTGGACAATAGCCCTGAGGCTGGGCCAGGCGTCCCCTCACCTTATAGCCACAACACTTGGATTTCACTGCGGTTGTTTCCAAGTAGACATGGCCAGACCCTCAGGCTGCCCTGCTCCTCTTGTGCTGACTTGGGGACAGAACTGCTGAGAGTCCAGGGGCCTGACCTAGCCCAGTCTCCATTTCCATCCACTCCCTAGATGGGCCCTGCACCTCTGGCCTAACAGCAACCTCGAGCTGGACCTGCAGGGGAGCCAGGGAGGAGTTCTGACCCTGGAAAGGAGGTTGGCCTAACCCGGCGAGACGGTCCTGCCTCAGAAAGGCCTTTCTGAAAGCAAACCCATCCCTGAGCTGAGACAGGTGCTTCAGGGGTGAGGGGAGCACAGAGGACTCACTGCACAATCCCAAAGCGATCAATGTTGTTGTAGATTCCAACAGGCTCAGGCCCCATGTCCTCTAGCAGCCCAACTCGGTGTCCCTGTAACCCAGAGGGAGGCTTGGTGAGGGGTCCAAGGTAAAGGGTGCAAGGGCCTGGGGGTAGTGGCCACCCGTGCCCACCCTGTGCTCCTAGGGAGCCCAGGACCCTTTGACCAGGGCGCACTGGAAGAGGCCTCCCTCCAAGGAGCAGACCAACCTGTACCTTCTCATAGTTCATGATGATATTCTCTCGCTCCTGTGCCCACAAACTATCTGCATCCTCTACGATTACCATCCTGTGAGACAAAATCATCTAAAAGTTACATTGTACTTGAGAGCTTCAGAGAACACCTGAACCGTTCCCGCCAGGCTCCCAGATGCTGGCTGGCTGTGTAACCCCCATTCCACCACCACCCCCCGGGTAAAAAGGTGCCAGACCTAGTGTCCCACACCTGCATGAGTCTCTGGAGTCTCCAGTCCCAAGCAGGGGTGGGCATCATCCCAAGGACTTGAGGACAGTGGGACCTGGACAGAGAATCCCGTCGTCCCCAGTTGCCATGAAATGGGGACACACCTGCCCCAGCAAGTTGAAACGTGTCCACCTGCCAAGGGTGAAGGGCTCATGATGGGCTATTCCAGGGATGTGGAGGGAGACTGAGGTCAGCGACCAGAGGTCGCTGTACAATCGGCCTCCTGGGATGCTCAGGGACCACAGAGATGTCCAGTTTTCTACAGGGAACAAGATCTCTCCTGACTGCTCTGTTCTACTCCACTCATCACTTTGGCTCCCGTGGCCCTTCAGTCTGAACAGAGAAGCCACTTTAGGAATAATGCCAGTTGAGCAGGAGGGTGTTCGGTTTGGGGGATGAAAATGATCTATTGTGCTAGGGGAAACCTTCACTCGGGGAGGGACTGGACTCCACCATTCTGAGCTGTCCCTACAGGAGGGGGCTTCATTTTCCTGGGTCACTGAGGAAGGACAGTGGGTCCTTGGTCCCGGAGAACACTTGGATGGACTGTCCTTCCTGGGAACACTTGGGGCAAAAGGAGGGTGAGGCCTCGAGAGGACCAGACAGAGCAAGAAATACATGGAGAGAACCCCAGTGCCTGGACCTCTTTGAACAGAAGGGAAGATGGTCTCCCCCCCAGCCAGCCCTCCAGGGCTCCTTCATTTTCCACAACTACCCAAAGGCAGAAGGTTCCCCAGGATAAGGGACCATATGTGTTCAGTGAGGCCCACAGCCACCATCAGGACCCAGTTTAGGGCACAGAGGTGTTCTGAGTACCCTTCTATCCCCCCCACCCACACTGGATCTTTCCCAGTTGCTCTGCCAGGGCCAGGCTCTGCCCCATCACGATGGAAAACCTGGGAAGACTTGGGATCTAGGGCAGGGAGGTCACAGGGTTCAGGCCTGAATTCCAGCACAGCACACGGCAGGGCTGAGAGCAAAACCCAGGGTCCTGTCTGGATTCCCAGGCCAGTTACCGCCTCTCTGACCCCAGACGTCTCACCTGTCGAATGGGTACACTAGGGAACAGCACTCACTCTATGAACCCACCATGAGGACGAAAGAGCCAATCGTCTACACGGGCAGTGTATAACGGGCGACCGGTGAGTGCTCAGGGATGACCCTCCTCGGTAGCTGCCCAGAGGCCAACACCACCCACAGCATAACCACTGTCCCCAAGTCAGCCTGGAGGGAAGAGAGCAGGCCACACTCACCTGATTCTGATGAATCAGTTGGCCTGCGTTATGCCTCTCAAGTAGAAAACCTTCGAGTCCACAAAACTGTTCCCAGATACCACTGTGCGTGTGTAGCTGATACCACTTTGCGTGGGTAACTGCCGTAGAACACAGAGGCAGGCCGGAGAGCGGATTGGTGCTAAGCACCAGTGACATTCTGAGGTCATGGCACGCATCACAGTGGGGCCTTGCCCGGGTCAGCAGGGCCCAGAGATGGGGTCCTCCGCTGCCTGAGGTGGCCACATGCCTGCCTGCAATGTGTTTGTGTGCATGTGTGCACACCTGTACATGGGTAAACACATCTGTGCACGTGTGTGTGCCTTCTCTGGCCAGGCCTGGCTGCCCCACTCATGTGTGCACCCAGTTCCTCATCACTGTCACCCCGGAGGCCCAGGACCAGTATCAGAGCATCCACGGGTGTTCCCTAACCTCAGCTCTCCTCGCCCAGGGTTGTCTGTGATACACATAAGGGTGGGGGGAAGTGACCACTACTGTTGAATCTCAGAATACAAATGCTAATACTATTACCTAACGGTCTTTTTTGTGTCTCTAATGGTATCTTTTTTAAATTTCTGATATTTTAACTGGGTATTTCTCTCCATGACCCTTGAATGTTCTAGCTAAAGGATCCTGTGGGGAAAGTGCCAGGCACACAGTAGGGCCTCACTCTATTCCAGACATGTTATCTAAAATCTGGTTCATCTGTCCTTCCTGCCAGGGCCTAGGGGATTCCAAATTCCAGGCTCCAGAAAGAGTTTGGGATAAAATGAAGCTTTAAGGGGTGAACTTTGACCGGGGCTGAGTCTGCCTGTGCCATTCAAACAGAGTCTCAAGTCCGGAGATAGGGCGTCCACATGCCTCAATGCAGGGACCTCTGATCGACACCTGCTCCCCTGTACTCATTAGCAACCTCACCCACCCTACTCTCAAAGCACACTCGGCCCTCATATCTGGGAGCTCTGCATCTGTGGGTTCAGCAACAGCAGATGGAAAATATTCAGAAAATAAATTGGATGGTTATGTCTCTACTGAACATGTGCAGACTTTATTCTTGTCATCATTCCCTAAAGAATACAGTATCACAACCATTTATGTAGCATCTGCATTGTATTACGTATCATAAATAACCTAGTAATGGTCTAATGTCTATTGGAGGATGTGCATAGCTTTTATGTAAATACTAGGCCATGTTATATCAGGGACTTGAGCATCCATGGATTTTGGCATCCCCCGGACCCTAGAACTAATCCTCCATGGATACCAAGGGGCAATTGTATAAACTCGCTCAGGAAGGCTGCTCATTGGAGGAAGGGCCCAGTTCAGTACAGACAGGGACATCATCCCTGGACTACTGTCCGTCCATCCATCCATCCATTCATCCATTGGCACCACCCTCTAGTGCTGTCCCAGTGACAGCCCTAGCAAGTGGAGACATTTAAAAAGACCGGCTCGCGTTGTCCAGGTTTGAGGTCTTGGAAGAAGTTGCACCAGTGTGAGAATAAGGGGTCAGTTTCCTCCAGGATCCAAAGAGCATATCAGGGCCCCTCGGGGTGAGGAAAGGAGCACGGCCTCTCCAGCGGCCACATGGGCTGCAGTAGGATGGGGCTGGGGCTGGCCCTGTTTATCACTTGGCCCTCATCAGGGGAACAGAAAGACCAGGGGGCAGAGGAGGAGCATGGGGCAGCTGGTTGCCTAAGCAGAAGGCACCTCAGGGAAGGGATTTTAGTTTGTTTTCACACTGCTGTAAAGAAATACTTGAGGCTGAGCGTGGTGGTTCACACCTGTAATCTCAGTAGTTTGGGAGGCCGAGGCGGGTGGATCACCTGAGGTAGGAGTTCAAGACCAGCCTGGCCAACATGGTGAAACCCTGTCTAACTAAAAATACAAAAAAAGTTAGCTGGGCGTGGTGGCGGGCACCTGTAATCCCACCTACTTCGGGAGGCTGAGGCAGGAGAATCCCTTGAACCTGGGAGGCAGAGGTTGCAGTGAGCCTAGATGGTGCCATTGCACTCCAGCCTCGGTGACAAGATTGAAACTCTGTTAAAAAAAAAAAAAAAAAGAAATACTTGAGACTGAGTAGTTTCTAAAGGAAAGAGGTTTAATTGACTCACAGTTCAGGGAACTTACAATTATGGCAGAAGGCGAACGGGAAGCAGGCACCTTCTTCACAAGGCGGCAGGAGGGAGTGAGTGGAGAATGAGGAAGTGCCACACTTTGAAACCATCATCTCTCCTGAGGACTCCCTCACTCTCAGGGGAGCAGCACGGGGAAAACTGTCCCCAGATCCAATCCCCTCCCACCAGGTTCCTCCCTTGACACAGGAGGGATGAGTTTTGGGTGGGGACACAGATCCAAACCTATCAGGGTCTCAGCCTGTCTTATAGCTCCCCGGGGCTGAGGCTGAGTACAGATCTGCTGGCCCTGCTCTACAGCACCGGGGGCTCTGCCTGTGTGCCCCCATCTGCTGCTTCCTGGGGTGGTGGCTGCTTCCTCAAGAAGAGGTTGGATCTGCTCTCCTACTCACCCCTCTCCAGGGCCTTGTGGTGCCCTGGCCACATCCTCACAGGGTAAGGGCAGGAAACTGGGCTCCTTGCCCTTCTTGTTGCTTGGGTGACCATCCTGGTGTCATTCGTAGGCCCCATCACTGCTCCTCCTTCTAAATGGAGAGCATTTTGGCAAATCTTCCTGGCAGAGGCCAGAGGCTCATTCCTGTTATTTGTTCTATCTTGGTAAATCCAGGTGAAGACATCTGGGCAAGCAGAAAGTAGAGTGGCCCCCAGGAAGGGTGGGTGGAGGGTGCTGGCCTTTGGGCTTGCCTGGACCAGCGTGTGAGGGGCAAGATTATTAGCAAGTAAGGTTGTCAGGGCTAACATCAGGAGGCAGTAATAACGCTGGTGGGGGGACAGCAGTGTGGCTGGCTTGCTGTGGGGCATGAGAGCCAAGGTTTGTCAGTTCGCAGAGAGGCGCTTGACCCATGGACTAGCGGCTCTGGAACCCAGTGGTTGCCCTTAGTTCCTGGATCCTGGGAGACTTCTGGAACCTGGGCCTGGGACAGCCTAGGGGTGGAGGTGGTGGGTGACAGGGGTAGGGGTCTCTGCTTCTCTCTTTCAGTAAAAGGGAGAACCAAGAAAGGCACTGAAGCATGGTCTGCAGAGAAGGCACCTGTGCAAACACCAGGAGAATGAGGGGCCTGAGTTGTCTTCATTTCTCCTAAAAACATGCATTCTCTCCCAGGACACCCTGGTGAGGGCATGAAGCACAGCGTGTGTGTGTGTCTGTGTGTGTGTGTGTGTGTGTGTGTAGATATATGCATGCATATGTATGTATGTGCATGTGTGTGCGCAGGTTTGTGCATGTGAATGTATTTATGTATGTGTATCTGTGTGCATGTGTGTGCATGTGTGTGTGTGCATGTGTGTGTGTGCGTGTGTGTGCATGTGTGTGCGTGTGTGCATGTGTGTGTGCATATGTGTGTGTGTGCATGTGTGTGTGTGTGCATGTGTGTGTGCCTGTGTGTGTGTGTGTGCGCATGTGTGTGTGTTGCAGGGCTTTACAGTGGACAGGATGTGGGAAGGCAGCTGCAGTTCGAAGCTGCGAGTCTTTCTGATAGAATGGTTAAGATTCCCTGGACCACAGAAAGAATGTTTCATTTGCACCCATTTTTATTAGCATTTAAATCTGCATTATTTGTAGCAGGTAAACCTTATGTCGTTTATCTATTTTTAGAAACATTTACACCAGCGTTCCCCAAACTTTTTGGCACCAGAGACCAGGTTTCTTGAAGACAACTCTTCCATGGACCCGGGAGACGGGGAAGGGATGATGCGGAGATGATTCAAACCCATTACATTTATTGTGTGCTTTATTTCTATTATTATTTCAGATATATTTCTATTATTATTTCATTCCATCTCTCCACCATCTGTGGGCTAACAGGCTGTGTTAGTTTTCTAGGGCTGTTTTACAGGACCAGAGACTGGGCACCCTCAACAACAGAATGTTACTGTCTCACAATCCTGGAGGCCATGAGTCCACCATCAAGGTGTCAGCAGGGTGGGTCCTTCTGAGGCGGTGCAGGAAGGCTCTGTTCCAGGCCTGTCTCTTGGCATGTGGGTGGCCGTCTTCTCCCTGTGACTCTTTTTTTTTTTTTTTTTTTTTTTTTTTTTGAGACGGAGTCTCGCTCTGTCGCCCAGGCTGCAGTGCAGTGGCCGGATCTCGGCTCACTGCAAGCTCCGCCTCCCGGGTTCACGCCATTCTCCTGCCTCAGCCTCCTAAGTAGCTGGGACTACAGGCGCCCGCCACCTCGCCCGGCTAGTTTTTTGTATTTTTTTTAGTAGAGACGGGGTTTCACCGGGTTAGCCAGGATGGTCTCGATCTCCTGACCTCGTGATCCGCCCGTCTCGGCCTCCCAAAGTGCTGGGATTACAGGCTTGAGCCACCGCGCCCGGCCCTCCCTGTGACTCTTGGTTAAGGGTGACTCTAGTGAGGGCTCAGAAGAGGAGAGCTGGACAGAATATCAGCAGCATATGGAGGGGGTCAGGCCTGGTGTCTCATGCCTGGAATCTTAGCACTTTGGGAGGCCAAGACGGGAGGATCGCTTGAGGATGAGACTTCACGACCAACCTGGCCAACATAGGGAGACTCAGTCTCTTAAAAAAATAAAAATATGGATGGGAAAAATCATCCAGATGACGTCTCAGATGGCAATGAAGAACATGTTATTGGAAACTGGAGGGAAGGTGATGCTTGCCATAAAGTGACAAAGAACTTGACTGCATTGTGCTCCTAGTGTTTTCTGGAAGGCAGAGCTTGCGAGCGATGAACCTGAAATTTGGCAGAAGAAATATCTAAGCAAAGTATTGAAGGAGCAGCTTCATTCTCTTGAATGTTTCTAGGAAAATGAAAGAAAAGAGGAATGATTTAGAGACAGAACTTATAATCAAAAGGGGAGCAGAACTTAAAAACTTGGGAAGGTTATAGCCTTCTCAGCCTGTCCATATTGAGCAGATAAGGAAGTGTGTTTGGGAGAGAACACGAGGGTGTGGGTCAGGAGGCCTGCACGGATCAGGGCTGCGCTCTTCACCAGGACAATGGAAGAGAGACCCTGAAGCCAGTTTGTAGATTGCTCAGGCTGCACTCTCATCACAGGCCCATGGTGCCAGGGCAGTGACAGCAGTACGGTTTCTAGGAAGGCCCTGGGGCACCCTGAGGACCTTGGGGTTTGCTGCCCAGCACTCCCTGAAGTCACTGGTCCCCACATTCTAGTGTGGCAGTCCTTGACTGCTCCAAGTGTTGCTTAATGGCCTCCTGTCCAGGGGAGAAGTGATGTCACCCCTCCAGGGGACACAGGCAGAAAACCCTTCGGCAGCTTCCATGTGGTGCTAATTCTGCAGGTGTACAGATTTTGCTTTTCTCTTATAGAAATGGTGGAGTCAATGAAGAAAGTAGCCGGGATGGATGTGGAGCTGACAGCTGAAGAAAGAAACCTCCTATCTTTTACATATAAGAATGTGATTGGAGCTAGAAGAGCCTCCTGGAGAAGAATCAGCAGTCTTGAACAGAAAGAAGGAAACAAGGGAGGAGAAGACAAGCTAAAAATAATTCGGAAATAGCGGGAAATGGTGAGACTGTTGTACAATAGTCCCCCCTTATCCGCAGTTTTAGTTACCAGTGGTACAGTACAATAAGATATTTTGAGAGAAAAACAGATTATGTTCATATAGCTTCTATTAGTGTATGTTACAGTTGTTCTGGTATTAATCTTTTATTGTGCCTGGTTTATAAATTAAACTTCACCATGAGTGGTATGTATAGAACAAAACATAGTATATATCAGGTTTGGTATTATCCCTTGTTTCAGCATATCCACTCGGGGGTCTCAGAATGGATCCCTCTCAGATAAAAGGGAACTATTGTATTTTCAAGAAAAATGATGAGTGGTTTGGGTTAACTTTGTCCCATTCTTCTTTTTATTGAAAGACTCAGGTTTATTTTTAAATCCAATATCATAGTTTTTAATCTTTGGGTTTTGTACAACAGAAATTATCTTGGGGAAGGAGGTTGCTGTTACCTGATTATGTCCTAATTTTTGCCTTTTATTTTTATGGTTTTAGAAAATGTCTCTGAAAAGGGAGGCTTGTTTCTTTTGAGTGTCTGGCTTAGTTTTCAGGCTTATGTCTCTCAGTAATTTGGCCATAGGGATTGGCATTTGAGGTCACAGCCTAGTGCTCAGATGACTGCATATATAGTACACATTTTATATCTTGGCAGATTTTTGTCTTTTCCTCACATGGATTAGGCTACAGAATATTTCAGGGCAAAGGTGAATATCTTTTTCTCCTGGAAGCTGCAGTAGTGGGCAAAAAAGTGAGATCCTGTCACTAAAAATAAAGTTGTAAGCTGGTATTGATGTTACCACTACCATGAAATATGTTGGGTCAAATAATTTTGATGACCAATAGACAAGTTTTTTGTCCCAGAGGAATGAGGAAGTGAGAAAGCTGAAAGAGGTGAAGAAAGAAGTCCATGAGCTACACTGTGGGACTTGGGCTAGCTACGAAAGGAAGCAGGAAGCAAAGAGAGCAACTGATACATTGGGAGAAGATGTGAAAAGTTCGAGTCTGGATGTCTTAGATGAGATACATGCAAAAGAAAGAAGGAAGGAAGGAAGGAAGGGAGGAAGAAAGGAAGGAAGAAAGGAGGAAGGAAGGAAGGACAGAAAGAAAGAAGAAAGAAGGAAGGAAGGAAAGGAAGGAAGGAAGGAAAGGAAGGAAGGAAGGAAGGAAAGGAAGGAAGGAAAAGAAAGAAAGAGAGAAAGAGTGTAGATGTCTTGATGAGTCCCTAAATAGAAACAAGAAGAGAAAAGGAACTAAAAGACGAAGCCATGGGCCAAGAGTGGAGCATTACAATGTAAGACTTCTAGTATGGAGCAGCACAGTTAGGGATACGGACAAGTGCAAGTCTTGGAGTAGAAAGCACAGAACTCTGTTGACTGGAACGTGGCCACACCACACCTTGGTGTGATCTCAGGTATTGGATAGGTTGGCTGAATGTGGGAGAGGGGCCTAGAGATCTATTGATGACAGAAACTGAGAAATAGAATGTAGAATATCGGCTTGTAAGGAGGAAG
Organism: Chlorocebus sabaeus; assembly: GCF_047675955.1. NCBI lineage: Eukaryota > Metazoa > Chordata > Mammalia > Primates > Cercopithecidae > Chlorocebus > Chlorocebus sabaeus. Next base: position 29,025,863 of record NC_132919.1, on the reverse strand, counting down.
GATTTGGAGTAACAGGAGAGGAGTCACTGCGTATGTGAAGAGCCAGGGGAACATGGAAACCTTTCGTCTCCTACAGCAGTCCCTATTTGAAGAACCATCAGGGAGATAGTTGATTCAGAAAATAGTTTTGCTTAGCTAAGATAAGGATGCAATTACAGAAGAAAGGGTGAGCGAATGTTTTACAGTGGAAAGGAGGTTCCAGGAGCATGAGAGGAACCTAGAAAGGTCCAACAGTAGTGCCAAGAGTTCATAGAAAATAGGAAGCAAGCGGCCGGGCACAGTGACTCATGCCTGTAATCCCAGCACTTTGGGAGGCTGAAGCTGGTGGATCACGGGGACAGGAGATCGAGACCATCCTGGCTAACATGGTGAAATCCTGTCTCTACTAAAAATAGAAAAAAAAATTAGCCAGGCATGGTGGTGGGTGTCTGTAGTCCCAGCTACTTGGGAGGCTGAGGCAGGAGAATGGCATGAACCCAGGAGGCAGAGCTTGCATTGAGCCGAGTTTGCACCACTGAACTCCAACCTGAGGGACAAAGTGAGACTCAGTCTCAAAAAAAAAAAAAAAAAAAAAAAAAAGGAAAAAAAAATACTAAGCAGGCTGGGTATATGCGTTTAGAGGTGCTGTACATTTTCAGCATTATAAATGAATACAGATGAGTGGCAATAGTTTTTTGGTCCATAGATTTTTGGTAGACTAGTTTTGGATCTCTTCCACTAAAGGAATTGCTTGTTGAATGTTGTTAGGAATATAAGTGCTGAAGGCAAACTGCCTGGGTTTGAATTTTATTCTGTCCCTTGCACCCTGCCTGAGTTCTAATCCTAGCTCTGCTTATTAAGTTCTTTTAAGGGGATGATCTTTGAGCAAATGTTGAGCTTCTGTTTTCCCATGTAAATGGACACAATAGTTGCTACCTTGTGAAGGATTCATGTAATTGACCAGCGTTTACCAAGTAGCATCAGTGTTCAGTTTTAGGTTGGTGATTCTGTAGTTGGATTGTGAGGCCGTGCTGGGGTGGGAGGTGGTGTGTGCCTGTAGCACTTAATTGCAGGCAGAGAAGAAAAGATACTTTTGATAACCCAGAGGCAGCTTTTCTCTGCTTTTGTGTCAAAAGAGAAGGGAGTTTGGAGTGGGATAGGAATTCCCTTTAATACAAGCTCTCTTCCACAAAACCAGAGGTAGATAGAATGTGTAATAATTCACAGAATTTCTAGACTGAAACACTCTGATTTTTTACAATTTATTTTTTCAGGTTGACACAGCTAAAGTTAATCTGTGGGGACGTTTTGGATTCACTGGACAGCAAGGTTTTCTATTACAAAATGTAGCTTCTATAGTAGAAAGGAAAATGTAAGACTAAAAGTTGGCCTTTTTAGAATCATGACTTTCTTCTATGTAGGTTTCCAACTTTTATTTAAAAATGATTGTTTAATGTTAGAAGAATAGTTAATTTTGGAATAAAAAGATGGTCAGGCTATTATAAAAATGCATTAGCTTTTGTCTGAGTTATTTATATGCTTTTGCTTTCACGGGACCTATCTCATTCCCCTTCCTCAAACGGCCACACATTGCACAGTGCTGGCTGAATGTTTCATGTAGAAAGTTTATTTTATGATTAATACACTTGTGACATTTCTTGGAACCACCTTGTTTGTTTAATTCTAGTCTATCAAGTGATAATTTTGTCGATATTTAGAGGCTTCTCGCTTAATTTCAGTGGGAATTTTGGTTATATTTAATAAGGAAAATAATATGAAATGTCTCAGAAATAAAAAAGAAACAAAGTCAATTATTCCTGAGAGTTTCTAAAATTATTGAAGTACACTTGTTAATTGTTAGTATAGAACCTACATTTCATAATAGAAAACCTTGGAGTTGCCAGTGGTAGCTGCTGGAGTGAGGTGTCTGTTCAGTACATCCAGAACGTCGCCTCAGATTAACTTTACCTCAGTCTCAACCTGAAAACATAAAAAATAAAATTTAAAAAATCAGATTATTGAAGTTTAGAAATTCTGTAAATTATTACACATTCTATCTACCTCTGATTTTGAGGAAGAGAGCTCAGTATTGAACAGAATTCCTTTCCCTCTCCCAACTCCCTTCTTCCCTTTTGACACAAAAGCAGAGAAAAGCTGCCTCTCGGTTATCAAAAGTATTTTTCCTTTCTGCATGCAATTATGTGCTAAACACACACACACACACCACCCCCCACCCCAACACCCCCTCACAGTCCAAATACAGAATCACCAATGACTAAAACTGAACACTGATGCTACTTGTTAAACGCTGGTCAATTACATGAATCCTTCGCAAGGTAGCAACTACTGTGTCCATTTACTTGGGAAAACAGGAGCTAAGATATTTGCTCAAAGATCATCCCCTTAAAAGAACTTAATAAGTAGAGCTAGGATTTGAAGCCAGGCAGGGTGCAAGGGACAGAACAAAATTCAAACCCAGGCAGTTTGCTTTCAGTGCTTACATTCCTAACAACGTTCAACAGGCAATCTCTTCAGTGGAAGAGATCCAAAACTAGTTAAGATACCACAAATCTATGGACCAAAGAAACTCTTGCCATTCATCTCTATTCATTTATAATGCTGAAAACGTACACCACCTCTAACGGCACATACCCAGTTTGCTTTCTTTTTTTTTTTTTTTTTTCTTTTTTTGAGATGGAGTCTCACTCTGTTGCCCAGGCTGGAGTACAGTGGCAAGACCTCGGCTCACTACAACCTCCATCTCCCAGGTTCACACCATTCTCCTGTCTCAGCCTCCGGAGTAGCTGGGACTACAGGCACCTGCCTCCACGGCCGGCTAATTTTTTTTCTATTTTTAGTAGAGACGGGGTTTCACCGTGTTAGCCAGTATGGTCTCAATCTCCTGACCTCGTGATCTGCCCATCTCGCCCTCCAAAAGTGTTGGGATTACAGGCATGAGCCACCGCGCCCTGCCGTTTTTTTTTTTTTTTTTTTTTTTTTTTTTTTTGGTGTTTTTGGTTTGTTGGTTGTTTTTGAGACGGAGTCTTGCTATTCTCCTGCCTTAGCCTCTCTAGTAGCTGGGACTACAGGCTCCCACCACTACGCCCGGCTCATTTTTTTTATTTTTTTATTTTTAGTGCAGACAGGGTTTCACCGTGTTAGCCAGATGGGTCTCAATCTCCTGACCTCATGATCAGCCTCCATCGACTTCCCAAAGTGCTGGGATTGTAGGCGTGAACCACCATGGTCGACCTACTCATTGTTTTTAAACAGAACAGAACCTATCAGAGTGGGACATGTGAGGGAAAGAATGATTTAATGAAGTTTTTTCACATACCGTGTGTGTATATACAGAGAAAAGGGTTCTTATCGTAGATCTTGCTCCAAAAACTTTGGTAGCCATCATTCTAGTGCAGCGGTTCTCAATTAGAGGTGATTTTGTCCTTCAGAGGACATTTGACAATGCTGAGAGTTACTTTTGACTGTCACAGCTTGGAGGGTGCTACTGACATCGAGTAGGGTGGAGACTAGGATGCTGTAACCATTCTACTATGCACAGGACAGTCCCCACAACGAAGAATGATTCTGCCCAAACTGTCAATAGTGCTGCTGTTGAGAAGCTGATTCTAGTGGAAGAGACAGGCGTGTAAACACATGAAAGAGAACACGGAAGGGAATTGCAGGGCAGGTGGAAAGGGAGCTTGGTAGGGAGAGGGCAAGGTGGGGGAACCACAGTTACTGACCCACCAGCTCTACTGGGCACTGTCCTGAGTGGGAAACTATTTGTATTATGTGTATTTGTGTAAGGTATTATGCGAACTCTTTAAAATGGCACTGGAAGGGGTAGGTATTATTCCAACCTATGAATGCAGAAACCAGGGTTCTGAGTGTTTAAGTAACATACCTGAGGTCACATAGAAAGTTATGAGTTGGGGCCAGGCATGGTAGCTTATGGCTGTTATCCCAGCACTTAGGGAGATGGAGGCAGGAGATGCGCTGAGCCCAGTAGTGGGCAAAAATGTTAGACTATCTCTAGAAATAAAGTTGTAAGCTGGGATTGATGTTACTATTGGATGTTACCACCCAATCTGAAATAGGTTGGGTGAGAGAATTTTGATGACCAATAGACAAGTTTTGTGTCCCAGAGAATGAGGAAGTGAGAAAGTTGAAAGAGGTGAAGAAAGAAGTCCATGAGTTACACTGTGGGACTTGGGCTAGCCAGGAAAGGGAAGCAGGAAGCAAAGAGAGCAAATGATACACTGGGAGAAGATGTGAAAAGTTCGAGTCTGGATATTGTCCTGAGGATGAAATGGGAGAATGAGGAGCCTCTTCTGCATTCCCCTGGCTTCCACTGGGTGGAGGCCAGAGAAGTTGCTAAACATCCTGCCAGGTGCAGGACAGCCCCCGTCACAAAGAACTGTCTGGCCCCTGATGTCAGTAATGCACTGTTGAGGAGCCCTGGCGTGGAGGAAAGAGAATAAACTCAGAAGCTTGGCAGATATCAATTCAAACCCTGGTTATACCATCTCCAGCAGGCCTTGCTTGGTCAGGGAATAGTATCTAGCTAAAATTCATTGACTTCATTTTGTTTTCATTGATGATTTGTTGGCTCTCCATTTGTGAGAGTGATAAATGTTTCCTTTAAACATGAAATTGTAAATATAAACAGGTAGGCCATTCACAGAAATATATAAAATATGTCATAGGAAAGGTGGTACTCTCACATGGCAATAAATATGACAGAGGCCAGCAAATGACCTGAGTGACCCCGAGTGACCGGAGCACTGACTCCCAAACGCCGTCCGTAGGATGTTCTGCATCCCCCAGACCCTTTCCTGGGTCCTCTTGCACCCCAAAACCCCCTAGACCATCCAGACCTCAGGCCACCCACCTCTCCGTTGCCAGAGCAGTCTCCATTCCGGAACGTGCTTGTCACCACCAACAGCAGCTGATCCTACTCCAGGCAACTCAGCATATACTCGTCCATACAGAGAACCTGGATGGCGCTGAGGTGAACACAAGCCCTCGGCTCCCAGTAGACACTCTGGGCTTCCTCCCAAAACTCCCCCCGGCCGGGGCTCCTGTGCTCATCTGTCTCTCCCAGTGCCCAGCACAGGCATGGCACAGAGGAAGTGAATGGACCGATTTGAACACATCATTCTTGATTCTCCTTCCCCGCTCAAGCCCTGCAGCTAACCCATCGGCGAGTCCTGGAGGCTCTGCCTCCAAAATACTGCCTATCCCATGTCCAAACGCCTCTCACCACGTCCACTGCTACTTGCAATTGTGTGTGTGTGTGGAAATATTTCCACAAAATTGGAATGAGCAGGTCACAGCTGTGCCTGGAGGGAATGGCCGGGGAAATGTGCCCTCGCCTTGTTATTCTATCTGCCCAGCTGAGGATGGGGGACCTGCCACCACCCTCCTGGCAGTTCCAGACTCCTGGGAGCCAGCAGGTGAGGACCCAAGAGTGTTTTCAGCGACTCCCATCAGTCACTCCCACCTTGGCCTAGGCCTCTACATGGCACAGATCACAGCTCATTCCAACCTGGCATTACACCGGCCTGTGCCCTGTCCTCAGGGTCACATCTGTCTCCCAGAAGCCGTGCAACCCTGGAAAACACATGAGCCTGTCTAACAGTCAGGTTCCTCCTCTGTGCATTAACAATGACATTGACGCCTGCTTTGCAGGGCGCTGGGAGGGTAGAGGGAGGTGTATGCTGGAGAGTTCCCCAAGGGCAAGGCCTGGCTCTGCGTCACTCACTCTCAGATCCTGAGAACCTGGGGCTGGCCCAGCACGTGGCCACCATTCCCTAAGAGTTGGATTTGATCCGTCAGTGCTGAAGGCAGGGGATAGAGCTTGGACAGGGCCCCTGTGTCCTGTCTTCTTTACCTTCAGCTTACTCATCCTTGCCCCTTTCACATGCACCCTGCAGAGCAGGTGTTCACTGAGCTTCCACAAAATTCAGCTAGAGCAGCTGATGGATACTGAGGCCTGGATTCACTGTCAAAGTGTTTCTCAAAGGGCATTCTCTGGAACACCATGGAAAACTCTTTTACAGTCTAAATTTGAAAACCCCTGCCCACAGGTCTCCCCTTGTGTATGAACAATCAGCTCTACCATTCAGCCCAGGTGTGTGTTTGCTGGACCATCTGGAGGAAGCTGAGGAGAGATGAGCCGAAGGCAGAGGGTGAGTCCGAGGTGGGGTCTTGGGACAGGTACGAGAAATTGGGCAAAAATGGGATAATTCCAGCCTTAATAACCTTAGATAATAGTTTGCATTATTATTTAGTTTATTGGATCGTACCTACGTTAAATTTCTTAAGTTTTTTAAGAGATAAAGCCTCACTCTGTCACCTAGTCTGGAGTGCACTGGTGCAATCATGGCTCACTGCTTCCTGGAACTCATGGGCTCCAGCAATCCTCATGCCTCAGCCTCCTGACTAGGTGGGACTATAGGTACACGCCACCATGCCTGGTTAATTTCTTCGACTTTTCTCTAGAGACAGGGTCCACCTATGTTTCCCAGGCTGGTCTCAGACTTCTAGATGCAAGTGAAGTCTAGACCAGCCTGGGCTAAGTCGGCCTGTGCCATCCAAACGGAGTCTCAGGTCCTGAGACAGGGCGTCCAGATGCCCCAGTGCAGGGCCCTCCTGATTGACACCTGCTCCCCTGTACTCATTAGCAACCTCACCCACCCTACTCTCAAGGCACACTTGGCCCTCGTATCCGGGAGCTCTGCATCTGTAGATTCAGCAACAGCAGATGGAAAATATTCAGAAAATAAATTGGATGGTTATGTCTCTACTGAACATGTGCAGACTTTGTTCTTGTCATCATTCCCTAAACAATATAGTTATCACAACCATTTATATAGCATCTGCATTGTATTACATATCATGAATAATCTAGAGATGGTCTAATGTCTACGGGAGGATGTGCATAGCTTGTATGTAAATGCTAGGCCATGTTATGTCAGAGACTTGAGCATCCATGGATTTTGGCATCCCCGGGACCCTAGAACGAATCCTCCATGGATACCAAAGGATGATTGTATAAACTCACTCAGGAAGGCTGCTTAGTGGAGGAAGGGCCCAGTTCAGGACACACAGGGATATCCTCCCTGGACTACTGTCCATCCATCCATCCATCCATCCATTGTCCTCTACTCCCATGCCCATCTATGATTGTCCCAATGACAGTCCTAGCAAGAGGAGACAAGAAAAAAGACCAGTTCACATTGTCCAGTTTTGAGGTCTTGGAAGAAGTTGTACCAGCATGAGAATAGGGAGTCAGTTTCCTCCGGGATCCAGAAAGCACATCAGGCCCCCTCGGGGTGAGGAAATGAGCATGGACTCTCCAGTAGCCACACAGGCTGCAGTAGGATGGGGCTGGGGCTGGCCATGTGGATCACTTGGGCCTCATGAGGGGACCAGAAAGACCAGGGAGCAGAGGAGCATGGGGGCAGCTGGTTACCTAAGGAGAAGGCACCTCAGGGAAGGGGTCTGTATTGGTTTGTTTTCACACTGCTATAAAGAAAGACCTGAGATAGGGTAATTTGTAAAGGAAACAGGCTTAATTGACTCGCAGTTCAGGGAACTTAAAATCATGGCGTAAGGCGAAGGGGAAGCAGGCACCTTCATCACAAGGCGGCAGGAGGGAGTGAGTGGAGAACGAGGAAGTGCCACACTTTGAAACCATCAGCTCTCCCGAGGACTCCCTCACTCTCAGGGCAGCAGCACAGGGAAAACGGTCCCCAGATCCAATCCCCTCCCACCAGGTTCCTCTCTTGACACAGGAGGATTACAATTCTACATCAGTTTTGGGGTGGGGACTCAAGAGCCAAACCTGTAAGGGTCTCAGTCTATTTTGCGACTCCCCAGGGCTAAGGCTGAGTACAGACCTGCTGGCCATGCACTGCAGCACGTGAGGGCTCTGCCAGTGCACCCCCATCTGCTGCTTCCTGGGGATCGTGGCTACTTCTTCCAGAGAAGGGTGGATTTGCCCCCCCTGCTGCCCCTGTAGGGCCTTGTGAAGCCCCAGCCAAGTCCTCCAAGGGTAAGAGCAGTAAACTGGGCTCCTTGCCCTTCTTGCTGCTTGAGTGACAACCCTGGGGTCATCCCTAGGCCCCGTCACTGCCCGTTTCTGAATGGAGAACATTTTGGCAAATCTTCCTGGCAGAGGCTGGGGGCTCATCCCTGTCATCTGTTCTAGCTTGGGAAAGCCAGGTGAAGACAGCTGGGCAAGCAGACAGTAGAGTGGCCCCCAGGAAGGGTGGGTGGAGGGCGCTGGCCTTTGGGCTTGCCTGGACCGGGGTGGGAAGGGGGAAGTTTACCAAGAAGTAGAGCTCTCAGGGCTGTGGTTAGGAGGAGATGGTAATGCTGGTGGGGGGATGGGGCTGTGGCTGGTTTGAGGTGGAGGATAAGTGACAGCCAAGGTTTGTCAGCCTGCAGAGGGGTGACTGACATGGACTTGGGGCTGAGGAGTCCAGTGGTTGCCCTTAGTTCTTGGATCCTCGGAGACTTCTGGAGCCTGGATCTGGGCAGCCTGGGGTGGAGGTGGTGAGAGGCAGGGGTAGGGGTGGGAGGGGAGGCCTTGCATGACAAGGTGCAGGGCAGGAAGCCAGCCAGGGACTGGTTTGCAGTGGCTGCTCCCATCCCCATTCCCACGCCAAAACCCACCCCTACCCCCACCCTGGTGCAGGGTCTGTCCTGGGCAGGTGTCCTCTGGCCTCAGCAGATCCCAAACTGGAAGCTGGCAGCCACACAGGGATGTCACTTGTACCAGCTTTGTCCTGCACTTTGCTTCCTGAAGTGTGAGGCGCCTGCCCAGGAGAGCTCGGGCACACCCCACACCTCTCATTTTGAGGATGCTGGGAGGTGGGGGACCGAGGTCCTATAGCCCTGTGCTTGTGCCATGAAAATTAGCCTAGGAGTCCCGTGTCCACCCATCCACGTGAATTCCCAGGAGCATGAACAGTGTCACGCAGCGAGATGAGGATGGAGAGAGAAGTGGAAAAGAAGGAGAGAGAAAGAAAGGTTGGGAGAAGGGAGTGAGAAAGAGTAAGAGAGATGGCGAGAGAGACAGAGGAGGCTGAGAGGATAAGGAGTGAGAGAGATGGGGAGAGAGACATAAAATGCAAAGAGACAGAGAGAAACGTGCATGAGTAGGAGGTCGAGTTACTCTTGATGCCAGTTCCCAGTGAAAACTGTAGGCCACCATCACCTAACCACACATGCAATAAATTTTCTGCCTGCTGCTTAGAGCCCTGAGAGCCCCTTCTCGTGGAGCATAAAACCTTTGACTGCAGCCCTTCCTCACTGCAAGTTTGTTGTGTCTTCCAGTGAACCCTGATGTCTTGTCTATTGCCTTCCTGGGCTCAAGGATCCACCAAAACCTGATGCCTCTTTTGGGAGGAATTGCAGTGCCTTCAACTCGCTAAGCTCCCCAGGATGCTTGCGCACTTGGCTTGGGCCCTAAACAGCTGGGGCCATGCTGGGGCTCTGCTTCTCTCTTTCAGTAAGGCGAACTAAGAAAGAGACTGAAGCATGGTCTGTGCAGAAGGCACTTGTGCAAACACCAGGAGAACGAGAGGCCTGAGTTGTCTTCCTTTCTCCTAAAAGCATGCATTCCTGGCTAGGAGCGGTGGCTCAGGCCTGTAATCCCAGCACTTTAGAAGGCCACGTTGGGCGGATCACCTGAGATCGGGAGCTCAAGACCAGCCTGACCAACATGGAGAAACCCCATGTCTACTAAAAATACAAAATTAGCTGGGTATGGTGGCGCATGCCTGTAATCCCAGCTACTTAGGTGGCTGAGGCAGGAGAATTGCTTGAACCCAGGAGGCGGAGGTTGCAGAGCTGAGATTGCGCCATTGAACTCCAGCCTGGGCGACGAGTGGAACTCCATCTCAAAAAAAAAAACAAAAAAAAAACATGCATTCCCTCCCAGGCCACCCCAGTGAGGACATGAAGCACAGCGTGTGTTTGTGACTGTGTGTGCATGTGTGTGTGCAGGTATATGCACATCTATGTATGTGCATGTGTGTGTGCATGTGTGTGCGCATGTGTGTGCATGTTTGTGTGTTGCAGGGGTTTACAGTGGACAGGATGTCAGAGGGCAGCTGCAGCTCCAAGCTGCAAGTCTCTGACAGCATGCTTAACATTCCTCGGACCACAACAAGAGAGTGTTTTCATTTGCACCCAGTTTTATTATCATTTAAATCTGTATTTTTTTGTAGCATGTAAAACTTAAGTTGCTTAACTATTCCTTGAAGCATTTACACCAGTGGTTCCCAACCTTTTTGCTACCTGAGACTAGTTTTCTTGAAGACAACTATTCCACGGACCTGCAAGGAGGAGAAGGGATGATGCAGAGATGATTCAAGCCCATTACAATTATTGTGTGCTTCATTTCTATTATTATTTCACTGTAATATATAATGAAATAATTACACAATTCACCATAATATAGAATCAGTGGGAGCCCTGAGCTTGTTTTCCTGTAACTGCATGGTCCCATCTGGGGGTGATGGGAGACAGTCACAGATCATCAGGCATTAGGTTCTCATAAGGAGCACGTAGTCTAGATCCCTGGCATGAGCAGTTCACAGTAGGGTTCATGCTCCTATGAGAAACCGCTCATCTGACAGGAGAGGCAGAGCTCATGCGGTAATGCGCGGGATGGGAAGCGGCTGTTTCTACAGATGAGGTTTTGCTCGCTGGCTGGCTGCTCACCTCCTGCTGTGCAGCCTGGTTCCTAACAGGTGGAGACCCGATTTACCCAGCAAGATAAATACATTATTATGTCAATTGAAATTATTCACCCTGCATCATCCAAAATTACCTTGCATACCTACACCCACCCGAGGGTCCCGTAGTGCACTTTGGGAGCTGTAGACAGTAAGCCTGGAGCTCCGTTGCACATTCCATCTCTTCACCATCTGTGGGCTAACAGGCTGCGTTAGTTTCCTAGGGCTGTTTTACAGGACCACAGACTGGGCACCCTCAACAACAGAATGTTACTGTCTCGCAGTCATGGAGGCCATGAGTCCAAGATCAAGGTGTCAGCAGGGTGGGTCCCTCTGAGGCTGTGCAGGAAGGCTCTGTTCCAGGCCTGTCTCCTGATGCGTGGGTGGCCGTCTTCTCCCTGTGACTCTTCATTAAGGGTGATTCTGGTGAGGGCTCCGAAGAGGAGACTTGGACAGAATGTTGGTAGATAAATATGTCAGTGGAAACCAGAGGGTAAACAGGATACCATCCATGCCCAGGGCTTTCTGGGGACACAGCTGTCCGAGCAGCAGCCATTTGCAACTGAGCTCTATTCCTGGAAAGCCAGGCAACAGCCGAGGCTGGGCCCTCTACGATTTGTTTAGTGACTTGATTATGTGGGAGGCCTGGAGCGGGTGGTTGGGGGCGGGGTGGCAGCGCCCCACCTCATTACATCACTCACTTCCCAGGCCCTGCCCTCAATGCCTCTTGACCAGGCCCTGGCCTGGTTCTGTCACCCTGTCCCCGTGGGTGCTTCAGACCACTCACTGACCAAGTGAGGGACTGATTCAAGGTTACAGAGTGCTGTGTTTATGTGACCTGAGAATATGTGTGCACAGACTGTGCCCGCAATGTCCTTGCACAGTTGAGCATGTACATGTGCTGCCCGTGTGTAGGCAGCCTGTCCATACATGCCTAGGAGTGTGACTCCGTGTCCTAGTAGATGGGTAAGGAGAGAGGGAGTTGTGCCCCTGATTACTTCTGTGGGTGCATGTTTGTGCGTCTTGTTAGGGGTGCTTGGGGGTATGCAAGATTCTGCCCTGGGCAGATCACCTGTGTGTGTGTGTGAGTACGTGCGGGTGTGCATTAGGGGGTGTACTGTGTTACAGCATCCTCAACCAACTCTGTATGTGTGCGTGTGTGTGTGTGTGTGAGTGTGTGTGCATTAGGGGGTGTACTGTGTTATAACATCCTCAACCAGCTCTGTATGTGTGCGTGTGTTTGTGTGTGTGTGTGTCCTACAGGTGTGAACGAGTGGATGCTTCCACTACTTGCATTGTCCTTGCACACTTGCGTGTGTCCCTTGAGAACGGAGCCCAGCATGTGCTGGCACCTGCAGGAACGTGTGAGTGTGCATTCTGCGGTTCCCTGTCCTGCTGACTCCCTGCTTGTCCCGAGGGCGTGTGCGCCTTTAGGTCCCAGGCCTGCGTGCCCGCCAGTGTGAGTGCCAGTAAGTGTGGCCTCGCGCAGCTCTCTCCGCTCTGCGCTGCCTGCACACTCACCCTGCATAGTTGCTGCCGGGTGACTCGGGCGGGGCCGGCCACCTGCCTGCCCGCCCATGGCACTCACTGGCGCCGGCAGTCGCTGAGGCCCTGCCGCGCTCCGCTGGGCCTGTTGAGCCGCCCCCGGGCCGGGGTCGCTGCCGGCCAGGCCCCGCTCAGGCGGGGCGGCGCTGCCTGTATGAACCCCCGGCGGCCCAGGGGAAAGGCGACCATCTGCATCCAGGAGCACGTGGCCATCGACATGTGCCCCGGCCCCATCTGTCCGTCTAGCCGATTTCTGCCTACTTCCTTCACTTCCCGCGGAAGCTGCCCCATGACGCCCCTGCCCGCCAGGCTGTGGCCAGCGCCTGCCCCTGCCGCCCCTCCGACGGCTCCCGCGATGACTACAAGGATGGGGACCATCTCCTCGGAGTCTAAGGATTCAGTCCGGGTTCCAGCCCTGTGCAGCCTCCCGCCAAGCCGCCAGAGGACGAGCTGGACGTCAAAGGCTACCAGTGGACGACTGCAGTAAGTTTCCAACTCGCCGACTTCGCACCCCTCCACTGGCTCCGGCTTGGAAGTCCCCGCTTTCGGGTTGCCCTCTGTCCCTCCCCCTCGCGTCGTCGCATTCCCCCTTGGTATTTCCGTAACCCCCCGCCTCGAGGCCACAGACCCCTAAGCGCTCCGTGCGCTCTCCGCGCCCTGCCCACCGGCCCCGACCCCTACCCCTACCGGACTGGAGAGGTGGGAAGTTTGGGGGCACCAGCTTGAGGTGTCCCATTTCCGGGGCTGGGCTCCGGGGAGCCGGTGTGGCGCCCGCTCCCTACCAGCCAGCCCTTTGGGAGCTCAGGCGCGGACAGCCACTTTTATTCTCAGGAAAGGCGGAGCTGCGTCCCGGGGAGACTCGCGTTGCAGCCGGCAGCGTGGTCGCCCCCCACTGGCCGGCCTCTCCGGGAGGGCACCGCAGGGTAGGATCGCGGCTCGGACGGGCTGGGGAGGGGGCCCAGGGCTGGGGCCGGTTCGGCCTCCCAGGTGGCGAGTTGGCCGAGGAACTAGTAGGACCGCTGGGCCGCTTGTCATTTTGAAAAACCTTGGCGGTTCCTCCTCTGGTGCCCGTGGACCCCGCTGCGGCGTTCTCCAGGGCCGCGGACCTTCGCCCACCGGTTGCGCCCGCTGCCCCGGGGCAGCAAGGACCCCCCTCCTCCTGGACCGAGCCCCGAGCCCCATGGAGCAGGCAGTCGCTCTGGCACCTTTTCCCGCCCCGGAGGGTGCCTGTCAGGCCCGGCCGGCCGGGACTGGCTGGGAAACCGAGGCCGGAAGAGGTCGCAGTCCAGCGAGGAATCGGTTTGTGGGGTGGGGCTGGGATGGGAGACCTCTCCCCAATCCCACCAGCCCCAGCCCAGCTGTGGCCTCAGCCAGGTCACCCAGAAAACCAGTGTCAAACCCTAGCCCTGCCAGGGATGTGGACCTTGCCTGGTGAGTGTCCTGCTCAGGATTCTCCAGGGCCCCTCCTCCGCGCAGCAGGGGTGTCTGCGCCTGGCCTAGGCACTCACCAGGGCCTGCAGGCTGCGGGCCTTGAGTTTCCCTAGCATCAAATGTGCCACCAGAAGCTGAAGGTAGGGATTATCAGTTCCCTCCGGAGTGCTTTCCAGAATGGGGGACGGTCTGCTTAGGGTTCCACTTAGGGGTATAGCCCTCAGGCATTGGAAGTGGGTTTGGAAGGCCCCGAGCCAAGGTGGCGCCCCCAGTCACCGGTTCTTTCTCTGTGTAAATCCAGCTTTGCAAGGAGGAGGATGTGGTGCATTTCCCAGAAGGGCTGGGGTCCTGGGGTGTGGGGAGCTGGGGTTGGGGTGTGGGGAAGGGCCCAGGGTTGGCGAGCTGAGCAGGACTGTCACAGGCCTCTGGACGTCCTAGGGTGCACCCTTGCTTGTCCGCTCTTCTAAGGGCCAGTCTCAGTTTGCCCATCTGTAAATAGGGTTGATTGTCCCTGCCCCATGTGGCTGTTGTGAGCATTCAGTGAGCGCTGCCAGTCCTGGGAGACTCTTGGGGTTTTTTTATCGTGCTAAAATACACAAATATAAATTTCTCATTTCAGCCATTTCTTTTTACTCCTTCACTCCTTCACTCCCCACCCACCCACCCATTTTTAGTGTACAGTTCAGTCGTGCTCAGTACCTTCTACCTTCAAGGCAAGCCATCTCCAGAACCCCCTTCACCCTGCAAAATTGAAACTGGACCCATTAAACAACAGCTCCCCATTCCTCCTCCCCGGTCCCTGGCAACCGCCATTCTGCTTCCTTCTCTGTAGATGTGACTATTCTAGGAACCTCATATAAGTGCAATCATCAGTATCTGTCAAACTTTTGTGTCTACCTTCTTTCACTCAGCAGAATGTCTTCAGGCTTCATCCATACTGTAGTTCGTGTCAAAACTTCCTTTTTCAGGCTGAATGATACTTGAGAATCAAAATCTCCTCTCCGAAACACCGCCCCAGCAACAGCATCTGAGAGGCCCAGGGAGGGGCAGGGCTGGGGTTTTGGGGAGAGGCTGTCCTCTCAAAGCCAGATCCCACATCTCTCCCCTCAGTGCCAGCACCAGCCAGGGCCTCCTCTCATGGCTTACTCCACCTGTCCCTCCCGTCGGAACCGCCCCTAAACCATGGGGTCAGTTTCTGTCTTTTGCCAACTCACCAGCTGGGGAGGGTCTACCCAGGAGACCCCCAACAGCTCCCTGACCTGGAATCAGCCTCCTGCCCTCCCCCTTCTGCGGACAGAGGTCACACTCCGTGGGAGGGCAGCCCCATAGAGGGCTGACTGGAGGCACTGGTGGGAGCCCTGGCTCAGGGCCAGGGAAGCCACCTGTTTGGGCACAGAAGCTGGTGGTAGCACAGTGACACGGCCTCAGGAAGTGCCCACTGATCTTTTTGCTTCTGGCCAAATGTGTCACTGTTCAGGGTGCTCAGGGACCTGCCGGGTGAAGGAGTGAAGAGGTGGCAGCAGAGGGCCCATCACAGTCCAGGGATCTGAAGGACAGAGCAGGCATCACTCCTGTCCCAGTGTGGCAGCGCCCCCAGCCTAGCCCCCAGGGGTATCTTGGGGTGCAGAGGTGGGACAACCAGAGCCACTAGACAGACATGCCGAAACTTCTGGTGGCCCAGAGATATGCAAGTGAAATGTGTCAGGACCCAGTGAAAACATTCTGAGCTACAATAATATATGCATTGTAAGAATAAGACACAGTGGTCAGGCACCACGTGCACAGGGTGGGCCACCAGATTCCCAGAACTCTGCACTCCAGGCACGTGGTGGGAAAGGCAAGAGGTCAGAGTGAGGGAGTTGGGTTTGGAAGAGCAGCCATGTCACTGTGGGCACACGTGGGGCCACTGAGCCAGGCCCTGTCCCAGAGGCAGTCCCACAGTGCAGGGCACAGCTCAAGATATGTCCACCTGACCTCCTGACCTCAGCCACTTCTCTGGCATCTTGCAGGGGCCTGGCATTCAGGGAAGGGGAGGAAACGCTCTGCCTGCCAGGCTCTGTGTCCACATTGTCTCCCTCCCTCTCGCTCCAGCCCTGGGAAGATGGGACTATTACATCCTTGAGGTTGCTACTATCATGATTCCGGATAATACCCCCACATTTGCCCTAGCTGGTTTGCTGTGATGTTGGGCTAGAGGAGGAATATCTCAAAATTGGAAGGGATTATAAAATGTTGCATGAGAATAGCTATTTATGCAGGTGGGTGTGTAGGTGGAGGGGAAGAGAGAGAGTCAAAATATACTCTTTGGAGCTAGACAGGGCATGTTTGTTGCCTTGATCTCTTGATACAATTGGTAAAACAACAACAGATGGGAACATTCCTGAAGCTCTCTGAACTAGACTGAAATCTGCAAAACTGGTCCCCTCAATGCGAGACCCAGAGCAAGTGGTTCAAGAGAACTAAGAGAGAATCAGTTTTTAGTGCAAGACCCCAGCTTCTCAAATCTTGGTTTTTGAATTAAAAATCACATACTCATACTTATGAAAATCAAAGCACAAAGAATGGAAAATGAAAAGCGGAGATCCTCATTTCTTAAAAATCATGGTTGCCAGGGAAATCACATTTAATAGACTGGGATATATCACATCAAATGTCCTTATGCTTATGTAAATATATATATAACTTTTACTAAAGCAATATTATTATATATACAGTTATATAATAAATTTGTGGTAATATAGAGATTGGTATAGAGATACACATATGGAATGTATTTTCTATATACATAGTTTTTGTTTTGTTTTGTTTTGTTTTTTTTGAGACAGAGTCTTGCTCTGTCTCCCAGACTGGAGTGCAGTGGCGCGATCTCAGCTCACTGCAAGCTCTGCCTCCCAGATTCACGCCATTCTCCCGCCTCAGCCTCCCGAGTAAGTGGGACTACAGGTGCCCGCCACCACGCCAGGCTAATTTTTTTTTTTTGTATTTTTGGTAGAGACAGGGTTTCACTGTGTTAGCCAGGATGGTCTCAATCTCCTGACCTTGTGATCTGCCTGCCTCGGCCTCCCAAAGTGCTGGGATTATAGGCATGAGCCACTGTGCCCGGCCAATACATAGTTTTACATTAATATCATAGCTACCTTTCATTTCAGTATGTATATGTACTTTATTCTTTTCAGTAATTTCATGTTTATGATGTGGCTATACCATCATGGTTCAAACTATTCATATTTGAGTTATACCTTATGTAAATGACGAGTTGATGGGTGCAGCACACCAACATGGCACAAGTATACATATGTAGCAAACCTGCACGTTGTGCACATGTACCCTACAACTTGAAGTTTAATAATAATAAATAAATTTAAAAAAAAAAGAATTTATTTATATTGATTGTTTTACAAACAGAGCTGCAAACAACAGCTATGTGCCAACACTTTGTGTCTTTCTTTTTTTTGAGACAGAGTCTCACTCTGTCACCCAGGCTGGAGTGCAGTGGCGCAATCTCGGCTCACTACAACCTCTGCCTCCCAGGCTCAAGCAATTCTCTTGCCTCAGCTTCCCAGGTAGCTGGGATTACAGGAGCCTGCCACCATGCCCGGCTAATTTTTGTATTTTAGTAGAGATGAGTTTTCACTGTGTTGGCCAGATTGGTCTCGAACTCCTGACCTCAAGCTATCCACCTGCCTTGGTCTCCCAATGTGCAGGGATTACAGGAGTGAGCCACCGTGCTTGGCCCTCCTTTGCTTCTTTAGATAGTGTATCTTAAAATAGATTCCTAGAAATAAGACAGATTGAAGAGTATATAAATTTTAAATTTTTCTACAGACCATGTCATTGCTCTTCAAAAATGCTGATTACCAAAATGTCACTTTTTGATACTAAAAAATAGATTGTTTTAAACACACAAAGTAAGTAGGGCTTATCAAAAAGTTAATATATTTTGCATTTCTCACAAGTATGTTGAATTTCTCACCCTTGCATTTTACAGCAGGAATCCTGACTCAGTCTAACTTTCTTATACTTAAAAAAGTATATACTGAAACATAGGCCAGGAGTTAGCAACGTTTTCTGTAAAAGACCAGATAGTAAATACTGTCTTTGTGGGCTATATAATCTGTGTTGCAACAATGTGACTCCACCTTTGTCTTGGAAAGCTGGGATAGATAATGTGTAAAAGGGCAGGAGTGGCTGTGTTTCAACAAAACTTTATTTACAAAACAGGTCATGCTAGATTTGTTCTAAAGACCATAGTTTCTTAACCTCGGTCTAGGCAATCCATCAAATAATTCTGCATTCACGATAGAAGTCTTGTTGTATATATTGGCTGACTGTCTTTCCTTTCTATAATGTTAACCACTGATTTTGTGGAGCATGAATTCTAGGAAATAATACCCAGGTAAGATGTCTATTACCATGTGCATCTTATTTTTAAAAGAGTGGTCAAATTTGTACTGAGGCCGGGTGCAGTGGCTTATGCCTGTAATCCCAGTACTTTGGGAGGTCGAGGCAGGCAGATCTCTCAAGTTCAGGAGTTCAAGACCAGCCTGGCCAACATGGTGAAGCCCTGTCTCTACTAAAAATACAAAAATTAGCTGGGTATGGTGGCATGCACCTGTAATCACAGCTACTTGGGAGGCTGAGACAGGAAGATCACTTGAACCCAGGAAGCGGAGGCTGCAGTGAGCCGAGATGGCACCACAACACTCCAGCCAGGGCGATAGAGCAAAACTCCATCTCGAAACAAGCCAAAACAAAACAAACAAAAAACTGGGAGACTGAGGTGGGCAGATCACAAAGTCAGAAGTTTGAGACCAGCCTGGCCAATATGGTGAAAACCTGTCTCTACTAAAAATACAAAAATTAGCCGGGTGTGGTGGTAGGAGACTGTTGTCCCAGCTACTCGGGAGACTGAGGCGGGAGAATCGCTTGAACCCGGGAGGCGGAGGTTGCAGTGAGCTGAGATTGCGCCACTGCACTCCAGCCGGGGCGGCAGTCTCCAAAAAAAAAAAAAAAATTCTTATTGACAAATTCAGTAGTTTCTTGTCTTTAGTCTGCATGTGTATCACTTGGCGGTTAGGTAAAAATCCCGATTCCCACATCCAAACCCAGTTCTCTTGTGAGCATTTTAAACAGCCATCCCAGGTGGTTCTGGGCTGCTCATAGGTTTGCATATTAGTTATACTATTTATTCGCTGCGTGACCATGGACAAGTTGTTTGAACTCTCTGAGCCTCTCCTATCAAATGGGAATATTAATAGGACTTAGCTCTTGGAGACATTGTTAGAATTTGAAGGACAGTGAATAATTTTTAAGAGATCTTAACTTGTGAGAAAAATAAACTGAAATGCATGAATATTTCAAGCATGAATTTACCTAGTGCATATGCATTATACACTGGGTGCATAATAGTTCATCAAATAGTCATTGTTTTATAAAATAGTGTTTCATTATTTGAGGAGAGGCATTATTGTCATTTCCTTTCTGCTGACTTCCCCTCTTCAGAGTTTTCTACTCCTCCCCTCCCGTCCCACCGCCTTGTTTTGTCACAAAACAAAGCCAATAGAATCACCAACAGTTTAAGACTGCTTTACTCAAAATGAATTCATTATTTTACATAGATGAACAGTGAAATGATAAATAATGTTCTATAAATATTTGCTGGTTGACAGCTTTGGAACAATGTCCTCTAGAAAAAACTGAATGTAACCACCCACCTTGTATGAGAGCCACAAAGAATAGCCATATGCCTGAATATGTGTCAGTGTGTGACTGGAGGGGCTGAGGAAGGGGAGTAGAGGGTGTTGTGGGATCCCTTCCGACAAGCAGTGATGAACACATAGAAATACATTACCAAAATTTAATAATCTAGATAAGTTAAAATGCATATTAAGAAGAGTCCCAGAGTGTGGCTGCTTGGGTAGGGGTAGGTTCAGGAATTGAAGGGACGTCCCTGGGTCCTGGGTCCCTGCTTCCTAATCTGCCACAGATGTGACAGTGTCTTGTTGCTTCCAGGTCACTCAGGGATTCGACTCTGAGGTCAATGATGCACTTGGCACCAGAACTCGGTGGGGTTGGCACAGACCTGCCAGCCTCAGCCACTTTCATTCTGGAAGCTGTTAAAAGAGACAGAGTTATAAAAATTGAGGGATCAGCAAGGGAATTCCTGGTCCCATGCTGCCTTCTCCTGTTTGCCTTGGCAAATGTAGGGCCTGTCCACTTGCTCAGGACTCTTTGTCCAACCTCAGCTCCCTAGACCTTTCCTCAGTGTCTCAGGGGGTCTCCTCAGGCAGCCTCCTCCCGCTAACACTTCCTGTCTTCCCTCTGCCGGGGGCAGCTCTTCCCTGGTTCCTTGCAGACCCCAGGTCAGGCCAGAAAACACCTCTATGGCCCTTCCCTGTGTCCCGCCACCAGATAGGACCTCAAAGGCCTGGAGTCCCCAGAATGGCCCTCATACCAGCTGGTGCCCTTGCAGGCTGCCCCGCTCCGAGTCCTGCCTCTCTCCAGAGATGGGCAGGAGCACCAGCCTTTACCTGGCACCAGCTGTGAGTCTCATAATTGCCATCTACCATTCTGCTAGGGGTCTTCTGGGGGTCCTAGGAAAAGCAGCAGACCCTTGGGTGCTTGGGCATTTGGGCATTCTGAGGGAAGGAGCACCACAACCCTGGGTCATTTTTCAGTGAGGACAAGTGAGCCAACTCCTTCTATCCAGTG